>NW_026542599.1:32288096-33738480 GCF_028750875.1 Macrosteles quadrilineatus | reverse complement strand
TCAATTTTTACGAGAACTTAAGGAGTTGTATGGTATAAAGTCAATATCAAGAGTAAAAACATTTCTCAAAAATGGAAAATGTCTGGAGATATCTTGGATCCACATACAAAGTTTCATCCAAACCAGACCACAAAAGTCAGAATCATCAGAATCAGAAAACAAGACGCATAAAAATCACTTCGAAATCTACTTTTTTGGGTTATTCAAACGGATATATCTGCCCAAAAACTTAAACTCGAAAATTTTGAAGAAAGCAATACTTTCTTATATACGCGAAAGTAAAAACAGTTGCTGATTTTAGGAAGCCTTTTAACTGAAAATCATCTTTAAAAGTCAATTTAAAACAATCATTACATAATTACAATGAAAACAATGGAGTGAAATAACAGCCATCTCACTCACTTTCGCTCTTAGTATGGGCATAGACAAAAAGAATTAAATATAGTGTGTCAGCTGTGCTGTGGTTACCATGGTTACCATAGGTTCTGGCGCACACCAGTGGGAGTGCCTTGTAGTTACGCAGTGCTTATGTCGTAACTACATGGCGCTCCCAGTGGTGTGCGCCAGAACCTATGGTAACCGCTGACGGTCTACATTTAGTTCTTTTTGTCTATGGTATGGGTGATGGATTACTTAATTTTTAACACAAATAGATCAACACCAGAATGTGAAAGCTGTAATCAGCCATTCTGTCAATATGTTCCGTTGTTAATGAACTTACAACCCGATGCAGGCTTTTGCCACATCAGACTAATGGTTTGGGAGCGAAATGTTCGTTAATATCGAAACAATTACAAATACCGCATACTTTCACTCTATGTCCAATTAAAGGGAGGTTGGGTTGCACGTTGTGTAAAAGCCCATTTGTTTGATTCGTCTGACTTCTGTTTCGTTGTTATTCGTTAGCACTAACAATTATAAGGGTCATTGGTGATATTTAATTTTAATTTTTTTAAATTATAATTCTCCTATTTACATTTTGTTATAGAAAAACTTAAAATGAAATAAAAAGTTTAATAACGCAAATGAGTTTAATGAGTTTGAAAAATACATGTATGAATGTATTATGGGTAGAGAGTTTAGACAGTTTGTCTAAATATTTTAATCGGTATTTAAGGACATAAAATATGTTTCAACCTCACCAAAAATGAGTTATACATAATAAAAAAGTCCTACTTTATTCCTTTGATTCAAGAAATATAATATAATTCCTTTCAATAAAATACAGATCAATTCTGTGGTTTATAATTACTGTGTAAAATACTATACCGGGTGTCCAAAACCACCCGTACACCCCTTTCAAAACGATGGAAACCATTTCTTACAAACAAAAAATAATACAGAACTAGCTAAATTGGGCACGGTCTACCAAATGGTGACAATTTCAAATCCAAAATCACACCGAAGTGGCTTTTTCAGACCGGAAGTTGACTTTTTTAATTGTAAACTACAATTTTGATTACAGAATCGGATTCTACGTTGAAAAATACATAACTTTTGCCTAAAACATTTTTTGAAAAAAATTGTTTTCTACCTCTAATCCCCCATTATAGTCAATAATTTTTGGTCATTCATGTGTCAAAGTTACTCGAAACAATAATAGAGAAAAACAAATAACAAAGATTACATAAAGACATATGATGAATAGAATCAGCTGTTTATTTTAACACCCTTAGCAATTGATTAACAGCTGGTCTACACATTGCTTAATTTCATTTGATTTTAAAAATAAATCATTTGTTTTTACATTTAAGGGGGTCAAATGTAAAAATAAATAAAAAAAAAATTAAACTTAGCAATATGTAGACCAGCTGTTACTCAATTGCTAAGGTGTAATAAACAGCTGATTCTATTCATCATATGTCTTTATGTAATCTTTGTTATTTGTTTTTCTCTATTATTGTTTCGAGTAACTTTGACACATGAATGACCAAAAATTATTGACTTTAATGGGGGATTAGAGGTAGAAAACAATTAAAAAAAAAAATGATTTAGGCAAAAGTTATGTATTTTTCAAAGTAGAATCCGATTCTGTAATCAAAATTGGTAGTTTACATTTAAAAAAGTCAACTTCCGGTCTGAAAAAGTCACTTCCGGTGTGATTTTGGATTTGAAATTATCACCATTTGGTAGACCGTGCCCAATTTAGCTAGTTCTGTATTATTTTTTTGTTTGTAAGAAAAGGTTTCCATCGTTTTGAAAGGGGTGTACGGGTGGTTTCGGACACCCGGTATAAGATAGTAAGTAATTTAAGATAATTTATCGACTCAATTCAAAACTGTTTTTAGAAATACTCTTTGGATATAAAATATTTACAGATATAAAACAAATAATATGATATATCATTATAATCTCATTTATTAAATAAGCAAATTTCATAAATTTTTCAATGCTAATAAGTTTGGTTAAATAATTTACGTACGTCGTTAATGTCAATCTCTAAATTTCCTTTATGGTCGAACAAAGCTCGGCTTAAGTTAGGAAATTGCTTTTCGGGTCGGATTTTGAATAACAATGGCAACTATTGAACCTTCGTGAATTATGTTTCCCAGTAAATTACCATTGCAGTCGCCCTTACTGTTTGCCTTTAGCTTAACTGGGTAAAATATGTTCATTGTCGTTTATCTTAAACCTTAGAGTTGTTTGTAGTTAGTTTGTTTGTTTTTGTATTCACATCCCAGTGAGGCTATTTAGGGTTAACAAGTTAACAGTTGACACTCAATTTTGAACTTTATGATGTTTAATCATGTCAGATGTTTGATTATTGTGTATTTGTGTCAGTTATCCAAAAATGCATTGAAATGAATAAAAGGAACGATGTTGAGATTCAATCTTTTTCAAGATTGATATCCAGATTTTAAGCCGAACTATATAACCAATCGGACACCTTTGCTTAGCTTTTTAACTGAGATAAATTGAATGGGCTACTTATTTTAAATAAAAAAAAAAAAAAATGAAAGATAAAATTGAATATTTACAGTAGTGAACTCTGTGAATGGCTTAATGAAATATGTTATATAACATAAACTGTAGCCATTTTCTTTTCTTAAAGAGCAAATTTGAAATTGCTGGTTCATATAGATGGAATGTCTACTTAAGTTCCAATAGTCGAGCATAATCGTTAAGTAAAATGTACAAACTTAATAATTTTCGTAAACTATTTAGAACTACCACACTAAAGAACTTTGTGGAACGGAATAATTTACATAGGCCTACTTAAAAAAAAGATTTAAGTTGAGATAAGACTGTACAAGATCAATTTGTGAGGAGTTATTTATATATTTTTAGATTGTTTTAATTAATTTTTGTTAATGCAATCACCAAAAAATACAAGCATTTTATTCATCTTCTTATTAAAAAAGATCGTCATCTTTTTTCATCGACTTAAAAAAATGTATTACAGATTACACTTATCAAGACACCAATGCACTTTGTAATGAGAATGAGATATCTTGTACAGCTGTGTCACTAACTATGGTTGATTGTAATTCATTCAAAACTATGGTTGTCTGTAATTTATCCAAAACTATGATTGACTGTAGTTTATCCAAAACTATGGTTGACTGTAATTCATCCAAGACCATTGACTGTAATTCATCCAAGACTATGGTTGACTGTAATTTATCCAAAACTATGGTTGACTGTAATTCATCCAAGACTATGGTTGACTGTAATTTATCCAAAACTATGGTTGACTGTAATTCATCCAAGACTATTAACTGTAATTAATCCAAGACTATGGTTGACTGTAATTTATCCAAGACTATGGTTGACTGTAATTTATCCAAAACTATGGTTGACTGTAATTTATCCAAGACTATGGTTGACTGTAATTTATCCAAGACTATGGTTGACTGTAATTTATCTAAGACTATGGTTGACTGTAATTTATCCAAGACTATGGTTGAATGTAATTTACCCAAGACTGTGGTTGAATGTAATTCACCCAAGACTATTCATCCAAAACTATGGTTGACTGTAATTTATCCAAACTGTGGTTGACTGTAATTTATCCAAGACTATGGTGGACTGTAATTTATCCAAAACTATGGTTGACTGCAATTCATCCAAAACTATGGTAGACTGTAATTTATCCAAGACTATGGTTGACAGTAATTCGCCCAAGACTATGGTTGACTGTAATTTATCCAAGACTATGGTTGACTGTAATTCATCCAAGACTGTGGTTGACTGTAGTTTATCCAAGACTATGGTTGACTGTAATTTGTCAAAGACTATGGTTGACTGTAATTTATCCAAGACTATGGTTGACTGTAATTCATCCAAGACTATGGTTGACTGTAGTTTATCCAAGACTATGGTTGACTGTAATTTGTCAAAGACTATGGTTGACTGTAATTTATCCAAGACTATGGTGGACTGTAATTTATCAAAAACTATGGTTGACTGCAATTCATCCAAAACTATGGTAGACTGTAATTTATCCAAGACTATGGTTGACAGTAATTCGCCCAAGACTATGGTTGACTGTAATTTATCCAAGACTATGGTTGACTGTAATTCATCCAAGACTATGGTTGACTGTAGTTTATCCAAGACTATGGTTGACTGTAATTTGTCAAAGACTATGGTAGACTGTAATTTATCCAAGACTATGGTTGACAGTAATTCGCCCAAGACTATGGTTGACTGTAATTTATCCAAGACTATGGTTGACTGTAATTCATCCAAGACTATGGTTGACTGTAGTTTATCCAAGACTATGGTTGACTGTAATTTGTCAAAGACTATGGTTGACTGTAATTTATCCAAGACTATTTATTTATTAGAGGTCTATGATCAATTACAGATGGAACTAGCTTCGTTACCAAGTTACTAAGAAACTAAGTTACGAAGTTACGAAGTACTGTGGTTACTAAGTTTTAAAAGAAAACTTAATGAGCGAAATAAAATAAAATATCGCTTTACATACACAAGTGGTTCCAATTTTTTTCCTGACAGCTGGGCACTGCTGTCCTATTAGCTTACCTTATTCTTTCTCATAGAAGCTCTAAATGACTAGGATTGTGTTCTGTATACTAATTATAAACGCTTTAAGTGACTAGATTAAAATTTTTTTAAATCAAGTTTTACGGTAACTACAAATTTAGATTAAATTTAATTTTAGTTTGGCGAACAGTTAAAATATACAGCTATACATATACTTTTCCCGGCACAGTAAGCAGAACTTATATTGAGGGTTAGTAAAGCAAGATAAAAAAGAAAAAAACTCGAGTTGAAACGAAAACGCTAAGTAATTATTATTCAAATCCGTTTTGAAAGGTAATTTCCTCCTGAGCACGAGAAAGTTGGAAACATTCAACAGAAGGGAAATTGACATCGTCGAAGATTATCAACACGGCTTGCCTTGTATTTGAGTGTTATTGTTGTTGCGAGTTTTACGTATGTGACTGTACTAAACACGAAAGTTACTCATTGACAATGGCATCGAGAAAAGGTTAATTCATTTTAAAGTGATATTTCAAATTTATCTCTTTTAAATTAGAACCCCTTTATATGGTACGTATGCCAATTTTTGGTTAAAAATTAACATAATTCTATTAAGTTATATAATTCTATTTGTGGTCTGTACAATTTAGGTTTAAGGTAAATACACAAGTTCTGTGTGGAATCGTGGTAGCCTACATCAAGTTAAATTTTTGCCATTTTAGGATATCGTATTTGTGGTAATACAAAGTTGGTAACCATGGTTAGTATATAGTTCTGCTTTTGGAGTTCACCGTGTCTACAATGTCATTTTAGCTCCTTCTGCGTTACCCCTATTATTTAGAATTTAAATATTCATATATTTGTTAATTTTGTATAGATATATTCTGCCTGTAGGTATGTTTCTACAGCACCGAATAAAAGATTTTACCCTACAAGAAGAGGAAGCAGTATTACAAATTGATCTTCAGTGCAAACAACTCAATACATATAAGAAAAGTATGCTATTTATAACATCGTATCGGTATGGAAATAATTTATTTTTGTAAAAAAATACGACCGACTTCAAAATGCTCTAAAAAGAATGAAATAATTTCAATAAAGTAAACTTTTGTATTAGGCAAGCTCACGTATTTCAAGTCGGCGCGGCTCAAACTGCAATTATGATTGAAATTAAATATTGTGTGTGTATTTTGAAAATCAATAAATTGTAGCTGGATAACATAAATATATAAAAAACATACTGAACTGTTTTGTTTATATATTAAAGGAAATATTTTCTTGTATTTTATGTTTACTTCAGAATAAATGCATTATGAAAATAACACACACAAATGTTCTATATGAATAGAAAAATAATTTAGTTTGATTTTATGATAGGGAAAAGAAGCTAGTTTAGTATTAAAACGTTACTTTTCCAAGTTAGAAACATTTAAATGCGTTATAATCTTTTTAAAGATACTCGTTAATACCACTATAATGCCGATCTCTGATGACGGTAATAAAATAACACTTAACGCATAACTATGAAAAAGACATGCAGATTAACACCTTTAGTTATAGATAGTCACCTGCAATATGGGCACACTCTTTCAATTTTGTATCAAAAATCATCATAGAGCCGCGCCGACTTAAAATACGTGAGCTTGCCTAATACAAAAGTTTACTTTATTGAAATTATTTCATTCTTTTTAGAGCATTTTGAAGTCGGTCGTATTTTTTACAAAAATAAATTATTTCATGATTTTTAGTGACTGTATAACTTGTTATATATTAATTACTTGAAGTTTTTTTTTATAAGCAAAACTGCTTGAAACAATCAAAAGTGCCACAGAACAATCATTATTTTTAAACTGCTTGAGTCACCTGTTCAGTTTACATAATCAATGGGTATAAAAATTAACATTTTTGGATTTTCCTTTAAAAAAACAAAGAGTTGTCCATTACATTAGGCCTAATGAAAAAAGAATGTCTTTCCTAGAGACATTGAAATGCCAGACATCGTTTCCTGCAATTGGTGTACTTCTACATTATAAAACGAAATACAGTAATGTCTCAAGCCTTTTGGAACAATAAGAAAGTTATTCCTCAGCCACCAGCACTAAAAAACCTCTTAAAAGTAGAAAATTGGTTGTTATCACGTATATTACCTTTGAAAAATACGTGTATGAAATATTGGTTCAGCTAAAAGTGGTGTAAGGGGTAGGTGGTTTTGTTTGCTCAAGATGTAGTCGAAATTGCAAATCAGCTTCCCATTTCCGAAGCAGGCATAATATTATAGACAGTGAAGAATATTAATAAACACTCCACGTCTTCAAATACATGTTTAGTAATAAAAATATTTAACACTTTTAAGACGATTGACGATTATGCAATCTCACACCTCTTATGTCGTTTAAGGAATAATTGCATCTAATTTATGTTTAGACCTCTTTTACGAATGCTTTGGTTTTCACAATACACCTTAAATTGTCAATATCATACAGCTATTCACTATGTTTTTATAAGTCAGAACATTCACATTCAATAGTCAAAACAGAATCATACACAAATCAGGTCAAATGTTGAAATACCTTTTTTATAGTCACCAAAACAAAATGCATTTTTTCAATGTAACTTATTTAGTCTCCATGGCAAGAAATAGTTTATTAATCAATATGAAGCAACTGTTTCATGAAGAAACTGTCTGTAGCTTCATTTAAATGGTTTTAACTAACAGCTGTAGGAATGTTATTATTATTTATTGCCTGCACAAATGTAAACAATCTGCACAAATGTAAACAAAATGAATGTTGAATATTTCACCGAAACAAATATTATACTTAAACATAATATATAAGGTACCAAATAGAAGCTCTCCTGGTTATTTTGGAGGGTGGAACCACACTGATCGGTAAAAGAATCACAGAGAAATTGGTGAACATACATAGAAAAAAAAAAAACATCGCCACAAACAAATTGAGAACCTCCTCCTTTTGTTGGTAGTGGGGAAGTCGGTTGGTAAAATTGTCGTCAAACTTGTGTTCAAGAGTTTTTCTAGTACGTAGAAAAGATCTTTCCGTCTGAAGGACCTATCCTTTATTGATATCTAGATTGATGGACCTACAACTTAAGACTTCTTCTTCAAACCAAACGGGTTGTATATTTTATCTATCACACAGCTAAAATATAATGGAGATAAATTAAAAATCATCATACACGCAAGCTACTGATACATACGGGGAATGGAGTTGCTATTACTTTTTAGGGAGATATTGGCAGCTAATTACTGGTAGTTAATTGCAATGGGAAAAACGCACAGCGGCAACGGTTGTAAAGGATTCTTTGGTCTGGTTGGTCATTATAGAATTTTTAAGATTCCGGAAACAGTTGGAACACATTACGAAAGATTGAGAAAGCTTTCAAGGAACTATGTACTTCATGGAATCCATAGATAAAAAGTTATCGTCAGACATTGGTGAAGTAATTAAAGGATTTTAACATTCTGCTAACTGTATTGGTAATTCATTCATTACTATGCAAATCATTTCTTCAATAAATGTGTATAAGTCTTTTAGGTTTTAGCTATTGGAAATATGAAAGGGACTCCTAAACATTAATTTGAGCATTTTATACATTTTTGTAACACACAAGACCGATAAGTATTAAATTTAATCAATTGGCTGAATTAATGTATTCCAAATCAATAATTAAATTACATCGTGAGGAACCAAAATCAGTTTTTAATTAAGTTTTCTCGATGTTTGAGTCAATTTCTGCTTCAACAAGGAGATCGTTCATATTTTGGCGTGGATGGAACTCATGACTTCTATCCCAGAGCGTAAGGTTCAATCCTAGATAATCACCAGTGGATTTTAGCTACCGGTGATGTTGTGACTTAGGTGGTTTGGAATCGACCTTCATGGATTTGTCTAATACAAGGCTGCGGCGAGACAAAAGTGGCAACGTCGCAGCCGCGGCCTACTGAAACAGCTGTTGCACTAATTCGTATGCACCTGCGCAATGTTTATGGTTACACGTTTGTTGTTACTGGTCGGCCGGTGCGAGGTTGTCACACACCAACGCCTTGGCTTGTAAGGGGCTTATGTCTTAAGTCATGTCTAGTACCTGTCTAGAAAAAATGTTATTTCTTAGGTGAGGAGAAAAAGACTTGCTCCACAAATAGCGTGTATAGCTTAATCAATAATTGTTAATGTTTTTTTTTTTAATTTGGTGGAATAAGACGAAATAAATCAATTAAAAGGTAAGACACTAGAAATCAACATGATTAGTACTCTAAATATACCGGACAAAACCTTCCTCAGAACTTTCAGCTAAATCACAATCATTATCGTTCTATAAGGATTTGAGTTTAAGTTTTAATCAAATGAACACCGACGAAGACGTAAAACTTTTATTGACAATCGGATGAAACATTGCTGCCAAACTCACAGAGGTTGGACTTGTTATTCAAATCCCATCCGAGGAACTAATTTCCTCAGAAGTGGCGGTAAAAGTTTGCAACGTCTGACAATCGGGGGAGAAACCCTCTGTTGGAGATTATCGACCAATAAGCTTCATAAAGTTGTGAAGACTTCAGCGGGGGTGACAATGTGACGGATTAGATATTGTGTGCGAAACGTACGGTGGTATTGCAGTGAAGAGAAGTGCAGGAGAGGGTTGGTTTGGTAAAATGAACGGTATCAGCCAAGATGTATGGAGTTGGGTATCAGCAATCTGACACATATTTTCTCCCATTAACTCGTCAATAATTATTACCGCTTACTGAGCGGTGGGAGTAACTATGGTATTTAATGTGAAAAAAATTGCAATAACTCTTAAACCGTAATTTTTACATTGATTTGGTTTGTATGGTTACAGCTGAGCGGACAAAAGCAAATTCAATTTAAATCAAAGTTAGTCAAACAGTTGTGTTTTAATCATATCTTCCGGGATTTTATGGATTTTTAATGGGAAAATCAAATAAATTACAATTACTTTTGAACCGTAATGTTTTAAACCATAAGGGAAAAAACTAATACTTAAAATAATGAATTTACTTCCAGCTATGACGACTCATTAAAGCATATTGACATTTCCTAAGAAATCTTCCTTTTTGTATATTTTTCCTAGTGGGTAGTGTGTTACAGTATAAGTGATCAAGAAGTCTAACACAGTATACGGTAACACTAGATGAAAAGTAGTAGAAGCTAAGTTTAATATTTTTAACATATAAAAAAGCAATCTGGCTTTAAAAAAATGTAAAAGCAATTAAAGTTGTGACTAGTGAATTTTTTTTTAAATAGTTTGACAAATAATGCTCATATCCTGAGAGAATACAGCGTTTGTACGAATAATTTCCTTATAACTGATACAAATTGGTTAAACAAGAATACTCAGCTAGCTGTAAAGTTTTATTTTAAATTTGTATATAAACTTTTAACACCCACTATTTGCATACAGTTATTAAACTAAACACTCATCAGGTCTCTTGAAAATAAATACAGTAAGTAAACCCTAATTATGCACGTTTTCAAGAATAGTTCACAATTCCTAAATATTTAAAAGTGCACTAATAAAATGAAAAATACGATTTTGATTAGACCAACACACTTGGAAAGATAATTTAAAATTTGTTTATAACATATCCGTTTCTTATACCACGATTGAAAATGGAACAAGAACAGAAACCTGGTTAACGTTTAATCTTTCATTCATGTTAAAATATTAGTTTAATGAATTTGCTAGCTGCATTTCACTTCGCATACGTACGGTTTATTGGTGTGTAGAAATCGTGTTCCTGAGCTAACGTATGCACGAAGTTCTGTAATTAATTGTTAAGTAATTTCACACTCAATTGTAACTTACGAGGATCGCACTGAGATGTTGTAAACAATGATAATCGTGATACATCAATAATAATGTTGAAGATCGTGGTCGCACTGCAACGGGTGTTAGGTCTTTGTAATCCATGGTTAATGTGGGTTAGAAAGACATTTTAAATAGCTCAATATTAGTTTATTTTAGTAAATAAGCACAACCTATTGTAACAACTCACTAAGCCTGAAGTTTATTATTCCTTAATCAAGCTATGATTGATAGACAATACCGTTTAATATATTAGGAAGTAATTAATTTATGTGTTCATGTTTCAGGTATGAAAGTCGCTTCTCTGTACTTGTGAGTAATTTAATTACTACTTCACCATCACTGTTAGAATAACATTTTGACTTAATTACTTTTCAGTAATTTTTATACAATATTCAGCATTAACTCAATATTTTTTCACGAATTTCGAAAAAAATAATATACAGGGTGAGTTGTTGTACCAGTTTTAAATGAGTTCCCCCCTACTTTTTTCCTACATTTCTTAAGATATCAACTCCGGACCACATCAGATCATTGTAGAGTAGTAAGTATTTAATTTTGACTGGGTATAAATTTTTGACCGCCATCTTGGATCCGCCATATTGGACACAACGTTTTTTTTTCAAATGTAAAGGTAGGGTTGTGACCCATCGTTTCAAACTAGTTTTTTACTCTGAATACGATGCTGCAATCCGTTTTTAGACATCTTTATCCATTTTAAGGTTATGAGAAATTTTTATAACTTTATATTTAGCCCATTTTAACATTGTGCATTTACAAACTAAGGCCATAATCTCAAAATAGTGCTAGATAAAGATAAGTGTAGACCACCAGTCATTGTTAACCTATTTTTACTTGGTTATGACAGATGTATTTTTTTTCGGCAGCCATCTTGGATCTGCCATTTATAAATGTGCTATTGACTTTAAGTGTCCTTATCAAAACCCTTAAACTTATCAATTATTGATTTCACTTATCAGTTATTGAGATGGGGATGCCTTTGTGCGTATTTTAACCCAACTAATATTAGTGATAGGTTGGATTGTGATGATCTCTGTGGCTTTATTACTGACATAAGTATATCCTTGTTATATAGTTAGCAATAACCTCAGTCCCATAAATGTTTAGAGAAAAAAAAATACTTTTTTACAGTACGAAGGCCTCTCGCAAGTTCTACTAAATACCATTATCATGCCTCGTTTTATGCCTCAATTTTATCGATCTTCTTATGACTTCTTCGCTTCGATATCGTCGAGACAATATTATTAGTGTTATAAATCAATACACAATGACTTTTACAACAGCAAAATTATTACTCTGCCAAAGTGAGGAGGTCTTTAGAGAGTAAAAGCGGGTTTTATTTCACTGATGTTCCATGCCAGTATTGCGACTTGAGGTTGGTTAAATGTACCTTGTTTTGAAAATTTTAATTACTTGATGAGAATATATTTGAAATCGGTTTGTGGCAACATTCATAGAAATGAGGGGCTACAATAATGACGGTTAATTTCGAAAATTTCTCTCTTAGGGGTAGAGTGGTTAAGGGGTAGCTCAAAATTTTTAAAAGGCAAGTATAGAGTTTGGTATCATTTTACAGGTCTTGATGAAACTAAACAATTTACGTAAAGGAAGCCAAAATCGAAACAATAATAACAAAATCGCACCCTAAAACGTTTTAAATCCAAATAACCATGAGGGTGGCTGAAAATTATCTTGCATCCACCTTAACTTTTTAACTGTTAAAGTGGGTTGCGGCAAACGTTTTAGGTATAGGCTAAGGGGCTACAATAATGATGGTCAATTTTGATAGGGCTAGGGGAAGTTTTTTTATCACCCATAATTTTTGTAGGCCCTCTGTTTTAAGAAGGTTGCCGCAAACAGATTTCAAATATCTCAAAAGGTAAAAAAATAAAGGGGGGGGGGCGGTGCAAGTTACTTTTCAGTCACTCTGTATAATGTTTTTATTTACAAAATTTAAATTTCAAACTATATTAGGGGAGTTTGTTCTAAAAACACCTTTTCAAACGATAACCATAGAAAAAAATACCCCCGCCGCAGCAAACCTGCAGACTAAGCGAATTTCCATTTGACTGATTGGATTTACACTGAAATGTCTACTTAAAAATATAACATTTATTCCCGATTTAAATAGAATTAGTTTAACAAGTACTTAGGTTTGCTGCACCAGGGAGGGTAAAACTTTTTTTTGTAAAATGTTAATAGTTAGTAAGAAATAAAAACATTTTCCAAATTTGATCAAAATATGTTCATAAACAAGCAAACTACAACAGTTTACTCATTCTCCATAAGAATAACATGGGAATTTTAAATTTACAATTTTTTGGAATTTTCTCCGTAACCATTAGGCGCATAATAACGCTTCAATATACTAAATTATTTGTTTTTTGAAGCTCTACAAAATGGTTTGGAAATTAATTGCTAAATTTTATGTTTTTTGGGTCAAAATTGGGAAAAACCTATTTTTACCCCATAAAACCCCCCGTAAACACCCGTTCCCATGGTCCGATCATGCTGGATCGCGAACTCGTTCGAATAGACGTAGGTTTACACGTTTGTACCAAATTTCATCAAAATCGGATCATTTTTGCTCGAGTTATCGTGCTGACGGACACATATATATATATATATATATATAAATATATATATATATATATATATATGAATTTGAACGGATGGTGTTTTTGGCCTCTAGGGACCTCAAAACGAAAAAAAAAATCGGTCCCGCGTCCAGGTCTTACCATGAGTACTACGGTAATAGCTTATTCCCTATATGGGAAATTCGCTAAAAACGTACTCCCTTAGTGTTGGTTAGTCTTTACAAGTAGTTATATTACAATATTATTGATTTCTGGTTACAATAACTCATGAATTTGGTTAGATAAAAAACTATGAACAGATTTGAGTTTGGAAAACTGCTGAATCTGAAGAACATTAAGGTTGTCAATAAGTCAATAAGTCATTTATTAGGCCAGATCAACATGTACATGCATTAGCCAAGTCAAATTAATTACATATTACTACAGGTTATACATTTGTAATACATAATACCAGTACTGCAATATCCTATAATTTTAAATAGATATAGAAATAGTAACATTAGATATAAATTGTTACCGAAATTAAAATGCAGCAAAGCTCAAAATAAGTACCAACCTTAGATATTGCAATATACAGTTCGACAATTGTACACCGATATATATCGACATTGATACATTGCCGATGTTTTCTCCCCCTCGCAGTTTTCCGACTTTGCTGGGGTTGCAGAAGTGTCGAGAAGGAAATTCTCTTTAGTTCCGGCTATTTTCTTTCGCTACATTTCTCATGTCTCAAAAATCGAATGAAATTTTAAGTGGCTATCGATTGAGATTATCAAATAGTTAAACAAATTGATTAGAGGATCAGGTATTTTGACAAACAGTTGATATTGGAAGAGTAGGGTTTATTTCGATTTTAAATCGGATTTTTTGGAGTCATACAATATTATGTCGAGGACTATGAACATCAAAATTATAGAAAAGGTTTGACGTATTCACTTAATTTCTCTGTGTAAAAGATTTTTACTACTTTGGCCTTCAGTACTTTTTGTTGTGTAATTTTTGTATTTCAAGCATCAAGGATAAGAAAATAAAAATATCCCCGCCACAGCAAACCTGTCTAAGCGAATTTCCATTTGCCTGAAATTATTTAAATTAATCTATTTAAATAACATTAGGTTAATCGAGTACCTAGTACGTACAAGTAAACTAATAAAGTGTGTTTTAAGTAAAATAATTATAGCTTAGTATAAAATCAATATATTTGCCAAGTTTGGTCAAATTATTTCCATAAACAAGCAAATTACGTCATTTTACAACATTGTCCTTAAAAATAACATGGGAATTTGAAATTTTTTAATTTGTTTAGTTTTCTTCGTAACCAATTACCGTACAAAAACTCTTTGATATACTGAATTGTTTGTTTTTTAAACTCTTTTATAAAGAGATAAAATAAGAAATTTTATGTTTTGAGAGTCAAAATGAGAAAAACCAATTTTTACCCTATTTACATGTATATAAGTAGATAATGAGAAATAAAATTTGTTCAAATATAAATTTGAACAAATGGTTTTTTGGCCTCTGGGGACATCAAAATTAAAAAAGTAAATCGTTCCCGGGCCTAGGTATTACCGTGCCACCTACGGTAATGGTAATAGCTACTTCCTTAAAGAGAAATTCGCTAAAACATACTTGGTAACAGACTTAGAATGAAATCCATTTTCAAAATTACCCTAGGCAATATCCCGGAAACCTGCACAGAAAATCCAACTCAAAATATATTAAAACAAACCTATAATAATGCCTGTACAAAATGCACAAATTTATGATAATGCTGTACTGTAATTGTAATTTCAATTTTAAAACATCTCCAAACAGCTATAAGTATAATTCTAGAAACCCATGGTAAAAGGTCCAACCAATGCGAAAACTCACACATTCCAATGCAGCCAGCCCCACAGTGCTAAGCCCCGATTGTCGTATGTTTCTGTTATGGACAACAGAATGTATAAGGTCCAGCAGGCTAGACGTGCACTGGTTACCAACTGGTGTAGACAATGCTGCAAACGTCGAATCAAAACACACTTTGGACCCGAGACGGCTTAGGGTCAAATGTCAGCTTTATTTTTATTTTGTACTCGGTTCTTTTCAGCGAGTAACTATGAAGAGGATTGGTGATCGTTGTAGGACTAGTTGGGTATTTCTGACCTTTTGTTCTCTAAATATCTATGTATTTATTATTCATATTCACTACAGTTCACTAATTAATCACATCCTCTTTACGGTTTATTTAAAGATTTTTAACATATTTTAACTGCTCTCATGTATTTCTCAACAAATAAAACCTTAAATAGCTTCATGTTAAAATAAACTACATACAACAGTAGGCCTATAGCAAACATATTCAAATCCAAGTTCGGGTTTACTTGATCAACAATACTTCAAAAATACTTTATCAACATGTATTTTATCAGTGATTATTTTCATCATATTCACAGGATAGGTATGATTTTCGACCTTCTGTACTACATTGCATTGTGTGTCAGAAAATATTTTCATTTATACTTTATACAATTAAGGTGCGAATACAGTAAAACAAGTACAAATTAATGTTCTATATTTATTCGTTTACGTTGTGAGGTTTATGCACGTTATATAGTTAAATTTTGTATACAACCAAATATTATACAACCAAACTTTTCAAGAGTACACATCATATTGGCCAAGGCAGCTAAAATACAGTTCACATCACTTACAACTATCATGTTTTAGGCCTACAATTACCGTAGCTGTGCAACACGATCCAAACCATTAAGTAAGGGAGACTGGAATGGGTTAGTCGCCATTAGTCGATGCACATATTGACAAAGTAATTAAAAGGGGTCCATTATCTGCGGGAGCGATTTATTTAACCGGTTAACGGCGTTAAGGGCTTAGAGCTGCTGTAAAAATATAAATTAGGCGTTAACAAATTTGGCTTACAGATAAAACTGTAGTTTGTATATTAAGGTTGGTCTTTCCCCATACTATATATAGGGTAAAAAGTAACAATGGTTTATTTAAAAAGTCAATTTGCATTTTATAAAATCATTACAATTAAATATTGTATTTATGAAGATTATTTGTGGGCTTCACTCACCTTAGTTTTGTCTAGTGATGTTCTGGACTCGTAATTCACACACACATATGTATACATCACACGAATCGTCCAAGGTCATCACTAAACGATTCGTGAGATGTATGCATGTGTGAGTGTGTTTATCAGGAGTCCAGGACATCACTATACAAAAATAAAGGTAAGTGAAGCCCACAACAAATCTTCATAAATTAATATTACCTCGCCTAAAAGCATGTAATTTTAAAACAAAACTTGTATTTTAAATTCTTTCAAATATTAAAATTATTTCCCAATATGAATCGATTAGAATATTAGATAATTATATATTATAATCCGCATTTGCTCAATGTACAATAAATAAACAAATAAATTTAATATTTCGTAAAATATTGAAAGAAAACAAATAATAGTGATGATGTGTTGATAGTTTGATGTAGTATCAAGTAAATTATTGCACAAAATTTCCTTGAAATGCCAATCCTATATTAAGTACTTGACTCTGCAAATACATTAACTCAAGAGTATAATGTTTCCTAAGAAACAATCCAAACAGTGGAAAGACCTTATTTCAACGAAAGCATGACAGTAACCGAAGAGCCATTTTACACAAAGATAAGTAAAATACTATTTGTCCCTTTTGGAGCCCTTGTTAACACCGATAGATCATCTTTATCTTTAAAGAAGAGAATATTTGCGGTATTCACAGTTGTATGCAATTTCTATTGCTTCTCAGCAGATTTATATATGACGGTACATGGATGGAATTTACTAAAGGACGTTGCATCCAAATATACCAGATTAAACTATTTGTTTTACAATGTCATTTGTCTTCTCGGAACTGCAGGGGTGGTTATGCAACTTGAAGAGTTGAACGACATGTTTCGTAAAGCAGAAGTTCTGCAGAAGATAACGAAGAGTGGGTTCTTCAGGAGCTTTTACACAGACTGTACAAAGGTGTTTATTTCTATCATGTATTTCAGTGCTGTGCTCCATGATGAAATATATACAGTCAAATCTTTAATAGAATCCGGACAGTTTTCTTTTGACAATCCTGCTTTGACTATATATTCTATCCTGAGGTCGATTATATCACCAAACATGTGGATAATTACTTACTGCGCAACTATGGCTTGCTTCATTGAGTTTGAACTTCTTGATATCATTTCGGAAAACATATTCGTCCAAGAGAATTTAAAGGTTTTTCACATCAAAACTCCAGTCAATGTTCCACCACGGTTTTATGAGCAAGACGCCAAAAGCCCCGTTGTAAATGTTCGGAGTTCAAAATCGAACCGAGAGCTAAGAATGTTGTCTGAGGCAAGAAAGTACTGCTTATCGAAAAATCGGGTTTACTACAATCAGTTGGTGATGATAATATTGGTAAACATCATGTACTTGCCGACGATCCTCCTTATAGACTACGAAGAAAGTGATTTTTTCAAACCCTTAGGACTTGTCCAGGCTTCATTTTCAATCGTCATGTCTAACCTTTCCACGATATTACCGATTGTGATCATCGCGTGTATAAAATACAAAACAAAGAGACTGGCAATAATGCTCGGTCGTGAGTTGTACTTGAGTAAGAATTCATCTGTGAGGAAGTCACTAAAGAGGTTCAATGCAGGTTTGTCAGACCAATACATGTATACTCCCTTCGTGCTGTTTGACTTGGCACCAAACATCTGTGTTACTCTCCTAGACGGGGAGGTTTTAACTACAACTACTCTGTTTTCTACATAAATATTGGCAACATTTGTAAAAAAAAAACACAAAATGATATGTACCTCCTTCCCTAAAGACCGAACAGGATTTAAATAGATTTCAGAAAAAACTGAAGAATTTTTTGCTGGATAATGCCTTCTGCAGCGTTCGTGAATTTCTTTGCCCTAGAACTGGTAGGGTAAATATAGTAGCATAGTTGACAGTTTTAATTTATACAAGAGAGTTTTTTTGTTATGTAAATATTGGATTTTATTTTGTTTTGTTGACGTAGCTAATGCTTTATGTTAATTTTGCTGAATAAACGACTTATGACTTATGTAAAGAAATCAATCGTTTGTGTTTGTAAACTACTTAAAAAATGTATTAATGGTGACTAATTGTGTATGTGATAGTTAGGACACTACCCGTTTTGTAAAAATACTCAATCATCATCGTGCAATTTAATGTAGGAATTTAGAGTTAGTTTTTACTTAACTACTTGTAAAAGCTCTGTACACATCCACACACACAAACACACACACACACACACACTGGGTCCGTTTCCCTTCTCAAACATGCCTTCGTAGGTTGAAATTCAGGATGACCTGTGTAGTTCTAAAACTGAAGACAAAATTGAACTATGTGTGTTACGTAGTTAATCCAGCACAGATGTTTATAAACGAAAACATACAGTTTTAGTCATCCTTTACCAATGATATGGTCTTAACAGTTTGTTACCTTATTTTACGTACATATTTTGAGTGTATATAATTTAGGTGACATTGGTTGACATATTTTGTAAGACTGCTACAGAGCGCCTTCAATGCTATGTTTGCTGCTCGTGCGCAGCACAGTCTGACATGAGCCGCGCGGAGAATGAAGGAACTACTTATTGTCCGAAAAGGATCAACGGACATTAAATTAATTGTGACAGTTCAAATGTTGTTCTTTTTTTATTCTCAGTCTTAGTTTTATTTTGTAAGTATTTTGTATTAAAAAAAGTATGTTTTTGTTTCTGTATATATTATGTGGAAATAAACATATTTCATTCATTCATTCATTTGTTATACTGTTCTGTTATGTAGCTTTAAGTTAGCCTAGGGTTTTAATGAAATTGAAAGATATTAGTATTAGACTATTCTAAAAACAATGAGATAACAACAACAACAATTAATATATTCAAAATACTATTTTTCACCTCACTACTGTGATATTACCTGTTTCCGTTATATATTTATCACCTGCGAAATGCATCATTATATTGTTTACTACGAAAAAAGAATGTTTACTATGCGAAAGTAATGTTTACTATCTTTTTTGTATTTCGCTGACGTAAACAAAGATTTGTTATTGTTTCGTCAATATTTAAAATTTTCAACAATCAAAACTGTACAACCAAAGTAAATATAAACTTTGAATTAACTTAGCCTTTAATTTTATTAAGTGTCTTTTCAACCTTCGCTTTTTTCCGACCGGCTTCGCCTCGATCGTGAAACTTGAGCCCGGGTCGAAAAGAGTCACTTTACGTCCTAGTGATGAAATATACTTTATACTTACAATATACTATTTCATTTCAAACTTCTGGTTCAAGTGTTTTTTGTATCGCCTAACGCGATAACCTCGACACACTTGTGGTATCGGAGTTCCTCCACAACGGTTCTGACGACGTGTCCTCGTACAGTCATTCCTGCACGGGCCTCCAAAACAGGATAGGATGAGTTCGGACAAGGAAAACTGTGATGATTGAAGGAATTACTAGGTTAAATCACACCACAACCGGGTTAAAAGGTAGAATCACTGCAAGAATTACCAGATCTTATGGTTCCGCTACAGCAATTCAAAAGGCATTAGATATTTTTGGAATCAGGTTTTCCTATCTGAATCCAATGAATTGTAGTATAATGTTTCTTCTATGTGCTAACTATCCATTAGCCATTGTATATGTAAAATTGAATTGATCAAATTCAAATCATCACTTAGTAAAGAAATTTAAACAATGTTTGGCCATGGTAGTGATTAAATAAAAATTTACACCAGAAAGTTTACAAAATCTTGGCCAAAATATAAAATACTCCCGCCGCAGCAAACCTGCCGACTAAGCGAATCTCCATTGGTCTGAATTGATTTTTAATCATATATATTTAAATAACATTAGGTTTAATGAGTACCTAGGTTTGCAAGGAAACTAATAAAGTGTGTTTTTGTAAAATATTAATAGCTTAGTATAAGATAAATAAATTTACCAAGTTTGATCAAAATATATCCATAAACAAGGAAACTACAACGTTTTACAATATTTTCCTTTAGAATAACATGGAAATTTAATATTAAAAATTTTATAATGTTCTCCGTTACCAATGACCGTACAAAAACACTTTAATATACTAAATTATTTGCTTTATTAAGCTTTATAAAATTATCTATAGAGAAATTGTGACATTTTGTGTTTTGAGGGTCAAAAAATTATAAAACCCTATTTTACCCCATAAAACCCCCCGTAAAACCCCGTTCCCATGGTCCGATCATGCTGGTTCGCGAACTCATTCAATTCTATCCCGCCTTACACATTTAAACAAAATTTCATCAAAATCGGACAAAAATAACTGAAGTTATCGCGTTTACGGACGTATATATTATATACATTCGTTAAAATGGTGGTTTTGGCCTCTGGGGACGTCAAAATGAAAAAGTAAATCGGTCCCGAGCCTAAGTCTTACCGTGCCACCTACAGTAATAGTTACTTCCCCATAGAGAAATTCGCTATAACGGCAAGAAGCCGACGTAGGCCTTTGGATATTTTAAGTTTTCAGCTCCATAATCCAGTAGTTTTTTATTAGAAATAAATACACACAGACACTTAATTTGCATTACTAGCTTCTGTAAATGTAAAATATCTGATAAATCTTCGTTTAAAAAAAAAAATATTAGCTATATTAATGTTACTGCTTAACTAAGCAACGGCTTGAATGTAGTGTATTGGGCCATCTCCAATCAGTTTACATTTCAACCATATTCGTTGTGTTGTTCTAATATTTAATCACTTATACTTCATGGCTCAACTAATAAAACCTAACGCGCGTTCTACAACTTAGTTATCAACAACTAACATTCTAACATGAAATCGTCGTATAAATTCTCCGTAGCAAACGCAAGATTACCGATAATTATGGTATCTCAAATTCGTATCCAGTGATAAAACCGAAATTTGGCCCAATTTGTACCCACCGGTCTCCATGTAGTTGTGTAAATTGGTCAATAATGAATTGATTATGGCTTGTTTACATGGAAACTGCCGTAGATCGAGTAGACCAATGGTTCGCTATAATGTTAATGTTGTTACTTAGTTACAGAACGTCACAGGGTTGTTAGTAGCAAACGTTGAGGTATAACCAATTTTACTTTTCCTATAGTTAATATAAATAGCTAGAGTTGTATTTTGTTTGTTAATTGTAGTAAAAATACGTTTTAAACTCTCAATGACTGTTTCTGAATTCTGTATTTAAATGATAATTCATCATGTTTTGAACTGTAATTTGGTCTAAACAGGTTATAAGAGTTTTTACAGCTTGGTTTTGTAATTGGGTTTTCTGGGAAAATGTTCCAAGTTAAATATTAGGTTTTTACATTTAATGGATTGGAAAATGATACAATCAATTTTATCCGAGTTGTTTTCTTGTGAACAATTTTCAAAGACATTCTTCTTCTCTCTATAAATATACGAATATGAGTAAACGCATTTGATGAGTAGCAATTTAAAGTTGTCTTCAACAACTTCCGATTAAGATCTTCATGAACAGTTTCTTTCTATAGTCAGTTGAATAATTTCTAGGGGTTATAAACAACGCCTGTCGGTGGTATTAGGTAGATGTAGAGTAACTGACAAAAAGATTATCATTGGGTATTTAATATATAGTTATGGTGTTCGGTAATATGTTTACTACGATAAAGTTATATTTAACACATTGCGTGCGGGTCGGTCGCCGGCGACCGGTTCCTTATCATTGAGATAAGTGCAATTTTCAAGAGTAAACATGACGGCCGCATTGAAAGAGTTAAGTCTAATCTTAACTACTGGGGTTTTAATGTTATATCTTACAAGACTATGTTATCCACTATGGTGACCTACATCTAAATCAGTTGTTTTTTATTGAATTCAATGAGCAAGTAGTTTTACTAGCCTGCAGTCTGTTATTATGATAATGAAGCTCACATAACTGGATAACATCCATTTAAACTAGAGCACTGGGATTCTGTAATCAATTACAACGTAGGGTTGTTTATCTTGTATTTTTAAACGATATAAATAATCTCCATAATCATATGAGCACACTCTACAGCTTTTTCTTACTCAATGTTTAGCTGGGACAATAATACGAACAATAAAACTATATAGGGGTTGTGCTGGTAAGAAGAAGGTTGCCAATTCGATCCTGATAAAAGTTAGATTTTTATGGATTAAAAATGAGCTTTAATCATGGGGATTTTAATGAATAGCTCTGGCTAAAAGTTAGGTTATTTTAGTCAATAACAAGGCCATAACATTAATTCAACAACAATGCTTTAACTACATACCCTAGTTTGTCACTGAAGTTAATCTAATCTAAAATGAAAATTTAGTTAATTTATTAAATGTAAAATTATTCATAATTACCATAAACCTCTAACCCACCAGACCATTGCAGCACACTGTAAAAAGAGTGACGACACTCTTGAAAAGACCAACAGTTTATTCGAATACCGATAAAAGTTAGTTACGGATTAAAAATGAACCGATCTATCCTTAATCATTTGGATTTTGATGAACAGTTCTCTTAATACATTTAACAGTCTAAAAAAAACTCTGGTGTGCCGGACAAAAACACACACCCGTCTTCAGATTAACAAGATGAGACGTGTACTCGAAGCATCCAATATCAATGGGTCTTTGCACTCATACAACAAAATTGAGTACAACGATGCACAACCAAAGCTAAGCCAATCCACCACTTAACTTAAACAAGCAAATTCCGGTATTTTATACGCTCATACACAATTGCAACATACATAAATCTATAAAACGTTTACGTTTAGTTGAACCCATATAACAATTTTGAACGCCTATTTAGATTTGTCAGTAAATACTTTAAGAGGATATTTACACAGCCTAAGGTGGTTTTATAAATAGATCAGCCTGAGGTTGGTGCTTCTACAGGTCTAGTTAGGGCTATTGTGATGATTGCACCAATAAGTTGCTAACCGGCTGATTAGTGCCTTCGATAAAATAATGGGACTGATCGCAGCGCCTTGCGGAGGGCGCAGGAACTAAACGCCCTGGGCGCTACTGGACGATGTTATGGTAATGCACACAGTAGAAATTCTCGGTCTTATTCACCTATATGGGTAATGATACTAAAATACTTCAGCAATAGCTTTCTGCCTACAGACACATGAAATTACGACACATTTGTCAATTTTATGATTAAATCAGCTAAAGCTATCATATTAACGTTCAACACGGATATGATTCGCTGTGTAACAGTGGTTATTGACTTTAGATACTTACAGTAGACGATTTATCCTATTGTTAATTCTGCAGCCTGTTTTATGTGTCTTTCATGTCGCGAGTGCGGTTATGTCAATTCAATTATTGTTTTTTCTTCCATTTTGTTTGTTAATTTGAAAACACACGATTTTCTCTTTGCTAAAATAACAGAGAAAAAGTATGATGAACGAGTACATAGCTGTGTATATTTCTTAGTAGTCTGAAACGGGTGTAAAATAACAAAATATAATGGTAAACATCCAAAACTCGATATACCTTATAGGAACATACCTTATCTTCAGCTGATCAATAAGGACAAATCGGTTAAGGGAATAATACAATTTTACTAACTAAGGTCAGAAACTTATTTAGCCAAGATTCTTACTAATTTTCTTTTAACAACATTCATTTTTGTTAAAACCCGAGGCTAAGGCAAAATTACTCAGAAAGTAAACGAAAACGTAAACGGTGTACATTTTTGGCATTTCCGTATTGGTGTGGTTAGAGAAATCGGTGACACAACCATTCTTAAATCACAACGGTGCCGCCAGATTCTAAAGGGTTCTCAAAGAACGTCGAATTCCCCACTAAACACCCTGGGAAAGCATCACCAGCCGATAAATTTCAACCACTTCCCTACCGTGACATCTGACCAATTTTTAATTTAAATATTTTAAGATAGGTTTGAATGTAGGTGATAAAACTTCAAAGAATGTCGCTCTGTTGGTCTCGCCGCCGCGCCGCATCGTGGGAGTTTGTGTCAAAGCGATTCCGATTCTTGTGTGATTCTCCGTGTCCGATGGGATTCCGACGAAAGCATGACACTTGAAGTATTTTAGAACGCTTGATTCCAAATAAATGTCAGACGATTCCGATTTTTACTACCGTTTTAGAACCAGTCTGAGTCTACCGGTAAACAATTTTACTTTGCTGCATAGTAAACAAAATCATAAATTTAGTGGTCCTTTTTTCGGTGTTTATGTGTTACTACTCCTTTTAATTTTATTTGGCCCCAACTTTTATTATTACGCGTGGTTCGAAAGGAGGTATAAATATAGAATTTGTAATAAACCTTTATGATTATAATACAGTAGAACCCTAATTAACAAAAATAAAGGGGGGAGCCGTTTCGGATAACCAATTTGTCGGTTAATCCTTCATCCCAATAGTCAATGTCCTTCATATGCGAAACATAGCCTATGTGAGCCACGGTGAGTTGGAAAATAAGTTTAAAACAATGTCTTTATATAATACAGTATTTGATTTTAGCTACATAAATGTTACAATGGTTAAAAAAATACCTTAAACTAAACAACTGAAGTTACCAAATATTTGTATTACTTATATTTTATTCATAGATCTCTATTTATGTTTATAACTTACTCAAGCTCATATTGTACCTATGTACATATTGTATCTAGAAATACGATTAGTATGGAAAACAACTAAAGGTAAATTAAAATAGATTTTTTGATTGTTTTTGGCGAATTTGTAATTGTCTCATCCTCCCGTTTTCAATATTTCATCTTTGAACTTGAGGCATTTTCTGTTCTTTCAAATAAAACTGATTAACTGTTTAACTTGGTATTAACCTAATGAATATTACAAACATTAATGTTTACTCCCAAACAGCTTTTTTTTTTTTTAAATTTGTTCTATGTATTTCTTATGGAGAAAACCCGACCTTTGAGAGGGTCTCACGCCCTTAAGAGTAGGAATTTAAAAAATCTAAAACCTTATTGCAAAACTACATATTGAGACGAATCTTTTGACACCTTAAACGTTGAAATTGGTCCACAAATAAGGGAGGAGTTGCGTTAACAAAAGACGGCTTCACGTATTATATATATAGATAGATGTTTATAACTTACTCAAGCTCATAACATATTGTATCTAGAAATACGATTAGTATGGAAAACAACTAAAGGTAAATTAAAATAGATTTTTTGATTGTTTTTTGATTGTTTTTGGCGAATTTCCCATATAGGCAATAAGCTATTACAAAGTACCGCAGTACTCATGGTAAGACCTGGACGCGGGACCGATTTTTTTTTCGTTTTTAGGTCCCTAGAGGCCAAAAACACCATCCGTTCAAATTCATATATATATATATATGTGTGTGTGTGTGTGTGTGTGTGTGTCCGTTAGCACGATAACTCGAGCAAAAATGATTAAATTTGGTACAAACGTGTAAACCTACGTTTATTCGAACGAGTTCGCGATCCAGCATGATCGGACCATGGGAACGGGGGTTTACGGGGGGTTTTATGGGGTAAAAATAGGTTTTCCCCATTTCTGACCCAAAAAACATAAAATTTAGCAATTTCTTTCCAAACCATTTTGTAGAGCTTAACAAAACAAATAATTTAGTATATTGAAGCGTTATTATGCGCCTAATGGTTACGGAGAAAATTCCAAAAAATTGGAAATTTAAAATTCTCATGTTATTCTTATGGAGAATAAGTAAACTGTTGTAGTTTGCTTGTTTATGAACATATTTTGATCAAACTTGGAAAATGTTTTTATTTCTCACTAACTACTAACATTTTACAAAAAAAAAAAAAAAAAAAAAAACAGTTTAACCCTCCCTGATGCAGCAAACCTAAGTATTTGTTAAACTAATTCTATTTAAATAGGGAATAAATGTTATATTTTTAAGTAGACATTTCTGTGTAGATCCAATCAGTCAAATGGAAATTCGCTTAGTCTGCAGGTTTGCTGCGGCGGGGGGTATTTTTTGTTTTTTTTTTAGACCTGTGACATTTTTAACGTGTTTGAAGGGGAACAATCTATATTAATTTCTCTTTTTATTTTTATAACATTAAGCTATAACTTTTGTTGTTGTATAATTTTGTAACAAAGATTCTAATTCGATTTATCTTAAAAGTTTGTACGTATCCTTTTCTAGGACTGAAAAAGTGTAATTTTTGTAAGGATAAACTTATATAAACTAACTACTTTACTGAAATTATTTAAGCAACTCTGAAACTGACCACATTATATGTGAACCACAGACTATGTGCGATTTTATTCATATCAGCTGATCCAATATCAGTGCGGTTAGATATCGACCACAGCTGTGTCGTGTGGCTGGGACTGATAATGAGCTGATATTGTGAAATACTGGCGCCAATCTTGGTAAATAGATAGTTAACATTTAGTCATATTTTGAAATTTGTTACCAAACAGTTATTCTTAACCTCTAGGGAATTGGGGATATCAAACAGATGCTATTTCAATGGGCTAGGAAAATATTTAAAATTTGTGGTCGATTCGTGCAGCAATACTTGTAATATGAATCAAATTAGAGAAACATTTGTTTTACAAAACACATTTAAAATTTATGTATACCACTGTCCCAGTGTTTAAGAGAAAATAAGTTTTGAAAAGTAAAAAATCAAAAATTTTATCTGTGATATATAGTTTTATCTCTTACTACGTTTCAATCGTGGCAAACTGCATAGACAACTTTATTGAATGAATGAATGAACATACTTATTTATTGAGGCGAACAATTAGGACCACATGGTCCTTTCTTACAGTTAACCTCGTAAACCTCGTGTTTCTTGTAAGGTATTGAATCATTATCACTAGTTATCATAGTAAAAACATTCAAGTGCATAATAAATGTAGTAAATATCTTCTTTGATCAAAAACCTGGCAACAACTGCTTCATATCGCAAGGGATGTAAACCTAAGTATCCAAAGTCAACGGTATGTTTTACATCTGTTTACAAAACGACGGCTAATATTTACTCTTCTACACATGAATCTCAGAGAAACCTAAACAAACTCTAGAAAGGTTTTCGATGTTTTATTCATTCTAGGCGCCCTCGTGAATTACAATAAACCAAACCAAGGTCATATTGTACAGTGTAAAAATACCTTACTTTTGAATACAGAATTCGGGGAAACCTCTTTCTATAGTCAAATAAGTTTTTATTGACTGAGGCATTTAACTCGAAGAGGTTTACATATTTTTTGCGTTTGGTTGTCGGACTGGGTTATTTCAGATTGGTTTTACACATAAATACGGTGTCCCGGAACTCTCTACCAATATTTTAGGGCATTGTTCCTGGGTAGTTAACATACCTAAATATCATATTTAAATTGTCCGGAAGTCCTTAGTTACTCACACAGCCGCCATTTTGTTTTTTATGTTATTATTTTTTTTCTGAGGAAGCCATAGCATACAGAACCGTATTCCTTAAAAATTAATAAATACAGCTGTTACGTCTTACGATTTTTTGTAGGGAGAGATCTCCAAAACGTAGTCCGTTCTTCAGGTGTAGAGTATATTTTTACTGGATGTATGGACCTACAGCATACGGTGGTGTTCGAACAACGTGTCTCGGGATTTTCACGAGGATAAAAATTGCTATATCGGCTCTTTTTAAAGCTCAAGGACAGAACCACCGACTATAGAGTAACCTAGAGTATTGACTTAAAGATTTATCTATTTTCTGTAACAAAACCACTCTACTAGCTTTACCTCATATATATTCTTCAAGACGTTCCTCTGGAAGAACAACAAACATTCGTGGGAGTTGGTAGTAAATTTTATATTCCAGCAATTTATTACAATAAATTTGTGAAGAAATATGTACACACGTGAGGGTTGGTAGTCAGCAAGTATAAATAGAACATTCCTCAAACATGTGCAACTCTTCAAGGCAAAGCAATTAGTCAGCAAACCTAGGTTGCAACCGAGGAGAATCAAAATGGAGAAACTGCGCAGCTGATAGACACTCATTAGCGGAGATTTCTGATTTATATCTCTTGCCTACAGCGTTCGTATGATTGGTAGTTTTATTTGCCTTTATTCGTACAGCCAATGCGTCTACTGTAGATAGAAATAAATAAAAAGTTGATGGCGTATGAAAAATTTGCATGGGTTGTTCAAGTAGCTTTGTGTAAAATACTAACCGTACAGGTTACAAGTTTTATGAATAAGGAGGAAGTGCTGATTAAGATTCTGTTTGTAGTGTTAATAGTAGTTGACGCTTTGATGTTATTTATTTTTAAACTACGAGATAATTATGTAAATCAGTGTTGAAAATAGAGGATTGTGTAGTTGAAAAGTTTTTGAATGGATGATTTTCTTACCTTACATCTTTTAATCGTTCATTTAATAAAAAAATACAACAAATACAAGACAGAAATTAAATACCATAGACAAAATAGAATTAAATACTATTTGTTTATGGAAGTACCTAATTCCCCTAAAATCCTAAAAGTACTATCTCTAAAAAATGTTATATATATAGAAACACGACACAGAACTCAAAGAGAGGATTTAAACAATTATAAATCACCCCATTACGCAGCGTGTTCTGTCCTGTTCACCCTTCCACACTTAATAAATGTCCACATTTAATGTGCGAGTGCATTGAAATTAATAACCTCATAACGTGTAAGTAATAAGCGTTGCCGAGCGGGGGGTGGTAAACTACATTACCGACATTAGGGGTGAGTTCACTAAATGTACCTGGTGGTACGTTTTTATATTTATATTAATTTTCTTTGTGTACCTAATTATTAAGTATTAATCTTAAAATAACCCGTTAGCTATATCCGTGCTTTGCAACGGCATATGAACATAGAATATGTAAGAAATCTCTTTCAAGCCTTGTAGAAAATACATGTAGCTGCAAATCCCCATTGGTTATAGAACCACTACGTGTTTATACATATTGGTATCAGTTAAAGTAATTGGAGTATCGTAATATTGAGTATTAACTTTGGAGCATAATTTGGCTCAGTAATGTATCGATTTATTGGGTAACAGTGAAATATAAGGTAGAGATATTAGGGACACACATAGTTGGTATTAACCATAAACTAATGTTTAAGTAAACTGATAGTAGGAAATTTCTTTTTCGATTCAAAACATTGAAATGAAATTGAATAATTTATTTTTAATAATCCACACAAAAACTGTTACCCCTTATAACTTACATTTTCCCCATGAATATACTAATGAATACGACTGATGATTTTTTTATCGTGGACTATTTTCTCATATGACTAGAATGGTTTCAGTGTTTTCTCCAAACATCCACCTAAAACAACACAGTCTGATGTATTATTCAAACAATCGGATTGTGTTTATTTTGGCGGCTACGAGAAAGAAGTCTCGGCTTCTCCGGTCAACATTTGAGCAGCGGATTTGGCGGGGACAAACTAACATTTGGAGGGAAGCAAATCCAAATAAAAGTAAAAGAAAATAGTGCTTTCCTGCATAGAAAATAATAACAGCCTTTCAAACATAGCAATATAATATTGGCCAAAATAATTTTAATTTATCTACAAAACTTATGATACGCGGTATCTATGAATGATAAAATAATTGATGATGAAATAATCAAATAATTACTCAATGTATGGGAAAAAAAATAACAAATAGATAAAAAACATAAAAAAACTATGCAAAGTTGATATTTTATACCATCTGCATCTTCTTGTTTATTTAATAAAACGAAAATTTCGAATCTAATAACAGTATAATTTTATTTTCACAACGATTTATTAAGGAGACAAAAATACGCTTTCCAGTGAATGAAATAAAATTGGAATGCCCTACAGTATTATCCTATTACTGTAAAGTTTTTTGTGTAGAAACCTTGAATTAAACTAATTTGAAATATAAAAGTTTATTTGGCTTTCAATTTGTATGAATGGGTAGTGGGACGTTTTAGTGACTTCGTTCATATTATTTCGAAACCCAATAGCCCAGTCAATAAAGGGATTGTGTCGGAAGTAATTAGTGAAAGGCAGATTTTTTATGGATGTTAGTAGATCATATAAGGAACATTTTCTAAAAGTCCCCGCCTCTCCCCCTCTTGCTTCCCCCTACACCCTTTTAAGTTTATTCGTGTAGGCCTAAGCTTTTATTATTTTATCAATATATCGGAAAATGGCGAAATAAAATTAATCCTATTGCTGTTTGTTTCCAAGATATTGATAAAATAATAAAAGCTTACACAAATAAACTTAAAAGGGTGTAGGGGGGAAGGAAGAGGGGAAGAGGCGGGGACTTTTTAGAAAATGTTCCTTATATGATCAACTAACATCCATGAAAAAATCAGCCATTCACTAATTTTATACTTCTGACAAATCACTATTTCTCCCTTTACTGACTGGGCTATTGATCTTTACCGACTCTCCACGGAAACAAAAATTTAGTGGATAACCTGTCTCTCCACTAGTGGACGACAGAAAAAGTCGCTGTATTTTGTAGAAAAAGCGACTAGTTTCCGAAACTAGTGGAAAACTTAGTGGAAGACTTTGGTGTAATCGCGGCTTAAGAATTTAGATTAACATTGGCTTTAACAGAATGTAAAACTTAAAGCGGGTAAATATTTCAGACTTTACAGCAGACCCACTGTAGAAAGACTGAACATTTTTTTTACTTCTCTCTGATTCATCTCGGCGTAGAACCAGTCAGAGTAGATCTCGCTCTGGACTTCGCACGGGACATATCACGTTTCGCGAGATGATCTGCTATATCTCGTGGATAACGAGATATGTCAGCACGTGACAGGACGCGACATGTCTGCACGTGCTGCGTCGCGCGTTGCTGATTAAAGCATCAGCGCCATCTTGATAGCGTTCCTCAGCATCGCTTGTTGATCTTGCTTCTGAAGGAATCCGATATAGAGAGAGATGTAGCCTTGACTATGGAGCTAGAGATTCCAAAGGAAAATTTGTAGCAAATTTTGTAATAAAAATAAAAGTAAATGAATTTAGCCACTGGCTGATTGCCAATTACTTATTTCAGCACCAACTTTTCAATCAAAACAAACTCGAAGGTCCAGCTGTTTTTGACTATAGCACGTCATAAGCCAAAGTTTATACCAGCAGGTTATACGGTATAAGGTTTAAGCAGGTTTATACCAAAGTTCCCAACCAAAAGTTGCTCTGAACAAATTTGAGAATCTAGTGGAAGATTTTTTTGTGAAAACCAAAAGTTGCTCCACACTAATTTAGAGTGACTAGTGGAAAACTTGTTGGCAAAGAATTGGCGACCGCTCGACGACATACCCGGGGTGCGGGGAGGGGCCAGGGGGGACAGTTTTCCACAAGTTGCTTGCGCAATGCGCGTAGCAACTAGTCTTCCACTTTTTGTTGTAAATTTTCTTTGATCTTTACCGACTCTCCGCGAGAAATCTAAAATTAGTGGAAGACTTTTGTTTCTCCACTAGTGGACGACAGAGAAAGTAGTTGCTTTGTAGAAAAATCAACTAGTTTCCGCAACAAGTGGAAAACTTAGTGGAAGACATTACACTCTGTGGGTGTCATATTAAATTAGTTTAAAAAATAATTAGTGACCAAAGCTGGTCCATGTAGATATAATACATTTTGTAATATTGAAAAGTATATGGTAATAGGTAAATAGCGTATCCATGGGAAATATATTAAAAGAAGCAGTGTTGCACTCGCTTAAGGTCATAGCAACATGGTTGCTGTGAGCAACGCCGTAGCACTAACCGAGTCAAATAATTTAAAATTCCACCTAATTACTCGCAGTTGGATACAAAATATCTTTAATCCCTAAGAACTGCATAGACCTCTAAAGCAAAACCCTATATTTCTTACAAAATATAAAATTCATAAATTAAAATCCTATTCAGCGTTCTACTACGAAACTCTCGCCAGCCACTGCACGTGTGATTGTAAATGGAATGCTGTTATCCAAGACCAATTATAATCTGATCTCTAGTAGAGATGATTTATCGCTCGGTCAGTTTTGTGTACAACAGTTGTTGTTTTGTATCTCACGGGTGGGCCAGCCCTCATTGCCCCAACCCAAATTGAGCCTAATGGCAGGTGTCTCCTAAATGGAAGCAAAAAGCCTACGTCCAAAACAGTTGAACAAAAACAGTAAATGGGAAAATTTCTTCAGACTACCTTTAAAAATATATTTAGTTGGGTTTGTGGATATAATTAACTATTATTCCGTTATGAAACGCACAAGATGTATACAGGGTTTAGAGCAGTGTATCGTTTAGCATTCACTGAGTAAGGTGTAGTTAAAAATTTTGTTATCATGTTTTTTTTTATAGTTAACAATATTCTAAAATTTGTGTTAGGTTTTTCTGGCGCATATACATTTATCCAGTTTGCAAATGATTTTAGTCTAGCGAAACAGTGTGAGACCGCGAGTGTACTGGTCAGTCTTGCAACAATCTAAATGGATCATTTGATCCAAGAGGGTTGATTCTGGACTCGGATGAATCAGTCATTGAAGTATCAATTTATGATTACATCCAACATAATGTTTACGATGGATAAAATACGACAAGTATTTAGTTTATAATTAATGTAAAACTCTGTATGGACTAAAACAAGCACTTAGAAATCTAGTTTGAACTTTCCACACAAAGTAGACCAAGAACATAACAACGTTGTCCTGGATCGAGGAAGATATTCTCCTGTGGTCCAGTAGAGAACCGCATTGGTAGATATGAACTCCAGAGTCCGGTGGCTTAACCACAAACCCGGTTACTAGTGTGGTTGTAACCGCAAACTGTATCAGGTCATTGGAAACTGCAATCCGATAAGCATACCAGTGGCATGGCTGGTTAAATACCTAACCGGTTAAGTTTAAAGGTTCGATGCTTGACATTGTATACCGTTGTGGGCATTTATAGGCATACAGTAAATAGTTGAGGAATTGCTATTTTTGTTGTTGAAATGTATACATTTCGTTTGTTTTTGCGTGTTAGAAAGTTCTTGTCTGAAGGACCTACCCTTTTTCCCCTAGGTACACATACAGTGACGGTGGGTTCTGAACCATCGAGCCATGGAATTGATCACATGGTTGAAGACCATTGTGATTGGTGGGATTTGAACCCAAGGATCTGTTTCAACCCCTATGTAATAATAAATCCACCCAAAATCTTTGTTGTAAAACAAACTGTTTTATGATTGCTTAATGAAGACCAAACTAGTTTTACATTATCATATTCTCAATTGACCTTTAATTTTGATTTTTACGGACGACTTTGATCCTTATTAGCACAGATTACAAAGTAGACCACGCTCAGTCGGTTTTGCTTCTAACGCCACCTAGGAACCAGTCTGTCTTTGGCAGAGAGCACAGCTGGTCTTTGGGCTCAAAAAGTGTAAACTCATATTAGCATTGTGTGATCTGTGCTATTAGTCCGGATGCTAAAACAGTTCATTTGCGTTTTTACGCTTTTGGCATTTTTATTGTTTTTTTTTTGTTTTTTTTAACGGAACGGTCCAAATTATTTATTTGGAAGTATTAAAGAGGTAATATTTTAGGCCACAAACGCACTTTACTAAACCAACCAAGAAATTTGTGAAAACTTACAAACCAAATCAGTATTTATTTGTGAAAACGTATAATTTATTTCTGAGTAAAAAAATATGTACAGCAGGTATACGTCCTCTGATTTACGACGTAGAAGAATTATTTATCCTCATTTTCGCCCCACGAGCCGCCTGCTCGTCTGATATGGTAATCCCGCCATTTCCATCACCCGGGCGATCATTTTGGCGGGAAGGCCTGACGTCCGGAGAATCATTACCCAGCTAATTGATACCCTGTGACTTTGATGTGTCGGAGTTATATTCAAAGCCATAATCGCTGCATATTTTCGGGTAGTTAATAGATTTGGGAGATTATCGACTGTGAGTGGTATAGCTGGTTATGTCACTTTTCAAATCAACTCCCTTTTGTTGCGGTCAAGGTTGTAAAGATCAGTAATTATTTTGAGGTTAAACATTTGGAATTCGTTTTATTCCGAAATGAAAGACGGATTGGTTGTTTTCATATTCGCAGTATACAAGTTTCATTCAAACTCTAGCCTCTGATTTTAAACACCCTGTATTTTTAGTATGTTATATTTCCTGTTTCCTTTTAACCACTAAGCTTACAAAATTCATTTCAATACTCTCCCTTAAAAATACGAGTCTTGATCCTTGTTAAAAATAGTTTCAAACTTGTTAAAATAATAGGAAATAAAGCATACATTTAAGAGTTTTCTTTGTTTTCGGACAGAAACAACCTTAGTCAAATCTTTGGCGGGTGATCCATGAGGAAAATCTACAACTGATCACTATTAATTTACCATATTATTAAAGGCACTCTTGTAATATTACGGTGGTATACCATTACAAAAGGAACATTCTTAGGTTGCCTCCCTCACATGTTTTTTATTACCAACATTCAAACAGTTACAGAATAATTTATTTAAAATACACAGGAAAATGTTTGATATCAGTACTATGGTTTTTGTGGATATCATCAAAATATTCTGCGCTATTACAAAACCTGTCCGAGATTACAGGACACGTACAAATCACGAAATGTTCATTTTAGCCACGACGTGCAGACCAGTGCACGTGACAGTGGGTATCTTCAACGATTCTTTCATACTCCTTTGCAAGTGCTAACCTTACAAACACTTTAGTTATAATAGGTGATAGCTTCACAAAAAATTGTTTATACTTGCATTATTTTCCTCGTATTCCAACTCACAGATACATTGTGGTTAATTTTTAACTGTCAAGTCTGTATCAATATTTGGTTTGACCTAGATTTGCCAAACCTCCTTAAAAACAATAGTTCAGTTTAGTGTTTAGCTAGGAGTATTTCGAATGGAGGAATTGCAAACGATTGTATGGGAAAGCGGTGTAAACATATAAAATATACTCTAACAAGTAGGTTGACGTATACAAGTAACAATGCAAATTTAGAATTAAACGTTGCATTGAATACCGTCTAAAATCAAACTTAAATAGGATTGAATAACTCGTTTATTAGTTATAAAGTAATTTTGTATTCACAATAGCATAACTTTCTACGAGTTTGTTTTTTTTCTTTTCCTATGACGCTAGGCACGAGCCTGGGATTGTTTGTCACATTACTTCAGGCTAGACCTAGGGGTTGCGGCATTTCAGATAAAATCCATTAATGATTTGGCGGGATTTGAACCCGGGACCTCTTGGACCGAAGTCCCGCGCTCTAACCACTAGAACAGCTCGCTCCCCAACTTTCTAAGAGTAACACGTGAAAAAGTAATGTATAACACTGTACTACTTTATAGAATTAATTTAGCAGTGTTGATAGCACTTATATTTTTATTAATTCAATTTATTGAGTCTACAAGATCAAACGCAGCTACCTGCGACGGACAGTGAGAGATAAAACGAAGTAGTCACAATTACAAAGTGGTGTTCCCTTGTTAAATACTAGTTATAATCCCATCACCATCATACACTGACGGGGCAACAGTCGGGCAGTCAGACAGTCGGTGTCGGGGACCGAGCATAGGGGGTGAATGCAGGTGATTAGAACTGTGATGCACTTTCTTGTCGGGACAAAGGAAACTACATCACATAAAATGGTGCAGCCTAGTCAGTTCTGTGTCAAATACCAAATTGTTATGTTTCAAGAGTTTGATCTCATTGAGATATCACATGTAAACTGAAATCATTTGGCATGTGCCTCAAACATTTTGCTTTACATTTGCATGCATATTTTTTATGTTTTGTCCACTGATATTTTTCTTCAATCGCATCAACCTTCCTCACAATTAAGAATAAGAACGATAATGCGACAAACAATACAACAATACAAACATTACAAAAAGTAAAATTATAAACATATATACTAGTACGTTTTAAAAAGAAATTTAGTGGATTGACTTCCTGGTAACTAATTTATTTATTAAAGCCCTTTTTTTAATGTGAAAACTCAAAAACAATATAAAATAAATTTTAAACCTCATACAAGAAATTATACAAGTATAAACATACGTAATATTATTTTGTGTAGTGTTGAGTCAATTAAACCATTGACTATAAATCCCTAATTTTATAGTCAACGATTAAACATAAGCTTCTCACATATTGAGGTCGTTACATTTAACACGCACACAAGAACATTGAGACAAAACATGAAAAAAACTATTGTAAACGATTGATTAAGAAAGCGTCAAAGTCACCGAAATGATCGTCATCCACCCTCATTTAAATGTAATGAATTTAGATTACTAAAGATATCTTGCCTACATAATCAATTTGCTAGATGACCTGGAACTTAACCTTTGGATGGAAGTTTGTTTTCTAAAAATGATTCTTTATTACAACTAGAGGTTTGCTTAAATACAGTCAATTTTTAACCACGTAATTTTATTTCTAACCAACTTAATTTATTATTAATTTCGATTTAACGTTCAAAAAAGTTATAAATTGATTGTTTATTTACAAATCAACTTAACTGTTCTTTCGTTATAGTAGCTCGCCTACCACGTTAGATTTCTCTGTTGCGGAACTAAGTTTTAGATGTCACGTTGATGTTATCGGTCGATTGAACGGTTCAACACCTAATGTTAAAAAAACCGTGTGCTCCCGCTATCTCCGCGTTCCGCCACCTCCGAACCCAAATCTGTCCCGCCACCTCCGAATTCTTGAGTGATCCTTATCTTATAATCCCGTCACTGTCTGCGTTGGTAGCTGTCATTGCATCCGTGGATGGGATATTTAATGAAAATTTAACCCGTAGGTTAGGTAGGGTTGGGTTGGGTTAGGTTGGGTTGGGTTGGGTTAGATTAGGTTAGGTTAGGTTAGGTTAGGACGGAAAGTCTTAACGCAGGTAGTAACCGAGGATCATAGGGGTCACTCTGAAATTCGGAGATGGCGGGACACGGAGGTGGCGGGACGCGGAGATAGCGGAAGGTAACCCAAAAAACTCCCGCGTATGTTACAAGGTCCCCACATACCTGTTACCTGTTCTCTCCTGTCCGACGGTTATTCACGTGTCAAAGATGCTGTGGCGAGATGACGGACCAGTTCACCAGTTCCATCATGCTGGGTGATTACTGTTATTTCATCTCCGAACAAAACGCCAACTCAGCCGGCGGCAGCTGGGGGCCTTGAGACTAAGAACTGGTTAAATAATACGCCGACACAGTCGTGGCCTCTGAAATATGTAACAGGTAATGGGTGAAAACTCTGACACCAAATAGAATAACGGCTTTGTATAATCGAGTATAACACGTCGTCAGTATACAGTATCGTGATCTATACTGAAATTGATTCCCCGTTATATTCAAATAACTTCTTGATCAGAATCGTACGTGTTTAATATATTTACACTTATAATGTATTCTCGCGAAACGGTAAATACATATATGAGATGGTAAATGGTGATCGATTTCGATTGGACACTCCAATCATCGTCTGACCCAATTGGCGAATGAGAAGAATCTCAATGGTGTCCCTTATATACTATTGGTTACCGGACTCCATTTGTACTTATATAAAATTCTTGGCCGGTACTTCGGCTGGCGAATAGTATACAAGGGACGCCATTGAGATTCTTGTCATTCGTCTATGACGATTGAAGTGTCCAATCAAAATTGATCACCACTTACCATGTGAAATATTTATTCACCATCTTGTGAGGAAAGATTATAATTGTAAATATATTAGAAGACTATAGGAAAATGGTCCTAAGAAGGTGATGAAGTCCTGCCAAATCTATATTGAGTCTAAATGGGTTACAATAAGCTATTACAATTTCTGTTGGGCCATTGACGTGCGGTCTACAGTAAAAATATATAATTTTGCATTGTGTTCATCTAGCCAATCATGTTATTTGATTAACTAATATAATTTAGATCCGATAAGCTATTAATTACTTGTGGCATACAGTGGGATGAAATACTACTCTTACATACTGCACAATCTTTTTAGAAACTGTCCCAAAATATATAATCCTAATGTTACATTATACGCATGGTTTTCAGCAGGTAAAATATGCATTTAGCGTAGAGTGAAATCTCACTTGCACTTAGGTTTCTTTCTAAATCTAGATTTTCAACACCCAAAACAATTTTCTTTCAGTTCATTATCCATCTCGGGACGTCCCATAAATCCCGCCCTTTCATCATCGCACGCTCCTGATCTTCGATCAGAGTGTCGTATTTACAGACTTTATGACGCAATTTACGACTCATCAACTCAGCTACCCGATATTGCCTATAAAAACATCAATCACCTTCAATTTATTAGGGTTTTCAGTCAATAATGTGTTTTCTAGGGGTTAAATAAATTGCAGGATATGTAGGAACAATTTCTTTGTCGGAATTTGGAAGTGTAAATGAATCCATTCCCACGGCTTTAAGTTGCTTGGATTGTAAAATATGTCTTAGCTGTGTTTTCCCCATAAAATATATTTAACTTCAGATTTAGGTCATAAGTTTTGTGTATAAAATGCTTACCAATAATGTAAAGTTTCGTGACGTTTGCGTAAAAGATTTTAGTAAAAGCAGATGTTTCAATACAAAAACTTATGCATCTAGATTGGTTGAAGTGTAACTATCTTAATTTAAACCCGGACTCATTAACCAATACACTTCAGTGCAACCTTCGACGTGCCGTGGTCGGTTTTACTGTCTAATTTGTGGTAGATGTGTATACACTGAAATTAACCGATCAAACTATTTCTATTGTATCAATTAACCACCAATAAGGAAGAAACTCACTCTCAATGCTTATTTCAAGTTGGATGTGGTGAATAAAGAATAGAGCGAGAACATATTTGTCTTTGTTGGGTAAGAGGAGATTTTTATTTTGCAAGGGCCATGATGCCCTTTTTCATTTTCATCGATGATCAAGGAAAGTTTGGTCTAGTTTTAAAACAACAAAACACCATCATTTAACCAAGGTGAACACTGTAGTGAAGGGAGAGGTATATTAGGTTTTGAGAAAATGAGAAAATGATGACTAAATCACAACGGTTGGATTAAAGCGCAAACAAAGCCATAGACTCAATTGAACGCTTGGTGGCAAAGAACTTTGTTTTTGCCAATATCCGTCTAAACGATTCTAACGTCACAGTTGGAATGACGACAAAAGATTGGCTTTCGTGACAGGAAATTGACAAAGGAAAATAATTCCCGGTCCAGTGGGAATGAGGATAAAAACTGCAATTGCCAATAACATAGAAACTACAAAATAGTAATTATAGTATTTTCTACATTTGCAATGTCATGGTGTGCGATAATTTTTATTACGACAGTAAAAAGCCTAATCAAAGCGTGAAATAGATTTTCTAATTTTATTTGCAGTATACAGTATATTATTAATGAGTTAGATAAAATAGTAACGGTTGGTTTAAAAACTAATTTGAAAATTGTATGTGCTCTTCATTTATTTGGTTGTAATTTGGTTGCTAATCAAGAAATATTTTTAAGATAATCATTAAAGCAAAGCAATACAATCAAACACAACATCAAATTTACACTTGTTTTTTTCCTAGTTTCTTTTCAAAATCACATTCATTAAACTGCATGTTCCTTGTAAATATTAAACAAAGTTTTTCATAATTGCTCTAGTCATAATCTGTTATACTTATTTAAGCTAATATTTATTCTCCCAAACATGCCTGTTTTCCTTGTTATTTATGGTTATTATGCAATACGATCGTCTTTGTTATGTTTTTGCTATAAGTTATTGTTGTTAATTACTACATTATTGTTGTTAATTACTATATTATTGTTATTTGTTTTGTTGCCTATGTCTAAGTGTCAAAAGTTCACAGTTGTTATTTAATATTAGTCATCTTGAACTGTACAATGTTATCTTTAGTACCACATCAAACAAAATGGAATGTCCGTTGAAATAAAATAAAATAAAATTAAACTATAAACACATTATATAACTTGCTTTTAACATTTAGTCAAAAATAATGTTAATTATATGTAATAATGGGTTATTATTTCAAAACATTTATTTTTCATCATTGATGTTTGCTAGGCCTATTTGACAACAGTGACCTAAGGACATCCAATATCAAGGTTAGCCATTTCCTTTGTGCTGCTGCCAATCACTGATTTATGTCTCTCCATCTTTTGAACCAATGAAAGGACAACTTATTGTGATCTTTTATGTCACATTGATAATGAAAGTGTGAACAACTGAGAAAATAGAGCATGATAACTGCACATTTAGTCATTATGTTCAATTATAACAAAAGTGGATGGATCTAGTTCACTAATGGTATGACTAGCCTAGTGTGCAAAAGTCAATTAGTTAATCGTACCCCAATATCCGCTACACAGGACCACCCAATGACACCTAGCGATTCTATTCTCAAAGGTATAACTCGACACCGCTCCCTAAACCACTTCTCCAACTTCCAAATACATCTAATGACAGGGTCTCCGCCCTAACGCCGCCTCTGGAGTGATACGTGATCAGGCTCCAGCTCCAGGAGCGGGCATTGTCGTTGGACAAAGACTCCAGCCGCTGGAGAACGCCAGTCACCCACATTAATCATACAGCCAGACGGTAACGCGGGAATGGTGTGATCTTTACCAGCTAGTGTCAAGTGAGAGTATTGGTCCACAATTGATTATCGTTAAGGAGCAAGGATAAATTACGTGTTAAGAACTGATGGGAGTAAGGATTAAGGTGTGTGCTTGTCCCAGGATTGAAGGAAATGTAAGAATCACAAAGAAATGGAAGGAAGTTTGACGCAAGAATCACAACCTACGATTTGTTTTTAATACTTTGCTGTTGGCCAATTTAATTTTTTTTACAAGAACATCCGACGTCAACCTTTTGTAAGATATCATCATTAATTAATAACCCAATAACAAATGGCATCTAGGTCTGATGGCCTCCCTTGGAATCAGACTAGCCATCTTCAAATTAAAAGGCAAGCACTATAACCACTCGGCTGCCCAGACAAAGATGAAAGTACTACTTGATGTATTAAAGTATCATATTTTCGTTAGGCCACCACTAGTTTCGAACCTAAAGGTTCATCAAGCTAATTATCTTCATCACTGGTATTGTGATGAATCGTAAAAATACATACATAGATCTGAATACACAGCTATGAAACCATGAACATCAATGAAAGTTTTGCCAAATGAAAAAAAAAATACCTTACACGTGTGGTGACAAATTAGATGTATACATTTACAGAAACCAAAGAGCACCGGTAGCATCACATTTCGCAACCAAACTATCCAAATATTTTCTACAAGATGAATGAAAAGATAAAACAGGTCAAACAAAATTATGATAACTAAAACATAAAATACTCTTGGTCGCTAAGGTGACAACATCAACAAACATCACAATTCCTACATGATGGACACGTAATATAGCAATTAACGGAGAATCTTCTCATTCCACACTTTAACTACGATATTTGTTCTTGTTGAAGTTTTACTGATTGGACCACAAATCAAAGCCTCATGTATCATTGCCGTTGAGATTTATAGGTTATTCAGATCGCGGATTGAGACGAGCTTCAACAGAAGGCCTTTAATTGAGATGCAAATTCACGTTGGGAATGTGGGCTTCTCGATCTGTCTGAATGGAAGTCATAAACTTGAATTGTGATTATCTGGGGTTCATAAAGTTGAAGGTTTCTTCGATTAAATCTCACTTAGAGGTTTCTAACTTATGCAGTGATGTAGATTAAAAGTATAAATATATTTTACAAATCATAATGTTTTGATCATAATATTTGCGAAAGTATAATTAAAATTCTCTACAATTTTTTTGGTGAATTTTTAATAATTAAAAAAATTAGGTTTAAGTGTTACTTATTGCGTGAGATAATATCAGAATACCGTATTTGAAAGTTTTCATACGTTTATGAGTAAAAGTGGCATATTTTGTCCCAGATACCTCTTTAAACCCCTAAACACCTCACTCCCTATTGCCTGTCTACCACCTTTGAATTTGCATATTGTAGTAAATTTCAAATATATTCAAGCCAGATGTAGCTATTGGTTGCATAGGCTGTAAAACAGTGTGTTACTGAGTTGTAGGTCATCCGAGTTTTAGGTTTCCATGATAGACTAGATCAAATAAGTTTATGTTTCAGTTTGACATGAATAGTTTACAAGAAAGAGAATTGTATTTACAGTGACTCATTCTATCGGTAGCTCAATTGAATTGAATATAAATAGCTACAACTTTACACAGGAATAGAATGAATTATTCTCTGTGGTATTATAATAAAAGTTACCATACACTTTACTCTCACGGTTTCTCACAGACTTTAATTACATTTGAGTAATATGTTCTATGGTGTCATATTTCTATCCATCTAAGTACTCATGTTTATATCTGTAAACTATGAGCTAGCCTTATAATTAAAAGGCCGTCTTTTTATCCTGAGAAATCAATAGCATTTTTGATGGATCAAAATTAGATCTTACAGTTCTTGATCATTGGCAATTTAATAATCGTTTCTGGTTAAACAAACAGCTGATCTTAGTAAAAAACGAAGAACAGATTACCCCTCTCCACACGGTCAATGCTTATATTTCACCCATACTCTGCTTACCAACTAGGTGGCGTTGCTCAAAAGCAATGAGAACAATAAAACTATAACAATGATCAACACATCTGTCATATTACACAATGTTTATTACATGTACAGAATACGTCCAACATACGACAATAATTATATAAATATTGCTCCCAGTCATAAATACATACCCGAGCGTTCATCATGTGATAGTTTGTAGGTCGGTAACTACTGAGCCTCCAGTGCCGCAGGGGTTTTTACCAACTCCCCGTACAACAGTGCTGGGGGTGGGGCAGAGCCCTATCCATCCATCAGCAATCTGGATTCTGGAGTCAGTGTAGAACCGGCGTCCGCGGCAACTGCACATCGGGAGGCGTATGCTGAAAGCTGTAGAAACCTGCGTGCGTTTACGGCAAATTGACTATACATCGAGTCAATCCCCATATTTATACTTACATTCTTTTGATGAATACTTAAAACAACTATTTTTTTTACGTTTCAAACTTTATTTTTCTCGTGAATAATGATGGAATCGACGGGTGCGAACATGTTGATGTGTCGTCAGTGGTGGAAGGTGTGTTGGATTTACGGTGATCAGGAGAAATTCTATAGACAACTGTATGGGAAAAGACCCACATCTATGGGGTCCACCATGGTCACAGTACAGGGTGAAGTTTCTACGGTGCATAGCGAGTAAGTAGTGGATCCATATAATTTACTTTAGAAGTGTGATGGAGATAGAACGGGATTTTAAGATAGTTGAGTAAAACCTCTCACACGATTTGGCAATTTATATGAAAAGCTAAGTACTTTAACTTTACTTTAGCCTGCTCTGCTCATTTGCGTTTATTCGTTTATTACTGAGGAATCGAATACTTATGTACTTATGAGTATTAATTTAATTGACAGCCAAAATTTTAGTTACATAGTTGGAGTAGGCCTACAACTTAAAATACTTTGCATTTAAAGTTTTATATTTGTAATAATGTAATAGATTGAAAAGTGTAATCATTTTAGGAAACATAATTACCATCCTTTTGACCGTTGGCCATTTCTGGATACATTTCTGGACAAATATCATAAGACTTACAAATAAAAAAAAAATACTTCAACACATAATTATTAGTAAATTAATTAACTTGAGTGTAAGGCGGTAATTAAAAATTAACTGAGCATCAAAGTAATCGTCCAAAGAATAAAAGCTCTGTTAGCAACACCACGACTTTAGCTTCTTTGTGAACGGTTTCGGCTCCAGGTTCTTAATGTTCTCAGGCAGTCTATTAAACATCTTACAAGCAAGTAGTGGGAAACTGTCTTCACTTTAGAAGTGCGGCATCTGGGAATAGAGATCAGGTTGTTGTTGATTAGATTGTGACCGTGAAGCTCAACAAACGCCGTTACAAAGGTAAGGCTATTTTATATCGTGCTACAGGTTTATTATTGTAGTGGTACACTAAACATTTATGAACTAATGGAATGTTCATGTCATACAAAACATGTTCGAAGAATCGACAGTATGCTGGTATCGTGATTGAAAAGTGGGACTTCTATCTTGGAAACCAGGTATCAATCCCTGCCAATCACCTATTACATTTTGATATGTTAATCCATGACCTGATGGTTCGGAATCTACCCTCATCAGTACTAGGCACTCAAAAATATATAGGTTTCTCAGGCACGTTTAACCGCCCTCCTATGGATATCAAGGAAGGCCTACGCCAATGGCAATCTCAAAGTCAATTTTGAAAACACAAATTACTAAAAACACAAACCAATACTTCGTCGAGTACGGTTGAATTTTTCACAAATAAACGCAGTTTAAGTATGTTAATTAGAAGAGCTAAGTAGACCTAAGCCACTGATATACGCGGCTTACAGACATGTTTCATTACTCGGAGGTAAATAAAGCAGAACTCAACCTCATAAACATCCCAGTTTATCTCGTCATAAACCTCATATTGCCTCAATCTCATATTTTACTTCCGACCCGCATATTATCTTCATACTTTTGTTCATCATGTTAAAATGTTTATATCTTGTCGTAAGACATAAGGATAATATTTTAAGCGCAATAAAAACGTCAGTTTAGTAGAGTATCTAAAATAATTACGTTGTGTAATTAATATTATCAGATTGTAATACTGTTTATGTGAGATATAAGAGAAAAGTTCTGCATTTGGATACATAATGTATCATATAATCTTGTAACTCGTTGTAAATTAACTCTTATGTCCTCTCTGCCTACCAGATGATAATTATTTTGAAATCATAATCATATTGTTTGGCTATCGACTTTATTTTGTAAATGGTTTAATTTGTCATTGGAAACATCAAGGATCATAACCTATTAAATATATAACGTTAGCATAATAAATATATAGTACCATCTCACATTTTTACAAGACTTCTTTCTTATGTCCACCAAGACTTCCATCATCGTCATATTGCTACTAAAATGTATACGTTAACAAACTTGTATGCACTTCATATTAGAATTATTGGTTTTATTGGTTTTATCATTCATACTTAACGGTACTCACAGTTATTCTTTTCTGTACAGCTTGATAAACGTATAACACTCAAACCACATTATTTGTTATGCAACCTACACATTTAAATGCATACATTTAATATTTGCCTGAATGAAATAGTAGCTACATAGCCTTCTCTAATGCAAGGCCGTGGTGGTGGTGTGTGGCAACGTCACACTGGTCGGTCTACTAGGTAAACATAAACATTGTGCAGACACTCAATTATGAATAAGAGAAACAAATGCATCAGTAGGACGGATCTGCGACGTTGCCACGTTTGTCTCATTGCGGCGTTGTAGAGGAGGCCGGTACCTGCATTCAGGCACGCATGACTCAGTATGTTAAGACAATAATTTTTGTGCAGTAGATTAGCAAATTTAAGGAAATATCTCAAAACACGTTACTATATTGAAAGTGTTTTGGGATATTATCATCAAAACCAGGGATTTAACGTACTCTCTTACGCATTTATTACCTCATGGATCAGCAGAAAACATATGATATAGAGCGATGCTAAAGCAGGTTAATTTCAAAGCCCATACGAAAATAGGATTCGGGTTTTTTACAAAATGAAGAAGAGTCTACTTCCTACTTACTCTCTCCAAAGTTCGTCGCTCAACATATCTTATGCTTCGACTCGAAATTAAGGAGATCAAATTATGTTCAAAGATTTAGGACTTAACTGGAATACATATTTCGCCGACCAAGCTTTAGATTCTACAATAGAACAAGAAGTCTCCTTCACAATGTCTATGAAGTTATTAACGTGATTATGAATAAGTAGAGAATCTCAACGTTTCTTGCAAGAAATGAACCCAAAATCCTGTTACCAGAAACCAAGACCTGCTCGACTGTGAGACATGTTTCACCGATCGAACAGATCCGTTATTGTATTAATTAATCGCCGTGTTCAGGGCGTAATCTTACTAGGATTTCTATGATTACCAACTCCTTAACCAGCTGAACAATGGGGGTCATACCTAATTAGTCGTATACTGTGGGAGCCGAGCTATCAGCTGTTTTCTAATCACCTGTTCTCCTGTCAGCTGTTAATACGGTTGCTACTTCTGATCGCGTCGGTTGAATAGAGATGGGAATTTAAGATATATGAAGATGACAAGGGGTGGGATAAGCGAGGATTGCCAACAATGAAACAATGTGGACTAAGTTTTGTGAGGATTTATTAACTTGTGTTGGTAGCACTGTAAAATTACAATTAGTAATACATGTAGCTATCCAATAAGTGCATAAATATTTCGGATGTATCCGACAATGTGTTTACGCATAGTTTTCTAGTATGCAATATTAAAAAACGCATGTTTATTTTATTTTCATTCACTTATATTTTAACCCGCCACATAATTGACCAAAATAATATTCTGAAATGGAAAACGTAAACTGAATTTCACTGAATAAAAATATTATTGCAATAGACACTTAATACGCATTATAACGACATACATGAAAAATTAAAAACACTGTTCAAATGGGATATCCGTAGTATCAAATTAGAGAGTGTAGGATAGTGGATAGTGTAGTATCCAAGACCTGTCATATAGCTGATTTTTATTTGTGATTCTTAACAACTGATGTAAACATCTAAAAGTCACTAAAAGATCCTTTTATAATTATCTTAATTATTTCAACTGTTCCTTTTGGTTTTATTTACGATTTCAAAACAGCAGAAAGTTAAGTTAAATCAACTTTACAATTAATTTTAATTCTTCTCATTACAAACCAAGATAACCTAACCTGAAAATTTTCCTGGAGTGGAAAATTCCTTAACTGGATTACTTTGTATTAACTTTTCTTTGTCGAATTCTTGCGAATATTGCAGTTTTAAAATGCAAATAAGTCATGAAAGGCTTAGTTTTGGGTTAAATATAAACTTTTGTTATTTATAAAAGTAAACCAAGATGCATGAGTCAACAAGGCAAGAATAGACTACTGCTACTGCTACTACGAATATACTAAACTTGTAATATAGGCAAACAACTTCCCTACGTACATACAAATTCCAGATAGTGCTTGCTTGAAAGGGGGGAAAATCCTAATACTAATGTACATATTCAAATAAATTTAGCTTTTCCAACAATGTTGGTAATCCATTAAAACATGTTTTGCCTGAAGATTTATTCGTGATTTCGGTAGTTTCTCAGATTAATTCATTAACGCAAGTTTCACATTCTGCCCTTGGAACTGCATAATGGAATTAGTTAGTGGCGCCATAAACGCGTAGAGCCGTGTCTCGGACCGACAAAGACGAAACAGAACAATAAAAACCATCATTATACGTGGAATGTTGATTGGTGTGCGAACATTACTTTGAATTTTAGAAATAAAATATTATCTTCTGTTAATGACTGGGCTGAGTGATTCTTTATTTGTGGGAGAGGAAGTTAAAAATTCCATTTAGATATCATTCATTGTGGTACTGTGAAACGCATTTAGTTGTTCTTAAGATGTCATTGTTACGTCTTTCAGTATGGTCTGTTATGTATCACTATTTTTTTATAGGTATAGTTCTCACAAACCGAATTGAGCTGATTTTGTGTGTATATTTGTGGTTCCATCATATACTTTTATTAATTCATTCAAACCCACTTTTAGATTTTCTCTTTCATTTACGTCAGGTATAATCTCAATATTTTATGGTTTGTGTATTAAGTTTTACACAATAGAAACCAGTATAACACATAACCTAGTAAATATATAACGTTAGCGTAATAAATATAGTGCCATCTTACATTTTTGAAAGATTTCTCTTCCATAGCAAATAACAATAGGAGTAGCAATATGACATTATTACATATTTTAGATGTATCGAATGTCTATTTTTTGATGGTGGATTTCTAGGTTTTTTTTAATTTGTGAAATATTCAATATAACTAATTGCGATGATATTTTTAAGCATCATTAAAATCGAAGAACGCGATGCCTGAAAGAATGTTTCAAATATGGATGACGATTTTTTAGCACTTCCAAGAGTATAGAACACACTACATTTGCATGCTTAAAAAAATATTGATTAGTTACCGGTATTGTAAAATCAAAATTAGACTGGGTTCACAAAAGGAAAACCTCTTTATAAAGCAATCTTGGAAAATGATTATGAATGGGCAAGGCAGGTCTTGTGGTCTAAACGCGCTTTTTATACTCTAGACACCCGGGATCAAATCCCATCAAATACTAATAGATTTTATCTGATGATGCCGTGACCCCTTCTGGGCTTAGGCTGAAGTAATGTGGAAAACAACTGCGTTCTAGAATCTAGAGAAAGAAAATTACATTTATATAGTACTGTAAATTTCTCACAAGATATATTTTATACAAAATCTTTTGTATTACAACTAAACGAATAAGAACAATCAACTGACATAAATGATAATGTTAAGTTGGTATTTTCAATTGAATCTACCTCTGGGAAGACAGACATGCTTTTAATATAAAATGTATGTAACAATAACCCAGACTAGACTACTGATCCCAAGCCTCCCTGGGCAGTTACGGTTTATTAAGCAAATGATGTTTCGCTGTACTTCAACGATTGATTGATTGCTTGAAAGGAGATACGCTTTTAAAGGGATTCCTTCTTCATATCCTGCGACAGGCTTCATGTGATACTAAACAACTAATGTCAACGCCGCTTAGCTGATATTAAGTTTTTATTTGAGAAAAAGAAACATAGTGAAGTTAAATTTCGTACACGGATTTAGATTGTTGATAAGATATACTGTATGATGTACGATATGTTATAATACTTCACCGGATAATATAACTTGTATGCAATTTTAGTATATTGCATTAGGGTCTTTATTAATCACACTGTTAAATAATAATTTTTTTTTATTTTATAAGCATTTTCACATTACGCAAGACTATAAGGTAATATGTTTAAAAAATGTTAATGACTTAATATAGTTTTTAAGTATAATGTTTTTGAAAGTATTCGAAATTTCTTAAATGACTGTTGATTAACTATACAAGGGTTACATATGAGAACAAATTTGATTGCAGCGTATGTGTACTTGCTTTGCGTCAAATATTTTTTTAAACTTCACATTACAAACATTTGATTTATAGTTATAAGTTATAAGCTTTTAGGATTTACAAAACGTGGAATTTTTGTCGTAGAGAAATTTTAACTAACCGTATTCACCTCTATAATGATATTAAAAACTGGTATTAAAAATTCAAAATCAACCTTTGCCTGTCTGTATCACTACTATTTATCACTACACTGAAACTAATTCACTGGAGTCTATTTTTAAACTTGAAAAGGCACAAATGAGTTTTAATAAAAAAAATCTAATAACAAGAAACCGATTAGACAGAAACTCAATTTATCGGTCTACTTTACACGACATAACTCAGAGGTCAGAATCGCTAAAGAATACAGGGTTTTACATTTATAAGCAATCGAGACGTGCTAATTCCAATAGTTATGAAGTGAACCAGTTCCTCAGATACCCAGATAACTGCATAACGGATTAGTAGTCTGTCTGTAAGACTTAACCTTTTTGTTTCACCTTGATTTATACGTTTGACCTTCACAGATTATTCATCTGCAGCACTAACAAGAGTTTCGCTAGATTCATCTATTTGCAAATCGCTTCGGCTTCTGAGTAGGCGTCAAGTATTTTCATCGTGACTGAGATTCTGCGACGTTTAAAATAACCGTTGGAATATTTTTAGTGTTTTAGCTCAAGTAAGTAAAGGATAATGTAAAAAATGATTAGGTAATGTAGGTTTTATTAATTATTTTTCTTCAATACTAAAGTTCGACGCTAGGCCTAATTTTTGGGACAAAAGAAATCATGTCTACAATATCTAAATGGTATACTTAAGCGACATAACTTAACACTAAGTCATTTAACTTTATGAATCCAATGGTTGTTTGGAACGTAGCCTATATAATTATTCAAACAAACCATAAAACTCTGAGGAGATCTAATGCCTCTTAGCCCCGCTATTTAAGACTTTAAATTCTCATTTGGAGACGTATACGGTACAAGGTCAAATTATCTTCAAACGAATTATGTGCATACCGAGACGCACCGATATTTTCCTAAGCTATCGTTTGTTAATCACAAAAAGTAATTAAGCCGACTTTGAATGCAAGAAGGTCCCATTGAAATTTAAATGAAGCGGTCCTGAATTGATGGTGGGCTCAGATGTTTGAACTATTCATCAACGGCCTTGCTTTAGACATAAACCAAAACGCCTCCGCCGCTCTTTGTAGACGATCAAACCGCGGGATTGTGTCTGGAGACAGACTTTTGGATATACACATACATCTGGGATATGATCAATGACAGACAATTCGTGGGGATGTAGAGGATTCAGAAAGAGGGGCTAATTTTTTACTGTGCCCGTTAATAGTCAATTATCGCATTGGCCTTAGCGAAGCAAGTCTTCTAAGGCAGAGAATGTATATGTAAATGTTTGAGAAGTATATGTTGCGTTCTTCGCATTATATACTTATTTTTTCTAGACAGGTGGACCTTCAGTTTAAGGTGGGAACCGAATCATTAATGCACACTATTATTACATAAAGTCCGTTAATGATTTGAACCTACAATACACTTACACGCTCTGGCCATTGAAACAACCATGCCCATTGGTGTAGTGAAGTGCCTTAATAAGGATTTTACCATAGATAAAACATACTCCCTTAGTGTTGCTTATTATTAACATTATTATCATTATTATATTATTAATATTATTATTAACATACTTGTGTTGTTTAGTCTATGTTTTTACTAACCAAAATTATTTGATTGTAATTTCTTTGATTAACAGTTGTGTGCCTAATGGTCAATGGCATTTATGAGTCCAGCCAAAAGAGTTTAATATTGCAAAATATGAGATAGCTCAAAACAATTTTTCCTCCAGTAATAACATTTTTGTTCTTCAACTTGGATGATTTGGTTCCTCGAATAAAAAGACAATTCTAGGCTTATAGGCTTAGATCTTCGCATTTTAGTAGGTAGAACCGTAGAACTATTGAAATAAACAGTACATACTTTCTGTTCTCTTCTTGACCTTTAAAAGTTAGAAAATCAAATATCACCTGTTTGGAAAGAAGCCAAAGTCTCCGTCTGGTATGTCATGATCATGATCAGCAATCATGCAATCAATTCTACTCAGTTGTAACAACATTTCTCTAGCTAGACAATTGACATCGCTAACGCCAGATTGAGCCAAAATAGAAGACATGTTCGACCTACTTATGTCTAGAAACAAGCAACATCATGTAACGAACAATGCATTACGATTAAGGTACAATGGGTGATGACAAATCTGGAATGAAAAATTCAACATGATGCGTGGCTAAACTTGTCAGGATGCAAATCCAAAGACAACGTTTCTTACAAAGACATCACGAATTTACCTAGAGTCTCATTTGAATTACGAGGGATAAAACTTAATTAGGTGTGGCTAATTGAATTTGCCTTTATTTACAACTGAAGTAAATGAAACACGCAATGCAAAAATTAAGTGTAAGCCAGAAAGAGTTGTGTCTCTATCTATATTATGACACAACGTGGAAGATGCATAGGCGTTTAGAATTATTCATTTCTGACAAGAGGTTGTTGGGCCTAGTTCCAACGTTTAGTGCTTCTTCTTTGATCGCTTTTCTTCGCTGCTAAACTATATGATGCACTCCATTCATTTTATTACCGTTACAAAAATATAGATGGAGCCTTGTCCTGCCATCAACCTTAATGATAAAACAGGTAATCTAGCAATCGATCTATCTCTCACTTGCAAACTGCATCCTACAATAACAGTGTTGAGTAATACAAATGGATCGAAATTACAACAAAATTTGCTTCAAGAACCAGATAATATCTGGAACGATTTGGCTAAGTAGTTGAATTACTTGACGGCGCTTCAAACCGGTTTATAATTCCTAAGTGTCATGTACGTATCGCATCCGCGGGGTTGGAACAAAAACCACACCGTTACTTTGTTGCCTCAAGAAACCCATAGGAAGGTCGTGTCAGGTGAATTCCTCTGAATGCGTGGTCACTTCCGGCTGTTGGTGCACCTGTTTCCGGTAATTACGTGTGCAGGAATACCAACCCCTCTCAATGTCTCCTACGACTTGTGTTGGGAAAATCTACAGGGGGATCGGTCAAAGCAAACGGATAATTGTATCTTAATTCATATAAATTCCTATCTGCATTTCATCGTAAGTGATCTTCCATCTTCTAAATTATTCCACGCGTCCATTGCGTTCAAACGGTAAACAAATCGCAATTCCAATGCGAGTACATTTCATTTGTCTCGTATCAACGGCCAAGATCGCATTAGGGTCTGTCGCTCTGCCATAGTCACGGATTCCTCGGTGTATGCAAACGTCGAAGAACAAACTGATGTTTTATTCAGCAGCGATGGTAGGCTGCCTGGGATTCAAATTGGCCGTCAACATTTTGAATTCAATAACCACTAGCTCCCGCGGCTGTTTCTTACTAGTTGTAAAATATCTGATGCGTAAAGATAGGCCTAACTTGCTTCTGGTTACGAAACTTCTGGGAATTCTGTAGTTAGACCATTCGATGAGAGGGATTTGATGGCTGGTGCGGAGTGGTTCGAAAACTTGTCAATGACACTTAAATACAGGCTTATGAAGTAAGGAAGAGAATCATTGCTATCAAAGCTTCATAAAAAGACGTGCTATGTGATAATATTAACTTTCCTTCCACTCAGAGAAAATAATATTTTTTAGTTTTAGGTTTTTGATTTAGACCGCTTTTAAGTTCACCCAACAAACCATTGTGTGATCCCATTTGTATTGCAATGTCTACGGACAGTTTCTGCAATTAGAACTTCAACATGTATCCTACTTGCAAGTTAAAATCACATAGGAGTTTCTCATAGTGTACAGTAAAACCATTACAAAATATCATACAACATGGGTGATAAGTGAATTTTCACAACAAACGACTCTCACAGTTAGTCTTGTTAGTTGATTGGCCTTAAATGAAAGACCTCAATCTCCAACTCAGGGTAATTCTGGCTAAGACCAGCGTCGGTGTGGCAAAGCCATCAGCTGATTGGCTCTGAAAGACCGTAGTTACCGCCAATACACTAGAACGGAAACGACAGAGAAAGACTGAACTAATTGACCGAGAAGAAACTCTACAAATAAGTTTTCAGAATAGTACCAGTCAAGAAGGGTGATTGGCTGAACACGAGAACTATCCTGATTCTGTAAATTCTGAAAACATTATAAAAACACCCAATTCGTAATATCTTTGCGACGAACCCTTTTAAAATTAGTTTTAATAGCGTGTCTTCGTGTTATTCTGAACCTATTGCAGGATTAAACTATTGCTAAGTGTAGAAACATAATGGAGAAGATCGCCAAGGTGGACTTAACGGTTGAATTTATGGTTACTCGCCTCATCTTTTTGTCTTAGGGGGTGGTGCTTTAGGTGTAAGAAAACTTTCTAAATGTGTATGTTCTAGATTCTCCTCATAGGTATTGAGAAATGCTTCTTCAAGAGAGTTCAAAGGTTAATTGGGACCATAAATATTCCCAAACAAAATTAAAGTAACCATCACTGCGAAATCTCCGTAGAGTTAAAATAGAGAAATAACGTTTATGGCCGTAATATGAAATAGCAAGTCCAAGTACAAGTCTGGATAGCTGTAAATTTCTCCCACAACTTTACCATAGACCATAGGTATGTTTTATCTATGACTTAACTGTTCATGGTGTGAAGCTTAGAACAAAGGACGAATTTTAGGAAAGGGTTTGGGGGTATAGTATAGTGAATGGTATAATTTACTTACCAAGGTTAGAAAGAAGAGTATAGCAAGCTCAAAAAAAACCAACATATTCTGTGGAGTGTTCCATTACTTGCGACCTTGGCCATAGTTCCAACATCAGAACGTGCTATGTTTGTATATTCCTACAACGCTGACTTGTTGGCCCCCTCTTGGCTTACCGGACAAGATAATGATAAACAACCGGCAAAGATTCCGTAAGTTCTCCCCCAGACTCCACGCCTATGGCTTACAAGGTTCTTTACCTCAGTTGTAATCACTGTTGTTGTGTCTACAGGAAGGTGTGCCGCAACTGTAAGAGTCCCAGGGAGGACCACAGTCAGACGTTGTCCATGTCGCTGCCTCCCCTGGACTTCACCCCTCTGGCTGGCAAGATCCTGTACATCAGTTGTAATCACTGTTGTTGTGTCTACAGGAAGGTGTGCCGCAACTGTAAGAGTCCCAGGGAGGACCACAGTCAGACGTTGTCCATGTCGCTGCCTCCCCTGGACTCCGCCCCTCTGGCTGGCAAGGTTCTGTACCTCAGTTGTAATCACTGTTGTTATGTCTACAGGAAGGTGTGCCGCAACTGTAAGAGTCCCAGGGAGGACCACAGTCAGACGTTGTCCATGTCGCTGCCTCCCCTGGACTTCACCCCTCTGGCTGGCAAGATCCTGTACATCAGTTGTAATCACTGTTGTTGTGTCTACAGGAAGGTGTGCCGCAACTGTAAGAGTCCCAGGGAGGACCACAGTCAGACGTTGTCCATGTCGCTGCCTCCCCTGGACTCCGCCCCTCTGGCTGGCAAGGTTCTGTACCTCAGTTGTAATCACTGTTGTTATGTCTACAGGAAGGTGTGCCGCAACTGTAAGAGTCCCAGGGAGGACCACAGTCAGACGTTGTCCATGTCGCTGCCTCCCCTGGACTCCGCCACTCTGGCTGGCAAAATCCTCCTGTACATCAGTTGTAATCACTGTTGTTGTGTCTACAGGAAGGTGTGCCGCAACTGTAAGAGTCCCAGGGAGGACCACAGTCAGACGTTGTCCATGTCGCTGCCTCCCCTGGACTCCGCTCCACTGGCTGGCAAGATCCTCCTCTACATCAGTTGTAATCACTGTTGTTGTGTCTACAGGAAGGTGTGCCGCAACTGTAAGAGTCCCAGGGAGGACCACAGTCAGACGTTGTCCATGTCGCTGCCTCCCCCGGACTCCGCCCCACTGGCTGGCAAGATCCTCCTGTACATCAGTTGTAATCACTGTTGTTGTGTCTACAGGAAGGTGTGCCGCAACTGTAAGAGTCCCAGGGAGGACCACAGTCAGACGTTGTCCATGTTGCTGCCTCCCCTGGACTCCGCCCCTCTGGCTGGCAAGGTTCTGTACCTGAGTTGTAATCACTGTTGTTGTGTCTACAGGAAGGTGTGCCGCAACTGTAAGAGTCCCAGGGAGGACCACAGTCAGACGTTGTCCATGTCGCTGCCTCCCCTGGACTCCGCCCCTCTGGCTGGCAAGGTTCTGTACCTGAGTTGTAATCACTGTTGTTGTGTCTACAGGAAGGTGTGCCGCAACTGTAAGAGTCCCAGGGAGGACCACAGTCAGACGTTGTCCATGTCGCTGCCTCCCCCGGACTCCTTCCCTCTGGCTGGCAAGATCCTCCTGTACCTCAGTTGTAATCACTGTTGTTGTGTCTACAGGAAGGTGTGCCGCAACTGTAAGAGTCCCAGGGAGGACCACAGTCAGACGTTGTCCATGTCGCTGCCTCCCCTGGGCTCCGCCTATGGTTGACAAGGTTCTGTACCTCAGTTGTAATCACTGTTGTTGTGTCTACAGGAAGGTGTGCCGTAACTGTAAGAGTCCCAGGGAGGACCACAGTCAGACGTTCTCCATGTCGCTGCCTCCCCCAGACTCCGCCCCTCTGGCTGGCAAGGTTCAGTACCTCAGTTGTAATCACTGTTGTTGTGTCTACAGGAAGGTGTGCCGCAACTGTAAGAGTCCCAGGGAGGACCACAGTCAGACGTTGTCCATGTCGCTGCCTCCCATGGACTCCGCCCCTCTGGCTGGCAAGGTTCTAGACCCTCAGCGACATTCACACTCTGACGACGACTCTGGCTGCGCCCTCGAGGAGTACACCTGGGTTCCTCCTGGTCTTCGACCTGATCAGGTAGGAATCACGATAAGTGTATTTCATGCTTTAGTTTTATGTGAAAGCTAAATTATCTAACCTAAGTAAACGCTAAAGGTGTGTGATAAAGGAACCTCCAACAGTTACCATCACGAGTAATGAGTTGGCCCATTTCCTCACCAAGTACCTCATGGCTCAGTTTATACTTTTGGCTCTTCCCCAAATCGGTTCCATCCATCAACAGTATGGAGTACTATCGACTTAAGGCTTAAACGAAGACCATTTGAGCTCGCCGTCCGCTTAAAATCGTCTTTCAACTGTTTTGTAATGAGATACTTAACTACTTGCCTGGGCCTGCGCGTTACTCATCTGCGAGGAGGGTCGCATAACGGAGGTTTTATAGTTCTAGTTAATGATGCTGCTGTGACCTTTATCTCATGCCTGATCAAGTTTACATTATGTTTTAAGGACAAACTAAGATTGGACATTTGAAAATCAGGTAATCAGTTGATCTAGAGAAAATATTGAGATATAATTTCAGGTTTAATATATCACCACCTTAAAAGCTTGTTACAATAAAAAAATACAAATCTTATGCTAGCTTTAAACAGCTCTTAAAGTGAAGACTTTACCAATTATAGATAACTATTCACATATTTTGATTTGAATCGCACCAAACTCTGAAAACCTTAATCTACCAGCCTTTATCTTTAGCCTCTAGTAATTGGGGGCCCACCTATAGACCAGCTAATTAAAGGCCCTTCTAGCAAGAACCCAAAAAGGTCACTCTGTTCAGCAGAACTTTTCCCGTATTGTATAACTTCTCACAAAGCTATACTGTGAAAACCGTAAACGACCAACGAATGACTTCCAATGTAATCATCTATCCCAGCAGATTATTTCACAAACTTTTCTCTGGAGAGATTCGTATAACTTCGACGTGTGAGGTAGCTGTAACCCTATCACACTTATAGCTGGACTTTGATACTTTAAATACACCTCGCACTATCGAGCATCTGTTGAAATCTCGGATCATTTGTGGTTTCCGGATGTATTACGGGCCGGATCAATGTTCCTGTAACGGTAGCCTCTGAACTTATCAGCGCTGCCACCTGTCCGGCAAATAATTTACGGGGAATGTTCATTCGGTTTCAATTTTGGTGATAGCCGGTAATGAAGGGGTTACAGCCTAGAGGGGTCCGCGGTGGAAGTTATCTCTCAATCACACCTTTGGCGAACAGCTGAGTTATGGTGCGAGAGCTATTAAGATATGTTGAACATGTGTTATGTTCAATCTTGGGGTTGTGGGATTTAGGTAGGAGAGGGCTTAGTAACTTGGAGGTGGTAACTGAGCAATACTTTACTTGTTAATATTACTTTTAGTTAGAGGTTGACGGTTCTTAAAAGAAAAATATCGCTACAGATTGTAACCAATATTTTATCTGAAGAGAAATTAGCTGTATAAGCCACTCATAACACCGCTGGAGATATAAATACAGATGTCTAATACGAGTTGCTTGGGTCATAATGATGCTAGAGTAAACAAAAATGTCCCTTTAATTAGTCACAGTAAAACGTTGTGTTTACAATATTTCACTAGTCCAAGTTAATTAAAGTTAATTGAACAAAGTTTTAATACCAATCGACAAATACAAATAGATAATACAAGTACATAGTATATAATATAAGCCAATGGTTTATCTCTAAAGACAAAAACAAACATTTCATCTATAGTTCTAGTACTAAATTCTAATTGCGGTTTCGCTTTTACTTTAAACAAGAAATATGATGAATTTATATTGTGACTGTTCTATGGACAAGAATATTAAGGTAATAAGCTTAAATAATTGTTCATAAATAAATTGAAATACTTGAGGCATTTTCGTATTGCACAAAGACAAATAGGCCTAATTAAATTAAATTAAAGCAAACTTTTAAGTTTCAAAGCAAATGTGAAAATAGTATAAGCCACGTAGTTTTGCTAACGCACTATCAATTGATAAGCTGAACTTGAACTGAATTTTTTTAGGAATTTATTTATAATAACATCGGAAGAGAACACGACCTCTTAATTAAATACATTCAATATAATATCTCACAGTAGTTGAACTCCACCACCCCTCTAAATAAAATCATCTTCCGCAATTCATGGCGTTCTTCCGCATTCTAACCTTTCGTGGTAGAATTTCATTTTGAAAACGACAAATTTAATGTATGTTGTTTCTCATCATATTCAACAATGTAAATATTACAAAACAAGAATGTTATTCTGCCTCCGTGTTCGGATAAGGAGGGGCGGGTGTCTCTTGGGGGATGTCCTATCTAAGCAAAGGGAAGCGACAGGGATGACAAATCTACGTCAACCCTTACATAAGTCAACACTAGTGGTGTAGATATTGTATACATTATACAATATATATTTATATATATTTTTGTCCTAAGGACGCTAGGCACGAGCCTGAAATTGTTTTTCACATTACTTCAGGCTTGACCTAGGGGTTGCGGCATTATCACTTAGATAAAATCCATTGGTGACTTGGCGGGGATCGAACCCGGGCCTCAGGGACTGAAGTCTCGCGCTCTAACCACTGCGCCAGCTCGCTCCCCCAGAATACAATATATTGTACGTAGTATAAGTAATAACCATGATAGGTAGGGAATGGGAGAGCTAGTTCGAAAGTATTATTTCAAATATGGGTGGACAAAATAAAAAAATAAAGTTATATTCGTAGTTTAGCCAGATTTTTGGACATTTAAAAAATAAATGTATGAACGTGTTGCAAAGAAGATCTCTAAGTCTAATTCTGCTTCAATATGTCTGTTCATGTGTTGTGTGAGCGGTTTTCATATTATAAATGACTTGTTCAACGCTTTTAATCGCTAGTTTCTTTCTAATACCCAATTCACTGAAATAATATTTTGTCTTCAAAGATAATAATCTTAACAGTGTAATCAATGCCGAAAATCTAAGTCAGCCATTTTAAACATTAACTATTTTTGTAAACGGGTTGAAAACGTTTCAAATTAGCCTACACAGTTAGAGTAGCACATGAACATAAATATCAATGAGCTTATTGCCCGTATAACCAGGTAAATTAACTTAAAATTACGTATGTTACAAATTATCGAGATACTTTCCATCGTACAAAAATTATTTTCTGTATTTTCTGTAAATTAGTTTTACCTAGTTATTCCTCTTTATAATAACTGGAGGTTCTTTAACCTTTACTTCCGTATTTTGACTAATAATAATATATATCTCAAGGGAGTATGGGGCTTACTTTAGTGCATGAAAAAGGGTTTTACATTGAATTAAAAAAGAATATATACATACAGTATCTTGAATTAAAATTTGAGGCTCTTGGACTAAGAATTATTGCAATGAAATATCTATGTACTAACAATAAACTAAAAAGTGCACAATTTCTTTGGTATTGTTAAAATGTTATTAAGGTAATTTGTTTTTATGGCTTTAAGTGCAAAAAAACTATTGATGACTGACGGTTAAATGTAGCCAAGACGTCCAAGACGTGTCCCCAATATACAATAGTTACTATTTCTACATAAATCCACCAGCTATGGACCATATATCATGTATTACGCGCCCCGTTAACAACAAATTACTGTCTGAAGCTCCCACGACATGATGGTACCTAATTACCTCGTTGTAACCAGTCTCAACCACAACCAGTTGCGATTACCAACAACCAGCTAACAACAACCAACAACCAGCTAACAACAACCAACAACCAACAACCAGCTAACAACAACCAGCAACCAGCAACCAGCAACCAACAACCAGCAACCAGCAACCAACAACCAGCTAACAACAACCAACAACCAACAACCAGCTAACAACAACCAACAACCATCAACCAACAACCAGGCTCCCAGTGTAGGAGTGTGTAGTAAACCGGTCGAGTGCAGTATGAAAAGGTAGCGGCGAACTTTGAGGGTAATTTGAAAACTGGTTGACATAAACTCTTTCCACTAAATAAAACTGGGTAATTAAATAGTAATTTATGTGGCAAGCCTTGGGAATGTGGTCACCTGGCGAATACGACCTATCGGCTTAACTGGATACAAGTCGTGATAGGAGATTAGCTCCGTGGATATCTTAACAGATGGACATTTATTCAAGATAATTACATCGATTGGTGTTGAAAGATTACGGAGTAGTATTAGAGGTTATGTTTTAAAATAAATCACAATAAGATGTTTCACTTTGTATTTTGTGTAAATGTATACACGATTATCGTATGGGTAAATCAATATAAATTTGAATCACACAATAACTTGTGCGAATTTTTCATTATTTGTAATAGTAATGAAAATACAGGGTTAAAATTTATTAGAACAATCTTTTGTTTCGCAACACCCAGGATTACCTTTTCCATCCTCAAAAACACGATTCTTAAAAGTTAATAGACTAAGGCAAACCCCTTATGCCCTAAATAGTTTAAATTTTCAATTTAGTCTAACAAATGTGAAATATAATCTTAGTTTGTGATCAGATATTTTATTAAGATGAAAACGGGCTAGCTTTGCCTTAAATTAATCGGGTTAAGCCTTAATTCCTTACGCAGCGAAAACATGAGTCATTGTATCCTCAGTGAAAGCCAATACTTTATACAAAATCGTGAAACCAATATAGTCTACGTTATTGTTATTACTAATTGAGACGAAGGAATAGGTGCACATTTTAACCCAAAGAAATGGAGGATGAGACTGGAATGGAGTGAGATGCCTTTTTACCAAGACCACCTGTATGCTATAAGCCAGGACCATTTATGATCAGATACAACTGGGTCCGATTACGAACTCACGCAATCTTTTCATTGGGCGAACACTATAACAGCTCAACTACTCAGCCAGTTAATATAATAATCTGTCACTGCGTATGAGAAATATAAATGGTGTGACTAAGTAAAAAAATGGGACAAGTACCCACCCCTGAGACATCCCAACATTGAACTTGCTGAAGGAGGTTTTATTGAAGACAAGAGAAGAACTTACACGAAGATCGTCATTACTCCTTTTGCAGTAAAAAAACAAAATTATTTTAGCAGATGGGAATACCCCAGGAAACGGCGACCTAGTCCCAGTGGGTTTAACCTTTCCACAAGATGTAACCGGACTGTCAACTCTGATTCTACCTGGTCACTAGGTTACCGTGGTCATGGGCTGAAAACAGAATGGTACATAGTTATAATTAAACGTCAATTTGAATGTAAAACTTGGTAAAACAGTCAAAGTACAGATATAGAGAAGCAGTTATAATGAACATCATAAGTATTTAATTGAGCATCATAATACATTTTTTGTAATTGCTAATGATTTTAAAGTTCATATCTCGTAAACTACATTAACATCAGCTCATCGAGTGACGAATATTAGTTTTCTGTCAAAACTCAAGAAAACTTTATTATACTAAAAATACATTACTCCTTAAAAAATGGCCCTCCCGATTAATCGACTGATCTTAAGGATTGTTTCTGTAAAGTAATTTTATGTCCAAGGTGATTTCATGTTCCCCATTTTTTTCTTGGCATTTATCCCACTTTAATTATTAGGAGCGAGTAGTAGGATATCTTTATTGACTAGCGTAGTTTAGTATAATTAACGAAGTGTAATGGGCAAACCAAAAGTACACTAAAATAGATGGGAAATATTACATCAATATCGCACTCTAAAGTAACTGGACTTAAAATACACACAAGCAGACTTTTGAGTTTTTAGATCAAAAGTCTGTGGTAAAACTAACATTTTATATTTTCCGTCAATGCTTCTTACCAGTTCCAAAACCTGTGTTCCAATTATTCCTTTATCTACAAACCACAGAAGGCTCATCACCTTAATCCGATCAGACAAGGTTTCACCCGAACTCCTCTGTGGGGTTCAATTATTAAATTCCAGAGGTTTGCTCCATAACGGGACCTAACTCCTGTCAATTAGTAGGATGGTCTTTATTTCGCGCATAATTAAAAACAATCTTCTCAGAACTCAGTGATCATTCAAATTTGAGTCGTAAGACTGGTTCCACACTCAGTGGAAACTGTTATAAAGCGGCAACACCGTTCTGACGAGGTGTCTAATTTCGAGCGTTTCTAATTTGTAAATTGCGTAAATTTCGATGGATTTCAAATTAGCGTTTCCTGATCCAACAGCGTAAAGTTATACTTGTTAAAGACAGCTGGGAGGTAAATGTTAGGAAAACGTCCTCAAAGTACATCTAAGTTGATTGTTTATTGTAATACATAAAGACAAAAAATAATAAATGAAAAATGCGAAATAGAATAGTATATTTCATCAAAAGGGTGCAAAGTAACTCTTTTCGGCCCGAAAAGTTTACGAGTTTTACGAATCGAGGCGAAACCGAGGTTGGAAAATGAGCGTTTCGCCCGTGTGAACTTCATTTTTCTTCATACCGCACACTATTGTTTAAACAAATTAAAATATAAAACGAAACTAATTTTTGTGTAAAGATAACCTCTCAAAATGAAAACAACATTTAAATCTCATTTGTGGTATACAAGTTGGCTGATTTTCCTGAAGTGAGACACAATGGTCAAGTATTTGTTATATTGTTTGTTCTGTCTCGTATCCACACTGATACCTGATACTTTACATACAAATATTGCTTCTAACTATCTCACATATCCCAGTCTGAAACACGTAGATTAAAAACGTTTTATTCTAAGAGAGTAACGTTTCATTTCAACTATAGGCATTCTCGTGGTCGAAAACTTGACCACAAATTTATTTATTGTGCAAACTTCTCTACTTTACCCTATGATGTAAATAAAACATGTGATTGGAATTTCTTCAATTTGTTTTTAATCCTGTTTATATCTCGTTGTTAATTCGTCACCAGCATGGCAACCCATAAGACCAATGTAATTTTTTTATTTAAAATTAATTTGTTGTGCTTATTTTTGAGCCTATTTTAATTTATAAAGGGATTCCGCACATCTACTGCTAAATCTCTTTCTAACAGTATGCGTAGATTTCTCCTGCGATGCACAGGAGCCGAGAAAAGGGGTTTAAAGAAACATGCTTGCCTATTAATATATGTTGTGCTTATTTTTGAGCCTATTTTAATTCATAAAGGGATTCCGCACATCTACTGCTAAATCTCTTTCTAACAGTATGCGTAGATTTCTCCTGCGATGCACAGGAGCCGAGAAAAGGGTTTTAAAGAAACATGCTTGCCTATTAATATAAAGATAGTGTCAGACTCAGAAAGACTAAAGAACATAGATTGTAATAATATTTAGTAAAATAAAGGCTCCATGACATCAACAAAACGTCTCTTTCTCTGCAAAATGATTATCCTAAAAATACAGTTTTTCTGTTATTCCACCATGGCATCTTTCTAGTATAGATTGTATTTTTTACACAAGTAGTACTAGCCGTCACATCGCATTGGATAACTTTTCTGCTGACTGCAATTCTCAGCGTCTTTTCAGACACAGGAATGTTCCGCCCCATAAACCTAGCCATGGTCCACGTCCTGTCACACTGTCGTCCAACTGCAGCCGGTCTTTAACTTATTACACGATTTTACAGTAATTTGTCTCGTCCGCGGCCGCTCTCCACTCCCTGGGCCACAATAATCATAATAATAACAGACCGAGAGGCGGCCATCTTGTGGCCGGTCTGTCCAGTCGGGTTCCGGAGGAGGTTAGGTTACCTGGCTTTTAGGGTTGCGAAAGTTTCGCAGAATACGTAAAAAATGCAAAGATAATATAAAATTTTCTGTGGACTGGATCATATTTAATCATAAAGGTTATTTTCTAGTGTAGTTTTTAAGGATAGTTGTTGTTAGCTCTTTAATTGTTGGGGTTCTAGAAGGTTTGAGAAATTTCAATAGTAAACCAATTGAAAACTAGGTCTTCCTTGGGTACATAACAAGAAGGAAATTCCAGTCAAGTGTTTCTTGAGTAGAAAATACTGTGAAGAGGAGGATGCCAAATTCCTCGTATGGTTTGAAATGCCTTGTCTTGCCAAGATCCCTTGGGATAAATTGTAGATAAAAATGTAAAGGTTCCTGGGTTCATTTAAGATCTGGGATTTAAAGGGAAATGAGTTCCTGCAATAGACCTCCGTGCACAATTAATTACGTAAAAATAACTGCTTTCAAATTCCATGATATCAAGTCTGGCAATCGGTAAAAACCGTGCCAATAGTTTCGGAAAGTAGTAAGTGGAACTGCCATACGTACGTGAGGTATCTTTCAGTTATAGTAATACCAGAAACAAAAGAACCCTCGGCCGTTTCGAGCCGCGCAGGTTTGAATGGTACGGCCCACCTACCTGCGCGAACCACGTGATCTTTTCGTTTCTGCGCAGGTTGTTTTGTTCGTGGTATATCTATAGTTTTATGGCCACTTAGACATCTACTACAAAATACAAACCAGGTCTAAGATAATCTCCGTGGGGACTTGCTACATTCTCCGGAGGTTCAGAAACAAGTGATTATGAATAATGCATCCACGTCTGCTAGCCGCTAGCCGCTGGGCGCTGGACTCTACACGCCACAGTTGAATCCTACGTAGAACAGACTGCCAGGGGTGGGTACGGGCTCATTAACATGCGACCATTAAAGATCACAATGGTGTTTACTGTGGAATCCGGCGGCGATAAGAAAACAAAAACGCAACAAATCTGACGGCTTGAATAATGAGAGGCGATAAATTAACGGGATATCAAAATGGCGTACAATTACGTACGATCTTGTCTATCCGGATTAAGCTATAATTCATCCGGCCCCACCTAGGGTCCAATCAATTTCACATTATATTCCGACTTTTTATTTTATACCAAACACTACAGGCCTGTGTAATCAGAAAGTTCGGCGATTATAAGATTAGGACCCGGTTCGTAGCGTGTGATTATAGACTATCTTATTATGCTAACACCGACGGCGTACGTGGAGGTTCGGCCCGGGGTGAACTTTCAATTAGGGAATCGAAATGTTTGTTTCTACCTTGAAGCGTGGTCTGATTGGAGCTGGGATTGTGGGATTGTCAACACGAGTAGTTGATTAACTTCTGGAGTAGTCTTGTTATCCACTTTGGAATGTTGGTTTGATCAATGTTTGGGCTCACAGTTTAAGAAACTAATATAAAACTTGTCAAAGCAGTGACAGATTCTATTTAGAATCAATTTGTTGGTAGCACCAAGAAGCCATTAATCAGTTATAAGCTTACACTTCGTCATTGTTTATTACAGCTTCACTGAAATGTTTTCCTTCGAGGAGACCACACATTCCAAGTTACTGACACGACATCGCCGGTAATCTGCAGACAGTCCCGTTGTTCTAATGGGAACAGTTTATCACACCAGGTTCGCTAGTGTGTATGACTCGTACAAACCTGATGTCATGTAACTGATGACTCAACTAATGACATTTCAACGTCAGATTCTCGTTAGGCGCCAAGCGGAAGCTACTAGTAACGTTGAACATTATAATAAGCTGAGATCTCACATTGTTGCGGTGAAACTTCCGGCGATTTTCCGAACAATAAGTCTAATAGGAAGGTTGAGTTACTGTCAAGATGTTAACATTTCACCTGCGCAAACAAAAACAAATCATCTGAGCTTAGTAAAGAACTGGCAGATGAATGTTCTGGAGAATAGTAACTGACAATAAAGTGAAATGGGTATTTTCTACGTAACTCTCCGCTAAATTTGGCAACACGTCAAGAGATATTGTTACTAATATAGTGTTGACAACAATACGAGCAAAGCATTATGCAAATAAGGGAACAGGCCTCTGCATTACAACTTTTTACCCAAATTAAGGTTATTTCCAAAGAGGTCATCATCATTCATGCCTCATGCCTATTGTCCATGCTCAAATAATTCTCACTAATACATATCCGGATCCTTAACTACTCTAAACTAACTACAATCAAGTAAGCAGAGTACCTATAGTATTGATTGGAAGTTCGAAGAGTCAAAGTAGCAGCTGTGTCAATTAGAACGACATAAACCTCCATAACAGCCCGTAATGGAAGTATGTTCCAAAGTGGCTATCAGTTAATGACAAGTCGGCCTCCGTGTAGCTACTGACATAATTGTTGCGATCCTTGTTTATTACATTCACATGTCGGAGATTTGCCTTCTGATAGCTCTGTTTCTCAGCCTTGTCTCACTAATTATAAACGCTAATCGGAACAAAGTCGATGTAGAACTCCTTCCTCTAGCGTACTCTTAAGCTGATCCAACGATAAGATTTGCCATAAAATACAGTTGAACGAAGACAGTTCTTCGTTGTGGATTTGAAAGAAATTGGCTCGGAATTAGATTCTCTAATTAAATGCTCTGTTTTTTAATCTTTATGAGTTAGATGGTTTTAAATTTGATCAAAATAGTCAAGTTAATCAATTTCACCGTAATTTTGGGACAGTAAGGGAGGGGGGGGGGTGTAATTTTTAACCTAAAATTTTACCCATATTTTTCAGATGTTCACATTCTTTACAAATTTATTATATCAACATTATCGAGGACAAGGTACCGTACGTCAACTCAGCAGGAAAGAGACACACTGCATCAGTTGCCTCCTCATGACTGTCTCATTCTCTGACATGATACTTGATGTTGTAGGTACACTTGTACTTCTCATCTCTACCAGAGGACAAGATACCGTACGTCAACTCAGCAGGAGAGAGACACAGAGTTCGACAGTTGCTGCATCAGTTGCCTCCTCATGACTGTCTCATTCTCTGACATGATACTTGATGTTGTAGGTACACTTGTACTTCTCATCTCTACCAGAGGACAAGATACCGTACGTCAACTCAGCAGGAGAGAGACACAGAGTCCGACAGTTGCTGCATCAGTTGCCTCCTCATGACTGTCTCATTCTCTGACATGATACTTGATGTTGTAGGTACACTTGTACTTCTCATCTCTACCAGAGGACAAGGTACCGTATGTCAACTCAGCAGGAGAGAGACACAGAGTCCGACAGTTGCTGCATCAGTTGCCTCCGCATGACTGTCACATTCTCTGACATGATACTTGATGTTGTAGGTACACTTGTACTTCTCATCTCTACCTGAGGACAAGATACCGTATGTCAACTCAGCAGGAGAGAGACACAGAGTCCGGCAGTTGCTGCATCAGTTGCCTCCTCATGACTGTCTCATTCTCTGACATGATACTTGATGTTGTAGGTACACTTGTACTTCTCATCTCTACCAGAGGACAAGATACCGTACGTCAACTCAGCAGGAGAGAGACACAGAGTTCGACAGTTGCTGCATCAGTTGCCTCCTCATGACTGTCACATTCTCTGACATGATACTTGATGTTGTAGGTACACTTGTACTTCTCATCTCTACCTGAGGACAAGATACCGTATGTCAACTCAGCAGGAGAGAGACACAGAGTTCGACAGTTGCTGCATCAGTTGCCTCCTCATGACTGTCTCATTCTCTGACATGATACTTGATGTTGTAGGTACACTTGTACTTCTCATCTCTACCAGAGGACAAGATACCGTACGTCAACTCAGCAGGAGAGAGACACAGAGTTCGACAGTTGCTGCATCAGTTGCCTCCTCATGACTGTCTCATTCTCTGACATGATACTTGATGTTGTAGGTACACTTGTACTTCTCATCTCTACCTGAGGACAAGATACCGTATGTCAACTCAGCAGGAGAGAGACACAGAGTTCGACAGTTGCTGCATCAGTTGCCTCCTCATGACTGTCTCATTCTCTGACATGATACTTGATGTTGTAGGTACACTTGTACTTCTCATCTCTACCAGAGGACAAGATACCGTACGTCAACTCAGCAGGAGAGAGACACAGAGTTCGACAGTTGCTGCATCAGTTGCCTCCTCATGACTGTCTCATTCTCTGACATGATACTTGATGTTGTAGGTACACTTGTACTTCTCATCTCTACCAGAGGACAAGATACCGTACGTCAACTCAGCAGGAGAGAGACACAGAGTCCGGCAGTTGCTGCATCAGTTGCCTCCTCATGACTGTCTCATTCTCTGACATGATACTTGATGTTGTAGGTACACTTGTACTTCTCATCTCTACCAGAGGACAAGATACCGTACGTCAACTCAGCAGGAGAGAGACACAGAGTCCGGCAGTTGCTGCATCAGTTGCCTCCTCATGACTGTCTCATTCTCTGACATGATACTTGATGTTGTAGGTACACTTGTACTTCTCATCTCTACCTGAGGACAAGATACCGTATGTCAACTCAGCAGGAAAGAGACACACTGCATCAGTTGCCTCCTCATGACTGTCTCATTCTCTGACATGATACTTGATGTTGTAGGTACACTTGTACTTCTCATCTCTACCAGAGGACAAGATACCGTATGTCAACTCAGCAGGAGAGAGACACAGAGTTCGACAGTTGCTGCATCAGTTGCCTCCTCATGACTGTCTCATTCTCTGACATGATACTTGATGTTGTAGGTACACTTGTACTTCTCATCTCTACCAGAGGACAAGATACCGTACGTCAACTCAGCAGGAGAGAGACACAGAGTTCGACAGTTGCTGCATCAGTTGCCTCCCCATGACTGTCTCATTCTCTGACATGATACTTGATGTTGTAGGTACACTTGTACTTCTCATCTCTACCAGAGGACAAGATACCGTACGTCAACTCAGCAGGAGAGAGACACAGAGTCCGGCAGTTGCTGCATCAGTTGCCTCCTCATGACTGTCTCATTCTCTGACATGATACTTGATGTTGTAGGTACACTTGTACTTCTCATCTCTACCTGAGGACAAGATACCGTATGTCAACTCAGCAGGAGAGAGACACAGAGTTCGACAGTTGCTGCATCAGTTGCCTCCTCATGACTGTCACATTCTCTGACATGATACTTGATGTTGTAGGTACACTTGTACTTCTCATCTCTACCAGAGGACAAGATACCGTACGTCAACTCAGCAGGAGAGAGACACAGAGTTCGACAGTTGCTGCATCAGTTGCCTCCTCATGACTGTCACATTCTCTGACATGATACTTGATGTTGTAGGTACACTTGTACTTCTCATCTCTACCAGAGGACAAGATACCGTACGTCAACTCAGCAGGAGAGAGACACAGAGTCCGACAGTTGCTGCATCAGTTGCCTCCTCATGACTGGCACATTCTCTGACATGATACTTGATGTTGTAGGTACACTTGTACTTCTCATCTCTACCCGAGGACAAGATACCGTACGTCAACTCAGCAGGAGAGAGACACAGAGTTCGACAGTTGCTGCATCAGTTGCCTCCTCATGACTGTCTCATTCTCTGACATGATACTTGATGTTGTAGGTACACTTGTACTTCTCATCTCTACCAGAGGACAAGATACCGTACGTCAACTCAGCAGGAGAGAGACACAGAGTCCGACAGTTGCTGCATCAGTTGCCTCCTCATGACTGGCACATTCTCTGACATGATACTTGATGTTGTAGGTACACTTGTACTTCTCATCTCTACCAGAGGACAAGATACCGTACGTCAACTCAGCAGGAGAGAGACACAGAGTCCGGCAGTTGCTGCATCAGTTGCCTCCTCATGACTGTCTCATTCTCTGACATGATACTTGATGTTGCAGGTACACTTGTACTTCTCATCTCTACCTGAGGACAAGATACCGTACGTCAACTCAGCAGGAGAGAGACACAGAGTCCGACAGTTGCTGCATCAGTTGCCTCCTCATGACTGGCACATTCTCTGACATGATACTTGATGTTGTAGGTACACTTGTACTTCTCATCTCTACCAGAGGACAAGATACCGTACGTCAACTCAGCAGGAGAGAGACACAGAGTCCGACAGTTGCTGCATCAGTTGCCTCCTCATGACTGGCACATTCTCTGACATGATACTTGATGTTGTAGGTACACTTGTACTTCTCATCTCTACCAGAGGACAAGATACCGTACGTCAACTCAGCAGGAAAGAGACACACTGCATCAGTTGCCTCCTCATGACTGTCTCATTCTCTGACATGATACTTGATGTTGCAGGTACACTTGTACTTCTCATCTCTACCAGAGGACAAGATACCGTACGTCAACTCAGCAGGAGAGAGACACAGAGTCCGACAGTTGCTGCATCAGTTGCCTCCTCATGACTGGCACATTCTCTGACATGATACTTGATGTTGTAGGTACACTTGTACTTCTCATCTCTACCAGAGGACAAGATACCGTACGTCAACTCAGCAGGAGAGAGACACAGAGTCCGACAGTTGCTGCATCAGTTGCCTCCTCATGACTGTCACATTCTCTGACATGATACTTGATGTTGTAGGTACACTTGTACTTCTCATCTCTACCAGAGGACAAGATACCGTACGTCAACTCAGCAGGAGAGAGACACAGAGTCCGACAGTTGCTGCATCAGTTGCCTCCTCATGACTGGCACATTCTCTGACATGATACTTGATGTTGTAGGTACACTTGTACTTCTCATCTCTACCAGAGGACAAGATACCGTATGTCAACTCAGCAGGAGAGAGACACAGAGTCCGACAGTTGCTGCATCAGTTGCCTCCTCATGACTGGCACATTCTCTGACATGATACTTGATGTTGTAGGTACACTTGTACTTCTCATCTCTACCCGAGGACAAGATACCGTACGTCAACTCAGCAGGAGAGAGACACAGAGTCCGACAGTTGCTGCATCAGTTGCCTCCTCATGACAACGAGGTTCGCTACTGTCACAGTCCTTCTGAAGAGGAACGAAAGGAATTGAAACTCTTCTCTGCTCAAAGGAAAAGGGAAGCGCTTGGGAGAGGAGCTGTGAGACAACTCGTCGCACCCATGCCATGTGAAGGGGTAAGTCATCAACTTCTATGGCAATCGCTTTGTATTCATTGACGATTACTCAGTAATATTTAGTGTGGTAAAAAAATACAAAGCCACTTAGTAACTGCAACCTTATACTCAGACCATTACCCTAACTGCTAGTACATCTCATCATACAGCTGTTCTTGTGTTACAGTGTGATGAGACAACTGTTGCTGGCACCCTGGCTGCTTTGTCTGTAGTGTCTGCAAGGGGTTTCTGGTATATCTCATCATTATGTACTGATTGTGTTACAGTGTGATGAGAGGCTATCTACAGGAGACATGTCAGTGTTTGCCTCTCGTGCTGGACCCAACTGTTGCTGGCACCCTGGCTCCCTGGCTGCTTTGTCTGTAGTGTCTGCAAGGAGTTTCTGGTAGATGTCATCACAATGTACTGCTTGTGTTACAGTGTGATGAGAGACTATCTACAGGAGACATGTCAGTGTTTGCCTCTCGTGCTGGACCCAACTGTTGCTGGCACCCTGGCTGCTTTGTCTGTAGTGTCTGCAAGGGGTTGCTGGTAGATCTCATCACTATGTACTGCTTGTGTTACAGTGTGATGAGAGACTATCTACAGGAGACATGTCAGTGTTTGCCTCTCGTGCTGGACCCAACTGTTGCTGGCACCCTGGCTGCTTTGTCTGTAGTGTCTGAAAGGGGTTGCTGGTAGATCTCATCACTATGTACTGCTTGTGTTACAGTGTGATGAGAGACTATCTACAGGAGACATGTCAGTGTTTGCCTCTCGTGCTGGGCCCAACTGTTGCTGGCACCCTGGCTGCTTTGTCTGTAGTGTCTGCAAGGAGTTGCTGGTAGATCTCATCACTATGTACTGCTTGTGTTACAGTGTGATGAGAGACTATCTACAGGAGACATGTCAGTGTTTGCCTCTCGTGCTGGACCCAACTGTTGCTGGCACCCTGGCTGCTTTGTCTGTAGTGTTTCAAGGAGTTGCTGGTAGATATCATCACTATGTACTGCTTGTGTTACAGTGTGATGAGAGACTATCTACAGGAGACATGTCAGTGTTTGCCTCTCGTGCTGGACCCAACTGTTGCTGGCACCCTGGCTGCTTTGTCTGTAGTGTCTGCAAGGAGTTGCTGGTAGATCTCATCTACTTCTACAAAGACAACAAGTTGTACTGCGGGCGGCATCATGCTGAAACACTCAAGCCTCGTTGTTCTGCCTGTGATGAGGTAATAAAGACGTTGCTAATAACTACTGAGATTATATGACGTAAAAAGTATTTATTTTACTAGCTCCCAAGAAGCGGAATACATTTTTGTATTTCAATGACAGTTCTAGGCTGAACGTTACTGGTGTAGCTGTTGAAAATATGTCGTGCAATTTGGGTGCTCTAATACCAAAATTATTTGAACAGAAATTTCAAACTATGTTCGCAAACTAGTTAAGATAGGAATACTGAATTACCTGCATGGATTTTTCCTTCTATTTTCCCATTCACTCCTCTTTAATGTGTCTATAGGCAATCCCTCTATTGCATGCCTTCTGCACTGGTTTCCTTGAGTTCTCCAGCCTTTGATGAAAATAAAAAACCAATTACATACGTGTTTCCACGACTTTGGAGGAGTTCAGATTAGATAAGTACGATAGGAAACTCACAGTATACAAAATTTTCAGATAATCCTAGCAGACGAGTGTACGGAGGCAGAGGGCCGAGCTTGGCACATGAAGCACTTTGCCTGTCTGGAGTGTGACTTACAGCTGGGAGGTCAGAGGTACATCATGAGGGATGGCAGACCTTACTGTCTTGCCTGCTTTGACGCCATGTTTGCTGAGTATTGCGACTCTTGCGGGGAACCTATCAGAGTTGATCATGGTAAAAATTGTCAAGTGAAACCATTTTGGCTTAAATTATTAAGAGTAACAAATGCATGATGACAATCTTGCCTCATGATAAGAATATTTGGCAGAACACATTGCTGAAAACCCGAACTCAAACGGTCAGTTGAGTCAAAAATGGCAGCCTTTAAAATATCGTGAATCTGGCATTTTGCATCTTGGAGCGGCTACCATTTTTTACTCAGTTGTTCTATTGATCTTAAATTTGATTTTGTTAATGGCTATTATTGATATACCAAGTATTATTACTTTATCTATATTGGTTAAAAATTAAAAATAAACTGTACCGGGACTTTTCTACCTCACTGTATATTATAGTTGATGTAGCACTGGGTTCAAATCTATGACTTCAAATATTAATAATGACAGAACTATTCAATGCCAAATTCAGCTTTCCTTCTTCAATGTTTGGAACAAAATACGTAGAATTTCCTTCTAAGGTCAGTTGTAACACTATGATCGACATTGTCTGCGATTAAACTACTATCAAAGTAATGCGAAACGTCACAAAAATATTCCCTGCATACCTATGATATTTGCTTTTGTCCCCAGGTCAAATGTCGCATGACGGCCAGCACTGGCATGCCACAGAGAAGTGTTTCTGTTGTCACACCTGCAGATCATCTCTGCTGGGGAGACCGTTCCTGCCTAGGAGAGGAGCGATCTACTGCAGCATAGCCTGTAGTAAGGGAGAGCCACCCACACTCTCGGACCGTCTCAGAGAACTCCCCTTACCTGGAGATGTTATTGGTTTCACTCCTTCTCTAGTGTCTACTAAACTCACCACCAGCTTGGCCAGTGAAAACACTCCCCTCAAGTCTTGTATTACAGCCGTGACTCCCAGCAGAGGAGTCAGGCCTTACAAGAAGATCATTCGAAGATTCCCTGAGAAAAGTCAGAGGCATCGGGCTCTTCCACCTATTCCAAGTCAGGAGTCCACGAATTACGCACAAACAAATTTGGGATATGAGGCAGATATCTCGTGGAGAGAAAAGTAAGATGTTTTTGATAAAAAAATATTGTCTCAGAGTCAGGAGGAGAAACCTTAGCAGATTTTAATATCATGTAAATAGTTTGGAGGTTCTTTATGTCTACTGAGTATTCCTTGTCCTTTCCAGGATGAATAGTGTATACAATTTTATACTTTGGTAATATTTCGTGAAGATTCATTTAACTAAGTAAGTTGTAGTGGTAGGATAACAAATATGACTTCATTTAAAATCCCAATGTTAAATTGTAATTGGTGTTACCTTCAATATTGATTCAGGTGAAAATCTTTTGCTGTGAATTATAAATGTTATAAATGAGGATTGGGGAATAATATTACTCTAATGAAATAACCCTCATTAAATTAGTTAACTAAACATGTTGATTTCTGTAAAAGGTTGATATTAGGATTCGAATGCTAAGTGTTTTTTCTTTGGTTTACATTTATAGATGAATCAAACTCCTACTTACTTAATTGAATTACAAGCATTTATCTTTCTTTAGGGAATTGGATCAACTGCCTCCTGAGAGCCAATACCACTTTCTGAGTTCATCTTCAATTACCTCCATGAAGGAGATTTCAATAGTGAAGTCGCCTGTAGTCTCTGAAAGGATATCACACAACCCTAACACAAGAAGGCTTCCACCTCTACCGCCTTCAAGTCCAATGCCTTCATGTCTACCTCAAATAACTGAAGGGCTCACTAGATTACATGATGACGTGCATTCTAGGGTTTTAAAGGAATCAAGAGTGAATAGGCTTGAAAGTATTACAACATCAAAAGAAATATCGAACCACTATTCAGCTTTAATGAACACCCTTTGTCAACCAGTCAATAAATATCTTGAAAACATGCCTTCACAAGTAACTATAGAATCTCAAGTAGAACATTTAGTAATTAAGGATCAGGTAGTTGAATCTTCCCACTTGAACATCGACAGGATAGTAATTGAAGGAAATGATTTTTTAAATCTCAAACCAGAATTCAAAAGCCTAATTTTAGGAAATCCACCAACTACTGTAGACTCTGAAGTTTTCAAAGAAATTAAAAAGTCAGCTCCGACAACTGTAGTTACTAATGTAGACAGTCATGAAGAACCTATACTGACAAAGGCCGAAGATAAAGAAATAGAGACTAATGTAATTGTGAATGATAACAATTATCTAAGTGATTCTAGTGAAGACGCAAACTTTCATAGAAAAAGTACAAGTTCAGAAAAAGAGGTTTCTCCTAGGAAGAACAGAAGTGTTAGATTTCAAGGAGGTTCTTCTCCAGCGACTCCTCGGGAGAAGAAGCATTGTGATGACCGAAGAAGAAAAAAGAACAGGAGGAAATACAAGAACAAGTTTGACATTTACAAAGACTTTGACGATTCAAGCAGCACTTGCTCCACGTGTTCTTCCAGTTCAAGCAGTGATGATCAGTCGGCGTATCAGTTGCCACCACGAAGAGCATATGGAGGAGTGAGGATATCTTACGTCCCCAACGACGCGGTGGCCGTGGCAAAGAGAAGGCAAGCGATGAACCCTCAGTCCACGGAGAAGAATACTCTGGACAAAAACTGCACGATATCATGATGTTATGTGGCAATGCTCTGGATGCAGAGGAAGGGGAGACCCTTTCCTCATGGTGAAGAGGTATGTTGTAAATAGCATCCTAAAATAATGTTTAACTTTATAAGTTTTGCTAATGAATCATTTATCCTTCCCTCGATTTATTCATCGGACATTTAAACGAAATTTTATATTTTTAGCTCACTGTTTTATCCCATCAGGGCTAGTATCGATATAACATAAACTTTACAATACTCCAAAAAGAGAAATATGTCAAAAATCTCTCCTAAATTCTTGAATTTGCAGAACTTTTTGAAGTAAAATTAAAAAACTTTACTGGATTTTCGGTGAAACTCTTTTATCGTAAAAATACTTAAATACTCGTATCTATTAGTTTTTCTTGCAAAATAAAACGTTTGATTTGATAACACATATTTATGTTTAAGGTGAAATAAATATCACACAGAATACAAACATACAATGATTAACCGTTTACCATATTTACTATAGAATCTTTACAGTCACATAAACAGATTCCTAAACCATTTTTAAGAAGGTTAGAACAGTACATGGTACATCGTTGTTTTAGATGAAATAAAAATTTAAATACCCACTCAGGTGGCATCCCCATATCAATTAAATTTGATAACTAATAATTGATAAAAAAAAAAACGATTGCAATTGTGCACAAAAACACCTTATATATTAAGTTATTTTTTGTACATACAGTGTTTGTCAAATTGTCATGTTTTTTTGATTTCAGAATATTATTGCTGCTCCAGCAAAAGTACCTTCTGTTCACATCGAGTGCAGTGGGAACGCCTTCAATACTAGTACCTGACAAAAAACCAAATAGATAAGTTAGCTAAGAATTAAACTCATAAAATATCCTTAAAAATGGTTTATTTCCACATCCTTTTAAAATATAATATGTCATATTTCCTTTAAAAAATGCTAGCTTTCAATATGATTGCCTCAGAATACAAAGAATGCCGGTTCGATCCTCAAGAATATTAGCTTTTGGACGGTTTGAAACTGGTCCCAGTTGTTCTGGATCAATGGACTAGTAATCAAGAACCAGCTGATGTTATAACAGTGTACAAACGTCATCTCACCAGCTTCTAAATTGTGGTGGACTACGTCACTAGTCTGGAAAATAGGTCTTTAACGGACGAGTAGTTCCCGCGCGAGACGCAGTCGAGTACATAGTATCAAACTTTTTGCGATTTAATCTTCGCAATTAAGTGTTGTGTAAATTGTTTTACGTTAATAGTTGTTATGTTTACGAAATATACGAGGTTTTTCATAACTGAAAACACTTTTTGCAACCCTACTTTGGTTTTAATGGACCAACGCATGGATAATTCCTGATGAATTTTTTTCGGACACTAGCTGGTTATAACTATTTTTAGTTGTTTAAAACCTCATATATTTCGTAAACATAATTTATTATGAATTTATAAAATTACACAACTTCATTCTAAGGATGAAACAACAAAAAGGTTTGAAACTAAGTAATTATAAACGAAAATATAATATAACCTTTCATCGAAGCAATGAGTGGTGGTTAAAAGGAGCAAATTACGGTCTTAAGAGATTTTTGTTATTATTAGGTTGGTAAACCATAATTTTCTGGACTAGTTACCTAATATACTTATAATCAGATGGTCACCAGAAAAATGTATTGTACATAATTATTACTATATCAATTAAGATGGGGACGCCACCTAGGTGCGTATTTAAACCCAAGAGTGAAGGATGAGTGTAGAATTAAGTGTGACGAGGTGTTATCCCGTCCTACGTACGGGAGTAGTCAGTTAAAACTGTGTAGGCCTATAATTCAGAACAGCTATTTTACACTTATAAAGAAAAATTTTATTGCAGCCTACAGTAGTAAGAGTAATTATCAATTGAGAAGTGTATGGCCTAGTCAATGATATCACCTTCCATCGCATCTTCCATAATCAATATCACCACAATACAATTACTCATACTATACACAATTTCCAGTAGGTCTGAATTGAAACTCCCTAAAATAAAACGAAAACATCCAATCAAATTCACAATACACATAATTATAACGTTGGTGTCCTGACATCATTAAACGAATCGTCCACGCACATTCTTCATGTCAATTTCACTGCATCAATTGCTAAATAAATAAGTGTAAACAAAGAAAAGTAAACACGAAAACATATTAGTTTGTTTTGTAATCAGCTGAGTCAAAAATAAAATAATATTCATTTGAACAAAAGAACTGGTCACATGTTGAAGGAATTTAAAATGTAAAAACGTTAGTAAAGCTAGTGACGTAATTAATTGTCTATGTTTATTATCCATTCCATTATCAGTTATAATATCCTTGATAATTAAACCACCCTCATTGAATCAATGTACATCGTAATTCCCCATATTCATTTATTTAAACTATAAAATATTCAGCGCCGCCAAACGTAACCACAACTAAACACACGCCAAACAACTTTTTAGATTTCATAAAAAGATAGTTAGTCTAATTGCAGTATCTTAGGTCAATGATGACATTGCGTTAAATCTATGTCATTCATCTGTATATCTTTGGATAAAACCCGTCTGAGGTTGTGGTGGTAATTTAAAATTATATTCCTGAGGATTCTTGATCTCCTTCTTTATGATATCAATATTTCCGGGCCTAATCCAAACAAAGTTCAAGCATTCAAAAACATTGATTGTAAACAAAAAGCTGCCAAGATGAATTAAAACATGTAAAAATTGTGATTTTCCTACCCTTTCCAAAAAAGTTGAGCAGTAAAATAAGTTAAGTTGCATATATTTTTTATTTAACTCGTGAACAGAGCCTTGACTTGTACACATCGATGGTGTTACTTATCTCGGTGGTCTACTAATATTACTTATTTCCTATAATCAATGACAAAATCAGAGTAAATAACCTCATAGTTCTATAGGGTATTTTTATAACTAACCAGCTGTTAGTTAAAACAAATTATGTTTCTCTAAAACAAATCGAAGATTACAAAGATTGCTCCAAAAAAATAATTTGAACATCCTAGTATTTTACTATGTATATTCAATTAATCTGTCATCCTCTTACAGAAGAATTGAATGATTAGCATTACACATAGTATAAATAAATCAACCCTAAGTATGGCTCTACGTTTTTATCCAAATGCTGAATTTGTGACACAAAAGCTGAATGTTTACAGCTGTTATGTTAAGCAAATTATCTTATGCCAAAAGCTAGTTCAGAATCTTAGCGTCGGCTGCTAGACTTTTCAAAAATTAAAACTTAATTTCTAAAAAACTGGGACCCTAAACTAAAATTATGGCTTCGACATTCCCTAGTTCTCAAAATTATCTTTCTTTCAACACAAAAATCGTGAAAATCCGTCGAGTGGTTGATTCAGAATCGTGAAATAAAAAAACACTGTTTCGTTTTAATATTATAGATAGCTTTGTTACAGACTAAGATCAGCTGTTCCATTTGCCAGGACCATTTATTTAAAGCCCAATGATCAGGAACAGCTGAGTCTAGTGACAATCCATTAAAAAGCCGATGACTCTGTATCGAACCGGCATCATCTTGATAACAAGGCGTGCACTATGTCAATCCCATAAAAAATATGATATAAATTTTAAACACATCAACTACCCAGTAAAACCCTAAGTTGATGTGCCGTTTTTCAGAGGTATGCAAATTCAACAAAGATTGCACCGTGTCAACTGATGTTGATATTAGTGGTTAGACTGGCTGTCGTGACGACCCTAGGGTCATAACGTGAGGTGAAGGAAGAGTCTTGATTGTGGAATAATTCCTCGGAAGTGCCACCGGATAATAACACTCAACTACGGGAACAAAAGGGATTGAAACTAGCAATTGTGTCTCGTAAAACCTTTTAAAACTACGGCGTTCATTGCAGTCTTCTTTATGTTTATTTTTTATTTACCAACTAATGTTAACCAACTAGCCGTTTCTGTTCAGTTCTTAGAATTGAAAAGATTCACTTTACAGTATCGCTTACTTACTTAATAGCAATGTTTTATTACAACACTAGTAACGGACCAATGAGGTTCAAGGATTGAGAGAAAAGAAGTAAAATTTTAATGCTTCGAACTTCAACTTATCAGCTGTTATACCAATTTAATTGTTAATGAGTAGTGTTTTCGTTGCATTGCTGTCAGTGGCAATGAGAGGTTATAAACGAAAACATAACCTCTCTTGTTATGAGTAGTGATTTTTAGTAATTAAAACACTGTCGTCGGTGAAGTAGTGTACGCAACTCGCGTAGTGTTTTCACCATACTATGATGTTTTAGCGGTTTTACATACGTTAATTGGTGGCTGAAAGTGACGTTTTGATGGCAATGCCAGATGTCATCGTTATTTGGGGACCGAGCAGGTTTTTACATCCCTAGGGCCGCAAAATCAGCTGCCCGCTTACTTACTTAAAGCATGAATCTATCTATATATTAATAGGCAAGCATGTTTCTTTAAAACCTTTTTTCTCAGCTCGTGTGTATCGTAGGGAAAATCTACGCATACCGTTAGAAAGCTATTTTCCTGTAGGTGTGCAGAATCCCTTTATAAATTAAAATAGGCTCAAAAATAAGCACAAAAAATGAATTTGAAATTTTAAAAAATTAACATGGGTCTTATGGGTTGCTATGGTGATGACAAAATAACAACACAATATAAACAGAAAATCAAAACAAATGGAAGACATTCCAATCACATGTTTTATTTACAGTGTGAGATGAAAATAGAGAAGTTTGTACAATACATACTTTTGGTCGATTTTTCGACCACGGGGCGTGCTCTCGTGCTTATTAAATACACAATCAAAATCCATAGCATTGCAATAGAATTGTTTTATTGTCACCGTCGCCTAGCAACTATTTATTTTTATTTTTGGTGATTCCTCAAATTATTTCTTCACATAACCGTTGTAGTTGTGTTGACTATCAGTGTGCATTATTATAATGGTGAATAGTGATAATAGGGTATAGTGTGGTGAAAAATAGCGTTCGTACCACGGACCGAAATGGTTTTGCCGCTCTCGATCGATTTAAGTTCTCGACTTCGTCTCGAACTAAAAAACTATCTCGAGCCGGCAAAACCTCATTTTTGGCCCTAGGTACGAAATATACTATTTCGCCACACTACACTATTTTGACGAACTTCCCACGCAAGTATTTAGTCCAGAAAACAGCTGTTTGCCGCCAGCAACCATCAAATGGGGTTTCATTGCGTACTACTGTACTGTAATGAGTTTTACCGGACACCAATCAGCTGATTATAGCCTACTGTATTTGGGTGACAATGAGTGGTTATAACAAAAACATAACCTCTAATGACTAGCGATTTTTTGTCCTTTAGTTGGTGGTAATATATAAGGATCTGTACAGATTTAGTACTATGGCGTAAACTATCGTACGTGACTCGTCCAAAATGTGTTTACCGGACTCGAATGGTAATCCCGTACTCGACTTCGTCTCGCACGGGAACGACCACACTCGTCCGGCAAACACTTACTTTCAGGACTAGTAACGTAATATACTATAACGACACTATCTTTACGCAATCGTTGCGTTAACTACAGTTTTGATACTGTAGAATTGAGTTCGTATACTGCTAGAAGACTTCTCATGTCCTGTAAAATATGGAGCTGGTTTTGCAGTACCACGACTGATAATGTTTGAATAAGTTTATGCCAACTAATTTTCCTATCTTGAGTAAGAAAAAACTTTAGGCTCTTAGTTTTTTTTAGGTCGAGGTGTATTATTGATGCTCTGGTAAAAGCACCAAATAAGGGTAGTAGTTTTAAAATATATTTCTCAATTTATTTGATGATTTAGAGTGGTAAAATAGCTAATAATGAGTTATTAACACACTAAATCATCACAAGACAAAGATAGTCCTAATAAAAAAAAATCAAACAGCTATGAATTGAATATTTTAATGTACAGATAAATGTAACAGTTGTTAAAAAACAAAGATACAACACCGTCCCTTAAAGATTTGTCTTCTTTAAATGTATATACCCTTCAAGCACAACAGAGCTTGTTAATATTTACTGTTATTAAACTTATACTATTTTTGGAAAAAGTAAAAACTATTTTAAACTAAATAAAAATGGATCATGTACTGTACAGTATTGGTGACGTGTAGCGCACAATATAACATTTACATCGAAATAAGAGATCTAGTCAACAAAAGCGCAACCAAACATGAAATTCACATTAAAACTGCTTCCAATTTAAAAAAAGGAAGAGTAGTTGATATCCAAAGTCAAGGATACCACTAAGCCTGCTTCTTAATCAAACAGCCGGTTTCTATTTTTAAACATTGCAAACCGCACAACAGACAGACAGGTGATATTTCAACACCCGACTCCGTGGCGAGAAGTTATTTCGGTAATAACAGGTAAGGCAAAGTGAGCTCCTGAAATGTAACTATTGTAACTCACGACTCAATTTCCTCTCTGGAATCCGAGACTTGGTGAAGAAATTCCAACATTGTTGGAGAAATACCGTTTTAAACAAAGGAATTACTTTATTAAAATAATTCTTTAATACTGATTTACCTAAAAACATTTGTTAAAAATTGATATACTAATAACATAAACACCAAACTGATTTAGGTCCAATGATTCAACAGTATTTATCGTCATTAAAATTAACAGGACTATTTGATAAACGTATTGCTATAAATAAATGGAACTTCAAGTTCAATTTTGAAAAAAGTAATTAGCTTTTGGTTGTTCAAAACTAAATCATATGTACACAATTCACCTTCAAATACGTAGAAAAGTTCATTGTTTGCCATTGTAATCGTTTGAATTTGTGATGGCGTAAATATTACAATGGAAAAAAGCGAGAAAGCCTGGACAATTTGCTATACTAAAAAGAAAACTGAACACTGTGCTGCATTTTTTGAGCAATCATAGAAAGAGTTGATTTGCAAACTATGGAAACATAGGAAATTCATAGAACAACACCAAGTAGAAGAAATAGAAATAATGTTTTTGTTTAGAATTTATAATCGTTTTATGGACAACCTAATGTGGCCAAGAGTGAGAAACATTTTAAGTTAACACTAAAAAACAAGATCAACATTTGAAAAATGGTATTTACAAGAAATATTGATTATATCGAACTGTTATGTACATCTTGAGTACTTCCATATTCTTTGAGTCGACTCTTTTAAACACATCGGAAATTATAACTGTTATTCGTATTAAAATAACACCAGTAATACGAATTCGAACAACAGGTACACTAGTTTTATTTGGAGCAACAAAAAGCTTCGATAAGTTTGATGTCCAATTTTTAATAATTAATTACCAATTATTTACCACTATTACTAATCATTTTCCATAATTACCAAGTATATTTGTCTTGGATGGTAAATTATTTTGAAAAAAGAGTGCTGTAATTTAGCTTGTATTCAAATCCCTCCTAACGACTTGACTCAAAAGCGCCCCTCTTAAATTCCGTTTAAATGTAAATGCATCGGCGTTAACAGCTTTTGGCTGAGCGCCTGGTTCGACTTATCGGGTAATCTTACATTCGGGGTGAAATCTTAGTCTAGGGAGGGTGTGAGACATTCCTTGAAACTGGTGAATTTTGAGTAAAACCATATATTAAACATACAGAACTCCCTTATAGGTCTCGTTGTAAGCTAAGGATCACCTAAAACACTTTAAAGTAATATTTTGCCCGTTGAATGTAGACCATGGGATACTGTAAACTATTTCTTTCTTTTCATATCTCCCACTTAAATACCATATTATAAGTAAATTAGATATTTTGCCCAAAACCAAAGAGTAAAATTTAAAATCCACAAAAAGATAAAAACATTTAGTTCATACGAACGCACTAAAACAGCAAACAATAAGTGATTTGTGAATAAATGTATGAATAATTGTTAAGGGTTTCACTTATTGTAGATACAACTTGACACATCCTCTATCAGCCGTCACATTCCTTTGTGTGCCTTAGTATTTGAAGTCTTGGTATATTGGTAGTTTGTGTGTTAAAATTAAATTTAAATGATAACCAAAAATGTTTCAAGGTTTTAATAAACGGCAATAGTATATCATTATAACGTGAGGGGGAACTCCAATCCTAGTGGTAAAGCAATGTTCTTTGTTCCTCTTCATAGTATTTCCAACTACTTATACTTACCATACTTACCGTACTTGCTATGGCATTATACTTACAGAGGGTGGCCAAATTATTAGACTAGACGTATGTACTGTAGTTTAATGCATTTTTGACTTAACTTTGAATTTGGTTAGAAAACATGTATAAACTAAAATAAAACTGCCTAATTTGGTATGGACTACAGTATGAAATCAATTTATATTATGCTTGAATTTTTTTCTATTGATTCTGATGTCATTGGCAGCATTGAATCAGCTGTTGTTTCTTTTACTGTAAAAGAAACAACAGCTGATTCAATGCTGCCAATACCATCAGAATCAATACAAAAACATTCAAGCATAATATAAATTGATTTTATACTGTAGTTCATACCAAATTAGGCAGTTTTATTTTAGTTTATACATGTTTTCTAACAAAAAAAATGCATTAAAATACAGTATACATACGTCTAGTCTAATAATTTGGCCACCCTCTACCTTATTTTTATGTCTTATATTATGCCTGTATTTTATTTTAATGCCTTTCTGTTTGTTCTATAAATCCGTACAATAGCATTAATTCACAAGAGTAAAATAAGTGCTGATTGTACATTAAATCTATAATAATTAAAAAGTTGTCAAAAGTGCCAAAAAAAAAATTTAAGGTGCTCCAGCATGCTTATAAAATATACCTATAATCATTGTTAGCATGTGGTTGTTGTTTGTTAGCATGTTCACACACGAAAAAGTACCCCATTTATTAATTCTAAACCAAAAACATACCAGAAAAAACAAGTATGAAGTGTAATTTATCACAGTTTGAAAGGGCTGTCTGTGGAGCGATGTAAAGTACCATGAGCCCACGATACACGGTTCTGTACAAGGGATAAATTGGTACACGGGTCGGGGCAAGGGCATTACCAGGGGGGGGGGGGCAAGAGTCAGGCTTAACGGATATAAACTGCTTGCGTTACAAGGCATTTGGATCACCAAAATGTGGCAAAAGTACTATAAAGTACTTAGATGGAATAGTCGACATAAAAACATTGCAGTCGTAAGTATTTTACAAAAAAACTTTGTGTTAAACAATGAAATGTTTTACTATTTTGTAAATTACTTTGTGAATTTATAAGAAAAGAGCCAAAAATGCATAAATTACCAAATTAGAAGTAGTAAGGGCCTTGTACAGTGTTTATTGGGGCGGAAGACTTATTTTCACAAATTAGGTCCTGTAATTGTAGACAGAATAACGTAAATTTACGATAGTGTTTGTAATAATATCCTGTTAGGAACAGCGATGAATAGTAGCCTACATATTATAAAATTATTCAATTTGAGTGGAACAACTACGATAAGAGTGAGCTTTTTTGATTGTATTATAAATTGATTGATTTCTTGTTATAAGCACATAGTACTGAAAGTGTGCAGCTTTAATTATATTAGGGACAAGCCTAAGTACAAAATAGTTAAAAGATAATTATAATATACATACATCTAAACATTCTGATAGAAAATGAAAACAGTTTGGCACTCGGGAATAGTTAATATTGCATTAATCTACGTAATTAAAAGATGAAATAGATAATTAAATAACTAAAAGATAAATAAATAAAAGATACCCGCACTAGTGACTACGACTACCCGCAGTGCTATCATTGTACTATCCTGATAATTAGACCATTTCGTTAATTACAAGGTAAAAATGTGGTTCGGATTCCAATATAAAATGTCGGTCCCTAGTTCCCATTGGCTGTATGGGCTGTTAATTAACAGCCCTGTAAAGGAATATGCCGGCCTTAAGGCCCATTGTCCCTGAAGCGACCCTTGCGACAGTAGCTCAGCGATAGTAGCTCAGCTATAGTAGCTAACCATGTCATTGTCTCTGAAGCGATTGTTCTAGAGCGATTTTGTTCATTTTGCTAACTTTTCAAGTGAATTGCCATGAGTGCCATGACACCAGCTAATTTTAAAACGTTTTTATTAGCTCACTTTCTTGTCCGGTACAAACTTTGCAATAAATAATTAACTTCCCGATTAGCTAGAGAATTGAAACTTGAGACATAGCTCACAAATGGATGAAAATGCAATATTATATAATTTAATTTTCATATTTCCCTTGGGCTAAGCCCCACGGGCTTCCAAATTTTTTATATAAAAATAATTTAAAAAATACCACGTTTTTAAACGCACTAAAAAGCAAAAATAGTTTATAAATATGTGGAGAGAATAAATACTTGTAAGACTTAAAACGAAAAACGTGGGACGCATGCAATAGATAATAATTGTTCAATAGGTGAAGATAATTGTAAATTAGCATATACCACACGTTTTTTCTTTATCTTCAAGTATTTATTCAATACTTATTCTGAACATTTATAATAGTGTGTTTAAAAACGTTGCATTTTTTAAAAGAATTTTTATTTATAATTTATAATAGTAGTGATTTAATATTATGTACATATATGATCTTCCCACGTCAGATGCTATCACGACTCATATATTATCTTTAGCATTCTGATCTACAGACTGTTCTTCAAGTCGTAAATGGCAGAATGACGTGCTATTGCTCCTAACAGCTTTTCATCTTCTTCAGGGGTAAAAAGCAGTTTTATATCCTTTGAAGACATTACGACCAAAAGAAGTCTACACACACCACAAATCGCTCAGCGACTGCGACTCTGACTCCCCTCAGAGCAGACCCGCTACAGTTGCTGTGTTCAGCCGCTAGCCGCTCCAGTCGCAGTCGCGTCTAGGACAATGGTCCCATTTGAAACAACGCTAACCAGTGCTCAGCTACTATCGCAAGAGTCGCTACAGGGACAATGCACCTTTAGTCACTAACAAGACTGCAAGATTGCGCCACTCATCCTACACTAATCCCTATTTATACTTAGCTTAAAAACCCTACCTTCGTATGGTCACCATTACAAAAAAGGTATTAAAGTATATTAAGTATAGCCCAAATTTTTAGGGAAAATTTTTTCCTTTATTTAATTTTTAGAAAACCAAAACCAGGTAACGTTTCACTATATTTTTTAAATGAAGAAATAATCAATTTTAAAGAATGAATAATTTTACTAAGATGAGGTATTTAGGGCTAAACTGGCATATTTATGGAATTTCTACATAAAGGGAAGAATATACCTTTAAACTAGAATTGATAAAAATCCTTTAAAAGAGGGTTAATAAATGATTGTAAAGAACAGTCTCTTCCACGTAGGACGGGAGACAGGTTGTAGGACTACTCAATGCATTTAAATAGGCTGATATGTTCGGCAGCATTGTGATATATAGTAAATAGATACGATATCTAAACCCAAAAAGTTATTTTAATGTAAAAACATTGATATAAATTGGATATATAACATTGTGAGTTTAAATAGGAGAAGTGAACTCGATTCGGTCAATGGGCTAATTATTTGTAAACAATTATGATATACGAACTTCGTCGTTTTTTTGAACCAAAACACTACCCTTCTGGTAGTTTAATAATTGTGATTCTATTTAAATATATAATTTTCTATACTAGATTGAGTTTACACGATTTATTATATGATTTTATGTATTTTATACATAATTTGATGTATATTGCAATTTTTTATTCTATTACCGTAATTGAATAAGTCATAGAAATTACCTTTTGGTCTTCGCGTTGTATACATAGTAACTTTTTTATTGTTTTTACTAAATTTAATCTTGAGATTAATCAATCCTTTGTCCATTGATAGAACATTACACTGTCACTTCAGTATACAAAGTTAATTGTATTCACTCCAGACTCAAATTTAACTATTTCATTAAGAATGTGAATAGTCAAAGTTAATAGGTTTTGTTTTAAAATTTAAGGAACTTTAATCTATTTGGACAAATACATACCACAAAACAAAAAATATAAAAGAGCGAAATAATAGTACAAAAGTGTGATGCACTGTATTAAGTAATGAACAAAACTTCAATATTTAGGCATACTATCATAATATGAGAAGGCAGATTTACTTTGTATTAAAAAGTTACTTATTTCCCCCCTGAAATAATAGAGGGGAAATACTGGAACGTTTTCCAAAAATCATTTAAACAATTAGAGAACTTAGATTTGTTTTATTTATAGTGAGAGAAAAGAACATTGTCAGTTGCATACAAAGTAACTTTATATTGTTGAAACTATATAACAGGACTACTGTAATCTGTCTTGTCATAAACTAAACTACTTTGTAAAAACATTACGTTCTTTTGGAAAGAGGAAAAAGATCAATTTAATCGAAAAGGTAAGATAAAAACATACATTAGATAGATTTTAAAAAGGAGAATCACTTCACTTTGTTTTTCAAGTTAATAAGTGATTCCCTTAATAAAGGAATTTCAACGGTTCTAGTAAGAGGACTAAACGTAAAAAGGTTTACCATTTCCATTAGGTAAGATGGCTTTATTTCATCTACTTAAGTGTTATCTCAATGTATTCGTCCATAGTTTCATTCGTTATAGGATTTATTAAAGTTTTAACATGCAATGCTAAAAGTTTCTAACAAATACGTGCCTTATTTAAATGAATTTGAAACCATTTTTCATGAGACCCATAAAGGGTGCATATTTTACTTTGTGATACTTCAGAATCTTTCTCTTTTGTATTTTACATGTATGGTCATATCATTCAGTGTTTTAGAGACCCGTCATATGCCTCCCTGGAGACCCACCCCTAAACATTCTGACCGAATTAGCTCACTTTAAATTCATGGGGTCTGGGACTAAGGGACGACGGATGTTAAGTATATGACAGTTGTGTCTAAAGTTCCCTTAGTCGTTAAAATTTAGGGAGTTTAAGTGCTGCTTGTCCATTAATTATCGTTAGGTTGGCATTTGAAATCTCCTCTAACTATTTGTATTACTTAATTTCACTCGTGTAATTCTGTATGTATGATTCCTAGTGTTTTATAATACTTTCAAGAAGGGACCTTAATATAGTTGAGATGACTTGAGTGGAATCTATATATATAAAAGGCAAAGCCCTCACTGACTCACTGACTGACTCACTCACTCACTCATCACTAATTCTCCCACTTCCCATTTACCTAGGAGGCTGAAATTCGGTACACCGATTCTTTGGGCATTAAATAGGACAACTAAGTAGTTTTTATTCTGATCGGGCTTTCGGGCTCCATCCCAGTGGCTCTGGAGTTTCCCATGTTAAAATTATGATTTTTCATATTTAAAAGGAATTAATGAATCTTAACAGCTGTTTCAATTAAACAAGTTGGTTCTGTTCTATGATGTTCAATAGCATTAAAGTTACAAGGATTACCAACAGGGTGCAGCACTATTACCGGTATTTTAATTGATGACAACAGCTAATTTGCAACCAAAAGGTCAGTGAGCGTAGCGAACGAACTTCAACCTGGAGGCGAGTTAGCGTAGTGAACGAGCTAACCTGAAGGCAAGTGAGCGCAGCGAACGAGCTCCAACCTAAAAGGTCCGTGATTGAGCCATGTGAATACTTATGAAGTTAAACGGGGCAAAGCCCGCGGGTACAGCTAGTATTATAATATAAAAAAGACAGAGTGTTGAAATAGAAGTAACTGTGTTATATTAAAGATCAGAATAGAAAAGTAAACAGCATTTGATGATTAACATTTTGGTTGCTATGGTAACAACTGATTCATATGTTCATAACATTCTCCCCCACTTAATCACTGGAGAGCAAAGTCCTTAAGATAGGACGGAACCTTGCGTTGTCTGGAAGGACGAGTTAATTTATTTTCTTTTTGTTCTGTGGCTTGAGGTCTGTCTAGATTTTCTTCCTTAGAGTACCGTCTAGTTCTGTTGGATTGTTTGAACTTGATTCAGACTCTGGGTGGATCTCTTGTGGTGGTGCTTGACAGTCTCTAATAGGTATCCGTCTTGGAACAACAGAACTATCTTGTTCGTTGTGTGTTGTAAATGTAACTTTCTTCTTGGATACAAGAGTCGAAATTAATTGATTTATGTGTCGTTGTCCAGAATCCAATTCAACAATGTAATGGTATTGACCTAATTTTCTCTTGACTGTACTAAACTGCCTGCCATATGTCTTTATTTCCCAGGTGAACTCTTGCCTGAACCCAGGGTTTCACTATGTATACTTAATGGTTTATGATTAACCTTCATTGTTCAGTAGTATACAAGCTGGTAAATATGAACAATCAAAATTATATAACGCACATGTCAGAATGTTTAAACGTCTAATCTAAAAACAAGGTTTTTTAAGTTGGGTTGATTTGAGTTGGGGGGCTTCATGTAAAAATTTTGTTTTTTTGTCATTTAAGACGTGGTGAGTCGGTGAGTCAATATAAAATGGTGTAAAAGCTTGAGAAGTAGTGTTTTGTATCTTTTTGGAAACGTTGCCACGAAATATTGAGCTAGTTACTTAGCATGACAAGAGTTTAAGAGGGTCTTGCCTCTATGGGAGGAGGAAAGCGATATAGTAGGAATAAAATGGCCCATTAAATCACCCCTCGACCTTTTTATTAGACCCTCCATTTGACCTGATTGCCCTTAAGTATAATGGAAATGTCTTGTCAAAGATTTTACTCTTACCCATATCTTGTAGTAGAATATTTTAATCATATGAATTACATTTATATAAAACCTATCACGAATTTTTTTTATTTATTATTGCTCTGTTACCTGAAACCGGTGAATATTTCTAGCTAAATTAGCATAGAAAATGCTAATTTTTCAAATTAGCATTTGAAAAACATAGCATAGAATTAGCTAAGTCATTCTTTTTTGTATAAAGAATCCTTTAAAAAAATAAAAAAAATCTTTTTGGTTTATACTGTACATATTTTTTACCGTTATCAAAGTAATATTCTGGTACCAAATAATACTATACTAATCCACCACTATACTAATAAAAAAATTTTGATTCCTCATTCCTTAACTTTTCTGATACTTTAAGTCAATACTTTAATTTGATAACTGTGGCTTAGTGAGGATAGGTGGACTATGAAATCGATGGTGTTACATTCGTAGTTCCAGTGCTTCCAGAAAATTTAACAGTTGTGTTTTTTTCTCTTTGTGTTTTTTTTTACTTGACAACGGACAAATGGAATTTAAAATATTTAATTTTAAGATTTAATTTCATTAAGAATTTAATTTTGTTGCTTCCTTTTAAAATAACATTATTAAAGAAAGATTAAAAAATTTAAACTTTTAGTTAATATTATGCATCTTAGAGCCTTATTAAGGTCACTTGTGGCCGCGCATAAGGCTCTCATATTTTTTCATTTGTTTTTAACTAATCTGATTCATCAGCTGTATACTTGTTGATGGTTTTTATTTTATTTATTTTTTTTTTAAAGAGGTTGGCGGCCTCTTTTAAGCTGGGTTTTCCTAGACGCGGAGTCGGCCAGCGGAGAGCGGACAACGGAGAGCGGAATTGAAATTAACATGGCATTCCGCTCCGCTGCTAGGAAAACAGTAACATTAAATTGCCTAAGACCAGCTGAGTCCGCTCTCCGCGTTCCTCTCTCCGCTGGCCAATTCCGCTGCTAGGAAAACCCAGCTTTAACCTTGCATTTGCCCGTCCACATAGACTAAGCGCCCGTGCGTGGATCGTTTACAGCAAAGCAAGGAGTGAGCCGGTACAGTACAAAGGTGAACTGTACTGATAAAATGTTATCGGCAGTGACCAGGATCCGAACCCACGACATCGCTGCCTTGGGCCCGAAGTCCGCGACGCTACCAACTGAGCCACCGACTCACTATTCTATTAATTTTTTGCTTTGAAAATCTAGTTGCTGTCAAATTTTTATGTACTATTTTTAAATAGAAAAAACATACTTAGAAATTCTAATGGCACATGTGGCCTAACTTACGATGGGAACATAGTATTTTATGGGCCCAAAACTACTACAGCTACTACTGCCCCACATAAAGACAGTATAAAGTAAGACACTGAAACGTTTCTCTCTTATGTAGGCCAATTAATACTAAGTTATAATAAATGCATTATAAAACCAAATAGTCTGCTAGTCAAAATAAAACATTCTTCTTTATTATACGTTCTCATCCCTCACTCAAAATTATGCTGCATGTTTTACAACTATTAGAAGATGCTATTTGTTTAAGATTACTTATTTATTTATCTCTTAATCCACTAAAAAATGTTCTTTCTTTTTAATTGTTTCTGGTACAAACAATAAAATTTAATATTGTTTTTGTACATACAAACATAGAAGGTGACTAAAGAAAGGGGAACACTAGCAATAAATAATGAGTTTATTTTTACAAATTTTAACACTAAAAAAGCTATTTTACAAGATTATTAAAAATATACATTAACTACTATATAGAACTTTGTTACACCAAATTTAAAATGTCTTAGGTAACTCAGTACAACTTAGTAATTATCAAATTCTTAAATAAAATATTCATTTCAATGAAGTTGATCTGTTGTACTATTCTTACAAGAAAATAGTAAGGTTATTTATCTGGAGTGTATAAAAAAAGACAGAATAAAAAAAAACACTTTTTCCATGAAGTTACAATCTTTACTCTCTGTCACAAGAAAGTTTTTAGAAAATAATATTTTATTGATGGGAATAGGTAATTTTTTGACCCTTGACTATAGGCACACTATATTTAAATAGACATCCAATATTGATATTGCAACTTTTTAATAACAAAAAATAACTAATTTCAATAGTGGTATACTCTATTTGTGCCATTCAACTAAATTCTCCTTGAAGAATACAATTTCTACCGGTAGCATCCCATAAATGAAATGTTTACTTCAGTTCCCAAAGGCAATGGTTGAAAAAACATTAAATACAATTGAAAAAAAATTTGATTCTACATGTATTAAAATACCCTGATTTAGTTGCATAAGCATTTTTCTTAGTTTACAGTCTCTCAAAGTCAGACTTTTTAGCTTGTAACACTATTTTAACTCATACCCAACAGTACAAATCATCAATATTACCTTTATTACATAATCATATACTTTTTCATTTGAACTGGAAACAAATCATCTTACAAATCTTTTAAATTTCTGTAACATAAAGGCTTTTAAGTTTAATGTAAATATGAGTTTCCCTATTAATTTTTGGATATTATGTTTAAAGTATTTAATTGAAATGGAGATTTGTTTTGTAAGATGAAGAGGTTAATGTAATATGCCCTCTCCTTTTTCTAAAATACATAAGAAAATCCTTCCGTCAAAGAACATTTAAAGCAAAATCCCGTAGCTGATGGCTCAGAAATGTTAATACAACTTACAGATGTTTGAAGATGTTGAGTAGATTTTTTAAAACTTATTTTTATATAATTAGGAGTTTACTTCTTAAATGTAATCAAATCTTCAAATTTAGTGCGTTTACTGTTACTGGCATTGCGGGAGTGTCGCTGTTTGGTTTTCTTTACTTCCCTATCCATAAGTTTTATGATATCTTACTCATTTCTTATTATTTCAAAATACAAACTGAACAAATTGAAACACAGACAACAACTTAACAGTATCAAAGTAAAACCTCTTCAAATTTAACAATCAGGAACTTACAAAACCATCTGTCAACAACCACAGAGGATTGGTCGAAATGCGAGGTTTCACTAGAACTAATATCAATCAGGATATCACACAGTTTTTGTCGTCGACAGGTTTCTTCACGGGAGACTTGATGTGCTGTTGCCGCTGACGAGCAATGGCAAAGGCGTCGTTTGGCACATAGGATATCCTGACGCCCCCGTAGGCTCTGCGGGGCGGCAACTGGTAGGCTGAGAGATCGTCGCTGCTAGAACTGGAGGAACACGTCGAACAGTAACTCTCAGTGTCGTCGTGATCATGTCTCTCCGAGTAACTACGACTCCTCACCATCCTCTTGTCAAGTTCAGGAGGAGCTCCTTCAAACCGAACCTTCCTCTGCGGCGACGTTGGTGTCGTTGGATGAACCGCAAGTTCAGGCATAGAAGACGCATGTCCGCTATCATGAGGAGAATCGTTCACCCTAAACCTCCTATCCGTGCTGGTACTAGGCTCGTTCCTTAACGGATCCGAAAGATTCCCATCTAACAAATCTTTTTCATCTAAATTTAATATTTTGTTGTCTTTTTCCAAGGAGTCAGTTAAAATTGGTTTCAACCTTCTAGGTTCTACATCGTGACTTTCGATGTCTAAAAATAGTTTTTTCACTTCAGGCTTTAAATCGTCGTTTCCACTCAGAACTAGCTTGGTGAGATTGAAATCTGTTGGGCTTCCGAGTTCGTCTTTGATTGAGAGTTTTTCTAAGTGAGACTCGAGGAAGAATCTACTCGATCGGTCGGACAGGCCGAGGATTCTGCTCAAGTCTCCTTCAGCAGGAAGGTGTTCAGAGCTGGACGAATGATTGGAGCCTCTCTCAGATAGGAGTTTCTCCAGGTTTCTCTCCAGAAGGACCCTGTCCAGCCCTTTCCCTCCAGGGGTGGGAGGACTACCAGGGGGAGGGGGCAGTGGAGGAGGTCCTCTCACCGAGTTGTACTCCGGAGGTGTCGTGTTGATACTCTTGTTGGGAGACCTCTGTAACGCTCTGCGGCCCATCTTGGGAGATCTGCCCGGAGGACTCCTCACAACTTGACTGCTTCCCGGTGAACATGTATCTCTGCAAAAAGTAAATTTTATTAAAAAAACCAAATTTTCCACACATTTCTAGTCTTACACAACTAGTCACAACTAGTTACACAACTACGAGTCTTCATTGTAGAGCACTTGTTGAAATTATTAATAGTTTAATTTAGTAGGCTATATCAAAAGTTCTAATAGTTAGTCAAATATCCATAAAAAGCAAAGCTAAACTACAGGAATTGATTGTGTCTATTATAACAGCGTGTAACTTTCAACCAATTTATAGCAAATGATTAAATTCAATCATTTTCTTAAATACTATTTTTTAGGGTTTTATACTCATAGGTTACCAAACATTACAGGTCATAGTCGATAACACACTTGTAACATACTCCTTAAGCAACCAACAACTTCAGATATTATTACTTTACAGGATACAATCCTTCTCTCACCCTTCTATTTGGTATGTTTGGTTCCCTCTTTAATATTAGGTACAGTAAAATCTAACATACCCAAGACAGATTATAGAAGAACACCCCTCAAAATAGTAAAAATTGATTTTATATTAATGTTAAAATAATTATTCGTTTTCTTTAAACTGGTTTACAATAAAAAATTTACAGAATATCAAATTAATTGAGTTGGGAACGTTTTAGTGTGCTTTCAACCGCGTGGAAGTCTTTTCTTAATTAAATCCATTCTTTCTTCAACCGTGCATTCCTAAGCCAAGTGATCTTTCCTCCACAATCTAAAAAAATATTGTCTCTATAATTTGAGATTAAAGATTAACTTAGACCTCAAGCGCTTAAAATTAAAATATTTTATAGGTAAGGAGGAAATCAGTTCTAGTCTGAATAAAAACAAGTCCAGTCAGGAAAAATCAACACAACCCTTTTTTACACAAAAATATTATAATATTTCGCTATCACTGACAGCAGTTTGAACAAAGGAAGGAAATAAAACTTTTGTGTATTATTTTAAGTTTGTTTCTTGTGCCTATGGACTCTTTCCCATTCAGGTAACCTAATATCCTTGCAAAAATCCTTAAAACAATCTCTAATATTCAACTCACATTGCCCCGGGACTGTTGGCATTGTCCTGTGGTGGTGGCAAGGCACGTCTGTGGTGACTAGGGGACGCTGGTGGTGTACTTGACGCCTCAGACGCCGGCCTGGGTCGCTGCCTCCCTAGACGAGTGGCTGGACCAGAGCTGTCCGAGGGTGTTGGTGGTTCTCCCTTGCTACAGGCTATGCTGCAGTAGATCGCTCCTCTCCTAGGCAGGAAAGGTCGCCCCAGCAGAGAGGATCTGCAGGTGTGACAACAGAAACACTTCTCCGTGGCGTGCCAGTGCTGGCCGTCATGTGACATTTGACCTGGAGACAAATATGAAAGATTGTACATAATGTTTTTAACTGCATAATTATGATGGTAGTTTAATAGTCTATCAAATGTAATAGTACAAATGAAATATGTGCAGTGCAGAAAGAGGTAGGAAATGGGTCATCAGAAAGAGCAAAATCAGAGAAGAGACGTTTAAACAACACTAAGCAGTCAGGCAAACGTAACACTTCTTTTGTCTAGTTGATTTCTATTAGACAATTTTCCCCCTATATGAATTGAAGCCAATTCCATCGAAAAATTTATGATACATAGCAATAAACCTTTTGGTAAGTATAGCTAAGGCTATGGACAGATAACAACATGTATTTTCCAAAGAAATGAATAGTTAAACACATTTTGGAAATTTAAGTTATTGCCCAGTATCAACAGGGCCTTTCTAAAGAAAATCCTGACAAAATAGTATTGTATGGTTTGGCAAGCTTCATAAAATCAATCCATTTTATTTACATTCTTCTAAGATGGGTTTGGTTACTATCAATTGTGTCAACTTTCCATAAACAAACATCCCTCTAATCCAACCCCTCCAAACATTAAGATACTATGATCTTACCGTGGTCAACACCAATTGGTTCTCCACAAGAGTCGCAATACTCAGCAAACATGGCGTCAAAGCAGGCAAGACAGTAAGGTCTGCCGTCCCTCATGATGTACCTCTGACCTCCCAGCTGTAAGTCACACTCCAGACAGGCAAAGTGCTTCATGTGCCAAGCTCGGCCCTCCGCTTCCGTACACTCATCTGCCAGGATTATCTAGAAAAATGTAAACTGTGAGAATGATTTGAAAAATTTCCTTCAATGTTTCCAAAAATTCTTAATCATACCTAAACATTTTAGAGATACATTATTATAAATTCGGTATTAAAATTCTTGCAAGCACTTAAGGCATCTGAAACTGTACATACTAAAAGGAAATTGTAAGCTTTACGGCTCCATGGTCTTAAAAAGTAATTTTCATGTTTGTCCTCTCAGTCAGTTTAACACTTGCCAATGTCAACCTTTTTCAGTGAATGTGTTAACTTTCATTAATTCAGGTAATTTTCTAGCCTAAAATTTAGTAGCCTAAATCAGAACATCTAAATCTAGAACAAAAGTGGGCAACACTTCCGTTGGGAAAGAATTAACCTATCACATTAAATATTTGGTATGAGTGAAACTGCATACTTTTAGTATATGGATTTAAATACCCTAGGTAAAACTCTAATTCACCCTTAGGTAAAACTTCAGATTGAGAGGTTAGGAAAAGGCTTAAGAAAACGAGTGAGTACTTACAAAAAAGGTTGGGTGAGGGGGTGGGAGCGGGCACTGTGAGATGATAACAGAGGATAAACAAGAAAAAGAAAAAATTGAAGAAAAATATGCTTTATACAAGAAATATATTGTAATTTATAAAATACTATATTATTCTTGAGTTTAGAGTAGTGATTAAGTATGAATATAACTGCTCAGCCAAAGTCATTTTTTCAACTCAACTGACTTGACTTTTTTTATCGTTCCTTGATATTTGTTTACCCACTAAACTAACAACATCTAAATTACCTCATCACAGGCAGAACAACGAGGTTTAAGCGTTTCAGCATGATGGCGACCACAGTACAGCTTGCCTTCTTTGTAGAAGTAGATGAGATCTACCAGCAACTCCTTGCAGACACTACAGACAAAGCAGCCAGGGTGCCAGCAACAGTTGGGTCCAGCACGAGAGGCAAACACTGACATGTCTCCTGTAGATAGTCTCTCATCACACTGTAACACAAGCAGTACATAGTGATGAGATCTACCAGCAACTCCTTGCAGACACTACAGACAAAGCAGCCAGGATGCCAGCAACAGTTGGGTCCAGCACGAGAGGCAAACACTGACATGTCTCCTGTAGACAGTCTCTCATCACACTGTAACACAAGCAGTGCATAGTGATGAGATCTACCAGCAACTCCTTGCAGACACTACAGACAAAGCAGCCAGGGTGCCAGCAACAGTTGGACCCAGCACGAGAGGCAAACACTGACATGTCTCCTGTAGATAGTCTCTCATCACACTGTAACACAAGCAGTACATAGTGATGAGATCTACCAGCATCTCCTTGCAGACACTACAAACAAAGCAGCCAGGGTGCCAGCAACAGTTGGACCCAGCATGAGAGGCAAACACTGACATGTCTCCTGTAGATAGTCTCTCATCACACTGTAACACAAGCAGTGCATAGTGATGAGATCTACCAGCAACTCCTTGCAGACCCTACAGACAAAGCAGTCAGGGTGCCAGCAACAGTTGGACCCAGCATGAGAGGCAAACACTGACATGTCTCCTGTAGATAGTCTCTCATCACACTGTAACACAAGCAGTACATAGTGATGAGATCTACCAGCATCTCCTTGCAAACACTACAGACAAAGCAGCCAGGGTGCCAGCACGAGAGGCAAACACTGACATGTCTCCTGTAGATAGTCTCTCATCACACTGTAACACAAGGCAGTACATAGTGATGAGATCTACCAGCATCTCCTTGCAGACACTACAGACAAAGCAGCCAGGGTGCCAGCAACAGTTGGACCCAGCACGAGAGGCAAACACTGACATGTCTCCTGTAGATAGTCTCTCATCACACTGTAACACAAGCAGTACATAGTGATGAGATCTACCAGCAACTCCTTGCAGACACTACAGACAAAGCAGCCAGGGTGCCAGCAACAGTTGGGCCCAGCACGAGAGGCAAACACTGACATGTCTCCTGTAGATAGTCTCTCATCACACTGTAACACAAGCAGTACATAGTGATGAGATCTACCAGCATCTCCTTGCAGACACTACAGACAAAGCAGTCAGGGTGCCAGCAACAGTTGGACCAATCACGAGAGGCAAACACTGACATGTCTCCTGTAGATAGTCTCTCATCACACTGTAACACAAGCAGTACATAGTGATGATATCTACAAGCAACTCCTTACAGACACTACAGACAAAGCAGCCAGGGTGCCAGCAACAGTTGGGCCCAGCACGAGAGGCAAACACTGACATGTCTCCTGTAGATAGTCTCTCATCACACTGTAACACAAGCAGTACATAGTGATGAGATCTACCAGCATCTCCTTGCAAACACTACAGACAAAGCAGCCAGGGTGCCAGCACGAGAGGCAAACACTGACATGTCTCCTGTAGATAGTCTCTCATCACACTGTAACACAAGGCAGTACATAGTGATGAGATCTACCAGCAACCCCTTGCAGACACTACAGACAAAGCAGCCAGGGTGCCAGCAACAGTTGGGCCCAGCACGAGAGGCAAACACTGACATGTCTCCTGTAGATAGTCTCTCATCACACTGTAACACAAGCAGTACATAGTGATGAGATCTACCAGCAACTCCTTGCAGACACTACAGACAAAGCAGCCAGGATGCCAGCAACAGTTGGGTCCAGCACAAGAGGCAAACACTGACATGTCTCCTGTAGATAGTCTCTCATCACACTGTAACACAAGCAGAACATAGTGATGAGATCTACCAGCAACTCCTTGCAGACACTACAGACAAAGCAGCCAGGGTGCCAGCAACAGTTGGGCCCAGCACGAGAGGCAAACACTGACATGTCTCCTGTAGATAGTCTCTCATCACACTGTAACACAAGCAGTACATAGTGATGAGATCTACCAGCAACTCCTTGCAGACACTACAGACAAAGTAGCCAGGGTGCCAGCAACAGTTGGGCCCAGCACGAGAGGCAAACACTGACATGTCTCCTGTAGATAGTCTTTCATCACACTGTAACACAAGCAGAACATAGTGATTAGATCTACCAGCAACTCCTTGCAGACACTACAGACAAAGCAGCCAGGATGCCAGCAACAGTTGGGCCCAGCACGAGAGGCAAACACTGACATGTCTCCTGTAGATAGTCTCTCATCACACTGTAACACAAGCAGAACATAGTGATGAGATCTACCAGCAACTCCTTGCAGACACTACAGACAAAGCAGCCAGGGTGCCAGCAACAGTTGGGCCCAGCACGAGAGGCAAACACTGACATGTCTCCTGTAGATAGTCTCTCATCACACTGTAACACAAGCAGTACATAGTGATGAGATCTACCAGCAACTCCTTGCAGACACTACAGACAAAGCAGCCAGGGTGCCAGCAACAGTTGAGCCCAGCACGAGAGGCAAACACTGACATGTCTCCTGTAGATAGTCTCTCATCACACTGTAACACAAGCAGTACATAGTGATGAGATCTACCAGCAACTCCTTGCAGACACTACAGATAAAGCAGACAGGGTGCCAGCAACAGTTGGGCCCAGCACGAGAGGCAAACACTGACATTTCTCCTGCAGATAGTCTCTCATCACACTGTAACACAAGCAGTACATAGTGATGAGATCTACCAACAACTCCTTGCAGACACTACAGACAAAGCAGCCAGGGTGCCAGCAACAGTTGGGTCCAGCACGAGAGGCAAACACTGACATGTCTCCTGTAGATAGTCTCTCATCACACTGTAACACAAGCAGAACATAGGGATGAGATCTACCAGCAACTCCTTGCAGACACTACAGACAAAGCAGCCAGGGTGCCAGCAACAGTTGGACCCAGCACGAGAGGCAAACACTGACATGTCTCCTGTAGATAGTCTCTCATCACACTGTAACACAAGCAGAACATAGGGATGAGATCTACCAGCAACTCCTTGCAGACACTACAGACAAAGCAGCCAGGGTGCCAGCAACAGTTGGGTCCAGCACGAGAGGCAAACACTGACATGTCTCCTGTAGATAGTCTTTCATCACACTGTAACACAAGCAGAACATAGTGATTAGATCTACCAGCAACTCCTTGCAGACACTACAGACAAAGCAGCCAGGATGCCAGCAACAGTTGGGCCCAGCACGAGAGGCAAACACTGACATGTCTCCTGTAGATAGTCTCTCATCACACTGTAACACAAGCAGAACATAGTGATGAGATCTACCAGCAACTCCTTGCAGACACTACAGACAAAGCAGCCAGGGTGCCAGCAACAGTTGGGTCCAGCACGAGAGGCAAACACTGACATGTCTCCTGTAGATAGCCTCTCATCACACTGTAACACAAGCAGTACATAGTGATGAGATCTACCAGCAACTCCTTGCAGACACTACAGACAAAGCAGCCAGGGTGCCAGCAACAGTTGGGTATGTATGTATGAATATGTTTATGAATGTATGAATTTTGGCCAAATTTGGAGAAGACGAGCTAAAAACACACTTTATGACATTCCTTGTATTAGCAAACATAAGTTCTATAAATCCAATGATTGTTACGAAGCTATGAAGACAAGCTATTAAGCTGTGAATAAAATATCTTACATGTTTGAGGAAATAGTTTAGTGAAAATTAAATGAGGCAAATCAATTTTCGGTTGGTCTGCAGGTTTGCCAAGGCTGGATGCCACGGCTAATCAACTTCTTAATGCGATACTATAGTTACTTGTCCATTATTAATAGTTACTCATTTATAAAATCAAATATAATGGAAAAGTCAACTCCACAACTCAACAATCCTAAAATTCGGTTCAACCATAAACACTCCCACATTTTATACTTTCTCTTCTTTATAACCGCCAAAAACGCCACACCCTCGAGAGTGTATTAAAGAGAGTGATATTAGAGTGATCTACTTCAAAGCGTTTATATGGAGCAGCGTTAAATCAGAATCTCACCTCCATTCTCCATTACAACCATATGCGCCGCGCGCCGAGTGTCGCAATTGTCGTAAAACTGATATATGGAGGCGCGCCGAGCCTTTGAATATAAACAGGTTAAGTCGGGGACGCCGTAATGTGGCCTTCGTTGTGTAAGAGTGGATTGAAACCTAGTAGCAGACTCGGATTAGTCTGTTAAACTTAAGTTAGAAATGGAATTCAGACAGTTGCGAATATATTAGGTGAATAGAGCAAAGACTTCGTTAAACTTGTATTATAATTTTCGTCGACTTATTGAATCGATGGTTAAATTGTATATCCAAGCAATGTGGTAATAGCTTTTCATCACACAACAACATTGACGTAAATTATCTTGGGGTGTATGTGTTTTTGTTAACTATTATTAAGTACAATGTAAAATATCTTATTTGCGGTATATTTGGAAATAAATTTATAAAAGTGTTAATGTAATGTGTCATAGAACAAGCCGTGAGCAATTAAGTTAAAAAAGAATATTAAAACGCACCACAGCGATTTCCTAAGACCATTTTACATTAAGACTTTTCAAAACTATTATTTACTGTAATAAAGTCTAAAACAGTTTGTCAGTACCGGTTATGGTATGTATGCGATGTCGTGCATTCAATGAAGAAAGAATGTGTAATATTTAGTCAATTATATTATTAGTTTGACGAGATAGTTGTGTACTGAAAATATCTCATCGAAAATTTGTTTTAGTAATTACAGTATTTACGTTTTTAAAAGCTTACATTATTACACGTAACCAGATACACAAGCATAACTTGATTTGTAACTTGTAACCTATGTAAATATCATAATGTAACAAAATGGAACCAACAACTAATGTGACACATAACACATAACACAAGTGTAGAAATAAGCTGTTGCACGCCCCAACAGTCGCGACTTGAACTCGTGATCCTTTAATAAATGTAGAGCTGATAAACTTTCTCGGAGGATTTGTTGCCGAAGATATTAACGACGCCATCTCTCAGCGGCGAGGGGAGTTCACACATGGCCTCACAACTTCTTCACTCAACTAATATTGCTTTCTTTGATATATCATTTAATCCGTTTGTTACGCGAGGAAAGGAGGGTTGGTTTATTGATTTCAGGCGTGAGGAAAATGTTTACTCTGCAAATAAAACTTAAAAATAACTGTTATAAGAACATGGTGCAGATGACTTACTTCAAAGTTCGTAAAGAGTTTTAAAGTATAGTTGATGACTTACCCCTTCACAAGGCATTGGAGCGACGAGTTGTCTGACAGCTCCTCTTCCAAGCGCTTCTCTCTTCCTCTGTGCAGAGAAGAGCCTCAACTCCTTCCGTTCTTCATCAGACAGACTGTGACAGTATCGCACCTCGTTGTCATGCGGAGGCAACTGATGCAGCAACTGTCGGACTCTGTGTCTCTCTCCTGCTGAGTTGACATACGGTATCTTGTCCTCTGGTAGAGATGAGAAGTACAAGTGTACCTACAACATCAAGTATCATGTCAGAGAATGTGACAGTCATGGGGAGGCAACTGATGCAGCAACTGTCGGACTCTGTGTCTCTCTCCTGCTGAGTTGACATACGGTATCTTGTCCTCTGGTAGAGATGAGAAGTACAAGTGTACCTATAACATCAAGTATCATGTCAGAGAATGAGACAGTCATGAGGAGGCAACTGATGCAGCAACTGTCGGACTCTGTGTCTCTCTCCTGCTGAGTTGACATACGGTATCTTGTCCTCGGGTAGAGATGAGAAGTACAAGTGTACCTATAACATCAAGTATCATGTCAGAGAATGAGACAGTCATGGGGAGGCAACTGATGCAGCAACTGTCGGACTCTGTGTCTCTCTCCTGCTGAGTTGACATACGGTATCTTGTCCTCTGGTAGAGATGAGAAGTACAAGTGTACCTACAACATAAAGTATCATGTCAGAGAATGTGACAGTCATGAGGAGGCAACTGATGCAGCAACTGTCGGACTCTGTGTCTCTCTCCTGCTGAGTTGACATACGGTATCTTGTCCTCTGGTAGAGATGAGAAGTACAAGTGTACCTACAACATAAAGTATCATGTCAGAGAATGAGACAGTCATGAGGAGGCAACTGATGCAGCAACTGTCGGACTCTGTGTCTCTCTCCTGCTGAGTTGACGTACGGTATCTTGTCCTCTGGTAGAGATGAGAAGTACAAGTGTACCTACAACATAAAGTATCATGTCAGAGAATGTGACAGTCATGGGGAGGCAACTGATGCAGCAACTGTCGGACTCTGTGTCTCTCTCCTGCTGAGTTGACATACGGTATCTTGTCCTCTGGTAGAGATGAGAAGTACAAGTGTACCTACAACATAAAGTATCATGTCAGAGAATGAGACAGTCATGAGGAGGCAACTGATGCAGCAACTGTCGGACTCTGTGTCTCTCTCCTGCTGAGTTGACGTACGGTATCTTGTCCTCTGGTAGAGATGAGAAGTACAAGTGTACCTGCAACATCAAGTATCATGTCAGAGAATGTGATAGTCATGCGGAGGCAACTGATGCAGCAACTGTCGGACTCTGTGTCTCTCTCCTGCTGAGTTGACGTACGGTATCTTGTCCTCTGGTAGAGATGAGAAGTACAAGTGTACCTACAACATAAAGTATCATGTCAGAGAATGTGACAGTCATGGGGAGGCAACTGATGCAGCAACTGTCGGACTCTGTGTCTCTCTCCTGCTGAGTTGACATACGGTATCTTGTCCTCTGGTAGAGATGAGAAGTACAAGTGTACCTGCAACATCAAATATCATGTCAGAGAATGAGACAGTCATGAGGAGGCAACTGATGCAGCAACTGTCGGACTCTGTGTCTCTCTCCTGCTGAGTTGACGTACGGTATCTTGTCCTCAGGTAGAGATGAGAAGTACAAGTGTACCTGCAACATCAAATATCATGTCAGAGAATGAGACAGTCATGAGGAGGCAACTGATGCAGCAACTGTCGGACTCTGTGTCTCTCTCCTGCTGAGTTGACATACGGTATCTTGTCCTCAGGTAGAGATGAGAAGTACAAGTGTACCTGCAACATCAAATATCATGTCAGAGAATGAGACAGTCATGAGGAGGCAACTGATGCAGCAACTGTCGGACTCTGTGTCTCTCTCCTGCTGAGTTGACATACGGTATCTTGTCCTCAGGTAGAGATGAGAAGTACAAGTGTACCTGCAACATCAAATATCATGTCAGAGAATGAGACAGTCATGAGGAGGCAACTGATGCAGCAACTGTCGGACTCTGTGTCTTTCTCCTGCTGAGTTGACGTACGGTATCTTGTCCTCAGGTAGAGATGAGAAGTACAAGTGTACCTGCAACATCAAATATCATGTCAGAGAATGTGACAGTTATGAGGAGGCAACTGATGCAGCAACTGTCGAACTCTGTTTCTCTCTCCTGCTGAGTTGACGTACGGTATCTTGTCCTCAGGTAGAGATGAGAAGTACAAGTGTACCTGCAACATCAAATATCATGTCAGAGAATGAGACAGTCATGAGGAGGCAACTGATGCAGCAACTGTCGGACTCTGTGTCTTTCTCCTGCTGAGTTGACGTACGGTATCTTGTCCTCAGGTAGAGATGAGAAGTACAAGTGTACCTGCAACATCAAATATCATGTCAGAGAATGTGACAGTTATGAGGAGGCAACTGATGCAGCAACTGTCGGACTCTGTGTCTCTCTCCTGCTGAGTTGACATACGGTATCTTGTCCTCAGGTAGAGATGAGAAGTACAAGTGTACCTGCAACATCAAATATCATGTCAGAGAATGTGACAGTCATGAGGAGGCAACTGATGCAGCAACTGTCGGACTCTGTGTCTCTCTCCTGCTGAGTTGACATACGGTATCTTGTCCTCTGGTAGAGATGAGACGTACAAGTGTACCTGCAACATCAAATATCATGTCAGAGAATGAGACAGTCATGAGGAGGCAACTGATGCAGCAACTGCCGGACTCTGTGTCTCTCTCCTGCTGAGTTGACATACGGTATCTTGTCCTCGGGTAGAGATGAGAAGTACAAGTGTACCTATAACATCAAGTATCATGTCAGAGAATGAGACAGTCATGAGGAGGCAACTGATGCAGCAACTGTCGAACTCTGTGTCTCTCTCCTGCTGAGTTGACATACGGTATCTTGTCCTCGGGTAGAGATGAGAAGTACAAGTGTACCTATAACATCAAGTATCATGTCAGAGAATGAGACAGTCATGAGGAGGCAACTGATGCAGCAACTGTCGAACTCTGTGTCTCTCTCCTGCTGAGTTGACATACGGTATCTTGTCCTCAGGTAGAGATGAGAAGTACAAGTGTACCTATAACATCAAGTATCATGTCAGAGAATGAGACAGTCATGAGGAGGCAACTGATGCAGCAACTGTCGGACTCTGTGTCTCTCTCCTGCTGAGTTGACATACGGTATCTTGTCCTCTAGTAGAGATGAGAAGTACAAGTGTACCTACAACGAAAAATATCAGTTTATTAACCAACGAGAACTTTAACTAAAGAGTATGAATGAATCTAGAAAAGGGCATCGGAAACTGTGGGGGATGGGACAAGAACAAAAGGAATGGGAAAGAAAGAGGAGAATAAAAAATACAAAACATTAAAAAGATAGTAAAAAGTTAAAGCGAATGATTTTGATTATGAACTAGATTTCGTCGATGATATAGAACGGACCATAGATAATCGGTCCCGACGATTTTTGATCAATGCTTGAAATCGGGTGCAAAACCGAGTGCCAATTGCCTAAATCTTTGACTAGGGTCAATTTGTATCAATGACCGGTTCCACAGTGCGACGGGTATGGTGGTGGAAAGATTTACTAAGGGGGGGCAGTTTGAGCAAACATTGTTTGAGGGATGAAATGAAACTAATATAACATAACCTAACCTAACCAAACTTGCTGATTATGATCAAATTGAATGAAGGTTTACTAATTGAATCGATATTTTCAATCGATATAAGGTTAGCCCAGTTAAGAAATTGTAACCGGTCTCCATGACATCCTGTTCACTACACCCCCTTCCACTAATACCCTCCCCTGAATCACCCTTGCTTTGGAAAGTCAAATGGCACTCAGGCCTACCTGACGGTTAAGACAGTTTATAACCCCCATGGCAAAGAATACAACGGCACTCACTCCGTTTCCCCTTGAAATCTTATTGAATTCATTGATTCAGATTGATTTGCACATGTGTTGGTTCGGGTTATGATTATGTTGTATTGCAATTTACTTTATACAAAAAATTACACACAACTTTCTATTAAATACTTAGCAATAGGACGAAAAATAAAGATAATCACAGTACCTTTTCAACCGTTACTCAATTGAATATTTACTTTAAGTCCTATTAATGAAGCATACTACTAAAATGTACCACGATTTTTAAGAATTTGATTTTAAACTCCCCATTTCTGAGCGCTTTGTTTGAATGATACGTTGAAATCCATTTCCCCCATATTTCCCCTTTAGTAATATAAGTGAGAGGTTTAATTTACGCACTGCTTTACAATATTCAGTTTTAAATTACAGAACGAGGACATGCTATCAACTTACGTTGACTTTTATGGCCCATCTTTAGTAGCCTCATTTGCTTATATATAGTGACACAGTTTGCAGCTTCCAATAAATTCTGTTTAGTTTTGCAATCCATACTTAGATTAACTTTCACTAATAACAGTGAAATATGTTATGGGAACTGCAGGCTATGAGTGTCATGATGCAGGGTTTTGAGGGAATGGAAAACGTGTCGTAATCTTTGAGTGGATTTATTTTATACCGAACTAATTATATTTTCAATTTAAAACACACAACTTGGGTTATTTACAATAAAATATAAAAGACAATTTAACTTGTAGAGGTCGTTTTTTTAACAACTTTATCATTGATAAATTTATCAATATTAGTACTCTGTATTAAGAGGGTTCCACCCGCCGGCTGGTTACCACGTAAAGATGGTCCTACAAAAAAAAAACCCGTGGTATTATTAAAGTGTTTATCGAGTTGAAATAAACTGTAAACTATTCACAAAGATCCAAGCGATTCACTGGACGAACTGAAACTTCGTAATTGTTTTTTTAAGTATTTACAAAATTATTTCGAAAATCCGTAAATTAGTCTTTTCAAATGTTATTTTAGCTTCTAAATAATAGTTAATAGTAAACATTAATTTATCCTCATCCATTGCAAGCTCTGATATGTTAAGAGCACAAAAAGCACACAATCATTGGAAACCAATTGGTTTTAGAGTGTTGAGAGCTTGTACCGTAGAGGCATGTTTAACTGCCATCTTGCATTGATCAGGTTTACATTAATTGAACGTGCTTCTTTCATCAATTTTATCATTAGGCTTATTATAGTACACAAATCTGTAACTTACATTTGATTTGTATTTTAATTTTAAATTCACTCAACCAGTATTTCGGCAAAACAAAACTTAAATGTAATTTAATTTCCTTAGCTACCCTTTACAGATTAAAGATACAGTAAAGTAGTTATTGTTTATAGCTTTTTCTTTTACAAAAGGTTGGTGAAGTAATCCATGAAGTTCAACTTTACATGAGATTTGAATGATGTTTTAAAGAAGTACTATTGAACCTAATATCCTCATTTAGGATAGTGCCAAACATGCAATGATATATCATACATATAAATTCATCAATAGGCCTACTTCTAATTCCAAGCTTAAACTGCGAAAACAGTGGAAACAATTTTTATAATAGAGTCTGACGCATATATTGCTAATCCAGCCTATTCACTTTTACTTTTAAATAATCTTACTACAAAATCCCATAAGGTTACGAAAACATAAATGATAACAATGCAGAATAATCAGCTGTTTACAAAAGACATGTTTTGTTGGCGTCTGTATACGCTACCACCACAAGAACCCTTTAAACCCCACACTCGGACCTAACCTCATTGAAAAGCAAACGTGAAGGTGGGCAGCTGAAGACAAATCGACCATCACGTGGTCTTGCCCATCGGCGACAGACTAACCTTGTAAACCAGTTTTTGATCAACCTGTTTTGTTACAATGCCCCAAAAACACTGAACAGTAGAATTATTGTTTAGAATTTATATAACGAGTGGTTATAATCCTCGTCTGACAACCAAATCGTCACGGGTTCGATCATAGGAAAATTCTGAAATTGACGAATGGGCTAATAATAAATTATCTTGGCTTCAAAGAAACTAATCTTAATCAGTAACAAAGCTTCATGGATTTTATCACTCCAATGCCTTCATTATACACTCGTCCTGCATTCATATTCAGTAGAAAATACGCACTTATGTGACGTTGCTAAAAATTACAATTTAAAAGTGTCTTAAAAACTTCTATGATTGTCGTTAACACTATTTACAAGAGTTGCGTACACTACTTTAGATACGACAGTGTTTTAATTACTAAAAACCACTATTTGTAACATCTAATGAAGGTTATGTTTTTGTTTATAACCTCTCATTGCCACTCACAGTGATACAACGAAACATTGTGCCAAACACTAATTGCACCACTCGACAATTAAATTTGCGTGAACAGCTGATTGGTTGAAGTTAGAATCATAAGTATTTTACTTCTTCTCTCTCAATCCTTAAACCTCATTGGTCCGTTACCTGTGTTGTTATGAGTTGATATGAAAGTAAACAATGCTGATATGTGAAACGTTCAATTCTAAGAGATGGACTGAAACGACTACTTTAAAAAACGGTCTTAGGTAAATAAAATTTTCAACCAAAAGTAAATTTTACAGTGGTAAAACAAGGTAAAAAAACATCCTTCAACAAGCTTACCCCTTACTATGTCTCATCAAAAAAACATATCTTTGACGATTGTATAAACTCGCCGTAAACCTCTGCAAGTATATAATCCTCGGTGCTGGCGACGTATCTCTGATTACAAACTGGTTTTATATAAATTCACATGTAAAGAAGTTGTCAAAAGTATTTATCTCGTGTTACGAGCGAAGCTATCTTCAACTAAACATGCAGTTTGCAATAAAACACGTCAGGAATTGTATGAGCTCGTATTAATTATGAAAAGTGTAATAAACCAGATGATTTATCGACGTGGTTCCGCCAACCGCCGTACGCAGCGCTGTGTGTGGTTGTGGAATAGTTTTTCACGTACAGTTACGTTGATGGTTATGGTGCTTTTTGTTTATGATGGACCATAAACAGTTTCCCATTCCCAAGATAGTTAAACATGTAGCGTCGAGTTGGAAACACAAAGAAAACATCAACTACAATGATGAATTGACATTTAGAAGAAATTGAATTATAATCACATAGAAATGTACATCTATGCACCTTGTGGACTAGCTTTGCTATGAGAAATATTGTAATTTAGTAGACGTTCAATTTCTTTGATGAATTCGTAGTTAGTTTTAGAATAAAAATGTAGCTAAATCAAGCTGTTGTTAGAATGTGCAGCTAAATACAGTTTTGATAAGCGATAGTTTTAAAATGTGATAATTAGGTTTAACGATCTGTGCTCACTAAAGGAACAGCAAAACGTAATAAATAAAGTGCCTGCTCCAATAATTGTTTTATATAAGTACATCACGTGAATAAAATGGATAATTTTTATCGTTCTGTTTATTTCACAAAAATACTAACATGATAGTAAAATATTTTTGCAATAAATAAGTAAAGTATTGATACTTACGGTGTGTACAACGTAGACGATTTAACAATCTCAGTCTTTGTACACACTAACCCCTTTACAGCATCTATATATTAATTTGAAACTGTTTTTCTTTGTGACAGCTAATTTGAGAGAACGGCTGGGTGTAGAAACTCGGTAGGCTCTGCCCCAGTGGTCTTTAAATTCCCATCCCATGTTATTCTTATGGAGGAAAAACGGGGTTTTGTCACAGCTAATTACAGAGAAAGGCTGGGTGTAGAACCTTGGTAGGGGTCTCTATTCTCTGAAGAGAGGTCTTAGTCTGAAGATGAGCCATCAAAAGAGAAACAAGGTAAATTCCCTTGGGGCTCTGCCCCAGAGGCCTTTAAAGTTCCCTCTTCAGACGTGTTTACATTACGACCATATGCATACATTTACACTACTTTTGAATGAAACAGCTGTTAATATTAAGATTGTGATTTACTAAATTTGTCAAAATTAAGTATTTGCAATGGTTTTTTTCTGATTTTAAAATCGATTTTCTTCTGCATCGTGTCATGTTTTGCAATATAATGTTCTATTACCAAATCAGTGGAAAATCCTAATATCACAGTAACTCTTAAAATTATTTCTTATGGAGTTAACTTATATCTATTGTATGGATTGGTTTCTGATTTTTTACCACTTCTTAGAGATTACACGTAGCCGATACTTGGTTGGTGTAATTTTTTAAATTACAATGGAAAAAAGTTAGAAATACTGGACAATTTGATATACTAAAAATAAAACTGAATTAACACTGTGCTACATTTCTTGAGCAATAATTGAAAGAGCCGATTTGCAAACAATGGAAACAGGAAAGTCATAGAACACAACCAAGTACAGTAGAAGAAATAGAAATAATGTTTGTTTTTTTTTCAATTATAATCGTTATTATAGACAACCTAATGCGGCTATGAGTGGGGAAAATTTGTAGAAAACACTAAAAAACAAGGTCAGCTTTTGGAAAAAGATAAGATATTTACAAAAAATTTTGATTATATCTAACTGCTGTGTACATCTTGAGTATTTCCACAATCTTTGAGTCGACTCTTAGAAAGTCATCGGAAATTATTACTGTTATTCGTTTTCAAATAACGCTTGTAATGCTTCACAATTGCTCGAATTCGAGCAACAGGTACACTAGTATTTAAATTAAACGTAAACTTTACTCAGGCATCAAAGGACATGCCAACCCCCCTCCACACCAAATACACAATAGCAACATCACACACACATACACACGCACACGAGGCAATCGTCAGCTATTATTATACCGTCACGACGGACGAACCATTTCTTTCTCCTTCCTCATCAACCTTCAAGCCAAGCGAATGGATTGCCTGAGGAGTCTAAAATAGCATTGTAATTGTGAGTGGCTGGATAGCCAATGAAGACAGAGTAAGGACCTCAGCTACAGACTAGCCGTACCTGCTAAATAACTTGGGGTATAATGGTAAACTTTAAATGTAATCAAATATTGGTTATGACTGACTATAGCCACTCCATTGAAGGATGTAAAATTTTTAACACTTGACTACGTCACACTATCTGTATTTTTAATTTAATCTGCCAGTCATTGAAGAATATACTTCTGCAAGTGTGATTACTGGAAGTGTGGATATCTAGATATAAAGAAAGTAAAGATTTGTATTATTTCGCATGATGCAGCCACTGAGCGTTCGGTAATCAGTGTGCTGCAAAGACATAAGGAACCTTTTTCGGGACATAAACTACTTCAGTTTCATTTTTTCAATTCAGTAAACAAGTTTTGTATTAAGATACCTGAAAACAAGAAGTTGTTTCTTTTAATCCGAACAAAGAAAAATGTCTAGGTCTGGGTCTGTGTAGATCACCTATGAGCGCATTTTGAGGTTGCCTAAGAAAGACGTGATGATATTCTCTCTTATAAAAACCATTCCCAAATGTAAAACGATGCAATTTTCACAACTCGGTTGGAAAAAATTGTATTGTTTCTTAAAAACCTTGTAGTAAGTTCAATTATGATGTCTAATCGTTTATGTCTAACTGAAACGTCGTGTTTTTTTCACATTAACTCCCACTCTCGAATGTTACAAGATATTACTGACTGACTCAGTTAACCGTGTTTTAATAGGTTTCATTTTAAGTCTTGAAACGTATAACGTTGAAAGTTTAAAATTAAAGACCTCTAGCGTAGAATTAACAACCTACCTGATGGTTTCCGCCTACAGTGCCTAGTTACACTCTACACTAGTTACTGCGCAGCTACCTGCCTTACACCTACTTGGTCAAATGTATAAAGTAAGTGTTCAGGCCGTTAGAAGATGGATGAGAGTTATTTTTCCTCAAAGTGCTATCTTTAACTATGGATAAAACTATATGCAAACCATTCTCATGTTAAGTTTGTCTCCAGTTTTAAAATTAAATTAATTATATTATTGTTGAATTATAAGCGTTCACTGTCAATTGAAAAATCTTACTTTCCACCGTACCTATATAATATGACTTTTAAATTTAGAAGACACAAAGATATGATGGTCTTTGGGTATGTATTTTAAGATCGTGACTGCAAAAAGGGGAAAGTTTAACAACTTTGACAATGAATAAAACTAGATTTTCTTCATTAGTGTTTGCTCTTATCACTGATTCTTCTTGTGTCTTAAAAAAAAATAGAGACAAACAGACACTGAACTATAGATCTTTTTACGTCATACTATTTTTACGTTATTTTTCAAAAGCTAAGGATAATTTTACAGTTAGCACACTCTGTAAGCAGCTATCAACAAGGTATGCACTATGTGCATGGAAAATTACCTACAGTTGGACCTGATGAATTGGATGTGTACAGGTACAGTACTTCCTAAGTTTACAGAAACTGGGAATACTACACAAATCTACTTTAGTATTTGAAGTAGAATGTTCAGTACTGTTGGAATAATTTCTCCATTTCTATCAGTATTCAACTATAGAATAATTGACCCTTTAACGAATATGATCTCAAGTACAACGTATGATTTCTTTCTTGACCCCTTTACCCAGGTATGACTTATAAGCTGGACACTAACACTCCTTGGGCCTACATAGATTTATCACAAACTAGTTTCTGTGAGAGGAGGTGTAATGCAAGTCAGGTTTTGCGTCAATTACTTGACATCCGGTGATTATCATTATGCAAATTTAGGAGTTTCTGGAAAGCTTCTGGTCGACGCTGGTCTTGGTTTTTATCGTAAACAGATCACAGAATTTAGGTAGCATCACAGTTTGTTTTATGTACCACCTTATCATCGTAGGACGCTAGGTTCTATCCCGGAACATTTTTACACATTAATTCAGGCTAGGCATGATGGTCGTGGAATTATCGCACGGATAAAATCTATTGGCGGTTGGCCAGATTTGAACCCGGTGCCTCGGGCTCCGAAGCCCCACACTCTACTGCTAGACCAGGTAGCACTACAGGTAGCTTGTATCTTCCCAGTAAGTATTATGCTTTATTGGCCAAACCGATATGTGTAGGTGCGATGCTGAGAAATGCAATAGGGCAAAGGTCCATCCAGAGACTGTGTGGCCGAAACTCAGATTGTGACTCATAAGTAAACGAATGTCCTTGAGCAAACCTGATGGAATAGATCAATATCACAAACTATAGACGGATGAAGCTGCATTTGCATTAACTTGCATAAGGCTAGTCAGGACCTGTCATGTTTTTGCAAATTCTATTGCATTGTTTTAATGAACTTGATACCGGCAAAATCACCATAAATATTTTAAATTACATGTCATTGGTATGTGTTGACATAGAGTAAAAAAGCGCCGATGTCTCGCTTAGCATTTCTACCGTTGATACATGTAGCATGTGATATATAATTATGCAGTGTAAACTTTAGTGATGTAATGAAAATCATAAAACCTACCTTGAAATATGATGAATAATGTTTATTCCACCTAATGCTCAAACGTAACCAACATAAACTATACATAAAAATAGGCAACATAATTTTAAAATAGGACGAGAAGACTACTTGTACTGTTTAAAGTCAACGCCAAAAGGTTACTTAAATGAAAAGAATCTCTTCTCCAACTCATTTCAAGAACTTCTTTCTCATTCAATTATCAATTATCAATTAGTTAAGATGGGGACGCCACTATGTGCGTATTTTAACCCAAATATGAGTGAAGGATGAGTGTAGGATGAGTGGCGCGATCTTGTAGTCTTGTTAGTGACTAAGGCCGACATGTTCTTTAGACACAGCTGTTAATTAATAGCCCATACAGCTAATGGCAACTAAGGGACCTACAGTTTATAGTGGAATCCGAACCACATTTTTCCTTGTAATTTACGAATTGGTCTAATTATCATTCTAATTCGAATTCCTGAATCTCGTGATCGATTTCGCAACAAATGCACCCACGTATTTACATATTGAGGGTTCTGAAGGTCGACTTAGTCTTCTAGTCACGTGTGCAGGACTAAGGAATGATACGAGACTTGGAATATATCAGGGAAAACGATATTCAATATATGGAAAAATGTAATAGCACTATCCATTCTTGTTTAACGGGTCTGGGCACGGAAATGCCATACATACTGATGTAAACAATGTCTGGGAGGTTTGTGACATTGATCTTGACATACAGCTGTGTTATGAAATGTACTGAATACTCATAATACTAGTCAAAGGTTGTACCGGGGATTAAACATACTATCTTGTTCACTCCTCATTCTAATGGATCAGCTAAATACGATTTGAATGCTAGAGTGTTCGTTGATGTCTAAAATACACTTCTTGTTTTTGCGTCTGTATCCTATGCGTATCTTTCAAATTATTTCGACCAGGTAAAATTATACATTTTGTATACTATTGCCTGTACTTCTGTTATTTTGATCAGATATGTGTTATAAATTTACATCAAGGCATTCTCGAGGTCACGGGACGCGAAACACATCAAAACAGATTTCGATTTTACAGTAAAAGAACAGCCAACTTCTGTATTGAAAACAAATTGTGGCCATTCTCTATGCTGGGAAATTATTGGTAGGATCATTGGAGTGGGGTTTTTAGGCAGTATTATTGACGGTATGAAAATACAATATATAGTCAATTTCAGTAGTAAAAACGTAAACTAAAACTTTAAAAATGTTTAAATACAATTTAGACCCACGATCAAGAGTACGGTTTGCCAAATTTATGATTTAAACTTGAATCGGCAAAATGCAATTCATACATTGCCAAATAGATAGGCTTACATTTCACCGCGATTTTTTCACATCATACAAGTTCAATGACGGATAATTGTTTACATTATTAAGACTTTCACTCCAATCAAGTATGTCATCATTTGAATATACAGTAAAACGATGCATAATTCGTTCATAATGAGAAAATTCTGAATTGCTGTATAGTTTCGCATCTGGACAAAGCAGTCCTTAGCATTACTATCAGATAAGTGACCCTGGCCAAAAAATCTTTCATATATAGTCAGTAACAAAGGTACAAACTCATCCACTTAACACCTATCCTCATCCTCCACTCATCTCCGTCAGAAAATACCCTAACTTTTGTGTCGGTGACGTAAAAATGTTATCGAATCAAAAAAATCACAGCTCAAATTTAAAACTAGTTTATCTCCCAAGTATGGATTAACAAACATACTCCAAATTCGAATATCTGAAAAGAAATTCATGCAATAGTTATTTGTGTAGGCCCAACTAGTGCGACTCGTGCGTAATCATCTCTCTTGAGTGCAGCAAAGGCACTTATTTGCGCTCGCATTATTCCTATAGGTTAAATCCAAGAACGAAAATATAATGTTAACGCGAAACGACAGGTCGTAGTATCAATACTCAAAGGCTGTGAAACGCTGCACCAGCTTACGGTAGCCGTAGTAATATTGAAGTATTGCCAACGTATTTTCAAGCGTAAGCGTATTACGTGCCTTATAAAACACACGGTTTTGTGTTGGAATACTGGAGTGCGGCAAAGTAAAATGAGCATTGTAAAATAAGTGCGGAAAAGTAAGTAAACGCAGCAATCAGCTACTTTGCACGCAATAAGCAGTGGAGTCTTTGTCAGGTAACTGTATAGCAAATTTGATAAACCTTAAACATACATAAACCAGATACAGTAGCTGTACCTAAGATTTTAGAGTCCGCACCTTCTAAGCAGAAAACTATTGTTTCCAGTCCAACATCCCGACTCTAACTTGTCTGGACGGAGGCCAGTTTTTGTCCAGTTGTCCAGTAGCTGCGGCGGCGGCGTAGGAGGACTGATAACATCTCAGTGTCGCTGATAATGGCTAGTGACGTGTCTGTAAACCAGTTCTAACGACCAGCCGCTCGTGTAATTCTACGCCATTGATTTACCTCAGCTAATACGAGAATCTTGAGGAGATATAATGGCTTCAGGTGACTAGTTGTGGATTGAACTTACGGTTTATCATGCTTATGGATGAGCAGGAGACAATTTATAGTATGTTTCAGTATAATGTGTTACAATGTTGAATACGTTTTGATGTTTATTTTTGTTTCAACGAATTTCCGACATAGAAAAAAGCTATTGCATCCCAAACGATATTCAATATATGGAAAAATGTAATAGCTCTACATCCTTGTTTAACGGGTCTACTATGGTCTACTATGTGTTAGCTAATTGATTTTGCTTACTGTCATTTTCAATAAAGATAGTTACTCGTTGTGCAAACTATCTTATTACAGATCAATATGTTTCATAGTTTGTAGAGAAAGACACATTAGCCATATAAGGTTGTAAACATATTTATTTGTTGTATTATATGTTATGTTATGTTGTTGTGTTATATGTTATATGTTGTACCTTACAGTTTCGTAAAAATTACCTGATAAATAATTTTAAATACCATTAGGATATTTCTCTCTGAAAATAATATACTATTTAACACTTAACAAAAAGTTGTGTAAGTTACATCATGGCTCTATAGATTTAATTAAGAAAAACGCAGGTACGAATGTATAATGACGTTTATAACGTTCAGCTGCAAAATGTAAGTACATCAAGAAAACATTTTTTATGTACTATATATAGGTAATTTTCTCAAAGCACACTTTAACATCGATCAATCTTACTTGTATCAGTCCGAATATCTAAAGCGGTTAACATTTGGACGGGCTTCACTGTCAAACCCAGAAGGGATTACAGCAGATCAAATGTTGGAAGATCTCTGATAACGTCTGAAGGATGATCGTAGGGTAGCGAGCGGATCAATGAAGTGGGCGAAACAGCTATTGTTATGTCTAGGAATGACGTGAGTTGTAGCTAGAGATCAGATCCGTCTCTACTGGTAGCGGTGAACTGGTGTACTTGCGAGTGAATTAGGTATGAATCTTAAATAATTTCTACGTCAATCGTCAGGAGGATTTAGCGAGAAAATGTTATAAAGGACAGTTTATAAATTTTTAAAATGTTAATTAAGTGAATGTTTCTATTCTGTATGTGTAAATAAGAGAATGATTATCTTAATTTTGTTTTATGTTCTCGTTCTATTTGATTACATTCCATTTCACACAATCTCATACAGTACAGTCGAACAGGAGTGAAATCATACTACTCAAGGTTATTTAAGGATTTCTTCCATCACGATTGGTGGAAGCCTCTTGGCAAATGTTCATGCCGTTTCGGTATCATAAAAAGGGGTACTTTACCAGATTCTAATACCGTCCTGAGGTTTAGTAGTTTCTAATGCAATATTTAAAGCATTTCAAGATTATTACATAAACTCAACCTTAGATGGAAAATCACAAAAGAAACCGCTCATAGAGAACAGTATATTAGTACAAAACTATAGTTATAGCTGTAACAAAAATGAGCTTAAAACCAAAGCACTTATGTAATGTGAAATCGTTTATTTAATTTTCATATTCTAAAAATCACAACTGGCCTTGTAAAAAATAGTACAAGTGTAGACCTTTCGAACAGTGCTGGAATTCGTATTTTTTCATACAGTATTCGTATAGTCCTAATAGCACCGCCTAAAATACTAACTCAAAGTTTTAAAATATACTTCTGTTTTATAAGAAGTGGGTGGTCACTTCATTACGCATCGATCTTGTAATTTTTTTAATTACATACAAGCAGTTTCCACACAATTGTCCTGAAAGTGGCATATTTCCCGGTTATTCAATAGCTAGTTACTAAGCTCAGCCCTACATCATGTTTCGGGCCTACGTGCGGAGCGTACCAACACTAAGTCATAGACCACCCACACTCTTCAATTACTATGTACAATTTCATGAGGCACTTTCACTATCCAATCCAATAACGTTTTGATTTTACCATCCAACACCAATATCCAATAGCGGACAAGATTGGCCAAGTAGATTGGGACACTCTGGTCATGTAAATCCCAGTTCAAGTCCAGTCAATTACCAATGAATGAACCTTTAGCTGTGTGTTGTAGGTCTTCAAGGCGAGGAATACTATCTATACTAAAGATCCGTCTAGAAGCCTTTTGTGATATTGTTTGTGGAATCTAAAAACCACAAGGTATTTTTGAAACGTTATGTCTACTTATCTTACGTCATCGATGTAATGTCTTGTATTGGCTCGCTCTTATAGTATTAGTACGTATGGAAACGTGTTAATTATCGATATACAGTTTATATTTCATCGATACCTAGCAAATCAGCAATCGACCATCGGTTAGCTGACTTATAATGAGATGTCAGCTGTTACCGAAAACTGGAGGGATTAATTTGTTTACTGAGTATTTAAAATTTGCTCAAACCCGTTTCAGGTTGAGGTTAATTGCCTACATATATTTTTTTCAAGGTATGATTTTTTATAATAATAAAATATAAAATATAAATAAATTGTTTCGATAGTTAGCTGAATAAATTAAGGTAGCACGATTTGCTAGCCTATTTATTGAATATTGGATAAACGGTAAGTAGTTTTTTTTTTTTTATGGAGAATCCTAAGTTTCAGTTTCAATTTTACTGCGTTCAACTTCAGGTCTATGAACACCCTATTAAAATCATTGCTTGGAAATAAGGTTTTGTAGTTTTGTATTATCATAAATAAAGAAAGATACAACATTCTGAAGTAATCCACGCTGTGGTACAGTATTAATTACTTCTTTCGGGTCCGACATTGAGTATACGACACAAATCAAATGTATTGTATTCCCAAAACTCCTAACTTCAAATACATTTAAGGACGGCTTTAAATGAGCTTGAATAATTATAGAACGGTATTTTAACACACCCCTTTACACACGTGCGGCTACTGCTTTCTTTGAATAGATAATAAATTTTCATGAGTTTGAGCGAAAGTCCACGTTTGGTGAAAGCAGCTTGCCTCACTGCCCGCGGGTTACAAGGCAAGAATTAATTTGACTCAAGATGAATCGCCACCGTATCCAGGGTTAAACGTAGCAATAAATCAGTTTTTCAACACCAATATATCTGTGTTTGACGTTTTCGTTTCAACCTTTATAATGAGTTGTAGTAAAGGTGTGCTGCATGGTGTTCTAAAAAGTATTATTATGTATGAAATGAAATTAAACGAAATGATATATTGTCGTAAAAACTAACAGTTTATGATAATCGTCTAAAGAAAAAAGAAAATTTAAGATGGCTTGGTTTTATAACTATATAAGTTATTGTTACATTATTATAGTTGCAAATTATATTCAAATTTGTATTAATTTGTTTCAGTACCATTCACCTTAGATACTGAGGACAAAAACTCATCTACCTGGACTAACTGTAGCCAGTGTTTTCTTATCTTACTTTTTCTATAGATGATAGCTGAGCTATAGTTTGAAATTCCTATATAGAAAGAATACTACACTAATGTCACGTATTCTTGCGTAGCTTCCTCTACAAGGCCACGGCGAGACAAAATCGGCAACCCCGCAGTCCCGGCCTACTGTAACAGCTGTTGAACTCATAACGGAGCGTCTGCGCAATGGTTATTACTGTTACCATGACAATAGGCCGCCGGTGCGACGTTGCCACACCGACGCCACAGACCCGTCCTACTGCAACAGCTGTTGAACTCATAACGGAGCGTCTGCGCAATGGTTATTAGTATTACTGTTATTACCATGACCATAGGCCGTCGGTGCGACGTTGCCACACCGACGCCGGCTTGTAGTAGGGGGACTTTGTAAAAAAACGGTCAATGAAGGTGAACAAACTCCACTTACGTAGAAATCTTAGCACATTCGTCGTGATAAGACTTGGGGAGATAGTATAATTGCTGAGACAAGCTGACGTACAGGCCGCCCCCGCCTACACAGTACTAGATAACACCTCCTCGTCATTAACATAGGCCAGTGATAATGGGAGATTACACAACCAATGACCGTCTACCGCCTGCAGAGGAATGTGGCTGGTAGATACTACAGGAGTTATTGCTCTATTAATCTCTCATTGCGCTTCAGCTGAATAATTACAAGTTACATGGACGGTTGGTTGAATTATTGCCGTTCGAGGAGTTAGTAGATGATAATGAACGATAAGTGTTAGAAAATGTTCACTACCAACACATAGTTTGATTTGTAAAAAATATGGTAGTGGTGGTCAGAAATACTGGCTGTTTACAAGATTTGTTTTCAAATTTAATGCAAAAAGTGTCAGTTGAATACTTATGATACAACAATTTGTCATCTTATTACTTTTGATATTTTAATTTTTTTGAACTTTGATGTATAATATCGATGTACCAATAAAAACCTTAAAAACAGAATAATTTGATTCTTACAAAAATGGTTCAAACGATTTTGACTAAAATTTCGCATTTTATGATCCTTTGGGACATTCCCAAATGTTGTAACAAGTAACAATGAAAAATATATTGTAATTTTGGTAGTTTTCCTCATACAAACTCATTTACTCCCACCGCTTACCGATTTTAATTGTTGTGCTTATGAGAGAATGTATGTGTCAGTTTGCCGATACCAATGTGACAATTTTATACTAGCCATACTCGATGATGTATAAGAGTGGGATTATATCCTTTATATGATATATTTTAAACAAACAGTTCGAAAGAAACTAAAACAATTCACAAGTGGCATAGCCTCCACATCGCATCACAATTAAATGCTACAGTTCCCAATTCCTTAAGTATTTAAAACAAAAATGGAAAAATATGACTTGCACCAATGTAATACTGTAATATGTTGGTACTTGCTGTAATAGTATTCACAAATGCTAGCAATCTAAGTCACACTATTCCTGTATCTGCTCTTCTAACCCTAACCACTCACTTCAGACCGAACCATTCTTTCTCTTCAGATAATACGTGAGTTCCTGAACTATTCTCACTGTTCAGATAGATAATACGTGAGTTGGATCTAACGTGAGTCGGAGGTGCCTTCTTCTACACTTCTAACCCAAGACCACTCACTTCAGCCTGAACTATTATCACTGTTCAGATAGATAATACGTGAGTTGGATCTAAGGTCGGAGGTGCCTTCTTCTACACTTCTAACCCAAGACCACTCACTTCGGCCTGAACTATTATCACTGTTCAGATAGATAATACGTGAGTCAGATCTAAGGTTGGATGTACCTTTCTTCTACACTACTAACCCAAGACCACTCACTTCAGCCTGAACTATTATCACTGTTCAGATAGATAATACGTGAGTTGGATCTAAGGTCGGAGGTGCCTTCTTGTACACTTCTAACCCAAGACCACTCACTTCAGCCTGAACTATTATCAATGTTCAGATAGATAATACGTGAGTCAGATCTAAGGTTGGATGTACCTTTCTTCTACACTACTAACCCAAGACCACTCACTTCAGCCTGAACTATTATCACTGTTCAGATAGATAATACGTGAGTTGGATCTAAGGTCGGAGGTGCCTTCTTCTACACTTCTAACCCAAGACCACTCACTTCAGCCTGAACTATTATCACTGTTCAGATAGATAATACGTGAGTCAGATCTAAGGTTGGATGTACCTTTCTTCTACACTACTAACACAAGACCACTCACTTCAGCCTGAACTATTATCACGGTTCAGATAGATAATACGTGAGTCAGATCTAAGGTCGAAGGTACCATTCTACAACTCTAACCCAAGACCACTCACTTCAGCCTGAACTATTATCAATGTTCAGATAGATAATACGTGAGTCAGATCTAAGGTCGGAGGTACCTTTCTACAACTCTAACCCAAGACCACTCACTTCAGCCTGAACTATTATCAATGTTCAGATAGATAATACGTGAGTCAGATCTAAGGTTGGATGTACCTTTCTTCTACACTACTAACCCAAGACCACTCACTTCAGCCTGAACTATTATCAATGTTCAGATAGATATTACGTGAGTCAGATCTAAGGTCGGAGGTACCTTTCTACAACTCTAACCCAAGACCACTCACTTCAGCCTGAACTATTATCAATGTTCAGATAGATAATACGTGAGTCATATCTAAGGTCGGAGGTGCCTTCTTCTACACTTCTAACCCAAGACCACTCACTTCAGCCTGAACTATTATCAATGTTCAGATAGATATTACGTGAGTCAGATCTAAGGTCGGAGGTACCTTTCTACAACTCTAACCCAAGACCACTCACTTCAGCCTGAACTATTATCAATGTTCAGATAGATAATACGTGAGTCAGATCTAAGGTCGGAGGTGCCTTCTTCTACACTTCTAACCCAAGACCACTCACTTCAGCCTGAACTATTATCACTGTTCAGATAGATAATACGTAAGTCAGATCTAAGGTCGGATGTACCTTTCTTCTACACTTCTAACCCAAGACCACTAACTTCAGCCTGAACTATCATCACTGTTCAGATAGATAATACGTGAGTCAGATCTAAGGTCGGAGGTACCTTTCTACAACTCTAACCCAAGACCACTCACTTCAGCCTGAACTATTATCACATTTCAGATAGATAGTACGTGAGTCATATCTAAGGTCGGAGGTACCTTTCACCGTGTACGAGTGTATGATGGCAGTATCACATTGCTACACACCCTGTATATGGGCATGACACCTACAGTCGTGACTGTAGTGCTCTTGAACTGTGGCGAGCTGCATTCTACAGTAACTCTAACTGTGTCGGTAGTAAATAGTTTGGAATCTATGTTCAGTTGTCTGGAGATATCAATGCTATCACCAGTCACTATCCTGAAAAAGTAGAAGCTACTGTAGGTATAGCTGGACATTCCATTCACATGTGAAAAATGCAGACAATTGCTTAGTTGAAAAGAGCCAAAGAGTGCACCAAAGTAAAAGTATGGTTTATAATGAATCCTTTAACTATTTAACTTGGCCAATATGGAAGGAAATTTTTTTACTACAGCATCTTTGATATCTCATAAATTATCCCAGGTAAACAACTAAGGCAAAAAATATATTCGCAGGATACTTTTAAGTTTTAACTTTTGTTAGTTTGGATAACAGCTGTTAATATATGTGGGATTCGTAACTTATTCAAAACTGTATTGTAAAAGTCACCACGTGGCAACGACCACACAAAAACGTCTTGAATCTGTCGATGGATATTACATTCCAGATTCATTATTATTTCACTGCATTTACTAGACGCTACTAGTTTAGAAATTAGAATGCTTGGGCTAAAATTCTTCAACCTTAAAAACCTTTCTCTGTAATAATGTCGTGAACTGGTGAGGACACCACACATATTACTCTTAGCTCTAGGCAGAAATGACGTAATAAAATCTTGTTCTTCACCATGCAAAGCTGTATTTGAAGCCATTCTGGTGGTAACCCTCGACAATGATACGTCTCAGCACATTTCTCGCCGGTTGCTACACTTAACGCACGTCTTTACAGCGAGGCTCGAGTAATGGCAGCCTCGGGGCGCGCATAATGAGGTAATGGCTGAACGGCCCTGTCTAGAGGCTAGCTACAATACGTATCGCCGGATACAACACCTCGTCTTGTGGAATATGTGAAGACGTACATAACGTGATATAATATACTGTCAAGTGAGGTACATGAAAACTTGAGAGTCACAGACACAGGAGTCTTCCCTCAGTTGTAGCCCTATAGTCACACTACTGAGCCTGTCGTCACTCGAATTCCAAGTTCAATTTTCTACATCGGTTAGAACTGAATTAAACAAAGTCCACACCTAACTGGACTGCTTAAATAAATGTAGACATTATTAATAAAATGAAGTTTTATCACGTAGCCTGGTAAAAGGCTGCACACGGGTAACCTGATGTATTGAGTGGCAAAAGGAGTGGTAACAAAACAAATGTTAAAAAAATAATGAAATTTGTATGATTTTAAAGGAGGAAAACCCCATATTGAGCTAGGATAATGTAGATGCATTAGAGAAATGCAACAGTGACCAACGCAAACGATCGCCAGAAAGATTAACAGTACCTCCACAAAACGAGAAACAAAAGTCGAACAATGGTTCGGATTCCAATAATGACTCAATAATTTTGCCGCTAAATTCCCCGCTAACCGCACGGTAAATCTTCGATATCGCGGGAGATCGCAGAGCGAAGATCGCGCACGATGAAGACATCGCAGGATCAGATGAAGGATAGAACCTGTACCTGTCTCGGTGACCTTTGCTGTGGTAGTCGTACATCTTGTATTCTCGCGCCAAAGTCCGGGACTCCCGCCAAAAGACGAATGTTGGGTCATGTGAACACCGTTATATGGGGTTATTTATTTATTGATCACGCGTGAACGAACGAGTTTAAACATTCCTAGCAGATTTGTGGGATTTGAATTATGTGATTAAGATTAGAGGGGAGATTATTATAGCTATGGGGACTATATTGTATAATATCTTTCTCACATACACTACATTACATTTTAAAGTACTCACTGCACGTTTTTCACTGCAGGTCTTATTATTGCACTGGCTTTAGAGGGAAATATGTATAGCATCCATATTTGAACTCCTTGAATTTCTTAATGTGACATTTTCATAAAATGTATACAATGAGCTAATAAAAAAAATACAGCTCGTTACTATGCCTATTCCCTACTCTGAATATAATTGAAAAGAACAGCAGCCAGTGCTTATTTATATAAATTTTAGATGATAAAGTTACATCATGACGTAACAAAACTGTATTTTCTGTAAGTTTGTAAACTAGTATAATGTTTTTGCAGTATGGGTGCAGTAGTAGTACATTAAATAAACCGCGTGCAACAATTAATACTAATTAATAACTATTGTATTAAGCTGTGAAGGAAATTAAAAACTATTTAAACAATGTATTTGTTTATAGATATATTTACATTGCTATCCGTTGTTTATATCGGTGTAGGTATACTCTCCGGTGATTATAAATAGTTATATGTTTGTCTTTAGCATATTTGATACATATATATTAGTACAGTGAACTACATTCAAATGTCATTTCTCTTAAATGTCTAATCAATCAAAAACAAATTTCAAAATTAAGAAATTTTACAATTAATTTCTACGTTGTACAACCCACTTTAACTTTGTCCAACAAAATTAAGAACATCATCTCGCTAAGATTTATAAATGAAGGAAGACGTTATTCTAGCGCCCCTCGCTTGTGTTAATAAGCTTAATTAAAGTAGCTGACTTCAGGCACAAGGGTCAACACAGGTTTAATATTAACCACCTCTCTGAGAAGAAGCTTACTGGAGATACACTGCTCGAATTGGGTTTAGAAGTTTAATAGGATTATTATGGACGTCACGCAAATTTGGATTTTCAAATATTATTAGAGATGTTTGACTTCAAACAGACAGTTTGCTCCCATTGTTGAAACTAAATGTGTATTTTCAAATGGTTGTTTAGTCTCCAGATTGTACTTTAAATTGTTTAAAATTCCTGCATTTTTTAATACTTGGTTGCTGTAAGAGCAACTAGTTTCAAGGTTTCAGGTACTTATTTTACTTACCTGATCGTCAACAGAGTTCAATAAACGAAACACAATCGAGACACAAAAACATAACATGGACATACTTGAAAAACCAAAGGATATTGAGAAAAGCGAACGTGACCGAAGTGAAGGTAAATTCTAGACTGGCTATCAAGGTGGCCTATCTGCCTCTGTCCTTTTAAGCTAAGAAAAGATTGACAATTTCTCCTTCGGTTCTTTAAAAATAAAAACCAAAATTCAAACGAAATAACTGTTTTATTTACTACAATATTATAAGTTTCTAGTCTATCTGCATAGTTAGCAATCTTTAACGTTTTCAAAGGGAACGACCCAAACCCTGGTCTTGTCACCATCTAACATCGACCTTTAGATTATATGCATCATTAATGTTGACCCAATGACACTATGCATCTGAGCCCAATAACAACCACTTGGAATCGAACCAGCGATCTTCAGGTTTAAATGCGAACACTAACCTCTCGGCTATCCTATGAAGGGTTTGGTCTTCGAATTTAATCTAATTTAATAATTTGAAGCTGTATAGTACGTCTATTAACTTAGCCGATGAGGTAAAGGTGACTTCTACTTCTACTAAAAATTGTATTTGTTTACACATTTATATGATGTCAGTCTTTTTTATCCTACCTTGAATAAGTCAAAGCATGTTTTAAACCTACATTCGTTCGTCGTGATATTCCAGTCCAGTGAGCTGAAACCCTACTGGATGCACTACTGATGCTGTTATAGGACTTTGTCCTCTTCAGCCAAAAACATACAGGCATGTGTGGTAATATTATTACAGTTAGGAACAGTTACGCTTTAACTCACTATAAAAGTAGTGGTGAAAGCAGCGATAACATACACCTCAAACGAGCAAACCCATACTAACTAGTCCAGCTACCAGCGAGTTACTGTGTCCCTCTTTGGTACAGTACAATCTTCTGATTCCATACCAATCCTTCTACGACAAATTATATCCAAACAAAACTTTTGACCTAAAACATTAAACGTATATACGTAACCGACCAGAGTGGCGTTCAAATCAAGAAGTCGTGATTTTCTCATTACCTTTTAATGACCACCGTACTGATGGAGAGGGGGGAGGCGGCTCCATTACACGACAAAAGGAAAGTGACTGATAGTTGTAGGATTGTGAAAGCTGTAATTCGAACTGTGTGGCGAGCGAGGTAATGTAGCTATGATACTCTCACACCTGGAGATTGTACACACACACACACACACACACACACACACACACACACACACACTCACACACACGCACACACACACACAGTCCCAGACCTTTCTCAAGTCGCTTGGTCACTGGTCACACACCTTGGTATCGCAAGGATCATTTGTGGTCAGAATATTGAATGGCCTTCACTCCTCTCTATCACGTTTCAAAAGTCTTCTTGTTTGCGCTTCGAATCGGGTTTCACATTTTTTGTTTGCAAAGGCATGAACAACTTGATATGTTGAAATCAAACACTGTAAAGTTTGGAAGTTTAAAGAGTTTTAAGGAAATTTTGGGCTATTTCGTCCAAAAGAATTATCATTCGCTATTTTTACAGCAGAAAAATAATGATTAAATAAACTATATAATATGTTTACAATCGTACTGTTGACTAACAAAAAGGTAATTACATGTAAAGGATGGAGAGTGAAGATCGATTTCGATTGGACCATATGATCATCAGACCCAATAGGAGAATGAATACGCTATTGGGTCTGATGATGATTGGAGTGTCCAATCAAATCGATCACCACTTACCATCTTTTATATGCTTTTACCATCTTGTGAGTCAACAGTCTAAGTGTAAATATATTATTACAAGTGTTATTAGACGTACTTATTGTTTTCAAGAAATTAATGATTGACAACAGCACACACAATCAGATACTACAAAATAAGAAAAGTCTGGTCCTATCCATAGTCAACGATTTGACACATTAGCATTCATATACATCTCAAACTACGTCCACAAAGTCTGCTTTTGTTTACAATGATTAAGTGATCGCAGAATCAACAAAACACAACCAAGCTACCGTTCCCTTCCAGAAGATATGGAACTTGCACAAAAACTCGTCAAATCTGTTCCCGACACTCGCAGCCTCAGTCAAACTGTGCTGAGTTATTTGCACATCTGTCGCTGTAGTGGTTAGCAAGTTGAGAGGACGTCGGCCAAATTGAGTCATAATTCATCTAGACACTCCCCGTACAGTTCTGCGTAATTAAGAACATTCCTGCGGCATATTCTAGTGTCAGATTTATAATAAACCTGTTCGTAATCAAGGAAACGTCGATGGCCGGATTAACTGTTTTTGCTCCGTACATCCACGATGCGTTATGTAGATATTATGATAATGCACCGGATTTGACTCTGAACCTGAGCGATGGAGATATGTAAAACGAGACTTGGACAATCTCATGTGATGTTTGTAAGGATGATGTAATGATTGGTATAGTTTGGAATAAAGTTAATAGGTAGTAATTTCCTAAATTTGTATCTGAATTTGTCAAATGTATGGATTCCTCCAAGTAATAGAATCGATGAAGATTTCAACTACATGTTTAAATGTAAATCCATGTACAATTTATTTTCTGTGAGTCGTCTTGCTTTGCTTCCCAATCCCCACTAGGACTCAACTGTCATTAATAAATGCAAAGGAAAGTGAGATTTACTCTAAGTTTCAATTCAAAATCTTCTGGCATATAAAATACAATCACCCTGCTTACAAACTATGTGATTATATATTTAAAAGCTATATATTTTATAAAGCTGCTGTGTAACGAATAGTATCCGATATTAATTAACTACATGCATTACCGGTGCACTAATGCTATTTAGATCAACTCTCGAGAAGGAAGGTATTAGAAACTACCGCAGGAGATTAGTTGTCTAATAGCTTAATTAATAAGAACCGAGCTCAATATCCTTTCCACTTCAGCTTGACGTGTATCTTGCTTACGTGATAAAAAGTAAATTGAACCTTAAATTGGAAATGTTATTTACTTGGGCAAGTAACCAATGACTGAAATGATAAGGCGGCAAGGTGTTCTGAAGTCAAGATGTTCCGTTGTCAAGATGCTCCGTTGTCAAGATGTTCTGTTGTTAAGATGAACCGTTGTCAAGATGTTCTGTCGTCAAAAGGTTCCTATCCCCTTTCTATTCAGGACTTGGGATGGCTGGCCGTGACTTCATAAACTCAAAACCTTAGCTTAACCGGAAGATCTTGACGTCAGATTGAAAACAGGTTAACCTAGCCTTAGTTTAGAAAGGTGTTATTCATATAATGGAGTAATTTAATTTGTACAGTCAACGTGGTTTTCAAACCCGATTTTCTGCTATTTTCGTGGCCTCGGAATTTATAGCGTTATTATCACAGGACAGGCGCCCCAGGAGTCCTCGTGGCCCGGGGGAGGGGGGTTGCACGCTCACGGTCAGGGGTTGATAACAGATTGCTCTATCAATAATCACGACATGCTTCAGAGAGAACTGCGAGGGACCACAGAGAAAACAGTGAACTGTCGAGGTTTCGCGATAAATCGAAAGAGTAAAATTAAGTAAAATTAAGAACTTAGTAGACGAAGACTAGGTAGAACAAGGTAGATAATTGACATATTGGTCATTAAATATTTATATCTATATGCTTTTTCGCCCTCAAAATTATCAGTGTTTTTGATTGGATCCTTCAATAAGACTAAGCCTAGAGCCTAAAATGTTTCTATATAGTTCAAAGGAATATTAGAAATGATAAATAAGTTATCTTAATAACTGGTGGTCCCTAAATCATGTTTCTATCGTAGTTGATTTGTAGACAGCATTAAGTTTGATTTTAGATTATTATTTTGCAATTAATTATTACTAAGCTTTCTATTAATACAACATGTCTTACCTGATCAGGTCGAAGACCAGGAGGGACCCATGTGTACTCCTCGAGGGCGCAGCCAGAGTCATCGTCAGAGTGTGAATGTCGCTGAGGGTCGAGAACCTTGCCTGCCAGTGGGGCGGAGTCCGGGGGAGGCAGCGACATGGACAACGTCTGGCTGTGGTCCTCCCTGGGACTCTTACAGTTGCGGCACACCTTCCTGTAGACACAACAACAGTGATTACAACTGAAGTATAGAACCTTGCCAGCCAGTGGGGCGGAGTCCGGGGGAGGCAGCGACATGGACAACGGCTGGCTGTGGTCCTCCCTGGGACTCTAACAGTTGCGGCACACCTTCCTGTAGACACAACAACAGTGATTACAACTCAGGTACTGAACCTTGTCAACCAGAGGGGCGGAGTCCGGGGAAGACAGTGAAATGGGCAACGTTTGAGTATGATCCTCCCAGGTACTATTACAAAAAAAAGTCACTCACACATTAACCTGTTTTTACAGGTTATAGAGGTGTGTTATACAAGTTTATACAGGTATCTAAGTCCCGTGCTCTATAAATTAGACCAACTCGCTCTCCCATATTTACAACGCTAACGTAAACTTTAGTTAGAGTATACGTAATTCTAATCCTGTCTACGGAATTAACTTATATCTATTATTGATAATAAAGATGCGAATTCGAGTAATTTTCATTAGCCGCATCCCATTTTACAACTCACACTTTACGCAGGTTTTACAGTTTTAAAAGTCAGATATTTACGACACGACGTTCTCATATTTTATCTGCTTCAGAGTCTCATTAGTCTGGAATGACTCGTCCACTCCGTTACAATAACGAGGCCAAAAATCGCGCATCTCAGTGCTTTGGGCGCGAAGGCAATAATTAAAGCCCAGAAAGGGCCATTAGCCCACTAATCAAGGGGAGTCCTCGTTCTACTTATTGTTTATGACATTTTTATTATTATTGCCAACGTTGAGGAATGAAAATGAAGGATTCAAGATGGTTCAGTTTTTGTTTAGGGTAATAAAATGCCTAATGACTGGCGTAATGGATTTTTAGATTTGCATTTGCATTTAGACTAAGAAAAAGTCCGGCGAAGTTTTGCTCATAGTTTACGATAATGACTTCCTTCCTACGTTTGTACGTTGGAGCTATATTTCTCGAATTTGTGACCTGGTTTTTATGTTTACAGCCCTTATAGTTCCCAATCTTAAACACAATTTCACGATGTATCACGAAGCAACCAAATTGTGATAATCTTTAACATCCTAGTCATATTATATACTTTACCTACGACCGCTTTAAACATGCCTTTTCAATTCAGTTCTTAGATCTGAAAATATTCACTTAACTTAATAGATTATTAACTTGTTTATTTACATAACAACATTGTTTTGTTACTTTACAGTACAAGTTGGGGTTCAAGGATTGAGAGAAAATAAGTACAATAATTGTAATGATTTGAACGTCAACTTATCACCTAAGCCCAATTTAATTGATTATGCAATGAGTGAGTGGTTGGGACAATGTTTCGTCGCATCAAAATCAGTGGCAATGAGAGGTTATAAACGAAAATATAACCTCACTTGTACTGTAATTAAAAAACGGTTGTGGGTAAAGGAGAGTGCGCAACTCACGTAATTAGCCTTTATGTGATCGTTGCGTAAGCTTCTATTAAATGTATACAAAATACACAATGTGTTATTAGCCGTAGACAAAACTTCGTTAAAGTGTATTTCATTGATTATATATATATATTTATGAGTATAAGTATTGAAACAGAGGTTAATCCAGTTTTCATTAACAGATGAGTTGAGTTAATGAAATGTTAACCGTAGGATACAAAGATAACTCAATGATTTCAGAGGAATGTCCTATTGATTAAGTTTAAAAGTGCTACCAGAACATCCCCGGCAGGACGAGGCCACTAAGGTAAGTTGTTTATGGTTGAGAGGGAGGGATGATAATTATCTGGTAATCCGAGCCACCCTAACCTCTTCCTCTTCAAGCCAAAGTATCATTTACATTACGTTACCAACGTCCTTGTTTGACTTAAGTTGTTTAATTATAAAATATTGAGAACAGTTGTTATTGGATACGTCGGATACAGTAACTATGACATATTTTATTTCTTTTGACGGAATAATGTATGATTACCGGTATCAAAATGTTCCAGAAAAAATACGAGTTCAGGGGATATTCCAAACTCCTTGCAGACTTCGTTTAGTAGTAAATCTAAGGGGACGTCAACAATTTAGTATGTTTGCGGTGAAATTGAGCATGAGCCTGAGTATAAAAGCTAGTTTGTTAATAGTTTGAGTACAAATATATTAAAAGTAATATAAATAAATATAAAAAAGTGTTATAAGTCTTATATTTTACGAATGTTCTATTAGTGTTCTTTTGTAAGGAAAAAGTAATAATGAATTGTAAACAAGAATATCCACACAGCATCCGTGAAGTCGGTATGTTCTACCCACTATGTATGCATCCAATTCAAAAATGCAACTAGGCCTAAATTAAAATGTAATTTTTCTAGGGAAGGGGTGGCTCCAGGAATATATTTTTGCGTAGGGCTGATAAAGATCAAGAAATAAATTGGGGGACGAGAGGTTTGAAGGCCCTGCCCTCCCCCTGGAGCCACCTCTGTATTGAAGTTTGCCTAGCACTAGTAAGAGGAAAATGGAGAACTACGGTAGAATAGTAATAAAATTCCTGTCGTGACTTTTGATTTATTTTAGTTGTGTAACTTTAAAAAACTCAAACTCAAACTTAGGGATAAAAACAACCAAAGGGGTTTCCAACAGATGAAAGAAAAAAAGTAAACAGTTATATTCTCCACTCAAACGGGACAAACATTTTTGAATTTGATAGTCGGCAATGTTGGTACGAGTTTCAAGTGACGAAGCACAAGTCATTGTTGTTATTGACCAATGAATCAGCTGTTCCGACAGTCCAGAGTTAACAGCCAGATGGTAAAGTAAACATTTGTCCAGTGCGGTTTACTTTACCACAAACCGCATTCCAAGGCCTATTGGGAACACGTCACTCAGCAATGTATGCCTTGGTACACCGAGCATGCGTTCCATGCTTTAAAATGTAACTTAAACCAATTTAACTTATGACTGATTTTTATTATTGATGTATATCCTGATGCAAAAAAGATCATAGATCATCAATCAATTATTAATGAATTAATCAATTAGTACCTGGGGATGGCTCAGTATAGTTTATTTCCATTGTATATTGAGTACAATCTTCAGAGTAATCTTTGCTCAATTGTTACAACTGATGTCTCTCCCTTTGTACTGTATTTTTTAATTTACTAGTACAACTGTGGATGGCTTGTTATAAACACATTTTACAAGTCTTTTGTTTACTTTTTCCTTGTTATTTTGTTATTTTCCCAACATGGTCAAGCATACTTGGCAACCCATAAGACCACTAATAAAAAATGTGACTTTCAATTTCATTTTTATACATATAGTAATTAGATTTTTGTTGGTAGTTTTAACTGCAGTAAACACGTTTTTAGGTCAGATATAAGATCCTAACACGTTTTTAGGTCAGATTGTTTCCTATTTACAACATTTATAGGAAATCGTCGAAGCCGTTTTCGAAATATTTGTACAAGCATACAAGCAAACATTGCTCATACAAGAGTATAGGATTTGAGATAGGGACGCCATCTAGGTACGTATTTTAACCCCAATATGAGTGAAGGATGCGTGTAGGATGTTGTGAGATGATCTATGTAGCTTTACTAGTCCAGGAGCTGAGGGGGGTTGAGCATGCATGAAAGTAGTACGCAATGTTATTGCTGATTATTGTAATATGGACTGTGGTGATCAAAATTACGTATGTCGCCTATTTCAAAAGTGGTCGATAAGGTGGGGGGAGGGGGCAAACATGGCGGTTTGCGCTATGCGTTAAAACGCTGATATTTGGAAAACGGTAAAAGATAGAACATCGGTTAAAACGTCATTGTAATTCTAAAAATGTGGACTACAATAATGGTTATTGAGTCCGAGGTCGTATCTTAACTAATAAAAAAAAGTTATTACAATAATAAGTTTAACCAAATCTACATTATACAGCCATTTTCTTCAAAAATCATATGAATTGTTGATAAAAAATAGTGTAATTACTTAATTACTCGACTAAATATTAACTAGATGCATTTTCTTATAAGAAAAAAATATATTTTTACGAATACATATGGTTTAAAATGTAAAAACGCCTTGGGGTTCGTCCGAAAGGTTGCGTCATAATTGCTGCGCAGTACTGCTGACATCGGCACAACTTTTAATCCCCCAAAAGTTCATTGCCTTTTAACTCAGTGATATCGGGGTTGTGAAAGTATTTGTACAGTTAAGACTACTGACATTTATTGTGTTTTATTTATACAAATAACATTATTTTATAACTTTTAATAGTTATTTATATATTTTAAATTTCAATGCATTTTATTTTAAGTTGCTTAAGTTTTTTTTTAAATTGTGTGTGGCAGGTTTTTATGTACGTTTGTTCTTAGTGACTTAGTGGATTAGGCAATTTTAAAGTAATATTTCACCAACTTACAAAAGTTAGGTACCTATTTCAATTCAACAAATAATATGAACAACCAGTGCAATTGTTATGGACAGAATGAAGAGATTTACCGTATTTTTATTATAAGGTATTTACTTTTGTAGTTATGTTTTTTATTTCATATAACTGTATTTAATAAGAATCTGTTACATAATCATATTGTAATAACCTATAACATTATAATAAAAATTGGATTTGTAGTGGTAATCTGTATTATGCATTTGATTGCGGCGAAACCCCAAGTATTATACGTAGTTTGGAGGCCGTGTTTTACATTTTAAACCATATGTAATATTCGTAATAATATACTTTTTTCTTATAAGAAAATGTCTCTAGTTAATATTTAGCCGAGTAATTACACGATTTTTTATCAACAATTCATATGATTTTTGAAGAAAATAGCTGTATAATGTAGATTTTGTTAAACTTATTATTGTTATAACTTTTTTATTAGTTAAGATACAACTTTTTACCCAATAACCTTTTCTATTGGCCATATTTTTTGGATTAAAACTACGTTTTAACCGATGTCCTATCTCGTACCGTTATCGGGCTACGGTCGTTTCAATGCATAGAGCGTTCCGCCATCTTTGCCCCCCTCCTCACAAGTTCTCGATCATCTGAAAAGTATTCGACATGCGTATTTTTTATCACCTCAGTCCATATTACAACTATCAGCAAAGATATTTGATATTGCTTCTTTGCGACACTCACAAATTAATTCTACTTTCGGTAAAAAAAACTACACGAAAAGTCCATTTTTACATATTTTATACAATAACTTGTTTATTTATAGAGATACGACCTCGGACTCAATAACCATTATTGTAGTCCACATTTTTAGAATTACAATGACGTTTTAACCGATGTTCTATCTTTTACCGTTTTCCAAATATCAGCGTTTTAACGCATAGCGCAAACCGCCATGTTTGCCCCCTCCCCCCCACCTTATCGACCACTTTTGAAATAGGCGACATACGTAATTTTGATCACCACAGTCCATATTACAATAATCAGCAATAACATTGCGTACTACTTTCATGCATGCTCAACCCCCCTCAGCTCCTGGACTATACTGACTAAGATAACCTGGTTCATCAGTCAGGATCATTTATATAAGCCTAATGATCAGAAACAGCTGTGTTCGGTTTCGATCCATCAAAAAGCTACTGACTTTTCTCAGGATCAAACCAGCTTTTGATTGTGAGCATGTGAACACTCAGCTACCCAGCCAGTCAGTAGTCGAGCGGTCATAGTTTCACCTGGTAATCAAAAGGTCGCCGGTTCAATTTTGAGAAATGTCAGTAGCTTCTTGACTGTTCGAAATTGGACCCAGCTGCCCTTGACCATTTGACTTATGATAAATGGTCTTGGCTAAATAAACAGGTGATTTTAGTGAGTAATTGAAAAGGTTAATATTGTCGTTTCACGTATCTTCTAGCTATTAGCACATATTGAAGATAGTCAGGTCAGTATGTTCAAGTTTATGAATCTTTGGTCGAAATCTCATAAGAAATGTTTAAAAACTACAAACAATTCACCGACAACTAAAACCACTTTTATGGTAACTTTCTCATACTTACTGCCTATGTTTAGAGTTTTTACCGACCGGTTGCCTTGGCTATTCTGTACATTTATATAATGAGCTACTGCAGCACACTTGGACCACAAAGCAATGGTTGGCCAGCTCTGTTATTTCCCCGTAATCATCTAAAAGGTTTCGTTTACCTTTGATGTGCCGCTACCACTCTGTCGTGCGGTTGTTCCATTATACAGGTTGACTTTTGTTCTATTCCAAACCGATTAAGCGTGACTTTACCCTACTCAAAGGCAAGGTTTGTTGTTTACAAAGTAGGACATGTACATATATGAATGATTTTATAAAGTGAATAGTGGTATCAATAACTTTAATTTTTAAACCGTGGTCATTGAGGTGCAGAAACATAAGGGATACACTATTAAAATGATAGTATTACCAATTTTGTTGTATATTGCTATATTTTACATAATATTATCTCAAGCAATTTAATTCAATAATTTTGAATGACTCATTTTATTTAGAGTAAAGTTAAATATACTCTTTCAATATTTCATAGTTTCAAACCAGATTCACCTAAGAAATATAAATCGCAAGACTTGGAAAAATACATACTGAAGAAAACACTAAAAAAATCAATTAGCCAGTAGTATTTGTATATTCAATGTTGAATCTGCCTAAAAATCCCATGATAAAATTCGTAGTTACATTCTTAATATTACGATAGTTTTTTTTTTGTTTTTTTTACGACGGGCATTATTAAGTTAGTCTACATACTCCAACAATGTATCGGGCGTGTAACCAATACATATTTACACGTTATAAGTAACTCAAGAGCATTTAGTATAATTTATGACACTTTCTACATACATGGAAAGTCGTGTCCGCTGATTACCCTCATGACAAAATAGCCAGAAAAACATTTTGGCAATTAAGCAGGTGGAAGCCTAGAAGGAAGCCGATAATAAAGATAATACAGGTAGCGATAATGGAGGGGGGTGTGGGGGCAAGAATGCTAATGGAAGAGCATGAAGGCTCGGTAACAATTAGCGTTCAAGGTAATTACAAGAAACCTGTCTGCAACGTGGTGTCATCCGGGATAGGAGAAAACAAGAACACTGGACAACTACTGTACGTTCCTGGCTGCGGTGGCCATAGACCCTGTCTGCAACGTGGTGTCATCAGCGATAGGAGAAAACAAGAACACTGGACAACTACTGCACGTTCCTGTCTATGTTGGCCTCTACCCTGTCTGCAACGTGGTGTCATCCGGGATAGGAGAAAACAAGAACACTGGACAACTACTGTACGTTCCTGACTACAGTGGCCATAGACCCTGTCTGCAACGTGGTGTCATCCGGGATAGGAGAAAACAAGAACACTGGACAACTACTGTACGTTCCTGACTACGTTGGCCATAGACCCTGTCTGCAACGTGGTGTCATCCAGAATAGGAGAAAACAAGAACACTGGACAACTACTGTACGTTCCTGTCTACAGTGGTCATAGCCCCTGTCTGCAACGTGGTGTGCAACGTGGTGTCATCCGGGATAGGAGAAAACAAGAACACTGGACAACTACTGTACGTTCCTGGCTACGTTGGCCGTAGACACTGATTGCAACGTGGTGTCATCCGGGATAGGAGAAAACAAGAACACTGGACAACTACTGTACGTTCCTGGCTACGTTGGCCGTAGACACTGATTGCAACGTGGTGTCATCCGGGATAGGAGAAAACAAGAACACTGGACAACTACTGTACGTTCCTGGCTACGTTGGCCGTAGACACTGACTGCAACGTGGTGTCATCCGGGATAGGAGAAAACAAGAACACTGGACAACTACTGTACGTTCCTGGCTACGTTGGCCGTAGACACTGACTGCAACGAGGTGTTATCAGGGATAGGAGAAAACAAGGACACTGGACAACTACTGTACGTTCCTGGCTACGTTAGACACTGACTGCAACGAGTTGTTATCAGGGATAGGAGAAAACAAGAACACTGGACAACTACTGTACGTTCCTGGCTACGGTGGCCGTAGACACTGACTTCTATGTGGTGTCATCCAGGATATGAGGAAGCAAGAACACTGGACAAATACTGTACTTTTCTGGCTACGTTGGCCGTAGACACTGCGGCGTGAAGTCATCCGGGGTAGGAGAAAACAAGAACATTTGACAACTACTGTACATTCCTGTCTACGTTGGCCGTAGACCCTGTCTGCAATGTGGTGTCATCCAGAATAGGAGGACTCTAGAACACTGAACAAATACGGAGAAACATATGATTCGAGCCAGTTATATAATTTGCTTATAATTGTTAGATTATAATAGATTAATTAAAGATCCATTGCAATCAAGAATGACGTGACTAAAACAATAGCTATATTCTTTATAACCATGTAAATTATTAGTTTATTTCATCTACAGTAGAATCAGCGACTGGATTTTTAATATTCACGCACGGCTCTCGCCTCGAAAGTGGTCTGAGATTTCAATTCCACGTCCACACATTAAAATGAGTGGAAATGGAGGGAATGGATTAGCATTCCGGCTGAGGGACAATTACATGGATTGCGGAGAAACTTACGCCCGGGGCTGGCCGGGCTGGGGCGCCAAACTGAGCTAGATTACTGGACGTCCCCGGGCACGTATAATGTGGTGATTATACGAGGCTTCCTAGAACACGGCATCGTCGAAACTCAGAGATGAAGTTATTCGCTCAAATTTACAAACAATAATCGGTAATGTGTTCGTGTAATGGCACAGAAAATCTTAATCGGTAAATGTTTTCGTTTTATTTTGTTGAAAAGTACTTGTTTAAATTTGGAAGGAGTAATTGTCAAGTTGTTACCGTCGGTACCTTCAGTATGAGAGATTCGGGTTTGATCCCCTAAAATCCACAATTTTAGGGATTTGAACAGCTTTTCCTTAAAGGATTTGGTGACTTTGTGATTCTTTACAAATTTCCACTGACGCACTGATACATAGACACCAACCATCAAAGTAGTTATTTTTAAGAATTGTTGTATATCATTAAATTCTACGAATCAATATCTGTCTTCTCATTTAATTATTTATCGATATTAAATTGATTGGGGGACGTCTATACATGTTGATAGTTGTGTTACCATTTAGTTTGCGTTAATTAAATGAAATTTACGATGAAAAATGTACGTTTAGAAAAACAATTTCCGTGTACTTAACGTCGTTTAGTTTGCGTCCATCGAATTAAACTTATTATTTACTGAGGAATCACATAAGAAACATATTTTCAAAAAAAACGTTTACATTTACTTTTGGGTAGGCCTAGCGGTTACAGTTAACAGCTAATCTGATTCCCGGTTTGTATTCTAGATCACACGGGTTGTTTAACATTCTGAGCCTGATAAATTGGACTTGGATTTGGACGTTCTAGCAACCTCTAGAACAGGTTGTAAATTAGCAGATTATCTAGGTTTTATGCAAATTAGAGTTTTGGATTTTATAGTGCAAGGTCCAGGCAGTCATCTACGAATCTACAGTCCGGATTCCCGGCCAAATGTATTTTAATAATAAATACATAGTGCGATAGAGGAAAAGTAAAAAGAAAAAACAAAAACTCGAAACTTTTCTTTTGAGTAAATCCCCCATAAAACAGGCATACATTTTACAATGAGATGAAAGGTATACCTAAGGTCTTTTAATAAAGTATTCAAGGACGAAAACAAACTCCCTGGAAGATTTCGTGTAGGGCTTAGTTGTACCTTAGGTCAAAACAATAAACAAATCACTTGCACATAGGTATACAATGCCTGGATTTATGTCATTCTGTCTGTATGTGATTAATCAAAATGTGTCCATAACTTTTGAACCCCTTAGGTTATTGACTTCAAACCTATTATGGACCAACTACACACCAAGTATCAGATTTCTAATTTGTTTCAATTAATAATGGCGTCCATTTACAATTTTCAATCTTAAATACCTTAAAACCGAGTGATTCCACAAACAAATTATTATTATTTTTTTGAAAATTTTATGACTAATCTAACATTAGACTGTTAAAATCTGTTTATAAACAATTAAGATGTTATAGTTCTTTTTTTTTAAGTCGTTGTATATGAGTATTATAATGTTATAATTTGTTCCCAAATGTAGTGGTGAGCTCAGAACATACACCCAGAACATACACCCAGAACATACACCCAGAACATTCACCCAGAACATATACCCAGAACATACAGTCTCGTGAAAATTCAAATATCTCAGACCAAGTATGTGATGTTCGTAATGAAAAAATACCTTATAGACTATTACTGTTTCTTGTTGTGACGTTACAAAGAATGGTGCCACGGGTGGAAAGATTACAGGTTTGAATTTATTGATTAGTTACATATAATAGTTTAATTCATATTTAACTTAACAGCTGTATAGGTGGTAAGAGTTTTCAATTGTAAACATTTGTATATATGTTATGTAAATAAATAAGATTTCTTCTACCTCATTAACTTACTCAAACCGTTACAGATTGGATGATTTAGCACGTGTTCTAGAATTAAGTCAACAACCGATCCGCTACAACATTAAATTCAATTTTCAGTTATTACCGCTACTTGGATGCCACATCAGATATGTTAACAGTTAACTTAAACAGTTCGATGGGAGATTGCCACACCCGGCGGCTATGCACTTTAATTGCAACTGCATCAAAGAGACAGAGAGGAAGAATGTGATGACCATCTCCCCTCTCTCTCCCTCTCATTGGCAGGTCGTGACTACGCTGTAAATGTTTGTGACTGAAGAGTGTGAAAAGGTTTGGTTTATGTCGCTAATTAACAGTGTTGAAGTTGAACCAAAGGTGTGGGAATTGGAGATGGCCGAATGTGTTAAAAGTGTTGAAGGAATTTATCAATTCGTTTCCTGTTTTACAACAACTTAACAGAGAAAAATTATGTGATTGTTTATTATGCGTCTTAGTATCTGTAAGTATCATTGCCTAAAAATACATTTAATGAAAGCGTTTACCTGCTAGTGTACCTTTTTGTTGAAACAGACCCCATTTTCGCTAGTCCCACCTTCATATTTTGGATGAAGCATTGATCATATAACCGTTTGTATCGAATTAGGTAGGTGTAAATTAATTTATCTTGGAAAATATAACTTTTAAGAATTGCAATGACTGACAATGTATGCATAGATAATTGTATTACCTCAATATAAATACTGGTAACGTGCTATGTTTGAACCAGTAAGCACACTAATAAAATGTATCCCTACAGAGAAATTCGTTGAAAGTACAAACCTCACAATAATGGTTGTATGTATTTAATTAATTCTTTACATTTGATTTACAACATATGGAAAAAACATATTCCTAAACAATGTCTCCGGTTGTGAATGTTAATGACACGTCGTTATTTATCGCAATTTTAACTTATCTTACGTTTATTTACTCGAAAGGGTTGGTGTACTTATAATTATTAATTATTTTCATTTAGCTTGTAAGGATTAAAAAGTAACGAACATTGTAGGCATGGAAAATTTTGTTTATAGATGTATTTTTTTCTTGAATTTACATTTTTGTCTTTGGACACCACATAATGTCACCTCTGTATCTCCTAGTGTCTAGTAATGTGGTGGCCAGCTGTATGTAAATGAAGACCCTCATATCTGATGACGCTGTCTACCTTCTACCTGTCCCTGTCAGTTTATAATGGAACACTTATTATAATTTGTAATTACGAACACACCGTCTACATAAGAAGCTAGACCATTATATTGATGGACTATTACGTCAGTGTCATTTTTCGTAGATTTAATTATTTTTTAAGTAACCGGTAATTTGATTCGTAGATTATTATTCAAAGGAGTGAAACATGTTACATGATAGTACTTTTAGTTTTAGGAATTCGAAATATTAACGCAACTCCTTAAAAGTTATTGGTTCCGTTTTGAGCTTTTGAATTGTAATTCAAAAACTGGTATGACAATTGTCTCATAGACGCTAAAGCAGGGACATGTAAATGTACATCAAAAATAGCTGTGACTGAACGTACTTAAAAGGATGATGAGTTCATGTTTACTCTATGCATGGTTATGTTTGTCAATTAATTAAAGGGGGGCAAGCAATGGTTTGATAATAAGTTGGGTTTGGAAAAGAATTTTAAAGTTAATGATATAACAAGAAATAAATAGTTGAACAAAATCCGCACACAGTGGACGAACAGATACTTTGTGATAATTTGATCCAATAAGAGGCAGTAATCTATAAGTGAGTATGATCACAGACTATAGAACCAATTATTTATGATACAATAAATCAGTATCTTTGAGTTAAACTTAAAGTAGACTGTTATCTACAAGAACCAGCTGTAGCAATAAAAAAATTAATAGAACACAGTTGAATGGGGCTACTCACTTAGTGTGCTCTTGTCACAATTACATTATTTCTGCTAGTTTTTGTTAGGTACTGAGATACTGATGTAATACAAGTGTGTCTTTCAGTTTGGCTTTCTAAAAAAATGACAAATTTGACAAGAATCTGCAATTCAAAATCAACGCACTCTGATGCTGACTCAACCACGTTTACTTATATCTAACACTAGCTACAACTTTAATAAGTGAATTTAACACTACTAACAATGGTCCAAGGCTAAAATAAGACAGACTGAGCCCTGGATGTACGGAACAGCTATTTAAACGGCGGTTTTTTTCTATAATCATTAATTTCTCTGTTCCGTATACCGTTGTACGTCAGCATGAGTCGCCTCATAGGTGGTGTAGCCAGTCACTATGGAACGGTCTATCATAATTACACCGCAGAGCGGCTATATCAGCAACTAGCGGTTAGCAGCGGCTGGTAGCCGAGTAGCCGTGGCACTACAGCCGTTAAAACACCTTCGAGTCAATAGAGTATTCTGCTTCTACGAGTTATGTGAAATGGACGGTAAGTAAGATTGTGTGCCTGTTGTTCGAATTACGCCAGTTTTAGGACTTTTACTGTATATAATGACGCTCTGGACCTTTTTGTGAAAGAAACTTAACTTAACATTTTGAATATAGATGATTCCAACGTTTGTAAACTATATTTTCCCCTTGAAATCGATGCCAGAAGCATTTTTGCAGGAGAGGCAATGCACAGTGTATTCACATAACGTTTTATGGGAAGCGGTCCAAGCCCATTGTGTTGTCATTGAATATATAACACTATATTGAATATATAGTGCTATATATTCAATAATGTCGTGGATGTGCCGGGATTCGAACCCGTTCCTCCCGCACCGAAGTCCAATGGTCTAGATTGGTTATGGGCAATTTTTTTGTCGGTGCATTAGTCACGTGCACACATACTGTATACAACTAGTACAACTGTGGTAGTTCATCAGTATAATAGTCTAAATCTAAATCTATTTCAATAAAGTCAAAGGTATTGTACAATAGACTTATTCAGCTGATTTCATAATGTCTTTGCTTAATCTTTAACATGTCAATACATTTTTGGTTGTTGTAATTTTATCATACCGCAAATTGACTTTACCTAAATCATGTTCATGTATTCTAAATTAGTACGGGACCTATCACGTAGGACAGTTGACGTAACTGCAAACATAAATCAGAATAATATAAAACTACTTGCAAACCACTGAAAAATTCTAATTTATTGAAATTAGGTAGATAGGCCGAGAACATAAAATTTCATTAAATTCTCAATAGAAAAGCTGTATGGTTACAAATTGTAATAGAGACATAGTGGTAAGAATGGGCTTAATTATTGACTCACTTAATGCACGGCAATCATTTCTATAAAATATTTCTATAAATCATTATTCAAGAGTATGCAAATTACCAATTTCCTGAGTACAGAATACAAAGATTTCAGAATGAACTAAAAATATATAACAAGACATAGATATATTTTAGAATTCTTTTAATTTAAAGAATTGTCCTGCAGGTTGCAATTTCTTTACGAACTACAGTAGGAGCTGACCTAATGGAGACTTTAACGGTGCGTGAAACTGAAGTATTCCCATTTTTGGAAACGTTTCTATGTTTTGTTTATCGTCAGTAGTTATTATACTTATTGTACGTTTATTTATAGCTTTTTGTTGGAAACAATAAATTAGGTAACTTTTAATCTGATTGGTTTTGGATTGTGATTCCAGGCAGTTTATGGTTCCATCTCAAACTACTGTGGTCTAAAACTATTTATTTTAATTTTAGATTTTTTCTGTCAAAGTCAAAGTTTACTAAACGTTAATGTAATTCAACACTACATCATCATGATCCAGATAGAGATTTTCTGTAAATATATACTGGACTGATTCAGAAACGTTTCGTTTTCGTTGCTACCCATGACTAAACAGACCTACAAAATGTAATGCCACTCTAAGTAAATTGTATACGTTCGAAATGTTTGTGATGTATCCTAAGCCACTCCATTTTGGGCATGTACAAAGTACTAAAAATACAGTAAAAGTTCAATATCATAACTTGAATTTTTTTTAATATTTACTGAAAAAAATATGTTTGTATAATTTTATTAAAATGTGTAATGGATGTTATTCCTTTTTATATCATGACTGAAACCATTATATTTCGTTGTAGACTAATCCTTTTTTCTTAGACCTAAGAGACATTTGTTAATCAATGTGACATTTGTTTACCTTTGAGATTTTGAGGCCACCTCAGAAAAAACCCGTGTGGATAAAGTTCGATGGTACAAAAGTTAAATGTTAAAATGTGTATTAATGTTTACAGTCGCGGAACATTTCCTTTTGACATATATGAATTATTAGTAAACCTAGGCCTAGTATTACAATGTTGTGTAGCCTACCGTGTTTTCGTCCGTGTTAGGCCTATTTGTTTATTGTCAACACGCAAGATATATTACTGGTACTAATTGAGGATACGATTAAGTCTCGATTGGACTAAGACGAAACCCAAATAATTCACAAGAAAGAATAAGAGCTGTGATGGAGTACAGGCATGTATGTACAACAATACATCAAAAAGCTCTAATTACATTTCACAATATATATCTCGATCTTTTATCATCAAAATGTATAGCGGTCTATAATCTTCTTACCAGTTGGTATACTTTAACTTATATTGTATAAATATATTTTTGCAACTCACTCCGCCACCACAGAGACCACCTCTCTTTCAAGGGACACCACCGTCGCCTTAGGCGGGGGTCTCCTTCCATACAGTTGTCTGTAGAACTTCTCCTGATCACCATATATCCAGCACACCCTCCACCACTGACGGCACATCAGCACATTCGCACTATTAGCTTCACTTTTCTCCTTCATGTTGCACTGAATTGAACTTCACTTGGTATAAGATTATATTTGGTAAGTCCAAATCATATTTTGAAACACTCACACTCTCGCGAGTTCGACGCTGAAGTTGTCGCGCCTTCGAGTGCACATGCGGACCGCACGGAAACTACTGAGCTCTGACTTCCACCTTCCACTACCTCTGACGCCGACGGAAGGCTACCAGGGCTCCGCCCCCGGCCCGGTGGAATTTCTCACAAAAACAACCGCTTTCCCCGCGGCCGCGTGAGGAGCGGTGCAAAAACCTTTTGTCTGCCCCTTGTAAATCAGGCGCGGACGGTATAGTAAATACGGATTTTTATTGAGCTGTTGTGAGTTTTGGCGACTGTCGCCGCAAGGTTATATGGTTCAGTTTTGAGCTTGTAACATATTCGATGTTGATTGATTTTAATTTAAATTTGTGAATTGCTTTTGTATACTTTATAGGAGTGGACAGAATACTTAATAGGATGTAGAGCTTAAAATCGAAATAGAACGGCTATAGTATAGCTAAAGGGTGAATTCAACTAGTGACTTAAGAGAAACATGGATAGTACGGTAACTACTAATTACGAAACGTTAAGTAAAAATAAACACCATGGGAGTATAATCAATCTCTGGTTACATAACCAAGTGAACGATTCACTTGAAGAGGTAAAATGAGATAAATAATTAATGTTAGTAAGCTTAATCCCAGCGACAACTAAAAGCCTTGAGAGTAAGGAGTCTATATATATCACTTTAACAATAGGATTCTAGTTATGAGCATCCGATCTTTCGTAGAGACGAAGTGATTTCTCTAAATTAGAGCATCTAAAATACTTTACAACTGCCTAAATAGGACTCTGAGGAATATATACACTGCAGAATTTACAGCGAGTGATGTGAAGCGTCTGACAGCTAGGTAAATTACAGCTTGGCATCAGTCGGAGAAGACATATCACACCGAAGCCCAGTGTTGCTGCCTACAGCACAAACCTACTGTCAATGGACCGAATTACGACTTCCTTCTTTTGTGTAACTACAAGCAGTTGGTATTTAACAGAGCGAAATATGTGTTTACTTGGTTTTGTCGTTGAACTGATTTTCTTCATATATATAATGGGTGGATAATATAGAAACTAGGATTGAATGTCCAAACACAAATTTATCAATTTGAATTGCTTTGTGTAAAAAAATGCGATCTAATGAAAACCTCTCACTGTATCCATATAGTTGTATATTTTTACTTATAGGTCTCGCTCTCACATTTAACCCCAATACAACAGAACATATTGAAAATATGGCTTTTAGAACAAAGTAAGAGCTGTTTCGGAGTAGCATTGAGATAGAAAAAACATTGTTACTTGTGTCTGAAAAACGTTTACATCTTTTCAAAAGTTTTACGTTTCACTTCTTAATTCATTAAAAGTTTTTTCTCCTTCTACGCGTCTGTTGGTTGTGTTGAATATCGAACCGAAATGATAAGCTAAGGTAAAGCTAATAATAAAAAATGCAACTGTAGTAAACCTTCCTAATATTTACAGTACTAAGGTTATTGACATCAACAAGAGATTATCCTTCTTACACGTTGTAAGATCAAACCCCAATCTTCCAAACAAGGTCCACAAGCGTTTCAAACACCACATAAAAATATTAAAGACCATCATCGCGCCACGGTTCCCAGACTTTTAATGTCGAGCATAACCACAAACTGCGGTGTCGTTGACAGAGTAAATGTATTGTTGAATGTTGGTTAAACATAGGAAACGTACAACGCCGCTGTAGTAACAGGTGTTTGTGCAATACTGCGTTTATAAGGTGATACAAACATAATGGTTAACTCGGTTCTCCCAATGGTTACCTCGGTTCTCCCAATGGTTACCTCGGTTCTCCCACGGAGAAGGGTGACTGATAATGCAATAACTGACTGACAGCTGGGCGTTGTGGTTTGTTAACGATTGGAAATTCGGGGCTTTAGTTTGTAGCCTGGGGAGGTCGTATGTGCTCGGGTTTGTAGATGTGGATTATTATCGCCAGTTATGAGACGACTCCAATTTCGTAACAGAAGGGATTTTTATTATTACATCATCAACGCAGAATTTGATAGGACTTTAAGATGGCAAGGGAGCCTAGAGATCAGATGGCCACCTCAAACCTGAGAAAAGTCAATAGTTTTAGGTGTTCAAAACTTACATCAGCTGGGATGGACTGAGAAACATTCTAACTTCAGTAACAAAGCTTCAGATTATCTCACTCAAGTCAGTCAGTATAGGACTTACCCAGCGTTAGTATTCAGTCAGTATAGGACTTACCCAGCGTTAGTATTCAGTCAGTATAGGACTTACCCAGCGTTAGTATTCAGTCAGTATAGGACTTACCCAGCGTTAGTATTCAGTCAGTATAGGACTTACCCAGCGTTAGTATTCAGTCAGTATAGGACTTACCCAGCGTTAGTATTCAGTCAGTATAGGACTTACACAGCGTTAGTATTCAGTCAGTATAGGACTTACCCAGCGTTAGTATTCAGTCAGTATAGGACTTACCCAGCGTTAGTATTCAGTCAGTATAGGACTTACCCAGCGTTAGTATTCAGTCAGTATAGGACTTACCCAGCGTTAGTATTCAGTCAGTATAGGACTTACACAGCGTTAGTATTCAGTCAGTATAGGACTTACCCAGCGTTAGTATTCAGGCAGTATAGGACTTACACAGCGTTAGTATTCAGTCAGTATAGGACTTACCCAGCGTTAGTATTCAGTCAGTATAGGACTTACACAGCGTTAGTATTCAGTCAGTATAGGACTTACACAGCGTTAGTATTCAGTCAGTATAGGACTTACCCAGCGTTAGTATTCAGTCAGTATAGGACTTACCCAGCGTTAGTATTCAGTCAGTATAGGACTTACCCAGCGTTAGTATTCAGTCAGTATAGGACTTACCCAGCGTTAGTATTCAGTCAGTATAGGACTTACACAGCGTTAGTATTCAGTCAGTATAGGACTTACCCAGCGTTAGTATTCAGTCAGTATAGGACTTACACAGCGTTAGTATTCAGTCAGTATAGGACTTACCCAGCGTTAGTATTCAGTCAGTATAGGACTTACCCAGCGTTAGTATTCAGTCAGTATAGGACTTACACAGCGTTAGTATTCAGGCTCAGGTTAAATTAATGTTACGCACACAAAGTGCGTATTAGTTTTCATAATGTGTTTGCGAGTGATGTTATTTGTATTAGTATAGTCTAAATCAAGTTAAAATACTTCATCTATGTTAAAATATAGTAATGAATTCGAAATTTACTTATACCATTAGTTTTGTGACAAAATTAAAATCATTAGTCCTTTTTTGTAGTCCTGTATTGTAATCACAATGCCATTCAGCCATTAGCATTGTTAAAACAGTTTTCATTATTAAATAATCGACTCGGGTAAAATTTGATTACTATTTCAATAATTAAAGTAAAGCTAATAGTTTGATTTTTAAAGAAAAGTGTATTAACCTATAAATGAGGTGCAAATAACGGATTTTCCTGGTTATAAATCAATTATGTTTGAGAAAAGGCAACACAAAGATATGTAGAACACTAGAGAAGAAAACAAACGCTTTGATGTGAAACAACCTGTCCAGTAGGTGGGACAAGGTTGTCGCGATGGTGGGGAATTAGTTTATCAACTTGACAGACGCAGATGTGGTTGGACCAGATTCTACGTGGTTCTTGTCATGTTTTACGTGGTTGTATTTAAAACAAGTTTTACACGAAGAATGAAACATCAGTTTGAGCTAAATATGAGATATTCCAACACAAATACTTTAGGGAGAAATGTACTTTTTTATGTCCCACCTTCACCATCCTAGGACGTAAGGTTCTATTTCGGACCTGTTTTACCAATATCTTCGGGCTGGGCCTAAAGTTTGCGACGTTATCACACGTATAAAATCAATTGGTGATTGGCGGGATTTGAACCCGACACCTCGAAGACCAAAGCCTCAAACTTATCTATTAGACCAGCAACGTGGTTGCATAGACAAGGGTTGTACGCAGACAATAGTGTTGTACGCAGACAAATGTTGTACGCAGACAATAATGTTGTACGCAGACAAAATGTTGTACGCAGACAAATGTTGTACGCAGACAATAATGTTGTACGCATGCGTTGTCACTGCGCAGTCGTGCCGTGCGAGCGTTGACGCAGTTTATCACAGGCTTTGTTCAACTTTATTGTGTTGTCGAACCGTGTCATAAACTGGCGGGTGTTTCCCTCTTCTTCCCGCCACTTTCTCCGCCTACTCGTACATGTGTCATAAACCTGTGATAGATAACCTCTGTTGACCTTGAGATCTTGCCGTGGAGGTTACAGCATAGTGCTCATGCTAGTGCATGTTTACTGCAGTGTCCTTAGTAATTGTACTAGATTATACAACGGTTGGAGCATGACGTAAATAAAAATTTCATAAAAATACAAATTGACCAAATTTTAAGTAGTGAAATCAACGTGATTTAAGGTAACCTTAATTTGTAATATAATTCAATGAAAAGTACAAAGTATAGATGACCTCCTGAAAAGTTATGATGTGCCAATTTGTCAAAATCTTGGAGATATCGTTAATTTCAACCATTAGTAGTATTTCAAAATAAAATTTACATTATAATGTTAATCAATTGTCTGAGTTAGATGAGTCTTACACTTTTGTTTTATATACCCTAAACAGTAATAAAATCAATCCAAGAGCGTGTAGAATGTGACTGCACATAAATTCTATACATTCCAATTTATAGAAGCAGAAATCACTAGTCTATTTGACACACGATCCCTGACTATTAAAAGTGACATCTGAGCCAAACGCAAATAAAATTAAACTGTTTACAGTTAAGATTCCCCGCTAACTGCGTGGTAACTCTTCCGGTTCAAGAATGCGAAATGTACACATTCTATTGGCCAGATCTGATAAGATGCTGAGATACTACAAATATGTGTAGCGGATTGAAATTACTATTTATCGACTACAGCTATCTTAAACCAACGTTATATATAGAAATATCTACTGAAATTTTACTGCCATAATATTAACCTTTGAGTTGAATACCTGAAACCATTTAAAGGGAAGTTCTATGAAAGTTTTTATTTAAGGGCGCGAATTTTCAAAATGAGTTTTAAGATTAAATTTTCAATTGTATTGTAAATAGATTATTCGAATACACTACTAATACTCTAATACGTCCAGTAAGTACTTTTGGATTACATTTTTGACGAGCAAGGAAGAATAAAGATAAATTTATGTAAAAACAAAATAGTTATGATACCACCATGGCTTGAAATAAACGTTTACTTGTGATTTAACACTTGGTCTAGCTAACATTGATTACTTGAGAATAAATAAAATATCTACTCTTCATACTCACGGTATCGGCAAATGCAGAAAATTTTGTTTTTTACCTGAAACAAGACAAAAATCATTTTAATTATAATTCTTTTATGATTATATAATCAATTAATTATTAGATTGAAACATGGAGTCAATGCTGGGTATTGTAACCAAAACACGACTATAAGTATGCGTTAACAATAAGTATGATTGTACAGTACAACTTTGTTACCGACTAAGAAAATTAAACTATTTTTATTTTAGTAGGGCCTACATACAAATATTGTTAAGGTTTCAAGTTTCGCGCTTTTTTTTAAGTAAACCGCACTCATTTCAAACTTGCTATTTTTGTTTGTGGTTTTTCTCGGAATGCAAGACTAAACCACAGAGTAAAATCCACCTCTGGCTTCACTTAACTCTCTATTACTGCAACACGAGAAGGCTACAAATAACAAGACCACCTTTACCTGTACCTAGCCTATCCATGTATCATGCTAATAGAGATAAGTTATACGACTGTGAGTAGGTAAATTAGCAGCTACAAAGACCACAGCATTAGCAACTGTTGTGTTTGTGTCGGGGTGAGTAATGTATCATTACTCTCTTGTTGAGAAATTTACAATGGAAAAAGAACACGGTTTGAGTCCAGAATTTACAACAGAGTAGTCAGTAGTGGTCTTAAAATTAAATAATTCTATTATTTAATGCTGCAGATACAATAGTATATTACGTTACTAGTCCTGAAAGTAAGTGTTTATGAGTGGATTACCATACGAGTCCGGTAAACACATTTTGGACGAGCTGGGTACGATAGTTTACACCATACTACTAAATCTGTACAAATCCTTATATACAACCACCAACTAAAGGACTAAAAATCACTAGTCGTAAGAGAGGTTATGTTTTTGTTTATAACCACTCATTGCCACCAAAATACAGTATAATCAGCTGATTGGTGTCCGGTAAAACTCATTACAGTACCGTAGTACGTAATGAAACCGCATTTGAATAAGCTGGCGGCAAACAGCTGTTTTCTGGACTAAATCCTTGCGTGGGGGGTTCGTCAAAATAGTGTATTGTGGCGTAATAGTATATTACGTTACTAGTCCTGAAAATAAGTGTTTACCGGACGAGTGAGGTCGTTCCCGTGCGAGACGAAGTCGAGTACGGGATTACCATACGAGTCCGGTAAACACATTTTGGACGAGTTACGTACGATAGTTTACGCCATACTACTTAATCCGTACAGATCCTTATATATTTCCACCAACTAAAGGACTAAAAATCACTAGTCATAACCTCCAAGAGAGGTTATGTTTTTGTTTATAACCAATCATTGCCACGCAAATACAGTATAATCAGCTGATTGGTGTACGGCAAAACTCATTGCAGAACAGTATTACGCAATGAAACCCCATTTGAATAAGCTGTCGGAAAACAGCTGTTTTCTGGACTAAATCCTTGCATGGGAGGTTCGTCAAAATAGTGTAGTGTGGCGTAAACAGATTTTATTCACAATTTTTTTTACTGCACAATAAAATAACTTGTTAATGCTATAGAAAAAGTCAACGAGATGCATGTTATGGAATAAAAAAGGTAGAGCAATTTCTCCCCCATTTAAAATTGACCCTGTAAATAAATTTTATCGTCTTTAACGTTATTCTGAAGCATTTCCTTAATTGAATTGCTTTATAATGATTATATGGTGTAAAGAGAGATTTTCTATTCATTTCCCCAATAGCATTGACTATAATAGTTATCTATAATATCTAAAACCCCTACCTTCTTTCCCTCAGGTGTATTGTCAGGTAACAGGCTTTCTTAATTATTTCTTCGTAAGATTGAAACCCAAAACATACCAAAAATAAATCTACCTTGAGGCAAACTTAACCAAAACTTACCCACACCACCACACCAAGACTCAAATGTGCACTCCTACTTTCATTTGGAACACGGTAATGGTGTATTTAGACTTTAGACCAATATACGAAGGTAAGTTTTTGCCCCAATAAAATCCAAACCCAGCTTTAGGCATTCTTGACAAGTTTTATGGCGGTCTTCTCCGTTGAACTTGAAAGATGTCGACCATTAGGCAGTCCTCGGGTCGTTTTATGACGGGTTTAATTCCGAACGTCTGCTACAACAGCCCGTTTATAGTTATTGGGTTTATTTATACTACTTTACTTGAGAATAAGAATAAATACCAAGTAGTAAACAAAGTAAATTAAAGACTTGTTTTTTTTTTTGTTTTTTTTGTCCTAAGACGCTAGGCACGAACCTGGGATTGTTTTTCACATTACTTCAGGCTAGACCTAGGGGTTGCGGCATTATCACTTGGATAAAATCCATTGGTGACTTGGCGGGGATCGAACCCGGGACCTCAGGGACGTATTGGAACTTGAAATCTTCTCGTCATATGTGCCTGATTGAATTTATTCACATGTTTTCAAACATTTAGAAGATTTCAATTTCATCCCATTCTACCTGTACTATTATTGTCTCGGAACTGATCAAAATATACTAAATTGTCCTGCTGTTTTGATTAAATATAGATATTAAAATATCTTAGAGCGGTTAGTATGTGTTTAAGAAGAACAATTGTAAAATGAAGCTCATTTTTGGAATTGACATAAATTAGAAGCTTTGCTGAAATATATATTTACAGTACCCATGAACATTCGACTCTTGATTCTATCTGTTTTCATTTATAAGGCTTTCAGCTCTATTTCTCATGTTTGGCACATGATGTAATTAGTTTCAAAGTATTTCCGTACATCTGTTCGTGATAAATTTAACCCCGACTCTGCAACATAATGAACAGACAAGTGAAATCCAGACTAATTTAATTGTAAATTTTCTCTGTCCAATAAAAAATATAAATTAAGTTTCGCATTTTTTGTTCGGTCGACCACTCGATTGTCGAACTTTAAACAAAGTTTTCAGTCTATTTCACATGTGAGGGTGTTTCTTTAATGAACCGAGTGTCGCTTTCTCTCTCACTCACTTGTGTAATTGCATTTACTTTCCCACTCACTCATTTGCTGAGCAATTAAAGACACGCTTCATGAAGGATCGCTCGTGTGAAGGCTACATAGAACGGTTCACTTGCCTGCCTTCGTAACACATACATGTTTGAACTGCAATGGAATACTACTTGACAACGCTAACCTTATTGATGTAACTGAAATATTATTATACTATTGATTATATTCTCAGATGGATAGAAAGTTCTTCTTAATGAGACTCGTCCTTTTTATTTTACATCGGATAACGGCTTCCACAGAGTTAAAGTGTATTGGTGATTATTCGGATTGGAACTCAGACCTTTAGTACTAAGTGCTAATCCCTATCCAATAGACCAGCCGCACCGCCGTAATATATATTACCTGGTTTAAAGAGTGGACAAGTCCACACTGTCTACTATTTACTCTATGATATCAGGGACATATTAATGACAGTTTAAAATTGCATTTACTTAATTTGGATTTGAGTGGTTTACTCTAAGATATACAAGTATAAACCTGAATTAATGTATGTATCTGAAACATATTTTAAAACTTTTGTTACTTTCCGCTATCCAGGTCGATCAACCAAGAAGTAGACCAATCAGTGTTTCTGGTTCCTCCTCTTCAATGTTTCCTGTCTGTGGCCGCCAATTATATAATTATAGCAGAACGAGCAATCAAGACGGCATGTCAGGGAAGTATTTAATTAGGATGTTTTCAGCATACTTAGCTCAGTAAAAAGAAGTAAAAGTATTTGGTTACTACCACCCAATGTCAATGTACCAATCTACTTTGTGGTAGCTTATTGTTTAAAGTATCTAGACACAGATCAACACCCCACGAAGTGTGTGTGTAGAAAAACTGGGTAGCTAAGAGAGTTATAGTGCTAGCTTCAAAGAAAAAATTGCTAGTTTAACTCTAAACAGTCCTATGATCGATTAAAACCAGACTCAGATATCCTTAATCATCAGGGCTTTAATTAATAAATGGTCTTGGGAAAGAAACTAGCTGATCTTAGTTAGCAACTAAGCCGTCATCTCATCCACTCAACATTCATCCTTCATGTTCACCTAAAAAATTATTACTCTTTGGTAGGGGTTGAACACATGTAATCTAAACAACTCATAATTGGCTAGAATATAGATTATATATAATAAATCTTTTAGTTTTGTTCCCCACAGCCTGCGTGGTGGTTGTGCGTCCTCCAGGGATGTTCTTGGTGCGTTTTCCCCCCAGGCTGTCCTGTTTGGCGGTAATAAGCAGCAATTTACCCGCGCTCCCGGGAAGTGCCTATTATCGACCTACAGACCCCGTGATTGGAGACTGGATGCCTCTAGGAACCTGTCCGTCTACGTGCACAGGGTTCGGACCGTTTCCTAGCTAAATGCTAGGTGTCAAAGGAGTAAATCAGATGGGAAACATATGACAATAATCTATTACGTTGCCTCTTATTCGAAAGTACTTTATAACATTAAATAAACTATGGTAAATTGGTGTGGAAGGTATGATAGTTCGATTGACTAGGACTAGACCATTCTTTGGAAACGGCTTTCAAGTACGTTGTTTGGTAAAAAGTCTAAATAGATTTAATTCTTTTGCATGCGGGTACATGTGATGTTAGTACACAAGCGTAGTTAACCTGGGGGTTCCTAATGGAAGCCACGTGGTTTTTATGTCATACATATAGTAATATGAATATATAAACTGTATTGTGTGGATATACTGTATATTATACTGCCTCTGAAAATATAAAAAACAAAGGTTTTCAAGACAAACTTAATTCATTAAATCCAATGTACACACAAACAAATTTGAAACCTAAAATATCTCTTTGGCTAAACCTGAAAAATTACAGTAGACCAAGTATTTAATTACCTCTCTACCTATTAATTCAATTATCGATCGGCCCTTCCTGGGAATCGAATTAAGTATGAAATTTTTAAGACAGAACAGCTCTAAAAACAAAATTAAACCGAAAATGTGGTACTACAGTGTATTTATTGCCACAATGATAGCAAATAGAGCAACCTTTATTACAAAGCCTTTGATTTACGGTCAGTTAAGAGTATATATTGTTCAATCAGCCTTATAGAGTCCGGCTCTTCCCCCCAGAGGCTTATAAGACGTCGTCGCTTCTATATTTGATTTGCAGGGTGTAGGGCGTGATATCAATTTGGTGAGGGAGGCTCCTGATCTTTTTATGAAATATTTGGTCAGTTTTACTGGACGTTATGAGTATGTGGGTTAAGGTTATAATAGAAGGTGTAAATAAATAAAATATTTTACCTGATAAGGAAACAAATAAGAAATATCATGATTTAGCCAGTTAGGATAAGATTTATTGGGAAGTGCAGTTAAAAAAATAATATTAAATTGCACTTAGGTTCTTAATTTCAAGATTGTTATTATATACAACATCACATAAATACATAAACTTGTCTGTACCACAAAACCAGGTAAGGAATATGCAATTGTAAGATAGTTAGTTTACTGTAATAGTATATTTCGTACCTAGGGCCGAAAATGAGGTTTTGCCGGCTCGAGATAGTTTTTAAGTTCGAGACGAAGTCGAGAACTTAAATCGATCGAGAGCTGCAAAACCATTTCGGTCTGTGGTACGAACGCTATTTTTCACCACACTATACCCTATCACCACTATAATAATGCACACTGATAGTCAACACAACTACAACTTTAGGGTTATGTGAAGAAATAATTTGAGGATTCAGCAAAAATAAAAATAAATAGTTGCTAGGCAACGGTGACAATAACACAATTCTATTGCAATGGTATGGATTTTGATTGTGTATTTAAAATGCATTCATGTTTTAAGTAAGTAAGCGGACAGCTGATTTTGCGGCCCCGGGCTGTAAAAACCTGCTCGGTCCCCAAATTACGATGACAGCTGGCATGACCAGCAAAACGTAACTTTCAGCCACCAATTAACGTATGTAATACAGCCAAAAACACCATAGTGTGGTGAAAAACTTTTTTATGTATATACACGCTCACACCGTAAACATTAAAGACTATACAGTATTTACAACAGTGATCAATTTAAGCAGTCACATCGGCCTTAAAAAAGAGCAAGGATACTGAGTTAAACAAAATCATCTGGAGTATACGAGTATTAGTTTCCACGTACGACTATTTGGCGAGAAATAGTATTGAAGCAAGAACGCCATTTTGTTTTACAGTATCTTGGTTTACGGTTGGACCTGATAATTATCGGCATGATAAGTCAAATTAATCACCTTTATAGCATAATTAAGGGTTTTAATTGTAATGCTCACAGGATAAATATAAATATAGAAAAATTATTGATGGCATATTTAATATTATTTTTTTGAGTGTCAGTACGTTAAATGTTCATTAAGAAGTAATTAAACGATAAATATTAAATGAATAAGGATTTCATATACACCGATTGATAAATACATATGTAAAAATAAAAATACTCGATAAAAATACTCTTATGGAGATTAAAGAAGACTTTCTTATCAAGGTTGACTTCTTATTGAGGTTTGCTATAGCATGTGAAAAAGGGTAAATAATGTATTTGAAAATGACACTTGTTATCAAGGGTGACTTGTTATTGAGGGTCTTATCATCGAGGTTCACTGCAGTAACAATACGGGGTGTCCCATAATACTCCCCCATCGTTAATTTTTGAACCGCATATATTCAAACGAGCTTCGATACAGTTTACTGGGGTAATGTGAAGTACTTGTTGGTAGTATTTTGAAATTCACCCCCACCACCAAACAGGGGTTGCAGGGGGTAACTTAAAGTCTTTAAATGGCAACACCTATCAAGTAGCACATCATTTTAAAGAGCCTTAAAAAAGAAAATTAATGTTACAAATCCGACTTTAATACGACGAATTTTCAAAAAGTTATAGCAAGAAATATTAGACGTTAATTTAACTGGAACTTACATTAAAGTCCCACAAACCACTGTACAAGTTACGTTAGTAAATAAATCACATATGATATGAGTTATCCTCCGGTTGAGTTACGGACGTCACTTTCTACGCGTCTAAAAGCGCGTTCACACATGGCGACTAACTAGCCGCTACTTAGTCGCCGCTACTTTAGTCGCCGCTATTTACTCGCCGGCAAATTTTCGATCTCTGTTCACACATCGCGATTTGTAGTAGTTAGTACAGTTCGATGATTCGTTGTGAGTAGGGTTTGCTGTGGAAAATGTCTGTAGGAAGGCGAGAGACTTAGGTTTATACACCTCACTTGCCCCGGCACCACTCTTCTTCGACTTCTTTACTTTGTTCAGTTCATTACGATATGCATCACGTAAGTTCTTAATTTTTTTCTTCAGCACATCTTCAGTCACTATTATTCCATTAAGTCTGAGTTCATCAAGCAATTTGGCAAACGCCTGTTGCTTCGAGTCGCGTTTTAGATATTCAGGTGACCTAATGTCCCACAAACACTCATGCTTTCTGTAAATTTCCAGGAAAGTAACAATTTGGTCACTACTCCACTTCACACTATCGGCCATCTTTAGTATAGAATCCGTATAAACTGACAGAACGTTATTAAAAGGAGCAAAACACAACCACGAGTCGTCAGATCGCAAGCTACCGGCTTCTAGTCGGCGATAACACTATTCACACAGGGCGACAGGGTTGCTACCACTCGCGGCGAGTGTACCACGTGACACTTCAAGGTCAGCTACTGGCGACTACTCGCCCCAAAAGTTAAACATGTCCAACTTTCCTAGCGAGTGATTTTTTACTCGCCGGCGAGTGCTAGTCGCCGCTACTTACTGTTCACACATAGCGATTAGTAGCCGCTACTCTAGTCGCAGCGAGTAAAGTCGCCATGTGTGAACGCGCCTTAATTGAAGTCAATTTGCCAGCCCTGAGAGTGTGACGAATCCCAAGGAATAGCTCATTATGCAGCTTACAGCTGTGATATACGGTGCATTTAGTATGCAATGGTAGACCTTCACGAGGTTATAAATAGACAAGGTGACGTCACTGTGTAGGCTTACTAGGTTATTAGATTACCGTGCTTGTGTAGTCTTTACTTTAATACTTTTCAATGAAATGGCAACCATACAAAGTAGGTATTTAAAGCCAAGTATGAATGGAGATGAGTGTAGGATGAGTGGCGCCATCTTGTAGTCTTGTTAGTGACTAAGCCCGACATATTCCTTATACACAGCTGTTAATTAATAGCCCATACGGCTAATGGCAACTAAGGGACCTACAGTTTATAGTGAATCCGAACCACATTTTTCCCTTTGGTATATACGAATTGGTCTAATTATCAGGATAGTACTGCGGATAGTCGTAGTACTCACCCGTGCGGACGTTATTCCACACCAGGGAGTATCGCATCCACAGTGGATGCCTATACATATCCACAATTCGTGACCTCCTAGTAGCTGGATTACAGGAGGACGCCACCCGTCCCAGTCTGTAGAAGGAGAGTGATTTGACTATGCATCCAATATATGTTAGATGTATGTTTGATGTTGTCCAAAAAGATTAGTACAATTTCATACATTAGCCATACTGGTATCTTACCAGGTAGGATGTCCTACCTGCGTTGGTTGTATCAGCTACAACATAAAGGGCAGCTTTTACTCATAATTGTTGCCGAGTTTGTTTATCTAAATAAATATTGTGACCCAAAATTAAAATATTTGCCTTGCAAATATAATAAACGAAGCTACAGACTGGCTTCCTCTTTTTCCCCGGCCTCACTCTTTTGGAAATCAACGTCGATTGTTGAATTTGGATACTGCAAGTACAATTCTCATCCTTTTGTACAGATCGATTTAATGTGGGTTTCATGTCCAGTTTATTTTGTGCACGCTAATGTTGGTTGAGTGTTTTCTATTATTTTAGGATCAAGTTTACACTGAACATTTTTGGTTATCATTCAAAGGATGCTTAAGTTCAAATAATTACTATTTCATTCAATTAAGATTTGGAATTGAGAAAACATTGGTTACAGTCTAAAAACCATCCATAAAGATAGTGTTATTGGTTTCTGATACTTGCAATCAGTATAATATTTGTGTTGGTTATAGTATTTGGGTTTTTATTAACTGTACAATCGCGTAGTTTTTCTTTTTTACATAGGTAAATTTTCTGAAGGACAATTAATAATTTAGATTATAATTTTAATTGTAATGTTGAACAAATGTCATAGGCATATTATTTCTTGATATCACGATTTTAAATGATGGCCAAAATAAAAAGAGGTCCTTAAAGTAACACTGCGAGATTCAATTAACAAATAAAGGAAGCTGTCACTTTGCAATCTGTAAACCAATTATCAAAACAGTGCTTTGAAAAAGTGACATTTTGACAGACACCACTTCAAATTACACCCCTATATGTAGCGTGATTTTTCTCTTTAAAACCCTAGTTTTTTATTGTTTATGAATACAATTTACGAACTCTCTCTTTTACAATGTTAGTGTAACAATAATGTCCCAATAAAAAATGTAGAAGGGAGAAATTGAAGTATATGTGAATTTATTACTACATATAAGTTACGATCAAGCTTTTGACAAAGCTTTGGTGTTGTCTGTACATATGAAGAATGTTTATGTAAATAATGCAAGTAAGTGTTGGTGAGTGATCATTGTGTTGTCATAGAATGCTTCTCACGAGTGCTGTAATTAGTGAAGTTTGTAGTAATTTTGTCTAACTGCGCAGCCAGTTGTTTTGTGTTTACTCACTTCACAAGCACAGTCAAAATTATTTAATGAAATAGGAATGATTCGTTTAGGCAAAATATGTAAAGTATTTATAATCAGCAAAGACCATGTTATCCTACTAATATTATGAGAGAGTTTGGATGGATGGATGTTTATGACAAGTAAACGCGAAAAATACTAAACCGAAAGGGTTGAAATTCGGTATGATGATACCTCACATTCCCGATTAACATATAGACGTATTATTATCTCAAAAATCCTTTCGGGCTCCGCCCCAATGGCTCTGGAGTTACCCATGTTAACCTTATGAGTATTCATATTTAAAAGGAATTAAAGAAGTTTGTCAGCTGTTTCACTGCACAAGTTGGTTCAATGATATTAAATAGCATTAAAAGTTATGAGACTTACCAACAGGTGCAGCACTATTATTTTTTCGCATTTATGACAACAGCTAATTTGAACCAACTAGCAACAAAAGGCTGAGGTACACGAACTTTACTTTTTTCGATAGTTTAGGTGCATCGGTAGAACATTATGGCTATGGTAGATGTGCTATGCTATAGCATACCGTATAAATTAAAAGAACCAAATTTTCTTAAACCGTGTCCTCTCCCATAACTGCAATAAGAATTTTTTAGTGTATGCCAACCCTGTACAAAGGACGGGAACTCTGATAGTATTTTATATTTGTTAAGTTTTGCCACCATTGGTATTTTCAATATTTTGTAAGGGGACAGTCCAACCCGGTTTTGCTACAATGTAATTTTAACGTCTATTTTCGGTATCATCACTAATTAATTGCCAGTCCAAGGATTATGTTGATAACACAATAAACATTAATTATTATTTCGGTGTCGTAGTAACTAAATGAGTAAAAGGTTTAAGAAACTCATACATAAAACTCGTATTAATTTAATTCTTAAAAATGATTTACTTTTTAACTTCAAACATCAGCAGTTTATCGATAGAATTGCGATTCTTATATTTTAAAATTAAGTTTTAGCTAAACATATTAAGTTTGCTTTACAACATCAACCATTCCGCAGGCTAAACCTAAATCTACAAATATGATGCTACAGTAAGCTTTTTAACACTTAGACTTTGCTCTAGTTCATGTTCTCAATCAAATATTCAATAAGTTTATTGTATGTTTTTGCCAATTAAAAAGAACCTCTTTCACAAACTAAGCGTAAGCAAGTATACAATATGCGACACTTAAGAAGAAACTGGACTACGGATGGCGGAGGACATTAACACGTTATAGGGTCCATAATTCTGATTGAAACTGTATACACCCTTAACTGGCCATATATCTGGCGGGGATGGGCCGTACGGGCTTTGATGGGACAGTAAATAGAACGTTGGTGCTGTAAGACTGATTAGTTGCAGTACAATTATCACAATAATCAAACATATTTCATATAACTTGAGTACAACGCTTAAAATAACTACTCTACTGCGTCTAAAAGCTACCTAAAAATCTATAAAAGGGAAAAAACGTTGCTCAAAATGACCGAGTAAATGAGATTATTCTTATAAATCACAACACGACATTTTAATAACCATTTTTATAGTTACGCAACAAAGTGAAAGTCTTGATAACAGTAATTATAATCAACAGTCGTCAAGGTCTGGAGTTGATGTTTAATTATAGAGTGGTTGAAATATATTTCACTTTCTGATTGACGGTTATCCCTAATGTATGCGTACTTGTTACAATAATGTTAAAGCACTAAGCTTTTATAGTCTGACTATAAGTGGAGAAAGGTCTATGTTATAGTGCTCGCCTCGAAGGTAAAAGGTATCAAAAAAAGGTCGCCAGTTCAATCCAATGATATACACAACGCATCGTTAGTTCAATCCTGATACAAGTAATCCTGGAGTAGTAAGTTGTAGCTTTTGATGGTTTAAATACGTAATAAATTGTCTTAGCTAAAGAAACGGTTGGCCTTAGTCAGTGAAAAAGCTACACAAAGTATTTGACTTTACAGAATAGACTTCCCATGTAATGTACAAATTTGAAGCCAAGTAAATAGATGATGTTCAGCACCATTTCACCATTAAACTAGCATAGATTAAACATTCTTAATCTATAGAACTATTGTATTAGGTTGAATATAATTCAAATCAACGCAGTATCATAGCAAACAGCTGATTTATTTATCACTTGACACAGAATATTGTCATTAGTTGGTGACCATCTCAACAGATTTCACCACGTTTCTTGGCTTCAAATCTTTACAATACATGGGAAGTCTATTCTGTCTATTGTCAATGTTATTAATAATAATCCTTTTTAAACATATTCAAATAAGCCCTATTGCTCCCCATCTGAATTCGTAATGATAAAGTAACAAAGTCCTCGAATAAAGTTCCTATATCCATGGTGGACCTTAATGGTGGATCTACAGTTGAAGAAGTACAACATCTAACAGTAAAATCACAAAGTTTTCACTTGCAAATTGTTATTGGAGTAAGCAATTTCAATCCCTCTACACTCAAACTGCGACACCAAGCGCGTACCATTCATTTGGTACATAACTGAGCACAATGTGTCCACATACCGACACCTCTTTGACCCCTCTTTGATAGTCCAGTATCGACTTCCCAGTTGGTCCATCAGGTACATAAATCTGACACATTATCGACGCCAAAGTAGCCCGGCGTGACGTCACGATGCCCGTGTCTTCTAGAGGAATGTGACGATCACGATCGATAAATTCGGATGTTTATCGCTCGATAGCGGTAGTCACACGTCGGAGACGATTGCCTGCTGAAAGATGGACCAACTTTTGGATGGTTGCACAGTTGAATTTGGATGCTGATTACCATAGTATGAGAATCCACTTTAAATATCCAAAATCAATGAATGTAAACAATTTTCTGTTGAAAGGTAATTTACTGTAATTGAATGAGCAAATCTCAGCGCGTAGCATACTATTATTGACATTGTATTATTTATTTATTGTACAATAATAGTCGGGTTCGCAAACAAACATTAATTAATTCAATTTGAAATTACGGGAACCTTGTTCATAAGACTGAGCTCAGAATTTGAATTTGACTAAGTCATTTACATTGAAGCCGGTCATAGCTTTAATGGTTTAAATATTTCATTGCCGGTTCATTTTTTAGTAAAAGCTTACATGGAATAGTGATGGCTACGACGTAGATTCGGAACCACCGGGGTGCAGTGATATTACGTAGAACAATCATGCAATTGATAAAATAGGATTGCCAAACAATATTTGGAATAAATACTTAAATAATATTTATGTAGATGGTCTAACCCAGGTATAGCTATGATATAAACATTAAATTGAATAGAGTATGAGTAAGTGTTGACGAAACAGTTATTTTATCCCACAATCCCTTGCAACTTTATGTTTATGAATGTACAATGTTCCCTATTTAGGATTGTTTTTTGGACATTCATCACCAAAGATATTTAATTACTTTACCACTCCAGTCCAGACCACGCATGCTTGTGGACGTCCCAGACACCTGAACTTGTCACTCAGCATAAAAATCAGAAACTCTAACCAATCACAACACCCAGAGGTAAGAGCATAGATTCGTGGTTGATCTTTAGCGGAAACTATATCTGGTTTAACCTACATAATTTACACCGTTGTGTTTAAATAACACAAATTTCTTACATCATAAACCTCATCCCTCATGTCAACCCAGTTTACAAGTTTCAAGACCTGTACAGTGTACGTTCGCGCCTGCTACATTTTATGGAGGAGTTTTATTTGAGACGTCGCTCGGAACGACGCGTTTACGATTATTGTTTTTATTATTCGTATCGAACGCCGAACACGCCGCGCCAGGTGGTCGAGTGCGATAAAGAAGAGGATTCTCCAAATTAACAGCTTCGTAAAGTTTACTGCTGAATCCGGTTTGGCTCCTGACGATGGATGGGGGACGTGCAAATACTCTAGTCTGTGTACATAAAGAAACAATCGTTTGTAGGCAAAGGACTAGAAAGAGACATTAAATAGTGTAGGTGGACGGTTAATCGTATACAAATGGGATACTTACGTACTTTATACCGACTACACCGATAAATCGACTTCCAAATACGATTTTAATTATATTAAATAACAAAATCTTCTTAACCTAACCTAACCTAACCCAACCCATCGTGACCTAACCTAACCTAAAGGTTTTATTTGGCCAATTTAGGTGTGGTCGGTATAATACGAGTAAGTACCAACCAGGTTAAGTAAGTACCAACAATGGGGAACGATATTATTTGTGTCAGTAGTAAAATGTTTTCTTAATTTAAACTGTATCAAACTGAAGCTGAAAGAATTGTATTAGTGTTGAATATCCCTCCTACGTAAAAAAAAACTTATGTCCCACGCAAATATTTGAAAACTCGGACCTTTTTCGTAAATTCACTACCACTAGTGGAATGTGGTTAGATTATGTTCTTCAAACTCTATACTACTGAACCTAACCTAACATAACTTAACCCAACTAAAGTTTCATTCACCACTCATCTACCACTTATATTGCTAATAATCTACTGCTCTAAAAACTAGTGGTAGTGAATCAACGGAAAAGGTCCTAAAACTCGAATATGTTATGATTATAACTGTCATTGGCAATAAACTACAACAAGACCTCAACAATGCACATTTTGACAGGAAAAGAGAAGGATGAGAATAGAATAAAGTGATATTCTTTTAGTAACCTTTTTGTTGAACAAGATCAGTCCTCTTTTTCCATTTTTAAAACCCAATGATCAAGGACAGCTGGGTCTAGTTTCGAATAATCAAAAAGCTAATGATTTTTTTATGATCAAACCGGCAACATTTTGATTACTAGACGAGCACTACTAGACTCAGCTAAGCTTATAGCATTGGGAAGTTTAGTAGATGTAGTCTGAATTGGTAGCAACAACTCCAACCAGTCAACCTATAGCAAGCCGTGATTTACCTGAGCTGCCAGTCTCGGTTTATGGCTTGCTGTTTACAACTGCTTTGATTGGGTTTATATGTTGGAGAAGATCGTAAAGTTATAGTCTGGGATCTTGTAGTTTCCGCAGACTCGTACAACTGTTGCTATATGGCGATTCTGTACGATGCTTCTACAATCCCTGGTAAATTAACTGGCATACTGTACTTCGCGTCGTACACGCTAGCTCATTGAACGTAAACAACCCCTTCAAGCAACATCCTAGTAGCAAACCTTCAATGAGCTACATTACGCGAAGTATAGCGTGGCAATAAGTGTTTGCTAACTTCATTGGAGTATTTGAAGTAGCCTTGATACCTTTACACGCAATTAGCCCATGGTATACACTTACGTAGGTAAAGCCTAATGGACCAGCAGTGGATTTCAAATCAACATGTGTTGTTAGCTGCATTTATTCAATGTAAATACACTAGCGTTTCGGGGTCCTGGTCAAAAACCGATTAGAACCCCTTTTGGCGAAGGAAGTGGGGGGCGTGACGTCACTCTCTTCTCTTACTGCAGCCATCTGTGTTCGTGGCGTACACTAGTGGATAGAGTACTTCACTGATGTCCATAAAGCCCACAACTTTTTGTCAAAGATTTTGCTTAGAATGTGATTACTTCTTCTCTGTGCATCTTTAGTAATTAGAATTTGAGGCATTTATAATTTTATTGTAAGAACGGAACTATTTTTTTATTATTAGTTAACATTCATTCGATCTTTATCTAATATATTTTTATATCATCAGCAAGTTTGGTTGGTTAGGTTAGGTTATGACAGTTTAATTTTAGCGTTTGAAACAATCGATTATTATATTGTCTTGGAAAGTATGATTATACAAAAAAATGTTATCTTTTGAAGTTACCAGTTTCCAAACCAAGAAAAGAAAGAAATAGGTTTTAATTTGTTCAAAGTAGTTCGACTGTTAGTTTGGGACTAAGGAACCACTGTACTGTAGACAACGGTGTTGGATGCATAAAATCACCCATTTTGTCCGTTTACGACGTAAAAGCGGCTTGTAAGACGTATAAAATCAACCGTTGTCAGTTAAGATCAAGATCAAGGAACATGTAGCTTGTAGAAAATTACTCTAAACCGTCCCTTCAATGTAACCGGGCTAAATGTCGTTAAATTCGGACTTAACTGTTAATACTGCTCAAATAAAGGGTCTGAGAAGACAATAAAACCACGGTCGTAAAAGGTGATACATCCTTGGGTTTAATCACGGGAATGATTTCGGAGTGGAGAAGAGTGATAAAGTTGGGTGGAACTGTACAGTGTGTAGCCTACAGTCCACAATATCTTTGTATCACCCTTGCTGTGAAGATGCACTTCGTATTTACGTGTGTATTGTAATGATAGTTTTGTCACCTTCACAATCCCAGCTAACCAAATTAATTTAGCATACCTCGCAAATAATGTCAATTACTGATTTGTGAGTTGGTGTTTAACATTTTAGTGAATCACCAACTGAAATTGGTTTAGTTTTTGAAACGCTATTTTTCTGTACTTAAGACCAAAATTAAAATAAATAATCTATATATATAAAAGGCAAAGCCCTCACTGACTGACTGACTCACTCATCACTAATTCTCCCACTTCCCACTTACCTAGGAGGCTGAAATTTGGTACACTGATTCGTTAGGCATTAAATAGGAAAACTGAGTGGTTTTTATTCTGATCGGACTCTCGGGTTCCGCCCCAGTGGCTCTGGAGTTTCCCATGTTAACCTAATGAGTACACATATTTAAATGGAATTAATGTATCATAACAGCTGTTTCAATTAAACAAGTTGGTTCTGTTCTGTGATGTTCAATAGCATTAAAGTTACTAGGATTACCAACAGAGTGCAGCACTATTATTTTTTTAAATTTATGACAACAGCTAATTTGCAACCAAAAGGTGAGTGAGCGCAGCGAACGAACTTCAACCCGGAGGCGAGTTAGCGTAGCGAACGAGCTAACCTGAAGGCAAGTGAGCGCAGCGAACGAGCTCCAACCGTAAAGGTGAGTGAGCGTAGCGAACGAACTTCAACCAAAACGTGATTGAGCCATGCGAACGAGCTCACATATGAAGTTAAACGGGGCAAAGCCCGCGGGTACAGCTAGTCTTGAATAAAAACATACTGCTGAAACGTCACTGACTAATACGCCTAGTAAGCTACCTAAGGCATCTGACTCAACACCCACTCAAATTCAATTCGTATTTAGGTTAAATTCACTATGTATTCCTCATCTGATAGTGATAATCCCTTAAGGTCCACCAATCTTTGTTTTTTGTGGACCTAGCACCCGCGTCCAAAACCCCGAGATATAGCAATATAACATAGCTAAAATCCATCGACGATTGGTACGATTGAACTCCGCCCTCCTCGACACTTTCGTGCTATAACCACTGTACAAAAGTTATAAAGTACTATTCTGGCATGTCGCTACTTCTGCGTGTTATACACTTAATACTTCACACTCACTGACTTGAGTCAAGATAGTCGGTGGAAAGTATCTTTGTGCTTCACAATCGTATCTTGAACACATCTGACACATGTGGGAGCGTGGAAGCGTTCCTCTGCTGAATGTTGAGGAATTCTTTCTCTTGGGCTATGATTAAAGTGTCACAATTTGGTTTTGCTAACCAAGCCGCTAGGCTTTACTCTCAGCTGTATTCGTATATTATATCTTAGACAAAATGAATTAAATATAGACCGTAGCCGTAAGTACATGGCGCTCCCAGCGGGTGCGCCAAAACCTATGGTAACCATGGTAAATTCTTTTTGTCTATCTATATATATATATATATAATCCAATGTATGTTTGTTTGTATGTTTGTTTGTTTGTTTGTTTGTTTGTTTGTCCTTTATGGACTCCGAAACCGCTCGACATATTGTAATGAAACTTTCAGGTATTATTAAGCATTATTCAAGAGTGGTTTGTGTGAAGTTTGGTGCAGATCCGTCAAAAGGGCTCCGCCCCAGTGGCTCTGGAGTTTCCCATGTTAACCTTATGAGTACTCATATTTAAATGAAATTAAAGAATCTTAACAGCTGGTTCAACTAAACAATTTGATTCTGTGATGTTCAATAGCATTAAAAAGTTAATAGCTTTACCAACAGGGTGCAGCACTATTTTTTCTTTTACATTTATGACAACAGCTAATTTGCAACCAAAAGGGGAGTGAGCGTAGCGAACGAACTTTAACCTGGAGGTGAGTTAGCGTAACGAACGAGCTAACCTGAAGGCAAGTGAGCGCAGCGAACGAGCTCCAACCTAAAGGTGAGTGAGCGTAGTGAACGAACTTCAACCAGGATGTGATTGAGCCATACGAACGAGCTCATCTTGAAAATGATCGAGCATTTGACATAAAACTACATTAGGACAGGACGACGTCTGTCGGGCCAGCTAGTGATTATATACAAGTGAAATGTGCGATGAATAAGTTTTGGATTTGAAACAATTCACCACTCATCGTGTACTACTTATTTAGAAATGTGTTAATTTAATTACATCAACATACAAATCTTCATTCTTTTACCCAAAGCAACAAAGTAAAATAGATCATAATATGTACTGTATGTGAAAAATAAATGTCTACATCACGGTAATGGTTTTATAGTGAAAAATACTATTTGAATTAGATACAAATGTACGTAATAACAGTTGATTTAAATATGTTACCACTAATAAAAAAACAACAACTTTGTTTTTGCAACATAAATGTCATTGAAACTTTAAATGTTAGGTTAGGTTCAAATAGTTAACGATGTTCAACCCGTAAATCGTTCCTTAATAAACGAATCTATGACCAACCCGAAGCGAAAATTGTTCTTCAACCACATAACAATTAAGAGTGTATTTCAACTCGAACGCCGATACACCGATCTACCGACGCATCGTGGACTCAATGCAAGATAAATGACTGTTTAGAACTACCGAGTACCTATAATGACCAGGGAACAAATGATGGTAGTTAGTGTTAATGACTGCGAACCGAACCAATCACTATAGACATGAAACATATTGACTCGTAGATTGTAGACTTTAGACTGTAGATCAACGTTGTCTTTTGTCTAGGGTTGTAGATGAAAATGGGAAACTTTTTACGACTGGGACAGTGCCATCGTCCTGTAATCCACCTGATTGGAGGTCACAAGTTGTGGATATTTATAGGCATGCGCTCTGGATGCGATACTCCCTGTTGTGGATTAACGTCCGCACTAGTATTTACTACGACTATTTGCAGTACTGTCCTGAAAAATTAGACAAATTAGTATAAATTACAAGACAATTTGTGGTTCAGATTTCACTATGAACTGTAGGTCCCTTAGTTTCCATCGGCTGTAGTGGCTGACTTTCACTATTAATAGTCAATGGTATTAATTATCCGTCCTGTCTAAGGGACTTGTCGGCCTTAGTCACTAACAAGACTACAAGAGCGCATCACTCATCCTACACTCATTTCCATTCATACTTGGTTTAAAATACCTATCTTCGTTTGGTCGCCATTTTATATTATATTGCTAGAATGTTATAGGAGATTACCGGGGCTGTTTGTAGCTATCTGTTTGTAGCTAATTTATGGTGGAAATATTTTAGTGGACCTAGGGTGAATGGGTTTTCGGAAGATCAATTCAAATTAATTGCCAATTATATTATTGTAACAATGATTGGAAATTCGTAAATAAAATTAACATCCGGAACCTCATAAGACATTCGAGTACTAAAATATAGCATGTACCTAATAAGTCGATCACGTTTTATACCTAAACTAAAATTGACCTAACAAAAGGAGAGCCTAATTAATAACGATAATCGTCACAGAATTATTTTATATTCTCAGCAGTTTTGACGTCGGGACATTTATGACGATTAACTTTGTTGCTTGTATCATTAATTTCATGGTAATTAAAAATCCCCATTTTCTTTCAACTGGATGTTTGGAATATTTTGAATTCCTTGTTATTCGGAAAGCTATGTAAAGTTAGCTATTTTAGTACGATATACGTATACTTATTATTTCTCAATACACGATGCGTATTATTTCGGGTTCCTAACTATTACCTTTGACCAACCAATAGTTAATGGTATTGCATTTTAACGTTGGGTTTACCAAAAATATCATCTGAATCATAAACAGGGGGGAATCCACAAACAGGGCACAGATATTCGAGTATCAACTACTAAACTACTAGATAAAATATTGTATGGATGAATTTTAATTTTCATCCATAACATTTTATATTATCTTGCACAGTTTCATATATTATATCTAAGGAAAATAACGCCATTTTAAAGAAGCTAGCAATTCCTAACAAAATAAGTTCAGAGCCTTTTTCAAATTTTACATGTCAAAACTTAGTATAGATTATGCCAGTACATAGTGTGTTGTGAAATTTTAAAGCCTATTTTATTTAAATTTGAATTTCCCGCCCTTAGCGCCACCTGCGGTGGCCGAGGTCGGCAGTGCTTATCTGTCCGTTGGGTTTTAAAATCATATCATTGTACTAGTGGGGGTGCTGGCGACAAGTTTGGATGGCTCCTGTGATAATGTAAGTGTTACATTTATTTAGTTTAAGGATTTTTATATTCATGTTTAAAATGCTTTTCAGGTGCTACAATTTAGTTGAAAAACATAATTAACCAATGTGTACAAGTCTTTATTTACTGTAAAATTTCGTTCGCCACGTGTGGTCAGTTAGCCTGTTGGAATTTGCAATTTCTTGTAACTTAAATAGTAAAACTTCAGAAGTGATTTGAAAGCTCTGTAATTTTAAAGATGAGAATTATATAATTTTAATATTAGGTTCTGGACAAATACTTTTTTTAATTTCAATTTATAGTAACTGAACTCAATGATTGATTTTTGTATTGAACACTTCATAAGAAATCCAAATCAATGTTTTATCTCTTTCATAATTCTTCCCACAGGAGTATTGTAATATTAATTTATTTTAATTTAAGCTTGTGAATGGTTTTGCAGACGGGAGTCGAATTGTACCTAGCTAAATCTAAGCTAAACATGGCCCAGCCAACCCCTGCTGTATAGAGTAATGTACCAGTCTATATATTATTGGGTACTACTAATAATGGGTATTTCTAGTATATGTGCAAAGGTTTATTTGATTTTTAAAAAGTAATAAATTGCTGATCTATAATTTGCTGAGTCATTATTAATTGACTCCCCTCGTTCACTGGTCAACTTGGCGACCCTCTTGGCTGATCCACAAGCTAAAGGAAGTGGATCTAAATTCACACCATAATTATATTCAATTGGCCACCCTGGAATATAATTAATTTGCGCCACTCTGCTACACTTCCTGAGCTTTAAGATAACCAAGACATTGAACGAGGTCACTTAGGCTACTCCGAGAATTTCATTTGAACTTTTATGAACTATGAAAATCCAGCGTGGTGTTGTGTGATTATTAAGTTAAGAACTGTAATTACAATACTCATAAAGGGATGATAAAGGACATGTTGGTATAAGTATATTGTAATAAGATTTTGAGGGTATTTTATCATTACGATCTTAAACCGGTTTATTAAATAGGCTGAATTTAAATAGTTCAAGTAAACAACGGTGAAATCGAACAGCTAGGTGCTAAACAAAAAGGTTTAAATTAGCTTAAAGAATTCTAATGTGTTGATCCGAATTTTGAAACTAATAGGTAGGGTTCACTAAATCCTTCCTTTCCTCACCTTTATCAGCACTTATCCTATTATCAAGATGGCGAACTACAATGTCAATTATCTTCAAAAGGGCGAGTTGATTTATGAAATAATGTGCAGAGAGCTAGACTGTCAACATGAGGTTTTAAATAAATTAAGTGTAGATGAACTCAGAAAATCCTTGCGTAAAATCATTGGGCAGGCACCTAATTTTTCAAACATTGAAAATAAATTGACTGTTTTGGCGGAGATTAAATATTGCCAAATTGCGTCAAGCGTATTGCAAGTGCTAATCGATCGACAGTCTGAAGAGCCTACGGCGCTGAATTTAGCTAAGATAAATGCAAAGCTAGCGCATTTAGAGCTAAGAGCAAACATGCTAAAACGAAGTATACTGTTAGAAACCGACCGCAAAACCGTTGAAGAGTTAGACAAAACCATGGTTAGTCTTAGTAATAAACTGTCAGAAATCGAGAATAAAATCGCTCCGGACGAATACCAACGTTTTCAAGAAGAATTAAATAAATCGTTAATCGAGAGTGAGTCAGCCGATGAGGAAATAAACGGCGTATCAACCGGGCAGCTTATCACCTCTTCACCTAGTAATCAGCTGAGATTAGGGAACCACGACACGGCACACGTCCCACCTCAAGGTCACTGTACGCCCCCGCACCCCGCGGACCCTGTTCGTCCCGCTCCTGCACCGCTGCCACCGGTCGACTTGTTCCAGAAACTAGCAAACCCATTGGAAAAAATTTTGTCAAAATTTCCAGAGAATTGTACTGGTATGGAGATAACCCCGTTACTAAACTTTCTGAGACAGACAGTAATTTTACAACAGGAATCGCGCCTACCCGAAGATCAGATATTTAGAATAATTAGCAGGTACGCTATTTCTCCGCTCATTGGAACAATAATAGAATGCCAAAACGGCGGGAAAAGTATCATACAAACACGCAGAGAAATATTAAATTCATTTATTCCAGCAGCTTTGGGAGAGCAACTTAAATACGAGTACATTCATCGTCCCCAACGCTACGATGAGAGTTTATCACTGTACTGTGAGGAAATTAAATTAAATAACCAAGTATTCATGGCCAACCTAACGGAGAAACAATTGCTTGACTCTATTAGAAATGGATTGAACCCGGACACCCGCAACAAGATAGCTGTATATAAATTCCCCGAAACAATGAATGAATTGAAACTTATTGTGGTGCAAATGAACAATTTGGTCTATAATGATTATTTGAGAAACAAAGCGTGCGCCAACGTAGTCCCTATGAGACCGGTATTAACCGCGGCCATGCCTGTTTCGCAGCCTGTTGGATTGCCTGCAAATCACGTAAATGAGCAAAATGTGTACCATCACTCAAACTTCCACAGTCGCCAACCAAGCGATGTAAAGAGATGTTTTATTTGTAACAGACCAGGCCATTTAGCCCGGCATTGCTATCGTGGTTCAAAAAACTAGTAGACGCGGGAAAATTTGCCATTAAGTCACAGCACCACTTTAAGGTAAATGTTCCCGCCAATACAAACAACCAACAAACTTATTGCCCAGTTAATCGCAATAATGAGTTTACTACACATAGTAAGGGTTTTAAGAAGGAGTTCCGGAAAATAACAAAACAATGGAATAGTTTAAATAGGAAGAATTGTATGCCGACAAAGGGCCGAACGGTATCAAATTTGCCGTGCTTAAATGTGATTATCAATGAGAATATAACTATTCCAGCATTAATTGATAGTGGTGCTTCCTACAACATTTTAAGTTTAGAATTATTCGAGCAATTATTGAAGAGTAAACATGCAATTAAATGTAAACAAAGCATACCTAGTCATTTAATGGCGGCAAATGAAACTCCTATAAATGTAATAAATGCATGCAACTTAAGGATTAAAATTGGAAAATTTACATGGTGGGAGAAATTTTTAGTCATTGAGTCAAATCGATACAAAATAATTTTAGGAATGCCTTTCCTACAGCACAAGGGGCTTTGTATTGATTTCCAGAGTAACACCTGTCATTTCAAATTTGAACCAGGATATTTAATTGAATTAAATGTGGACGACCAGATCGATCTAGGATTAAATGCGATAAGAATAGGATGCATAGAAATGCAAGACGAAACCGAAAAGTTTATTGCCGAATATCCATCGGTATTCACAGATCAAATCGGCGAAGCGCTCGACCTTGAGATAAAGCTAGAGGTCACTGACCCCACTCCAGTTTCTATACGGCCCTATAACTTAAGTCCTCCGGCCATAGCTAAAATGAAGGTAATCATTGATGAATGGTTAAAACAAGGAATTATTGAACATAGCACGTCTCCTTATCAAAGTCCTGCATTTTTAACCAAGCGTGACCGTCTCGTTGTAAATTACGCTCAAGTTAACCAGCGTATAAAGAATATTTCTTATCCACTGGGTGATATTGAAAACATGTATCAGCATCTGCAAGGGGCGAATTATTTTTCCATATTCGACCTTAATAAGGCTTTTTTGCAGTGCCCATTAAATGAGGAGAGTAGGGATTTAACCTCATTTGTATGTGCGGTGGGAAAGTTCCGTTTTCGCAGAGTATGTTTTGGTCTAAAGGTCGGAAGTTCCATATTGAGTAACTACATGGATAAGATATTTTATCACCTGAAATATAAGCACCTATTGATATATTGTGACGACCTTCTAATTTTTAGTAAAACTAAAGAAGAGCATCTAAGACATCTACACGAAGTCGCTAGTATTTTAGCGGCGAACAAGTTGACAGTTAACCCGGACAAAGCCAGATTCTTTTGCACTGAGATCAGTTTTTTGGGCCATTTAATTAGCCATAATTCTATAACTATAGATCCAGAGCGCACTGTGGCAATCAAGAATTTCCCGGTCCCTCGCACAGTAAAGCAAGTGAGACAATTCACGGGCATGTGTGGTTATTGGCGGAAATATATTGAGAATTATGCCGATATTAGTCGACCTCTCCATGCGCTCAAACGAAAGAATACAAAATTCTTATGGACAGCAGAATGTCAAGGTGCCTATGAGACTCTTAAAGAGAAAATAGCAAATCCCCCAATATTAACTATGGCTGACTTTAACAAACCGTTCGTAGTACATACGGACGCGAGCGCCACAGGTGCCGGAGCGGCTCTCCTACAGTATAATGAGTCTGGTGATCTGATGCCGATTGCTTTTTATAGTAAATCGTTCACCGAGAACGAACTGCGTTATTCCATCTACGAGAAGGAAGCGTATACAGCGGTATTGGCTATGGAGAAATGGAACGCCTACTTATCACCTCAACCCTTCACCTTAGTGACGGACAACCAGGCGTTAAGTTACGTGTTAAACACTAAGAACAAATTAGGACGCCTTTCCAGATGGGTAGAACGACTACTAGCACTTCCATTCAACGTAGTTCATAAACCTGGGACAGAGAATGTTATAGCGGACGCCCTATCAAGACTCTACGAGCTACCAGAGGAAACTTCGGAGAGTAACACAATCAACGTATCTGGAAATAACACAGTTACTTATGGCAGTGAAAGCGCGCCTAACCCGGTAGAACAGCTGAATATGTTAATTAACGAGCTCAGAGAACACCCTGTACAACACCATGGAGGAGTGAACTTTATCAGCGAGATACCTATGGCTATGAAGGACCTGAAATACCATCAACGTCAAGATAAGGAATGCAAGAGGATCATGAAGAGTATAAACGACGGTACCAATCAATTAAACTACGTTATGAAGAACGAACTATTGATGTATAAAGGATCTAAGGGAGGAAACAAGATTTATTTACCCGAGAGGTTAATAAACGTTGCATATACATTCTTTCATGATGGATTAAATGGAGGACACCTTGGAATCGCACGGACGGTGGCAAAAATCGAACAGTATTTTTATCGGCCAGACATGGAGCGTATTATTAGGGGTAAAATTAAAGAATGTCGCATATGTATGATGTCTAAACCTGCCCAAAGAAAATATGAAGGAAAGTTAGTATCGAGACCAGTCACATCTGCTTTTGAAACATTATTTTGTGACATTTTAGGCCCACTTCCACGCACGACTCGAGGAAATAAATATATATTTGTTGTGTTAGATGCATTCACTCGATTCTCCTGGACATTCGCTTTGAAGGAAGTGAATAGCAAAGCTATAATAGCTAAGTTGGATCAAATTTTTGGATTATTTTCAGTACCACGCACTTTAGTATCTGATAATGCCACTTACTTCACTTCGCAACAGTTTAAAGCCTACCTGTTCAAAAATTATGTAACACATCACCTGATTGCCCTGTACAGACCCTCAGCTAATCGTGTGGAACGACAGTTAAGAGATCTAGGCACATTGCTTAAGTGTTATTATGCCAATGAGCAATCTAACTGGGACGCTGAATTGCAGTTCATACAGATGACTTTAAATACAGCGAAAAATTCGTCCACTGGTTTCAGTCCATTTTCGCTCATGTTTTTCCACGAGCCCCGTAACGCCCTCTCAAACATATGGAACCTGGATGATCTATTGAGTGAGAGCTTAAGTCGTAATGATAAAGTCAAAAATTTAACTCAGGCCTTACGAAATGTTAAGTCTAGCATCGCACGTAGCAACAAACGTGAGAAATATTCGGAGAAACGCATCCGACATCTATTCAAAGTGAATTCTATAGTATTTTGGAAAACGCACTACTTAAGTAAAAAGATAAACAAATTCAGTAAGAAACTAGCCCCAAGATATGATGGTCCCTGGCGCATTGTCTGGTTTGTAAGCCCCAATACAACCATAATTCAACGATGCGATAACGTCCTAGACGTGAGGAAAGTTCACATATCTGAACTCAAACTGTATGTGTGATAAGGTACAAAGTATGTGCCTCCAAATACTGTCGGACACGAAGTTTAGTCGAAACCTATTGTAAATAAACATTTATAAATTGTAAATAGTAGATTAGGAAATGTTTAGGCTAAGAAACTGAGATCATGAAGAACAGTGTACATATTATTTGTATTAGCAAAATATAACCACTATGGATACATTGAAGTGAATAACCAATTCGCATATAAATGTGTAATTAAGGAATAATGAAGGAGATTATATGAAGATAAGCAGTTCGGAGGAGCAGAAGGATTAATGAGCATAAAATTATGTGCTAAAATAAGGTTCAGAATGTTTATTTACGTTGGTGAACAAAGATAAGGTGATAAAGTAGATAACAAGAATTGGTGATAATAGCAACGCCTATTTATATGAATATTTATAAAAAAGGGCACCGCAAACTAAAGTTATTTCAGTATAAACTGCAATTAGTATAACAGTCGTTAGATCACAAATGGGACTGGATACATTGCACGGCTGAGCGTGTAAATAGTAAACAAAGGAGTACACATTTATTTTAATGCTGAGAAGGCAAGTAGGTTATTCAATTATTGAGAATGATTAGCAAAGGTGACATTTATTAAATAGCAAGATCTAAGGCAGTTACGAAATATTTCGTTATTACATGGATTATAACATAAAAGTACCTATATTGTTGATGAACTACAATGAAGACTGGAAATGAAGATAAACGAAGACGGAATGAAGAATAGATTGAAGAATACGATTCCTTCTTTTCCGTTACCTATTCCTTATTCCTCTCAAAAATAAAATGTTTTTATTTAACGCATTTTAGGGTAAAGATCTGTAATGTTAGTAAATAGTTTTAAATCAGACTGAACATTTCATTTACAATTTTGAATTTGTGCATAAGGTTTTACATAAGGTTCGTTTGAGGATAAACGAAACAGCTGATAACTAGTTGACCGTGATTGTTTGGTAGGATGATTAGGGCACTGATAACGAGAAAGGATTCATACTACTGTCCGTATCTTGTTTGTTTGGAATCATAAACCTGTCTAATGAATTGCAATTCTATATTTTGTGAGTTTATTTATTTTTACTGTCCAGAATAAGAATTAGGGACAAATCATGTTTCAGTTAAGGATTTTTTAATACGGCAGACACAACTGAATATGACCTAAAATAAATAAATAGGTAAAGAAAGGTTTTAGAGTCAAGTTGACTTATTTTATGATAAATCGAATAAATTAAACTCTCGTTAATGATCGAGGATGGATGAATCAGTGAATGCTAGGGATGAAAGTTTGAATGTATGGGATTAGCAAAAGGTTAGCGCGTCTGTGGTACGAATGTTCACACTCATTATCTGTTTTTATTTTGGTTTCACACATCACACTTGGTACTTACGTGGCCCGGGACACACAGGGTACTTCACATTGAACTTAGACACTTGTTATTTTTGCCACTTTATGTACACAAACATTATTATTATGCTCCATTTTGGTTTCGCCTTAAGCGCACTTTTGGGAATATACAGGAAAATGAGAGTTTAATGTTAAGTTTTGTTTGACGTAGGTTTTTATACAATTTCGTGGTTCAGGATTACTAGGTCATATAAAGTTAGTTTAAAGTAAGTTTTGGGTACTAACAGCATGTATTTAGGTTAAGGAATGTAATACTTTGCTCTGAGAGGTTCTAAATGAAAATGTCTGACTTTATTTTACGATCAGTTTGCCGTATTTTTCAGAGTGAAAGTTAAGTTGTCTTATCTTGATTATTGTTGTAACCTGTCATATGTTAGACCGAGCGATTGCAGCGCTCTGTACCCTGGCGGATGGCAACGAAGAAATCTAGAACCATTGCGATTGTTGCCCGCCAAGTAGTTGTAATTCAAACGGACGCTCCTGCGTCGGAAAAATTTGATTTCTTTGAATGAGAAAATGTATAAATTATGTTTGGTTTTATTAGATGAAAATTTGTAATGTTTAGAAGAGCTAAGTGAGTTAATTTTTTTATAGGCTTGTAAAATTTTAAAAAGCAGGGGAAAATTTTATGCCAGTACATAGTGTGTTGTGAAATTTTAAAGCCTATTTTATTTAAATTTGAATTTCCCGCCCTTAGCGCCACCTGCGGTGGCCGAGGTCGGCAGTGCTTATCTGTCCGTTGGGTTTTAAAATCATATCATTGTACTAGTGGGGGTGCTGGCGACAAGTTTGGATGGCTCCTGTGATAATGTAAGTGTTACATTTATTTAGTTTAAGGATTTTTATATTCATGTTTAAAATGCTTTTCAGGTGCTACAATTTAGTTGAAAAACATAATTAACCAATGTGTACAAGTCTTTATTTACTGTAAAATTTCGTTCGCCACGTGTGGTCAGTTAGCCTGTTGGAATTTGCAATTTCTTGTAACTTAAATAGTAAAACTTCAGAAGTGATTTGAAAGCTCTGTAATTTTAAAGATGAGAATTATATAATTTTAATATTAGGTTCTGGACAAATACTTTTTTTAATTTCAATTTATAGTAACTGAACTCAATGATTGATTTTTGTATTGAACACTTCATAAGAAATCCAAATCAATGTTTTATCTCTTTCATAATTCTTCCCACAGGAGTATTGTAATATTAATTTATTTTAATTTAAGCTTGTGAATGGTTTTGCAGACGGGAGTCGAATTGTACCTAGCTAAATCTAAGCTAAACATGGCCCAGCCAACCCCTGCTGTATAGAGTAATGTACCAGTCTATATATTATTGGGTACTACTAATAATGGGTATTTCTAGTATATGTGCAAAGGTTTATTTGATTTTTAAAAAGTAATAAATTGCTGATCTATAATTTGCTGAGTCATTATTAATTGACTCCCCTCGTTCACTGGTCAACTTGGCGACCCTCTTGGCTGATCCACAAGCTAAAGGAAGTGGATCTAAATTCACACCATAATTATATTCAATTGGCCACCCTGGAATAAGATATATCCTTTACATTAACATCTAATCAAGAGAAACACTTTAACGAGATAACGCCATACTTAACGTGAATCACCTTCATCAAATATGGGCCTGCAGATAACTGCCTCGTCTTAGTTCTCCCTCTTAATCAACCAAGCAACAACCCACGGATCAGTTAATACCTACAAATACAAGCTAGGGAAGAGGCAATAAAACTAAGCAGATTCGACTCAGGTTTAATGGCGGAAATGAAGGCTGAAGGACAAGGGAAACCCGACAAAGTCCCTTGCAACAATCGGGGTGACTTACAATTTGTATTGTGTAAATAAAGAGTTACACAGTATGTAGCTTACACAGTGTTATTTACAAATAATACTCCTGCCACATTAAACCTGAAGACTAAGCGAATTTCCATTTGCCTGATTTGATTTTCACTTAAAACTATTTATATGACATCAGGTTTAACGAGTAGGCCTACCTAGGTTTGTTGTTATTACTGGAACTTACGTAGTTATACATTTTATGTTGTCGCCACATAAATTGGAGTTTATGCAATAGTCCATTCCTTTATACGCACATCGTTCATTCGTTCGTCATGATGTTCCAGTCCAGTGATCTGAAACCCCACTGGACTGATGCTGTTTTAGGACTTAGTCCTCTTCAGCCAGTGCGCAAATATCAATCACCGAACAGTGAACGTTGGTTTTTGGTGCCATTGACTTTAGATGCTGAAGTAAACTCCCTCTATGTAACAACAGTGATGATGATTCATCTTAAAGCCAGTATTTTAAAAGAGTTGTTTAGCCTCCTGATTTCTGTATTATATGTGAAATGGTTTACAATACCTGCATATATTCTTAGGTGCTGTAGTGGCAACTATTTTTCTTCTTCAGGCCTACAAGTTGCCAGGTTCAATACAGAGTTCAATAAAGCCCTTTCGTTTGTATTGTGTTTTTTGTAAAAGTATGTACGTATTATGTTTCTGTGTCTCGAGTGTGTTTTATTTATTAATTTCCTTTGACGACCAAATGAAGTGATTGAAGTGATGAGTGATGAAGTGATGAAGTGATGAAGTGATGACATACCTTGTAGGCCTGATACAAGGTTCTATTAAAACCCGAAACTAGTTGCCACTTCCACAACCAAGTATTACTATATGCAGGTATTGTAAACTATTTCCAGTATTTTAAACTCAAACAGAACATTGTTTTATGAGGCTTTAGAAGAGTAAGCTACTATTGAAGTTCACATTATTTATTTTAGTTTTCCATACTGAGAAAAATAGAATAGTGAATCCAATTGGATTTTTCCTTGTTTAAAACACTCCCCTCACTAGGAGGTGATCAATTTTTTACTCGAAAAATTTCTTTTTAAGTTGAAAAGCTTCCTTTTTCCCGATAATTTCAATTTATTACAATTGTTTTAAGATTTTACCAGTTTTTATTAAGATCCAAATAATATTAAAACAAAATTAATGCACACCAACCTGTATTTTCATTAGAAAGTTAAATTAAACAAGACAATATATTGTGATGAGGCCTGTGGAATCTCGAGCTCCGAGTGGCCTTATACAGATCTCATGACTTGATTTGCATATAGATGAAATGTCTTTACACCAAGTGAAGATCTATTGTTCTGCTACAGTCATTTACAACCATTCTGTGATGCTGAGTCTGTTTAATTTTACACTACGAGAAGTACTTCTATTTATTATCAATACTATATTAAAGAATTAGCAAATTAGATTTAACTAGAGACAATACCATAAGGTAATAGTTAATACATGCTATTTCATTTATATGCAATCTACATCGATAATAAGTCATCAGATGAATGATCCTGTGTTGGGAATTGAATAACCCGAATTGATTAAATAATCAAAATATATTTTAAGAAAAAATAGCCAAATTTACACTAAGAAATGTAGCTTTTAATACCTGAACCATATATAATACCTAGGTGGCTACAATTTGAATTCAAGTCACTTGCTTGTTAAACCAGTTTACCGTTATTTATAAAACATCTCAAAGCTTTCTATATGTTTACTACAAACCGAGGTATGCCAAGAATCTGTCATGTCATTTTGCGGTAAAATTAATTACTTATGCTTAGTTAAATATTCTTATTCCACATGACTTATGATTCTCATCTCGGATTGACATCTTTAAAAATAAATTGCAAAATAGTTGTCACTTTGAATGGTTTATTTGGCATTTTCCATGGTTGTGATTTCGATTTATTAAATTGTCCTTAAATCATATTTAACTAACCAGCTATAGTATTACTTTAAAACTTAATTTCTTTGTTAAAAAACAATTTGACTTATGTAAGACGAAACGTTTAAGGAGAAAGCCGTGATACAAAATGGTGGACGCTTTGAATGGATTTCAACAAGAAGCACTGAGAGAACACTCTAGCAGACGACGCGAAAGAGCAGTAAATGTGGCGGGAACACGAGTGGGTTTTGGCGGCAAGTTACACGAGTCTCTCACGCACTGAAACAAGAGTGAAGGGCTGTGTCTGCCATATCAAGTGAAATACTGAAACATGTTGTTATTCTTAAATGTCAAAGAATTATAGACAACTGCCTACGATATACACTTACATGTAAAGCAATGCTCATTTACGTAAAGAATAATAAAAGGCTCAAAAATAAAATACAGATATCAAAACAACACATCAATGCTTGGTAACAAAAAACTTACTGGATGATTTTAAGATTGAGTGTGAACCTTTTGGGGTTAAAGTCTGATGACATTGTGTTACCTTGAATGAAAGAATACTCAGATTAACATTTTGTGTTAAACCGTAATACACTAGTCCAATATTTTTACTATTATGGAAGTAACATAAACTCATTTAAACATTAGTTTCATTAGTTCTACAGTGATAATAGTAACGAAAAATTTACTTTCACTACATTTCAGATGAATGAATAATGTGCTGTGAAATCACCGAACTTTATAAAAACTTCATGAATAAACAGTTTCAAGAAAGTTAATTTCCTTAATTGCTTTGAAAGTGTCAGCTAAATGAGAAGCTTTTAATAATTAAAAGGCTCCAAACAGTGAAACTAAGACGAGTCCATACAATTGCAAATGCGATGCTATAACTTTTTAGTCTAAGCTGATTTTTAAAGGGATAAAATAAAAATATCCGTGGTAGAAAGTGGTCTAAGCTTATCAAATGTTTTAGGAGACAACCGGACTCGAACCCGTCACTCTTGTAATAAAGTCTAAGACGCAGACTTCTAGGATAGCAACACAATCAATGAGATATTTTTTGATATGATAGGTGTTTTAATTGAATGTCTAAATTCAGTACAACGGTATAGTATATTGAAATATTTCATTTAATTTTTTTTATTGATATAGTTATAAGAATATGGATTATCCTAACAAGTTTTAAAAGTGGAATGTAGACAAATGTTTCCTAAATTGATTTATAACTTATCAAATTATAAATAGAATACCCCCGCCGCAGCAAACCTGCAGACTTAGCGAATTTCCATTTGCCTGATTGGATTTAAACTAAAATGTCTCCTTAAAAATATCACATTTAGCCTATTCCCTGTTTAAACAGAATTACTGTAGTTTAATGAGTACTTAGGTTTGCTGCAACAGGGAGGGTAAAATGATTTTTTTATGTAAAATGTTAAAAGGTACTGTGGTTTAGAAAGAAATTAATGTATTTTTCAAATTTGATCAAAATATGTTCATAAACAAGCAAACTACAACAGTTGACTTATTCTCCATAAGAATAACATGAGAATTTTAAAATTACAATTTTTTTGAATTTTCTCCGTAACAATTTGGCGCATAATAACGCTTCAATATACTAAATTATTTGTTTTTTTAAGCTCTACAAAATGGTTTAAAAAGAAATTGTGAAATTTTGTGTTTTTAGGGTCAAAAAAGGGAAAAACCTATTTTTACCCCATAAAACCCCCCATAAACCCCCGTTCCCATAGTCCGATCATGCTGGTTCGCGAACTCATTCAAGTTTATCCCGCCTTACACCTTCAAACCAAATTTCATCAAAATCGGACAAAAATTACTCAAGTTATCGTGCGGATGGACACACACACACACACATATATATATATATAAATATATATATATATATATATATATATAGATATATAAAAATTTGAACGAATGGTGTTTTTGGCCTCTGGGGACATCAAAATGAAAAAAGTAAATCGGTCCCGGGCTTAGGTCTTACCATGAGACCTACGGTAATAGCTACTTCCCTATAGGGAAATTCGCTAAAATGTGGTCCAATTAAAAAATCTTCTCCAAAAGGGTCGTTTCAATTTTAATGATTGTCTCATACAATTGTAATTCACAACGACGCAACACAATACACAAAGAAGTTCCCACTTTTAAGACAGAGATAGCCAAGTAGGAAACTTCGGATGTTTGTTATTAAAACTTCTTATTAAGACGTGTTTTCAACTTGTATTTGCAATTACAGCAATTTGAATGTTCCGTTGTGTGTGTTTTGATAAATTATCATCCCTTACAAATAAAATTTATTGTGTAAAATCTGAATAGAGAAATAAATTTATTCATAAAAATAAACACGTCTGCCTTAAAAAATAAGGTTGCCAATGACACAAAAAAAAAAACACTTAAAATATTGAAGAATTATAACAGCTTTAAGACTGATTAATTTTGATGTTTGCCATATAGATGATTTATCATTATAGTCAATGAACCTCTAAATGTTTCATGGATGATAATTTTCAAAAAGGATCTGTCCAAATCATATTGTTTCCAAAAGTTCACAAAAAATAAACTGTTTAAATGTAATAATATCTACAATGAAAACATTTTGTGTACTTTTTGCACTTATTTGGTTTTGCTACATCTGAGAACAAAACATGTATCTATAATAAATGCACCGCTTAATTTTGGATCAAGTATTTAACAAGTTAGTGTGATAAAGATAAATAAACACTTAACATCAAAAGCAACTCTACACATATCGGATAGAAAATACGTCAAACTATCCTTAACTAATCCACGAAGCATAAAAAAATTGATTACGAATACTGTATTTTTTATCTAACAATCGTTGGTATTTTTCCAAGATTCTATCAGACAATATAATTGGTTAAATTGTCAGTTTAGTTCAATCTAACGCACAATTCAGTGAGTGTGGTTTACCATGAAATCCTAAAGGGCAGGACAATTAATACGTACCTGTAACTAGTCCCTAAGGGGCTATTATGGAAGGGTATTGCACCCTAAGGGTGCCTGTATAACCGCCCTATTACCTACCACTAGTTGTGCCATGGGGTGTAATGTACACCAAAGTTTAGACCAAAACAGGTAGATCAGCACGTATAGTTAATCCGGTTGTCAGATGATTCCAAATATTCTATCCAATTTCAAAGTAAGAATGAAAACTTTGAAAATCACGGAAATAGTTATGACATTTTGAGTCATGTCAGGAAGTTTTTATAACATTTTACTTTTCCAAGATTTAATATAGACCATTAACATTTTCGTGAACCTATTTACTTTCTCCAACAATGTGGTGAAAGTACTGTTTTTTTTTTTAGTTTATTGTAAATTTTTTGACGATAAAATGTTCTTGTTGAATCTGTCAAGTTGACCGACAGCTGTGCTTTAACATCAGCACAACAAAGAGTGGACAATAAAGTCATAAGTGTCATGAACACGCGGTATAAATGGCGGGAGAGTGCAATTTGGAGGGAAATTCACCACTCTCTCAATCATATTGTGTGTGTTATATAAATATATAAAAAAATTATTTCGCTTGTTGATATGAAAATTTATACTGCATAGTTACGTCGAAAATATCTTTTGCTTACAAAGATAGCTCCAGAAATTTCATTATTCGTGTAAAAGTATTATAGTGCTTAAAAAACTGCATTCCTTCTTTAAATTGTGAATTAAAAGACGATGAGAAGACACAAAGGAATAAGGAAGAACGATTGTCCAGGCTAGCTGTATTGATTGCCAAACTTGGGTTTCTAGGTCGCTGGCTAGGATCAAAATGTGAGTAACAGTGCCAAGTTTTCATATGAAGCTGTATCTTTTTACTGGACTTTTTCAATCTAAAAATAGTCTATATAATATGAGATGAAATGCGATTATAAAGAAATCCCTTTTGAAGAAGCGGTTATTAGAAGTGAAGAGTCCTTATATCTATTTGGCTGAGTAGTTAGGCTAGCCTTCAAACCTGAAGTTTTCTGGTTCGATCCTGAGCGGGACCAATTTATACCCCATTAGTGATTAGACCTTTAATTAATGATATTATACATTAAAATGGTTGACGTTAGTTATTGTTAAGACGAGTGTTTGGACCGTTCCCCTGCTAAACTTTAAAAATACTTTTGGTATTATGTTTCTAAAAGCTCAACTCTTTGGGCAAGCGTAGTTTGATCTGCAGATAAATAATTGAAACAACTCTTAGTCAGTTTTTGAATTCACTCCTAAAATATAGTATGTGTACGGATGTGACGCTATTTACAAGGAATAGAAAGGACGAAAGTTTTGACTGTTTGACATGTCAAGCAAGACCAAGTTATCGTGTTGTCAACCAGTCAAACCTCCGCAGGACACGCACCACAGCTTTGTATGCTAAACACAGGATAGGGGTTGTATATTACAACTGATACACAAAAGCCAACACTTGCGTTGTATGAACTGGCGTGGTTTTTTTGTTCTATGACGCTACGAGCCCAGGATTAGTTTTCAAATTACTTCATACTAGACCTAGGGTTTGCGGCATTATCACAGATAAAATCCATTGTTTATTTGGTGGGATTTGAACCCGGGATATCAGGGATTGAAGTTCCGTGCTCTACCACCAGACCAGCTCACTCACCGATGGACTTGTTTGGTATTAGCTCTATGATATTTCAAATCTCAAATACAGATGTGAAATTAGTAGGACAATTGTTTTGTTTTATGTTTATTTTGTGATATGAAACCAATAATTTTTTTAATTAAACAAAGTCAATTGATATATCCCATTAATCTCTGGGGGGTATTTCAGAACAAATAGCTGTTAGCACAGAATCGATACCTAAAGAGTGTTTGGAACTTTTGAAAGAGGGCGATAGGGATTCTTAAAAGATTACTAAAATTCTTTTATGTACACTCATTATTCATTTGGCAGTGATTTTGAAAAACTTTTAATTGTAAAGTATATTTATTTGTTATGTATGTTTTGGGTTTGAGTATATCAGGGGGTTTAGGTGGCTGTTCTTTTAGATTCCCATTCACAGAAAAATCATGTACAGTAACTACAGATGACCATTAAATGTGACCAGGGTTTGCAAATGATTATAGATTTATCAACGCACTGGACTTTTATTATTTATCACAATAAATAGTTGCATGCATTGCATTATTTCTTTTAGTAAATCTGTGGAGTGTACTTTCGTCCACGTCCTGGAAGTACGCATGTAAAATATTAGTAAGGTGGTGAATACGTCAACAGCAGATATTTTAAAAACTGAATGCCATCTATTTCGCAACTACCAAAGCCAATTTGTTGTTTTGCATTTTAAGTTACAAAATGAGAAAACACAGACATTGGCATGCTAACTGGGTATTGTTCACTGAAGCAATTTCCACGGTTCGGACAATGTTTCAAACAATAAAGCTCACAGTTATCTACATTTCAATTGCAGCAGAGAATGGAATAAACGAAACGCAAACACAGTCCAATCCAGTGCTCATGTTCATGTCTGTAGCTCACCTGGTTGTAACGCGTTAGCGTTGAATATTGTACTATTTTATAGCCAGCGACTCTTAAAACTCTGAAAAACCTTTTGAAAAATCCTAGAGTAATGCAATTGAAAGGATAAATAGTAAGAATAATTTAAATGTTATTTAATGTAATTTAAACGCATATGTCTGCTAACATTTGAGTTTAAAAATTACCTATAACCGATATTTTTACAGTTAGCCTCAATTACGTCAAAATAAACTATTCTGAGCTAACCTGACCAACCAAAATTGCTGATTATGAAAACATTCTGCTAGTGAAGAAACGGAATTGCAATAAAAAAGTAATGTTAGTGAATTAATGGAAAATAAATTAATTGAAAACACCTTGTTGTTTTCAAGTTTGAAATTGATAGATTTTGACCACAAAAAAGTATGTACATTAAAGTTTGTACGTCCTACTTTTATCCTGATATGTATTGAACACAAAATAACATAAAGAAATGTCACAGATTCTAAATTGCTGTTCATTTCTCACTACCTTTATACAAGCAAAACAATAGTTCCAGATATTTTGAGAACTCTAAATTATAGGGAAGAACAAATTTGTTTCTAAGTGAATATTATGTAAAAATAAAAATTATCATTTATTTTTTCCATTTTTATTGGTTGGCGATTTGTGCTAAAGGACGGACAATATATACAGTTTGTAAACCTAGGCTTTACACAAATCCTTAAACCTTAGTAAAACTTTTAGGGTTGAAAAATTTCCAATAAATATAAATCTCTTCTTGCCAAAAAAAACCTGTGTTTTATCTTTAAGGATAAGCTCTACAACTTAATATTTTTTTTCTTTTATAGAGGTTGGCGGCCTCTTTTAACCTTGCATTTTCCCGTCCACATAGACTACAGATCTGTGCGTGGGACGTATCCAGCAAAGCAAGGGTTGAGCCGGTACAGTACAAAGGTGAACTGTACTGATAAAAGTTCGTGGCAGTGACCAGGATCCGAACCCACGACACTGCTGCCACGGGCCCGAAGTCTGTGACGCTACCAACTGAGCCACCGACTCACCATAGTATGGGTATAATATGGGTTTCGAACCATCGGACCAACACATAGGTCGACATGGGTGCTATTAGGTCCATTTATGTGCCATAAAATATTTGTTTTAGGGAGACATTAATTAGTGATTGACATGATTTGAACTCGTGTATCCAAAGCAGAATGGCCAAGCTAGTCTTGCATCTCCTAAGAAGATATAAATATAAAATAAATACATGTAGCAACAATAATCTTTTTAGTACACGACTACCCATGGATGGATGAATCGTCGAGCTGTTCCACAGATAAATTGAAACAAACGTACCCTTTAATAATACAAGACAGCACTCATGCATTATAAGGTGTGCAATTATTGCCACTTTGCTAATCACGCAAATCCACAATGAGACATGCAATGAGTGGTAGAGTGGGGGGGTAGAGGGGTAGAGGGGGGGGAGTAAAGAGCAAGGTAGAAACACGTGGCGTGTCATGTCTGCGACGAACTTGTCAATCTTTTGACAAACCTTCTAAAGACATTTACTGCTTGTGAACTTTCACATATGTTGACACAGAAGCTAAGTAAACTACATGAGGACCGATTTCAATACTGTGAGAGTTCAATTTGAGTTTTTAAAAGATTATTGTAGATATTTTTTATAATTGATTAGTTACACAAAATAATGTGACGTTTCAGGATCTTAAAGTTTACCCCGTCTTCAGGAGGGCCTAAAGAGTTTCATTCTTACTTGAAACATTTTGAATCTTTTCATATCAATTGTTTCACCTATTTGTTCATCTTTAGTGGAAAATAATCGATAGGGCAACATAAAACCAAACATAACCAAGGTTACAGAAATGTTAGATTTTCTAAAATCGTAGTCGAACAGTAAATGGTTTGGATGAGTTGTATGGTGTTATCTTTTACAAAGGTAGGTAACTTTGCAATCACCTCGTCTGGATAAAAAAGGGAGTATATTATTTTTAGAATAGACAGTTGAAGGCTGAATTTTTTACTGTAAAAAAGTAAGAATAACTTGGAAAAGGGTAAGGTATATTTAAACTAGCAAACATAAAAAAGTCTTATCGTCACCATAGGAATTTGTAACGTTAGAAACTTTAAGATGAGTTTTAAGAGTTTCTAATTTTACACTTTGTCCAGGTCGAGATGTATTCTGTTTACACAATCAGCCCAATCTGCCACGCAGGCTGCACGTGCCGAGACAGCCAAGTCTTGCTTGACTTGGGTCTCTAGGGATTTGACTAATTTTATCTTTCAGTATTCGTTTTCTAAGGAGTAATCTTTTGAACAGTTTCAGTAACATTTCACTGTTTTACCACCTATTTTTTTCTTCAGACAAGTAGTGAATCATGATTTTTTGTTGAAAATATACATATATTATATACAATTTAATGTTTATAACCGATCCTTATATATAATACGTGAAGGCGATTTCTATGAAACACTACTCCTCCGTTAATAATGGACGGATTTTTACAAACGATGTGTCAAAATTCAGTATTTTTTGTGTATACGCCCACTTTCACCAATTCCTGTAATAAAAGTCATTGGGCTTTGCCCCACTGGCCATCAAAATCCCAATGTATTTCTTATGAAGAAAAGATTTTGTTTACTTAAACAGACGAATAATTTTTATCAATTACAGCTGTTCACAGTAAACCATTGATACACACAAGAGCGTTCGTTTTCGAGTGAGTTCGTTTCCAGTTTCGATAACTGGAGTGGAGTGATTGATTACATTATCTTTGTGAGTTGACTCTTTTAAGTACCTAATCGGAAATTGTGACTGTTATTAGTTTTGAAATAACGCCTGTAATAATTTGCAATTGCTTGAATTCGAGCAACAAGTGCACTAGTTAGTTATATTACTTGTAAATACTTAGCCTCAACATTGGGGGGATAGGGAATTGTTTTTAAACATAAATACATTACTAACATTTAGTAGGCCTACCTAAATAATAATTCTTCGTTAAACATGTTTAATAGTCCCAGGAGTGTTGGCTCTCTTTGGCATGCATACCCTAGTTTCATGTAGCACTGGAGACTTTGGTAATTATATACACGTATTTTGAGCTCTTATTAACAAAGTTTTGTACGAACTTATTAGATCACAGAACCTTCCTATAATTTGGTCATTGCTTTGTTATAAGTCTTTTAAGTCAATTTAGACTTTGCTTAATAGTCAAGAACAATAAACTTCCATGTCATTAATGAAAGAATATTGGTTTGACGGGCAAAATGGATCGACAATGATCAATTGATCAATACACAATTGAATGTACAGTATAAAAATATAAGTAATAATAGTTGTTTTACCTAGTTATGCTCGAGTACGATTAAAATAACTGTAGGCCTACCTGAAACAGAAACACATATGTTAAGTACTAGAAATGAACCACAAGATAAAAAGGTAGATAATAATGAGGCATAAAGGTATATACTATATTTTACAGTTTTTGAAACCTAGGTAAACACACAAATCAGGGGGCAAAAATTCACATACGTTATTATCATATGTTACAATCCGTGCAGTTAAATGGACTATGAAACAAATACTCTAACAGCTTTTTTACCTATGTTTCACCTAATCTCTTGGGCTTTATTTAACTTTTCGCAATAAATAAAAGAACGAGATAAGAGAATTTTTGTGGATCCGAAAAGTAAAAATACGTTGCAGTGATCAGCGACGCGTTAACCGATAAGAGGTCGGGGTTAGTGGCTTTATAAAGGGTTCCAAACCCCCCTAACCCCCCCCCCCCCAATCGATTCTAACAGACTCCGAATGTGACAATAGCGATGATCGCTCACACGGTTCAAGGTTTACACTGCTTGATTTCCGATTAAACGTAAAATATTGTGTGTTTGTAACATCATGAAAAGTATTTTAACGCGCTTTGCTACGACGTGCGTGATAGTCATGCACATGCGTTTTGCTTTATGCGTGTCATATTTTTAGCTACGAATATTGATTTCAGTCCTTTGATTTTTTTTAGAAATTTGCAAAAAATAATAGGTTTTCAATCTGGTCTTACAATCAAAATAAACTTGCGAATTTTCACAAAGGGAGGTTAGAGACGAAATAAAGGCAATTGTCCTGACCTTTAAGCACTTTCAAAGCGTAAAAATTTAATATAAAAACACTATAATTAAGGGTCCCTAAGCTTACGGTGGCTTTTTACTCGTCAGGTTACTGAATTACCACATTAAACGTTGCCATCGCTGTTCAGAGGGATTTGAACTTGTTACTCTAAGACAGAAGTATGGTAATTTTTGCCATTAATACGGTGCTACAGACCGTTACTAAAATGATGCAACTTTATTCAACTTAGGACCTATAACGGATTAGTATATTGCAGCCTTATCATGAAATGGAAAAGTTGAACAAAAACAAGGGGATAGAGAGTTATAGTAGTTTACGCTACGATCACGTAAAGATAGTGTTAACGACACGAGAAGAAATTGAAGGTATTAGTCTTGGCGAATGCCTAACAGTTTTTTTATTACTAACAATCACTACTCATTGCTTCTAAGAGAGGTTATGATTTCGTTTATAACCTCTCATTGCCACTGACAGTGAAGCAACAACTCAATGTACCAAACACTAATTATCACCACTCATTAACAATTTAATTGGTAAATAGCTGATTATTTGATGTTCGAACCATTAAAATTGTTTTCTGTTCTTAACGAACAAATCTTTCTCTTTTTAACTAAATTAGATAACAAACAATCATAGCATATATAATGTGTAATTTGTATATATGAAAAAGTGTTTCACTTCAACTTTTTACAGGATACTCATGACTATGAGTAGTTATGAAACTAAAGACCATAAGTTGAAAATTCCAATTAATAACGCTTTGGCCCATTTATGTCTTTATCCCCGACAAATGTAGCATCCGACACAGGAAATAGTCGGATCGGAAAGGTAACTACCGGAAGTGACAGTAGGATATCGATTGTCGGTTTGTCAGATTTACGTATTCAGCGTCAGTTCTCTGTGGAGCGGCGTGCCGTTGCCGTGGCTACAACATAGCTACATGGTAACACTACGGGCCTGCCTCATAATGTAGCCCCGATGTGGTGTCAAATCGACAATAGCTCACTGAATAACAGAGTTATATTTGACGCGACTGGATGTTGTGTGAATGTGAACATTTGTATGAATTGATATTTTTGGAACCGCATTTTTTTTTTTTTTTTTTTTTTGTAGCGCAGAATGTATTTTGTGTTGTACCATTATGTATTAAGAATGATGTTTTACGTTTTTAAAATGTAAAATTTAATAGTCTCGAATTTTAAATTGAATTAATAAAAATCTACATACAAAGGGGGTTAAAGACTTCAACCTAACATAAATGGAGTAGTATTTGTTGTTTTTTATCATCACAATGAATAGTGATTGCTACGGAAACAGTTTTCTTCACAACCTAACTTGGTGATATATGCGATAACTGACCAAAGCTCAAACAATAACTGTTATATTACATTGAATATAATTGTTATATGTTTTATCTCGACTTAAATGTACTCGTGGCCTTCAAACAATAATATCAAACACATTTTTTAATCCGTACAATGAATACTAAAAAATCTACGTACTTTATGGTACTAGTTTCAAATCGTATGTCGAATTTTTATATAAATTCCTAATAATATATAATAATAATAATAAATTTATAATATATAATAATATATATATATATTATATTATATATATATATAAAATAAATATAAATTCCAAAACAGCCTACCTTATTTTAATTTTTCAATACTGTACAGCCAATATAATAACAAATAAATAATGAGGTAAATTATGTCAGATTTGACGAAGACATCTTATTGTCAGGGACGTGTAGAGCGATCGATTTTACAAAACAATGTTTAACAGTGTGTACGAATTTCCTACGAAACAAGAATACTGGTAGCGCCTACAGTCACAAGTAGGCAAAGTGAACGCTGTGCTCATATTGCAGTAGAATATTGAAGGGGCTTCGCACCGCATACCATTTAACTTTCGCTGTACACTGTCAAATAAACATATGTGGGAAAGATTGTATGAATTTTTAATTCGTTTTTAAAGTGTGAAGTTAAATAATTATTTATACTAAATGACATTCTAACTCAACCAACTATATAGGTAGAAATTTGTTATTAAACACGTATATAAAATCTGTAAAATCTTCAACTACAGTAAAAAAAATTACTGTCACTAAACCTCAACTGCGTCCGAGGAAATCGCTATACATTTTCCAATTACGATTTAAAAGTAGATTTTACAGGTGTACAGTATGGGTCAGCTTGGACCACACAATGACTTTTTGAGACCCTCCAACAAAAAACTGCTGCAAGAGATAAAACCAGAGTCAATATAAACCAGCATCTATCTATATTGTTATGATAAGCTAACCCAATATCATCCATCATCAGCTTTAAAATGTACCAGTTAATATTATGAATGAATTGACAAAATTTGTACCATGAATAAATTATGTTCCTATGTATGTATGATTTGTTGTTATGTATTTTGACTATTTTTACAATAGGTTTTAAAAGACATGAAATAATCAATAATATACAGAGGCAAAAAATAACAAAATTGTTGATTTAATTAATTTCTTGCTGTCGTGTTAAACAGTGTGCGTAGTTATTTACCGAGTGATGATGTACAGCTTAAACTAGTTGTAAGAACAGAACCCGACAGTAATACCCACCCATCTTCTCTTTAATTCTCTTTGTCAATTCACAGGTTTCACAGAGGATCGATTCTCGCACAATACGACCTAGGCAACGTTTTGGGTTACATCCATCAGTAGAAGAAATGTATTAGTCTCCTTAGAACTGTAGTAGATTTTTAGATTACGAAATTACCAGTTTGAGAATAGTCTATTGGCAAATTTTAGACAAGACAAAAAAACGAACTTATAGGAAATGGTTTGTTATTCACGCCAGGGCAAGAGGGTGAAAACGCATTAGGAAGTACATTTTTGTCAAAGGCCTGCAGCTCTATCACTCTATCTCTCTCTACTCTGCTGATCCTCCGTCTTATCTGTAGCCTCGTCACGTGACCAGCCGCCATTGTTGTTACGTCTGACGAGAATTACGTCACAACGTCTGACGTTTTGACAGATTAATCGTGCGATCGCAATAATAGATTTCAATGAGTAAAATCATAGTCTAATACAAGGTGAGATGTGGCAACGTCGCAGACCCGGCTCACTGAATTGCACTAATTTATAATGGACGGCACTGTTTATTTTTACAGGTTTGATATTCCTGTACCATGTCATGCGGGTGCGACGTTGCCAAACACCTCACAGCGGTATTGTATTAGAGGCCATCGCAAACCTAAAAATAGTTTAAACTAATGAAACATTGGAGTCTCAGTAAATTAAATGATATAAGAGTCAAAATTCAAAATATTTGATGATATTCACTGATATCAAAGTTGTAGTTCCACTAATTTTAATCCATATATAATTCCTAAAGTACCCATGAACTTTTAAGTCACACCTCCATAAACCATGACGAGAAACCTTGCGCAAAACTATTATTTCATAAAATACCCTTTAAGGTCGTAATTCCTTTCTAAATGGAACTTTCCACATACCTAATGTTAAAAATACCTCAGCTGTACTTATTTGTATGTTATTCTTTCAATTTATTACCGTACCTTATTAAAATCAGGTGTGATTATTTGTTTTTATCACTGTATTCTGTTTTGTTTATTTCAGTTTAGCTTAACAAATCAATAGTTTTATTCACACGCATGAAGTTAAACGGATGAAGCCCGTGGGTAACAGCTAGTTAATTTACACCCCATCTGGACTATTGAAATTTGGATACCTTTGTGTACGGGTATCTGAGTGCTATAGGTGCTATCCAGTGGTCACCTATTCGATACTGAAAAGTGAGTAGCTTTCTGATAAATTTGAAGTGGGCCCCAGTAATTCTTTATTATTGCCATTTCAATAAACTAAAACCTCTTTCACCAACCCATATTCAATTCACTCAAAGATGTATCATATTACCTGCAATGTGATATTATTTTATGGCAAGAAATGTTTGTGCATTAAATGATACTCGGTGACTTATAAATGCACAGGATAGAGAGATATGTTTGATAAATAAAGAACGGTGATGTAAAAAGAGAAGGACGATAAAGTTTGAAAAGGGTGAAAAGCAAAACCAGGGTCAGACAGGATAAGATTGTCCGGTCAGTATTGATTCATTGCCTTCAGCCGACTTGCAGCCGTGAGACGTTCCTTAGACTTTGTTACTTTGATATTTGAAATATTCTTGATAAAGTAGACCATACACATTTGCAATACATAATGAAGATACTCCAGATTCTTATGGATACTGTAATAACATTTGTTTAATTTAACGATTTTCTTAAGTAGTATTGTAATTAATGTACTTTCATAAAGCGGGAGAGATACGACTTAAAAGCATACAGTACAATTAAAAAACGTAACCTCAATTTAATAAATCCTCTAGACTTTCTTATCTATATATATATAATCCAATGTATGTTTGTTTGTATGTATGTATGTATGTTTGTTTGTTTGTTTGTTTGTTTGTTTGTCCTTTATGGACTCCGAAACCGCTCGATAGATTGTAATGAAACTTTCAGGCATTATTAAGCATTATTCAAGGATGGTTTGCGTGAAGTTTGGTGCAGATCAGTCAAAAGGGCTCCGCCCCAGTGGCTCTCGAGTTTCCCATGTTAACCTTATGAGTTCTCATATTTAAGTGTAATTAAAGAATCTTAACAGCTGGTTCAACTAATCAATTTGATTCTGTGATGTTCAATAGTATTAAAAAAGTTAATATGTCTACCAACAGGGTGCAGCACTATTATTTTTTTTATTTATGACAACCGCTAATTTGCAACCAAAAGGTGAGTGAGCGTAGCGAACGAACTTCAACCTGGAGACGAGTTAGCGTAGTGAACGAGCTAAGCTGTAGGCAAGTGAGCGCAGCTAACGAGCTCCAACCTAAAGGTGAGTGAGCGTAGCGAACGAACTTCAACTAGGACGTGATTGAGTCATGCGAACGAGCTCATCTTGAAAATGAACGAGCTTTTGACATAAAGCCACATTAGGACAGGACGACGTCTGTCGGGCCAGCTAGTTCATATAATAAATGTTATTAGTTCTTTGTGCTACCAAACAAAAAAACAATGCAACTTTTAAATAGTGATCTCTGGTTTTATTCTGGTGGAATTGAATTGACACTTAGAAGTCACTCGTGATTGAGCGAATGGTTCAAACAGCACTGGAGTAGAGAATTTAGGTTTAAATAGTTTTCTTAAAAATAATGCCAACGGCGCTGAAAAAAAGTTATTTCTTTCGTTTATTGCGGTAAATTATGTGACTGCAAAATATAATTAAAAAAATGTAACTCCTGGCTTCACTTATCCCGTACCAGCGAATTGAAGAAAGCTTTACTTTCAGATGCATCACACTGTCGGGTGATTCTTTAATGTATCCCTGGTCGAGAATACCAATAGTCTGCCAGTAAACTCTCCCTAGCCTTATTACATCCAGTGGAATAATGAACCAAAGATTATTTCGATTTTATTAAGTTTTGTTTGTGTAGTGGTTGAGTCTAGGACATTTAATTGCACTTGGGTAAAAATCCAGTTAGTCAGTAGTGACTTTATCGTTATATTTGAATGAATTTCAATGTTCATATGTATACAGTACAATACCGTAATTAACCAAAACTTCCGCATTAAATTTTCACTAAAAACCAAAAGACTTTATATTACTATTTGCAACCTATTGCGTAGGCCTGTATGTATTTAGCTACGCACTAACTGAGAACTGAAAAAAATTCAATCACCAACCACATATACATTTTTCATTTACGATTTACCTAAGATTTACAAAGGTACCCGTAAGTCAATTCAGCCCCTTTAGTATCACAACATTGCGCCTCAGGTAGATTTATCCGAAATGTTTGTGAGGATAATAGCGTGAGCGGCAAAGAAGCGTGCGTCGCGTGTGGTTTTCACGTGACGGCCGCCCCATCACAGGATACCATGATAAACAGGGATAATGAAGACGAAGGAAGCGACCGAGGCGATGCGCGGGAATTACGTAGCGCCTGAAACTATACACTGGCTACCCGCTGTGCATCACTGTGTTATAAGCGATTCCAGCTTTTGAAGGCGCAAAACAATTCCCATCTGTGTATGCAAGTCATTGTTGTGTAGGATAGTATTACTTGTTCGCGGTGGTATTCTCTATTTGCTGAATTCAGTAGTTACCAGAGATTCAGATAGTTTATGGTTTGCTGAGAGAGGTAAGTATTTTTTATCGTCCGAACCTGACTTTACAGCTGTTCAATAAATGATCCTAGAAGAAAATTACGATTTTATTAACTACGATTCAGATAACCCTCCCCATCTACATTTATCCTACATTCATATACCACAAAGTGTATTTTTTCGTTTAAAAACATGTAGTTCAAGAAATTTAAACTTAAAATGTAAAATCTATAAGGGTGTTTTTTCCTTCAGACAGATGAAATTTCTTTAAATGGAATACTACAATACGCTTATTTACCTCATATATCAACAGTTCTATGTTTTGCTCTAAGAGGAGGAAGGTTGAAATGATGCAAGCTCTAAGATTTTATGACATGTTGAACTAGAGAAAGGCACGCACCAAAGCTTTGTATGCTAAACGTGATATTTCATGTAAGAAAGGTGTGGACACAGTTTTGTTTACTTACTTTTTATTAAGTACGTTGGCAAAAAGGTTTTAGAAATACTAAAAGGGAAAAATACTTAATTGTTCGTAACTCGTCAATCTAACTATGTAACTTAATATTTGTTTAGGCCGTGTGAGGTGTAAATGCCCGTTTTTCGACCATTGATCAGTTATGACGATTGTTTCGTTTCTGGTTAGGTATTGGCGCAATGATGAGCAAAGCTGTTTTCACTATCAATCGAATGTTTAAGTCTGAGTTTTATCGTTTTATTCAACAGCTTTTATAACATCATAGGAACAACGATTAATAAATGGATCATATTATTTAGTTAAGATAGTTTAAAAGTTATTGACATTACAAGAAATAAATAGTTGACACCAAATTGGACTTTCCATATATTTGATATAAAAAAACGTGTATTCTACCTAATAAATCTAAATAAGAGAGTATGAGTTTCCTATGTCAACATTAACCTACGGTTTGAACTGTTCTATAACCTTACAAACTTACAAAACGCTCTTTACCCCTGGACTTATTAAGTTTGTAATGAGAAATTAACCCTTATGTTCAGCTTTAAGAGATGAAGAGCTATCTCTAATATACTTTATATGTTAGTGTGATATTTTCAGACGATGAAAATATAAAATCATTGGGTACGTATAATTGTAAATGCCATTGATGCCGGTTCTGTCGAAACCAACACGAGGAGACTTCTCCATTGTAAATTTTTAACCTTGTTTTATGTATCTAGTTCATGTTGGCGACACTGATCACTAGTGTAGACGGAATTTAGTTTCTATTATTCTAGAGTTTAATTCAAGATTTGTTCTTTAATGTTTGGTTATATGACTAGTGGACTAGTTAATGTTATGATTAGATCGTATTATTGGGCTAGATGAGGTTTAAATTACTCCAATAATAAGAAACAAATTGTAAACAAAACATGGCCCCTACAGTACACCGGACGGAACTAACAATAAAATTGTCTTCAGCTGATCCATAAGGACGAGAAATCTACCAAGGGAGTATGTTTTATCTATGATAATACCATAGATAAAACATAGTCCATAGATAAATACCATAGATAAAACATAAGTCCCTTAGAAGATTTCCCAACCTTATGGAACAGCTGAAGCCAATTTTATTGTTAGTTCTGTCCGGATTTCTATCTACTGTATGTCGTGTTTTGTTTACAATTTGTTTCTTGTTATTTTAGTAATAATTTAAAACCTCGTTTAACCAAATAAAACTATCTAATCGTAAGCAATAACTCCTCCACTAGCTATATAACCAAACAGTGAGACACAAATAATGAGAAACTAACCCTAAAATAATATAAACAAATTGTAAACAAAACGCGACATCTACAGTGCACCGGACGAAACTGACAATAAAATTGGCTTCAGCCGATCCATAAGGACAAGAAATCTACCAAGGGAGTATGTTTTATCTATGATAATACCATAGATAAAACATAGTCCATAGATAAATACCATAGATAAAACATAAGTCCCTTAGAAGATTTCCCAACCTTATGGAACAGCTGAAGCCAATTTTATTGTTAGTTCTGTCCGGATTTCTATCTACTGTATGTCGTGTTTTGTTTACAATTTGTTTCTTGTTATTTTAGTAATAATTTAAAACCTCGTTTAACCAAATAAAACTATCTAATCGTAAGCAATAACTCCTCCACTAGCTATATAACCAAACAGTGAGACACAAATAATGAGAAACTAACCCTAAAATAATATAAACAAATTGTAAACAAAACGCGACATCTACAGTGCACCGGACGAAACTGACAATAAAATTGGCTTCAGCCGATCCATAAGGACAAGAAATCTACCAAGGGAGTATGTTTTATCTATGATAATACTTAATCTAAAACACTAATAACATAGTAGAGTCTTGCAGAAGAGATATAAATTAGCACAGCGAGATTGGGCAGCTAGAGTCTGTAGTTGGAACGTGGTTTGAACACTGACTCTGAAGCTCTGGGGAAAGAGCTAATTGAATCTTTCTACCTTACAAACTCAGCTCCCCTAGAATAGACTAAACACATGCTTAACATTCGAGTCGAGAGTAATGTCATTTAATAGGCTATGTACATGCGTTATCCTTTAAGACTAAATAGTTTTAAATAAATCGTCACATAAGAGTGATATATAATCACGTTGGCCTTGGTTAACGTATCTCAGCCTGGAATATACAGAGCAACAATCTAAGGACCAGAAACTTAACTTAATTTAAAATCTTTCAGGTTGAATAAAACACGAATATTTGGGTTTACGTATAGTCCAGCAGCTAGCTATACTTTAGTGTGCAAACTTGCGTATACTCAATATTCTTGCATAACGTTTTAGTTTGATGTCTAGGGAGTTTAAAAAACCTGGGTGTTTACCTACTACCCCCCACGTTTTCCGGCTATGACGTAATCAAAATGGCGGCCATGGATTTTTAAAAAGCGTATATTTCGCAAACTATTTGTCGGATCGGAATGAACTTTTTTTATTTGAAAGATAAGTTTAAATGCTGTCTGTTTTACATTTACACATTTGTTGTATATTTAGTAAATTTTTCGTAATTTTGCAAAAACCTGTATTTTTTTAATATTTTTGTGTTATTTTTGTTTGTAACGTTTTATTGATGCAGTATATCAAAAATCACTAATGGAAAAAGTTGTAGAACATTTAAAAAGCTTTACAAAAATACCAAATTCGATATGTTTTAATCAAAATATTACGTCAGGAAACTAGATAAATCTCATAAAAACACCTATTTTGGCGCAAAAACGCCTATTAGTCCGGCATCTAGGGCAGTGCACAGGTCTTATATAGACAGTTTTACCATTCAATCTTGATGTATGTGTCTAAATAAGTGTTTTCAACTCGGGTGTCACTTCTGCACCCACTGCAGTTTCCGGTTATGACGTCATCAAAATGGCGGAAAGGGCTATATTAAAAATAACTATATTTTACATACCATGTATCGGATCGGAATGAACTTTTTTTTGTTTGAAAGATAAGTTTACATGCTATCTTTCATACTTTTACACTTTTGTTGTATGTTTAGTGCATTTTTCGTAATTTTGCAAAAACCTATATTTTTAAATATTTTTGTGTTATTTTTGTTGATTACGTTTTATTGATACAATATATCAGAAATAACTTAAAGAGAAGGTTGTAGCACGTTAAAAGGGCTTTACAAAAATACCGAATTAGATATGCCATTGACTATATAACCACAAATAGACTTACCGAGTCCATAGTAGCAGTTGAAGCCAGGAAATTTCGCCGCGCGCGCAGCGCGCCTAGCGGATGTGGCTGGAATGTTATCGCTTGCTCTCTATGTTGTGGCGCTGTGTGGTTGCCAACACGAGAACTACCAACTCTACCGTCAGCTGCGTCGTTCAACAATGCTTGTTATCAGAGCAGGCGCGTCCAGTTATTAACGTCGAGTTTATTGATCCACGACTGGGGCAAGGCTTGCTGTAATACCCGTCCTTTGCACATGTAGTTAATAATTTCTCTGTTAAACTTTTAAATTCCACTATCACGACATTAATTTATTGGGCCATTTTTTTAAATAGTTTGTAATAAAATTAACTTTTTGGTAAAAAAACCGGTCTATTTAAAATTATGTCGGTGTTTACACTCATTACCCTTTCGTAGTCCTTAATTAGCTTTAAGTTCATGATTTAATTTAACGGAAGGCTTCCGACCCACGCGGGTTTACACACGTTCAAGCTGTGACATGAGTACAGGTGTGTTCTTAATAACAATAATAAAACTAATAGGCCTAGTAAAAAAAAACGCTATTAAAGAATCTAGTCGTGGAACTCACGAATTACAGTACTCAGTTTCGCCTTGCCGTTAGATTCAATGCGGTTGGTAACGAGACATAGTTATTGGCTAAAGTTATTGAATTATTGTATTCTTGTTATTGTTTCTTATTCTATAATTATTCATGAGGGTGTCGGGGGAAGATTTGATTACGCCATCAAACTCATGCATTTACATATAAAATATTCCCCAATATACATTAGATTGTCCCATTTAATGATTAAGGATTTGTTTTAACGTTTCAAGCTATATTTGTTTACTAGTTAAAGACATTGTTTACTTTAAAAAAAATAAGATGCAGCGAACAGGTAAGTTTTGAGTATGAAATATGATGATAGACCTGTTGTGTGTAATTTTACTATAAAACACTCTAATTTTAACATGTTTCCCATATCTTCTTCCCCAACTAGAACATTTTTTGTGGTGTTGAGTAGAAGTGTCTACCCATTCTACTTTCACTCGAGCCTTTTAGCACGTTTTATTGCCCGCGCCCAGCTACCCCCAGTTGTAGTGAGGAGAGCGATGTGTGCGGGTGACTTTAACGATTTCAGTTTGTTATTTTGTTACAAATATACTTAGAATATTTATATTAACAGTAAGTGTTTTTTTTAGGTTTTATTATTAGTAGTCGTTAGTGTGATGTTATATATTATTGTGAGTGTTTTCGTTGAACTGTGAACAATGGAAAATCCTAATTCCAACAAAAGACAACATAGGTGTTGTTTTGCTGGCTGCAGCAATACGAAAGGTCGCAATCCTTCCCTGCGTTTTTTCACATTTCCTATTAAAAGGGCAGACATTTGTGAGCAATGGATTGTTAACTGTGCAAATGACAACCTATCATGCTTGGCTCCTACGACGCTAAACCGGAAAGTGGTGTGTGAACTGCACTTTGAAGATGAATGTTTTACAAGTTCCTTAAAAACTAAGTTAAATCAAAACGCTGTTCCGACCAAGCTCTCGCTATCTCTCGACAGTCCACAAACCCCCGCACAAGCATCCAGTGACACATCACAGTTGGCTGCGACAGAGAGTCAACCATCAACTTCACGTAGATCACTATTCACTACCCCAACGACATCAACAACAGTTACATCAGACGTGCCTCCCGTAAGTCCCATCACAACACCAATTTTCAAAAAGCTTAAACCAATTAAAGGACGGAAGCCAACTCCAGGTAAAATGACCCCCAATAAAAGGCGACTGTCCAGAAAACTTCAAAATCAGATAAAGCTTAGAAAAAGGTACCAACAAGCTGCTAGACGTTTGAAAGGTAAAAAACCGAAAATAAGCAAATCGGAGCTACTCGAAGCCATCCAAGATTATTTGCCGGAAAGGGTTTCTGATTTTTTTGCTATGCAGATAAACCACTGCAATCAGACAACAAAGCCGTATACGGACAAAGAGAAACAGCAAGCTCTTTCGTACAGGTATGTAATCTAAGCTAATTGTATTAAATAATTAAAAAATAATATAATATTAATTTAATATGATTACATAATATTTGGTTAATTGTAAAAATCATTCTTAGCTAAAAATGTTGGAAAAAATCAATCAAATTATTAATGTCAAAATATTGGTGGTTCAAAATGAACATATCATAACGGTTATAACAAAAGGTATAAGTCAACTATCTAAGTCGAAGACAGTATACACAGACAGTATATATTTACGTACTAATCTGCTTTATTTATTGATTAAGAAGAGATACTTTTTTAAATTAAACTGTACTACATTCATCAACATTTTTTAGTATAAATTGATACAATTTTTGAGGGACCCGTGCGTAAATTGTTCATTTTAATCGGGTAAAAAATCTTTTCCCCAGGCAAAACAAATGTAATCCAATGCACTTATTTTTTTAAATATTATGTTTGTTTAATATAGTTAATTTTAGCTGAATTAATTATTTATATTTCGAACAACAACATAAAGTGTGATTTAACTACTTTAATTAGGTTACAATTAATTACTAATATCTTTAGCCTTTTTATACTCAATATAATCGGTTTCGTCTCGTTATTTTACAATATCACTACGGTTACATTTTCAATTCGATGATCTGATCGTTAATCAAAATTGTCATGTTAACGTTTATCCTTATTGTTAAAAAGTCAAGAGTTTGTTTATATATTAATATATTATTATCAAATTTTGTTTGGGTGAATTTATCTCATAATGATAACTTAAAATAAATCTGTACATGGATAATGACAAAAATCTATGTATGGGTTGTTGCGGCGCGTACGATGCGCCAATGTTATGGAAATAATAAAAGAAAACTAACACTTTAAGTGAACAATTAATTTGTTGATGTGAAATAGATATTAAGTGGACTGTATAAATGATTAACTAAACCAATGATATACAGTAGTCGCAGCTAGTCTGGGCGCGCGGCCGCGATACGGCGGGGGGTGTAGAGGGGAGTGTTTAAACATCTTGCCCACACGGCTCTCTGGGGTTGTTCAGCAGGACTGTGGGGGTGAGCGAGCCGTTACTCTCAGCACGGCTAGTACACAAGGGTCCGCGCGCACAGACTAACTGCGACTACTGTACGTGGAGGGATTTGCCTCACACGTCCTATAGAGGAATACGAAAACGAAAGTGATAATGCGATGCTAGTCGAGACACTGAGTGAATAAAAGACACCTTCCTCACCCTCGATTGGGGTTACAACTTTCTAAAAGTGGTGAGGAAGGGCCCGTCGATTCGCAGAAGGATGATGGTTTATGACTCTGTTGCCGGCGCTAAAAGCCGACAATTGCCCTAAGAGAATGCATGTTTGCTATTTCACAACACTAGGTTCTAAAATGGTTCTAACTATATATATACATATGAAATATGGCTTTTATAATTATTTCCTAATAATTTAAACGTAATGACGCACAGTATCAGAAATATATACAATCCTCAACATTCTCCCCCCTTAAAAGTGTAAATCTGTCAACTACTAATTAAAAAATCTATGTAAATTCAAAAATCGAATTGAATTTAAATTTATACAATAAATACAAGACTACTCTATTTAGAAACATATGAATCAAACCATGATGAAATGATAATATAATAAACACAATGACAAAGATCAATAATAGAATTGAAGTTCATTAATTGCAAAATACATGCCAAATATGAATATGGTTTCTCTAATAAAACCAATTAAATGATAAAGCTGTGAATAACACATGAAAATTCAGAACTCACGATAATTGGTCGATAACTTGCTAAATGCAACTAACAATGACACACTAAACTGTACAACACGAGATCATAAGACTGTAAAGTTTAATTTGTTAAGTGCAATAATATTTCGAAACACGCTTCTACTGTTGTTTTAATATCAAACACTATGCTAAAAATCCTATTTACATTGATTAAATACATTTTATTATACATTTTTATATAACATTTAACAAAACATCAAATTTAATAAAACATTTAAATACATTTTTATACATATGAGGAATTCTCTAAAAGTAAAGAACGTGGTTTTTTACAGGTACAGATCTCCAGCTCTGTACACTCAATTGAGATACGAACAATTTGCACTGCCAAGTACATCGACTATTGCGCGATGGCTTGGGGAAATTCAATTACAACCTGGAATATGTGGAGATTTGATGAATTTCTTACGAAACAAAGTCCATTGTATGCTTGAGATGGAGAGAGCTACTGTTTTAATGTTCGACGAAATGACCATGAAGCACGGATTGGAATATGACTCAAGAAGGGATTTGGTGGAAGGTAATTAAGCATATATACACTATAGATTGTGAAATTTTTACATTACCTACATCAACTCTGTCTGCTCTATGAAGTGTTTTCATAAATTAATTAGCAACTACAACTAGCAACTATAATTATTTATCTTGTAGAATTAAGAGAGAGAATTTGGAGAATCTTTTAATTAATCTATCGGGGAAGGACAATTGGCAAGGATAAACGTCACTAATAAATGAAAACTATATACAGTACCTATAAACTATAAATACCTTTTTTTAACCGGGTGCCTTTTAAATAAAATGTTCATGTAGCGTATTTAATAATGGTATTGTTTTAACGCCATTGGCCGTAACTGTAGCGTATTTTACATGTAGATGAATACATGTTCTTAATAGAATCGTAGGCTTATGTCTGCAGTATTTTAAACATACTTCACTACAGCTTATAAATAATTATTCGGCCTATTAATAATTTTATATTTTAAAACCCGGTTTTAAAATATTTGTATTTCACTTCCTCTCCCGGTAGTGGACACAACATTACAGTACCTATTTATAGCCTAAACAGTGTGAGTAGATTCATTGACGATATACCATAATATTGACCTCACACCACTAACGGTATTTAGTCGATGGTAGACTAATAATAATAATATTCTCTTTTACCTTTTACCTGCTTTGACGATTGACAGCATTTTCTGTATTTTAATTGTATTTAAATCAATTGACAAACTATTCTGTAGTGATAGGAGTTATGTTAAAGTCATATTTTTACATTTTAGGTTTAGTTGACCTTGGAGAAGAAGGTAGAAGACCTATCCCTGGAAGTAAAGTCCTCCTTTTCATGGCCAGAGGCTTGTACCACAAGTGGAAAATGCCTGTGGCTTATTACGTGGTAGATAAAAATGTAACTGCCAAAGTGGAAGGGAAGCTTTTAATTAATTGTATATCAGCCCTCCAAAAAACTGAACTAGATATTAGAGCTGTGGTCTGTGACCAAAGCTCTACCAACAGAAAAGCTATGAAGCAGTTGGAAGTAACTAAGGAATCACCACATTTTTCTGTGGCTGGCCGCAAGATTTTCCTAATCTATGACTTCCCTCATATCGTCAAGTGTATAAGGAACAACCTTATAAAGGCTCCAATAGTGTTTGATGAAGGAACAGCCAAGTGGAGTCACATCAGTAAACTATATGATTTAGATAAATCTTCTGTGAAGGCTAGATCAACAAAGCTTACTGACAAACACCTTAATCCCAACTGTTTTGAAAAGATGTCCGTGAAGTTGGCCACGCAGGTCATGAGCCACAGTGTGAGCTCTGCTATGACAACTGCTGTGCAGACCAAGCAGCTGCCTCCTGAGGCTCAAGAGACTGCTACCTTTTTAAAAAGGTTTAATGACATTTTCGATTGTATGAATAGTAAGTCAAAATTTCACCCAAATCCCCACAAGTGTGCACTGTCAAAATTTGAAAACCCACATTTCAAAGTTGTCATTCAAACCTTAGAACAGGGGTCAGAGTGGGCTAAGAGTTTGTCAAGACCCAACGTCGACACCAAAAAACTTCCTCCTTCATTTGATGGGTTCGAACACTCATTACGAGGTAACTATATAATTTGAACTAATTTGAACTAAGCAGCAACTAAAAACTTTGATTCGCAATGAGAACTGTCAAAGTATGATTGTTTACAGTTATGTTTAGGTTTTTCATTTCATGAATAATTTTTGATATTTTGCAAATTGTAGATAATTTATTTTTCTCTATTGTTTAGGTGAAGTGGTAGAACATTATGGCTATGGTAGATGTGTAATACTATAGAATACTGTAAATTTAAAAAAGCTAATTTTATCAAACTGTGTCCTCCCTTATTGCAAACGCAAAGCTTGAGTATAACTGCAATAAGCTTTTTATACTTATATTCCAACCCCGTACGAAGGACGGGTACTCTGCTAGTAAGGTAATAAATTGAAAGAATAACAAACAAATAAGTACAGCTGAGGTAATTTCAAAATTAGGTATATGGAAAGTTCCCTTTAGAAAGGAATTACGACATAAAAGGGCAATTCATGAAATAATGGATAATTTTTTGCAAGGTTTCTCGTTATGACGAAATTTTTACGTATATGGTTTATGGGGGTGTGACTTGTAGTTTTTGAAAAAGTTCATGGGTACTTTTTGGCTGTATATATAGATTACTGTAGCAGAGTCAAACAAACCTTCAGTTCATATTAAACATAACTACTCTACGTTAATCAACCATTATGTTGTTCCAGCTACTTTGATGCTTTGGGAAGAAGTGAAGGTGAATGACGAGGTGTCGTACCTTATGACAAGTCGTCTAAATCAAGACCCTCTGGAGAATGAATTCTCAATTTCCAGGCAGAAATGCGGGTATGACAGAAACCCTACTGCGAAAAGATTTAGGCAAAACATGAGGCATCGCTTACAATCAGCATTACTGAGACCTTCAGCAGGTAATAAAACAGTAAAAACATCAATAATTCAATTCATATAATGTTTTGATAAGACTAACACACGTAATTTTTTTAATACCGTACGATGCATGATAAATTTATTTGAAAGAACTTGAAATACAAATTATTTTTCTCACACAACACGCTATATTTTCCCATATTTATGTCTTGACATTTTTTTTTAATTGACTGTATCCGTTTTTTATAACTTTTATGATAATTGCTGTAATATCATAATATTTTTCAGGTAAAAACTGCGAATCTGATGAAGATGAAATTCTTGAGCAGCAGGCTGGCACAATTGCTCTTCAACCATCAACATGTGCATTTCCCGCAGGGGATATGGAAAATGAACAGGTTTCTGTCCCTGATGTTGAGAGTGATAGTGACGATGACCCCCAAGATGAATTACTATCAGTATCCATCCCCAATCTTGATACACTTGAAGATAATGCAGTAAGGTATGAGAATTATTTTATTCAATCAACATGAACTTGTAGTGAATATTCTCTAGGCGTACTGTTTGATGGAATATGCTCTATTTGTTAACACAGGGAAATGACATTGAAAAGTTGCTGTACGTTATTACTACTTTACTTGCAGGTATTTGAAAATCCACTTAAATAGAACAACACGCAACATACGCATCATAATGTTCAGGCTAAGTATTGATTATTTAAGTCTAACATACTTTAGTGACCTATGGACGAATCATTGGTAAATGGCATGTTTTTTGATATGGGAAGGTTCTTAAATTAATTTACTAAGATAACAACACATGAATGAAATGTATTGAGAATATGCAATACAATTTCAGACGTTGCCTGTAATCCCAACAGCAAATATTTGGAAGAAAGTGATTTTTGGGTTGGCTATCTGATCCCCATACGGTTACTTGTTTCGTAATTAACTACTTGATAACAATCACTAGCAGCCCGCGTCACTTCGTGCCTTCAAAATCCGTGATATATTTTATATATAGTTGATAAGGGTGAAAACGGATTATTTCTCATCAGATCCCTATTATTTTTATTGCACCACCAATTATATTCATTGAATGCGCTATCTCTTCAAGGTATCTCAGAAAATTACAATATTACTAATGAAACATACTACAAACGTACTATAACAGCACAAAATCTAACGTAAGTCATTTTCTCCTTTACATTTTAAACAAATATGCCTAACATTACAATGTTTACTTGAGTTGCCTAAAACATTAATGAAACATACTTTGAAAACAATAAATCATATCACTAAACAAAATCTTTCGTAATTCATTTTCTTCTTTACATTTTTTACAAATAACAATTACACATTTCACTTGAATTCACTGAAACATCACCAATGATGTTTTTTTTATAAGAATATGCCTATATGTTAATCGGGAATATGAGCTATCATCATGTCAAATTTCAGCCCAATCCGTCCAGTGGTTAATGCGTGATTGAACTTCAAACAAACACACAAACTTTCACATTTATAATATTAGTAAGATAATATAGACACTGCCAAACTAATATTATAAATGTGGAAGTTTGTGTTGTTGTTTTTTCGTTTGGCAAAGCACGAGTATTGCAATGAACCCCGTTGGCGTATAACCACAGCCACTAGACAAAGTTTGTAATTTCGTATTACTTTTCAGATATTTTGCTGGATATGCTGTGCATGCAACCATCAAAAGGTTTAAATGCCCCATCTGTGCCGACGAACTACCAAAAAAGAATGAAGAAGATATCATTGATTTGCCATCTCATTCTTCAGCAGACAGCATATTAATTGAAAACCGTTCTTACAAAACTGGGACCTTAACTAATCCTACCGATGAAACCTGTCTTATAACACACATAGTCTTATCAGTATTCAACGCAATATTTGAAAAACACATTCAAGAGATTGGAATAGTAAGAAAAATAAAATTTAAATCGAAGCAAAGAATTTTCAAGAGTAATGCAGCATGGATGAAAGTTGGGACAAGTTGTGAGAAGCACCGCAATTTCTTATTAGACAGAATTATAATCCCCAAAATAAAAAGAAGATTGCAAGAGATTTCGAAGGAAGCAAGGCAGCCAGGAGGAATATCAAAGAGTCCATTTTGGAGGAAAATAAAAAATTTGGAACACGTGTAAAAGAACTCAGTATCCAGTAAGTAATGTGATGCCAATTCAATTGTACATTGTGATATTACATATTTCCATAATGAACCAACAAAATAGAGCAATATATAACAACAGAGCCTTAATGAATAACATGGGTGAGAATAAAACCTCTTAAAGCGTTGTTTGTATCACTATAGTTATATTGATAAAATAAAATATAAAAAAAACTGCTTTTAAATTTCCATGTACTGTAGGTAATTCTTATGAAGAACAAATAAACTATCGTTGTTTGCTTTTTATTGATAAATTATTTTAAATGCGGCGAATTTATTTATTTTACACTTACAATATACTTTCAACATAATTATACCTAGGGTTTCTGCCAAAAAGTTGAAAATGTTTAAGGGAAAATTGTAGTAAAACCAAAATTAGAGAAAAGGAAATTCGCTTAGTGCTGCAGGGAGGGTACCTACTTTACACAAAATTATCTCCAGATATTATGATCAAACCTTAAAATTCACATTGTAAAATAAATATGACATTTATAGTGTTTATTTAGAGTGTTAATGACAATCTAGATTCCACGAAAATTGCAAATAACATGAAACAAGCCTACAATGTTTGTACAATAGGATGGGACAGATTATGATGTAAGGCTAATCTCCTCTAATCTTGTTAGCTCTTCATACATATTTATTTTGTAATGCATCATTAAAACTAAGATTTCTTTTTCGTAGGCCTTGAATATGAATACGAAAAGCTGAGGTCACGAAGTCGGGTGAGCAAATTTTCAAAATGTCTCTGGACATAAAACTACAATGTAAAGAAGAATTTTTAGAAAATAAATTTCAATTTTAAATTTGATATCAACGTTTGGTCTTTACCTGAACATTTTCATCTGTTCATCTTTAGTATGACATTTTGATAGGAAATGCAATAATATGTGTTATAGAGAACTTATGGGCACAATTAGTTTTGAGCCCTCATTTTAAACATTAAAATGTCCACTAAACAGATTTTTATTGGGAAAAATATGTTATGAAAATTTAATGTAATTAGCTGTTTCAGATTACTATTTGTATTTGTTTATAAAATAAACCTGTTAAGTAATTTATTAATTTGATATAAAATTAACTCTGTATTAACATCAAGCTATATTTTTCTTTAATTTTCAGTAAACTAATAACACGTTTTATTGAAAATGTTAACAGCACATATTTATCAAAATATCATTAAGGCAAAAATAACCATATTGCCTAAATACAGCGATACATTACAGAGGCTTACTTGTTTAAATAAGAGTTTAACATAATAATGTACGACTATAATAGCGTGTAACAAAGTAATGTAACTTGAAGATAAACTGGAAGTGTGCTTGCCCTTGCACAGTACACGAGTGAACTCAGCGCAGAATCGGTCACCGCGACCTGCATACACTTTCAGTGGATGGCGCATGGCGGGCAACAAGCGGATGCCAAGGTTAAGTGGGGGGGGAGGGATCGATAAAAATGACGAGCGAAAAAGCGTGTACTCTCATGGGCAGCTGTACCGCAACTAAAGCGCTCCGCTCCGTGGACCGTGACCTACATAGCAGTACCGGTGCTGCTCTGACAGCTCCTAGCGACACGGTCCTGTACTACGTCTATTCGCGGTCCTCGCCTGAACTTCAATGCCCCCGTATGCTCGGCAAGTCTATTTGTGGTTATATAGTCAATGGATATGCTTTACTCAAAGGATCACGTCAAGAAACTAGAAAAATCGTACAAAACAACCTAATTTGACGCAAAAACTCATATAAATCCGACACCGATGGCTGTGTACAAGTCATATATAGATAGTTTTACCATTCAATGTTGATATGTGTCTATAGAAGTGTTTTTAACTCGGGTGTCACGTCTGGACCCACTGCAGTTTCCGGTTATGATGTCTTTAAAATTGCTACATGTTACGATTTCACCAACTATTTTACTTAAAATAAGACCATTACCCCCTTTTATGCAAATAAAAGCACAACAAATCAATGTAATTAGTCCATAGGAAGTTTCCCACTATATAAATAAATACCCCCGGTGCAGCAATCCTGTCGACTAAGCGAATTTCCATTTGCCTGGATTGATTTTTCAATTAATATATTAAATTAACGTTGTTTAAGAGTGCCTAGGTTTGCTGCTCAAGGGAAACTAATAAAATGGATTTTTTATTAAAATATTAATGGCTTAGTGTTGGATAAATAAATCTGCCAAGTTTGATCAAAATATATCCATAAACAAGCCAACTACTACATTTACAATATTGTCCATAAAAATAACATTGGGATTTTAAATGAAAAATGTTTTTATTTTCTCCTTAACCAATAACTCGAGTGCAAAGTGCGATTGACTCACTCGAGAAACCATTCCTCTCGTAAGTATTTCTCTCGAGTGAGTCAATCGCTCCCTTTGCTCACTAGTTGCACAAATAACTATTGTCTTTTAATAATAAAGTTGTTTATTAAGTTAATTTGTATATTTATTTACGACAGAATCAAGTACTTTTGCACTATTAGTTGGACACAAATGGTGGAAGGCAGTTACGTGATTTTCAAAAGCACATTTTAGCAAATTTTCCACATTTGAAAGTAGCTATTATCGCAAGTCTCATGGTAATACCTCGGTCCGGGACCGTTTACATTTTTTATTTTGATATCCCCAGAGGCCAAAAACCTGTGTGTTCAAATGTTAGATTGTTAGATGAAATTTGGTTTGAAGGTGTAAAACGGGATAAATTTGGATAATTTCGCAAACCAGCGTGATCGTACCATAGGAACGGAGTTCAAAGAGGGGTTTTATGGGACTAAAATGGGATTTTCTCTTTTTTTACCCTTATAACACAAAATTTATCATTTTTTCTCCTAACCTTTTGAAAGACATTGGAAAAACAAATAATGTAGTATGTAAAAGCGTTTTTGTACGGTTATTGGTTAAGGAGAAAATAAAAACATTTTTCATTTAAAATTCCAATGTGTTTTATGGACAATATTGTAAATGTAGTAGTTGGCTTGTTTATGGATATATTTTGATCAAACTTGGCAGATTTATTTATCCAACACTAAGCCATTAATATTTTAATAAAAAATCCATTTTATTAGTTTCCCTTGAGCAGCAAACCTAGGCACTCTTAAACAATGTTAATTTAATATATTAATTGAAAAATCAATCCAGGCAAATGGAAATTCGCTTAGTCGACAGGATTGCTGCACCGGGGGTATTTATTTATATAGTGGGAAACTTCCTATGGACTAATTATATTGATTTGTTGTGCTTTTATTTGCATAAAAGGGGGTAATGGTCTTATTTTAAGTAAAATAGTTGGTGAAATCGTAACATGTAGCAATTTTAAAGACATCATAACCGGAAACTGCAGTGGGTCCAGACGTGACACCCGAGTTAAAAACACTTCTATAGACACATATATCAACATTGAATGGTAAAACTGTCTATATATGACTTGTACACAGCCATCGGTGTCGGATTTATATGAGTTTTTGCGTCAAATTAGGTTGTTTTGTACGATTTTTCTAGTTTCTTGACGTGACCCTTTGAGTAAAGCATATCGAATTCGGTATTTTTGTAAAGCCCTTTTAACGTGCTACAACCTTCTCTTTAAGTTATTTCTGATATATTGTATCAATAAAACGTAATAAACAAAAATAACACAAAAAATATTTAAAAATATAGGTTTTTGCAAAATTACGAAAAATGCACTAAACATACAACAAAAGTGTAAATGTATGAAAGATAGCATGTAAACTTATCTTTCAAACAAAAAAAAGTTCATTCCGATCCGATACATGGTATGTAAAATATAGTTATTTTTAATATAGCCCTTTCCGCCATTTTGATGACGTCATAACCGGAAACTGCAGTGGGTGCAGAAGTGACACCCGAGTTGAAAATACTTATTTAGACACATACATCAAGATTGAATGGTAAAACTGTCTATATAAGACCTGTGCACTGCCCTAGATGCCGGACTAATAGGCGTTTTTGCGCCAAAATAGGTGTTTTTATGAGATTTATCTAGTTTCCTGACGTAATATTTTGAGTAAAACGTATCGAATTTGGTATTTTTGTAAAGCTTTTTAAATGTTATACAACTTTTTCCATTAGTGGTTTTAGATATACTGTATCAATAAAACGTTACAAACAAAAATAACACAAAAATATTAAAAAATACAGGTTTTTGCAAAATTACGAAAAATGTACTAAATATACAACAAATGTGTAAATGTAAAGCAGACAGCATTTAAACTTATCTTTCAAATAAAAAAAAGTTCATTCCGATCCGACAAATAGTTTGCGAAATATACGCTTTTTAAAAATCAATGGCCGCCATTTTGATTACGTCATAGCCGGAAAACGTGGGGGGTAGGAGGTAAACACCCAGGTTTTTTAAACTCCCTAGACATCAAACTAAAACGTTATGCAAGAATATTGAGTATACGCAAGTTTGCACACTAAAGTATAGCTAGCTGCAGGACTAGTAATCGTATATATAAATTCATACTTTCAAGTAATCAAAGGAATACAATCATTTCGAACTAACTCTGCCTGTACTAATCATAATCTAGTTTAGGCCATTTAACATATGTTTATGATTGGGCTATAGATTAAAGTATCCTATGTGACTAGCAAGCGAAATAAAAAAATGTATTAATTCCTAAAAAAAAAACAACATTCTAAAATTTGAAGTTATGATGAAATACACAGTATCTGAACCAGCGTATATTATAATAATTTGGACGAGTATATTTTTCTTCCACCCCTATTAAATTTTTTTTTTAATTCATTGCCACGAGTACTGTATATTAGATCATTCTCCTTAAGTGAACCTAACACACAACTTAGCCACAAAACTTGAACAGGTAGAAGGATTGATCTAAATAATGCGTGTAGGATATGCATGTCTTAGACAGCTGTCAGAAAGTGACGTCACGCATCTGGGGGATCATGTGTCTAAATTTAGAAACAAGCTTAACGTTTGTTAGAGTTTTAGATCCCCTAGAAAGGCAGTGAAAAATCAATACGCTTCATACAGTAATAGTATATTTTTAATCACTATAATAAATATACGAAATACAGTCTTCTGGCTACATTCTAAGTCTCTATTCCTGTTCATAGGCTAATAAACACTAATATCCTAATAAACACTGTTTGGGAAATTAAAACAAAGCAGACCTATGCAGGAAGATGTGAATGAAAATGTAAATCAACTTTTTTTACCAAATGAATACCTACAATTATATCAAAGTATAAAATACAGAGGGCGACACTTCAGACGCTTACGACAAAGAATATAAAAAAGTCAGCTACTTGCTCGAGTGCGGATATGTGTAATCAACAGGTCTGTTTAGTCAAAAACCCCCGTTTATGTTCATTTATGTGTACGTCGCGTGTGACAGTTTGTGTTTTTGTATATTAACGACGCCACTAAGGCTGAACGTCTGATGATGGCACGAAGATGCTGAAACGGCAGTAACAATGTTAAAACTACTATGAGCTGATTGACGAAGGTAACTCTGTTCATTGATTTAGTATAAAAAGTCTGCTTTCACTCGGATCATAAAACATATCCAATTAATGTTTTCACGAAAGTAATGATGTCATCTTAATAAATGTAAAGTGAACTAAAATCCAACTTCTTCCGAAAACAGAAACCATTTAAAGCCTCAGTAGCAATCTAAAAATGTGAAAATTGTACAATCGTTCTACACTGTCACTGTTCCACGCATTAAAACCTATAACCACAGAACGAGTGTAAAACGTCGTACAGAATAAAAGTACTCTTTAGTTTCACCATAACTACCCGACAAGTGCATGCCACCCCTACGTAATGCTATATATCGAACAATACATTACGCTCGAATGGTCTAGCACGTGATTGTAGACAATCACGTTGATTGACACCATTACAATCACTACCCTTGTTGCATTGTTGAGTCGCAGTAGCCTTCATAGACCCCCTATTTACCATCTGGAGCTAGGAACTCTTGACCAAAAAAAATTCGAATAGTTGACTGTGTAAGCTTAAAATAGATGAATATAGTTCAAAATACACTTACTAATAACATACTAAAACACCCTGCGCTCAACTGCTTGGTTATTGTTGTAATAAGATCCTAAATTATGTTACTATGGGTTAAACAAGAGATAAATAAATGTATCACTTTTAGAGGTAGAACATTTCTAAGACGGTACGGAGAAAGTTCTCTTTGGCTGAGAGACTTGTTGTCCTGTCTAGTTGAAACTGAACATTGCTAAAAGCCAGTGGTTGTTGCATTGGGACCAGAGCCTAAAACCTTTGACTATTAATCAATAGTCAATGCTAAAACACAGACTACAGAGTAAACCATTATAGTATTCTATAGTCTGTGCCTAAACTATGTTACTAGTCCATTCACAATCATGGTAGAAGGAAAATACATAGGTGTGCTATTCCCGTCATATGCTGACGTCACCCAGATTGCAAACAAAAATCAGCTGATTGTATTGCCATATAAGTATATATTTGTTTGGATTTGATTGTTATTTTTTTATAACTTTTTTAAATGGTTAAATAGTGTTTGCAATCTGAGTGACGTCAGCATATGACGGGAATAGCACACCTTTCCACCATGGTTCACAATATTTAGGGGGTTTGAGGGTAAGTTCCCCCACCACTTTTGTCTGCATGTATAGTGCAGCTGATTGACGTTTTGACAAATCTCAGCTGTTGAGCTTTAATGGTAGGATTAAGACGTGGAGGGGATAGATTTCTTTCCCTAAAATCACCTAAATTGAACAGAGAATGACGTATAAATTATTTGCATAACTTACTAACTAAATCGTCCCTTATATTAAAATGTCATTTTAAAATGAAAGAGTTCAATTTTGTTAGTATTTATCAAACTTTTTTTCTTACTTAGTTTCCTTAAATTGTCAATCCGAAGTTTAAAAAGGTTTTGCTTTCGGTAGAGTATTTATGACTGTTACCAAATTCCTACTCTTAATTTGTTAATAGTCTAAACACATTTCAGTAAAGTATAAAGCGGGTTAGAGAACAAGTTTACCATTCGTGACTCCTGTCAGTCTCAAAACTTTCTCAATTAAGTAAAGCATTCTCATACTTTCCAGGTAAAGAACACATTTTCTAGGAATAGTTTGAATTGTGTGATTCATTATTACGAAATTGTAATTTAATCATGATGTGATAACTTATAATCTGACTTATATTACACAATAAATATGCCAAATATGGATCAGTATGATCAGTAAAAACACACGTAACCTGTTGTATTTCGACAGTTAGTTAATTAAATGTGAACTCCTATGTACATCCTATGTAAATGTGAGCATGGGAACTAAACAGTTTTAAATATTGAATTTTGATTAATTTAGAAAGTATCTGATTGTCAAGATTGTCCAATTGACTGAATTACAGTAAACTGACGTTCCTTCATAACCACATATAGAATGAAATTTTATTGTAATTCAATGGTTATTCATAAATCAGTTTAGCCCATGCAAGGTGATATAGTTGACTTTATACTGCAAAACTTATTATCCAAACCTGAAGTCGGTTCGAATATAAGGTTCAAGTACAGTTGCGTGCCGGTGTGCTAATATCGAATATTTTTTTAAAGTTTTCCATTATTAAAGTTAGTTTATATATATATATATATATATAATTTGTAAGTATAATTTTTAATGGGTAAAATATTATTGAAATTGGTGAAATAAATAGTAAATATTAACACACTACTAATAACTATCAGAAAATGTCTTAAGCTCATCCATTACCAAGCATTGAACATATTGCACAATGATCCATAGTAACAATGCAGTATGTTTTTAGTAGATTTCTCATCCTTATAGAACTGAAGCTAATTTTATTGTTAGTTGTGTACGTGTTCTGTTTACAATTATTTGTTTCTTGTTATTTCAGTCATTTAAAACTTCGTTTAACCAAATAAAACGTCCCCTAATAACCAAATAGTGAAGCACAAATTATGAAAAAAGCCCTAAAATAATAGAAACAAAATTTCAACTACACTAGCGATAAGTGTCGACGTACATGAACCAGACACGAAAAACTATCTTCAAAATTTACAATGGGATGAGAAGTATATTTGTAACGATATTCCATACAAATTTAATTAAATCAAATAATTAAACTTGGACTTCTCAAAGTAGTTGTACAGCCCACATATTAGTCATAAATATCATCCCTAAATTAGCTCTTAATCGAGACAAACGTTCCAAGACCTGTTAATAACGCACCCCCTCACTCCTTAGAGAAATGCAAGACCTTTGTAGGAATGTTCAAAGAGACGTCTCATTCGAAATTTTAATTCTGTAAAGGAATGAGGGCGTTGCCTTAGCCATAAATCAGTCCTACTCTTTCAGTCCCCTCTTTCTTACATTCAACTGTATTCGTGCAATTTATAACCTGAACTCCCTTTGAACCTAGGCTTGAATTGCCGTCATCGCAGGAAATGCAAGTATCACTCATGTAGGGGACAACTTGTTCAGAAATACCATCGAGATTCTTATTTCAACAAAGGGCGATGAGATGAAATGTATATGTTATATCGTGAAAGGATTTAGAAAATATTTGATGACACCCTTGATTTTTTTCTTTACGTTTAATTTTAGTATGTTAAACTTAAAGCTTCTTCAATATTCCCAGACAATGTTGAATCTTTAGCATTATAGTAGACTTGTGGAAAATGTAGACTTGATATGTTGTGTAAATGGACAAGAAAGGTTTTCTATATAATATTTGCCATACGAATTTGAACCGTTGGTATGGTACACGTCTGGAAATATTATAAACAATCAATTTGAAAGTAAAAAAATAAAATATACAGGTTATTCCATATAAAATAACTGTGGTTTTTATGTAGAATAAAAATATGTAGAACAAATTTAAAGATAACAAATTAAATTCAAATCAAAGTAGACGTGGCAAACTTGTATTACCATTACGAACAATCAATGGTTTAGATAGATGCGTTAAAGTTTGGTGAACGTTTGGACCTCAGTGAAAATGTCAAAACTACCATAATATTGTATACTAGGCAATGTGCATTGACCACAATTCACAACTACAAGCTAAGTACAAAATTATTTAGTCCGTGCAAGGTGCTTTAAAACCTGATTAATAAAAAGAAACTAAATATGGAATATGATTTATATGGAATCACCATTTCACCGAGTCCACCCTTAAGAAAACTACAAGTCTCAACATACAATGTAAAAAAACATGATCCTATCTCTAGATTCGAGTCTGGAAGGATGAATTGTCACACAATCTTGTTCAGCTTCAAAAGCAGCAGACTCGGGCTAATGAGCGACGTGTGTTTGAAACACAAAATCAAAATTAGCCTCGACGACGCCGGAAACGCCGCGACGCCAGGAAACGCACCTGATGCTATTTCCAACTACAGACGCTATTCTTTGGAATTTTGATTTGTTTTGATAATCTAAACGCGCTTTGAACTACATGAGTTTACATAAGAGTTGTTAGTATATTTGAAACTTACAAAAAATATCAACTCAAAATAATCCAAACTTTTGTATGACGAACCAGCATATTTTGCTATACGTATTCGGAAAAATATCTATTCCATTATATTATTAAAGTGATACAATCAAATTTTATGTAAATTGTTAAGGTAATTTACCAAATAAAAATATAGGCATATGTCACATCAAAATGAAGCTTATAGAGTGTGTAGGTTTGTCGAAAAGTATTGATATGGACGAAATTCCTAAGGTCTCTGCCCCACAGGCTGATTTCCAAAGGGCTACGCCTGGCATGCTTTCAATGTTTAAATTATTTAATTTAATTTAGTTAATGCAACAGCTGGTCAGTGCAATGAACTGGTGTTTGTTTGTTTACTCAAAAAAGATGTTTGTCACGCTTGTGTAGATTGAGGAGGGTTTATGTTTGGTTTTAAAGTGAGGTTGTATTCGTTTTGTAAAGTATTGCTAAAAGTTTCATTTTTTAATTTATATAGTAAGCTACATGTGAAGAGGCTTGACTAAAATTGAAGAATTATGGTCAAACATGTCATTCATGAACAATCAATATGAAGCAATTTGCTATTGCTACACTAAGGTATGTTTTCATGTTCTTATGGATCTATTAACATCAAAAGTAGGGGTTTGAAAGTAAGTAGGTTTACGCTTTTAAATCAGTTTATTTTTTTAAACTAAATCATAGATTTTAAAACACACATCAGCACCACTTTAATAGCTCTCTAGGTCACATTTTCTTCCCATTGCAAAGCAGCTGCTTGTATTAAATTAATTGTGTTTTGATCTTTAGTAGTTGTTAGAATGTGATGTATACAGATTAGGTCAACTTGATTTGCAAATGTATTTTCAATCTAAGTGTATATAGCATCCATAAGAAGGTGGTCTTTTCGTATACACGTCGCCAATATTCTCATTCGTAATAATTAGAGATAGCCAACACAGGTCTTTATAAAAGATCTGAAAAGAGGCCAATTAGTATACGAATTGTTGAAGATTCGTACCATACGACGTTTAAACAACTGATCGAATATTATTTTAAGGACAAAATAAAATTGTGGTCTAGTTAACCTTGCAAAGGAGCAGCTAGCTCATTGTTAAATTTTTTTAGTTAATCTTTTGATTCAGATAATATATAATGAGCTAATTTGATGTCTCCACAGTACAAAACCAATGTTTCGTTTGAAAAGGAAACTATCTATTTCCTTTGATTACAATATGCTATATATACTACTAGCAGAGTACCCGTCCTTCGTACGGGGTTGGCATATAAGTATAAAATGCTTATTGTAGTTGTACTCAAGCTTTGCGTCTGCAATGAGGGAGGACACATTTTGATAAAATTTGCTTCTTTAAATTTACAATAGTCTTTAGTATATTACACATCTACCATAGCCATAATGTTCTACCACTTCACCTAAACAATAGAAAAAAATAAATTAATTGTCAAAGATTCGCAAAATATCACAAAATATTCCTGAAATTAAAGACATAAACATGCCTGTAAACAATCCTACTTTGATAGTTAGTTCTCATTGCGTATCACAGTTTTTTGTTGCTGCTTAGTTCAAATTACCCTAGCTGTTTTCATAAATGCCAAAAAATGTAGTGCTGCACCCTGTTGGTAAATCGTATAACTTTTTAATGATTTTGCATATCATAGAACGAACTTTTTTAGTTAAAAGAGCTGACTAAATTCTTTAATTCCCTTTATATATGACTACTCATAAGGTTAACATGGGGAACTACAGAGCCACTGGGGTGGAGCCCGAAAGTATTTTTGAGATAAGAATATGCCTATATGAATCGGGGATGAGAGCTATCATCATGCCAAATTTCAGCCCAATCCGTCCAGTAGTTAATGCGTGATTGAACTTTAAACAAACAAACAGGCACAAAAACTTTCACATTTATAATATTAGTAAGATAAGATCAGATAAAAATACATTATAAAATTTCTCCATATACAACCAACGATGTAAAACTGTGGCCCAAAATAAATTTACTATGACCCTATCATGACGTATAACAATGACATAATTTTAGATATGTAATATGCCTACAATTACAAAGCGACTTCTTAATTTTACTAAACAATAATAGTTGTAAAATTATATAAAATGATATTACACGTAACACACGAATCTTTGTGCCTGACCATACCTAGGTATTTCAAAAAACTTTGATAAATGACCAACGGCAAATATACTTGAGTCAGATTGACATAAGATCAACTCAAAGAAGTCGTTCTGAATTTTCAAATTGATTTATAACTGAATCTTGTTTAAAGAAACGTTGCAACCGAGTTACAAAAACCGGTCCAGTCGGTCCCTGATGCTCCTTGTTTGGACAATTCCAGGAACAGTTTGTTCATTAGTGGAGATTCCAGTGACAATACCAATCACAGACAATTAACCGGATTTAATGAGCACACAACATCTTCCATATTTGTCGGCATCTTATAATTGGGTGTCTCTAAATGATTTAATGTTTTAATTACGATTTATATGGACTTATGTTCTGTTCATGTCTGAAGATATGTGCTTTCGTTGTTAGTCAATGTCTACGTCATGTCACGAAGGTGCAATAGTTACATATTCAATACTTCTAAACTGGTTTATTTTGGATGCAACTGTATGAAAAAGTGTTACAAGTCTCTGTGATCACTTCTACAAATGCATTACTTTTTCCCAAAAGCTAACTGGGCGTGTTATATCACAGATTATATGACGTTAGACTTTATTTGTACAAATCTGTTAAAGTATTTGAACGATTGTGAGCTAAATTAGAATTACTAATTGTATATAAGGAGTGTATAACTACTTCAGATGCTGACAGTTACATATTTGATTCATTTACATTTATATTACCTTGCACTGGTTAAGACGTAATGTAAAATAATATTAAATTAGCCCAATTTATCAACCAATGCACGGTGTTCCCTTTAATCTTCGTTACAATGTTCTTCTTAATCTTCGTTACCTTGCACATAAATGCTTACACAAGTTGTGATAGAATTACAAACAACTTTATATAGCTGTAATCATTTCAAAGTATTTTGTTTGAATACGATATTTTACTATAAATTCATTGAAGACTGTATAGCTCCTTTCCCCATGTAAACTTAGTTCTGGGGCACCGACAGTGTGCGTTGTTATAAAATACAGCCTTATTACATACACGCCAACTGTGCAAAAGTTAAATTGGCAAGTCAGTGTAAGCTATCCCCAAAAAATTATCAAACAAACTGTAACAGAAAATAAAACAATACAGCTAATCATAAGACACGAAAGAGTCTAGCCCATATTTGAAAGTTATTAATATCTGAACGTGGCATACAAGAGATGTTCTTTATTTGAGCGTGTATTCAAGTCCCTAATGTATATCGTGTTATTTTTACCATATAACGTACATTTTCACTAAGGTTTAAGCCGGGCCTAAAACGTGTCCTAAATAAATCCACTACCCGGGATCTAGTCCAAACAACAGCAAACATAACCCCCCCCCCTTAATCTGATCTCAAAACATTGTCCAGATGTTGGCCATCGTTGGAGCCTTCTAAGTAGTAATACACACAAGGCTTAAAACGTCGAGATATAAAACGAGAATCCTAAAGCTCTTACGGTTATTTTTTTTGTAGAGTATAATACTAGTTACACAACTGTATCTAACCAGAACGCTTAGGATAGTTACTAGTTTTTATTAAATCATTAATTGTCAATAAATTGTTTCAAACGTCATTTTTTGCAATAAATGTTTATTATTTTATTTTTAACTAGTAGAGTACCCATCCTTCGTACAGGGTTGGCGCATGAGTATAAAATGCTTGTTGCAGTTATACTCGTGCTCTGCGTTTGCAATGGGAGAGGACACGGTTTGAGAACATTTGGTTCTTTAAATATACGGTATGCTAGAGTATAACCATAGACAAATAGAAATACTATTGGTCTATGGTATAACATATCTACCATAGCCATAATATTCTACCAGTGCACCTAAACAATAGAAACAAGTAAATTATCAACAGTTAAAATATTAACTGCTGTAAACATGAGGGATTTTGTAAAGAAATTTTTGTAAATTACTTATCACCAGTGTCAGCATAATTTTGATTTCCTATACTAACTCAATTTTAGAATTCGTGTTAAAAATTAAAACTAAAATAATAGGCCTATGTATTGCAAAGAAAATCACACTTGAAACATTTGATGTTGCAATGAATCATAATTTTGGTTTGCCTCTATTGCAAAATGTAAATAAGTCGGTATGTTAGATCAACCTACCTTCAACACTCTGTATTTATATCCACAAAACACCAACACGTGATTTCACACACAAGCACAGTAAAATCATGACGACACTCGCTCTCTTAGCGACAGCGCGCGACTGACGCCTACAACAATGGAAGTGTAGGAATCCACCCCCACCCCCGACATGTAACTTCCCCTACATAACCACCCCCCCCCCCCCCGACGGTAATACGTTAATTGCCGGGGTAAGATAACCCTGTCACGAAGACGCATGGTCGGAGGCTTCGGCATTTCCACACTTTTCATTTGTTAACTCTCCCCTAGTGATGTGGGTGGCCAGTTTGGATGTGTTGACGATTGGTATTATGTTTGTTGGGCGAATGTGTGTTTATATTTTGTATAAAAAATGTAATTGGATTTAATAGTTTTTTGGTAGATTTTTCGTTATGCTGCAAAAAAGTTTTCGTATGGGCTGAAAAAATGTTTATGTATAACTGCAATGAATAAAATATTTTGCTACAGTATAATCACTAATAGAAATGACGAAAAGTACGCTAATAACCATTTAAGATGTTATCTAAAATCGATGGCTACTAGGCTGAAATTTGGAACTGAAAGATTAATACAAATCTTTAGAACCACTTGATATAAATTTGTATAAAAGCTTGTTTGAAAATATGTCAATGCATGCTTACAGGCAAGTGCCAAGTATACTTCAATCGATATTGAATCGATATTGGTTATGAAAAAATGTAATTTACTCTAAATAACTACCTAATTTATTTTTGACATCAAAGCTAACACAGATACATTGAATACCGTATTCTACTTTGATATAAATATTTTGAAAGAGAGTGTAAAATAACACTAAATAAATATTATATTATAGACCAATGGAATTCACGCATACTGGACAAGAAACGCCAATGTATTTTGTTGATCTATATAAATGAAATAAAATGTAATTAAGTATATTTAATGCAAGCCAACACCTCTCACATTGCAACTTATGATTTAGACAGTTGCAATCATTAAACCAATATATCCAATACCTTATTCTCTGCTAAAACGTCAGCGCAAACCTGAATCTCTCGTGTCCTAGACGTGTACCCATTCAAAGTCTATTTCCAACAATATCTTCAATGAAGCCCCTCATGGTCATCTTAATGGACAGATATGAGGGGATAACTCATGAGGTAATGGCAGGTTGAGGACCCTCATTAATAACGAGGGAGACGCGAGTGTGTGCGTGTGCGCGTGTGAGAGCCAGGGATTAGCCTATCTGCCAGCCGGTTAGGTAAATGTCCCATAAACATGCATCTGAATCCGTTATATCGCGAGCTCATGGGTCAGTTTGGGTATTTTAATCGGCCAAGAATATTTCTACGAGTTTTTCCCTACCTGTGAGACAAGGATTGGGCAAGACAGTCACAGTGGTTAGAAGGAGATATTTTTGTCCTGGATGATCTAGTTCGAATCCCGCCAAACATAAACGGACTTTTAGAAATGTGGTAATGCCATTTTTATAACCTACTATAATGTTAAGGAACGGAACGACTAAGTCGGACAGCGATAAACTCGGACAACGATAAAATCAGACACTGCTAAAGTCTGACAACGATGAAGTCTATCAAAAGTGTCCCAGTTTTACGTCAAACGACGAACCCGGACACATTTTTTAAGTGTCCGGAGTTGGTGTTGTACACGACGAAACCGGACCCATTGAAAAGAGTCCCAGTTTTACGTTGCACGCAAACGACAAACCTGGAAGCTTTATCTGTCCTGGTTTATCGTTGTCCGCGTGTGTCGTTGTCCGACTTTGGTGCGATGTTGGCCGTAGAACGATTGGCACACATTTTTAGCCAATTTGGAATAGCACGACTGGCACAATTATTAGAGGGAATTAAGAAGGGTCAACATATAAGGTTCGGAAAGGCACGATTGGCACAACAGACCGGTAAGGAAGTAGAAGCCAGGTAGCCAGAATGCGGGAAGATGGAAATTGTTTTCTCCCCACAAATTCCCTGCTGTGGTGCTTATTGGAGTAAGCAAGGTGTAAGTTTGTGCGACAAATCTGCAGCTACGGTCACTACGCTAGCTGGATCCAAATAAAACTACAATAACCTAACTTAACCTTTGAAAATACGCGATATTACCGGCAAATGACTGTCGTAGCAAGTTGACGGGAAATTTTAAACTGCCCGTTTTCCCTCGTTCAATGGCGTCTACCTGGTCGAGTGGTTGTGCCAATCGTGCCTTTTCCAAGCAGGCGAGTTGACCCTACATATTCCGTTCAAATGATCGTGCCAATACTGCCATGGGCAGAAGATCCAAAAATGTGTGCCAATCGTCCCGTTCCCCCCATGTTTAGCGTACATTTCGAGTCGCAGTTTCAAGTGTGTTTCCTCGTCAGGATTCTCAAAACCGCGCCGCCGCTGTCAAGGGTTGGGTTGTTGTAAAAGTGTCAACGCGAGTTGTAAATCCAAAACACAAAACGTGTGCGTCGCCCGGACCGTAAACAAGAGAAAGTGTTCCTGGAAGACGAGACTAGCACGACTGTGAAATGCAAGCAAACTAGCTTTGGCTTGTCTAATTTTGTTACGTTTGAGGTACGTTCGGAATTGGACTCATGATCTCGAAACGTTGTGAAAGCTTTCATTTTTTCAAATAGTTGTGTAAGATTTCCGCAATAACTCCCTAAATACTAGTTTATTTAGTCATCGACTCAGACCTTGCTTTTGCTTGACACGTTTAATTAATTTATTCTTAGTACTTTATATTTTCACCTAAAATGGCGGCCATACGTAAACGTAAGTAGGTATTTAAAGCAAAGTATGAATAGAGATGAGTGTAGGATGAGTGGCATGATTTTGTAGATCTTGAGGTATAAATTGACTTTTGGATTGCTACGCACCGTAAAGCTTTCTATCGACTTTTCATTAACTTAGGCCTACAAAATTCCTTTGGCTATTAAGTTAGCCCACATTGAACTCAAAGTCATTTCTTTCTAAATAAAGATAATTCCTAATTTGGGTTTTATTTCTGTCTAATGAGGTAAGTCTTTATCTTAATTTTATAATATATGAATTATTTTAAGAATAAATAGATTTGGTAAGTTACAATATAAAATTTATTAATAAAATACAAATATAAGATAAGTTATTGGTTGAATTAGCTATAGGGTAAGTTAACAATGGTAAATTATCAAAATGGTGGGGGTTCCAAAGTGGATGAAAAGATTCTAGGCTTATTGGGTTGGTTTCTTCTAAAGTACTAATTAATATTTAAATAGATGACCTCTTAATCTCAGGGAGGGGTGGTCGTGCCGGTTCGAATGATATATTAGGCTTCTTTAAAATGTAGATAACTTAATTTAGTTATTATTCTGAAATACTAGGTTCGTGATGCTATTAATATAATAATGTTAATGTCCAAAGAAAGATTCTAAATGGTTTCACTGAATTTAATGAAATAAAATAAAATTTGAAGATTAAATTTTGAATAAAAGTTCAATTTGAAATATGTATATCTTGATGAGTTAAGTTAATTGGGCCTATTAGGCTATACTGATTAAATGTCCAATGAAGATTAAATTTGTCCTTAGTTAAACAAGATGGATGATGGTTACCCAATTTGGAGTGTCTGTCTTCACCTTTGGATCCATGTAATAAATAAAATAGGGGTTGGTTAAAATTTGGTAACTCTTCAAGGCACTTGTCCAATACTTTTGGATGATAAGAAATTTAAAATTTAGATTATACTTTGGGATTATGAATTTAATTTAAATCAAACACAATGTCCAATAAAATGATGTTCACACTGTGAAGAGTTGGCAGGATATGGGGAGAGGCAATGGTAGAAGCTCAGGAAGTCCATGTCCATTGTTGAAATGATGTACAGCTGGTTAATTCACATAAATGACACTTGCCACAGTAATTTTGATTTTCTTTGGATAATTTTGAAAAGTAATACTGTACTATATTTAAGATGTTATTACTATATTGCAATTTTCTTACAATTATATATTATTCTAAGTAAATGATTATTGTTGGTTTTTGATGAGTACAGGATAGGTATGGAGAGAATTGGCATAAATATTATATTGTAACATAAAATAGGATGATGTTTCCGTGGGGTGATGGGATATTATATGACATTGAACAAAATTTGATAAAATAACACATTAACAAGGAGAAACATATTAAATAACTGATAATACATTATCAGGGGCATTACCAGACATTATGAGAGAAAATAATAGAGAAATTAATGTTAATGATAAATGAATGACATGTAATATTACAGGATACCAATAGTCATCGCATCTCTTTATATCCCGGTTGTAGAATATTTTTTTTTATTAAAATACTGTAGTTGAATGAATGAGCCACTCAAAGAGCTCAATGCGCTACAGTCTACAATTCGATTTTCTCCAATCACAGTAGTATTTTTTCCCGATATGATTTATCTTAGCTTGGCTAACAATTTTGAGGTACTCAAATGAAATCAGTTTTTTACATCAGTTCACTCGTTCTACGGCCAAATTCAACAAAGTTCAGTTGGATTCAAAAACTTGTGACGCCTTGACTATGGGAATATTGTCTATGCACAGTCAAAGGTTTCATACACTATGATATCTGATGTCTTGTGGACGGACAATGCAAGGTTAAAAGGAGGCATTATAAAAGGTTTACCTTTGAATTTCATCATCGGTGATTTACGCGTGGCTTCGGCTTGTGGTAAGTCCACCCGCATCTTCTGCCGCGGTCTTGAACACTACAGTAGCGTGAGAACATATAGGACTGCGGTGGCCATTTACAGTGCGAGATACAAATACCTTTGAAGTTATTTCATCTGACAAAGTACGTTTACATTTCACAGTTATGTGCCGGGACAAATCTCACCCATCTGTGTTACGCGGGAATGAGGTGGTAGGACTCTGACGGTTTCGGTTTAAACCAAAACTTTCAATATAAATCAAATACCGTAAAAGTAACATTTTATTTACGTAGAAGGTGGGCTTTCACCACAAGTAGTACGTTTTATGTGCTTTCACGGAGAAAGTGAACTGTCCAATCTTGGTATTCTATGGATAACCACTTCGTGGCGAAAACGTATGAAATAACGGAATTATGGATTGTTGCTATGCATTTGTTACGGGAGCTATAAAGTCAACTACACGGAGAATAAAATTTACAGCTGATTTTAATTTAGGTACAGAGCTACACAGATCATCTTACACCATTCCACAATCACCCTTCACTCATATTGGGGTTAATGCACCAAGGTGGCGTCCCCATCTCAATGATTGATAGATACAATGTTTAATGCACTAACGTTGGCCTGTTCATGTACATTTAAATGTTCTGAGTATTAAAAACCCCTTTTGAACTGTATATTACTAACTCAACAAGAGTCGCAGAGTTAAGCAGCATTGTCAAAGTAGTGGTAAATACATTTTAAACTCTGATCTACACAATCATCAAGACATCTTTACAACATTCAAACTCGTCCTTATCAACACGAAAAGCTACACCATAAAGATGAAATTCGAATTCCAAGTGCAAAAGTATTTTAATTTTGCCCGAGTGCGTACTTGTATACCAACATGACAACACAGTATATTGGACAAGGGGAGGGGAGATATGTTGATCGTATGGGGTATGAAGAGTTTCAGCTGAGTCAGAGTTACCAACATCGCCGCTCAAAATACACCTGCTATCCCCTTCACTGCATATTGAAAAGTGACAGGGTGGAAAACTGGAATTAAGCTATATTTTTACCAAGCGTCTCAAATATTTTGCCCTCCAAACACTCCAGTTACTGAAACGATAAAGACGAACAGTTTCCTATCATAAACAAGTTTTCTTCTTCGAGGAGCACAAAATATTGTGGTAAAGAAACTTTCAAAAGCCAGCAATGTAGTGTTACACCTCTAAATGTATCATACTATCGTTTACTAAAATAGACATCCAATCTATGGATGGACCAGATGTATCGATTTTATATTCATAAAAGAACATTATTAATTGGAACCATTCTCAGAGTAATATGCTACAGTCTAAGTACCATTTTCCCCATACATTTTTACTGCGATTGTTGATGTAACATGAAAGATGCTACTGGTAATGAAAGATCATAGATTAATCAAAGACCATTGTCCTTTCAGTTGAGTATTCGAAAAAAAAGTAATTTACATCAATGTCTGTCGGGGCTAAACCCTGTAGCATTCGTTTTAGTCAGAACTTTAACATAGGAGGAATTTCTAGTTCGATTAACAAGCCAAGCTATAGCACAGTTACTAGCTAGATTGTGTAGTTCTAGTTTCCCTAGTCGGGTGAGGCGTCGCCATTATTCTCGCCATTTGACAGGTTTATTCAGCCATTAGGTAGATTACATGGTGTGATCTTGTGATAATTACATATCTTCTACAACTCAATCTCCCGCCAGAGCGATCTATGTAGACTCGAACCTATCGTAAATCTGATGTCGGCTGAGAACCGCTATATGGACACATCTATCGATGGTGAACTGTCCAAGCTTCGTGTGTAGAGCAAGTTTTGTTGTGACTTTACCATAGTGTTTGTGTAGGTTAAAACCACTTCTGAAAAGCGTAATATTGCAAATAAAACACCTGTACAAAAACGTGCATTTCATCTGATGGATTTTGAAAATGTCTGTACTTTTGGCATTGTTGTGTGATCCAAACAATGGAAAATCAGAGGTGTTTGTTTAACCGTATCTTCAATCGCTAGAGAATATAAAGTTGTATAGAACCCTTAAGGTACCTGCGTTAATCCACGTAAAATAAAGTGTACGATGTAATGATGATACATTACATTCAGAAGCAGTTTTTTTTACACCATTAGATTTCTGCTACTCCAGAATACATTGTACATATTTTGGAAAATCTACGCTAATTGATACAGTTATCTTCTTCTGTATATAATCCAATGTATGTTTGTTTGTCCTTTATGGACTCCGAAACCGCTCGACAGATTGTAATGAAACTTTCAGTCATTATTAAGCATTACTCAAGGATGGTTTGTGTGAAGTTTGGTGCAGATCCGTCAAAAGAGCTCCGCCCCATTGGCTCTGGAGTTTCCCACGTTAACCTTATGAGTACTCATATTAAAATTTAATTAACGAATCTTAACAGCTCGTTCCACTAAACAATTTTATTCTGTGATGTTCAATAGCATTAAAAATTTAATAGGTTTACCAACAGGGTGCAGCTATATTATTTATTTTTAATTTATGACAACAGCAAATTTGCAACCAAAAGGTGAGTAAGAGCGTAGCAAACGAACTTCAACCAGTATGTGATTGAGCCATGCGAACGAGCTCATCTTGAAAATGAACGACCATTGACATAAAACCACACTAGGACAGGACGACGTCTGTCAGGCCAGCTAGTTTATACTATAAAACCTAAAAACAAACTCTTTTTCACACATCATACTGTTTTTAGGTTTATCTTTGTAGTTTCTTCGAGTACACAATGTAAGTAACATTTTGAATTTCAATTGTTTGCCGATGTTTCTCTGGTCATCTATAGTTTCTGCAAGATATAAAGTCGGTTTTGCGTACTGGCATTCTGGCTTGTGGCTAGTGTATATATAGCAGACTGCTGGTGCCACATCTGACATACAACAGGCCAGCCGGGCTGGAGCACTCGTAAAAGTACGACCGATTTAGAACAATTCTACTGCACATGTCCAGACACAAAGCGCAAGAACATTACACTCTAGTACATTAAGTTACAGATGTGCATATAAACCCCATATTACGTACTAAGAGCACAGAAATAACACAAGCTATAATATCGAGATATCTTCAACCATTGCTGGGTAGCTTAGTTAAAGTGCCTTGCCTAACAATCAGAATGGCACAAGTTCGATTCCGAAAAAAATTCCATATCGTTATTTTATGGTTTGTAACTAGGCCCATCTCTCCTCGATGGCTTTTTAAAATTGTCTTGGTAGAGAAACGTATTTTTTAGTTATTAACAAAGGTACATGGATCATCTCACTATTTTTTATACGTACATGTTGTATATATTCAGCCGGAATAAGTACCCTACAATTATAATACTAGTCTTTGATTTTACCTACTTAAGGTATTTATTGATTTGGGCAAAGCAGTATTTACAATTTTATTATTGACGGGGTTTATAGCAGAAAACATATTTCATTATTTTCTCTGTAGATATTTTCAGTAATAACTACCTTCAACATTAAACTAATTAAGTATATTCTTAAAATATTTTTTTTTCTACCAATCAATCTTAATAAAGTTTCAGAAGCGAACTAACCTTCAAATAACAAACATAGAGAGAGTTTTCGCAGTACTGAAGTAATAAATTTGGTTGAAATGGTCCAATAATACATGAAGACACTTTGGAGGAATGTACAGTTAAAGTTGAGAATCCTATTGAAAACTAAACCAAAATTACTGTGCTTACAACAATAATAAATCACCAAATTGCAAAAAAAACATTGAGCAATCAAACGGGCTCTGTTCACAAAAATCCAATTAAACTAACCATGGAAATCCTACAACAAATCCGAAATCTGTAAACGATGTTGAAATTTATCAGTAGTCTCTTCAGTCTGACCCCTTCCCCTTTAATCAGAAGTGTCGCATATTTTACAATTCGCAACGTAAGCAATGTTGCCCAAGACTTTATCCCCCTGACACCCCTTCCACCCTAAGCCCCCCCCTTTAGCTTCCCCTTCACCCTTCATCGTAAGCAATCTCATACACTCTTGCTTGGCTTAGTCAAAGTGGGGACTAGTGCAAGTCATTGTCAGGTCTTTACCTTAACAATGATTAAGTTGTCAATCGAATTATGGTAATTGGGAAACTCTAGATAAAACTGTAATGAATACAAGTTTTTCCATTATGGATTAGTACAAAATTTTGAAAAGATGGGATTATATGTACAATTTTGATTCAAAAAGGCACCATATTGAACGTTAACATTGTTCCTAACAATTATTATCACTATCATTGACATTAATTTCTAATGACAAGGTGTTATCAGTCTTGATACACAAACCTGCATAAGTAGAATTTCTATCCTTACCTGCAACATAAAAAATTATTGTAAATAAAAAAATACATAAAAATAAACTGTAAAAACTAAAGACAGGCTATGTAGTTTCTTCGTAAAGGTTAAGGTGACATTTTTAAAATCAGGATACTGTAGGGAAATCAAATCCAGAAAGGGTATGTTATCCAAAATCCATAAAATTTAATTTGAACTTTGGAATAATAATATGGTATAGCCTACTATTATACATATCAATAAATAATACACCATTATATTATAATGAAGGATTGATTTTTTATCGGGATTTCAAACATGTTAGTGTGAACCCAACTAATAGTAATTTTTATAACACCGTATCCAAAACGCTATAACCTTATTAATTAAGTACATAGCTCTTATTTACTAGCTGAAGTTATTTCTTGGTTCAATTTTTTTCGATTAATGTATAGTAACTCGAATACCGTTGATCAAACGTACTATTGAGCTGGAGCATGACAAATATTCCGAACTAAATTTCCTACCCGTATTAGACAAATTATCTTAAACCCCCCACATAAAATTTAATACTTTTACGCCTACACACCAGTTAAAACGTTCAAGGGGTCATACAGTGAATATTAAATAAATCGAACCTTAAGTGACCTTATTTTGGTGAGTCGGTGGCTCAGTCGGTAGCGTCGCGGACTTCGGGCCCAAGGCAGAAGTGTCGTGGGTTCGGATCCTGGTCACTGCCACTAACTTTGATCAGTACAGTTCACCTTTGTACTGTACCGGCTCACCCCTTGCTTTGCTGGATACGTTCCACGCACAGATCTGTAGTCTATGTGGACGGGCAATTGCAAGGTTAAAAGAGGCCGCCAACCTCTTTAAAAAAAAGTAGCTCTGCTGATAGCAGATTTTCTCTTAACCAATTCACAAATCTTCAACCATGACGGTCAGGTAACCCCTAGCCTCTATCACCATGGATTGTCGTATGTTTTCACTCAAGTACTCCCCTGTTCCCCCTTCCCCAATAATTTCCCACCCCCAATCAAGGGCCGCGGTTGAAGGACACTTACGCCGTAAATGATTCCCTTGCCCTGTTGAGGGAAACAAGGCCTTTGATTAAACACGTTTCCCAGAATTCCCTAACCACCGATATATTTTTGGTCGATTGTTCCGGGTGCATTGAGAGGGGTTCAAAATGTGTTCTAGTATAATTTGACACCAAACTTCCATGAAATATTTTGAGTGTAAAATGCAATAATTATTTTCACTTGGCCTTCTAAGGTTGTAGCGTTGACTATAGATACATCTCCGTGAACAAAATTATACTCACACAGTTAAGTTTTGGAAAGAAAGGTAATAATTATTGTCACTTGACCTTCTAAGGTTGTAGCGTTGACTATAGATACATCTCTGTGAACAAAATTATACTCACACAGTTAAGTTTTGGAAAGAAAGGTAATAATTATTGTCACTTGACCTTCTAAGGTTGTAGCGTTGACTATAGATACATCTTCGTGAACAAAATTATACTCACACAGTTAAGTTTTGGAAAGAAAGGTATTTATATTTTTTTAATTGATCCACCAACAGATATTTCTACTGTCGAATCCCGTTTCCTTTGCGGTACACCATCCAAAACTGAATACATTACTTATTCTCAACTAATGCTTAATTTATGTACGATTCAACAAACAAGGTATTTAAAATTCAAAGCGAAAATGTAACTTTTACTATTGCACACTCTACGAGAGTCCATCGCTATCGCCTATTTTCTATTTGATCAAAAACACATAGCTTTACCTGGTCTAGGCGAGATGTTGACGTTAGAATCCAACGTCAATAACTGCTATCCAAATTCAAAGCCGCTATTTTAAATTGAGATTTAAATATTAAACTGATCAATTATCCTCTCTAGGAAGGATAACAGGAATAAACAAGAAAGTTCTAAATTTTGCAGGAATGTTTTACCACCATGATAAAGGAATAGTTTGTTTACAGACCAAATCTGAACTTGTCTGAAAGAATATGTGCATTCATCAAAGATCTAGATATGTTTCAAATTCCATTTTGTATCCCCTCAACTGCGTAGTATAGACTAAACTATTACGTATCTCGTCTTGCAGTTAAAATGTAGTGTTTGAAGTCCACTACATATGTTTCGCCAAATATGGCATTCTCAAGTGGTTAGCATGAACATTTGATCCAAATTGACATCAAAATTCAATACTATATTATTCAGAATGCCATATTTGTTGACGAAACATATGTGGACTTCAAGTACTATATTTGAACTGCAAGACGAGGTACGTGGTGTATTAGTTTAGTCTAATGATTTGCCATTCTCAAAAAAACCCTACAATAGAAATTCCGCAGTTAAGAACAACTATGGTAGCTTTACATTAGTTCTATATGTATTTCAACCGTAATTTACAGTCGCTCAATACCTTTTCTCACAGCCTGATTTTATACTACTTAAGAGCTTTTAGTTCCGTAAAAGGCAATAAAATTTCCAGTAATAATACGTGACACCTAATAGAAGAAGAAATGTTTACTGTAGGTTCTTTAGCAAACTTTATTTTCAAGTTTCGTTTTTTTCTCATACATTCCAACTCCAGGAACATGTCAATCGTCCCCCTCTCAAGTTTCCAGAGTCAATCGAATCCGGCGAACAAGACCACATTCAATCTGAGAAACTGACTAGAAATTGTGATTTTGTAAAACCTTCCACATCATGTGAGTTCGCTCAACTTGAACGCATCTTTCCAGACCGATGTGTATTTTATTCTATGTGTTGAGTTTGTTTTATTTGACTGACAGAGTGTATTTTTCATTACATTAACTACTGACATTGACATTGCATTCGCATTAAGATCTACCACTGTTGATTTATTTGTGCATTTTAATTTATCCATTGAATAAATATTTATTACTCCATCAATTTTTAGTCCATGTCATAGTAGATTGGTTCGTTTTATTTCAGAAGGATTGCAAATAAGATATTTATTAATTTATCACATAAAATTTTATTTTTAAGTGATAAGGATTTTCGAAATAAAATGTGTTCTTAGATGTATGTACTCCCTATAAGGAGATTTTTCAAAAGCATTCGAATAATAAATATTGCATTTATAAAGATATTTATTTCATTATTGAAACTGGAGACCAACCAAAGAGATTTTATTCATAAGTCAATTTAAAAATGTACAGAAGACATGTGTATACTCTATATACTGTCATAACATATCAAATGACAAATTCTTGCTACTTTTGACTAAATAAAATTACTGATTTGATTTAATTATTATTTAGATAAAATTTATTTAGATTTCCTGTTTTAAGTTAGGATAAACTAACATGATGCTTTTCTGTTCATTCATTTCTTTGTGTATGTCAAGACCATACTTTTGATACACAAGGATTCATGTAATTATTTAAATTCGTTTGTTGAATAAATCCTTTCATACTTATGTAGTTAACGTGTTATTACATATTTTTACTAGAACCATATTATTAAGGAGTGGACATACTGTTTCTACTCTTTAATCTATAAGGGGGGTCTACTCTTAAATCTATGCTAGAACTAAACCAAAAATAGTTTCGATTGGCTCATTATTAAAAACATTTACGTCAGTGTATAGCATTTACTGCATAAAGGTGTCAAAGCTACTAACAAGATCCAACATAGCACATTTATTGGCAAAAGTTCATTCTTGTGCTCCAAACTTGTTGAATGACTCTTAACATAATTTTCACGCCAAAACGCCGCTGTCTGTAAGATGATCGCGCCACCCAGAAAAGTGGTTCTATGCAAATATCTTGAAAGTTTAATAATGTTGCGCGACGAGAACAACGCCATAAAGTAATCAGGTTTGTTTATGGTGCAAAGGCCGACCTGTTAGCCAAGTATGCTGAGAATGTTGGAGTTTCGGCTCTTCTGTTCAACATACCAACTACTGTTTACAACTCTCTTGGCATTTTACAAGTTCTTCTTTGTGACTTAAACTCTCTGCAGTTTATTTTTACGCATACTTTAAATAAGATTACCATTGCTTCTTTATAGTAAACAAATTTGTTTCCTTTCGTGTAGGAATCTAATTACTGCCATTCAACATTCAATGTGAATAAAGCAATATTTAGTAATAAAGTATAAAGTAGTTAGTATAAAGTAATGTTTATTTTGAATTCAAGTAGATTGTTAATATCAAATAACACAAAGAAAGTTCTATATACCTAAATTAAATAATGTAGGGGAAATAATGTGTACGGTAACAGATAATAGTTTGAATACATTTATTTTGTATACATTTATACTTGGAACTTCTGTAATGGTTTTATTATTTCTACTCTAAAAGGGTTCACTGTTATTTTTTTGTTAAAAGTGTAAACATTAAATTATTTTCTAAAAAATCTGGATTTTACTGCGAATACATGAATAGTTTGTGAAACAATATGTAGTCGAATCAAACCTATAATAATGCAAATAAATCGTGAACAGTTCAAAAATAGGAGAGAATAACTGCATAAAAAACTCCGCAACTAGTAAAAAAAAGGCATGAATAAATAAATTACTTAATATTCGGTTTTTGTTTAACACAATTCCATAAACATACACATGCTATTGCAGGATATTAAATCTAACTAATCATAAAATGTTGAATTTTGACTGTTGTTTTAAAACAGTTTTTTTTATTTTTTATTTGGTGTTTGAAATCATTTAAATTTTGGAAAAGTAATTTTAAATGTTTGCAGAATTATATATAGTAGTTTTTAAAACAACGATAAACAGTGATAATTTTGTTTAATTATCTTATTGTCTCTAAATCGTAAAAAAAGTATTATAGAATTTATGTTATATGAATATGTCAATATATATTTTTTCACCACACTATGGTGTTTTTAGCTGTTTTACATACGTTAAATGGTGGCTGAAAGTTACGTTTTGCTGGCCATGCCAGCTGTCGTCATTTGGGTACCGAGCAAGTTTTTACATCCCTAGGGCAGCAAAATCAGCTGTCCGCTTACTTTCTTAGAACACGAATGCATTAAAATACACAATCAGTATGGGTCGCCGGAATTTTATCCCCCTGGAATTTTACCCCCTGGGCAAAGCTGACGTCACTATGACGTAGTAACCTGAGTGACCAAAAGTTTGTTCGCGGCCGAAATTTTACCGCCGCGGATTTGGAAGTCTAATGAAAATAGACAGAGCGTGACTAATTAGATTAGCAATAAAAACCGGAATTTTACCCCCTGTCCATATAACTAGCGTTTAGACAACTGAAGATGTACGGGATGGAATTTTACCCCCGGATTTTTACCCCCCAGAATTTTACCCCCGGATTTTTACCCCCGGATTTTTACCCCCCGGAATTTTACCCCCTTGTCATTTTAGAAATTGAATGTTTGATTTTCTTATTTCTGTTTTTAATTGATTGTAAACATTTCATTATTTAGTAGCCTATCTTTATTTATTTATTTTGTAAAGAAATGTTCGAAACAATTATCATTCAGTTGATTGTTTAAACGCCATATTAACCAACTGTTAGCTTCAAAGATCGAATCCTAATACTAGAATCTCAAAATTAAAATTAAAAACCTGTTCGGTTAGTTAATGTTACAAATAAATTAATATAGGCTACTTAATAATAAAATGTTTACTATTGAATTAAAACAGAATTAAGATAATTAATCATTCTCGCAAATTTATATATCTGGCCAGGGGGTAAAATTCCGGGGGTAAAATTCCGGGGGTAAAATTCCGGGGGGTAAAATTCCGGGGGGTAAAATTCCGGGGGTAAAAATCCGGGCCGTACACTCTAGGTTTTTATAATTTGATGTGTTCTGATTAAATTCACAACCGTGAAAATATATGTTTAATTCCGCGTTTAATCCATCGAGCTGTTGTCGCGAAACTCAAAAGTTCGCGGCCGGAATTTTACCCCCTGGTTTGTGACGTCACGTTTGCCCAGGGGGTAAAATTCCAGGGGGATAAAAATCCGCTACCCCCATTATACTCCCCGCAAACTTTCGTGGCGGCTGAGGGATTAGGACGGCCGGGTGGTGGCCCGGTCCCTAATTAGCCCTCGCTCGGCTGCACTGGGTTTTGACCATGAGTCAGGCACTAGGCGTAATGCATAGTTGATAGAGTTTTTGTATATCGCCATAAAGTGTATTAAATAACGTCATTTTTGTAACCTGCATCAAATAACAAGAACATTGAGCCCAAACACGAAATAATTACGATGATTTTAAGTATATACCTGGTTTTAAAATAAGAGACAGTTTTTTGAACAAGGTATATATTTAAGGTTACTGTATTTACAAACCATTTACACTACTGTTCACTAACTATCTACTATTTACAATTATGTTCAGAGAATGTCGTCCAAAGTCACGCAGGAGCTGAATGTGATACCAAATAATTGTGATATTATTAAGTACAGGCCTACTCTTTGTTTGAGAATAATATATCGTTTTTAGATGAAGATATATATTTACGATTACTTACAGTGGTTTCGGTTTTTCATAAGACGAAGTTGGCTTAACAAAAACATATTTATTTAAATCAATGCTAAGAGAATGTTTCGCTACGTATAGTCGTTACGGCAGTGTTCAGAAATTCAGATGACTCATCCAACTGTTGTTGTGTATCTTGCATTCCCCGGTGCAAAGGTCTTATGACACATTCTCCTGCTCGACTAGTTATTTGTCAGTTCAGTTGGTAAATTGTTTCGGTCGTGTCGGGGTCAGTTCGTAGTCGGAGTGAGTGTTTTAAGCAGTTCATTTATATAAATCAGTTTATGGTGTTACGTGTAACATGACGTCAGAGGTACTTCATACACAGGCTAGATCAATTGTTGCGGCGGTTATTGAATACTTTTACGAAGAGAAAGCGAATATGGGACCTCTAAAAGATGTGAGGAAAGTCTTAGAACGCGTTGCTGATTGCACAAAAATTTCAAAGAGGACAATTGAACGAATCAATGCGCAACTACGTGAAATGAAGAAGACACGTGAAGCAGAAGTCATTCCGATGGAAAATATAGATTTAACAAGTGATATTGAAGAACCCGAATCTCAAGATACATCTACACGAAAGAGGCGCATTATCATCAAAACACCAAGAAAAAATGCCAAGGGTACACCAAAGAGTCGACCAGTAACAGGATTAGACAGTTTCCAAATGAGTGCGATTAAGCGGCATGTTATAGAATACTATGAAAGAAAAGAAGTTCCTACACTGAAGAAATTGCTGGGTTCACTTGAAGAAAGGGGGTTGTATGGTAAAAGCGAGTCATCGTTGAGGGCCGTTTTGAGAAAATTAGGATTTGTATACAAAAAGTTTAATGGAAGAAAGGTACTAATGGAAAAGCCTACTGTTGCACTATTAAGATGTCAATTTCTACGGAAAGCTCGAAACGTCGACATGGATCAAGCTATTTTTCTCGACGAAACATGGCTCAACGAGAACATAGTGAAGGAAAGGGGGTGGACTGACGGTTCGGTCAAAGGAACACTAAATTCACCTTTGGGAAAAGGCAAGAGATTGATTGTGTGTCATGCTGGCAGTGCTAATGGTTGGATAAACGCACCTCCTCTGATTTTTCAATCTAAAAAAACTAACGATTACCACGAGGAGATGAATGCCGAAATATTTGAAGGTTGGTTTTTTAATGTCTTAATCCCTGCCATCCCTCCTGGAAGCACGGTTATCATGGACAACGCACCTTATCATTCACGAGTGAAAGACAAGGCGCCAACTTCGTGTTCAAGAAAAAGTGATATGATCGACTGGCTCACCAAGAAAAACATACCATTTCCTATCGATGCAAGAAAACCGGAACTATATAACCTCATCAAGATCCACAAACCAAATATGAAAACGTATGAGATTGACAGCAAGGCATCTTCACAAGGTTTCAAAATCCTACGCCTTCCGCCATACCACTGTCAGTATAATCCTATAGAAATGGTATGGTCCGAACTAAAAAACTATGTGAAAGAAAGGAACACCACGTTTAAATTGAAAGACGTTGAGAAATTGTTGATGGAGGCTGTTTCTGCTGTAACACCGAACAAATGGGCAAGTTACGTGAAACATGTAAAAACAATTTTGGATAACGATTGGACAAGTGAGGGCCTGAGTGATCGTAGAGTCCAGGAAATGATCATCAGCCTATGCCCTGGCGACAGCGACGACACCGAAGAAGACTCAGAGTCAGAAGAAGAAGACATTGGCTGTAATCTGTTGAACTAAAAGGTAACAAAACTTGATTAAAATATTTATCGTTATTTTAGGCCCATGTAAATTTTTCAATTAAATTTGTTGTGTTAATTTTTAAACTTATTTTACTTTATAAAGGGATTCTGCACATCTACAGGTAAACATTCTCACAGTATGAGTAGATTATAATGCTTTAAAAATGCTGTTAGCCCGTTCTACAAACGGTTATCTTGTGGTCAGTTAAATCTCATATAATTAAAGAAAATATCACCAATCTAGTCAATGTTTAAACCAAACTTTAGTTGTATTCATATATAGATTCGAATAACAACGGCATGGTGCTAACAGATATTTCTTTTCAGGGAAATGGTTTCACCTCCAGCAGCTCTTGCGAGAACCAACAATTCTATGTATATAATTGTAAATAGTTAGTCAACAGTAATGTAAATAATTTGTAAATACTCTTAGATGTACATCTTGATCTGAAAACTGTGTATTATTCTTTAAAAACGTGTAGGTCTGTACTTGTTAATATAGAAAATATTTTGTAACACATTCAGCTCTGGATCTGGATAACATAGTAAATGGATTTTGAAAAGTATTGTGAATAGTTTTTAAATTGTCTAAAATGTATATAATTTATTCTATAATTTTATACTTAAACAAAGTGTAGGCCTGTATTTAATAATATCGCAATTATCCTTTTGTTTCACATTCAACTCCGGCGTGATTTGGACAATATTCTCTGTACCGTACATAATTGTAAATTGCATATAGTTAGTGAACAGTAGTGTAAATAGTTTGTAAATACAGTAACCTTAAATATATACCTTGTTCAAAAAACTGTCTCTTATTTTAAAACCAAGTATATACTTAAAATCATCGTAATTATTTCGTGTTTGGGCTCAATATTCTTGTTATTTGATGCAGGTTTCAAAAATTACGTTATTTAATACACTTTATGGCGATATACAAAAACTCTATCAACTATGCAATACGCCTAGTGCCTGACTCATGGTCAAAACCCAGTGCAGCCGAGCGAGGGCTAATTAGGGGCCGGGCCACCACCCGGCCGTCCTAATCCCTCAGCCGCCACGAAAGTTTGCGGGGAGTATAAAATACACAATCAGTATCACCGTTGCCTAGTAACTATGTATTATTATTTTTGTTCATTCCTCAAATGATTTCTTCACATAACCTTAAAGTTGTACTTGTGTTGACTGTTAGTGTACATTCTTATTGTGGTGAATAGTGGTAATAGGGTATAGTTTGGTGAAAAATTGCTTTCGTACCACGGACCGAAATGGTTTTGCAGCTCTCGATCGTTTTAAGTTATCAACTTCGTCTCGAACTTAAAAACTATCTCGAGCCGGCAAAACCTAATTTTCGGCCCTAGGTACGAAATATACAATACTGAATTAAGTAATTTACGAAGCGTCGTTAATAAACACATTGGAATACATTGTAATATAACGGGTAGCAGCGGTAAACTCGTATAAACCTGTCCTGGTAATAGGGAACTTGAACCAGCTGATCCTTGTATGGAAACAGGTAAAAACATGGTGTCATAGAAAACTCAACTACTTCAAGGTTAAACATGCTTTGAATATTGATCTTAAGGTAAAATAGATTTTCCTAAAACTACATTAAATATTTGCATATAATTATTTCTAAGTTTTTGCCAGTTTTAAAATAGAATTTAACGTAGTTGAGTTTAACCGCCAGAGTGAGCTGATTTCAATTACTTATTTCTATCAAATATGCTAAAAATCCTAACTAACAAAAACATTTCATTCAATAAAACAAATTTTATTTTATATATTTTAATTTTTTTTTACTTAATTAAATGGGCAACTTGTTATTCTAGCGGCTTTTATGTTGAGTCACAAAAAAAACCCGGATGAAACATGGAGTACCGACATAAGTACACCCAGTCAGTAGAACATTCAACGATTCAACTATTGTATGTGTTATATGAATTGGTAATTTCCTAAAGCTGGTCCATATAGAGATGTCTACTACTGTACAAAATTGGGGAGCGAGCTAGTCTAGTGGTATAGCTTAAGTGCCCGAGGTCCTGGGTTCAAATCCCACCAATCACCAATGGATTTAATCCATGTGACTCTACCACATAGTCTATACGACACAAACTACAGTACACAAAAGTCAACGACTCTACTCTGGTACCACAACACATGGCTGGTAACGTATTTATTTAATCAAAGGGCAGCGCGCGGGGAAGGGCCGATTTTACAGCATGAAGTGTCGAAGTCCTTCGACGAGGTCGCTTGATTAGCTAAGGGTGGCTTGGGGTGAGTCACTGGAGATGTATGAGGCTTTTAGTGTAAGGGCGTGGGGTAGGTTGTGTTCAATGTGGTGTTGGAACGATTGTTGGAGGGAAACTTATAGTAGAAATAATACAACGTTAAATAGATGCAACATCTAACCAAACCATAATTGAGGATATAGGAAACATCTAATCGGAAGATGCGTGTTCAACATAATTTTGTTATGTGAGGTAAATTTATTATTTTTCCATGCTATCAGAGTGCCGATGGTAGTTTTACTCACTAGGTTATTTTTAGTGAGAATTTGATCCGTCCAGTGTTCTGGATAACCAATCATTTTCTTGAGGTAGTCCACTATTATATACGATTGTTCATATTTTTAAAACAAAAGAGGATTTGTTTAACATATAAAGAGGTCTGATAATAATCTACCTATATAAAAGATTTGTATGGATTTTGTAAAAGTGACTTATGGGGACATTTTGGTCTTTTATCTATTTCCCATTTCGCTGCTGATCTATTTATTTGGACTCGTCTTTTACCTCCATAGGCCATGACGAATTTCAAATGTTCAGCAAAAGTGTTTTAACCATGTGAACATCGTGATGTAACACAACTTTTACTACAGAAACACTGATTTTGTATTGGGTTCATTTCAATCTGACCACCCACAGTCCACAGCACCACAACACCTTTCCACAACACAGCGACCAGTTTTTATATAGGCTAGTTTTTGCAAGTTTTTAACTCTAATACACAATCGTTTCTTCATTCGTAATTATCTCTCGCAATAAATAAATGCTAATTTCATCGCAATCCATTTAATACACCGTGGATTCATTTGATGAACATTGTATTTTATGAGTATTTTGTACATGTTACACTTGTGTACTTACTTCACTTCATGTGAGTTGATCAAATTTTTCGGCATCCAAGGTGATGACTAGCGACGTAATAGAAGACGGCAATGACGCAATGTTTGCCGTTTGTGATCAGCTGCTTGTTTTAATCTTTCCTTGGAAAATAAATAAATAAATACCTACGTCATTGCTGTCTTCTATCGTGACGTCATGCTTGACGAGCACTACGGCATGTTTCTTTTAGTGTGGCCTTGGCTGCAAGCTTGTTGCAAAAGTAGTCAGCACCAGTTTTTTGACGAACATAACTACAGACTGAGGTAACGAAGCCTATTTTGTTTACAATAAAACTAACCAATCTCATATACCTCTTTTCAATTTAAGCCTCCACAATCTCAATGCTATTCCGCAGCAGCCCAAAGCTTATGAGGCGTGCAGTAATGTTTCCGATGTTTCCCAACAGTTTCCCCAACACCTGATCGCAGCAACCACGCGCCTCTTATAATGGAGGCATTGTTATTCAAGACGCAACCGTCGTCACCCCAATATAAAAACCACCCCTAAAGGGAATGTCGGGAAATCTTTTCGGGAACGTCTGGTGGTGGGGGGGGGGGGAAACAGCAAGTCATCGCGCCTCTTGGTTTAAACTGTTAAGCCGTGGTATTAACTTGTAGTAATTGAATTTGGGGGTTTTAATTTGTATATTTTCCCGCCTCACGTGAAATTGGATGAATTAATTTTGAAAGTTTTCAACGATATGGACATAAACACCAGTTTTGACTCTAAATAAGAACCAGAACAACATATTTTATCACCCTGGAAATCTATCATAATTGCCTTTGTTTACAAAAGGAATTCTTGAAATTTCATTTTAATGATTTGTATAAACCATTAACTGATGTAAACTTTCACTTAAGAATGCCTTAATCGTCTCCTCCTCGTCAGAGTAGTGGATGGGGTGGGAATATTTTAAGTCTTGAAGTAAACATTTGGAAAAAGAGACTCGTGTACTGTACTAATAAAAGTATGACATTGGGGTAAACCACTTGCATCTCCTTGCATCGACTTTGACAACCATATGCAACAGAGTATTCTTTTTTTATTGTTCGTTCTCGAAGACACCTTAAGACAGTTATCTTGCAGCTATGTGTTGTCTGTATAATGTAATCAAAACTAACACTGGACGCCCTTCAGTATACGTATCTCTTCAACACAGTTGGGTAGTTGAGTGGACATATCGCTTGCGCGGTAATCAGTAGGTTTCCCAGCATCAGTCCCAAGAAAAGTCAGTAGCTCTTTTATGATTCAAAACTGGACCCAGCTATCCTTGATCATTGGGTTTTAATGGCCCTGTCCAATCATGGTCGGTAACCAACCATTAAGTACACTTCCAGCTCATTTCAATTCAGGTTAGAATACGCAGCAATGGAAGACATATCTCAATATGATAAACAAATATCAATGATTATAGAACACAGTTGTATAATTCCCATAGCACATAGCGTACAAAACAACCTGTTAAACTATAAATACCAGTGCTACAGCAAAGTCAATAACTATTATTTTGTCTACGAAATATTGAATGTGAATCTCGTCTAGAAGCTGCAGACCTCGTGAGGCAAGCAGCCTCGCAAGGCTCGAGGCAATGAGGCCATTACATTTAAATGCCTCGTAAACCTCCATATCTGTGAGGCCCTCGATAAATTTGGCACTCGGCACAAAACATCATCATAATGAGAGCAGTAAATAGACCGGGTGAGACGCGTTGATGAGCGATAAGTAACGGAGGCAGTGCTGGTGCGGGGGTGGGACTCATAACCTGCTGTGAGTTGCAAAACTAGAGAAATTTTAATGTTAATTAATGCACGTGTGTGAGATTGGTTGGTTGAGATTTGTTATCTAAACACTGAAATATTTGCTGAATCGTTCTTTGTACCCGACGTACTAATTTTAAACATTACAGATTTCGAATTGCACTGATTAAACTGTTGTTGTCTGTACAAGACTCTGTAAGTTTTCAGGAAGAGGAGATTTACAAGTGTAGGTAATACAAAGGAGCTGGTTGCTTACTTGAATATGTAATGTATTGTATGCGTATATGTATATGTATTGTATATGTATTGTATATGTATTGTATATGTATTGTATATATAAGTGTTCAACCATGACTGGCTGGGTAGCTGAGTGGTTATAGTGCTTGCCCGACAATTAAAAGGTTGTCGGATCGATTCTGATCAAAGTCGGCAGCTTTTTGATGGTTAAAAACTGGACCGAGCTGTCCCTGATCATTGGGCTTTAATAAGTGATCCTGGCTAACTAAAAAGGTTATAAGCTGTCCGTGATCATTGGGCTTTAAATAAATGATCCTGGCTAATAAAAAAGATTATACCAGTGAGTAACAAAACTACACGTATCATCACACTCCATTCCACACTCATCCTTCACTCATATATAGGTTTAAATACCCACCTAGGTGGCGTCTCCCTCTCAATTGAAATTAATAATGATTTAGGATATTCAGGGATATTTTTACAAAAAGGATAATTTATGCACATAAACTTGTAAGTTGTTGATATAGGATGTAAAACTAGGTGGCAATAGAGTGATGCATGTACGAAGTTGTAAGTTTTTACTAAATACAAGATTTAAGTGCTCTGGTTGCTCACTGTTATTTTTTTGTACACGAAGTTTCATGCTATTAATGATACGAGATCCACAAATGCACAGATTCCTTACTGGAGTGATATATGTATATGTTGTATCACTTACGAGACCTACAAGTGAACGAATCGCTCACGAAACGAAAGTGAACGAAGAGTGATATATGCACTTGAAGCTGTAACATATCTTCCCTAATGTGGTACCAGAGAAGGTTAAAATTGGCTGTCAAAACCCAGGATTGTTTGATTTATTGTGAACTGAACTAGTATACCAGAGTCTCTGTGTTCATGGAGTGATTGGTGAGTCAAGCAGTTGTCTCGCTAATTTCCTCTGTGCACAGTTTTCAATTATAATCAATTGAGATGGGACGCCACCTAGGTGCGTATTTGACCCAAAATACGAGAATTGACCTCAAATACGAGTAGGATGAGTGTAGAATGGTACGAGATGATCTGTGTTGCTTTGTTACTCACTAAGATCAGCTGTTTCATTAACCTCCATTAATTTAAAGCCCATTGATCAGAGACACCTGGGTCCAGTTTGGAACCATCAAAAAGCTACACACTTTTCTTAGGATCGAACCGGCGACCTTTTGTTAGGAGAACACTATAACCACTCAGTTACCCAGCCAGTGTTTTAATAACTGACAATTGTGTTCATTGCTTGCAGTTGTGTTTCGTGTACCAGATTACCTAGTAATTACCACTCACACAGCTGGCTACTGTGTACATTGAGTGATCTGTGTACGTAGCGTGATGTACACATCTGATAACAATCTCACAGCTTATCACCAGTTTCACGGTCTGTCGCTTGACTGCGCCACGTTACATGATTCCCAGTCATAACCCGACACTGCACACTGCACACGGGTGGTCTCACACTCACAACACCTAATCTACAGTAAAGCCTTGCTAATTTGTCATGAGATTTAATTTTGTATAGAAATTCCTCGTGTAGCTTACATTACCTGATTCAACAATGTAGGTCCACGGACATATTTGTTTTTGACGTTGTTGTAAAAGAAATTGTAGTTGAAGGTTCAGAAAAAGAAATAGTCCAAGAATTATTAAGGGTTCCGATACATGGCTCCAAATATAACTGAAGGTATGAAAATACAGGTAAGACTGCACTATCCATTAGGCTTTAGGCTGTACATTGTACCTTTAGAATGTAAATCCCAAAACTTATTCCATCTTATTATGCTGTTGTACCATTGACTTTATATCTACACTCCAGTGTTATATAGACACTCTAATATGAATCACATCATATTTTCCCATTAAAATAGTCTAGCTAGATCATCAAGTGATGAAGCTGGTTAGGCAGCCCACAAGTATATATTTTCTATAATGGGTTCTATAAAGTCAATGGTTGTATGCTGCAGAATTATATAAGAACAGCTGTTACTGTTACTGTTATTCAGGCGCAACATGTGTTACTCTGCCAAACACTAAAATTAAACAAATTCAAATTAGTTTTAGCATAATTGAAAAACTGTCTTTATGTCGACATTGTTGTAAAATATGTGGCACTAAGCACACAAAAAATTTTAATAATAAAAATTGGGTTTTTTGTTAATAGAAACTATTTTCTTCAATATCAACGGTACAGAGCTCCTCGACTCCAGCTGATTATTTTCCACACAAGAGAGTAAAATACTTCTTTAGCCCCGTACCGTGTATATTGCACACAACTGTTCTTGCTGCATTATCACAATGTTATTCATGGCACAAAGTAGTAGAGTGTCTTTCAGTAGCTTTGTTTGGATACGCTATAAACCACGGCGACAAGTGGCAGGACGGCGTCAATGCATTGTAGTCGGCTCGTCCAGACATCTCCCTACATGGAAACTTGCCGGAATCCCTACCAGAAACCGTTTAAGATACGGTTGACAAATAGATTTTACGATTCAGTGGTCGAAATGCAATAAACCTGCACTCCCGAACCGGGCTTCTCGTGGGTTTAATTGACGGTGTAAAGATCCCGTGATACATTGTGGTGGTGTTATATTCGTCACTTAATCAACTGGTTCGCAAATCGTTATATTCTATTCTATTGTCAAGCAGCTCACGTAGACTAGATCTCTTAAAAGAATTTAAAATGTAAATAGTTTCTAAGCTAAATGATATGTGTAGTTAAAAAGTCGCAGATGATACTACAATGCTTTGGACTTATTACATGTTGCCTTTACTACCTCAATACTTTTTTGTACCCTTGTTACTACATGCAAGGTGCTAACTTCTTGACCTCTTCTGTATTTCATATAACCTGTATCAATGGATTTGACTGTCTCCATCTAAGATCTAAGATTCTTGGCTGACTCGTAGGAAAAGCTTTAACCTGAGCTTAACTTTATTGTTTCACCTATTGTTTTATGGTTTTTAGGAGGATCGAAAATTTGTTGGAATAAATAATATTCTTGTAGCGCATTACTTTTTGCTTATCATCCACTATAACAAATATAAAAGCAACATATGCCTAAAACTAAGAAGGGCTTAAAAATAATCATAAAACTATCACATTTTCACGATTTTTTTTTTTTATTAGTCAGACAAATCAAATATGAAATGCTTACTCAATTCTTATATCGGCCTGGTTACTATTGGTTTTCATATCCTTCCAAAACTAAAGATCCTTATAACAAGGGGTGTATCAGAAATATTTATCTGATGATTATAGGCCCTGTTTGACCCAGCTTATCCCGTTGGTCGTTGGAAAGGCTTTCTGTAATGGCTGTGTGAGCTTTCCCTTTCGCGTAACTCTCCTGGTAATCTCCTAAATGAGGACGTATTTATCTGGGTTGAAATATTTGGAAACGTTAGGTCCTCAGTTTTATCGCATTTTTGATGAAACTTAGTTTAGCCAATGGAAACTTTACTTTAAATAACAATTGCATTAACAATTCGACTTGTGAGAGGTACAGCGTAAAGTGCGTTTTACTTAGTTATTTTGGTTTAAAATATTACAAACATTATTTATAAATACAACACACGATCCTAAAGTGTGTTTGTAACTAAATCAGTCATAGTTAATTTTGTGGTCAAACTAAACATACGAAGGGTGAAAATAAAAATATTAAACTAAGTTACTAGCACTTAAATGTAAATGAACACATATAATGCTTTCAAAAACGCTTTAAAATGTATTTTCATTGTTATTTGAAGTGGGACGCCTATGTGGGTGTTTTAAACCAAATATGAGAGAAAAATCAGTGTAGAATGGAGGGTGATAACTTGGGTAGCTTTCTCACTGACTACGATCAGCTGTTTCATTAGTCAGGACCATTTAAAATCCCAATTAAAAAGGACAGGTGTGTTTAGTTTTTAACAATCAAAAAGCTACACACTTTTCTCAGGATCGAACCGGTGACCTTTCAATTACTTAGTGGTGAGCACTATACCACAGACTACGGAATCATTTAAGTATTATTGTCTGTGACTATACCTACAGAGCTACCCAAATACAGAGACTACGAATATGAACTTCTCTAAAACAAGTCACTTACATGACCAAATAGAATTGCACACAAGTTGAAACGAAACAATAGAAAGAAAAGAGAAAGGAACCGGTAAAGATGAGAAGGGACGTTTGAAAGTAAAATAAGTCAACGAGTACCCGGGGAGGAGAAAGCTGGGTGCACTTTAGAAGAGAAGACTGCTTGCTGTATATAGCGATGTGACTCGCCGAAACAGGCACTGCATCTGTGCTGTGAGATATGTTATCTGTATACATAATATATATATATATATATATATATATATATATATATATATATATCTAAATATATATATGTATAAATATATGTTGGATATGTTGTGTAAAATCGATTTATACATTATTCAATACACATTAACACACGGTCCCATAAGAGAAAAACATAGAGAAACGTTAGACATCTTATTTACGTGCCTGGGAAGTTAATTCTTGTTTCGATATTGACGTAGGATATTGTCATAGACTAACCAACCAACAAAAGTAGACTTCTATAATCCTATTGTACATTTTTAAGCTCGTTTTTGTGTCTACTACTGATTGCTGCTGTCGACAAAATTTTGTTTCTATTATTTGAGGGCTAATTTCATGATTTGTGCATTACTGTATGTTAATATAACTAGGAGACGAGTTATTGTTTATGATAGATTATTTTATTTGGTTAACCAAAGTTTTAAATAAATGAAATAACATGAAACAAATTGTAAATTAAAAAAACTACCTCTACAGTACACCGGAGAGAACTAACAATAAAATTGTATTGGCTTCAGCTGTTCCATAAGGATGGGAAATCTACTAAGGGAGTATGGTTTATCTATGCTATTGTTCTCTTCAAAGTATGTTTAGCTATTTAATTTTTGTAGCTTGAAAGGTCATCAAGTCCAGTGAAAGGTCAGTGAAGGTCACAAATCTAAAACCCCAAAAATTGTAAAAATGTATAAAGTATACTTCTCTTAGTAATTAAATTTTTGAGAGGAAAGGGAGAGTTTTCACAATCAAAGAAACATTTTCTTAACTTTCGAAACAAAGCTTTCTAGAACAGAGGCTCAAATGCTTAAGGCAGTGAAACTTTAACACTGGTGGCCTTTGGCGATCTCAACTTTGATTTTGAGAGTACTGGAATAAAAACTCGACTTTTATACATTTTGTATAACGATTCAACAAATACTATAAATAAAATTACAGTGCTTTAAAACAAACAATAACTATGCAAATGTTTACAGAATATTTTTCAAAATCATTGACTATTACAACTTTATTGTTTATATATTGTTTCGATAATTGGTTCGGTATTGATGTAAAATCTATCTATATATATAAAATCCAATGTATGTTTGTTTGTTTGTCCTTTATGGACTCCGAAACCGCTCTACAAATTGTAATAAAACTTTCAGGCATTATTAAGCATTATTCAAGGATGGTTTGTGTGAAGTTTGTGCAGATCCGTTAAAAGGTCTCCGCCAAGGCCGCACTAGATATACTAGATATATAGTATATCTAGTGCGGCCTTGGCTCCGCCCCAGTGGCTCTGGAGTTTCCCATGTTAACCTTATGAGTACTCATATTTAAATGGAATTAAAGAATCTTAACAGCTGGTTCAACTAATCAATTCTTTGATTATCATATTCTTTGATGTTCAATAGCATTAAAAAGTTAATAGGTTTACCAACAGGGTGCAGCACTGTAATTTTTTTAAGTTTATGACAATTGCTAATTAATTTGCAACCAAAAGGTAAGTGAGCGTAGCGAACGAACTTCAACCTGGAGGCGAGTTAGCCTAGCAAACGAGCTAACCTGAAGGCAAGTGAGCGCAGCGAACGAGCTCCAACTTAAAGGTGATTGAGCGTAGCGAACTAATTTCAACCAGGACGTGATTGAGCCATGCGAACGAGCTCATCTTGAAAATGAACGAGCATTGACATAAAACCACATTAGGACAGGACGACGTCTGTCGGGCCAGCTTAGTATACCTGATAAAATCACAAAGCATGTTATTGGAATAAACAAATTGTAAAATATACTGCAATATCTTGACAAATGATAGAACTAAAATTCCATCCTTATGTCACTGGCTTTTAATACGCCCATCCTTTACGTATTGTTTTGTTAAAACGTACGAATTTTTATGTTAAAATACGTACCTAGGTGGCGTCCCCATCTCAATTGATAATTATAACGATAATAACATGCACATAGTTGAAGTGAGCCACCGGCTGATTAAAAAGTGGTCAGTTATATTTCCAATATTAAAAGTGTTCACCTTGTAAATTTTTGATGGAAGTAAAATAATTGATTCATTTTATTCATTTTTTATTCAATTACTGATTTATGTTGCATATGCATACTTTTCAGCCAAGACAGGCTGGGCTAATAAAAAATATTCATGCATGACATATTGTAAGATATAGCATCTTTTATGCCTATATTTAAACTCACGGTAACTAAAAACAAAGAAAAAAATCAGACACTAGCGCAATCTGTGTCTGGCTCACACAACTATGTTCTTTTTAATAAAATTTTGGCTATAGCTGATCCATATAGATGGAATGTTTACTTCAGTATCCAATAGTCAACGAACATACTTTCCAAAATCATTGATTATTATAATTATTATTATTATTATTATTCAGTTTTTCTTGAGTGTGTTTGGTATAGAGGGGAAAATGTTTTCCTAATGCAACGCAAACCATATCATTGGTATGATTTTTTTAATGTATCGTATTTAGGCGAATGAGGTTTTTAACCGACTTCCCCACTACCAACAAAAGGAGGAGGTTCTCAATTTGTTTGTGGCGATGTTTTTTTTTTCTATGTATGTTCACCAATTTCTCTGTGATTCTTTTACCGATCAGTGTGGTTCCACCATCAAAATAACCAGGAGAGTTTCTATTTGGTACCTTATATATTATGTTTAAGTATAATATTTGTTTCGGTGAAAAATTCTGAAAACCTTAAATATTCAACATTTATTTTGTTTACATTTGTGCAGATTGTTTACATTTGTGAAGAGAAGGCAATAAATAATAATAACATTCCTACAGCTGTTAGTTGAAACCATTTAAATGAAGCTACAGATAATTCTTCTTGAAACAGTTGCTTCATATTGATCAATAAACTATTTCTTGCCATGGAGCCTAAATGAATTACATTGAGAAAAATGCATTTTGTTTTGGTTACTATAAAAAATGTATTTTAACGTTTGACCTGATTTGTGTATACAGTAATTCTGTTTTTAGTATTGAATATTCTGACTTACAAAAACATATATGTTTCAGTGAATAGCTGTATGATATTGCCAAATAAAGGTGTATTGTGAAAACCAAAGCATTCGTAAAACAGGTCTAAATATAAATCAAATGCAATAATTATTCCTAACACGAAGTGTGACAGTGCATAATCGTCAATTGTCTTAAAAGTGTTAAATATTTAATTACTAAACATGCATTTGCAGATGTGGAATGTTTATTGATATTCTCTACCCAGTTACTATATATGTCAATACTATTATGCCTGCTTCGGAAAATCCTAGAGGAAGATGATTTGCAATTTCGACTAGGCTATATCTTGATCAAACAAAACCACCTACATGACTTGCACCAGTTTTAGCTGAACCAATCTTTCATATACATATTTCATTTGCAGATGTGGAATGTTTATTAATATTCTCTACCCAGTTACTATAACATATCAATACTATTATGCCTGCTTCGGAAAGTCCTAGAGGAAGATGATTTGCAATTTTGACTAGGCTATATCTTGAGCAAACAAAACCCCCTACATGACTTACACCACTTTTAGCTGAACCAATCTTTCATATAATATTTTCCAAAGGTACTATACGTGTTAACGACCAATTTTCCACTTTTGAGAGATTTTTTAGTGCTGGTAACTGAGGAATAACTTTCATTGTTCCAAAAGGCTTGAGACGTTACTGTATTTCTTTTTATAATGTAGAAGTACACCGATTGTAGGAAACGATGATGTCTGACATTTCAATGTATCTAGAATAGACATTAGTTTTTCATTAGGCCTAATGTAATTGACAACTCTTTCTTTCTTAAGGAATATCTAAAAATGTTTATTTTCATACCCATTGATTATGTAACCTGAACAGGTTACTCAAGCAGTTTTAAAATAATGATTGTTCTGTGGATCTTTTGATTGTTTCAAACAGTTTTGCTTATCAAAAAACCTCAAGTAATTAATATATAAAAAATTATACAGTCACTAAAAATCATAAAATAATTTATTTTTGTAAAAAAATACAACCGACTTCAAACGCTCTAAAAAGAATGAAATAATTTCAACAAAGTAAACTTTTGTATTAGGCAAGCTCACGTATTTCAAGTCGGCGCGGCTCAAACTGCAAATATGATTGAAATTAAATATTGTGTGTGTATTTTTAAAATCAATAAATTGTAGCTGGATAACATAAATATATAAAAAAACATACTGAACTGTTTTGTTTATATATTAAAGGAAATATTTCCTTGTATTTTATGTTTACTTCAGAATAAATGCATTATGAAAATAACGCACACAAATGTTCTATATGAATAGGAAAATAATTTAGTTTGATATTATGATTGGGAAAAGAAGCTAGTTCAGTATTAAAACGTTACTTTTACAAGTTAGAAACATTTAAATGCGTTATAATATTTTTAAAGATACTCGTTAATACCACTATAATGCCGATCTCTTTTGGTTCAAAGACCAAATCTGGTCTGATTACGGTAATAAAATAACACTTAACGCATAACTATGAGAAAGACATGCAGATTAACACCTTTAGTTATAGATAGTCACCTGCAATATGGACACCCTCTTTCAATTTTGTATCAAAAATCATCATAGAGCCGCGCCTACTTAAAATACGTGAGCTTGCCTAATACAAAAGTTTACTTTGTTGAAATTATTTCATTCTTTTTAGAGCGTTTGAAGTCGGTTGTATTTTTTTACAAAAATAAATTATTGATATCATAGTTGTAGCGTCAGCTGTAACAGTAGTTCTATAGCCTAGAGTTATAGAGCTTGTCTTGTTACACTAATTGACAGCTTAACCCATGAGATGGAACCAAATACCTGTCATCGGAGTTTTATAACATTGATCAATTTAGCATAAACTATAACCATAACGACGTAAAGTCAATGATTATACTCGAAACCCTATTACCTATTACACACCTACGATTACAAACACTTTATAAACCACTGCTTGTAATATTTTAATCAACTCTAAAATAGAATAATGCAACTCTATAAATTGAAATGCTCATTGGAAAATAAGATTTGATTCTGTTACGTTATTCGTGTTCCATCGATATTGACAGTTTGTATTAAATTGTGTATATTAAACTCTAGATAATATATTGCATCGTTAAATAATAGCCAAAGTTTACGTCGTACAAAGCCTATAAAAATTTTGTACCAAAGTCGAACGTTCTTTATGCAAATCGCAAAAACAAATATCTGAGATGTCCACCATGTCCAATATCTGTTTTTACATTTTTGGAACCAAGTGGCACCGATTAACCTGAAAAGTTTTAAATTGATTGTTGAACCTGGTTAATCAGCTGTCAAAAGAGTTGCGAGTAGTCATAGTAAGTGATGGTGCTACTGGAACTTTTATCGATACTTTGTACTGGTACTGGTACCAATCTATGAGGCGTTGACGTGATTGGTTCTGGAACCTTGATGCGAGGCAAATTGAGAAATTAGCGGTCAACCAAACGACAGGCTAGCGGACCTGCCATACAGCTGATCATGATTGAGCCGCTTGTACAGTATAAGGTTGGGCATTGACTTTAGAATACTGAAGTAAAGAGTAAACTGCACAGAAGACTTTGACAAATGCGTAGCAATTAACAAAAACCGGTGAAAATCTAGGAATTCACATATTTTAACGCCAAGTATTGAAATAAGCCTACTTTCTTGATTACACCAAGAGCTAACCTAAAAAACCTAATCCAACCCATCGATGATGATACTAACCTTAACTCACCTCATGTTTATCAAAGAAACTGCTTCAAGGGCTAATAAATAGTAGTTAGCAAAATATAGTAGTCAAAGTTAAAGTTAAGTTAAGTTTATATTGCTTCGGAATTAATGTGACCGAAATTACCTCGGTTACCGAGAAGAACACCGAAATCCCAAATATTTTTAGGTTAGGGATTACGGTGCCATTGAAACTCATAAGTGTAAAATACAAAGTCAATAAAAACCTATTAAATAGAATTTTCACTCAAAATATTACGTAGTGTTATCTAAAAATATTTAAACATGTTTAACACTTCTTCAATCGTCTTGAAAAACATTACTGTCACTATTTCTTTAGTTTCAATTGATTTAAGCAAGATACAATCAGACAGCACAAAAAGGAAGCAAAGCCAATGGGATTGACCCGGGGTTTGATTTCCGCTGAGAGGAAAGTTTCAGTAAACAGACTGAGCGCCTCAAGTTAAATAGAATCAAATTTCACCGAACTTAATTAGGTTCCATTGTTTCAACTTTTTTAAATTACAATATTATATATTCCTTAAATCGAATTAAGTCTAAATGCATCTTATGCCATTTATTATTACATATTAATATTGGCAAATTAATATTAAATTAACTGTTATTAGTAATAAACAGCTTCTTAATTTAGATTTTCAAGATTTTAATTTTCACCACAAATTGGTAAAACACAAGCTCTACAACGTTTCGTACTATATAACATCCTGTATTCAGGTGGGAATTAATATTGAACATTGGAAGGTGAATACTAACCGGGCAGCGCAGGGGAACACAAAATGATACATGGGAACAGCAAATGATTAAAACAGTGGGGTTTTTTTCATTTGACAATATTTGTGTATTCATCTCATATTCTAAGTCCTGTCAATTACGTCAGCAGTCGTTTTGCCCTCTCATTGTAGAGACGTCCTCAATGGTTAGACTAAGACAGTGAAATACTGTTAAATACTGTACTGTTAATACTGTTCTATGAAATGGCGACCATACTAAGTAGGTATTTTAAGCCAAGTATGAATGGAGATGAGTGTAGGATGAGTGGCGCGATCTTGTAGTCTTGTTAGTGACTAAAATAGGGCTGAGGGCGAAAAATCTGGCAATAATCTGCTGAAAATCACTATTATTATAGTGACACCGTCGTGAAAATCAATTCTAAGTTTTTCCAACCTCAATACAGTGCCAGGTACCAGTTCAAAACGTCATAGCAATCAAGTATTGAAAAATATCCTCAATTATATGAGTAAGTAGTAGAGTTAGTTTGATTGCTTATTTTCCCACACCCTCACCACCATTGACTATAGATGCTACCGCGCTGTAGGTAAGCCGGCCTCCTGCTGCTATATGTCGACATACCGCTGAGATCCATTGTATACGTTCTTTTATAGCAGCAAAGAACTGCTAGCTTCCTCGCAATGTCTGTCTGGACGAGTATTGTGGAGTGGTAAAAAACGCTAGCAAAACCAGTTGATGGCGCTGTTAAATTTCTTCTAGTTGATTTAAAACAACTTACAGTGATCAAATACTACATTCCAAAAACATTTCATTGCGTAAAATTGGTGGGTTAACTTTTAAAGATGCTCTACCACATCTTTAAAAAGTTAACCCACAAATTTAACGTAATGAAATGTTTTTGGAATGTAGTATTTGATCACTGTAAAAACAAAAGTAGACCTCACGAAAATTTTCCAATTTAAATTTCTTTTTGAAATGTGTGTTCTGGAAGTGTTAAAAACTCATCCAACCATTGGTGGCTTCAGATCTATGAAACTTTAAAATAAACGGAGAATTATAAAATAATTCAATTATTTATATGCAGTATTTTTGTGAAAAGTGGAACTCGCGAAAGTGAAGAAAGTTGCACAGTAAATCTTAAACTTTCGACAATGACCTGAGCTGTGTGGCGCCGTGTGTTTCTTGCTTGTGTTGTCTACTCGTCTCTGTCTACTAGTTATTATTATATGAATTCGTATTCTTACGGAAAGTAAATAAAAGAAACGTCTTATAACACTTATAACAGTATAAAAATATATTTACTCTTATAATGTTACTCACAAGACGGTAAATATACATAAAAGATGGTAAGTGGTGACCGATTTCGATTGGACACTCAAATATATGTTTTAAGTGTTAAGACGTTTCTTTTATTTGCTTTCCGAAAATTTAATAACACGTACAATGCTGATCAAGAAGTTATTCGTATTTTTGATCGATAAATATATTGCGTATAAAATGCTTAAATATTGTGCCAATACTGCCAATACAAATATTATGACGGAATTCATAACAGTTTAAACCAACTAAATTTCAATACTTTCATTTTTAATCGAGCCTTTTAATGGTAGTAGCTTTTGGTTAAGTGTTCGGACATAGTTAGAGTAGCTAACGATGTATTTGTCATTTCGGAAAACTTAAATACATATTTTCAGTATATTAGATAACTTTACATCATTCGTGGTTGACTACTAAACTGACTGGATCAATTGCATAAATGTACACAATTTCTTCGATTAAAAATATAATTCATGGTTGCGGTTTAGTTTCCAAAATTTTTAATATAATTTCAACTCAGAGCAATACATTAACACTTTGAATCTAAAGTACTTTAACAACTGACAGAACATCAGAGGGGACATCCACCAATGGGCTACAGGAACTGCCAAAACATATGTTCAATGCTATTAGTATAGGATTCGGGCCAACAATTTCATTTGTTTATGTTTATGATCCATACCGGTATTTTTATAGTAATCGTGGCTACAACTGTTTAAGTGTGTGAATTCGTCTTGATCCCTGTTCATAATAATGTCTTCACAATTGTATGTAAAACGTTAAAGAGCTATGTTTTTGTCATAAAATTATATTGAAACTTTCTAAACTTCAATAAATATGGAAATATATTTCTTATAATATTTTAAGAAATATATTACCATATCGATGCAATGTACTTTAGTTCAAGTTTGAGATGCAATTAATTTGGTATCCTAAAGGTATGTATTTTTTCAATTAGTAAAATTATCTATCGTCCGTAAATAGCTGAAAATGCTCAATCGTAGCTGGTAAAGGTAAATGAACCATGCTTCATGTACTTATCCTCAAACCTTACTATATGGCCAATTTGCATCAACCACAACACGTATCAGAGAAGACAATTGAATTAGTATCACAGCTGATAGGTCTGTAGTTTAACAATGAACAACAATAGTGTGTAGGCCGTCTATAACAAGGCCAGCGGCTACAATTGGATACCACTCATACTTCTTCGCTTTTACCAATTAGGTTAGAAACTGTGGCGATGATAATTATAAAACCTAAATTGAGTTTGAAAGTAACAACAATATGTATAGTGACGTAGCATTTCCATTCTTAACTGAACAGCTGACTAAGACCAGCTGTTTTTCTATTTTTTGCTCGTGTCTATGCCAAATGGCATTTTAAATTTAAGTTTAAGTTATTTTAAACAAAAGTTTTAAGGGAAAGTTGTCCAAACCATTGACTATACACAGAATAGACTTCCCATGTAATGTGAAAATTCGAAGCCAAGAAAACAGACGAAGTTCAGGACCATCACACGAAGTACTAGTGCATTGAGTTGATTAAATAATTGCAGTATCATAGCAAACAGCTGATTAATTTATCACCTGACACAGAATATTGTAATTAGTTGGTGACCATCTCAACAGATTACACCACGTTTTTTGCTTCAAATTTTTACATGGGAAGTCTTCCAAGCCCATAAAAGTTATTGTTTGTTTATCCTAAAGGTGTTTTTATTTTATTCTTAAGACATGGTCAAAGTTCGACTATTACGTTGCTAAAACCAAATCTACTGATGAATCTACTGTATAATGATAAGACTTTGAAAAAAGAGAAGGAGGAAAGAAAGGGAGTTCGAAGGGGAAATTAGAGAAGCCCATTCTCGTATGATAAATGATGTGAAGAAGTCTGTATCGAGCGTTTCACTGAGACGAATGTGTAATAGAAGCCTTCGTTAGATCTCTTTGTTGTCGAGAGTAAAAGGGAATTTCAGAGTAGCAGCTTGTGAAGTTATCTCTACTCCTCGTACAGTTAAGTGGGAAAGAGTAAGACCAATCGAAAAATAAGTTAGGTTATTAGCCACGCAAATTTGGCAGGTTAAGCTCCACTTGTATTATTTTAACTGCATTACTTACTCTATACTAACACAAGTTTTGTGATAAATTTCATCAACGGATCGGTTTAGTTCAATAAAAAATAATATCTTGTAGGCTTGGGTGGAAGGATTGTTCAATACAGATAGAATGATCTCCTTCGTCTATTTATTCCTGAGAACAAATAGGTTCTTATATGTATTTTTAAGATGATTTATTGCTAAGGTGTATTCCTATTTATAGAATTTCGGTATTTCATGAACTTAACTAAAACCATTTGCAGTTTTTAAACCATGAGTCATTACTATGTCTCGAGCTCTAACCACTACACTAAATTTACCCTATTTATTAGTTCTAATTAATCATTTTATTGCCGAATAACTTCTAAACAATTGCATTTATTGTTGTGAAATTTGGGTTGGTTTGAGTTTTGTTATTGTAACTTGCAAATTTTATAAAACTATAAAGCAAATACTCTAGGAGTCAAACGAGGGTTCAGCAAACCTTTTGTAAAAAAATGAAAATCATACTAATATCTGAGTGCAATCATGTTTTGAATTTCCTAGATGATTTCAAGTTTTAGCCTGTTTTAAATGCAGCTTTCTTTACTTACATAAAAAATGGACATCAAGAGCATGTGTCCTACCTGAAACAGCAAAACCTTAATTATAATGACGAAATCATCTATACAAATCGCCATTATTGATTAACTATCAAGCCAAATATTGAGAGTAGTGCAACTACCACATTCAACAGTTGATTTGAACATTAAAAACACAAGTAAGAAAATAGAAAACACAAAATATGGGTTTAACCTAAAAGTTTGTTTTCTTTTGTTAGATCATCTTAGGGCTACTTGGTTTGTGGAGCTGAGTTCTGTCGTTCTGTTAACAAATCACAAGATGTTAAATCTATCCTCAAATAAGAGAGAAACATCGAATCATCGTCAACTCCTACAGAGCTAAAGTACAATGAGCACACATCAAAACAGAGAACAAAAAAGGATACGTGCTGTACCCAAAGCAAGGATTTAACTATCGTAAACAGCTGGGATTGTTAGCTTTTGGCATTGAATATGTATGTTAATGTTAATTAAAGTTATGTTAATGTAATGTTAATTTGATTACCATCACTTTGGCGGTGCCAATCACGGACACCAACTCACAGGAGGTCTCATCATGAGTGATGGACTCGCTCATCAATCTACCAGCCGTCACAGATATTTGAATGGTTGTGAGAAAATACAAGACGAAGCGACTAGGTGATTAAGGCGGCGGCTATTGAAATTGGGAATTACGCGCAATTGGCCGTAAGGAGACGTGGCGAATATCGAACCAAAACAGGTGTTCCGTTAGAAGTGTGTAAAATAAGTTTTGATGGAAAATAAAATGTGACCGCACAAAAGATGATAGTACTATTTGATTTCCTAGACATACCTGCCAACGGTTGTTTACTTTATTTAAGTTTATGCAAAAATCAACTTTCAGATCATGAAGTGGACATCTGACCTTTATAGACCAGAAATAGCATTTATTTATTCCAGTAAAAATTTCTTATTTGTCCACGAAGTGAAATCAAAATTAATTTTCCTCTCTTTGGTTTTGTTATCATAATATTCATGTGAATGATTATAGTTTACCAAAAGTGTAATTTTTTAATACTTTCAAAATTTTGCTTATTTGACCTTTGAGAGAAACGAGTAAGTAGCTTCAGCGCACTAAGTCGGTGGTTAAATTAAACTACCATTGTTTTATAGACAGCTTTAACATGGGAAGGAATTCCCTACTTAAATAATATCAATAGTAAACAATTTAATAATAAAATACTGGAAACTGAATTTTCACTCTCTAGCTTGAGAAGTGAGAGGTAGAATCGATCTTGAACACCACTATACGAAACCAATCATGCAATAATCGGGGAAAGTGCAGGGAAAAGCACGCTTTGCTTAGTATAAGGTTTGAACGACGCTTTTAAAACACGTACACCAAATTTGACTATACGCCTCATATGTTTAAATTCCTATCAGACTATTTTAAACTGTGAAACACTTACTTTCGAAATGCAAAAGTAGATTCAAAAATATATAGTATTCCAGTGCGCAGTGGGCAAATAGAAAATTAGTCAGAATAAACGATATGGAAAAGGGCAACCAATTTTGATTTTCTCTTGCTAACTTATAGAATACTAGCTGTAACCCGCGGGCTTTGCCCCGTTTAACTTCTTAATTTTCAAGATTATCTCGTTCGCATGGCTCAATCATGTCCTGTTTGAAGTTTGTTCGCTACGCTCACTCACCTTTAGGTTGGAGCTCGTTCGCTACGCTCACTCACCTTTAGGTTGGAGCTCGTTCGCTGCGCTCACTTGCCTTCAGGTTAGCTCGTTCGCTACGCTAACTCGCCTCCAGGTTGAAGTTCGTTCGCTACGCTCACTCACCTTTTGGTTGCAAATTAGCAACCATAAATGTAAAAACCATAAATGTAGTCATAAATGTAAAAGAAATAATAGTGCTGCACCCTGTTGGTAATCCTTGTAACTTTAATGCTATTGAACATCATAGAACAGAACCAACTTGTTTAATTGAAACAGCTGTTAAGATTCAATAATTCCATTTCTCATAAGGTTAACATGGGAAACTCCAGAGCCACTGGGGCGGAGCCCGAAAGGATTTTTGAAATAAGAATATGCCTATATGTTAATCGGGAATGTGAGCTATCATCATGCCAAATTTCAGCCCAATCCGACCAGTATTTTTCGCGTTCACTTGTCACAAACATACATCCACACATCCATACATCCATACATCCAAACTTTCTCATTTATAATATTAGTAGGATTTGGACTTATTGATTGTCAATCAATATTTGGTCCTGATTGTCAATCAATATTTGGTCCACTGTAAGATCTTTCGTGCGGCCACAATATTTAATTCTCTGTAATTACATCTTGTCCATCATTACGGCCGAAAAAAAACTCGCTCCAAAATTAAATTAAATAACGGCTTGATAAGTGTTTGATAATTAATTGTTAATTATATTTGAGTACACCTCCTCAAATTCAGCTAATGGGTCGTTTAGGCGAGTTCTTCACGCGGGTTTATAAATATGTAAACAGGGCATCCGCCCAACTGGTAATGAGGTACGGAATAAAACCCAGCGCTATTTTAATGGAGATTGTTACACTTTCCCATAGACATAATTTACAATGGTCCGGCGACTTTCGTTTGCTCCAGTTCCAAAGTGTCTTGGCGTTCAATTATACCGGATGACACCGTAGTTGGAAAAAACATGAAGAATAATCTCACTCGATAAGGGTAATATACAGTATCTGTTTGAACAGAATGTAGTGAGCAGTAATATCTGTTTTAATGTCTCGGCTGACATTGACTTGGTTGAAGTTAAGGCTTTAACTGCTATTAAATATTTTCGTGTAAGAACACATAGAGATATACAGTTGTTTGAAAAAGGATTTGTAATTCAAAAGCTTTCAAAAATTGTAGTGGCGAGTAGTAAATGTGTCTGAAGTCTGAACTCAATAAACTTTATACAGTAGATTATATACTTACGTATACCCTGCATCTAGGAACCTGAGTTATTATAGTTCTTGTCCTGGTAATAATTAGAAGAGGTGAATTATCCATCTGTCATTTATGATTCATGTTTGGGATTTAATAAATACTGTTGCAACTGAAGTCAAATTTAAGATCTTATAAGCAGAAAATTAATACTGCTATGATTATAAAATAAAACTTTTTTGTGCTTGGATTAAACCTGATACATAATAATGATTTATTTATTAGTACTATATTTTAATGTTATATGTTTACTAATATGGATTGGTAGTGTTAAAATAATGAATGTTAATTTTCTTTTGCTTAACGTTTAATAGTAGAATCATTGTCTTTCTTCAACAAACCAGTTTCTAAAGTTACATTTAAGTGCATTGCTCTTCCTATGCTTCTTAAGCTATGAAATTAGGATTACAGCCTGAAATAATTTGATGACAGCACTACTTTACACTTTACTGTAAAACTAATAGAATGACCTTGTTTTAATGGTAACATCAAGATAGTAGTATACAATCATCTAGTTGTATGTATAATTCATGTTATATACACATAAAGTAGCTATGTCCCTATGCTGATTGTCTTGTCAGCCAGTGCCTCATTAGACCAACGTGGTCTCTGATATATAGCGGAGATGGCATCTCGAAGACCCGAGAGTTTTCATGCTAAACATATCATCCGCCTGCCTATAAACATGTCTTGGATAGAATTCCCTGTGCATTGAGGAATAGAAGCAATGACTGAAGAGATTTTTTTGTGTTTTTGGCTAGCCAAGTGGATATAGTGCTCGCCTAACAATCAAAAGGTCACCAGTTCGATCCTGTGACATGGCTTTTTGATGGTTCGAAAATGGACCCAGCTGTTCCTGATCATTGGGCTTCAAAGAAATGATCCTGGATAATGAAACAGCTAGTCAGTAACAGAGCTACACAGATAATCTCACTCCATTCTACGCTCATCCTTCACTCATTTTTTCCTGGTTGATTTCAAGTGGCCAAATACCCCATATAAAAAAAATCCTCGGAGGAAAATAAAAGTTTGTCCGCACACGCGCTTGTTTTAGATTATAGAATAGGATAAAGTATGCTTAAGTAACTCATCTGCTAGTGAAGAAAATGTATGTAAAAAGGATGAAGAAAGGTTATTCCCTCAGCGGGCTCAATCCAATTAGTTCGTGAAATCTATGTAAAGAAAAGACTGCCAGGTTTATAATTAAATTAACATAACCGCACGAAACAGAGCTGCGAGTCATAACACAGGAACTAATACCATTGTAAGGTAGGTCAGGGGGCGAGCTGTGGCCTGCGAGGTAACAATAAGTTGTAAATCATCAGTGGAAGCTGACCCTTGGTCTTTACAGCAATTGTGAATGGCGGAATTGGCACTCTCCGGACACGAGTGTTTGACTAATGACTGGGAGAATATGACTTGCAGCATACATAGCGGACTGCTAGAGATGAAAATATGACTTATGACTTGCAGCTTACATAACGGAGTGCTAAAAATGAAAATTTGACTTTCAACCATAAATGTTAATACATAACGCTAGGATTGTTCGTGAATATATAATGTCTTTTGGGGTTATTAAATGACTGAGCATAGAGAGCTATGCTTTTTACATTTTTGCGGTTTTTATAGGTTAGTGATAGTTTCAAGAAAAACGATATGGCCAAAGGCAGGTGAGCATATTGAAATATCAACCGACTCTCTCAATTAAATCATAGGAACGCGAGCCCTTAGAGTACAGTAATGCAACAACCATCTCTCAAGTTAACAGAACTCATTGGCAACGGGAGACCTTATAGTACAGTATTGCAACAACCATCTCTCAAGTTTACAGAATTCATAGGCAACGCGAGATCTTTTCAGATTGAATTTATTTTAAGGGTAAGCTCTAACGCCAAAACAAGTTTAATATCAATAATGGTGCGTGGTTAATATCAGTGCATTTTTAAACATATCTCTCATTGAACTACAAGCTATTTGTCATGGTTAGGATACTCCTAACTAGTGCCACCAAGAGAAGTTTGTTAAAACAAATGCTGTAGTAGTACAATAATCTCAAAAATAATTTTTGGAGGCACTGTTGAGCTACTAACTTGCCTTTTGAAGGCACTAATTTCACTAATTTTAATATAACTTTGGACGGGCTAAGTAAGATTATTGGATTAGATTGATTAATACTTCTTCTACACAATGAGGTATAACAAACCGAATATGATTATTGCATTTATGAGATGATAACATTGTTTGTAACCACGTTTTTGATTGTTCGATTGTTGTTTGATTGTTGTTGTTGTTGATTGTTGTTTTTGTTGGTTGGCTTTAGCCAGGATCATTTCTTATAATCCAATGATAGCTGGGCACATTTATAGCAATCAAAACTTTACAGATTCTCTTGCTACTGAACCAGCAACATTATGATTAGCTGAACACTTTGACCGTTAACATTTGACATTCTTAGCCCGGTCTCCCTCGCCAGTGCCCAACACCAAGTAAGCCACGTGATAACATGTCCTCTCTCCTACTCTAACATCTTGTTAGACCCGACAGATGTCCCGTGTCTTATCAGGACACATCTCACCAGAGAGGCCGACCGTCGTGTGTCTTCCTCGGGTGTCGCGGTAGTACCCTGACTAGTCAGTGACGGCTACCCAGGAAGTCATAGTTGTACAATACAATCGCTAATACATCCCGACGATTTATCTTCTGTAATTATCTTTATGTACTAAACCGTCGACTTTTGATAGGAGTATTCATGTCATTCCTAGATTAAAGCTGTGGCAAGATTTTAATAAACAGTTGAATTGGGTCACCGAAAGAGTGCTTATTTTAATTTCCAATTTTGTAGAAAACAAATTGTCAACCAGGCAAAAATGAAAGAGTGAGTTTTTTTGTCATGTAATTTTGTATGTCACATAAACCATCACAGTAACAAAAACTCAGAAGAAAATAGTATTTTAGACCCAAACACTGTTTTTGAGAGGGTCATTTAACTATGTTTGTTTTGATAGTAAGTTAACGACAGCTTGTACATAGATGGGATATTTGGTTCAGTAACGAAAACTCAATGGTACTAGGACAGCCTTGGTATTCTATATTTACCAATCGACTGTTGTCTATTTGAAAAATAAAACCCTAGTTAAATTGGCCACTGACAGGATGTTCTACTGTCACACCTCTTTTCTCCCTTTTGTTTTCAATACTTTGATAATATTTAACTGATGTAGCCAACAGATACAAGATGCATAAAGTTTACAGTAAGGTGTCCTTATTTATTTATTTATTTATTTATTTATTCCAACGGTTTCTCCATTAATACAATTTTGTCAAACTATGAACTATACATAAGTAGCAAATAATAAGTTAATACCAGTGGTTACAAAAATCATGCAATAATAATAAATAAGGAAGCTGGCAATAAATACATGAGTGGGACCTAAGAACTACAATACATAACAACAAAAAGGTATCTTTACAACAGGCAATAACAACAACGATAAAATAAGACCAACAGAAATAGACTATGGCAACAAATATAACAAATTATAAACTGTGAAAATAATAACAAGAGACAGCAAAATATTACAGAAGTATTAACAAAAGAATAATTTCTTAGAGTTTGGCTTTGTTAGATTTGGTGTATACGACAGAAATGAGTACTTTTACTCACTCACCTGTCGTTGGCTCGACTTGATTGTATCCATAATCAAAGATCACACATATCCCGTTATAGATTACATCATCATTATACATCAGCTGAAGACAAATTAGAGGTTATTATAAAATGATTGTATTATAAAAAGCACACTATAAGTGGATAATATATGTTACTATAAGAGTGTTTTTGTGTTTATATTTTCAATTGACTAATCCTCTATATTCTAACTGGAGTCACCTTGATGTCCCCACTATGACCAGAGATTCGTGATGGAGTTCACCTCTCAGACGAGATTCCGTATGTAAATCGACCTAGGATGTCAATCAAAGTAGCTCATTAAACCAAAGGAATGGCAACTCCTAGCGATGCCTATTGAAGGAAGATGGAATCTGGAAGATTGAAAACGTTTCCAACTCTGTACAATAATAGCACATAAACCAAACTAGGCGTGGTTGTAAATAAACGCTTTGAGCAGATCTGTTTATTTCTGTTGGTTATTAATATTTTCCTGAGGTTTGATAGTTTGGACCAATTTAGCATTTTGGGCTTGTTGGGATGTTAGATGATTTTAGATTCTCTACTGCGAACGAGACAATCAATTTATAAAGTTATCCAGATTTAGAATAAAAAATGAACGTCGTTAAAATGACTTTTTGACTGATTGTGTTGACATATTTATTAGTGTAGTTTACACCAAGACAAACTGAAAACACCTATTCGTGTAGTTTACACCAAGCCAAACCTAAAAATAAAAATGTTTGTGATTTACAACAAGCTAAATTGAAAAATAATGATTTGTGTAGTTTACACCAAGCCAAATTGAAGAATAATTAATTGTGTAGCTTACATTAAGCCAAACTTAAAAATAATTATTCGTGTAGCTTACACCAAGCCAAATTGAAAAATAATGATTTGTGTAGTTTACACCAAGCCAAATTGAAGAATAATGAATTGTGTAGCTTACACCAAGCCAAATTGAAGAATAATTAATTGTGTAGCTTACACCAAGCCAAACTTAAAAATAATTATTCTTATAGCTTACACCAAGCCAAACTGAAAAATAATTATTCGTGTAGCTTACACCAAGACAAACTGAAAACATTTATTTGTGTTATTTATACTAAGCCAATCTGAAAAATAATTATTTGGGTAGTTTACACCAAGTCAAACTGAAAATAATTATTTGCGTATTTTATACCAAGTCAAATTTAAAAAAATAATGATTTATGTAGTTTACACCAAGACAAACTGAAAACACCTATTTGTGTAGTTTACACCAAGCCAAACCAAAAAATAATAATATTTGTGATTTACAACAAGCTAAATTAAAAAATATTGATTTGTGTAGTGTACACCAAGCTAAACAGAAAAAAAACCAGTTTACACTAATCCAAACTGAAAAGATACTGATTAATGAATAAACGAAGAGTTGTAAACTCTGGCATCTGCCATATAAACTCAAAGTATTAAAACGAAGGGGAAAAATATCATTCCGATATCGTGTGCTCCCACTATCTCCGCGTTCCGCCATCTCCGAACCCAAAACTGTCCCGCCATCTCCGAATTCTTGAGTGACCCTTAATACCGTCATTGCCTGCGTTGGTAGCTGTCATTGCATCCACGGCTGCGAAGCCCCGTGGATGGAAGATTTAATGAAAATTTAACCCGTGGGTTAGGTTAGGCTAAACCGGGTTTTCCTAGGCGCGGAATCGGCGAGCGGAGAGAGGAATGCGGAGAGCGGACTCCACTTGTCTTAGGCAATTTAATGTTACTGTTTTCCTAGAAGCGGAGCGGAATGCCATGTTAATTTCAATTCCGCTCTCCGCGTTCCTCTCTCCGCTTGCCGACTCCGCGCCTAGGAAAACCCAGCTTTAGGTCAGGTTAGGTTAGGTTAGGTTAGGTTAGGTTAAGTTAAGTTAAGTTAGGTTAGGTTAGGTTTGGGCGGAAAGTCTTAACGAAGGAAGTAACCGAGGATTATAGGGGTCACTCTGAAATTCGGAGGTAGCGGTACACGGAGATGGCGGGACGCGGAGATAGCGGGAGGTAACCTTTGATAGTGGCCCCCTCTACGTGAGGTTCATCTAAAGGTCTCTTTGGATAAAACCTTTGTTATGGATTAACCATGTAGATACTTACTTTATTAGTAAATTATGTGTAGTGTTGACCTAACCTAACTTTTTTAAGACGAACATTTTAATTGCTTTCTTATTTATAAGAGAACAGTTATAACCGTATGAGCAGAGCAAACAGTTACTGGGACCAGAAGATATAATTAGATCACGTATGCCATAAACAACGTAAATTGAAACAACAACCGGTTTGAAAAGCTAGGAATGAGGTCTGTAATTGATTTCATCAGAAAGGCGTTAACTGGGTGCCACGTGGACAATCTGTAAGTAAATTAATTGATTACTAATTAGTACAGGTATGAGAGGTGTTAATTGTATACTATGTATGCATCTAAGTTATAGATGGCTTAGAACCTATTTTTTACCATTACATTTTGAATACAGATGCTTACAATGTAAGTTTGTATACGTCGGATTGTATACTGAGGTATAAATACCATCTATATGGACCATCAGGCGAGGATTTTTACAATCAAACAGATCCAGAGCGTGTGCTAATGTCTAAATTAAATTTTTGCCCTTGGTTTATACAAGGGCAAACATTTTCCAGTACCTCGCCATTTACGCTTGACTTTGTTAAAAAGTTGTTGAATACGAAATACCTCAGTATTTTGTCAGCAGCATAAAACTGTCGGTGGCTAAATCTACCTACGTTTATTTTATTCTAAACTAGCTAAAACTTTAACAAGGGAATGTAATGTCTACTCATAGTCAGATATATTCTACAACCTTTCTTTACCTGGAGTAGGTTGGTTTCAATAATGAAGATATGTTAGATTGTACAGAAAGGTATGTACTCTTCAAATATTTAGTCAGCCTTATTATATTTCTGAATATCGTTTATATTAAATGTATAGAATAAGAAGGAGGACGAACCATGACATAACATATTCATACAGAACTGTTCCCAATGAGAGTCCTAGGGAATTTAACGCGGGACAAAAAATATAATTGGCTGAATCCAATTAAGGAGGCCGAGAAAATGTTCTTTTGGCCCAGTAACTATCTTCATTAATTAGAGAACTTGTGATTTTCCATCTAACTCTGTAGGTAGACGAGGCCTACACTTTAAGTTACTGCGGATGGTTGATTTCATTTAATGAAAACAAATGCTTAACTTATGTCTCAACAAATATTAAATACAACTATTATTTATAGGTTAAAATATAACTGTGTTTTTCAAGTGACTCATTCAACAATACCATTTATCTATACTTATTTAATACGCAAGCAGGTTTTTTTTGTGACAATTACTCCTCCAAAAATACTGAACCGATTGACATGTTTTTGGTGTCATTGGGAAGGCGTAACGTGAAGTTGTGCAGCAAACTTTCTTTTTAGGGAAATAATTAGAGAGTAAATCCCTGGGGCCCTTTAATGTTTCGTATTTCTCCATAAGATTAACATGGGAAACAACCATTGTTATGAAACTCTAGCTGTTGTCAGAAGTGAGAAGAAGAACATATGTTAATTGTATACAGTCAATAAGTTTGCTAATTTAACAGTTTGCTACAAATATTTACTGACTTGGTTGAAAAGAAATATTTAATATTTGAATATTTGGGTTGGCGTAAATATTGCAATGGAAAAAAGCGAGGGAGCCTGGATAATTTGATATACCAAAAAGAAAACTGAATTAAAACTGTGCTGCATTTCTTAGTAATCATCGTAATCATCATAATCGCAAAAGAGCTGATTTGCGAACTATGGAAACATAGAAAAGTCATAGAACACCACCAAGGAGAAGAAATAGAAATAACGTTTTTTTTTATTTATAATTGTTGTCATGGACAACCTAAAGCCGCTATGAGTAAGGCTATTTGTAGAAAACACTAAAAAACAAGATCAGCTTTTAAAAAATGATAAGATATTTACAATAAATGAACATTATATCAGTCTGTTATGTACATGTTGAGTATTTCCATAATCGTTTGAGTCGAATCTTATAAAGTCGTCAGAAAATATGACTGATATTCGTTTTAAAATAACGCCTGTAATACTTAGCAATTGCTCGAATACGAGCAACCGGTACAATAGTAATAATTAATTGGCTGCAGCTGATATATACTTATGGTATGTGTACTTCAGTATCCAACAGTGGTAGGAAATAGCAACTTGCCAATGAACCAATCACCATTGGGCGTGGCTAAGGAACCTGTTATTATCTAAATGTCGGCGAACTCTTAGCAGAAATACGAGAGTGGTTTATCATTCACCTTTTCAGCACTCTACTGCAAATTGTCATAAGAAAACATGTAACCTATAGGCCTATTCAAGTTTCGGTCGGTAAAAGTTCTAGTTTGTGAGCTGCTACAATCCCTACTTCATCTTTCAGTTCCTGTCATAAATTCTCCCTCTATAGGACAATTTTTGTTATATCTTCAGATCTCTCAAAAATATAATATGAGGAGAGGCACAGCTAAGGGAAAATATATCCACATTTTTCAACAGTAATAAGGATTACTGTAGCCTAAACCAAACAAAAAAATCTAGCAAATTTATTAACTCACTTTGTATGTCGCTCATACAGAGGTTTGATTGCAAACTCATTTAAAGTCGTCCTGATGAATCATTGAATCATTGCTGTTGAGTGAGAAGAAGAAGCAAACAGGCGTGCGACAGGTCAAGAGGGAGAAAAACTAAACAGGTTGAAGAGAAAAAGACGCCCACGGAGCAGGAGAATGCTGCCGCGCTGACTGCTGGGATTGGCACTGCAATGCATAATGATCTGGTATAGGCTTCAGGCAAAAATCTGCACTAGATCAGATTTGCCTGGAAATAAACAGAAAAGTCATTAAACTGGGGAAAGATTGGCCGTATGAGAAGTAGAAATCGTTAGAAGTTCTTAATTGCGTCGGAGGATAGGAATTTAAAACATGATTTTGGAAAAGCAAGAAGAAGAAAATCAACATGAAAGCTACGAGGAATATGGAAAAAATGCATAATGTAAGAAGTGATTATCCTAATTATCCTAGTGCTTCCGTGCTAGGTGAGAGAGAGAATTTTTGGTGGGTACATAGAAGAGTGCCCGGAGTATGACAGAAAAGACGCCATGAAGAGGAACAATACAACAGGACTTGGTTTTAAACATTAACCATGACCGGTGAAGGGACCGTGGACTTCGAAGCCAACCATTTGTCTTGTAATATTGAAACTATTTACCTTAGTTTTTTTTTTTTTTTTTTTTTTTTTTTTTATTGGGTATGAGTATATAGAATGATTCAAACGGTTACAACTTAATTATTTCAGTGTATTTATTCCAACTTGTTGGTACTAGATAGTTCAGTTCTCGGAGCGTAACACACAATCAATGGATAGTTCAGCCGAGCATATCTGCGACAGTTTATAGTTAAATTTTAAACGAATTCTAAGCATAAGTTCTTCACGTTCGTTCTCCGAGAAACCAACCGATTAATACACATTTCCACACATGACCAGAACTCAAAAGTACTCAAAGAACAATTCCAATCTCACAAAACAATCAAGTCCGATGTTTATATAGAGATTGGCCAACCCCATCAGTCGGGGGCGTGGGACACAGACAACCTGTGATTATCTCTAAAAACACGTGGAAACACCGACCATTTCTCGGGAATTAATAACATCATCTCAAGCCAGTCTTCAATCAGTGTAGCCGATCGAACCGGTATTGGAAATTGGGAAGTCTGTGCTTTACAACCAGGCTATGCGATCTGAGCGGTATTGGTAAGTCTGTCTCCTGGCTAGCCGAACTGATGAGTGCAGAGACTGTCTGCTGACTAGCCTAACTGATCGGCATTGAGAGGTCTGTCCCCTGGCTAGCCGAACTGATCGGTATTGGGAAGTCTGTGCTTTACAACCAGGCTATGCGATCTGATCGGTATTGGGAAGTCTGTCTCATGGCTAGCCGAACTGATGAGTATTGCAGAGACTGTCTGCTGACTAGCCGAACTGGTCTGAATTAGGAAGTCTGTCTCATGGCTAGCCCAACTGATGAGCATTGCAGAGACTGTCTCCAGACTAGCCGAACTGATCGGCATTGGGATGTCTGTCTCCTGAGAAGCCAATCTGATCGGTAAAGAGAGGCCTGTCCTCTGGCAGGCCGAACTGATGAGTATTGCCGGTATTGCAGAGACTGTCTGCTGACTAACCGAACTGGTCTGTATTGGGAAGTCTGTCTCCTGTCGAGCCAATCTGATCGGTAAAGAGAGGTCTGTCCCCTGGCTAGCCGAACTGATGAGTATTGCCGGTATTGCAGAGACTGTCTGCTGACTAACCGAACTGGTCTGTATTGGGAAGTCTGTCTCATGACGAGCCAATCTGATCGGTAAAGAGAGGTCTGTCCCCTGGCTAGCCGAACTGATGAGTATTGCCGGTATTGCAGAGACTGTCTGCTGACTAACCGAACTGGTCTGTATTGGGAAGTCTGTCTCATGACGACCCAATCTGATCGGTAAAGAGTGGTCTGTCCCCTGGCTAGCCGAACTGATGAGTATTGCCGGTATTGCAGAGACTGTCTGCTGACTAACCGAACTGGTCTGTATTGGGAAGTCTGTCTCATGACGACCCAATCTGATCGGTAAAGAGTGGTCTGTCCCCTGGCTAGCCGAACTGATGAGTATTGCAGAGACTGTCTGCTGACTAGCCGAACTGGTCTGTATTGGGAAGTCTGTCTCATGGCTAGCCGAACTGATGAGTATTGCCGGTATTGCAGAGACTGTCTGCTGACTGGCCGAACTGGTCTGTATTGGGAAGTCTGTCTCATGGCTAGCCGAACTGATGAGTATTGCAGAGACTGTCTGCTGACTAGCCTAACTGGTCTGTATTGGGAAGACTGTGTCCTGGCTAGCCGAACTGATGAGTATTGCAGAGACTTTCTGCTGGCTAGCCGAACTGATGAGTATTGCAGAGACCGTCTGCTGACTAGCCGAACTGGTCTGTATTGGGACGTCTGTCTCCTGACTAGCCAATCTGATCGGTAAAGAGAGGTCTGTCCACGGCTAGCCGAGCTGATCGGAGTGGGGAAGTTTGTTATACCATTAGGTTCACAATTTAGCAATAGTGTATTCATCATGGTGGTGATAGATTAGTTTTATACGCAAAAAAAAAGTGATGCTTCCAACAACTGCTTGACAAGCGGTGTAATGAGGTGGGCTAATGAGTTTATCTATGATTCCTCTAACTCTAAGCAGACATTGGTCCTAGAGTGTCTATAATAGGCTCCAATGATATTTCCTATTGGGTCGAATGCAAATGCAATTTATAATGAAGGTTGTCCAACTACTCTATTATAAAGGATATAAAAAGGATATATAAATAAGGATATTTTCTGTGAGACGGGGATCAGTAGGTTAAACGATCTGAGTTAGAAACCCTCTGTTTTTCAGATGGTGCTTGTAGCATTTGTAAGGAATCCATCATAGCCTCCTCACATTAACAACGTGCAGTGTGTACGGCTGCCCGCGAGCCCGCGACTGTCTTGTGTCTTCGCCATCTGTCCGCGACGGAGACCAGTTTTTGCGCGACTCCACGTCCTGTCACCTCTCTAGCCGTGTGTTGCTCATTCTACTTCCAAAGCGGGCAGCGCAAAAACCCGCTCTCAAGTATATATATTCTACATTGATCGGATAAAAGAAGATTCTTGGAATACTCACCGTACCTGAATTGTTTTTGATTTACTGTGAATGTGACGAAATAAGAATTATTGTCGCGTTGCTGTAGCTAATCAACATATTTAATCTTTTCATTCCTTACCCTGATACCTCAAAAGTACAGAAATAGGTTCAAATTCACGATGGTTTAAAAGTGATTTATTTTCACTGCTAGTGATTCGAACTACAACAAGCGATGGAACAATGTTTACAAGCTTTAATTCTTTTGTTAGATGATCGATAAATCAATATGATAGTAAATGGCTGATTGGTGATGGTGCTCAGCTGGTAATCCAAATGTTTCACTGGGTCCTGATAAAAGTAAGGATTTCTAAGTAGTTCTTAAAGGTTAAAAACTGGACTCAGCTTAATTAATCACTGGGCTTCCAGTAAATGATACTGGCTAAAGAAACTGCTCTTCTTAATCAAAGCTACTTAATCGTTTTGCATTCGTCATTCAATAAATACGCATATTGCGTCCACATCTTAATTGTTAGTAATAAACATGTTTCTGCGGTGATGTTGCTATTCGTAATATTGAAATATTTAATTTCCACACATCTGATCCTCTTTTTACTTCAATCGCAATCGTGAATGATGCTTCAGTATTTTTGTATTATTTATTTCTTTTTAAGCCGGATGATGAATCAGAGTTTGTATAATTTATTTTTGTAAAAAAATACAACCGACTTCAAACGCTCTAAAAAGAATGAAATAATTTCAATAAAGTAAACTTTTGTATTAAGCAAGCTCACGTATTTTAAGTCGGCGCGGCTCTATGATGATTTTTGATAAAAAATTAAAAGAGAGTGTCCATATTGCAGGTGACTATCTATAACTAAAGGTGTTAATCTGCATGTCTTTTTCATAGCTATGCGTTAAGTGTTATTTTATTACCGTAATCAGAGATCGGCATTATAGTGGTATAATCTTTAAAATGATTATAACGCATTTAAATGTTTCTAACTTGGAAAAGTAACGTTTTAATACTAAACTAGCTTCTTTTCCCTATCATAATATCAAACTAAATTATTTTCCTATTTATATAGATTAATTATTCTGAAGTAAACATAAAATATGAGAAAATATTGCCTTTATTATATAAACAAAACAGTTCAGTATGTTTTTTTATTTATGTTATCCAGCTACAATTTATTGATTTTCAAAATCCACACACAATATTTAATTTCAATCATATTTGCAGTTTGAGCCGCGCCGACTTGAAATACGTGAGCTTGCCTAATACAAAAGTTTACTTTATTGAAATTATTTCATTCTTTTTAGAGCGTTTGAAGTCGGTTGTATTTTTTTACAAAAATAAATTATTTCATGATTTTTAGTGACTGTATAATTTTTTATATATTTAATTACTTGAGGTTTTTTTGATAAGCAAAACTGTTTGAAACAATCAAATTAAAGTTCCACATAACAATCATTATTTTAAAACTGCTTGAGTCACCTGTTCAGGTTACATAATCAATGGGTATGAAAATAAACATTTTTAGATATTCCTTAAGAAAGAAAGAGTTGTCCATTACATTAGGCCTAATGAAAAACTAGTTGTCTTTTCTAGATACGTTGAAATGTCAGACATCATCGTTTCCTGCAATCGGTGGACTTCTACATTATAAAAAGAAATATATTAATGTCTCAAGCCTTTTGGAACAATATAAAAGTTATTCCTCAGCTGAGCTGAGCTGTTCACTGGTAGCTACCAGCACTAAAAAATCTCTCAAAAGTGGAAAATTGGTCGTTAACACGTAGGAGTACCTTTGGAAAATATTATATGAAAGATTGGTTCAGCTAAAAGTGGTGTAAGTCATATAGGGGGTTTTGTTTGCTCAAGATATAGCCTAGTCGAAATTGCAAATCATCTTCCTCTAGGACTTTCCGAAGCAGGCATAATAGTATTGATATGTTATAGTAACTGGGTAGAGAATATTAATAAACATTCCACATCTGCAAATGAAATATGTATATGAAAGATTGGTTCAGCTAAAAGTGGTGCAAGCCATGTAGGTGGTTTTGTTCGTAGTCTAGTCGAAATTGCAAATCATCTTCCTCTAGGACTTTCCGAAGCAGGCATAATAGTATTGATATGATATAGTAACTGGGTAGAGAATATCAATAAACATTCCACATCTGCAAATGCATGTTTAGTAATTAAAATATTTAAAACTTTTAAGACAATTGACGATTATGCACTGTCACACTTCTTAGGTCGTGTAAGGAATAATTGCATTTAGGCCTAATTTATATTTAGACCTGTTTTACGAATGCTTTGGTTTTCACAATACACTTTTATTTGTCAATATCATACAGCTATTCACTGAAACATATATGTTTTTGTAAGTCAGAATATTCAATACTAAAAACAGAATTACTGTATACACAAATCAGTCAAACGTTAAAATACATTTTTTATAGTAACCAAAACTAAATGCATTTTTCTCAATGTAATTCATTTAGGCTCCATGGCAAGAAACAGTTTATTGATCAATGTGAAGCAACTGTTTCATGAAGAATTGTCTGCAGCTTCATTTAAATGGTTTCAACTAACAGCTGTAGGAATGTTATTATTATTTATTGCCTTCTCTGCACAAATGTAAACAATCTGCACAAATGTAAACAAAATAAATGTTGAATATTTAAGGTTTTCAGAATTTTTCACCGAAACAAATATTATACTTAAACATAATATATAAGGTACCAAATAGAAACTCTCCTGGTTATTTTGGTGTTGGAACCACACTGATTGGTAAAAGAATCACAGAGAAATTGGTGAACATACATAGAAAAAAAAAAACATCGCCACAAACAAATTGAGAACCTCCTCCTTTTGTTGGTAGAGGGGAAGTCGGTTAAAAATATGTTGATGCTATAAATGAGTAAATGAAACAATCAACAAGTCGCGGAGAGCTGCACAAACTCTTGTATTTCGTGTGTTTGGTTTCAGCGTTGGGAGGCGGCTGTCAGCCTTGGTTGTTATCGATAATGGATCTTCCTCGTCGTGTTGATAAATGTAGGCAAGGTCGAAGGTCAAGGTCATTTTCGTGACCTCCTGGCATCAGCAGGACCTCACCTGCAGACCATGGCTGTAAGTCCTCTTCAAAATAAAATTTGATATTTTATAATTTCTTTTTGTTATCTGTTTAGGTGGGTAATCTTTGACCAAGAAATCAACTTTGGTTTCCACAGAAGATTTTCGTATTTCTTTTAACCTATGTATAAGCTCAGACAAACATAAATTGTTTTATAGAGGCAACATTGCAAGAAAATAAACATTAAGTAGACTACTATATAGTGCAACCTTTTCTGCCTCACCTAACGCAACTAAAACCGACAAATATATTATTGAGAAACGTGGTTTAAAATAATTTGTTTCGACGTTCGTTACTCAAAAAATAAAATTAGGTACCTCAAAATGAAATTCCTTAGTTTTTGTTTTCATACAGGGGTTTATGTTTCTTTTTTAATGGTATACAGTTCTCTATGTAGTTTTAATTTATTATTTTACAGTTTTAACTGATTATGTGTAGTGTTCTTGTTATTTTGTTTTACTTACTCAGGACGATGTTTCATCTTAGATTCCGATATCTCGCGAAAATCCATTGTTACTACAGTAATCGTGACAATGCCTCAAACATTACCATTATCATATTGCTTTTTAAAGTTAATTAACATAAATATTTTTCCTTAATACACCTTGTATTAATTTTGCCGAAGCTTATAGTAAGTTCTGAGATCTTCTACATAAGACCCTAAAAGAATAACTGTTTCAAAACAAGTAACATCTCAACACGTAGCAGTGCTTTGAGCTAAATAGTTATTACGATATAAGGTTTATCGAATAATAGCGAACTAGTAATAATGAGTTCTAAACAGATAAACATCTTAACTGAGCGTGCGTCCGCAGAGAAGCTTGCGAGAAATAAGTTGGCAATAATGATAGACCTGTTTCTCACCATCACTCCTCAATTACCGATTCCTCCATTGTATTTTACTTGGTGAACAGAAAATGGTTAGCTTTCAATTTGCTGCACAATGGAACATGGAAATGGAAAATCACTTCCTGCGAAAATAATGGTAGAAAGTGAGGTGTTTAGGAATGAGGTCTGAGTCAAGTATTGTAAATGTGAATAATTGTTTGTTTCATTATTATGTATAAGCTTTCTCTTATATTTTAAAAAATATATAAGAAATATTAAAAATTTTGAAAGATCTACTCATCTTTCATTACCTTACAGCAAGTTACTCATTGGTTAAATATACAGAACTTAGTTTTTTTTTTACATGTTTCCACATATAGGCCTAATCATGATTGCTACAGATGAAGGATTCTATGATTATAGTTCGATATTCTTGCTTATTTCAACAATAACGAACTTACCTTATGAGTGAATGATTTGCCTTGAACTAATATCACATACCTGCAACAATGCATAACACAAATGTTACAAATCTTTAGAAAATCTAAAAAAAATATTAACTTTGTAATATAATAAATAACGAATATACAGGGTGTTGAAAATGTCTGGAACCAGCATTATATCTGGTGAGTGGTTAAAGAAATACAACTGATATTTTGTGTACGGATATACTATGGTTTTACCTATCTTTTGGTGCCTTATGACATTTTTTACCACTTATAGGGAACGTCCTGTGGAGGATACAGTAAAAAGTTTCAATGGAAGCCTATGGTAAATGATACATCGTTTTAAAGGCCATTTTTTTCTGAGTACGGAGCCACAAGTTTCATCTCAAAAGGACCACCCTAGCGAAAATGGTGACTGTTTGAAGTTTTTGAAAATAATTGAATTTTAAAACTTTTTACTGCATCCTCCACAGGACGTTCCCTATAAGTGGGTTTTTAAATTTCAAACAGTCGCCATTTTTGCTAGGGTGGTCCTTTTGAGATGAAACTTGTGGCTCCTTACTCAGAAAAAAATGGCCTTTAAAATGATGTATCATTTACCATAGGCTTCCATTAAAACTTTTTACTGCATCCTCAACGGGACGTTCCCTATAAGTGGTAAAAAATTTCATAAGGCACCAAAAGATAGGTAAAACCATAGTATATCCGTATACAAAATATCAGTTGTTTTTCTTTAACCACTCACCAGATATAATGTTGGTTCCAGACATTTTCAACACCCTGTATATATTTACTTATACTGTGACAGTCACCAAAAACAAAATATATTAGCTGCTATAAATTACATGATTTCACTTTAAGCTCAGCAGTCAAATTCTCCGTGGGAGCACATCAGGGACCAGGTTGCTGAGGATGTCCCCCAGCTCCGCCCCCAGATCTACAAGTGAACACGACGTTGACGTCTAGCTTGGACACGTAGCTGAGCTACCAGGGCTTGGACCCACAGCTGTCAAGAAGTATATGCTCCTAGCGAGCAGGAGCTTCGAGAGAAGTGGCGCAAGTCGCCACAGTCATCAGGACTTGGACTTGGACTTGGATGGTTGTATAAGAGAATTAATACAGTAATTAACAGAAACACGCTGTTATGACATTTGCTCAATCGTACTTTTTTAAGTACAGTAACAAGTATTTTTAATCAAAACTAGCACACTTTACCATTAGATTGTACAGTAATGTTCACTTGATAGTGGACAAAGTAGAAATTAGTGTATTTTTAATTTTCTATGGATGGATAAACATTTAGCCTTTATTCAGTTGTTACACATGAGGAAATATCAAACATTGCTTTGTAACCAGCATTCTCAGTGCATTAAATTTCTTTACGAGAAAGTTAAATCTTCCACCTCATCGTCTAACTCAACACCTTTTCTCCACTGTACCACCTCTTACTATTCAAACGCTTTCTGTTCCAACAAATCTTCAGTTTGCAATTTTCTTGGTACTCTTGGGGCGATTTTCTGAATGACTAAATTACAACAGCAACTCGCCGTGTAGAAAGTAGGACTGGTGATGTATACAATGTGAGAGGATTGCCTCGGGTTAGCGTCGTGCTGAACACTCCTACACTCTTAAACAAGTCTAACGGAATATGTTTACGTGTATTTCGTCTAGTGTACAGTATTTGGCTGTTGTTAGATAAAGCATTCCATTACCATGGTAAAAACCTTAGGTAATTTTGGAGTAAAATGTAGAATTGAGCCAAAGGCGAAGTGTGTTGTTGCAATATCTGATATCTGCCGAATGCACTAACACAGAAACCACAGAAATTATAAGTAAAAGTTACTGTAGGCTGCAGCATATTAATTACCACATCAGTTATCAGACAGTTATTACTACTGATGCAGTAGCTCACATTGAGAGAGTCAAATTCAACTATGTTTAGTGTCAAAATTAGCTTTAGTTGATTAAAATAAATGGGAAGTATACCCTGGTACCGGTATTCAAATCATTTTCCAATTTCACAATCACAGGATAGTTGTGTACCACGATAGCTTGAACAAACCATCTTGAACGACTTCACTCTCAACCTAACCCAAACCAACCCAACCCAGCCTAAATCAACCTAATCCAACCTGACCTAACTAACCTAACCAATCAAACCCAACCTTACCTAACCTAACTTAACCTTACCTAACCTAGCTTAACCTAACCAACCTAACCCAACCTTACCTAACCTAGCCAATATAAATCCGAGCAATCCTTTCCGAGTTCCACAGTTATGTTGATCTTCCCAAACAATTCATTTAAAGAAGAGCCTAAATCAGCCCAAATGTTATTTTTAATATGGATTAATAAGTTGATTTTAACAGGGAAGCATCTTATTAAGGTAAAATGTATATTATTGTACTTGAAATCTATTCAATACCTTTCATTGGTCTACCTCTAACCTATTGTGAAACTCGGGCAAAGCTAAAAGTTATTGATATATGTATCAGGAGGTCAATCTTGAATATCTCTGGGTAAATACTTGTTCAACGCAAACAAAAACTGAGGACCCAAGCCCCGTGCGGGCTGAACTCATCCTCTGTTATTTTGGGGGCGTGGGAACATCATGTAGCCTGTTATTATCTTAAATGTTGAAACGCCGCGAGCAGTCATTTGTAAGTATTTTCATAGGAAATAGAATACAAAAAACAATGTTTATTCTGTAAACGTAAAATTAATGTAGTAGTACAGAGAAAAATTCTAGAACTATTTCGTTCAGCGCAATATGTTTACTACAAACTAATACTGTTTGTTTTCAATTCCAAGTTATCACTTGTGAGAAATGTTACATACGTTAAGTTTGGTTAATTAGGTGGACCAAGAGTGTGGGTTAGGTAGGAAGTAGTATATTATATTTGAGTAGAGGTTCTAAGGATCAATATTTTAGATTTGTTAGGTTAGAATAAGTTGCCGAAAAGCTCTGCTACGTTTACACACTCCTTGATTGCCTGAAGACAATTTTAAGAAATGATTCTGTCCTGTGTATATTATTGTTTTGTTATTTTACCAAATACAAAACTATTTTAAACAAATACAACTTTGTAAATAATTCTAAAACTATTTACTATCATCAGTTCTATCCAAGTGTAAAGCAAACATCGTAAAATTTTTTCTACAGGAAGGGAATAGAAGAGCCTTTTTCGTTGAGGAAGGCTTATAGGTTCCCCTTCCATTATTTTTTTTTAGATTATTGTATAAGTCAGCTGATCAGCTGTCGGCTGTTGTTTCATAGGGTGGAATAGCTTTCCCTCAAAACAATTTTGTGAACGGAGTATTAGGATTAGAAGGCTACTTGCAGTATAGGAAATTCATTAGTCTGTGAAGATGTTTTAGATTAGGCTAGATAAGGTTAAGGTTATAATTTTCAGGTTTTATGGGCATGGGAAGAACAGATTACCGGTACCATAGAGTCGTTTAAGTTGAACGTTATGTGTGTAGGTGAAATTTAATTCATCATACCAGCGTCACTCTACATGAAATGCCTAACGACACAGTTCATGATGGTTAATGTCCGCTATACAAACAGCTCAATGCCACCGTGACATTGTACCAATACACTGCCAGTTGTATAACGGTACCGGTCTTTGTATCAGCGGCTATACACTATAGAAGGCTGTGGCGACCTATTTATTCAGCAACGGTATTGGCTAGTTGTCCAACTATGACTTGCTAATGCGGTTAACTGAATCTGTAGCTCGGTCGAAGAGTAATTGGATACTGTATTGGGAAACTTAATTTGTATGTAAGCTGTAAGACTATAGAGAAAGTTCATGTAAAATCAACTAGAAAACAATTGATATTACAAGTTCTACCACTTACAATAGTGAAATCAGGTGAGCTAAATACTTTATGTTGCCATGCTTTGTCGAGTAATCTTTTTTAGTACACTAATAGTAGTTTCAGGCTTCTGGAGGATTCCGTCATCAGGTGTAAATTTTTCCTCCAGAAGTCCGAAACTGTAGCACTAACTATCCGACGAGAGACTACACCATGAAATCAAGTATGCTTAATAAATTCGCAAAGCTAATGTTCCATAATGAGATTGAAAGAAAGTAGATTCAGTAAAATATTTCTTATTGTAAATTATTTACCGAAAACTTGATAAAATGAAATAGCTAGTACCAAATTAAATTAATATTTTACCAATTTCGTTGGTTTTGGAACATCTATCACATCTTTGAGGTGAGGTTTTTAATTAATACCTTTTCACGGTAAAACATTATTATCAAATTCAATACCTTATTTGTATTTCAAAAGTTGTATGATTCGATTTGAAATTTAAATACTAGTTAAGAGGAGCAAAGTTTGTAAAATCTCTGTTCTCTAAAATGTTTCAAATGTAAAATCAAATGTGCTCCAAGATACTATTATCATTAACGAAAATTCTTTTTTTAAGCTAAGCCTAGGGCCTACAGTACAGTAATACAGTATTAGTAGGTGATGAAGCTAGGCAATCTTTTACAGTTTGACGGCGCTTGGTAGGCAATTCACATACATTGTACATAGATTGCCTAGCTGCCCCTTATAAGCACAGCATGAATGACTAATTCCTTCCCCTTAAAGTTAATTATTTTTAGAGATTTCAAATTTTAAAATAATTTCCCATTTGGAAAGAGCTGGCGTTGTCGTCAAGTAAGATCCATACACATGTCCGATGTAACTTCTTAATAATAATTCATTTGACAAATCAGAAAGTGAATTAATTACTATACGTTAAGCCCACATCATTCTGTGTGTATGCTGTTAATGTTATTTTTGCTGATAATAAATATCAATATTAATTTAAAATATTTTTGCTATATAGAAACAGTGGGTCGTCAAATTAGACGACCCAGGACCACAGTACTTAATGTTTTGACAAATCATGATCGGGTGCAATCTTTTTCCTCGCCACAAAGAAAATTGCTTAAGAAATATCTGCTAGAAATGATATCAGCCGGTCAATAGAAGCAAGGCGCCACAGTCTGAAGAACGCTGACGCCATACATTGTTGTAAACACTAGCCAGGTTAACTTTGCTTCCACTCCATTTAGGTAATAGGGAATAAACTTGTCTTAGTTTGGTTATAATACAAAGTTAATGATAAAATCATAAAAATATTTATTCTAACTCCAAATTTCTTTTAGGTAGGTTAGTAATGAATTTCAGGTACAGTTGATTTTATTGCCATATGTTGAATAGGTGTTGAATATATAGTTGAATGACGAAACATAAAAAAATCATAAAATGATTTAGGTAGGTTTTATATTTTGATGCCATATTCATAAATGAGAAATATTGTTATAGAGAAGTTTTTAACCATAAAATTGGATACAAAGTTAAATGTTAACTTGTTGGCATGATAATGGTCTTAATATAATTTATAGATAAAATCATATTAACATTAATTAGAAATTCCAACGAACCGTATGATACGATAAAAGACTGGTCTTCGACAGTATACGAGCATAGATAGTGGTTCTACAAATAGCTTTCACCACAACACAATGACGACGCAACGGGTGGATTTCAACCCAAATGACCAAAGGGTGTAGAATATAGCAAGATGACTTTTGTAGCTTTGACTAACGCAGGCAAACAGGTTATCAGAATATCTTTCTTTGCAAACGCATTTCCCAAGGAAGTATCCATCGACAAGATGCTGGGTCAAACCAGCAATTTGATAAGCCTCGACATCCAAGAAAAAACAAGATTACTTCTTGAGGTTATCTTTCATTTAGGGACAGCAACTAGGTGCTTATTTTAAACTGAACATGTGAGAAGAGCGAGTGCAGACTCTTCATTATCCAATAATAAACTGTAGAATAAAGTGAGATTCCACGTGTAGCTTCATCTTATATGATAAAAAACTTTTGCAAAACTGATGACAGCTAGCCTGACCATACTACTGGACTGAATTACACGCGATTGGTACCAAATGAAAGAATTTCTATGTAGATGTGCAGAATCTCTTTATAAATTAAAATAGGATCAAATATAAGCATAAAAACTTATTTTTATTTTTTTTATTAACATGGGTTTAATTGGTTGCCATGTTGGTGACGAAATAACAACAAAATATAAACAGAAAATCAAAACAGATTAAAGAAATTCCAATCACAAGTTTTACAGTGTGGGGTTAAAATAGAGAAGTTTGCACAATAAACACTTTTGGTCGAGTTTTCGACCACGGGGCGTGCTCTCGTTACTAACTAAGATAAGTTTTTACCATTTATTAAATCCCAATGATCAATGACTGCAGACCCCTATTCTGATCCAAAAAAAATCATAATCCAACCACCACACAGATTAGAATTAATTAGCGTTTCAAAACGTAGATGTCTCTGGCACCCGAGCAAAAACACGAGTTCCGAAATGAATAACTCAGTAGGAAATAGATATGTCATTATACTCGCAGCGCAACGTAACGTTTCGACTCGGTTGCTACCGCCGACAGCAATGCAAGCCACCGGGGGGGGGGGGGGAGAGGTGCCATTTGAATATGAAAGTCCCGCGTACAGACGCTCCTCAGCCTCTCACCAGCGGCTGGTTCTGGTTCAGTTACAGTTAACCAGAACCACATAACTCTCACGCCGCATTCTCCATAAAGGATCTTCTCTGGTTGTTACAATGCTCCACTCCAAGCTTTCACCAATATGTGTTAATGGTGTGGTGTGTCAAGTTTTTTCTATTTCAAACGTTGACGATTCCTTTAAAAGTTACTGGAAATAAACAGTATCGTCCAACTGACGAATACGTTCTTCCGTAGCTTGTAATTGAAATTGACCATTCTACAATTAAATAATTAAATTCAATTAAATTCATAAGCAAACAATTAAACTGGGAAAAAAGCAAAGGTAATGATGAGTGTTATGGGTAAATTTTTTTAATTACAAAAAAAATTTACTGGAGTTTTTACAGGGTAGGGGAGTATTTGAAGTTAAAATAAATATTTTCAATGTTAATCAAAAATTGTCAAGGATTTTTTTTAATAACATTTTTCGTAATTTTATGAGGAAAATACCATTCACAATTTAAAATTAAATTTTTAACTTTTGGAGGAATCAAGGACTTGTAACAACATACCAAATTTGATAAAAATCGGATCACAGGAGTTACAGAAGCTACTAGTGTCTGTAGCTCTGTACACATACACACACAGATATTACTTCGGAAACCACTCCGGTTCAGGGGGAACCCGAAAAGAATTTTTTCACTCAAACTCAAAACTGGCAAAAATAATACTTTCACCATATCATCGGGAAGAGAGTAAATGGATGACGACGATGGTCAAAAGATAAATTGGAATTAAAACTGGATACAGTAATCTTACAGGGTACATGGTCTTCTGTACAGCAATCGTGAAAAAATCGTTGCAGTTATATGTACACAGCCTCCTGATACTGATCTTGCAGGCTTATTGTGAGAGGAATATATACATTAGAGTCTTCAGTCATCCGTGACTCCACTTCTTTGTCCTCGGTCCAGCAATGCCTCGGGTCGCCACACCATCACCAACCTCCGGGACTAACTGGAAGTGATAAACCCAGCGAACGGTGAAGCTCTGAATGGCATCGCTACAGGCTATAGGTAACAAAGAGATGTTTTCAAGCCATAAACTGTTTGCTGGACTGTGTTTATTTTTAGTGACTGGAAAATGGAAGGAAGTTATCAACCCTGATTGGTTAGAATCTGTCGTATAGAATCGATCAACGATTCACTTTATAGTACATGAAACATATGCAGATTGAAAATAAGCACTTAATCGTTCCTATACTAGTGTTACCTGACAAAGTGGGCTTCCTTGCACTCTTATTATGGCACTCAAAGTTGCTAATTGCTGCATTTACTTACTTTTGCCGCACTCATTTTTGTTGCCGCACTCCAGTAGGTATTGCAACCAAACAACACAAAAACAGTGCTTTTATTAGGCACTAATACGTGTACGCTTGAAAATAAGTTGGCAAAAATTAAAGATACTACGACTACGATCAGCTGGTGCAGCGTTTCCCATGTTCAACGCTTGGATTTAACCTAACCTAAAAACGTGTCGTAGAGTGTTTGAAAGAGAAGGACAAATTATTTTAATGTGTTATGGTAACTGTAGGAAAAATATAATGCTAAACGCGAGTGAACTTCGCACACTAGTTTTACAAATAACTATTCTCTATGAATCTGTAACCATTATACTATTGAACTTTGGTAATTAATCATCTAGCAAATGTTGGATAATTAGTACGTATCTTACTTCAACTCTAATTAGAAGCTAAACAACTTTTACTGCGCGATTACTCACAACTAGGAATGCTAATTGGTAAGAAGCCTCGACCTTAGTTGGCGAGAAAGAAAATGTAAGTTATGAAAGTGAAAAACAAGAGTTACAGCACCAAGTACAAGCGCCGCGGCGGTTATTTAAACAGAAAGATTCATGGTTGCATGCAAATTGGCTCTGAACTCGATTTAATTTCTGAGTTACACTTGTTTGCTTCACACTCTCTGATTGGAGTTATAGCAGAAGAGAATTTACTCGGTTCTTACCAGCTTGGTTGGTTCATCATTTTTTTTTACTAAGTTCTTTTCTAATTACAGTTATAGCATGAATAAGCTGACTTTGTCCATAACGGCTTGATTAATACATCTTTTCCCATAGTTGTTTTGTGACGAAGTTGTTTCAAAATCTGTGACATGGCTTCAAGTTGTTTATAATAACCTTTATTGCATAATCATTAATTTATAGCTAGGTTGATTGGAGTTTGCGTAGTTATTTACCAGTTTAAAAAGCAAGTACCAATACAATACAATTACAAGTACTTGACAAAAGATATTTTAAAATTTGTTCCAGTTAAAGAATTAACCAGTATATAGTCGTGGTTTTTATTGAGGAAGAGTTTGCACAGTTGACAGTTCACTCAAAATCCGCAAAAAATACTTCTGGCTTGGAAAACGACAAAATAAAAATCAAGACAATACAGGTTTTAAATATCTCCGTCAAATAGTCCAACGATTAATATTGTTCATCAGCTTACATGTTTCGCTGAGAAGACAACATTTTCAAAGCTTGCAACTCGTCAAAACACCATAACAACAGGAAAGACACGAACAAAAAACATAAAAATTTTACAAATACACACACATTTAGATAGCGCTTCCATAGCAATATGGTCCAGGATCAGAAACATGAATTTTGATAAAAAAAGAAACTTGTAAAAATCATTTCACAATCTTACGTAAACTATTTTAATAAACCACGTTAGACAATTTGTGGGTAGCCTTTCCAAATTAATTAGGGAGGGGTATATAAATAATCAAATATAACATTCTGTAGATAACAAGGGATTTAACTCTTTGGGAAAACCCAGGAGTAACCTTTACCTGTGGAAGAATGAAGGTCTGCAGCTAGAGTTAATCAAAACCTCACCTTGAGAGGCCAGTCAATGCCTTTCCCTTCGCCTACATTGAGGCTGGAGTCAGTACAACTCTGTAGGGACAGGCTTAGCGTATGTATAAAGTGTACAAACATGTTTATTTACTGTCTGAATATCCAAACGATTCTTGGATGATTTATTGGGAAATATTCGCAGTCTAAACGGTTGATTGAGGAGCTAAACTATTCATCTTCGGAGAAGGCTGTGATCCAACTTATTATTTTGTAAGCAGACAATGGAAACGCTACAGTGGTAATGGACACTACAAACTAAAAGGACAAAATGGACAGCTTGTTAAGAAAAGTGTGTACAAATATATTTGGAATCCGTCAAAGACGTCACCTGTGTCCTACAGTATTTATACCAACAAGCGGATATTTTCCCGAAGAAAAATATTCGGGTGTCTACTTTGACCATGGAAACCTACCTAGTTTGAATATATACCTGTGTAAAATAAGACTATGAGTTGCTATTTGGTGTATATCTACACATTAGGCATTTTTAACGTTTTACGTAAAGGAAACTGTCCACGTCCAGGCCCTGGTCTTGTTACTACTTTTCGTTAACATTATATGACGTCATTAATTGATAGTCCAAAATATAATATATAAAATATATACAATATATATACAATATATATACAATATATATAAAAGGTATCTGAGTATGGGAGCAATCGTGTGTATGTTTGGGTGGCTAGCGCAAAGAGGACTTTTATTTTATTTTACAAAATAGTACTTCCGTTTCACCCGCATGGCCGCATCTAGCACACATCACTTAACTTCATAGTTTATAGTCTTATCATGTGCGCCTCAAACATAGAGAGAGAGGGCAAACAAACCACGTGACATGAAGGTAAGTACCTCGTCCAAGCACGGTGTTTGAATGTAAATTTACACAAGATCTCCTACTACCTTCAACGTGGCCAATAACCGTCAGGTTTGTTTTGAAATTCGGAAGACTCTTAGGAAAGATACATTACAATAATACACGTTTTATACGTCTCAAGAGATTTTTTACTTTTGACTCGTACAGAAAACATAACTATAAACTTGTAATAATGATTGAAACTTTTTTAAACTAAGTTCTACAACAACTGGGCTTCGAATGATGTATTGAAGTGAAAAGCCCACTTGGTTACATTGGGACATTGGGTTCAAATCCACACTACATCCACTGCTGAAAGACGTTTCGGATACGAGGACCTTTTCATTTCAATCCTCTTTTTATAAAGTCTATAACCACGTTTTGTATACATTTTTTGATATTGATATACCATGGCTAACTGTATCCAACAGTCAATATAAGACGCCATGAACGCCATGTTGATGATGTAATTACACTCATCGTTAAAACAACCATGGCATAACACCGAGGACATAACATTTATCCAGAAGACCGTATCGAAAAATAAGTTACTCTTACCACTCCAAGCTGTAGTGAGTCTCCTAGTGATCCTCCTAGTGATTCTCCTAGTGATTCTCCTAGTGATTCCCTTAGTGATTCCCCTAGTGATTCTCCTAGATTCTCCTAATGATTCTCCTAGTGATCCTCATAGTGATCCTCATAGTGATCCTCCTAGTGATTCTCCTAGTGATTCTCCTAGTGAGTCTCCTAGTGATCCTCATAGTGATTCTCCTAGTGATTCTCCTAGTGATCCTCATAGTGATCCTCATAGTGATTCTCCTAGTGATTCTCCTAGTGATTCTCCTAGTGATCCTCCTAGTGATTTTCCTAGTGATTCCTCTCCTAGTGATTCTCCTAGTGATTCACTTAGTTATTCTCCTAGATTCTCCTAGTGATCCTCCTAGTGATTCTCCTAGTGATTCTCCTAGTGGTCTTCCTAGTGATTCTCCTAGTGATCCTCATAGTGATTTTCCTAGTGATTCTCCTAGATTCTTCTAGTGATTCTCCTAGTGATTCCTCCCCTAATGAGTCCCTTAGTGAGTCCCTTAGTGATCCTCCTAGTGATTCTCCTAGTGATTCTCATAGTGGTCTTCCTAGTGATTCTCCTAGATTCTCCTAGTGATTCTCCTAGTGATCCTCATAGTGATTCTCCTAGTGATTCCTCCCCTAGTGAGTCCCTTAGTGAGTCCCTTAGTGATTCTCCTAGTGATCCTCCTAGTGATCCTCCTAGTGATTCTCCTAGTGATCCTCCTATTGATCCTCCTAGTGATCCTCCTAGTGATTCTCCTAGTGATTCTCCTAGTGGTCTTCCTAGTGATTCTCCTAGTGATCCTCATAGTGATTTTCCTAGTGATTCTCCTAGATTCTCCTAGTGATTCTCCTAGTGATTCCTCCCCTAGTGAGTCCCTTAGTGAGTCCCTTAGTGATCCTCCTAGTGATTCTCATAGTGATCCTCATAGTGATTCTCCTAGTGATCCTCCTAGTGATTCTCCTAGTGATCCTCCTAGTGATTCTCTTAGTGATCCTCATAGTGATTTTCCTAGTGATTCTCCTAGATTCTCCTAGTGATTCCTCCCCTAGTGAGTCCCTTAGTGATCCTCCTAGTGATCCTCCTAGTGATTCTCATAGTGATCCTCATAGTGATTCTCCTAGTGATCCTCCTAGTGATTCTCCTAGCGATCCTCCTAGTGATCCTCCTAGTGATCCTCCTAGTGATCCTCCTAGTGATCCTCCTAGTGATCCTCCTAGTGATCCTCCTAGTGATCCTCCTAGTGATCCTCCTAGTGATCCTCCTAGATTCTCCTAGTGATTGTCCTAGTGATTGTCCTAGTGGTCTTCCTAGTGATTCTCCTAGTGATCCTCATAGTGATTTTCCTAGTGATTCTCCTAGATTCTCCTAGTGATTCTCCTAGTGATCCTCATAGTGATTCTCCTAGTGATTCCTCTCCTAGTGATCCTCATAGTGATTCTCCTAGTGATTCCTCCCCTAGTGAGTCCGATTCTCCTAGTGATTCTCATAGTGATTCTCCTAGTGATTCTCCTAGTGATTCTCCTAGTGATTCTTCTAGATTCTCCTAGTGATTCTCCTAGTGATCCTCATAGTGATTCTCCTAGTGATTCCCAATTGTCGGTTGATGAACGCCGGTTTGCCGTGTCGAGGCATCAGCGCGTAAACTGTGGTTACACGCTCAATGGATATTGATTGAATTTCCGTCCATCTGCATTCCGACAATTGAGCTTCTGACACTGAACTTCTAAACTGAGCTTGGACATTGAGCTTCTAAATTGAGCTCTGACACTGAGCTTCTAAACTGAGCTTGGACACTGAGCTTCTAAACTGAACTCTGACACTGAGCTTCTAAACTGAACTCTGACACTGAGCTTCTAAACTGACCTCTGACACTGAGCTTCTAAACTCAGCTCTGACACTGAGCTTCTAAACTGAGCTTGGACACTGAGCTTCTAAACTGAACTCTGACACTGAGCTTCTAAACTGAACTCTGACACTGAGCTTCTAAACTGAACTCTGACACTGAGCTTCTAAACTCAGCTCTGACACTGAGCTTCTAAACTGAGCTTGGACACTGAGCTTCTAAACTGAACTCTGACACTGAGCTTCTAAACTGAACTCTGACACTGAGCTTCTAAACTGAACTCTGACACTGAGCTTCTAAACTGAACTCTGACACTGAGCTTCTAAACTGAACTCTGACACTGAGCTTCTAAACTCAGCTCTGACACTGAGCTTCTAAACTGAACTGAGCTTTGACACTAGGAGTCTGACAATTAAGCTTCCGACAACTGAGTTTCTAAACTGAGCCTCTTACCCCAACAACAATACGAGTGAACTAATTAACGTAAGAAAACCTTAAGCTCTAGTTCTGAAGTTTTGACAACTGAGCTTTTGACAAGTTTCAACACTAAGTTCTGTCACTAATGGATATGTAAACAGGGCAGGTAAACGATGAGCAAAAATCAAGCAGTGCTGCCAGCATAAAATAACACGCATGTTTTGCTCATACTATTTACTAAAGCATAGTAATGAGAAGACCTATATATTTTAATTTTCAAAAGAAGTGCGTATTAGGATTCGTGGCAGGTCATATGCCTGCGTAAAGTAATCCTTGGTTGCTGAATTCGCACCAAAAGCTTAAGATTAACAACCTGCTCATACCTGTATTGTGCTACGTTTACATTCTTAAACCAGACTGACATAAGATACCTCGTAACTGGCCCAATAGATATTCATTTAGATCAAGTTCTTCGTATCTACAGCCAACCATAAAAGTAAAGGACTCGACCACATACCTAGGTAATCGCGGTCCTCTTAACGTAACATAAACGAAACAGTGACCCTGTTATTGGAAACCATCCAGCAACCTGTCTGCAACCTGAATCAAACATCCTTGGAACTCAAGGATTCCGTCTTCGCCGACCATCTGTTCCGGCAGCCTCCTCCTCCTGATCGATTCGTCTCAGACTGTACCAATAACTCCACAGAGTGTGACGAGAAATATTCGCTGTTCCACTAAGACGAGGTGTGTGAAGGTTGTCACATAGCTTTGTGGTGAAATGGTCAATTTGAAAACCAGATTATTACGGTCCTACGGAATATAGTTTGAACCATAAACATGGTTTGAACTAAGATTATTTCATTCGTGACGCTTAAGAAATTGTTGAGTTTTATATTTTGTATTGCCCAAATTCTTCCGTATCACAACAAATTTTGTTTTTGTGAAGGAGCTGAAAAAGTTACGTGAATTGGAACTTTTGAGATATAAAGTTAATACTTAGTACTTAATACTTTTCGATGAAATGGCGACCATACAAAGTAGGTATTTTAAGCCAAGTATGACAGGAGATGAGTGTAGGATGAGTGGCGCGGTCTTGTAGTCTTGTTAGTGACTAAGGCCGACATATTCCTTAGACACAGCTGTTAATTAATAGCCCATACAGCTAATGGCAACTAAGGGACCTACATTTTATAGTGGAATCCGAACCACATTTTTGCCTTGGTATGTACGAATTGGTCTAAATATCAGGATAGTACTGCGGATGTACATAGATGTTGGTATATAGTAGCCTATTCTCAAGTTAAGAAGTTGTAATTCTTATTTGTATAGATTTGCAGCTTAAGATCCTCTGGAATACCAGTGTAGGCGGTGAGTTTAGTGTGGAAGCTTAAATTAAATGTGGTTTAACTTTTAGGCATTTCTTCTAAACTATTAAAATTTCATCGGCACCTCTTACTGATTTAACTTGTATTCCCCAAATTTCTTCCGACAAACATTATATGTGATTATATTGTATACAGATAAATATTCATGAATTAAATTGTCTCGACAGTTTAGCAAAAATACTTCAGTAAAACAAATCTCTTGATTCATGAATAAGAAAAATAATTTGATAGACCAGTTTTTTAACTACAAATTATCGTATAAATTTAGCGGAGAAAAGTCTCCACACAGTTCCCTTCGCCAATCATGTCCTTTTAGTTTTATAACACGAAATTATCAAATCACTAAAAAATCTGGTGGTTAGTGAAATTTGATCCGGGTCCCAAGATCTAAACACTAGACAAACCAATCTTTCAAACAAGACATTCAAATCACAACACATTAGCAACAGAAACTACGAAAAAATTTAACTGCTGCCATTACATTCCGGATAGTCAAAAGATTACACTGCTTTAATAAGCGCGAACTATACGAGCGTACTGACAACGGTTCCGGCTCTAAAACAAACGCTGTTCCAATATTGTGACCTTTTACATAAGGAACCGGTTCTTCTGCTCGTTATCCACCATCTATCATAACTAACTCGCTAACGATGGCCCACTGCGGACCGCGGTACAATCGGAGGCATCAATATCGCCGTGAAATGTGCAATTGGGCGGACATATTTGTATTTTCGATCGCAGTAACATCACTCTTGGGGAACGCGAGCAGATCACGACTGTGTGTTGAATGCAGAATCAATGTTTCCTTGTACAACGAATGGTTCTAGGATCCTGGCATTACTCTAAGGCATAACTCAGAGATGCACTGATCCAAACACGTTTTCGGTGCAGTGCCTTTCAAAACAACCTCAGCTACGCAATCTCTTCACCTTTCGGAACTGTGCCTGGTCATACACACTCCTTCGACATTATCGGATCAATGCCACGTATCGATGGTTCAAAATTGTCAACAAGTTTTCGGTGCAGTGCCTTTCAGAACAGAGCCTCAGCTACGCATTCTTTTCGGAACAGAACCTTTTGGAACTGTGCCTGGTCACACACACTCCTTCGACATTATCGGATCAATGCCACGTATCGATGGTTTAAAATTGTCAAACTTGTGACTGTTGTTGAAAATGGTTCTTGCTTAGGAATTCTGGTAATCATGTAAAAATATACACAAAGCTTCTTATTCTATTCGATAGTCCGCTTTGCGTAAAAGTAGACTTTCAATACTTTCGTAAATGTTTAATTTGACTAAATTAAAAGTTGTTAACGTTTAGAGTGCGCTAATGTCAAATTAATATTTCTACTTAATTATACTCTTCGTAATTCTGCTTTCGTTACTTTCCAGCAATAGACTGGTTTGGATTAAAATCTTGTAATGTTTTGGGTACTTCTTTACCCGAGGAAGAATCAAATTCCATAGCTCCATACAAAATGTTCGCAATGATTATTCTAGCCATGACCAACAATTAAAGTTCAGGAGAGTAATTCCTATCACACAAAGCTAAAGAGTGAAATAATTGAAAAATGCAATCTAACAACCAACTCCTGAGTAATTGCAAAGTACAGCTCTACTCGCGATATCCACACGGACATTATCTTCCTGTAGATCTCAATTATAAGCTCCTCATGAAGCCTCTGTCACGGCTGAGGTAGTCGTGACAGACGGTGAAGACAGCAGCCCAGCGGGGGGCAATATCAAGGGGGGCTATATTGTGGGGGGGGGGGCAATCATCTTAATTATTTCTCACAGACTTCTGTGGTCCATCCCCGCAATCATCTAAATACGAGACGGCGTCCAAATTGTTCCGCGAGGATAGTCGTGTCTTACGGTTATTTAGGTCTCTTTCTTCCCGCGGTAATAACTCTGCAATTATTTGTTAGTTGCAAAGGTATGTTTAGCTCGGCGAGAGGTTGGACTGTTTGTTGTGTTCTTCGGCTGTAGTGGTAGTAGGTATTTTCATGAAATGTTGATTAGAGCGCTCTAGTAGTCTAGAGGTACATCGGAATTTTGAGAAATTTATACTTGTAATATTAAAATTACTAACTTGTGGTGTTCAGGAACGGAAGAAAACTACTATGAGACGTTTTGACTTCCGTATGTGTGGATCTTTTATAAAGGCGTCCAACCTTTGAAAACTCTGCAATTCGTTAAACTTTCTTCCTGAAAATATCTTGATGACTGAGTTAAATATAGTTTGCAGGATCATGACGTGCTGCTAGTGCCTGATATACAACAAAGTTCTTGTTTTACAGCAGCCGAGGCTATCCTTCCGGGAGAAGGTATCTCGACGCAGAACCCACCATGGAACCTTCCTTTTTCACTTTCCCAGAGTGAGGCTGAAGTTGAGAGAAGAAGGTTCTCGTACTTTGAACCAAAGTTGTATGACGACCTCCCTTCCAGCCTCGAAAATCTATTTTTTGTCCTCAGGGAAACCATGAATGAACTCCACCCTCCAACAGGGTTATTGTTGGAATATTAGGTTAATTATGTAGTTAGGTTATTGGTAGGCTGTTGTTTGGTTTGTTTACTTGAACCGTATTGAGTTTATATTTTGTACATGTGGTTCCCTTGCTATTCAAATTGCTTGTTATTTTTAAGACAAAAGTTTTTTTCCTGGAAAACGAGAAACGTTTGATTATTTGCTAGTTGCTAGCATGGGTCACATTCTCATATTCACATACAATACAATATTGACATATTCTCCTAGTAATATGTGTTCCTCAGAGGGTAATTTTACATTCTATTGTCCATGTTTGCTGCCTTGACTATTCTCGTCCAACGCATTTGGAAATCTTGGATTTATTGGAAGACGCAAGTTGTGAACAAGCATAACTGTCTGAAGAGATTTAGCGATTAATGATCCTACTCTACAAACCCTTCGCGAAAAAGGGTTCTCAGATGGCATTAAATCTGATTCCCGGACAGACCTGCCCTTGATTATCATGCTTCTAAAAATTTGCCTGGCTCTTCTCAAGCTGATCAACACTACAACAATTCATTCATCCCATTCTTTACTTTGCATCCGTATTACCGGTACTCTTGAAATATGGACCTAGGTGGCGTTGCTGTAATAATTCATAAATGAACAAATCACCCTAATTATCGTATCACGAATACAAAAAAGGTTCTATTAAAACATGTACTCAAAGTTAGACAAATTTCCCGCGAAATTGATTACAAAACAGGTTCGTAGTCTGATCGCACCTCCGTCATGAACTCAAGGACGAGACCCCGGTCTGACCTCACGACCGACCCACCCCCTCCACCCCCCTCCACCACCCTCGCCAACGGTGCCGCCCACAACCACGGACCCTACAATGATTGCTCGGGATTACCGACCGTGAAAATACTTTCCTACGCATCTTGCGTCCGCTAACTACTCAGAAAACTCTGGACGCGCCGCGGATTTGGTGGGAATTACTTTGGATTTTGTGACTTGTAGAAATGTGTTGGATCCATCGTGGGCCTACTACTTGTGACGTAGATGTCCAAAAGACCGAATACCTTGTGACTAGCAATAACATTGCGATGTCACATGACTCTAATAAATTTGCTTGTCCATTTCTTCGGTTCGTCCATGTCAAGCAAGTTCCCAATAAGCAAACTATTTTGACAGTCATGTGGTTGAATTGATTGAATTTCACATGGCATCCAACGTGATTGCCGGGCAAATAGCTTGTTGATACGGTGGTTTTCGTATGTTCTTACATCATATAAAATGACAGTCAAGTGGCTTAACGATGAATTTGTCGAGCAAATGGTGGGTACTCTTCAGTCGTTGCTTAGGAATATTAGTGTGAGGGCAACATTATCGCGAGTGTGAGTAAAGCTCAAGGTCCAACATAGGGGTGGTTATCTTCAAATTTAAAACAGTTTTCACTTTTTTCAGCTAAAGATGGCCTCCGGTCCACCAGGTTATGCTATATTCGCAAAGGAAATTGCTACTGGTCGGATTTGAACCGATGCTTTTAGAACAAGAGTCCCGCACTGCCAGACTAGCCGTGCCACTAAAGCCGAATGTTATATTTATGTGAATGACAAGAATACAACAATCAACACGCACATTTTATCTTTAGGTGTTTAATATTGTACAATTGGAGCGATAGTATAAGAAAATTATATTTCATCTCAGCATTCAATATCTATACATATTTATACCTCTGTTGAAAGTAACAATCAACCAATCGTTGGTTACTTATGTATTTTTCTATTAACAAACAATAATTTCTACACATTTTTCACTTTAGTTGAATATGTAACCTCCTAAGAATTAGTTACCGCACTTTTAATTCATTTCTTGGATATTTCTTACTTTGCGATTATATTTGATACAATACCAACGAAAGTAGGAATAATCAACGATTTTATTAACTAATTAGCGGTCAAATTTAGGAAATAACAAGTATACCTAATACCATAGACAAATAGAATGTTTGTCTATGCTAATACTTATAACGTGATACGAATAAATTAAAAGGAAAGGATGGTATAAAACAAATGTAAACTGAGCACACATTTTAAAATCTACATATATATTCCAAGAAAATACTTTGGGCAGAATTCGAAAAGCAAAGAAGATTCCAAAACAGTGTTTCTAATAACCTCAAATCACACAAGGTACAAAGTGTTCAAAACACACCAGTCATTTGTATAATAGTCACATTCAAAACATACTGCCTATTATTATATCTCCAAATTTAATGCCCCTACTCACTCACTATTAGCGTCTCTAACCACAGCAATCGACCGCTTAGGAAAGCGGTTACCGAACATTACAGTATTAATCAAGATAATTCCGGATTCCTTCCACTGTGGTTATTAAAGTGTTTACAGTTTGCGTGGAAGATGTAATTTCCTGGTGTAATTGTATGAAGGCACCTACCTACTCATCATTGCTGTAGGTACCCGCCTCGGCCATCAATAACTGTCAATGCACACGTACCTACAGGTGGGAGGGAAACTGTTAACTTCGTCACGTTTGGATGGGGTGGAGTTGATGGGAAAATAATTCTACCAACTTGGATTCTGTTCGTCCTAATCTATGCACATAGATTGATGTTTTAACGATGCATTTTGTTACAGAGGTATGGTAGATACATAGTTTGCCTATGTCGAAGAAACTATGATGTATGTCCAATATCCAGGTGTATATTGAGAATCTAATAACTTTCTTAATCTTACTTCTAAATATGTAAAATCCCAAAATAGAATCCACACAGAGTATAGCAGTCAAATAATAAAGAAGAAACAGACCCTGAAAAAACTATCAGTAAAAATAGAGGGCAGAGGCTAATAATGGTCACCTTTGCACATGATGGTGGCTAAAGAGAGACGTGTTAAATTTTTTCCATACGAGTATTTTACATCCATTAATTAAGGTAGACCTACATGACATTTTAACTTCTTCTTTTACGAATGGCCCATGCCTTGTAGATTTAGTTACACCATTCAGCTGAATTACAGGCAAATACTTAATTGCAAATATGTCCATATTCGATTTTCTTACGATCAAGTTGGTTACCTCATGTTTTGAAACAGTTCAACTAAACAGTTCGCTAAGGTCCCAGTGCAGATGATAATTTTCTAGGAGGTTAAATATCCATTATTAGACAAGTTGATAAGCATGACGTTTTCAAACCTGCACGTTATTTTGTCCTATATTGTGTAGACGGTGGCAGGCGCGGTTTGAGAGTTTTTTTACAGTTTCCGTAAACTTGCCACTCAATCCGGAAAGTAACTCGAGTTGGTTATAATCGGATCACACGCACGATTAGGTTGCGCTTTTTGTTTAAGTGCTTTCAACCTTCTCGATTACACCACTCCAGTTTGCGTGGTCTCTGAGAATTACTTGACATTGTCGCTGCCTTTATTTTTGTAACCGGTTGAAAGTACAAAAGTTGTCTGTATACATACTTCAATTCAACATGAGTATTTATATGATAAGAGGTCAAATATGTATGATTACTGTGCCATTTGTCATTGGGCTATTAATTATTTATAATATCCAGCAAAAAGGTCGACGTTAGATACTATAGTAACAAGGCCAGGGTTTTGACCGTAACTTTCAAAACGTTAAAAACTCCGATGGCCTAGACAGATAGACGCTGTGTATATTAAGTATATACTTAATCTTATATTGGATCCTTTGTGAATAATAGTTAATAATAAAAGAAAATTATTATTTCACTTATCAATAGTATCAATTGTGCTGTACTTTCAACTCTTAAAATTAAAATATAGCTTTAACCTTTTGTACCATTCTGTTATTAAATGTTTCACTATAAATTGAAATAACTTAACAAACAAATATTCACGTTACCACTAGTGGGTTAAAAACTTACGAATATCCCTCCAAAAGTAAAAATATACTGTAATAGCTATTTACATTACAAGTGTAGTAAGAGCGTTTTTACATCACGCAAGTGAATGTTGTGCAACGAGCGGAAGCGAGTTGCATAATTCACCTAAGTGATGTAAACACGCTCTTGCGTAACGTGTAACGTACAAGATTTTACCTGACCCGACAATATACATGGGTTTTTACAGGCTTCGATTACATTACCTATTCTTTAGTAGGTAAAAGATAATAACCCTAGTGATTCATAAGGAAATAAGGAAATAAAAATTAAATATAAATAAATAAATTTTGAATAAGGAAATAGATCAGGAACATTAATGGCGGCAACAGTTCCGTGTTACAAACCAACAAGTAAACAAACCAACAAAACCACACACAACAAAATGTAAAAATGTGACAGTGATTTAAACAATCAAGTTTGTAAAATATGTACAATCTTTTAGACGAAGAATGAAGTCGATCGAAGATGAAGGTCCCTAATATATAATATCAAACAATCCTCAAATGAAGAAACTTTACTCGTGTTTTCAGTCATGGTATAAAAATAAAACAGATAATAATATAAAAATATAATATAGGGCCTAAAGCATTTGATAGGTATGTATAAAAACACAAGTAAGAAAATCAAGCATAGCGAGGATGATCCGACACAAAGCTATAGACAGACAATGGTGAAGTGTGAAGGAATGCATTCTCAAGGACATTCGCCACTGATCCTGGTCCTGGCGTCCTTGATAAGGGGGATAATATAACCTTAACTGCACGGTATGTAACGCTAAACTATAAACTGAAACTGTAAAGCTTAATTTCATTTTTACCTTAAACTACAAATCCTGTCTGTACTGATTACTTGGCATGTGTGCCTAACTCTGCATTTAGTACCTTTTAAACTGATCTAATTCTTCGCTGTGTTTGGGACCTCAAACACTGACCACCTTGAATGTAATTTGGACTTTATCCTGACTGTTTGTTACTGGTCAAAAATAGTATTTGAAAAAGGAGATTATTGCAGAATTTTTTTATAACATCTAGTACTTTTATCAAATATTTTTTTTTGTATTATGTCCTGTATATATTAATTTTTATCCTACTAATATTATAAATGAGAAAGTTTGGATGTATGGATGTCTGTATGTTTGTGACAAGTAAACGTGAAAAATACTGGTCGGATTGGGCTGAAATTTGGGGTGGTGTGACAACAGGACTGAATTTGACCTGGTCCGTTCTGGGTCCGCAGGCGCAGCCATGCGGATAATTTCAGGGGTGCGACATTAGGACTGAGGGAGATCTCCCTCTCCGCGTCCCTTTCTTCCCGTTCTCCCTACCCTCACAGACATAGGCAAGAGAACTAATCACCTAATGGAGTCGTTCACTAGGTCGCTGAGAACGCATCACCTCATGGAATCGTTCCCCTATTTGCTGTGTCGTGTTTTTGAGAGAACTTGTCTGTGCGGTATATTTTTTCCCAGATCAAGACTAAAAATGTTTAATGTTAGATCCGTTAAATAATGACTGAAATATAGGCTCTATTATTTCGTAAGTTAGATAATGTATCGTGAATGGAAATACAAGGGGTAAATTAAAAAAAGCTGTTTAGTTGTACACTATTTACTATTATTTAGGTATAAAAAACGTTACTTGCATTAAAACCAGCTCAGTTTGAACAAAAAAAATACATTTAAATATCCTATACAGTTTACACAGACACTTTTTAACGTTCACAAATTTCTTAGAAAAACACATAAAAAACTATGAAACATTAAAAAACGAATACAAACAACATAGAATTAAGAATAATATGTACAATTAATTATAATAAAATTACACGTTGACAAGAAAAAATAAATAACTATAAAACATAAAGAACTACTATAAAAACACAAAATTTGAGTCTGATATATACAATGAATTACAATGCAATAAAATGTTTAGTCGTACCTGTACACTATATTTACTATTATTTACAAAAGCGATACTTCCATTAAAAGCAGCTCAGTCTGAACAAAAAAAAAGACATTTAAATAATATTTACAGTACACAAAAACAACTTAACAAAGACACTTTAACATATTATGAACAAAGCAAAAAGGGCACTTAAAGTTTTCAAAATATTACTTATAAAAACGCATAAATATCTATAAAACATTAAAAACTTCTATAAACAAAATACAAATTTAAGCCTGATACAGTACATACAATTAATTACAATAAAATTACATTTTGACAATAAAATATATCAACATAAATATTTTGTAATACAAATTACTATGCAACCATAAAAAAGACTTGAGTAAAATAACTTTATTTTGAAAATTTTAACATGTTTTCATGTTAACATGTAAGGATAATAATTGTATTATTAACTGTGTCCATACGAATTATTTTAAATTATTTTTCTTTTTATTGTTTTGTACTATAATTAATAATCAAAACGCCTTAGCGTCCTTCTATTTGATTCTTTAAGTCAATATATATTGGAAAGTAGCGGCACATTTCTGTATTTTTAGCTATATTGACTTTATTTTTAGAGAAACAGGAAAAAACTAAATATACAAAAAGTGGTCCATCTAAAAACATAGGTACATTTTTTGTATTTACCATTTTCTCTAAGCCCAACGGCTTTTGAGTTATTTGTGATTAAGTATATATTTTTTTTATTTATCAAAAACAGGCGAAACCAATGGAAATCGACGGTGGTTGAATGTGGTACTTTCAAGGTGTACGACATTTCATTCCATTTAGTTAAATAGTGTGATACTATAAAATATGGTTGATTACCTCACTGCATACAATAATACCGGTACTTGGTACGAGATAATATTACTAAAATAACTTGCTCCATCCACTTTTGAAAACTCCTTTGGTTAGTATTCAAATCGTGAAGAATTATCACCATCTTTTTAATAAACACAACAAAAAATTGTAGATTGTTATTAAAAACTCACAGCTAATCTTATGAATAAGTAAACTATTGTAGTTTGCTTGTTTCTAGATTTATTATGATCAAACTTGGAAAATTAGTTCATTTTATACTAAATTATTGATATTTTTTACAAAAAATAAAAACACTATGGTCCTTCCTTTGTCAGCAAACCTAGGTACATGTTAAACTTAATTTTTATTTATATACATTTAATAAAGCCTCCAATCAGTCAAATGGAAATTTACTGAGTCTGCAGGTTAGCAGTGGTGGAGTAGTTTTACTCATTGAATAAATTTTTAAGATTTTATATTTTATTTTATATTCACACTATTTAACTAAATGGGATGAATTGTCGAAAACCTTGGTTACTTTACCGTCGATTTCCACGGGTTTCGCCTATTTTTGATAAATAAAAACACCTAAATATACTTAATCACAAATAGCTCAAAACCGTTGGGCTAACAGAAAAATGGTAATTAAATTTAATTGAAAATCAAATCAGGCAAATGGAAATTCGCTCAGTCTGCAGGTTTGCTGCGGCGGGGGTGTTTTGTATGTAGGCCTAATGTGAATTTAGCCTTTTAATATTTGTAAATTTATGAAAAATTAATGTTTGACAGGGTAAATATATAGGTTTAAAATTGCTATGTGATAGTATTGTAGCTGTTATTGTTGATTGATTATATTGATGCAATTGTTGATGAAATGTTGTTATGTTGTATAGTTTCTAAGTCAGTCTTGAAGTTTATACATTCTTAGTTATAATCTTCACTGATTGTTATTATTGTAAATGGCATTTCCGTGGAAAATAAAATGACATTAAATTAAATGAACGCATCTCACGAACTTTCCGGATTGCGGCAAATGCAGCTCATAAATTTGAGGTCATAGGGTTTGTTTTGGACGGACACTGATCTGTTATTTTCTGCGAACATATTTCAGAAAGTTCATTGGCATTGGTGTTGTAGTGGATAAATTATTTCCCAGTAACTCATTAAATACAACCTAGTAGCTGGAAGGTCCAGATTACAGAATATTGAGAACTATGAACAGAGGAAAGGGAATGTGTGACCCTTCCTGGAATTCCTAGCACGACGCAGATGTTTCTATTCGTTAACAATGCGTCAGGTGAACGGGAAGTTGTTAAATATAGAAAATCTCAATAATTAACGGAACCAAATGTTGTCGTGGTGATGTGTTGTTTTAGAAATGAAATATTTCTTTATTGTCACAAATATATTTCAACCTTTCACAAGTGATTGCTAAACAGAGGATACTGTCCATCACATAGCTAGAACTTAAGTAACAAAATATTTATACTACCTGAGGTTACATGCTACATCAGTGACACACTTTTGATTTTAGGCGAGTACTACAGGGTGAATCTCGTAAAGTGTCCAGTATTGATTTCAGACAAACCGATGGTCCTACAATGATGAAGTAAAATTATTTCCCACTAAACCAACCCCAAGGAATAACGTAAAAATATTTTTAACGACTTTTAAATACAGGGTGTACCAGAAACTGAGGGTCCGAATCTACGAAATATCAAATACAAACGTATATCGTGTTATACATCAAATTAAAGCTATACACAGCAAATGAATGTGCATGCGTCAGCCAGACGCCTAGAACTATGGTCCAGCCTTTACCACCACGTTTAACAAATAACATGCGTTTTAAAGTGGGAAAACATGTTCTTTGTTGATAACTCGAAAACCAAAATAGATACGCATAAGGTTTAAATTTAAAAGTTTCTTAGAATTGCAATACCTTTAAAATGATATGCTATTTGACATATGGTGCTATTTGAAATTGTTGAGTTTTGGCTATGTACATAGGCTATTTTAAAAAACTGATTTTTTTGAAACTTTCAGTTATTGAGATAATATTAAAGTGTTGCATATCAAAATAAAGCTTAGCTCATAAGGAATGCAACATTTGAATCAGAATCAAGATATCTGCATTTTTTAGAAAAATACAGGGCATTCAAAAATATATTAATTTTTTCACAAAAACAGCCGCCATTTTGAAATGAATCAATATAATCAAAATCCGATTCCGCCAAATGGTTTGGATTGAAAAGAGCTTTAATTTGATGTATAACATGATATACGTTTGTATTTGATATTTCTTAGATTCGGACTAGTGGCCCTCATTTTCTGGTACACCCTGCATTTAAAAATCGTTAAAAATATTTTTACGTTATTCCTTGGGGTTGGTTTAGTGGGAAATGATTTTACTTCATCATCTTAGGACCAACGGTTTGTCTGAAATCAATACTGGACACCTTACGAGATTTACCCTGTATATTAAGATAGAAAGATACGTTTATAATAATACTAGCTGTACCCGCGGGTTTTGCCCCGTTCAACTTCTTAATTTTCAAGATGAGCTCGTTCGCATGGCTCAATCACGTCCTGGTTGAAGTTCGTTCGCTACGCTCACTCACCTTTTAGTTGCAAATTAGCTTGTCATAAATAAAAAAAAAAAAAATAGTGCTGCACCCTGTTGGTAATCCTTGTAACTTTAATGCTATTGAACATCATAGAACAGAACCAACTTGTTTAATTGAAACAGCTGATAAGATTCATTAATTCCTTTTAAACATGAAAAATCATAAGGTTAACATGGGAAACTCCAGAGCCACTGGGGCGGAGCCCGAGAGTCCGATCAGAATAAAAACAACTTAGTTTTTCTATTTAATGCCTAAAGAATCGGTGTACCAAATTTCAGCCTCCTAGGTAAATGGGAAGTGGGAGAATTAGTGATGAGTGAGTGAGTGAGTGTGTCAGTGAGGGCTTTGCCTTTTATAAGTTAGTATTAGTATAAGATACATTCCGAACAAATATTTAAAATAATTGTAATTAAAAATGTCTTTTAGTTTCCTGCTTCAACGCGAAGTCCGATATAAATACATTAATTCAAAGTTAGAAAATAATCTACCGACACCACTGAATAGAATTTTACTAATTGTCTTTATATGGCCTAAAAAATAAATAAAATGTCGATATTTCACATTTGAAAGCACAACAAGTTATTTGGAGTTTAGGAATTTCGCTCAGGGATGCCGGTAGATTTTTTTTTCTATTTTGAAACGGTTAATGGTATTTTAGTATAATTAAGAGTCTTCCGTAGTGGAAGCCATGTTGGATTTCTTCCCCATAAGGTCCAAATATCTCATCAGCAAATTGTCATATAATTATGGATAAAGAGTTAAATTTAAGGAATTGCGGTCCTCTAGAGAGCGACGTTTTTTATTTCACAATTTTTAATTTTTATAATGAATAATTGATTATTAATTAGCTTAAAATTAAGCTAATTATTGAAAGGAAATGAAAATGGATTTCCGAAATTCAAAAACCTCAGTCACGAGTCTATTATGTTAAAAATACAAATTATAAATTTCAAAGCTATATCTTAACAAATAACGCCGTTACGTGTCCACAAATGATGTAATGTTTAACATTGTTCTTATGGGGAAGAAATCCAACATGGCTTCCACTACGGAAGACTCTTAAGCGCAAAAAAGTAAATAATAACTAAAGATTTGTACAACATCGTAACGCTGTACGTCAAATCGTTTAGTTGTTCATGATTTATTTGGTAAAAAAATATTCTATATATAAATCCCAAAGTACCCATGAACGTTTGAGAAAACGTAAGGTCACACCTCCATAAATCACATACTGTAATAGGAGGGTCAAATATTGTGAAGAGGAAGTGTTTGGCAATGTTGTGTGAGTAGGCTGGTAGTGTTGTTAAACAATAACTTGTTGTGCTGACCTACTGAAGGCTGTTGCTTTAAGTAGGCCAGTGCACTTGATCAAGGGGTCAGTTTTGGTGGGTAGTGTTGGTGTGGTGCACCGGAGGACAGGGTCCTGCTGGGGGGAGCTGGAGCCCAAGGCCCTTGGCCTTGGGTCCAGGTAAGACGATGTAAAGGGATTTCAAAATTGGGGTTTAGAGTCTTTTCCAAATTGGGGTTTAAGTTACTGATTTATACAGTTCCAGTCTACTCTACCTTTTTTATTGTTAGTTGAGCTTTGTGTTCTTTGTGTTGTTTTGAGTAATTAATAAAGTTGGGTTTTGTAAGCGAGTGCTGAGTTTCATTCCTGAGCTACGTCACCCAAAGTAACAGTACGTATTCCAAGAGGAATACGACCGTTACAATACTTAAAATGTTCGTCATGACGAGAAACCTTGCACAAAAACTATGCATAATTTCCCCTTAAATTCCTTTCTAAAGGGAACTTTCCATGTTAAAATACCTCAGCTGTACTTATCTGTATGTTATTCTTTCAATTTGTTGCCTTATTAAAATCTGGCATGATTATTTATTTGTATAACAACAACAAATTGCATTGTATTGTGCGTATTCTGTTTTGTATATTTTAGTTTAACTTTACCAATCAATAGTTTTATTAAAACTTATGAATTAAACTAGTCTAATCACTAGCCTAAATAAGTGTTCACAGTCTGAGTTAACAAAACGGACTGTTATCAAGCTAAGGGGTACAGTTTAATTTCGTATCTAAATAAATGGATGATCAAACAACCATTTTACGGCATTTTAAAGGAACCAAAATTCTCTCTTCTGAATCTTGATCTCGTTGCAAGGCACTGAAATATCGGCTAGTTATTATATACAAAGACGATTATACCTGTTTAAATTATATTAATAATGACAATTGCTGACAAATTAAAAGGAGTAAATATTTCCGTGAACGATTCCATGAGCCGACCCGTTCACTATCCCACTAGTTCTCTATTTGTCCAGGGGTTTGTTAGGCAGGGAGAACGGGGAGATTCCAGTCAGTCCTAATGTCGCACCCTCGCATTATTCCACATGACTGCCCCAGAGGGCTCGGGCTGGCCCAGGTCGAATTCAGTCCTGTTGTCGCTTTACCGAAATTTGGCATGATGATAGCTCACATTCCCGATTAACATATAGGCATATTCTTATCTCATAAATCCTTTCGGGCTCCGCCCCAGTGGCTCTGCAGTTCCCCATGTTAACCTTATGAGTATTCATATTTAAAGGGAATTAAAGAATTTAACCAGCTATGATATGCTAAAAAATGTATAAGCTTTACCAACAGGGTGCAGCACTATTATTTTTTTCAGTTTTTATGAAATCAGCTAATTCAAACTAAGCAGTAACAAAACACTGTGATACGCAATGAAAACTGTCAAAGTAGGATTGTTTACAGTATGGTTGTTTTTAATTTCATGAATAATTTGTGATATTTTGCGAATTTTTAATAATCTGTCTTTCTGTATTGTGTAGGTGAAGTGGTAGAACATTATGGCTATGGTAGATGTATAATACTAATAGCATACCCTAAATTTGAGGAAGCAAATGTTCTTAAACCGTGTCTTCTCACATTGCAAAAGAAAAGATCGAGTATAACCGCAATAAGCATTTTATACTTATTTGCCAACCCCGTACGAAGGACGGGTACTCTGCTAGTTAGATAATATGTGGCAAAGTTTTCATAAGTTAACAAGATGATTAGACATCTCTTTGCTGCAATAAAATCATTAATTTTTTATACACAAACCACAGTTCAAAATACTCCAGCTAACATTTATTCCAAGTTTTATCTGCGTATTGTTGCTACAAGTAGGCCATGGATGTGTATAAAGTATTTATTATAAGCCTAGGGCAGAGGGTCGACCTAGTTCTTCGCATATATACGCCACAACAATCTATACGCTATACGCCATATGCCGCCACTGCCACCTAACTAGCTCAATTTACAACATCCGGCCGGCCAGGTACCTCCGGCATTTGAGGATCGAAGTGATAACTTCTTGCGTTGTAATTCCATTACCTCTGGGAACCGCGGTAGACATCTTGATTAACATTGTTACAATGCCTTCTATATCGCGACGACAGTGGCTTCTGAGAAACCAACGGTAAAGAAACGTCATTACAATGGTAGCATTTTTTGTATTTAACAAGACACACAAAGATTTTTAAATTATAATTGGTATTATTAATACTTTTTGTTAAGTTGTCACTGAGAATGACGTTGATGTTTAGCTTACCTCCAAAAATGCGGCGCGTAGCCCGGGCAATTCTCCGTCCTCGTAGCCTGCCGATCAGGAGCGCTGGAAATATCAAATGCACGTTTAATAACGAATGTATCTGAGTAATATGAAATAACAGTTTAAGCTCTAAGATGATTTTTTACTGAAAAACAAAATTGTGGATTTTCTACCGCTTTCTTTCTCAAACGGTTTGTGATTCTTTAATTAAACATGCCACTGCCACTGGTGTAGACGCTAGCAAAAAGATAAAAGCAGTATAGATAGTTTCTTTACCGACACACAATTAATTGTTCTTCGTTTCACATGAAGATTAGTGAAATGTGAATAAAAGTTGAGTTAATAACATTACAGACTTGGCATTGCTTTTTGAGAACGATTTTTTGCTTCTGATGTGTTGGACAGAGTCAATTATTAAAAACCCGAAAGAAATCCTGGGTCTCATTTGAAACCGTCAAAAAATTCTTCAAAGTTATATGGAATTATAATAACTAAAATAATAAGTACTCCACAAATAGTTTTGAAAGTGGTTCCTGTATAATGTTTACGAAAATATTAATAAATTCCGTGTCGCCGAATGAAATTATGAAACCTATTAGTGGTGTGTATAGTTTGAACCGTTCTCAGAGTTAAGCCCCTTTTCAACCAGGACGTGATTGAGCCATGCGAACGAGCTCATCTTGAAAATTAAGAAGTTAAACGGGGCAAAGCCCTCGGGTACAGCTAGTATATTAAAGAGTAGACATACTACTAGCCCTACTACATACAACAATCAATTCTTTAATCTATGATTCTAGCCATAAATCAGCAATCATTAATTTACAGCATCAATTAACCCACAGTGCTTTCTTAAATGTAACCCGAAAAATCAAATACCATAAAAACTGTAACTCATAGGTAAAAAATTAATCTAGACACAAGTATCAGAACAGGTTAGAAAGGAGAAGACATGTGATGCGATATCAGGGTATTATGGGCTGCTGAAAGGTACAAGATACGACTAATCAGCTTAGCCAGACTTAGTCACACCTGAGTCATTAGTCAAGATCTGAGCGTCACCGCGGGCAGACTACACCTCTGGGGTGAAATTAATATTTGACACTTGAAAATAGATAATACACCGAACCCAACCCAGGCTTGTTGCAACATTTTCTCAAGAATATAGTCAATTATTAGTCTTACCAGATCAAAGAAATCGATGTTTCAGAATAGCAATGCTCCTCGAAAGTGAGATAGATCTTACTTAAAATACATCTGCTTATTATTGTAATTAAAAAAAAATTGTCTGATTTTAATATCTTTGAAACCTATTCGTTTCTGTTTCTCGATTGACGGAACACTTTTTACAAATTAATGCCATTTATTTACTTATTTATGACATAAAATATTATCATCAATGTATTTTGATTAATGAATTTGGGGTTTTGAAACCTGGGTGCTAGAGGGGTTTTTGAAACCTAGGTGCTACAGGTGTTTTTGAAACCTAGGTGCTTACGGTGTTTTTGAAACCTAGGTGCTTACAGGTGTTTTTGAAACCTAGGTGGTACAGGTGTTTTTGAAACCTAGATGCCTCCGGTGTTTGTAAAACCTAAGTGCTTAAATGTGTTTTTGAAACCCCGTTGAGGGTTCTAACACACATTAATGTAGGCAAACCACTAGAGTTAAGATTTACTGTATTGTTACTGGTATTACCGATTTACACATTGTATACGTTGACAGATAGTTTCTAATTGACATATTCATCGATTTCGTTTTTTAGTCAGTAGTCAATTGACCTGTAGTTAGTAAGTCTATTGTCAATAAGCCGAATCAGTAATTTTTGGATTCAGTTGTCATTTAATAAAGACTTGTAAGCAGTTTTCATTTGGTAATGGTTTGTTGTCAGATATTAATTTATAGTAATTGGCAGTCAATTTTGGGTGGTCATTAGTGATTTTTATATAGTTAAATTTTAATTAGCAATGGTTTTTAGTCTGTCTCTAAAGATAATTCGCAGCATATCGTCAACAATCAGCAGTCTTTTATAGTCAATAGCCAGTAGTCAATAGACATTACTGACTTTTCAATAGTCTTAGTCAGTAAATGTTTATCAGTGATAGTCAGTAGTCAGTAGTCAGTAGTAGCGAGGAGATATTCAGCTCCATTCTACAATGTAGTAAATCACCACCAACTTCCACTGTCAGTGAGTGATTTATCTCTGGTAGTAAACTTGAGTTCGTCGTAAAATCCACAGACGTTTTTGATCAGCGCCGTAGCGGCTACTTCTTTAAACTGTTCAAAGTGCCTTTCTCCTTTTAGGGTGTTGTGTGTGTAAAGAAATCTATTAAGCTTTTATATCACTATACATCTTCAAGTTTATTATGATTGCTTACATTGTATGAATTTGTAAAAATAAGTTTCAGTCTAGAATCTAGATAGTGTTTTGTTAGTTGTTGTATTCGCAATGGGTCAAGAATAATGTTGGTTCTTTAAGTCTATTGAAAAAGATACAACACTTACCTTGCAAATTATACAGGTAAATATACATCGTACTGGCACTTATTGTTTATTTCAATGAAAATAGCTTGTGTGAAAATATGCATTAAACTGTGTGGCGGATCAAAACTAATAACTTCTAATTTAAATATCCAACTAGAATCAGAAGAACTCAAGAAAAAAGTAAACAAACTACAAACAAAAACAAATCTAACAGCAGCTGATGCATCTTTCATGTTTTTGTTATTAAATACAGCCATTTTACAGTTGTATCAATAGTCATACACAGTAAATAAGGAAAAACTTATATTATTTATGGGGAAATTCACATCAAGAGTTTTCATTCGAGTACACGGTTGATAGGTATGTGGCTTGCGGTTATCTCGAAAGTTCGTGACCTTACTGCCCTTGATCATTGTGATTTTCATAAATATTCCTGGCTAAACAATCAACTGATCTTAGCCAGTAACAAATCCATCATCTCATCCATTCAACATTCATCGTATAATCATCTTTGCCTTAAAAGACCCTGTTGTGTGTTGGCGGCGTTTAATATAATCTAATTTTTTTGGGGCACGCCATGATTTTATTGTTTAAATCCCTTATTTGTATGTAAACTTGCAACACCATCCTAAAAACAATTTTAGGTCACAAAACTCTGCTCACAGTAAATACCGAATGCTAACTACATGTTCAGTGGAACCGCCGCCCTACAGTTTAGTATGGAGGTCAGGGTTCAAGTGATGGGTTGTACATGTTAACTGTGGGTGGAGGTGGAGAAAGTAGGACTGGTGTGTCTTCGGGCTGGAAACCTCCTCTTGGGAAGCACGATGGTGCTTCATGGTAAAAGGTATGTCAAAGGTAAACAAACTACATCAAAGGCAGGTAAATATAGACATTTAGGAAGTGTTTCGACCACAAGGCCCCATTCGTGTATCCCCCAGAATACACTGATACATTTATTTACTATTGCTTCTTATTTGGTAATAACTACTTCGATAGTACCTTAGGAGTAAAGCCGGGTTTTCCTAGGCGTGGAAGTGGAGAGCGGAGAGAGGAACGCGGAGAGCGGACTCAACTAGTTTAATCTGGGTTTTCCTAGGCGCGGAAGCGGAGAGCGGAGAGAGGAACGCGGAGAGCGGAAAAGAGATTAACATGGTGTTCCGCTCTGCTTCTAGGAAAGCAGTAACATTAAATTACCTAAGACAAGTGGAGTCCGCTCTCCGCGTTCCTCTCTCCGCTGTCCGCTTCCGCGCCTAGGAAAACCCGGCTTAAAGCGCACACTCTAAAAGTTTCCCTAAAATGAAGGGGGACATTCGGTCAACCTCAATAAAACCGGACACAAGTTTTTCGAAAGAGACTTCAGATAACAAATTGATAACAACAATGTACTCGAATTCATAGGAACGTTATAAACTGATTATGAGACAGAAGCGTTGAGTCCACTATGCGAAATTCAGACATTGTTTTGATAGGGGAAATTCCGAAAGACGTTACGCCGAATCATATGTTTGGCGCATACATTAGTGATTGAGATTCAGAGTTACCTTACCGTGCACATTCTTTCAGAACAGTGCTTTAGCTTTGCATTCTTTTATAAGTAGTATCTTTCTGACTATTAATTTCAAGAGTAATGTTATTAAGAGGTGTTGGGACAATTCTTTTGGAGCAGAGTCGCTTTAAATACGCATGTTTTTCTGAGCAAAGCCGCGCACCACTCTTCGCTACCATCCAGTGTCCATCGTGCAGCGTCTCTCCTATCTGATTGTTGTGCGACAGGCGGCTCTGTAGTCTGTACCCAGCTGTCACCGGCCTTCAAAGTCCCCCATTGTGGAGACCGATAAATCAGCCCCACTTTCCAGTATATATATCCCCGTCTCCACGGAAGGTTGCTGAGAACCAGTTACGCTGCAAAACGTCAGCCGTCCCGCCAAAATGTGGAACGCCCGAGTAACGGAGGGTTTTTTCTCAAATCGGTTAGATCCGGGTGACCAGTTGATGTTTGTGTCAAAATACCTGACAGGATGTTTTGAAGGAAAGTTGTATTTTACTTGTGACTGTTAACGTGCAGATACTACATAAATATAAGCAATCGGACCTTGTAAAATCTGTTAAATTATCTAGTAATTTAGTAGCTAGGGTTTTCTTATTATTGACCAAAAAGATGTTTAAATAATTAGGAAAGACTCTACAAACACTTGGGTCCTCATAAACAATAAATATGCTTTATCTAGAGTACTGTCTTGATTGACGTGTATAAGTTCACGATTTTGTTTTTAACAATAATAAATACTTAAAAAACTGAGATCAAAAGAATGTTGCCTGGAAAATCTCATGAAACTCAATTATAAATTCGTGAGCCACAGATATTAGAATCGCTCGTTTCTTTCTCAATTATAAACAAAGTATGAATGACTATTTATAGAGTTGTGGTAAAATCGCCCCAACTAAGATAACATTGAACGTACTAGTAGATGGTTCCGGAACGCTTTTGTTTTTGAGACCCTTGTATGTTAGTAATGGTTGTAACAATTATGTTTTGTTGGTGTCGTGCTTAATGTCTGGGACTTCGGTGCAAAAGAGACTTGTTCAATCACCACCACATCCACAAAATGTGGGGAGTTTGAACCATATTTACTAGGTTGATTGAAGTTATATAATTCAAAATTGCACTGGTGGAGACAGCAACAAAAATCGATGGTTGAGGAGAAGTGTCCAGTTAGTTACGTTGGTAAAACTGTACGAAGACGAGACTCAAGTATAAGATCCATCGATCACTCTTGACTCAAGAGCAACTCCAGACTAAAAGACTTTGTCATCAACTCTTCTCAGTTTATTAATCTCTTTCACAACAAACTCCAACTTTACTCCATTAGCAGATTCTCTTCAAGTGACTTTTTCTGTACAAGTAACTAATGTTGACACTCGTTAGGTAAATGTGGACCTACTGAACTATACCTTTCGTACTTAGTTTGTTGTATTTTAAAAGGAAAAAGCATAATAGTATTGAGTACTATATACGAGCCTATTGGTGTCTGTGCAATATTACAATTAAAAAACAAAATTGGACGATAGTTAGAATTGTTTTTAATCAAAAAGGGTATCCGTTATTAGGGCTAACCCTGACAAATTGGTCTTGTCTAACCTAAGAATACATATTCCATACTCTTTATTTTATTTTTTAAAGTTATCATAAATGTTTTCTGTAAGACAAGTATGAGCAAATTTATACTCTCACTGCAGCAAGCCCGTACTCAGTAGAATTGACCTAGAAAAATGAAAATAGTTTATTATACATCAGTACACTCAAATGGAACCGGATATGTAACAAATATTAAAACAATTGACATGACTTCAGTTTCCAAAGTCAATAACAATTCCTTGATTCAGCGATTATATAACAAAATCACATGTTAGTTGAAACTCGTACAACAAACACAGTACGTTAGTTTTCCATAAGCAAAGCTTGGTCACCAACTATTTTTATAGTTACAGTACAACTAACTTTTGACAGGTAGAGATGAGCGCATGATGATAATGATGAAATATTACACATTGTGTTATAAGTGCACTGCCATGCTGACTGCGTATCTTTATTGTACGTTTCCTGTGTTAGTTTAAGCAATTTGCTGTGGGAAAAGAGTTTTATATTTAGGAGACCTTGTGTTTGGTAACATAGCGTAAAGCGTTAGACAGGTTAGAACTACAATTTTGCGTGTTTTACTAATTTCTAAATGACAATCATATTTGTCAAGTTGTGATAAAATTTATTAAATGAATAGCATTGGTTACAATAGTATACCAGTGGCTGGTAGGGACAGAAGTCCCTAAAAATCTCAAATTTAAAAAGTTATTGTAATATTTGAATGAATTTATCAATGTGTCAGGATAGATATCCTTGTACCCCTTATCCTTTGAGTTTACATCGGCATTGGCACGCTTATTTTAGTGAGTTTAATAAACATAAAGATACGGAAACTACCTCCAGTTTTTACTGTTATGTATGTATGTCCCTTTACTATATCTAATATATAAAATTCTCGTGTCACAGTGTTTGTCTGCAAACTCCTCCGGAACGACTTCACCGATCGTTATGAAATTTGGTGTGTAAATTCTGTAGGTATGTGAATCGGACGTAAACTATTTCCCGTTTCGAAATTCTTAAAAGGGCTCCGCCCCAGTGGCTCTGGAGTTTCCCATGTTAACCTTATGAGAAATGGAATTAATGAATCTTAACAGCTGTTTCAATTAAACAAGTTGGTTCTGTTCTATGATGTTCAATAGCATTAAAGTTACAAGGATTACCAACAGGGTGCAGCACTATAATTTCTTTTACATTTATGACAACAGCTAATTTGCAACCAAAAGGTGAGTGAGCGTAGCGAACGAACTTCAACCTGGAGGCAAGTGTACGTAGCGAAAGAGCTAACCTGAAGGCAAGTGAGCGCAGCGAACGAGCTCCAACCTAAAGGTGAGTGAGCGTAGCGAACGAGCTCCAACCCAAAGGTGAGTGAGCGTAGCGAACGAACTTCAACCAGGACGTGATTGAGCAAGGCAAGTGAGCGCAGCGAACGAGCTCCAACCCAAACCAGGACGTGATTGAGCGATGCGAACGAGATCATCTTGAAAATTAAACGTAACGGTACTTTCTTTCCATCGGTCTGTCTTAGGGGAAACCTATAACTTAGGCGATACGAAGTTCACCGGGTCAGCTAGTAATATATACTATCTTTGACTATTAATACAACAATTATCCAATAGTCAATGATACTATGCATGCTACGTTATATTATTTGAACATTTTTTGCTTGGATCTACAGGCAGTATCTAGTTAAAATACCCCCCAAACAATAATATTTTCCGCCCTGTCCTTATTGCTATGCTGTGCCCCATTCCTAAACACTCTCCTTCGTAGTCGCAGTCTTCCCCTAACACGATACACTTGTCCACGATTACTAGAAAAATACCAGTATGGATCATAAACATAAACAAATGACGTTGTTGGCCCGAATCCTATACTAATAGCTTTGACTATTAATACCCCAATAGTCAATGCTAATAGCATTGAACATTTATGTTTTGGCAGTTCCATTTAAGCAATGTTAAATAATGTTTATTTTCGGGCCAAAAACGTCATTTGTTTATGTTTATGATCCATACTGGTATTTTTCTAGTAATCGTGCATTTTTCAACACTGCATTACCGTTCTAACCTAAAAACAGAACACTAAAATCAATAAATAAACAAACAAATAAATACACAATGTTTACATCAGCTGGTTATAAAACAGCTTATAAAGCCTTGATAGAAACCCCGTTGTAGCAGTACCTCCATTGGTAAAAGACTAGATATTTGAGTTGACGTCCTGTCCTGTCTGTGGGGCAGAGCAGGGGTAATTTTTGATACTTCTGATATTTTTCCCACCGTCCTTGGATCTTAAGCTTTAAATGAATCCTCAACGGCCATCTTTTTCGTAGCTCAAGATATTTCATGGGGACCGATTCGCTTATGGCTTACAGAATTAAATATATAGATTTTAAGTTATGTATTGTGCCATGGTCACTATTGTTTGTTTTAATAAATGTTATGTATTAAAAAAACTGTTCAAGACTTATGACAGCTAGCCTGACCTGGAGCATACTACTGGACCGAATTACACGCGGTTGGTACCAAATGAAATATATTTTCCTGTAGATGTGGAGAATCCCTTTATAACTTAAAATAGGCTCAAAAATAAGCACATGGGTCTTATGGGTTGCCATGCTGGAAATAACAACAAAATATAAGCAGAAAATCAGAACAAACTGAAGAAATTCCCATCACATGTTTTATTAACAGCGTGGGGTGAAAATGGTGAAAATAGAGAAGTTTGCACAATACATACTTTTGGTCGAGTTTTCGACCACGGGGCGAGCTCTAGTGGTATTCTAATTACCATACACCTTATGCATTCAACATTCATATGTTTAACTGTTTAGTAACAAAATAGGTTTAAAATCTAAGTTAACACATTGAAAAGAACAAATTATATGTCGATGCAACGAACGTATACAAGGATTTAAGTAAGTATAATTAACGAAGTTCTACCAGATACTGTCAGAAAAAATATAGTGAAAAAATATTGATCTTGGTTGATTTGATTTATTTCCTAAGAAAAAGATAAGCAGGAAAAGTTTAAAATCAATTTACTACAATTATAATTGGCAATAACAAACAAACTTGGATAAAATCTGTACAGATAACAGAGCTTAAACAAGCCATATTGATGAAATCACTGTTTAATACACGTGTCATTTAATTAAAGTTTTTAAATTATATGCAATTAATTGTTACAATTTTAAATCATTCATGAAGATTTTAAATCTCCCAACTCCTCTACATCCTTTTTATCCCAGTTTATTCGTCATTTTTCTATATATCAAACATTTATATAGTGAATATACGCTGAGAGAGCTCTGTTTCAGCAGGTCACAGTGCAGACAAGATACAAGGAAGCAGCAGCTGTTTTGTCGTGCAGCTTTCACCTCTGAACACTTTGCCCTGGAGGATTCTGTCTCTCTCATTCTGACGGTTGTTTTAAACTGAACTGAACTGAGGATTCCGGCTTTAGCGTTGTTTGGTGGGTTTTCTCAATAGACACTTTGGGAATGAACAACTTGTACATTTTGAAAATAAAACCTCCATCCGAATATTATATAGGCTGTTTACAAGTAGGCCTAGTAGTAATCATCGCGTTGACCGTAAAATTTGCCACTTGTCCCACACCTTAAAAAAGCCCATACTGTAATTTATACTGTTTAAAGTTGAGTCACCCTTAATTTTGAGCTCGAAACGTGGGCGTGATACTGTCGTTCGAAGAGTATAAAGTAAGATGACATATTTCTACTGTTGTAGAAGCTAATTGTACTTAAGTGTGTAACCGTAAAAAATATATTTCAAGATTTTCAAGCTAAGAGAACAGAGAATTAAAATAGATTGGTATCAGAATGTTTGTCTTAATAGTATATTACGTTACTAGTTTTGAAAATAGGTGTTTACCGGACGAGTGTGGTCGTTCCATCGAAGTATATAACACAACGGGTCGTTCCCGTGCTAGACGAAGTCGGGTGCCCAAATTTTGGACGAGTGACGTACGACATTTTACGCCATACTACTAAATCCGTACAAATCCTTATATATTATCACCGATTAAAGGACTAACAATCACTAGTCATAACCTCTAAGAGAGGTTATGTTTTTCTTCATAAAACCACTCTAACTCATTGCCAAATACAGCATAATTAGCTGGTTGTTGTCCGGTAAAACTCATTACAGTACAGTAGCACGTAATGAAACCCCATTTGATTAAGCTGTTTTCTGGACTAAATCCTTGCATGGGAAGTTCGTCAAAACAGTGAAGTGTGGCGTAAATTATTTTTGTACTGTCATTTCAACCATATACAAATAGGAAGAATGACAAAAATTATTGGAAGAAACTGAAGAATAACAAAAAATGATTATAATGGCAAAAATAGCAAAATTACTAGATTATAACCAAAAGAATCAATAAAACACACCGTGCATGTATTCCATTTCCACCACAGTTTTTGTGGTACATTTATAATTTCCGAAAATATGTTTAAGACATTGCAATACGCCTTCCACGGCAAAAAGCCTTGACATAATGTATACCTCATCTCAGCTCCCGTAAGACAAAGCACTTACGACATCTAGTGAAAGAGAACCAATTAAATTACAAAAGAACATAAAAGCGTAGAGCAATTAGCAATAATGAGGCACTTTCATGCAGAGTCACTATTATCTTTCCTGTGCTAATGGAAGTATTTAGTACGTTTAGCGAATATTTTCCAAGGCTCGGCTATTGATTACGTTAAAAATCCAAATGTATTACATTATACAGTACTATGTACTAATATATAGTTGAGTAAATGTATTTCTTTATTGTATTTAGGGTGGATCAATCTAACGATTGATTTATAATTTTCAAGCTTACAATTCCAATAAATTGGAGTTACTGATTATTCTCTATATCTTGTTAAGTAAATTCTAAGGTTAATATTTATTCAGTATGAATTTTGAAAAGTGCTAAGACACGTTTTCGAAATACTTTACTTTACTGTTACTTTTCAATGAAATGGCGACCATACAAAGTAGGTATTTTTGCCAAGTATAAATGGAGATGAGTGTAAGATAAGTGGCGCGATCTTGTAGTCTTGTTAGTGACTAAGGCCGACCTATTCCTTAGACACAACTGTTAATTAATAATACAGCTAATGGAAACTAAGGGACCTACATAGGCCTAGTGGAATCCGAACCAGATTTATGCCTTGGTATGTACGAATTGGTCTAATTTTCAGGATAGTAATGCGGATAGTCGTAGTACTCACTCGTGCAAACGTTAATCCACACCAGGGAGTATCGAATCCACAGTGCATGCCTGTAAATATCCACAATTCCTAACCTCCTAGTAGCTGGATTACAGGACGACGCCACCCGTCCCAGTTGTGTTTCTTGTGGCAACGATTTATGTGTTTAGATTTAAATTTGTGATGTTTATAACCAGATTACATTTGCTAATCACACTTGTATATGTTGTATTAAATACTATCATGGTACATATTGACATAAACTAAAATTTAGGACACAATTCCATCAGTGGGTGGTATATTAAAAGTTTGCATCATCATGTAAATTATAACACATTGATACATTTTTGTTAGACGTGCCAAATCTATCGTGTCTTTACTCCAGATTTATATAAGCCAGGTCGGGCTAGAACCATCTATGGTACTCTATCATGTCCTAGATACAGGGGCAATTACTACCACTGGGAAAAAGTCTGCTCTGGTCGGAATCCAGCTGTTATAAACTGGTTTACTTTGGCTAAATTCCAGACGTATCATACTTTTTCATCCGTGCCCGGCTTCTGTATTATAACCCAAGATCGGGGAATACATCTTCTTACATATTAACAAACTTTTGCAAAACTTATGACAGCTAGCCTGGCCATACTACAGGACCGAATTACACGCGTATTGTACTAAAAGAAAGGTTATTGGTCCTATATGTGCAGGTTTTATTTGTCTTTTGAAAATATGTACCAAAGTAAAATATGTACCATGAAAGTATGTTAGTTGGGTCAAATATAAAAATTATTTTTCATTATGGTGATTTAACATGGGCCAAATTTATAAGCTTACGACAGCCACCCTGACCATATTATTGGACCGATTTACACGCGGGTTGTACCAAAAGAAAGGTTATCGGTTCTATATGTGCAGATTTTATTTGTATTTTGAGAATATTTATGTTGGGTCAAAAATGGGAATTCAACTTTCCTTATGGAGATTTAACAAGGGGCTAAGATTTATATAATATATTAATTAATAGATAAGCGTGTTTATTGCAAACATTTTTCTCAGCTCCTGTAAATCACAGGGAAAATCTACTTGTTATACTGTTAGAAAGATATTTGCCTGTAGATGTGCAGAATCCCTTCATCAATTAAAATAGGCTCAAACATAAGTACAAAAATGAAAATAAAATCTTTAAAAAAATAACATGGGCCTTATTGGTTGCCATATTGGTGACAAAACAACAACAAAATATATACAGAAAATTAAAACAAATGGAAGAAATTCCAATCACATGTTTATTTTCAGCGTGGGGTTAAAATAGATAAGTTTGCGCAACACATACTTTTGGTCGAGTTTTCGACCACGGAGCGAGCTCTAGTTCTAGTGTTAGTTAAATAAGTTTTTTTTAGTTTTGTTTACCCAAAATTCGTTGTCCTGTGATATTGGTAATTGATGAAATATGAAATTAATTTACTCATGTGTTATGTAATATTGTGTCTTGAATAGTGAAATATCACGTGTGATTTGTTTTTCAATAAATTATCAACTATCAATTGAGATGGGGATGCCACCTATGTGCGTATTGTAACCCAAATATGAGCGAAGGATGAGTGTAAAATGAATTGTGATGCCTTATGTAGCTTTGTTACTGTCTTCAGAAATGAAACGGTAAGCTGCTTCATTAGTCAGGGCCATTTATTCAAAGCAATGATAATAACAGCTGGGTCCAATTTCGAACCATCCAAAAGCTACAAACTCTCAGTATCCGGTGACCTCTAGGTGCTTGACAAGCACTTTAGCCTATACCACTGAGCTACCCAGCTATCAATTACTTAGAATCATAAAGGTTTAATGTGTTCTAAATACAAATTTAATATTTCTTCAAAAATGCCTTGTCTCATGTTAAATTAAATGTTTGGAATATACAGGGTGATTGATATAAGTGTGCCAGCCGTTTTATTCGAAAACTATCAGAGATATCAAAAAAAGTTAAATGGTAATTGCCTTGGATTTTTTATTTAAAAAAATGTAGTCAAGTCAAAAAAAATATTTCAGCCGCCATTTTTCCAATATGGCCGCCAACTTTGATTTTTCTTATGGAACACCCTGTATTTTATGATGTATTCTGGTAGAAAATGTAATTTTAAGACGATTTTATTCTTAGGATTTTCTTCATAAACCTAACCGTTTCAAAGTTAATAATGGTTAAATTTTTGCAATTTTTGCATGAGAAAGAGTTTCGATAAAGGCCTAAGCAAGCATGCACGCTGTTTTATTCGAAAACCAAAAAAGTTTCACAACTTAAACCATTTTTATCTTTGGAACGGTTGGGCTTATGAAAAAAATCCTAAGAATAAAATCGTCTTAAAATTACATTTTCTACCAGAATACATCATAAAATACAGGGTGTTCCATAAGAAAAATCAAAGTTGGCGGCCATATTGGAAAAATGGCGGCTAAAATAATTTTTTCGACTTGACTACAATTTTTAAAATAAAAAGTCCAAGGCACTTACCATTTAACTTTTTTTGATATCTCTTATGGTTTTCGAATAAAACGACTGGCACACTTATATCAATCACCCTGTATAAAACTAGCTTCATAAAATATGCACCGGTATTTCAAAACATAACACAACTGTCTGTTTGGTAACACATCAACCAATTCACTGCTTGTGCTATAACAAATGTTATATATTAAGTCGTAACATCTAGAGAATTAACTATTTTTACATTATTTCTTAGTGCATTTAGAGACATTTCTTTTTGACTCGTGAGTCAATCTTGTGAAGCTACACTGAGCTATATTGCAATCTATGTTTTTATATAAGAATTTAATGCCAAAACAAAAATCATAGGCTACTCATTATACAACCAATTACTCAGTACGGCTTGCATGAAACAATTTCGAGAACAGTTTAATAACACCAAAATAATTTCGAAAACATAAAAGAAACGAAAACAATCTCACAATATGTTCCTGATCATGTAAAACAAGATGAAGATATTAGAACCGCTTGTTGAAAGCATTCTCGGACCATAAACAAGCTATGAATGAATAAAGTGTGATGAATATTAATAGACTAATCTTATCTCGATTTAGTATTCAGCTAATTTTTTGAAACTCCCTGTTCTGTAGGACCAATTAGCTTCGAGTCGTGTTTAATTTGTCACTTATATAGTTCCAAACCATTCTTGCAATTTAAGCCGCAGGATAAATATACTAGATGAGCATGATAATTTCAAATTTTAAATTGAAGGATGATATTGATTGGTGTTTTACTTTACGCAATAGACTGATAAGTTCTGTGATTTTTGAGACGAATTAACTCAAGTACAATACACTAAAATTTATATACAACACGAATAGTCTTTGTCGAATGGCTGAAGAAACTTTGCGACATGTTTTGTTCTTATGTATTTTATAATTACTAGACATCGTCCAGTGGTAAAAAAATCGACCATAAATAATAATTAATTTATTGTACAGACTTCTCTATTTTCACCCCACGCTGTATATAAAACATGTGATTGGAATTTCTTCCATTTGTTTTGATTTTCTGTTTAGACTTCGTTGTTGTTTCGTCTCCAGCATGGCAACCCATAAGGCAAATGTAAATTTTTTTATATATAAATTTACTTTTTGTGCTTATATTTTAGCCTATTTCAATTTGTAAAGGGATTCTGCACATCTACAGTAATATATCTTTCTAACAGTAAGCGCAGATTTTCCCTGCGATGCACGCGGACTGAGAACAAAGAAACATGCATATTATTTAAGAAACATATTAATATATAGGATCCTGCCTCCATGTATTGTTTGACGAAAATATGGATCCTATGAAATATTTCTATCTTCAGTCTCCAGCTTCACAAACAAAAAAGTCTACTGCAGCTTTGGAACAAAACTTTTTTTACGTGCAAAATTAAATCGATACTAATTGATACTATTTACGTTGGCATGTGCTAACAAACACTGATGTAAACAAATCTTTCAAAAAATCTATCTAGTTTCAAAAGACCATTCTTTCAAAGTCTCTCATAATTGCTCTCGGTGAAACCTCAGGAAGCTGTGAAATCTACGCGCAAAACAACTTCCGAGATTTCCAGCTTCGACAAAATCGCCTCTAATTGTGGAGAGATCTCGTACGTGGAGGCGAAACAACCACGCCAGAACATCTGGTTCGCCTCAGAGGCAGATTAATACCCAATACTAATAAATGTTTACTACCTCCGTGACTTACCAGAGATTAGAAACACTTTTGCGGAGGAAAATTTAATGTCGGACTGGCTAGATTGCGTTTAATCACCCCCGCCACGTTCTTGTGTTGAACGTGACTTAGTGTGATCAATATCGGACTTGGATCAAGGGGGGGGGTTATATGTATTTGATTTGTATATAACAGTAAAATGAAAATGAAAAGTATTTTCTTATCATTTCAGGGGGGCAGCTGAGTGGTTGTAGTGCTCACCAATCAAAAGGTTGCCGGATTGATCCTGAGAAAAGTTCCTGACAAAAGTCAATTGCTTTTTGATGGTTCGAAACTGGACCCAGCTGTTCCTGATCAGTGGGCTTTAAAAAATGACTAATGAAACAGCTTATCAGTTAGTAAAAAAGTTACTCAGATCATCTCAAAACATTCAACACTCATATTTGGGTTGAAATACGCAGTGGTGTCCACATCTCAATTGATAATTGATAACTAGTTATATTTATCTTTCCAATTTAACCCTCATCAAGTTTAATGAATTTCACAACTAAATTCCAATGAGCATTTTTAAATTGTCGAAGCCTTGTCAAAGTAAATTATTTTAATAACGATAAAAATTAAATAATATTGATTCATATTATTTTTATTACTACGGGTTTAGTCTGAGCTCATAACAAGGTATCGTAACTATTTTTTATTATAACATAAAAATGTGTGATGGGCTCTTATGTTTAAGTAGGTTTTGCGTTACCTATATCTATATCACAAAATCATATGGTAGGCCAGCTGTAAGAACATGTGAATTGATTTGTCATATCCTTAAAAGGGCATAACATATCTTTGTTCGAGAACATCCACATATATTAATACCCCCACCGTAGCAAACCTGCAGACTAAACGAATTTCCATTCGCCTAATTGGATTTACACTAAAATGTCTCCTTAAACATATCACATTAAAGTTATTCCCTATTTAAATAGGCCCTGTCCGGCCCTGGCAGTTTAATCTACCCTCCTTTAACTTCCACCAACGTAGGTTAAGAATACGTGAGTATCAAGAGGAACAAGTAAGATCAACAATTAAAATTGTCAAACGATCAGCTGATTAGTTGACGTTCGAAGCATTACAATTTTACTTCTTTTCCCTCAATTCTTGAACCCCATTGGTCCGTTACCCGTGTTGTTATGAGCGTGTTGTCTATGCTGTTATGAAATGAAACTATGCTGTTATGAAAGTAAACAGCTGTTAAGTGAAACTTTTCAATTCTAAGAACTGGACTGAAATGTCTACTTTAAAAAACGGCCAAAGGTAAACGTTTTTTAGCAATTATAATATGAGTACTTATAAATTTGCACCACTTGCACATAAAAAACAAACAGACATACCTAAAAAGCAAACTGTACCTAACGATTTATAGATCTAGGCATCTCGTGTATATTCTAAATTATTCTGATTCGCAACATTCAACGGTTAGTATATCTGTTGTTTAGACTGATGAGGATGATTTCAAAGAGCTAACTATGACGTTGGTGGACTTTCCAGACCAGTTCTCAGACTTCAATCTTGAATATAAATCTTGTTCCTAGTACTGGATGGGGAATAAACTTGCCAGCAGCTTAGTTGAAATTCTTACTACATAAGTACAATTTTTTAATAAGTGTAATATAAAGACGTTTCTGTTCAAGAAAAAAAAATTACCTGATCATTTTACATTATTATTCCTGCACACTCGATATTATAAACTAAACAAAGTTGGTTTCTCTTGCGAGGTGGTTGGGTCTCGTCTTTGTATCTGAAGTCGGCTATTTCAAACAGAAGTGGGACCAATTACGGATGAATGTCATTTGAATTTATTGTGCTTTATGACAAAAAATCAACGTTGGGTAGTTATAATAAAAGTATTTGGACCAGCCCCTGGCAAGAAACGTAAAGGAATAGTGTTGCACTTACAAAATAAAACCATGCTCTTTCTTTACCACTAGATTCTACAGTTTTGGTTGTGGTTACAAAGGCCAAATGATCGATGTATCCTGAGTCTAAAGTGACGTAAGGAGGGCGCTTTTCCTACAAGGAACTACTAAAACGCCGACAAAGACGGCCAAAGATGGACGCGTTGAGATCATCAAGTCAATCAAAATGAATCAGGCTCGATCAATCGTTCCAAATAAGCTCCACGGGTCCGGGATAATCTTTGATTCTCTCCGCTTGTTGTGAATCTCCCGCGCGGACATCCTAGGCGATTCTTTTGGCGGGAATCTGAACAAGAGTAACCCTGATATGATACATGAAAGCAAACGCTGGTCCCACAAAAGAATCAAAGACGGCCGATCAGTACTAGTATGTACTGCTTTAGATGATTATCCTTAAGGTAATTTTGAGTAAGTAATAATCACGTTACTTTAGGCTGAGATTATTTATTTTAAAATATACATGGTGTCCCGGAACTCTCTACCAATATTTTAGGGCACTGTTCCTGGGTAAGAAACATATCTAAATATTAGATGTAAATTGTCCGAAAGTCCTTAGTTACTCACACAGCCACCATGTTATTTTTTGCTCTAAAATTTTGGTAGAGAGTTCCTGGACATCTTGTATATACATATTGCTGCATATAAATGAAATAATATTAATATATTGAATAACATTTTACAAGAAGCTAATGTAAATTCTGTTAAGTGATATAAAATTGCTGATTCCGCAAAATCCTTTATACATTTATTGTGTTTTTTAACAGGGAGAGGGTAAGCTGAAAACCCCTATGCTATACTGAATGTAGCATTATACATTTTAGTGAATTGAGTCATATCGTAAACTTAAACATGTTAATAAAGGTAGACTCTTAGTTTCAGCTAACCCCTAGCTAACAGGCCTCCCTAAATGTGAATGTGTAATTTCTTTGAAAAGTAAATTAGTTCGGAAGTAATTTAAAATTTAATATTTTTTAAACCGTGTCGAATAGAACGTGTTTATGTTGAAAATATATACGTGTGATACGAAAACTGTTTTAAAAACTATGCAAAATTACTTCGCTGTTTATGATGGATTATTAACAAGATCGTTTTTACTGTATTCTCTCTGAAACCGATTGACAGGACTATTGTTGGGATGATCCCAAAATCTCTCCGCCCTCGCCTTCTTGCTGAAATCTCAATCGCTGCCGTGAGCGACATTTTGATACTAAATACCGTTCCCGCTTGTGAGCAATAGAAAATAAACGCACAAACTGATCTATTTTGTATGAGTTTTGTATAGCGACAGCTATACATGTATCAAAAAGATACATATCAAAACTTTGATGGCAGTTTTCTATTCCTTTCAACAATTATTCACAACTTTATTTGTATTCACTTTCTGGGTTAATAATTGCCTTAAAAAATAATATTGCACTCTTAAATACGTTACTTTTATTTTCTGATTCCTTATGACTCAGACAGTGTTAGTGTTTTGTAAGAAGTATGTTTGTATACCTCCCCTCTATTTGTCATTGAACATATTAAAATAACATTTTTCATAGTTTGAAAAATATTTTTATTAGTTTTAATTGCACAGTTAATTAATTTTTAACAAGTTATCCATTTACGGGGTTGTATGTCCTTGAATCGTATCAATTATATACCTACACACATAACTAAAACATAAAATAAATAAACAAACCTTGGCAATTGTGTATCCATAAAATCCTTTTGCTAAAGTCACAACACACACAGAACCACCTCACTTCACTGAAAATTGCACTCACAAGTAACCTATCAACAATAAAAACTCCAAACTTTACATAGGAAATAAATTACATATTATAACAACTATACATTTTCCCTGACCACCACACTACCAGGTGAACCGTGTCACACCGGAGCACCGACTGAGCCAAACCGGGCCATGCACATTCCCTCGCAGGTGGTTGGTTGGTTGTCTGGCCGCAACCGGTTACCTACCCACGAGCTCTGCCGGCCAGCCGCGCAACTAGACCAGCGGCCAGCCCAGTGCAATGCGACTGATCTTCACAGGAAAGTGCAATGGTGCAATGTAACCCTAACAAAGAGATAGCTTAGATATTACCATGGCATAAGTACTCCCTTAGTCTATGGCAATGCTTTGGTAGAAACCTAAGTAGCTAAGGAGTGGGTTGAGGGATTGAAATTGTCTTGGATTTGGAACATGTCAGTGATGGATATGATCTTCTACCCAGAATAGTGCAATGTAACCCTGGCAGAGAGATAGCTTAGGCATTACCATGGAATAAACCTACTCCCCTAGTCTATGGCAATGCTTTGGTAGAAACATAAGTAGCTAAGCAGTGGGTTGAGGGATTGAAATTGTCTTGGACTCGGAACATGTTGAAATGATATGCTACCTAGAAAAGCGCAATAGTGGAATGTAACCCTAGCAGAGAGCTAGCATAGGTATTCCTTTGCTAGACACCCTAGTAGCTAGGGAGATGGATTGAGAAATTAAAATTATTTTGGACTCGGAACCTGTCAGCGAAGGAAATTATTTTCTACCCAGAAAAGTGTAATGATGCTGTGTAACCCTGGCCGAAATATCATAGCCCTTACTTTGCTAGAAATGTAGGTATTTAGGTATTAAGGGAGGTGGTCTGTGAGATTTAAATCGTCTCTAAATTATGGCAGTGACAGCATTATTTCAGTGCAATGTTATCGATCTTCCCAGAAATGGTAATGGTGAATTTAAATCGTAGCCGAAAATAACAAACACATCGGAGCTATTTTGCTAGAGATAAAGTATCTAGTGGAGTGGGATGGAGTTCAAATATGTCTCCGAAGCTTTAAGATCAATACAACTGATTTTCAGAAAATACAATGCTGAAATGCAATTTTGATTATACGAACTGGTATAATAACTAGTTTTCTAGAGATCAAGTAACAATTAATAGGCTGTGAGTTTAAAATTGTCTCGAAACTTCAAAATATTAAATTCTTTATGGTGACAATTTTCCGGTGTTCTATAAGTTTAATGTACTCACATAAACATAAGATAGACAGAGATAAACATAGATTTGCTGTCAATTGGCTTGGTTTGAAGTTTGAACTCAGGCTTTCAAGCCAGGAGTCCAGAACTACAAACAAATCAACAACATGAAGTTATAAAGAGTTACTTTAGACTCAACATTTTAATCCGTTTAAAGACATGAAATTAATCTCACAAAAGATTGAAATTGAAAGGTGATAATTTTACTAGACTTTTTTAGTAGACACGATTATCACCTTAAGATAATAATTGTGGGTGTGGAAATTAAACTAAACAGTCGGTCGTCTTCGGCTAGAAATGGCTTCTATATGTGTAGCTGGGAGTCCCACAAGCCCACAATAAATAAATAAATAAAAATGCCTTTATTTGCGAGCGTCTTTCAGTACAAGAACTGTTTTACAAAGTAACTCTTGTCAATATAACTAACTTAAAAATATACAAAAATTATGATACAAAAACAATGTGTATGACAAAACAAAACAAAATTATAAGCTATATACAATACTTTACATCTTCTTTACTTTTCTTTTGAAAGCCAGGACCCCCAGCTGTTTTAGGTCCAAGGGGAGATCATTATATATCTTTGGGCCAAAGTAAGAAAACCCTTTTCTACCCACTTCTAGTCTTACTTTTGGAATGTGGAGCAAGACAATTTGAAATGTATTAATAAAACATTATTACATTTTCATCGAAGCATATCTTGAGTTATATTAACAAATTACAATTAGTTAAATAACTTGTAGAGTTACTAAAACATATTATTACGTAATTTTTTATCATATTACTTTTTTAAGTATATCAGATACCAACACTAATTGTGGTAAAAGAACAGAATATTCAACAAAATGTTGCGGCATTGTTATTCAGTATGATAAAATAACTGCAATACATATGTAACTCAGCAGTTAAAGCGAAATTATTGTAAAAGTATTGATAGGGACTTTTTTATAGAGCAAAACTAATTAACAGTGATCAAAATCAGAATGCCGAGCAAGAATAACTGGTTTCATTTAAACGAAAACGACCAAGTTGTTTTATTAACTTTACCAAAAGTCACATTTCTCAGAAATAACACATAAAGGTGATTTGTGATCGCAGATAAGAAGTGAACTTTTCTTTGATTTACGGTTCATTTCAGAAATGCTCTTTCTTTACAGGAATGTTTGAAAAAAAAAACATTTTTCTTCAGGGCAAGCTCTTTTACGTAATCCATCTTATTGTTATTAAGAGAGTGCAGTTAATATAGTTTTATAAAAATGTTAAGTATACATGCAATTAGGTAGTAACAAAGCTACACAGATCATCTCACTCAATTCGACACTCGCCTTGCGAATAGTTTTATGTAAAGGGTATATAGTCAATGTTTAATGTAAAGGTGATGAATATCTTCATTTTATGCAATCTTTAATTGTTTACTGTAACCTGATTTAGGTAGGTAAATAAACTTTATAAAAGGGCATATCTTGTATACAATCATCAAGTAAATCAGTAATTTTTTTACTGTCTTAATCAAACATAATCAAATAGTAGTGATTTAATGTTTAAATATCTTACATACAGTAATAGCCCTACTCATTCCTATAAAACTTTCGAGTAGTTAAATTAAGTGTTTGTTACACCATTGGGTTATATTTAGTGTGAAATGTCTACTTTGAGGCGTTATCTTTTCACGAAAATTATTTTTGTACCCTAGTTAATTTTGTTAAATAATATTGCAATTTGAAGAAGAATATTGTTCATCACACGGGCAAAAATTCACTTACTAATGATAAAATTTACCACACTAACTCGCATTTATTACAACTATTTACTCAAATCTTTGACGAGAAGTCTATGTTGTGAATCAAAGCAAAGCGACACACAACTCACATCACTTCTCATGTAGAGTGGGCAGGTGTGTTTGATATCTCACGCACAACCCCTAAGTATATTATCCCCTTACATCAAGCGCTTTCTGACGTTACCTTACTCATGTGTCCAGCATCGCCAGCATCTCTTTACATCCTTGACACGAACAGCAAAATAACATTCCTTGTAGACTTGGTTTTGATAAATAAATAACAGACGAGTTGCTGAGGAGTGCTACAATAATTTCAAGGTCACCAGTTCAAATCCTAAGGGTTCGAAATTTGAATCAGCTGTCCTTTTGAACCTGACTTAGTTATAGCTGATCTTAGTTAGCTAAAGGCTAAATAGGCATCTCATTATTTTTACACTGTCTTTCATTCGTATTTGGTTATATAGATACGTCAGGCAAACTGTTTACATGTCTATAATCTATAATCTATAATCTATAATAACTTGGTACACGTGTAGAATTCATGGAATAGGTTTATACACCATCAATTTCGTGATCCGTCCAATCGGAGCCGTCCCAGTGGCTCTGGAGTTTCCCATGTTAACCTTATGAGAAATGGAATTAATGAATCTTAACAGCTGTTTCAATTAAACAAGTTGGTTCTGTTCTATGATGTTCAATAGCATTAAAGTTACAAGGATTACCAACAGGGTGCAGCACTATTATTTCTTTTACATTTATGACAACAGCTAATTTGCAACCAAAAGGTGAGTGAGCGTAGCGAACGAACTTCAACCTGGAGGCGAGTTAGCGTAGCGAACGAGCTAACCTGAAGGCAAGTGAGCGTAGCGAACGAGCTAACCTGAAGGCAAGTGAGCGCAGCGAACGAGCTCCAACCTAAAGGTGAGTGAGCGTAGCGAACGAACTTCGACCAGGACGTGATTAAATAATCACTTCATATAAAATAAGACAATTAAACGTAACGGTACTTAAATTATAAATAGTCAAAGGCAAGACAACGTCTGCCGGGTTCAGCTAGTTATTAGCCTATTTAAATTGGCTCTTATTTGATGCAACGAATGAAAGTAATTTAAATATAGTGATGCTAAGTTAATACACGGTAAGACATGATCAATACATAAAGTTGGCACGTGATGTCATACGTACAATGTATAATGCCTCAAAATTAGGCCTTAGTTTCAAATAAAACCGTTTGTAAATAGTTGTTTGTGTAACTAGTGTGCAAAGTGGCACTTTGCTGCACTTGAGAGAAGTGTCACGAGCCGCAAGCGAGTGTGGACAGTTTCTCGAGTGCAAATAATGGGTATAATCAGTATAAACAGATGAATTTTTACCAAGCAGTTTCAACATCCTCAAATTAACAACAAACAGATGAGCAAATAAGCCTACAAATAAAAATCAGAATGGAATTACACAAACATAATGGAAAATGTTGAAAGTAACTGTCCTACTTACACACCAAGAAGAAAACAGTGCATAGCCACGTTCATATTACTCCTTTGATTTTTCAGGCAACAGGTTTAATGAAACTCGTTTTGATGTTTCTGCTAATTCTTCTGATGTACAACTATATTTAAAATAAAATTCTCTGTGTTCATTATTTGCAAACATTTTACTTATAAATATGATTATTATTATTTCAAACACTAATAAAGATTACAAACTTAAGATTATGTTCAATCCAGATGTGAATGAAAATTGAATATTGACGCGAAGTATTGTTAGTATCAGTAGTCAACCAGCTGTTCGTAGTCGTAGTATATAAGTGTTGCCAACCTATTTTCAAGCGTACAAATCACACTGTATGCATTTCAAGCGAACACGTATAACGTGCTTAATAAAACCACACTGGTGTTGTTTGGTTGGAATACTGGAGTGCTGTAAAAAATAAGTGTGACAAGAGTAAGTAAATTCAGAAATTAGCTACTTTTAGTGTTAAAATCAGTACAAGGGTCAAGGAAGCCCGCTTTGTCAGGTAAATGTAGAATAACTGAATATTTTTTTATATTTTAAATCACTTCAAGTACTAACTCATGGCAAACAAACAGTTTAAAGCACTGTTAAACTACTAGTTTGTAGTTTATTAGAATTAACTTGTTTTGTCAACTTGGTGTTTCGCAACTCACGAATGTCTACCGTCATGTAACGGAGCCATCTTGCGTTGCCTAAGCATTACATGAGGTTTCTGTGGTCAAGAAGCAGGAAACAGGAGCTGTCGCCTCACCACAGACTATCCCAGAAATCCAACAACCGTGGAATCCACAACTCCAAACTCGGAAAATAACACCACTTAACACTCTGGAAACCACAAATATTTAACATTATATTCATGATGGTGTGAGAATGTTTGGAAAAAACACGTTTGAACGGTTGCAATAGTATATTACGTTACTAGTCCTGAAAATAAGTGTTTACCGGACGAGTGTGGTTGTTCCCGTGCGAGACGAAGTCGAGTACGGGATTACCATACGAGTTTTACGCCACACTACATTATTTTGACGAACTTCCCACGCAAGTATTTAGTCCAGAAAACAGCTGTTTGCCGCCAGCTTATTCAAATGGGGTTTCATTGCGTAATACTGTTCTGCAATGAGTTTTACCGGACACCAATCAGCTGATTATACTGTATTTAGGTGGCAATGAGTGGTTATAAACAAAAACATAGCCTCTCTTAGAGGTTATGACTGGTGATGTTTAGTCCTTTAGTTGGTGGAAATATATAAGGATGTGTACAGATTTATTAGTATGGCGTAAACTATCGTACGTAACTCGTCCAAAATGTGTGTACCGGACTCGTATGGTAATCCCGTACTCAACATCGTCTCGCACGGGAACGACCACACTCGTCCGGTAAACACTTATTTTCAGGACTAGTAACGTAATATACTATTACAGCATCGTGTCAAGAATATATTAAATGTTCACATTTGAACCTGTAAACTTAGAATATAACCGTATGATTAGTTGCAGTTAACATTTAAATTAGTTTTATACTAAATTTCAGTGTATAAAATTACACTACCTGGAACAGCTAAGTAAACACACTTGCTGATGTTAGTTAAAGAATTCCCCCAGAACGCCAAAAACTGTAATTGTTACTGAATTATAATTAGATAGAATTAAAAAAAAGCTTGGGTTGTATCCAAATAAATACGTTTGGGGTTAAAAAATCTATACATCCAAAGAGATCGAATTCAATCTATGGTACCATACGCAAAATTGTTGGTGGTTTAAAAAGGCTTTACCTTAAATTTTCTACGAGTGTCGTTAAAACTATTTACGCGAGTTGCGTACACTAATTGACCAACGACAGTGTTTTAATTACTAAATAATATCACTACTCATAACTTCTAAGAGAGGTTATGTTTTCGCTTATAACCTCTCATTACTACTGACAGTGATGCAACGAAACATTGTACCAACCACTAATCGCACCACTCCACAATTAAATTGGCTTGAACAGCTGATTAGTTGAGGTTCGAATCATTACAATTTTACTTCCTCTCTCTCGATCCTTAAACCTCACTGGACCGTTACCCGTGTTATTATGAGTTGTTATGCTGTTATGAAAGTAAACGATGCTGTTATGGGAAACATTTCAATTCTAAAAAACTGTACTGAAACGGCTACTTAAAAAAAAACAGTCGCAGGGAAAAACAATTAATTATAAATAAAAAAATCCATTTTTTTTATTTATTAAATGGTGTTACTGTAATGTACACGCTTCGTCCGAAATTCCTCAATTCCTCCTTCTCAGGCAACTGTTAATTTCCCTAATACGCAGGTTTGCTGTGACAGGTGTATTTTTTACTATTCCTATTGAAGTATATCTTGTCGGGAGCAGAGGTTGAGATCGAAGATAGGTTTGTGATTGCCAGACTGATGATATCAGAAAGCAGACACATCTGGTGACTAGACACCCATTACAGTTGTTGATGAAGATAAATGTAGACACCCGTGACATTAGACACCACAGTGGGAATTGATCTTATATAGCTGGGAAACTCAGTGTAGTGCTAGCCTGCCAATCAGAAGATCGCCGGTTTGATCCAGAGAAGTCAGTAAATTATGTTCAAAAGATGGCCAAGCTGCCCTTTATTGTATTAGCAGAATACCCGTCCTTCGTACGGGGTTAGCGTTATTGCAGAAACTCATGCTTTGTATTTGCTATGGAAGAGGCCACGGTTTGAGAAGATTTGGTTATTTTAATTTACGGAAGCTATAGTTGCAACACATCTACCATAGGCATAATGTTGTACCACTACACCTAAACAATAAAGAAGTAAACTATTGAATATTCGCATAATATCAAACCGTTATTTATAAATTAAAAACATAAACTTAACTGTAACAATCAATAGTTTTACTTATCTAATACTTAGAATAAAACAACGAACATTTTGATATATTTCGTGTTCTTCAGTTTGTTTACTAGATTCAAACTCGAGTTTTAAAACTTTTTCACGGAGAAAAATATTTGCACAAAAGCCTATTCGACAAAGAAATATTGGTGATGCATTTGAATAGTACTTGTTTATTAAGTCAAACGGGGTGAAGCCCGTGGGTAACGGCTAGTGTTTACCCGTATGTCAAAGGTTGGATTAGCAAGCTGTAAGTGTTCCTATCTTATCTTACTAGTGTAGTAGACTAACAATGAGTGTCTTGGTAACCACAGAGCCTTGTCTTGTTCTACTTACACCCACAAACGCATATATTCTCTGACGCCTTTCTCCCAACCAGGGTTTGTCTCGTTTCTAGCCAATAGTTTTACTAGTTATGGACGACTGACTGTATGAAACATCAACTTTAGATACTATACGTAAACTTTTCATCCGACAGTACAATTAGAAGCCAATCTTCCGTGTGCCGTTTCGGACTGCTGTGAACTTGATAATTGTATTTCATTACAGCATATGCGGCCTCAAATTATATATATTTTACCGCACTGCTTAGAAAGTTACGCCTTTGTTTTTTGGCAGCAATATAGTTACCGTCACTTTAAAAAATTCAAGAGATCAGTTTCTGTTCAACAGATATTCAAGTGGATCCCTAGAGCTTTTCAAAGTGTGTTGTAACTTTAAACAAACCAAAAATAACTACATACGGTACCAGAGACATATAGAGGAAACATAACTCAAATCTGCGACTCTGAAGTGTCTTTGTATGTATTATCACGTGGCGCGATCTTGTATGGTAATTTGATAATGACTCCCTGGAGCCTGGAGATCATAGAGAGAGATAAGAGACAGAACTCTCTCATCACATAGGAGACATTAGAAACTAAGAGTGTACTCTTAAACTAAGCGAAATGTCAAACAAATAACTCTCTTATCACATAGGAGACATTAGAAACTGAGAGTGTACTCTTAAGTTTAGAGAAATGTCACACAGATCTATTTTTTCTGCTGAGAGATAAAAAAAATCACTCTCATCACATAGGAGACATTAGAAACTAAGAGTGTACTCTTAAGCTTAGAGAAATGTCACACAGATCTATATTTTCTGCTGAGGGGCAAGAAACAAATAACTCTCTCATCACATAGGAGACGTTAGAAACTAAAAGTGTACTCTTAAGCTTAGAGAAATGTCACACAGATCTATATTTTCTGCTGAGAGACAAGAAACAAATAACTCTCTCATCACATAGGAGACATTAGAAACTAAGAGTATACTCTTAATTTTAGAGAAATGTCACACAGATATATATTTTCTGCTGAGAGACAAGAAACAAATAACTCTCTCCATCACATAGGAGACATTAGAAACTAAGAGTGTACTCTTAAGCTTATAGAAATGTCACACAGATATATATTTTCTGCTGAGAGACAAGAAACAAATACTGTAACTCTCTCATCACATAGGAGACATTACAAACCAAGAGTGTACTCTTGCCAGAGAGATAAACACCATTAAATTGTATTCAGTTGACTCATTAGAATAGGAAATTGTATAAAGGAATATGGCATCTCTCTAAATTTCTAACTTAAGTACCATTTTTCTGTTAACTTGTAGATAACCAATTACCTATATGCTTAGGGAAAGTTTCAACAATGTAAGAGGATGAAAAAAGTCACAGTGGAGACGGATTGGCCCCAGTGGGAATCAAATTTAGATTGATTGTTATCTTCGGGGCTCAGGTGGCCGACTCGCACAAGACATAAGGGGAGACTGCCGAGAGAAACAATGTCACAACAAGCAGTAACAACACGTGTTGAAGAACAAAATGACAAGACAACAATACAACAGCTGATCTGTAAACCTGCACACAAAGCTTGAGGTACAGTCATTGATTATTGGATACTGAAGTACACATTTCGGAGAAGTTGTAGCCAATTTGGTATTTTGAAAAAAAAAAACATAGTTAAATGAGCTACTCGCAGAATGTGTTATTTTACTTTACTTATCTTTAAGATTGAGTGAAAAAACGATATCAATCCTATTAGTTTTTGTTACTACAACTTTAGAATATGTGATATAGTTTTTCCTTCAGTTTGGCTTGGTTATAATGGTCTCTTCTTTATCAGAGGCTCAATTTGACTACGTTATTTTTTTATGCTTAACAATCTACAACTTTGAAATAGGAATAGAATGTTTGGGAAGGGAACTCGGTGGAGTTCGGTGGATGGGAAAGGGAACTCTTTAGAGTTTAGTGGAGGGGAAGGGAACTCTAGCTCCAAACACGTTAGGCTGATTTGCTACTCTTGAACGTCTAGTTCCAATCATAGTTATAGATAGCCTACAAACTTTTAGTTTTACTGCTGACACTTTATTGAGAAATATATATCTCTAGTTCGGGGGCAAAACGTGGAATTAAATGAAACTACAGATTATAATTACCATCCCCGTAGGGTAAATAGTACGCGTTACTTTTTACAGTTTCAATAACATTGAAAAAATGGTTCCGTCAATGGCATCAATATGTAAAATTTTTATTTTACAATCGAACGGAAATGGTAACGTATTGGTAACCTATTTGACCATTGTAAATTATTACGTATTTTTCAAGGTTATAAAAATCATAAATTTTGGTTTTTGACACTTCCAACATGTTGCTTCATTTTATTACCTCCTTTAAATATCGGGGAAAATATTTGGTAATATTCTAATGAATTAAGAGGTATATTTAGAAGCAAAGATATCAAGATTGTCTATAAATCACAAAGGACAAAGGTCTAGAACTGCCTTCAGCAACAGTTGTCTCTGGGGTACCATAAACTGAGGAACCCCTAGTCTCCTACGTGCGGCCAAAGAGGGTTCGCAACTTATAACGACTGTTTGAAACCGTCAACTTACTGTTTTAGAGGTCTTTGTAATAAATACAAGTATGTTGTTAAACAATTGTTGTTTAATAATATCCCAAACACTTAGTTTAAGTTACAAACATATTATTTCATGTCCGTTTAAGAAAAATACTAACGATTGAACATAGATTGACAAATTTTTTCACACACAGTAAATAATATAATGAAGTGGTTTGAGGAAGTGATGACAATATTTCATTTCAGCCTTGTCATACGATGGTTGAATTGCACACTTACTGATTTGTCACGACATATTTTAGTATGGTTTGAGTAAAACTTTTTCAGGATGTTAACTAAGCCTTAATATTATTCCTCCTTGACTTAATAAGTGGTGGTCTCTAATTGGTTGCTTGGAGGTGTGCAAACCTTGGCCACCAGGTTAGCAACACACCCCAGCATATTTTGAACATTAATTGACATTATAACGTCTAACATATTTTACATAAACTGATACGGAATTGGTTGTATATCTTTATGTGTCACCATGGATTAGTTATCAAGAACTGGCCTAACTGTACTTAGCACGATATATGCCCCTGAGGAAACCGAGTTTATATTGACGACGATCAGTCTGATACGGTGGGGTCGGGTGTTCTTTATTCCCTCTCAACTTTCCCGCCAAAATATCACCATCCAACAATGTGATCAACATTGACAAAATCATAATCATCTCCAACAATACAAGTTACATAGTAACACATAAAATATAAAAAAAAAACTATAAAATTTTCAAGATATGTAACATTGCGTCAATTAAATTAGTTAGAGAAGTAGAACGAAGAAAATAAAGTTCGACACACGGGCCAAAAGTGTACCTATTTTGAACTCTCGCTCATTTTTCATTGAGTAAATAAACTCATGTAGAAAATAGTTACTTTACTAACCTTGGGCCTTAGTGATGAATTATATTACTAACACAAGAATCGATGTATAGAAAACAAAACTTGTAGTCAAACATCGTGATGTACTCATCTCCACGTACCATCAGACGTCAATACTTGAGGCCAACAAAATTTACGTCAATTTTTAGTCCAAATTTGAAGGTTAACTAAATCCTTCAGGTGTATTTATTTATTAATGGTTCTTCTAAAGAGTATGCTAGTAAACGCTGATATGCCGCGTACCAAATTTGCAATAGTTATTGTTTATTTTTTTCTCTTTTAAGCCTATGATAATTTGTATGTTGCTAAATTAATTTTGCAGGTTGCAGTTTAAACTATCCTGCATTTTCCCCTTGTTTTATATGTTTTAAAAGTACTTAAATACAATTTTCTGTTGCGTTTCAGTAATCAATTTTTGTATTTTAATATTTTCTTACAATCATTCGGAAAGGAAATCTATTTAAATTGTACAACATCTTACAACTGTAGGCCTATTATCAAATCAGTTTTGCCTGTGCAATGGTCCGATATTACTAAAATCGTTTTTCATTTGGGAACTGTTGAACTATATCGAATGATATAGGCCTACCCTTACTAGGCTGCTATTTTTCTTTACGAGAAATGTGTGCAGATCAGAAAGTTTAATGAATTCGTGTATACATCTTCAATCTCCGTTAACGGTGACAAGCACAGGAGCCTGCCAATCACCAACTTTACCAAGTAACAAACAATTTTGTTGCCTCAACTTGTAATGAAGCATTTGCAGGTAAACTGCCTCTCCTGAGCTGTAAAACTTGCGACGCGATGCATACACATGTTCTTAAATCAGTTCGAAACTTCAAACTTGCTGCATACATTACTGAAATCATCACTCAAACTTTGTTACAACTCCGTATAATAATAATAACTAACTTAATATCCAAACTAACTAATATAACTAATAATCTAACTAGGTAATCTCACTAGTACGAGGAGCTTAAAAGCACGTTTTATTCATTAGTCATGAATGTCTATAAACTTTGCAGTAGTTACACAAGTACAACTTTATTAACGCAACTTTATTATGCATCTATAATAATCTATCTGAAAATAAAAACTCAAAACTGAAATATGTTAGCTAGCCAAAACAGAGTGATGTTTTAGGCTGAACTTTTAAGATGAGGTTGAAGGAAAATCCACACTCAAAAATGACCCAAATCATCCCGACCTGATAAAGATGTGATGTTGTGGCTTTGGAATCTCTTTCAAACCAAGTCCAGAACCATGGATATCCAAGGCGTCTTATAACTTTTCTATCAGCTGATACTATAAATCGATCGTGCCAACAAAACTCACTCCATGCAGATACAGTATGGATGAGAAACTATTTTGTAAGTTGTGGTCAGCTGTCGTTATGTAATAAAGAAAGTTTGCGAAAAAGTAACAATGTGATAGTATAATAGTGTGTTTCGTGCAATACTTGGCAAATAATAATAACATGATAATGAACAAAACAGTAAAAAATCAGTAACGGTTACAAAACGTCAGTTTACTCGGGATTTCTCCTGCAGCCCATTTCCACCTTTGCAGAACAAAAAGCAAACCACAAGACGCTGCAAATAAAAATCCCAAAGCTATTTAAAACCGTCCCTTTTCTAAACGCAAGGGTGGTGAAATCTTTTACCGTTCAGTAATATTTTAAGGAATCTTCCAAACGTAAAATTAAACCCGTATAAGCCACCCTCCCGCAGAACATCAGGGTTGTTTGTATTTCTCCCCTTTTTTCACGGTTTGATTTCTTTTTGAAATTAACTTTATTCACCTGTTTAGGGTGTGGCGCAATCGCGGTCTTAAGTACAAGATGTCACATTTAACACTGTAAAACTTATTAGGTATGATTATTAACTGAATGTCAGTATGTTCTTTAAGAATGGCTAACTCTAGAGTCTGTAAAAAATACTATTTCTAACTTGCAGACAAAAAAAAAACTAGCAGTTTAGTTTTAGACATAGGTGCATCAGACCACAAAGTTTTACTTTTGTCATTTGAGAAAATGTCCTCTCCAAGACTTAAGGGTGTAAATAAAAAACTTACTCGGAAGTTTACAGAAACAAATTTTCAAACCTTTGAAAACACACTAAATAATGTTATTTGGAACCCTTTTGAAACCTTTAATGTAGATACAAATTACAATAATTTTTTTACAAACTTTCTAAATTCATTCCACGAGGCATTCCCCAAAACAGTAGATCGTCCAAAGAATAAACGTAACAAAAATAACTGGATAACAACAGGAATAAAAATTTCAGCAGAAAATAAAAATAAGTTGCACCAAGAATCAAAATGGAATCGTAACCCTCAGTTTTTAATCTATTACAAAAACTACAGAATGGTCTTTAAAAAAGTAGTTGCATTAGCAAAACTGAAAGCTAATAGCGATTTTATTAAAAAATCTAAGAATAAAAGTAAAGCATCTTGGGTAGTAGTGAAAAATGAAACAGGACTTAATAAACAAATATCTGATACTCCAGTTGAGATTAAATTCAAACATGAAAGGGATATACAAAATTGTGCAGTATTGGTAGCAAATAAATTCAATAACTTTTTTATTAATGTTTCTCAGTATGCCAACAAATCAACAGATAAATTAAAAGCCACTCAGTTACTAATCGAAAATCATCCACGTTCCAAATTAACATTTAAATTTAGAAATGTTTTAATTGACGAGTTAAGAAAAGTTGTTACATCTCTCAGTAACACTAAGTCCTCAGGTTGGGATGAAATTCCTCTTTTTGTCATTAAAAGAGTTTTTAAATTTATAGAACATCCATTATGCCAAATAGTGAATCAGTCCCTTGAGGGGGGGGGGGGTTTTCCTGATAAGCTAAAGTTGGCTGAGATTAAACCTCTGTTCAAAGAGAGAGAGAGCGATGTCAACGATCCCTCTAACTACCGCCCCATCGCCCTTCTGCCTTGTTTTTCAAAGATTTTTGAAAAAATTGTAAAGATTCAACTAACAGAATATTTAGAAAGCAATAATTTAATAAATCCTTCACAGTTTGGTTTCCGCCCAGAACTCGGTACTGAAAAATCCATAACAAAAATGATTAACTACATTGCGGAAGCCTTGGATGGATCGCAGAAGACTGTGGGTGTGCTATGTGGCCTATCCAAGGCTTTTGACTGTGTGAATCATGAGATACTCATAGAAAAATTAAGTATGCATGGAATAAAAAATACTGAATTAAAATGGTTCATATCATATTTAAAGACCCGAAAACAAAGACTTATTTTACAAAAAATGCAGAGAAATTATAAATCAGAGTGGAACATTAACCCCAATGAAGTTCCTCAGGGTTCCATTCTCGGCCCTTGTTTATTTATTATTTATGCTAATGATCTATGCAATGCTACTAAGATGTCCACCTTTCAATACGCAGATGATACCGCTTTAATATGCACAGGACAAAACAATGAGTTCATTCAAGCCTCAATAACTAAGGAATTTCAACGCCTTGGGGATTGGTTTGCAGTAAATGGCCTGTCCATGAATGTGGCAAAAACTCAACTAATTCAGTTTTCTGCATCCAATATTAACCAAGAAATAATTGTAAATACAAACTTAACTACAATTCATTCACAACAGTCAATAAATTATTTGGGAATAGAAATCGATTCACAACTAAATTGGCAAAAACACATTAAAAACCAATCAAAAAGACTACGCTCAGCAACATTTGTTCTCACAATAATTCGGGATACTACTAATCTAGAAACACAAATAGTAGTATATCACGCATATTTTTCATCGATTATGAATTATGGAATTACTGTATGGGGCTCATCAAGCCAGGCCAAAAAAATATTTATTCTCCAAAAAAGAGCTGTAAGATTAATGGCCAGAGTCTCCCGTAGAACACATTGTAAAAATTTATTTATTAATTTTAAAATTTTAACTTTTTTTAGCTCTTATATTTACAAATTGGCATTAATGGTTAAAAGTGATTTCGACACATTCATGGACTGTCAACAATCTCATCCACATAACACAAGATTCAAAAATATTATAAAACCAGTTCAACATAGGCTTAAAATCTTTCATTTATCCCCTCAGTATATGGGACCAAAGATTTACAATAAATTACCCGCTGGGATTAAAAACATTGCCTCATTCTCTAAATTTAAACTATCTTTAAAAATTTCCTTTTGGAGAGGGCATTTTACTCTTTAGAGGAATATCTGGAAAATGAGTATATTTGAAAGATATTGCTTCTCCCATAGGTTTGTAGCTTATTATATGCTTTATTTCTTTTGTAAGCTATTTTATTTTAAAATGTAGTATAGTATTAGTATTAGACTTTGTGACAAATCACCTGTCAAGAGAATTGATGTAATGTGATGATGTTTAATAAATAAATAAATACAATTCTGGGATAGAACTAAAATGCTCCTATCCAACAAAACTGTAATTAAAGCTAAATTACTGTTCGTTTATTGAATGTAATTCAAACTGAATCATGAGAATCACGTTTAAAATCAGTACAAAATAAATGACATTACGTTCCTTAAGGGTACTTTCCTGATAAAGGGAACATTCATTATTATCGATGACTTTGTTTCGATATATCGATATTTTAGTTTTCCAAATTGACAACAATAACTATTAAAATAAATTATAAATAAAAATACTTTTTTAAAATAACACGTTTTTAAACGCACTAAAAAGTATAAAATAATGTATAAAATGTTGAGAGAATAAATACTTGTAAGATTTAAAACGAAAAACGTGGGGAGCACGCTGATTTACAATTAACTTCACCTATTGAAACTATTATGATCTATTGCATGCGCCCCACATTTTTCGTTTTTAATCTTACAAGTATTTATTTATTCTCTCAACATTTTATACATTATTTTATACTTTTTAGTGCGTTTAAAAACGTGTTATTTTTAAAAAGTATTTTTATTTATAAATTACTATCTAGTTTTTAGTCTTTAATTTGTAAATATGTTAAATCTATTTTATATAGCCTCTTAATGCATAACCAAAACCCAAAACCTTATTATCTGTAATCAGATGTTTTATCTTTACTTATGATTGTTTTATATTTTTAGAATATCTCGGGAGCAGAACCTGTACCTTTTAACCTCTGCTCTTCTACAGCTGACTTAAATTAATTTATATGTTTACATTCTTTTAAAATGTAAACATGGAAAATTTGGAAGCCAAATGGGCGTAGCCCAAGGGAAATATGAAAATTAAATTATATAATATTGCATTGTCATCTATTTGTGAGCTATGTTTTAAGTTTCAAGTCTCTAGCTCATCGGAAACTTCGTTTAAATTTGGTATTAAAATTTGTAGGAAAGCGAGCTAATAAAAACAAGCCCTTGGGGCGTAGTCCAAGGGAAATATGAAAATTAAATGATATAATATTGTATTGTCATCCATTTATGAGCTATGTTTCAAATTTCAAGTCTCTAGCTCATCGGGAAGTATCAAAATGTGCAAGAAAGCGATTTAATAAAAACAAGCCCATGGGGCGTAGCCCAAGGGAAATATGAAAATTAAATGATATAATATTGCATTGTCTTCCATTTGTGAGCTACGTTTCAAGTTTCAAGTCTCTAGCTCGTCGGGAAGTTAGTATACAATTGATTTCAAAATTTGTACCGGACAAGAAAGCGAGCTAATAAAAACGTTTTAAAAAACTGATTTTGTTTAGGCTAAAATAGTCTAATATATGGATTAAAAATGAAACTGTTCTAAGCTAACCTAACATAACCAACCAAACTTGCTGTACCATTTAAAAATTCCGTTTGGGTTTGATAATAGAAAAGGCAAGTTAAACACGGAATTTTTAAATGTTACAGCAAGTTTCGTTAGTTATGTTAGGTTATTTTTTTAGAACAGTTTCACTGAACAATATTTATCGTAGTTGTCAGCTGATATGTTTCAATTTGTTAATGTCAATATATCGAAACAAAATCATCGATAATAATGAAGGTTCCCTTTAACAGGAAAGTACCTCCTTAAGTTACCACAAGAAAAATACAATTTTTATTCAAATATTTCAATAAAAATCATTTTTTCATCAAGATACAATGTACGATAATGATTTTCTTCAATAAGTATAACATGAGGGCAACGTACTTTGTTCAGCACTTTTAATATCTCGGAAAGACAGAGGATGGATTAAAGATACAAGATAAGAATAAGTGCCAATATGGGCTGTTACAAATCTATGTTCTTTAAAAGAATAATACTGAAACAAATGGTTTTAAAACGTGTTTACTACTGCATAATTAATAAAGAGTAAATTCTGTAATCGCAGGCTTTTCACTCTGGCTCGTCCGCAGTCATTAAATAGAAAGGCCAGTTGTATTAATTACATCAAGTAAAAGACCACTGCAGAGAAACGTCATCATAGGTCATTATGTTAAATGTCAAGAAAAGAGTAAAATACTATTTTCTCATAACACCTGCACAAGTTCAATCCATCCGTCTAAAGGTATGACCAAGTTCCAAGTGATAAATTACTAGTTTTAACACAATTTGTTTCACAAGATGGGTAACACTATAAAAATAAAGAAGTATTACTGCAACACTTTAAAATGAAATAACACTAAATATAGACAAATATTTGAATTGCATCGTGCTTTTTTTAACCTATGTGGTTGTTTAACTTTAATTTCTTATTTAAAAAAATCTGATGTACACAAAACTACGGGTTTTTATTTAGTCGAGACTTTTAGTTATTACACAGAAGAGGAAATGGGTTCTGTAAAACGGAATTGAGGATATAGCCTGTGACCTTTGTACTCCAAAGATTGAAAATGTCTGGTGGAAATTACTTTTGTATAAGTATTTTCATTCTGGATCTTAAAAGGATTTTCAAAGAATTCACTTTACGCAAAGAGCTTATTTGCTTAGCTGTAGCATGGTCTGTAAAAAACTACAAACTTTATCTAGCTTTTACATGTTTTTTTATATTTTTATCAGGAAAATATTTATAACTCTAGGGGTTAGTTTATTTCTGTTTTTTACACAGTAATGTTAAAGTTTCCTTATTTAAATCTAGATAGAAATTCTCCACCAAATTCGTAGATAGTTTTTCGGAGAGGGCCTGAAAACATCGACTTCAAATTCCTTGTTTCGTTAGAGCATAAAAAAGTGTAAATCAGCTGATTGTTAAAACATGTGTCCAACATCATTTAGAAAAGGAGTAGTACTTTAAATAGATTTTTTCAAGTTATTAGCGAATTTCCCTATAGGGAAGTAGCTATTACCGTAGGTCTCATGGTAAGACCTAAGCCCGGGACCGATTTACTTTTTTATTTTGATGTCCCCAGAGGCCAAAAACACCATTCATTCAAATTTTTATACATCTATATATAGATATATATATATATGTTTCAAGTTATTTCAAACTTATTTCTGCATGGTTCAATTCAGTCGTCACCACTCACCAGATAAAGCTTGGAGCAGTCTGGTGAATGCATGGCAATCTACTATGAATCATACAATTTGCCAGGAGGAGTTGTACCGGTTATTACTCTATGTATAAGCCACCTACACCACACTTACTCTATGTCCAACAATGCCTGTGGTGAGAACTATGCTGATTAACTCTATTCATTCACAAACGATAAACCTGGCTTCACATCTAAGGTTGGATACAAGTTTTAATTCACAAACTAGAGCTTATTATTCTCAACGTTTCATATTTTGCATTGTAAATGGTGTATTATACTAAATATGTGTGAATTGATACACAAATTAAACTAAATTAACTATACAACTTAAGAATTGTAAAGAAAGACTTGTAGGGAAAGATTTTGAAGTAACCGAAAAGGACCATACTTGATTAGCAACATGTACTTTCTTTATTTACGTCTATTAATACAATGAAGAGATCAAAATATAACCTAAATTTTTGTGATGCATTTTAGAACATTATACAACTTCGTGAAACTGCATAACACAACTCTACTGAGACTACAACATTAAGCTCGTATTTAAAAATAATAGTTGATAAAAATCAAAGAATTAGAAGAGACCTTTTGGCATCACATCAGTTAATCAGTTTGCAAATTAATGAATTTTAAATATACTCAACCTGTTGGAAGCGAGTTGGTCTAGTGGTGGTGCTGGGACCTCGGTCTCCTGAGGTCCCGGGTTCAAATCCTGACAGTCACCAATGAATTATTTCTAAATAATAATGTCACAACTTCTAGTCTGAAGTAATGTTGAAAAATCGTGGGCTAGAGCCTAAACAACATGTTGTACCAATAGAGACAGTTTGTATCAAAATATTGTACGATTTTGTTAATAGGAGTAACCTACGACCGTTTTTTTAACTAGCCTTTTTAGTTCAGTTGTTAGAATTTAAAATATTCACTTTACAGCATAATTTACTTAATTTACAGCATTTTTTACACTAGTAAGGGACCAATGAGGTTCAAGGATTGAGAGAAAAGAAGTAAAATTGAATGCTTCGCGATCGTTGCGTAAACTAATGTTATTCTTCTTAAGACTACGTCTCAAAAGTGGTGGTGAGTTTCATGAAAGATAATGCATTATACATACAGATAAACGTCTTAACGCCTTTATGCAGTCAATGAAGTCAGAGAGTGGAATTCGTGACTGTAATGATTCTAGACCTACAGCGCTGTTTAGGTTTCTCACCCTGATGTTGAGAGTACAGTAAGGAACAGTCGATTACACTTTGAACCATGTAAAGTTGAAATGCCAAAACCGCTTTCAAGTAAAATTTCCTGGCTGAAATTACTCGACGAGCCTTCCTATGAATGCGTGTTACGCTAAACACTTTTAGTCAATGATACTAGTTCATTGTTTAACTTTTTTCTCAACTTGAATAGATGGTGTATTCAAATTATTCCAACATCAGCATCATTTATAAAGAAGCAAAATATTCAGAGCTAAAAATTAGACACTTAGCAAAATACGTGGAAAGGAATTTACCATTATGATTCAAAAGTTTTTATTTTAATGATTTGTTAAACCAAACTACTCCAACGGTATTGATGATCTAATCAATTTACTATTCACAATGTATGTCTCCAAACATGTTAAATCGTTCGAGTTATTAATTTATTTTTACTGTTTATAAGGGTTTGTGCGAAAAAACCAGTGTTTTGTCGCTTTTTACAGGTATGTTACTTTGTCGAAGTACAAAAATCAACATAAATTATAAACAGATCGTTCATAAACGTTTCTTATAATCAAAGGAATACAAATCTCTGCCTCTGTGCAAAGAAAAGAATTTGTACCCATTAAACGAAATTAGGAAGGCAAAAAGCAACATAATCAGACTTTAACTCGATAATGCTCTTATCAAAGTAAACCCCCTAAAGTATACACCGAACATAGATTACGTACACTAGATATTTAACAAAAAACATGCTAGATACTAGCCCAAGTTGTACGAATTCATCCGTAGTAGTTATAGCAATGGAAACTCTTGACCACAGACGTGATTTTAGTCAGGCAAACGTTCAGTATATTTGTCTATCCATATACATAATTATCTGTTTCTTTTAATCCCAACTTTTACCCTCTGCACAATTAGTAAAATATATAGTAAATTACCTACCAGTATGTTCACAAACATTTTTATATTTTAAAACTATTTAGTTATTTTGGATCCAAAAGGTTACTTTAGATCTTGGTTACGTTATTAGTTGTGGCTGTATGCCCATCTCAATCGGTCATATAAATGATAAAGATAAACATAAACTGTGTTTTACTTTAAACACTCTCTTACATAAAAGTAAAGATTCCCTTAATATTTGTATGTTCTCAATTATGCCATAATCATCCAGGTTTCTCTTAATAGTTATTAGTCTTATCATGGTGTCTTCAGTTTTATCTTTACTGAGTCGATTTAATTAATGCTGACTTCCCTGTAATTGAGCCTCAAGACAAAATCACAGAGTTGAAATGAAGTCGGGAAATGCTCGAGGAAAGTAATTAATTAAAGTTGGGTGATTGTCTTTCCCTAATATCGCTTCACTTGAAGTTTAACAGAGGGAGGCATACGAGTATATGCAATATGCTCCACTTAATCTTCCGGTGTGTAGGCTCGCTTGGTATTCTGCCTACACCGATACGATTAAAATTAGAATGTTCTTGATCTGTATTACACATTTTGTATATATTTCGCTGTCTTTTTATACACAGTTTATAAAAGTTAGTATTTTTGTTGATGACATTTTTTGCGGTTACTTTAACATGGTGTTTCCAGGCATTTTAATTTTTTGAAATTTTGATTTTAATGGTGGTTTTCTTATAAAATAACGGAAAAATATTATTTTTACGATTGAAATGTATTATGCTATGGTCCTTTTATTCCTGTACCACCCACCCAGTTTTTTTTATTTTTTCGTATCTCCCCATAAAAACCGTGCACGTTTATGAAAATCTAAAACTTCTCTACATACATAGATGAGTGACATGCCCAATTTCATCAAAGTCGGACCAAAGGTGTAGTCTGTAATTTGGTACACATACACACACATTATTAATGTCGAGCTAATGAGAGAAAGTGTGTGTCAGGTTGCTGATACCGTTTATTTACATATTGTAAATCACATACTATGCGATCTCATGTATCCAATAAAGTTCGTGTTGATACTAGAAGAAATTTGACTGTTGACAGATAGTTTAGGAGATAACCAGTGAAATTCTCAATTGTTTAAAAAAAAATCATGCTACATTGGACCCTACTCCATTAGGGTCACACAGTTCGAGTCTCGTATGCTTGATTTTTCTAGTTTTATCACAATGCTTTAATCGTTTTGATACAAATTAGTCTCTTATTTTACGTAATGATGGCTGGAGAGTTTATACATATTTTTTTTCTTGTTCAAAAACAAGAATCACTGAAAGAATAAGTTGAACAAGAGTGCCCCGTCTGTCAAAACTCTATAGGTGTCAATTCCCTCAGATTTTTAAACCACAGTTAATTGGTTAAACACACAAATTTTGTTATTTCAAATTTAATTTTCCCACCTTTCACATACTTATTTGCAGTAATACAGGGTGATTGATATAAGTGTGCCAGCCGTTTTATTCGAAAACCATAAGAGATATCAAAAAAAGTTTAATGGTAAGTGCCTTGGATTTATTATTTTAAAAATTATAGTCAAGTCGAAAAAATTTTTTAGCCGCCATTTTTCCAATATGGCCGCCAACATTGATTTTTCTTATGGAACACTCTGTATTTTATGATGTATTCCGGTAGAAAATGTAATTGTAAGACGATTTTATTCTTGTGATTTTATTCATAATCCTAACCGTTTCAAAGATATTTATGGTTTAAGTTGTGAAATTTCGAATAGTTTTCGAATATAACAGCTGGCATGCTTGCTTAGGCCTTTATCAAAACTCTTTCTCATGCCAAAATTTCAAAACTTTAACCATTATTATCTTTGAAACGGTTAGGTTTATGAAAAAAATCACAAGAATAAAATCGTCTTAAAATTACATTTTCTGCCGGAATACATCATAAAATACAGGGTGTTCCGTAAGAAAAATCAATGTTGGCGGCCATATTTGAAAAATTGCGGCTAAAATAATTTTTTCGACTTGACTACAATTTTTAAAATAAAAAATCCAAGGCACCTACCTTTTAACTTTTTTTTATATCTCTTATGGTTTTCTAATAAAACGGCTGGCACACTTATATCAATCACCCTGTATATATTGCAATGAAAACCAACACTGTTTGAAATTCCCGTTGGTGAACACGTTCTAAGCAAACATACAGTAAGCACCGTTGATCGACACATTCTGCCCATACTACCTATATATTGTTGAGAATTACATTGCATTTCCACTTATCAGTTCCATCGTGTGATTTGCTGTTGCAACTCCGTTCCACAACTGTTATTGCTGTTGGCACACCTCTGGCTAGAGATAGACCCGTTATTTATCGCGGACCCGTTATTGTACCGTGTTTCTAAATTATATTGTTCTCGCGAATAAATCGTAACACTACATCTCTCGTTGGCATCTCAGCAGACGCTACCGTCTGGCCTCCAGTTGGTCTGGAGTAGTGGTTGATCACACTTGATTGTTTAAGTAAACAGCTGGTAAGTAAACAGCTGTTCCCAAATACGGCAGTGTCGACAGTGATTTTTGGTCCGGGTGATGTACTAATTTTGTTAATTTAGCAAGTTGTGGTAAAATTCACTGTTTCAACCATTGTAAAATCCGTGCGTTCTGGAAACCGAAGTTTTTTAGTGGTCCAAGCTTTGGTGAAAAGCATTTATCCGACATGTCATTTACTTGACAAGCCAGTTGAATTGTGAGGAAATACGCTCGATATGGAATTTGTACGTCAGGACAGTTTACCGAAAATTAAAATTAAATAAATGGTAGGCACCCGCAAGCATTGTGTTCCTATAAAATATTTACCGTTTACTTCTAAGCGGTTAACTCTTCTTGGTCTATCAGAAAAATAATGGTTTGTTCAAAAATTATTATGAATATGACATTGGTATTGTCGTTCAGAAAAAGCAACTGAACAATAGGATAGTTTTTGCACGAAGAAAAGTTATATTTAATGTTCCCCGGGTTCAAAAACCAGTGCTTATTCTTAGAATCTAATGGCGTTCCAAAAACAGTTTACGGATACTAGTGCTATATCAATATACAATCCTACACATTTTTACACGTTGGTTTGGGAGATATAGTATTGGTGGAATATGTATGTTTATATATATCCTGCTAGTGGCAAAGTAAGGTTAAAGAATACATTCAGCCCATCTTGCGCGGAGCTACGGACTTGGGGGAAAATGCCGTTTTAATTCCACATTACAGAGACGAGTTGAAATATCGTAATGTTCTTCAGAGAAGCGGAAAGTTTCTTGAGTTGTAGCGTTTAAGTGTCTCCTCTTGGACGTTTTATTAAACGAGCGAAGGGGCTGAGATTCTAAATCACGGCCTTGAGAGTGAACCAGATGTCTCTTTGTCTGGCCAAGGTACGAGCGAGGGCTTTACTTGTGAATTGATTCCACAATACAAAAATAATAATTTGACAGTCAAGAAAGCATCGATACTTAGTGCTGAAATCGGTAACAATTTACTGTAAAAAAATATGTACGGACAGTTTGATTCGAATTATGGTATTTCATTATTCAATATAGAAAATTTTACGTTTTTAAACGTGATGATAACGAATTTCAACCCAAAGCTATGTCGAAGCATATACTTCAACAAAAACAAACTAATACCAACGCTAATGTTCAGGATATATTTCATACTGGTTTTAGATTTCAAGATACGATTAAAAGTAGGTAACTTGAAGCTATTGGAACTTACCATTCAGCTACCTAATTATTACCTAGTCGACTAAGTAACAACTACTTGCTTACATGTATGATACAAGTAAAACATGTATTCCCAACAAACCATTAAATTGCAATATTGAATATAGCATCATTGTATAAAACAACTAAAAACAAAGAAAATACAGGGTTATTCTTGTGAAGTATTTTTAATCTGTTGCAAACAAAAACGCGAGTGCAATCAAAAAGCTCGAGAGGGTGAAGGGAAGGGGATGAAGAAACCCAAACTTTGTATCTTGGGAGTAATTTAAAGTGGAATCTCAGTAAAAACACACAACTTTTGAAAAAAGGGATAAATTCTACACCAGGTAAGGTAAATGCACCAGTAGCTGACAGTGCTCCAGAAGCTGACAGTTTGAGTTTCTTTACATAATAATGTGGTCTCTTAAAAATATTTACACATGATTGCATTGTTAGAAGAACATATGTTTATTCTTGATTTGTTTACAAACAAATCAGTGAAATTTAGCCCATACTTGCTGAATGGTGGTCGTTTTAAAGCGACCCTGTCTGTACACATCACATTTAGTCGATTCCCTTAGTGAAATTGTTAAGAAGGTAAGTTTGGTTTTTTGTCATTTCGCTAAATTTCTTAAATAGTATTAATGATTAGGCTCATTATTTTTATCAATTATACCTTTGTTGACAATTTCATGATAAAATTGGGGTGTTAGGGGTTTTGGATTTAAAATTATATCAATGTCAGGCTTTGGTACACAAAAGCCATACAAGTTCCACTAGCTGACAGGGGATATTTGCTACTTGCACAATATTAAATTGGTTTTACCCATCGAAATTTGCATGCTCTTTATAATTTATCACTCTTACTTATTTATTAATAAGTCAAATTATCTTTAAAAAAATGTATATTTTTTTAAATATATATAATACTAGTGTACATGTTGCTCGAAATCGAGCATTCGCAAAGAAGTGAAGGAGTTTTTTAAAAACAAATTTATTAATTATAAATTTATCTTATTTAAGAACAAAATAAGTCATAAATTCTGATGAGTTTAAAAGAGTCAACTCAAAGATTACGTAACTAATGATAATACCCACAATGTACTTAACAGTTCAATATAATCAACATTTCTTGTAAATATTTTATCATTTTTCAAAAGCTGACCTGGCTTTTAGTTTATTGTAGAAATGTTTCCCACTTATAGCCGCAATAGGTTGTCCATGTTGGTCTTTGTCAATGATAATGTAGTCTGCATGGTATCACCCATTGTCGCCAGTACGTTTACAAATTTCAGTCTTTATTTTAATAGCACCAAATAACCATTAACTACCTAATTTTCTGTATAACCTCTCTGTCACAATTTTACAATCAACATAAGTTCTTCTTCTCACTTTTAATTTCTAACAACAGCTGGAGTTTCATAACAATGTTTGTTTCCCATGTTAATCTTATGGAGTAATACGAAACTTAAAAGGGCCCCAGGGCCTCACTCTCTAACTATTTCCCTAAAAAGAAAGTTTCCTGCACAACTTCACATTACGCTCTTTCCAACGACACCAAAAACATGTCAATCGGTTCAGTAGTTTCGGAGGAGTAATTGTCACAAAAATCCTGCTTGCGTATTAAATAAGTATTTAGATATATATATACATTTTTTTAAATGTAAATATTTTTTATTTTAAAATATGTAAAATAAATTTTCTTAATAACGTTTTACATGATTTTATAATTTAATTATTAAGTTTGATTTTATTCGTCTTATAAATTGTAAAACCCTTAGGTTTAGCAGCTAGTACATTTATAGTTCCAGTGTCAGCTACTGGGACAACTGACAGTCAGCTACAAGCACTTTTTTCACTGTCAGCCACTGGAACACGTACAAAGGTTGAATTAAGTTTAAAAATTTTATAAAATATATTTAAAAAACCCTTTTTGTATAACAAATTTAAAAACTACACTAAATTTAGAATCACATAAAATCCGTAATATCTCTTTAGTTCCTATTTATTTAAAACCACGGATTATTATGTGCTTATAGTTTCTTATACTGTCAGCTACTGGTGCGTTTACCTTAGCTAAAGCTGTTATTGGTTTGAATATTTCAAGCTGTTCATAAAAGGTGGACTGTTGTTTAGTGCCCAATTAAAACTGTTTTTGAAATTCATCATTAGCACTTCACTTTTTACCGAATTTAATATATTACTCATTCCACAATATTGTACACAGGATAAACTTTCAGAGTGTTATAAAAAGATTCACAAAAGAAGCTAAAGTAATTGACAATTATGTGTTAATGCTATAAGGAAATACAAATATATGTTAAATACTGAATATGTGTTTTAAATGTAAATAATACTCATCCTGGATAGTTCGTTACGAAATAATTTATTCGCTGAAACGTTTAAGAGTCAGTTTCTGAAAGGGAATCCTAATTATATGCAAACAAGAGAGCGTGACGCTTTGTGAACATCAAATAGGCAAAGAAAAGACTTTTGTCGCATTGTCTAGAATGTCTCCAGTTTCATGCGTTTCCATATTAAGGCCGATTTTATTACTGTCGCGTTTTCTATTGGAGCTGGGATATTTAATTGAACATCAGATTTCAAGACGAGCACACCTTTGTACTCAGAATTACTGTATTGAAATCAATTTATTGTACAAATTGGGTTTTGATTATCCCGTGATGTTTAATTTATAATTTGAAGCAGCTACCTGTCATTACTGTAAATACTTTAAAAATCTATAATTGTGAGTAATATTTTCCTCCTTAAATATTTGATTGTGTTTTACATTACAATGCATGCTTGTTGTTGCATCGGTGTCATTTTATTTTTTACCTAACCCGCCATGTTAAACTTCTCTATCCCAAGCGTTATGTATACAACTTCTTTACTTCTCGAGTGACTCGCTTCCGCTCGTTGCACAACATTCACCTGCGTGATGTAAAAACGCTCTTACTACACTTGTAAGGTAAATAGCTATTACACGGAAAGGTAAAAACTCCACCAGTTTATTTATTCAGAGGTACCGTGTACAGCAACTTGGCTAATTAACTTCAAACGTAAAAAAAACTAAAAGACCCACTATAAAAAAATTATATCAAACTTACGTAGCTCAACTAAAAAACAGTTTGCGATACCGAGAATTTCTAAATTTATGTTTACTTTATTTTTTACTTTTTCATATACAATATTGCACTAAACAGAGTGAAGTTAAGTTGGACTTTCATCTTACAACTCTTGTTTAAGGTTATAACGAGAGCACTTCCGTGAAAACAAAAGGAATTTATGGACGATAAAAGTGAGAAACTACGCTATGTGACTATCTTACAAAGCTTGCAAAATATAGTTCCTTAGTCTTCACTAGTCTGTTCTCTTAAACAAAGAAACAGTCCTCAGTACCAACATAATAACTTTAGGCTACATATACTCTTCAAATTCGGTTATTATTTTTCTAGTAAACGCCACGAAAATTACTCAATAGAAATTTTAAGTGGTTCTTTAGATCTAACGTATCCAATGTAAAGAAACTACTTGCTTTTCTTCAGATTTTTTTAATTTAATCTACTGTAATGATAATGACATATATTATTCATTCATTAAAACGACAGTGTGTACACGAATCCATAAAACAAAACTAATAACACTGTTAATGTCACAGATTGGAATGTTAAAAAAAGTTTATTGTTTCATACAACAAAATACTATTTTTACTAGAACATTGATCTTGAGTGTGAATCAAATGCATCCCTTATTATGCTTGGTACTTAGGCCAGACCATCGAAGTATGTGTTATATACTTCGATGGGCCAGACCCCTATATGGTAAATCCCAAGTTAAAAGAAGCCGTCAACCTCTTCCAAAAAGATTTCTCTATGTTTACTCAAAATAATAAAAGAAAAATCTGGTTATTCTTCGTAATACAAATAAAAAATTTTGTATTACTAGGATTAATTTGGTAAACTCAAGCAGCGGTCGTTGCAAGGTAGGCTCTTTAGCAGTAAGATGATATCAGGCTAAGGAAGATTGAACGTGAATGTTTACCGGTCTCAGGGGCAAAATAACATCCCAGAGGCCAAAGTTCACTGTTGTAACGGCGTTTAAAATGTTCAACTTCAAGTTAGCCGCTGGCAATCTCTTGAAATTGGGTTTACGTCAGGTTTAATCTATGGTTTTACTTTTCAATCGAATCAGGATATGCATTGTAGAATTTATATTATGAGTTCGAATAGAAAAAAAAAACTAATTCATTGTAGTTTATAATTAATGTTTACTATGGAACTATACAATGAAAAATGTGCTATTTATTTCTTATAGTTATTAATATTGACCCATTTTGTAGGATACTGCAAAGTGTTACAAGTTAGCGAATTTCCCATGATAAAATTAGCTATTAACGTAGATCCCGTGGTAAGACCTGGACCCAGGATCGATTAACTTTGTCGTTTCGATGTCCGCAGATGCTAAAAATAAATTTTGACTGTGGAAACGAGGTTTCCTGTCCGATTTATGGAAGGAAAATGGGTTTTTAGATTTTTTGGCCTTCAAAACATAATAGTTTAAATTTTCTCCATAGAGTTTTGTAGTTCTGAAAAAATAATTAAAGTGTTGTTGGGAATGGTTATAGAAAAAATCCTGTAAAACTGTCCATTTAAAACCCCTATTTTATTCTTATGGAGAATAAGTAAACAAAGCTACAGTTAGCCTGTTTATGAATATTCTGATCAAATGTTTGGCATGTTTACATATCCTATTTCAACAAATTAAATTTAAGGAAAAATAAGGAAAGTTTTTACACACTAACTGTAGCTGGTTTATTTAATAAACACCATGTTCTTTATTTTTTTACTCTTATTTTTCAATTCAACAGTTGAGTTTTTGGACAGAGAGTTAAAAATTAAAGAACATGTGTTCATTTAAAGGTGAATAAACCCGCTACAGGTGTGTGTAAAAACTAGAGACAGGACTTTCCTTATCTTTGTTTCTAGTACTTTGCACACAACTACAGTTTCTAATCTCTATAATCTATTAAACAGCTGATCTTAGTTACAAATTACAAAAAATACAGTTTAAGATCCGGTGCAGTAATACGTCAGGAGTCATGGGGGTACTACCCCCCCACATTAGACTGATCGCCGTCAATCCAAATTTGATTTCCCCGAGGAGGCATAAGCATTGTTGGGTCCAGCTGTTCATGACACCAGACCCGACTCTGCTCACAGCTGGAACGGTAAAGAGTCTCATTCTGTAAATAAATTGTTATCCAAATCTCATTTCGTCTCAGCCTAGACGCTGAGGATGCCTCTTTACTCCAGGTGCGAAACGTCGTCCAAAAGAAAATTCTATCGATACCGAAAACCACCACTATGGATTCTAATTATATTGGGGTAACCAAAAGTTCAAATGTGCTTTATATTTGATAAAAAAGAGTTATGCCTACGGTATGTGTTAAATTATATTTAAAAGAGGGGATTTTAGAGCAGCTCACGCTATCTTAGCAAAAACGAGTGTTGTGACAAATAACATTCCGGATAGCATTTGCATGCGATCATCAGAGCGGGGACTTTAGGAGGGAGTTTTTGAAGGGAAGGGAGTGAGTGATGTGTGCGCTGGTGATAAGGCCTGTGTGAAAATGGCAACCATCAAATGAGGAAATTGACTTGTAAATGGTAAAGAGGGGAGTAATCCCTAAAATTCATACAGGTTGTTGATGAAAAAATAACAAAACGATGATTCGGGTTTGTTATAGGTACTTTTGGGTAGAAAAATGTTACCCAAATATGTTCAATACATAAATAATTTTTTTTAAGTTGTCGATTCGAGAATTCTTAGTTATAACTAGTGTACCTGTTGCTCGAATTCGAGCAATTGAGAAGCATTACAGGCGTTAAAATTTTAAAAGAATAACGGTCATAATTTCCGATGACTTTATAAAAGTCGACTCAAAGATTCTGGAAATACTCACGATGTACACAACAGTTAGATATAATCAAAACTGTTTGTAAATATGTTATCTTTTTTCAAAAGCTGATTTTGTTTTTTAGAATTTTCTACAAATGTTTCCCACTCATAGCCGCATTAGGTTCTCTATAATAACGATTATAAATGAAGAAAAAAAATATTATTTCTATTTCTTCTGCTTGGTTGGGTTCTTTGACTTTCTTATGTTTCCATTGTTTGCAAATCGGCTCTTTCAATGATTGCTCAAGAAATGTAGCACAGTGTTAACTCAGTTTTATTTTTAGTAGGCCTATATCAAATTGTCCAGGATTTCTCACTTTTTTCCATTGTAATAATTACACCAACCCAAGTATCGTCTACAGATGCAATACGCCAAAGAATATCATCTACGTGCAACACGCCTACGTACAATCTCCAAAAAGTGGTAAACAAAGGCAGAAACCAACCCATACAATAGACATAAAGTTAACTCCATAAGAAATAATTTTAAGAGTTACTGTGATATTAGGATTTTCCACTGATTTGGCAATAGAACACTATATTGCAAAACATGACACGATGCAGAAGAAAATTGATTTTAAAATCAGAAAAAAACCATTGCAAATACTTCATTTTGACAAATTCAGTAAATCACAATTTAAATATTAACAGCTGTTTCATTAAAAAGTAGTGTAAAATTATACATATTGTCATAATGTAAACAAATCTGCTGAGGGGACTTTAAAGGCCTCTGGGGCAGAGCCCCAAGAGGGTATTTACCTCGTTTCTCTTTTGATGGCTCATCTACAGACCAAGACCTTTCTTTAGAGACCCCTACCAAGTTTCTACGCCCAGCCGTTCTCTGAAATTAGCTGTGACAAAAACCCGTCCCCCCCCCCCATAAGAATAACATGGGATGGGAATTTAAAGGCCACTGGGGCAGAGCCCCAAGGGAATTTACCATGTTTCTCTTTTGATGGCTCATCTACGGACCAAGCCCTTTTTTAGACACCTCTACCGAGTTTCTACGCCCAGCCGTTCTCTCAAAATAGCTGTCACAAAGAAAAACCGTTTCAAATTAATATATAGATTCTAACATTTTTAGCTTTACGTTACTACAGTTTCGAAAAATTATTTGATCACTTTGTTAAATCTTAAACTATGATTCTTAGTACAACCGGTATTAGTTCAAAATGAAATTTAAAGTATCTGGATATAAGATTGTTTAGGAAAAGCTATTGCAAAATAAAATGCAATGCTTTGCATCAATTTTCAAAATTAATGTAATAATATAAGTAGTCGAAAAACGATTGCATACATACGTTTGAGAATAGGACTTAACAAAACCATTATAAAATTAGGTATTTTCAATTGTGTAAATCTATGACTAATGAGATACTTTGGTCATCTTATCATATGCTAATAATGAGTAACTATGCATACGAAGTAACTAACCTAACCTGACCATATGATTAACATGTGTAATAATTTTATACTGAATGAAATCAAATTGATTACAGTCTAATCCTAAATATCTCTAAGAACGATATGAGAACCTTGTTAATTGTTATAGCAATCGATTTACTGGTAGAGTTATCTATCAAAGTTCAACATAAATTCAATTAAATTTTACAAACATATTTTGCAAATGAACTTGAACAACATTTTAACATCTTCGAGTAATAGCTGAACAACATCTCAGAAACTTTTATTAACAAATTACCAACACTCGAAACCCCTGTTGTATGAACGATAAACCGCAACATTCAAATTAATAACATTTAGAGAACATTTCTCGATTGTCTTGTATCTCGTGTTTGCATTAATAGGACATCGGTCCTTCTCCTTGGGGAAATTTGTGCCTACAGTAGGAATTAGCGAATCAATAATTTTGTAGCTATTCTTTAACAATACATGTAAAATTTAACTAAATTTTACAGGTTATTTACATTATTCGTGTTGTATTTAAGCTACTTGAAATGTTTGAAATGAAATGAAACTACTAAAATGGGAGACCACGATTCACGTTTAATATTTTTGAAAGAGTAGAAATTGTGTATTTAGAGAGTCATACGGTCATACTAAAGTAAAAGTAAATATTAATTTGCATCCTATACGTTTAAGAACTTAAATATCAGGTAGTTATCATTGAGAGTATATTTTTTCTATATTTATGTTGAGTTATTGCTGGTTTCCTCGTATTTAGTTATATTTTATTTTTTTGAAGTCTGACTAGTGACTACAAAGTAAGCACTTGATCAGTTTTTCCCCAAACATATGAAGTTTCAACGTAATACAGTACTATACGAGTATGTACAGTGAAATGATGTAGGCTATACTGATACTCATTTTTTTATAAGATTATATACACAGTATGCTAAAAAACTATGAGATTTATTTTTCCATAATCTGAAGGTTTTTCAATGTTACTCAAACTACAGATACTTTATACTACCATGAAGAAAATATCCCATTCTCATGTAGTTTTTACATATTAAAAAAAATAATTTAGTCGGATTTAGCCATTGATAGAGTGGGCTGCTGAATTATGGCACATTTTTTGTTCCCATCAACTATCAGCACTGTATGAAAAACTGCGAATGATAATAAAACTTACAATAATAACATCACACTCTATGAGAGGTTCACTCAACTATCTCCTCTTAAAATTCCGTCCATATTGTAGGGTATTCCTAAGAAGGATTTTTACAAATAAATTGGACTGTATATGATGGGATGGTAATTTAATTTTTGTTACAAAAAATAATGTTATGGACTTTGGTTTTAATTTAGATACAGTTAAGCAGTTACGTTACCACACATGATGTTGTGGAAGGTCTGGTAGAGTATGTTTCTTCTGATGAAATTATATATTCTACAAATAACAGTTTTATAGTTTAGATTTTAGCACATACACAACTTAAGTTCACAATAAATTAGTTAATTGGTTACTCAAAGAAATAGTTAATTGAATTATACATTATAAGAGGAGATAAGAATGAAATAGCTACACAAAAAGATATGAAGAAGGAAAAAAACACAGTTTTTGAAGCAGGGAATGTTTACATTTATAAATTTGTATTATTGTATTGTTGAGGCCATGTGGGGATTTTGTAATAGGGTCTCTCTCTCCCACACGAATGATCAGCTGGCCTGCTATTGAATACTGAACACATATAGATAGGAATAATTCTTCAGTAGGTGGCCTAAAAGCAAAATACATCAAAAAAAAAGTTCAAACGGTAAAGGACTTTTGGTTAGCAATTAGTATTAGAAGTGCCAACCTTAAATAATGCGAAAGAACAAACTTGTCCTAAAGATTGACTTTGATGGATTTAACATTCAACAACCCACCAAAACACCAAATTCTCTGATGTAACTTATAGTAAAGTTGTGGTGTGTAACTCTCCCCTAATATTCTCACCCGTGTTTCTATTGGCATTTAAACTCGACAAGGCCTAAATGAAGCCCCAAGGAACTGTTGGGATTAAATTAAATTCAAACGTAGAAGCAGAAAACGTACAACCACCCGGGGACGAATTGAGAAGGCTGTTACATAGTAAACTTCTATACGCTTGTGGTAGTAAATTGTTCTATCTTTAGTGGACATGTTTACAATTTTAAACAAAAATGTCTAAGAATGTTAAAGTTTTGTTTCCGGATAAGTAATAACAAAAAGATAATTCTTTTTGTCTATATTGGCTTCCCCGAGATTTTTCCCACCTGAAGATGGTATCAGATTCCTAACATTACGTTGATAAACTTGTGATTTAGTAGTGGAAAAATGCCCTCACCAATACTTTAAGCGATATTCATTCAAAAACATAAAGTAAAATACAAATAATAAAATGGAACCATTGTCACTGACCTTGAGTACAATAGTTTGCAGCTATCAAGAGTGATTGATTTGCATTACAATTGTAGTAGAAGTTTGTATGCTTTGTTGATAGTGTTAGTCTAACTGGAGTGGCCCCACACTTGACTCTAGAGGATGATTTACATATTGAGTTGAATTGAACCCAGCAACCTATCAAACATTGTAGTCAGGCTATGACTAGACAGAATCAGTGGCCAAGGGGAATCGTTGGGAACTAAGTGATTTCATTTCAAAGTTTATACGTTTTTGTAAATAATCTGTATTGTACGCTACATATGGCAACTTGTCCATTTGCATTGAAAACTGTGGTAATCAATAGGCTATACAGGGTGATTGAAGAGTCTGGGTACGGCTTAATATTTTAAAATATAATGCAGATTGAGCTACAATACTTGGTACAAAGTTACAGGGCATAAAACTCTATTTTAACACATATTCAGTGATACAATAACTCTTCAGGGGGACGGCCCACAAGGAGTCGGAAGAAAATCTTAAATGGAAGCATAGGTCAATATGCACATCAAACTAAAGGTCTTTTTTAGTAGAATACAATGCCGCAAACCGCACTTCAAAAGGTTGATCCTGCGCAAAATGACAGTTAGTTGTTCAAAGATTCATTTAATTTACATTGCTATTATACGCTTACTCCTCAGGGGGCACAGCCCTAGGAATCGGAAGAAAATTTTTAACGTAAGCATAGGTCGATATGCACATCAAATTAAAGGTCTTCACTAGTAGATTACGATGCCGTAAATTCAAGCTCAAAAGAATGCCTGAGTAAAAAATGACAGTCGTTCAAAGATTAAAATGGCGGATTCAAGAAATCTTTGGACATCTGCCATTTTGCGCAGGATCAACCTTTTGAAGTACGGTTTGCGGCATTGTATTCTACTAAAAAAGACCTTTAATTTGATGTGCATATTGACCTATGCTTCCATTTAAGATTTTCTTCCGACTCCTTGTGGGCCCCTGAAGAGTTATTGGATCACTGAATATGTGTTAAAATAGAGTTTTATGCCCTGTAACTTTGTACCAAGTATTGTAGCTCAATCTGCATTATATTTTAAAATATTAAGCCGTAGGCCTACCCAGACTTTTCAATCACCCATACATGCAAAAGCAAAGGTAAAGTAAATTTATACTGTACATTCTTAGGCTATTTCTTTTTTTTTCAAACTTTTCGTGAAAAATATTCTTTATTATAATTGAACATAATGTTCATTCTACGTAGTTTAAATATTTACAAAAGCGGCCGTCCACATTATTAAAATTAAAATAAAAAATTGTTCATTTAAAATTCCCATGTCATTCTTATGGAGAATATTGTAAAATGTTGTAGTTGGCTTGTATATGGATATATTTTGATCCAACTTGGAAGATTTATTTATTTTATACTAAGCTATTAATATTTTAATAAAAAACTCACTTTATTAGTTTCCCTGTCGCAGCTAACCTAGGTACTCGTTAAACATAAATGTTAATTTAATAGATTAATTTAAAACCAATCCTGTCAAATGGAAATTCGCTTAGTCGGCAGGTTTGCTGCAGGGGGGGGTATATTTTTTTATTGTTTAGGTGCAGTGGTAGAACATTTTGGGTATGGTGTTATACTATAGCATACCACAAATTTAAAGAACCAAATTTTATCAAACTGTGTCCTAGTCAATGGCTACTTTTAGAAGAGATTATGGATTTACTGGTTTTTTTCATTCTATAATCTTAGGATAAATGTGTAGGTAGGTCTGAAAGCAATCTTGTATTTCACCAGACAAGCTCTGGTCAGGTGATGGATAAGATGTTTTGCTGTGGATCATTTAACCCACTTGTCACTGAACATCTCACGCTTGTCAAACTGCTCTTGGAGAAAATTGAGAGGTATCAATCAGTAAGGAAACTAAAAAGTAACATTTTAAAAGAAATTGTTGCTCTTGATACTTGTAAAATCATATATTGACCTTGTAAATCAAATTAAATTCTAGGATTAGTCAATGATTATGTCCAAACACAGAATTTTAGCTAGGATTGGCATAATCTATAAAGTAGTAGCCTACAATAATTATTGTTTATGGACATAATTATGCCACCTGCATTAACAATGCCGGTATCAGATATATTATTCAAACAGCTTTCTATTTCAAAAGTAGTTATTATACTTTATGCACCCAACACTACCCTGAATCTAAAACAAGCATATAGTACGGTGCAATTAGACCTAAACCGGGACATCCAAAAAAAAGTTTCAAACCAGTGCCAAATTGTTGAGTACACTTCCCTCAATATGTAAAAAAAAGTTACAATGATTTGAGTGTCGGGTTTGGGGGGGAGGGGGTGAAAATAGGACTTTTTTTACTTTTTCGCAAATACCTCAAAAACGGTGCGTTTTTCTTAGAATATAATGAATTACAAAAATAATCTACATTAAATTTCGAACAAAATGATACCATACAATACCTATCTACTATGAACGGTTCAGGTAATATTGAGGGGTAAATGTGATTTTTTTCTTAAAATTCTAAAAAAAGTTGTTTTTTAAATGGAGGAAACCCATGGACACCCAAAAAAAAGTTTTTGTTATTTGCATTTTCTCTATTAACTTACTCGTTAAGTTTCTAATGAGTGCCAAATTGTTCAATAAACCTCCCTTAATATGTATAAAAAAGTTACACGGATTTGAGTGTCGGATTTGGGAAGGAGGGTTAAAATAAAAAGGGGGGTGGATGGGACTTTTTTTACTTTTTCGCAAATACCTCAAAAACGGTGCGTTTTTCTTAAAATATAATGAATTACAAAAATAATCTACATTAAATTTAGAACAAAATGATACCATACAATACCTATCTACTATGAACGGTTCAGGTAATATTGAGGGGTAAATGTGATTTTTTTCTTAAAATTCTAAAAAAAGTTGTTTTTTAAATGCAGGAAAACCATGGATACCCATAAAAAAGTTTTTGTTCTTTGCATTTTCTCTATTAACTTACTCGTTTATGAGCTACAGGATGCGGAATGTACACAACAAGCCTTTTTCCATTAGTGTAACATGCTGTAACTCCTAAACGAGTAGCTTTTAAGAGAAAATGTCAAAATTAAAAATGTTTTTAAATTGGATTTATATACCAAAACAATCATAAACTACAGGGTGTTCCATAAGAAATAACAAAGTTGTCGGCCATATTATTAAATGGCGAACATATTTTTAAAATTGGGAACCATTCCAAATCATCTAAAAAAATAAAGGGGAGTGTCCCATTAGAAGTCAACTAACTGTATAACCCATGATAAAAAAGTTAGCTATTGGTTCACTTTAGGTGAGACATCCTGTATACAGGGAGTCCTGTAAGTAAACAGCCAAACCCCAGGAAATGGTTCTATGGGTGAAAATAAAAAGAAAATCAAGAGCTTTTTTTCCACAATCGCTTCGTTAACCAGATATTTGCCATTTTGTTTTTTCACAGAAACATTATTTCATCTCTGAATTTTTTAACCGATCATTAACAAACTTGGTATGTATGTTGAGGTAAAATAGACCCACGTTAGAAAAAAATATCTTAATCCAATAAAAATTTTAAAATGGCGGCCATTTAATTTTTTAAAATTGAAATTGCTAGAAATGGCTAATTTTATGAAAAAATGTCTGTAACACTTTTATTAAGCTTTTAAAATAATAAAAAATAAATAAATATTACAATTTTTATTTGTAAAATGAGGCAACCCTGAATAGCGTAGCCTTAATCACAATAATTTTACAACTAAAAATCGTTGTAACTTCAGTTATTTTTTATTCCATCTTCTTAAGAATTCAAACGGTAGAAAGTTCACCGTGTTCCCGTATCTAGGTAGGTTTGTCTTTTTTAGGTAGGTAAGTCATACTTAATTATATTGTAGTTATATTTGTGATAAAATGGAAAATAAAAAGTGTTACTTAACAAAATTTACAAAATACTTATAAATAAAATTCCCAACCCCGTTTTCACACCCTCCTACCCAAGACCGGCACGAAAATCAGTGTAACTTTTTTACACATATTAATGGAGGGTTATTGAACAATTTGGCACTTGTTAGAAACTTTTTTTATGGGTGTCCATGGGTTTCCTCCATTTAAAAAACAACTTTTTTAGAAAGTTGTTTTTTAAATGGAGGAAACCCATGGAAACCCATAAAAAAAGTTTCTAACAAGTGCCAAATTGTTCAATAACCCTCCATTAATATGTGTAAAAAAGTTACACTGATTTTCGTGCCGGTCTTGGGTAGGAGGGTGTGAAAATGGGGTTGGGAATTTTATTTATAAGTATTTTGTAAATTTTGTTAAGTAACACTTTTTATTTTCCATTTTATCACAAATATAACTACAATATAATTAAATATGACTTACCTACCTAAAAAGGACAAACCTACCTAGATACGGGAACACGGTGAACTTTCTACCGTTTGAATTCTTAAGAAGATGGAATAAAAAATAACTGAAGTTACAACGATTTTTAGTTGTAAAATTATTGTGATTAAGGCTACGCTATTCAGGGTTGCCTCATTTTACAAATAAAAATTGTAATATTTATTTATTTTTTATTATTTTAAAAGCTTAATAAAAGTGTTACAGACATTTTTTCATAAAATTAGCCATTTCTAGCAATTTCAATTTTAAAAAATTAAATGGCCGCCATTTTAAAATTTTTATTGGATTAAGATATTTTTTTCTAACGTGGGTCTATTTTACCTCAACATACATACCAAGTTTGTTAATGATCGGTTAAAAAATTCAGAGATGAAATAATGTTTCTGTGAAAAAACAAAATGGCAAATATCTGGTTAACGAAGCGATTGTGGAAAAAAAGCTCTTGATTTTCTTTTTATTTTCACCCATAGAACCATTTCCTGGGGTTTGGCTGTTTACTTACAGGACTCCCTGTATACAGGATGTCTCACCTAAAGTGAACCAATAGCTAACTTTTTTATCATGGGTTATACAGTTAGTTGACTTCTAATGGGACACTCCCCTTTATTTTTTTAGATGATTTGGAATGGTTCCCAATTTTAAAAATATGTTCGCCATTTTCCAATATGGCCGACAACTTTGTTATTTCTTATGGAACACCCTGTAGTTTATGATTGTTTTGGTATATAAATCCAATTTAAAAACATTTTTAATTTTGACATTTTCTCTTAAAAGCTACTCGTTTAGGAGTTACAGCATGTTACACTAATGGAAAAAGGCTTGTTGTGTACATTCCGCATCCTGTAGCTCATAAACGAGTAAGTTAATAGAGAAAATGCAAATAACAAAAACTTTTTTATGGGTATCCATGGTTTTCCTGCATTTAAAAAACAACTTTTTTTAGAATTTTAAGAAAAAAATCACATTTACCCCTCAATATTACCTGAACCGTTCATAGTAGATAGGTATTGTATGGTATCATTTTGTTCGAAATTTAATGTAGATTATTTTTGTAATTCATTATATTTTAAGAAAAACGCACCGTTTTTGAGGTATTTGCGAAAAAGTAAAAAAAGTCCTATCTTCACCCCATTTTCACCCCCTCCCCCCCAAACCCGACACTCAAATCAGTGTAACTTTTTTTACATATTGAGGGAAGTGTATTCAACAAATCGGCACTGGTTTGAAACTTTTTTTTTGGATGTCCCGGTTTGCTCTTTTTTTTAAGCTAATTGCACTGTACTAATATTGGTTAAAATAAAAAACACTTCTTCCATAAAAGGTTTTATTCTTAAAAAATGATTGTACATTGTACTTGATTATAGAGTATAGATATATAAAATGTCATGGTTGGAGTTTTAACTTAAAACTATGTAAAATATGTTATACAAAACTAACTAATATTGTCATACAAAAATTTTAGATAGTCTATAACAGACTTAACTAGATAAGAGGATTTAAAAGTTCAGTTTGTTTAGTGTCTAACATTGACAAAAATAGTATATCATTTTCAACGTGACATTATTTACAAGCAAGCCAAAAAGGGCTTGGAAGACATAATAATTCTTAAAAATAACATTAAGAAAGACAACATTAACTACTGTTCTGTACATTCATGGAATACAATATTGCAATTTTAGAAATTGAAGTCTATATAAAAAACACCAAGGTGTTTACTCTAATTGAGTTTTTTCTTATTACAAAGAGGTATTATATGGCCCTCCAAGGCACAATATTGGGCCCAGTATGCTTTACCACATTAATGACTTGCCTAGAAATACTAAACCTTGATTACAAACATTATCTACTGTATTTGCAAATCATGTATCAGTAAAAATTCAAAGCGAGGACTTGCTAAAATTCTTAGTCACTGCATAATGAAGCTAATAACTTAATCTAAGACTGGTAAGGCTATTAAACTATTCTTAAATGTATAAAAAAAAACAAAATTAGTGTATTAGTCTAAATAATAGACTTAGTGAAAATTCTGTAATATTTATACAAGTTTTTAGAATCTAACTTAATCTTTTGAAGAGAAAACTGTATTTAAGTGTATAGTTTACTGTCAAAAAATAACCTAAGAATTCATTTCAAAGGGTTCGTTGTGATCATGATAAATATGACAGTGTAAATTTCAACACCTTAGAATGTGCAAGTTGAGTGAATTTGACCTGTTTTGATACTAAAACATGATAAATATCGATACAGAAACGTAATTTTCATTTGATGCTTTCTAATGACCAATTATCAAACTAATTATGTTTAAGGTCTAAAACAAAGGAAAACAATAGAGTTTTATTAAAATTGTTGGCAACCAACACTATATCTTCAATCATAAATCATTGAGATGGGGACGCCACCTAGGTGCGTATTTTAAACCCAAATATGAGTGAAGGATGAGTGTAGAATGGTGTGTGATGATCTGTGTAGCTTTGTTACTGACTAAGATCAGCTGTTTCATTAATCAGGATCATTTATCTAAAGCCCAATAATCAGGAACAGCTGGGTCCAGTTTCAAACCATCAAAAAGCTACTGACTTTTCTCAGGATCGAACCGGCAACCTTTTGATTACCAGGTGAGCACTATAACCACTCAGCTCTTGTTAACTGCATGTTATATGAAGACATGCAGGCTACTAAATAATCGGCTCAGCTACATTTGACTAATTAAAAGATACATATACGTTTACAAGATACACATTTGTGCTATTTACAAAAGTCCTAAAACTAAGATTACTTTGGTTAAAATCTGGACTGGTGTCCGAAAGTTAAATACATAAATAAAATATTTCACAACCATTCAGCACTCATTAAAATATATAACTAAACAAATGTCAAGGTAGAACTATGTTAATCATTTATCTATAAAACAGATTTCCAACAGAAGAAGTCTGCCTGTGTTGTTAACAAAAGGATTAATATTTACATGATTTATATTAATTTTATAAATACATATTGGTTAATACGGAATGTGCAAAAACAGAAAACTACATCTAGGCTACCACTTTTAGAAAAATTGTCACAATAGCGGTCAGGTTTTAAAAACTAGTGGATCTTGTAAAACTTGGTGTTTAAGAGGTACAGAAGCAAGTTGATGTTGATTTTCGCTTTGTTGAAAATATCCATGACAGAGACTCCTTCGAACTGAAGTTGCAGCAAGTTCTAAAAATATATGAAGCTATTTTACTATATTAGTTCAAAAACACTGGAAAAATGTATGTGTGAAACACAATAATGTAAAAAACTTCAGCATAAAATACAAACCTTAGTAAAAAAGCCAGATTGGTGATTGGAAGGATCTGAACCCGGGATCTCGGGACCAATGCCCCAGCTACGCCACTAGACCTACTCGCTACCAGACCTGATCCTTGCCCGTCAAGTCTAACCTATTTATCTTATAAGCTTACCTTGGACCTTGGTAATAACTAATAAGTAAACATTCTATTTGCAAGTTCAAGTTGTACTTGACCAGTTTTAGAGAGAAAACAAACACAAATAAGCCATTGATAAAAAGTTTCAAGTACAATCATAAGCAACCACTTGTAATATTGTTGCTTCAGTATCCAAAAAGTCAATAGTGTAAGCTATAGCTATATGTATTATCAATAGTTATAGTGACAAAAATTAAAGAAGAAAATAATTTGTTTAGTAAGTCATAAGTCGTATTTATCATCACATTCATTTATCAGTATTCAGTCAAAGTATAACAACAGTATTTAAAACTTGAAAATATGTAAATATGCAATTTTAAAACACTATTACTATAGTTCTGGACAAGCTATGGCGAACCAAGGGGTGGGTGCAGACCATTAGCCAAATATTGTTCACGCTGTGATGCTCGGCTGAGTACACTTGGACAGCCAAATTAACGACAAGTAATTTCCTTTAATATTATAAAATACAAATAAAACAACACAATATTGTGGTTTATCAAAAAATGTCTGTTAAGCTGATACTGAATTTCAAGTAAATTGGTTACCAAACATGGTTGGGTAAAACGGGATAGGAATTTCTACGTTATATGTTTATCATCAAATCTTAAAAAAGTATTTTAAAAAATAAGCGGCTATCGTTTAAAAACCAAACGAAGTTGATTTTCCTTGATCTTCTTCATCTACAGATAAGGATGACTTTTCCTGTGCAATGGACCTTTGTATTTGTTGAACAGGGATGGTTTGGTAAGATTTTCTTGGTTCTTTCCTTTTTTTATCCGTTTGTTTTAAAAATTTTCTTTTTTCATATCAAACAGCCCCTTTTTATTAGCCTTTTCTCTCATTTTAACTATTCTGGCATTTTCTTTTTCATTCTTTTCTCTTTCTTCCAGCTCCAACTCTAAAAATGCCTATCCCGTTTTGCCTAACTCAAAACCATCCCGTTTTGTCCAACCCTGACACATTTGGAATCAAATATGGCTGCTGCCAGAACTAAGCAGCAAAACTATGAGGTGATCACATAAAGATATTCGGAAATAAACAGCAAACAAAACATAATGCTACCAAAATTGTATTCCTTCACACACAGACACTATATCAAGAAGATTGTCAATCAAAAACCAACGATTTTGGCCGAAAACTCAGTACAAAACTTTGAAACATCATAACTCAAGCAAACTGAATTCTGGCCTTCCGTGTTCAACTGAGAATGCCAAGATGGCGGCCAAGAGCTAAAACCTATGCTTTCCCGCTAGATTGTAGCATTAGTATCGCTAAAACGTAGGGTATCCCGTTTTGTCCAACTCTCCCCTACATATTTTTATTCACAACAATAAAATATTCCAACCCAAATAAAATGTGTAAACGACTAAACGTTGACCGATTTGAGCGAAATTTAGCATCAAATTAACAAAAATGTTTAGGGAAACCACAATACAGTATTTTTGTAGGAGAATTTGTAATGTAAACGATGACTTATTGCCATTGGACTTCCTAGTCCCCTTTGGAGTAAACTTAGTCGGGCAGCAGTAATTCAAGTCCGGCTGCCACACCGTAGGACAATATCCGGGTTAGAGCACGGACCCCTTAGTTCACCATAGGCTGGCTAGAACTATAGCTAAAACAAAACAGCAATCGCCACAACCTACCTGTATGTCAATCTCGATGGTCTCCATCTCCACTCCCATAAACTTGCCGCACACACTGAACACGCCGTGGTTCTCCGTAGGTCTGATCTCGAACATGATGTTCTTGTATTGTTGACTAGGCAACCCCTCCACTGACACCAACACTCCCTTGTCATGTAACTTGGCTCCAGAGTACTTCAAACATTGCGTCTTCACCTTCCGACCACCGGACTTCTTATGTACATTCCTGCAAACAATCACAACTGCAGTAGATCTGGGTTTATCAATAAAAGCGGCCATTTATTGTATGAAATTAATAGTTGTTGATATTAAGATTAGGCTATGTACATTTGTCTATTCTATTGTCAGTTAATCAGTTTTAAGTATTTTCCAATGTCTATTTCCATCTGCATTTGATCAATGACAATACAGTTGTTAATTCTGCTGCCAAAATTTATACAACAAAAATAAATAAAAACAAAATCATTATTTAATAATGATGAACCTTTCTATATTGGAATGAACAGGAATTTTAGGCCTGCAAAATGTTTGTGCATGTATGGACCAAAAAGGTGTTGCCTTAGAACTATAATAGAGTCCTGATAGTCAGAAATGGTTGGGACCGAACCCATTTCGGGTCACCAAATATTTTGGATTAAACTTTTTTTTATTTCATTTTTTTTTGTTTTAGCGAATTTCTCATTAGGCTATTACCCAATGTCTCATGGTATGACCAAGACCCGGGACCGATTTACTTTTTTGTAAGCTACTAATATTTTACTAAAAAACACACTTTATTAGCCTCCTTTTAGCAGCAAAGCTAGGTACTCATTTTACTTATTGTTATTTAAATAGATCTAAGTGAAAATCATATCAGGTACATGGAAATTCGCTTAGGTAAGTTTGCTGCGGTGGGTGAATTTTTAATTTTTTAATTTGTTCGTCCTAGGACGCTAGGCACGAGCCCGGGATTGTTTTTCACATTACTTTAGGCTAGACTTAGAGGTTGCGGCATTATCACTTGGATAAAATCCATAGGTGATTTGGGGGGATTAGAACCTGGGACAAAAATGAAAGATGTTCATCACTGAAGTAACAATCAAAGATTTAACTAGATGAATACTATAGGGCTAAATAAGATCTACATAATCGCTTACCCAATATATTTACAATGCTCTACTAACCTCTTTCCAGCATTCAAATTCTCCAAGCAAGTTTTTATGTACTTGTTATAATAATCGGCTTGTTCTTCATAAAACCTCGTCTTTTCTAATAAAGTCTGCTTTGTCATTTTCACATTTTGCAGTTCCTAAAAAAATTAAAATTGAAGCATGTTATATGAACAGTTAATCAATATTTTAGTTTTAAAACTATATTATTAAGTATTCAAAAATCCAAACCCTGCTTCATTCAGCTTACTGTGGTAATTCCTCAACTAATCTCACCTGTGATTGTATCTGGCGATATCTGCCCTTGTTGGAGATATCAGCTGCGATCGCTGACAAAATAGTTTGGTAGCCATCATCTCTACTGACCAACCTTGCCTCATCCAGCTTACTGAGGTAATTCCTCAACTAAACTCACCTGTGATTGTATCTGGCGATATCTTCCCTTGTTGGAGATATAAGCTGCGATCGCTGACAAATAGTCTGGTAGCCATCATCTCTACTGACCAACCTTGCCTCATCCAGCTTCCTGAGGTAATTCCTCAACTAAACTCACCTGTGATTGTATCTGGCGATATCTGCCCTTGTTGGAGATATCAGCTGCGATCGCTGACAAAATAGTTTGGTAGCCATCATCTCTGCTGACCAACCCTGCATAATCCAGCTTACTCAGTACTTCCTCAACTAATCTCACCTGTGATTGTATCTGGCGATATCTGCCCTTGTTGGAGATATCAGCTGCGATCGCTGACAAAATAGTTTGGTTGCCATCATCTCTACTGACCAACCCTGCCTAATCCAGCTTACTCAGTACTTCCTCAACTAATCTCACCTGTGATTGTATCTGGCGATATCTGCCCTTGTTGGAGATATCAGCTGCGATCGCTGACAAAATAGTTTGGTTGCCATCATCTCTACTGACCAACCCTGCCTAATCCAGCTTACTCAGTACTTCCTCAACTAAACTCACCTGTGATTGTATCTGGCGATATCTGCCCTTGTTGGAGATATCAGCTGCGATCGCTGACAAAATAGTTTGGTAGCCATCATCTCTGCTGACCAACCCTGCATAATCCAGCTTACTCAGTACTTCCTCAACTAATCTCACCTGTGATTGTATCTGGCGATATCTGCCCTTGTTGGAGATATCAGCTGCGATCGCTGACAAAATAGTTTGGTAGCCATCATCTCTACTGACCAACCCTGCCTAATCCAGCTTACTCAGTACTTCCTCAACTAATCTCACCTGTGATTGTATCTGGCGATATCTGCCCTTGTTGGAGATATCAGCTGCGATCGCTGACAAAATAGTTTGGTTGCCATCATCAATCAATCAATAATCAATCAATAAATCTTTATTCAATACATACAACAAGTGTACATGAATGTGTCATCAACCTAAAACTACTTCACATGATTTCACCTACTTCCCTACTTGCTTAGTCATACAGTTTTTTTGTTACAGTGTTCAAAACTTTCCAAACTATAAAATTCGCTATAAATTAAAAACCCCTTAAGTTTATTTTTGAATTTATTTACGCTACTTTCGTTTCTAATACTGCTGGGGAGGGAATGCATGAATTTGATTCCAATATAATTAGGACTCTCCTTAAATTTTTCTTTTTTATGTTTTTTAGTTATGAAGTTTAGTTTGTTTCTAGTGTTATAATTATGTACGTCTTTCTGTCTTTGAAGTTCTGATTCATGATTATTAACATACATTATCGTCTTATAAATATAGAGACTGAAAACGGTAAAGAACTCTAATTCTTTAAAATGATTTTTACAGGATTCGTTTATATCGAGATTAAGGATACACCTAATGGCTTCTTTTTGTAAATGTAAAATTTTGTTTAAATTTAATTTACTTGTTCCTCCATAAATTTCTATACCGTAAGAAATATGTGAGTGAATAGTAGCAAAGTAAACCTTTCTTAAGATTTCTCTGTTGCATAATGGATATAAGCGTCTAATAGCAAAAATACTTGAGCTGATTTTATTACATAAGTTGTCAACATGTGAGGTCCAATTAAGTGTGCTATTTAAGGTTAGGCCTAAAAATTTAGTTTCATAAACAAAATTGTTAAACAGTTCTTTTCTAGATTTTTTAGATTCAAACTCAATGAACGTTGTTTTATTTTCATTTAGTAAAAGATTTTTTTCATTCAAGTAATCTTTAATTATTGTGAGTGAATCATTAGTTTTATTTATAAGAAGCTCCATATTCTTATCATGTATCGACATACTTATGTCATCTGCATACAAGCACAGAATATTATTTTCTACATGTTCAAATAAATGTTTTGGCATCCCTCTCAAGTAGCACAAGAACAAGAATGGGCCCAACACTGATCCTTGTGGCACTGAGTATTTTACTGTCCTAACCTCAGATTTAATATGGTACATTTTATTCCCACTTAAATGAACAATGTTAACAAACTGTTGGCGTCCCTCCAGATAAGATTCAATCCAGCTTAACTCTTTGCCACCAATTCCATACATTTTAAGTTTATTTAGTAACTTTAAATGGTGCACGCTGTCAAATGCCTTGGACATATCCAAAAAGGCACCAATTACTTTGGTGGTAATCATCTCTGCTGACCAACCCTGCATAATCCAGCTTACTCAGTACTTCCTCAACTAATCTCACCTGTGATTGTATCTGGCGATATCTGCCCTTGTTGGAGATATCAGCTGCGATCGCTGACAAAATAGTTTGGTAGCCATCATCTCTACTGACCAACCCTGCCTAATCCAGCTTACTCAGTACTTCCTCAACTAATCTCACCTGTGATTGTATCTGGCGATATCTGCCCTTGTTGGAGATATCAGCTGCGATCGCTGACAAAATAGTTTGGTAGCCATCATCTCTACTGACCAACCTTGCCTCATCCAGCTTACTGAGGTAATTCCTCAACTAAACTCACCTGTGATTGTATCTGGCGATATCTTCCCTTGTTGGAGATATAAGCTGCGATCGCTGACAAATAGTCTGGTAGCCATCATCTCTACTGACCAACCTTGCCTCATCCAGCTTCCTGAGGTAATTCCTCAACTAAACTCACCTGTGATTGTATCTGGCGATATCTGCCCTTGTTGGAGATATCAGCTGCGATCGCTGACAAAATAGTTTGGTAGCCATCATCTCTGCTGACCAACCCTGCATAATCCAGCTTACTCAGTACTTCCTCAACTAATCTCACCTGTGATTGTATCTGGCGATATCTGCCCTTGTTGGAGATATCAGCTGCGATCGCTGACAAAATAGTTTGGTTGCCATCATCTCTACTGACCAACCCTGCCTAATCCAGCTTACTCAGTACTTCCTCAACTAATCTCACCTGTGATTGTATCTGGCGATATCTGCCCTTGTTGGAGATATCAGCTGCGATCGCTGACAAAATAGTTTGGTTGCCATCATCTCTACTGACCAACCCTGCCTAATCCAGCTTACTCAGTACTTCCTCAACTAATCTCACCTGTGATTGTATCTGGCGATATCTGCCCTTGTTGGAGATATCAGCTGCGATCGCTGACAAAATAGTTTGGTTGCCATCATCTCTACTGACCAACCCTGCCTAATCCAGCTTACTCAGTACTTCCTCAACTAATCTCACCTGTGATTGTATCTGGCGATATCTGCCCTTGTTGGAGATATCAGCTGCGATCGCTGACAAAATAGTTTGGTTGCCATCATCAATCAATCAATAATCAATCAATAAATCTTTATTCAATACATACAACAAGTGTACATGAATGTGTCATCAACCTAAAACTACTTCACATGATTTCACCTACTTCCCTACTTGCTTAGTCATACAGTTTTTTTGTTACAGTGTTCAAAACTTTCCAAACTATAAAATTCGCTATAAATTAAAAACCCCTTAAGTTTATTTTTGAATTTATTTACGCTACTTTCGTTTCTAATACTGCTGGGGAGGGAATGCATGAATTTGATTCCAATATAATTAGGACTCTCCTTAAATTTTTCTTTTTTATGTTTTTTAGTTATGAAGTTTAGTTTGTTTCTAGTGTTATAATTATGTACGTCTTTCTGTCTTTGAAGTTCTGATTCATGATTATTAACATACATTATCGTCTTATAAATATAGAGACTGAAAACGGTAAAGAACTCTAATTCTTTAAAATGATTTTTACAGGATTCGTTTATATCGAGATTAAGGATACACCTAATGGCTTCTTTTTGTAAATGTAAAATTTTGTTTAAATTTAATTTACTTGTTCCTCCATAAATTTCTATACCGTAAGAAATATGTGAGTGAATAGTAGCAAAGTAAACCTTTCTTAAGATTTCTCTGTTGCATAATGGATATAAGCGTCTAATAGCAAAAATACTTGAGCTGATTTTATTACATAAGTTGTCAACATGTGAGGTCCAATTAAGTGTGCTATTTAAGGTTAGGCCTAAAAATTTAGTTTCATAAACAAAATTGTTAAACAGTTCTTTTCTAGATTTTTTAGATTCAAACTCAATGAACGTTGTTTTATTTTCATTTAGTAAAAGATTTTTTTCATTCAAGTAATCTTTAATTATTGTGAGTGAATCATTAGTTTTATTTATAAGAAGCTCCATATTCTTATCATGTATCGACATACTTATGTCATCTGCATACAAGCACAGAATATTATTTTCTACATGTTCAAATAAATGTTTTGGCATCCCTCTCAAGTAGCACAAGAACAAGAATGGGCCCAACACTGATCCTTGTGGCACTGAGTATTTTACTGTCCTAACCTCAGATTTAATATGGTACATTTTATTCCCACTTAAATGAACAATGTTAACAAACTGTTGGCGTCCCTCCAGATAAGATTCAATCCAGCTTAACTCTTTGCCACCAATTCCATACATTTTAAGTTTATTTAGTAACTTTAAATGGTGCACGCTGTCAAATGCCTTGGACATATCCAAAAAGGCACCAATTACTTTGGTGGTAATCATCTCTGCTGACCAACCCTGCATAATCCAGCTTACTCAGTACTTCCTCAACTAATCTCACCTGTGATTGTATCTGGCGATATCTGCCCTTGTTGGAGATATCAGCTGCGATCGCTGACAAAATAGTTTGGTAGCCATCATCTCTACTGACCAACCCTGCCTAATCCAGCTTACTCAGTACTTCCTCAACTAATCTCACCTGTGATTGTATCTGGCGATATCTGCCCTTGTTGGAGATATCAGCTGCGATCGCTGACAAAATAGTTTGGTTGCCATCATCTCTACTGACCAACCCTGCCTAATCCAGCTTACTCAGTACTTCCTCAACTAATCTCACCTGTGATTGTATCTGGCGATATCTGCCCTTGTTGGAGATATCAGCTGCGATCGCTGACAAAATAGTTTGGTTGCCATCATCAATCAATCAATAATCAATCAATAAATCTTTATTCAATACATACAACAAGTGTACATGAATGTGTCATCAACCTAAAACTACTTCACATGATTTCACCTACTTCCCTACTTGCTTAGTCATACAGTTTTTTTGTTACAGTGTTCAAAACTTTCCAAACTATAAAATTCGCTATAAATTAAAAACCCCTTAAGTTTATTTTTGAATTTATTTACGCTACTTTCGTTTCTAATACTGCTGGGGAGGGAATGCATGAATTTGATTCCAATATAATTAGGACTCTCCTTAAATTTTTCTTTTTTATGTTTTTTAGTTATGAAGTTTAGTTTGTTTCTAGTGTTATAATTATGTACGTCTTTCTGTCTTTGAAGTTCTGATTCATGATTATTAACATACATTATCGTCTTATAAATATAGAGACTGAAAACGGTAAAGAACTCTAATTCTTTAAAATGATTTTTACAGGATTCGTTTATATCGAGATTAAGGATACACCTAATGGCTTCTTTTTGTAAATGTAAAATTTTGTTTAAATTTAATTTACTTGTTCCTCCATAAATTTCTATACCGTAAGAAATATGTGAGTGAATAGTAGCAAAGTAAACCTTTCTTAAGATTTCTCTGTTGCATAATGGATATAAGCGTCTAATAGCAAAAATACTTGAGCTGATTTTATTACATAAGTTGTCAACATGTGAGGTCCAATTAAGTGTGCTATTTAAGGTTAGGCCTAAAAATTTAGTTTCATAAACAAAATTGTTAAACAGTTCTTTTCTAGATTTTTTAGATTCAAACTCAATGAACGTTGTTTTATTTTCATTTAGTAAAAGATTTTTTTCATTCAAGTAATCTTTAATTATTGTGAGTGAATCATTAGTTTTATTTATAAGAAGCTCCATATTCTTATCATGTATCGACATACTTATGTCATCTGCATACAAGCACAGAATATTATTTTCTACATGTTCAAATAAATGTTTTGGCATCCCTCCCAAGTAGCACAAGAACAAGAATGGGCCCAACACTGATCCTTGTGGCACTGAGTATTTTACTGTCCTAACCTCAGATTTAATATGGTACATTTTATTCCCACTTAAATGAACAATGTTAACAAACTGTTGGCGTCCCTCCAGATAAGATTCAATCCAGCTTAACTCTTTGCCACCAATTCCATACATTTTAAGTTTATTTAGTAACTTTAAATGGTGCACGCTGTCAAATGCCTTGGACATATCCAAAAAGGCACCAATTACTTTGGTGGTAATCATCTCTGCTGACCAACCCTACCTAATCCAGCTTACTCAGTACTTCCTCAACTAATCTCACCTGTGATTGTATCTGGCGATATCTGCCCTTGTTGGAGATATCAGCTGCGATCGCTGACAAAAAAGTTTGGTTGCCATCATCTCTACTGACCAACCCTGCCTAATCCAGCTTACTCAGTACTTCCTCAACTAATCTCACCTGTGATTGTATCTGGCGATATCTGCCCTTGTTGGAGATATCAGCTGCAATCGCTGACAAAATAGTTTGGTTGCCATCATCTCTACTGACCAACCCTGCCTCATCCAGCTTACTCAGTACTTCCTCAACTAATCTCACCTGTGATTGTATCTGGCGATATCTGCCCTTGTTGGAGATATCAGCTGCGATCACTGACAAAATAGTTTGGTAGCCATCATCTCTGCTGACCAACCCTGCCTCATCCAGCTTACTCAGTACTTCCTCAACTAATCTCGCCTGTGATTGTATCTGGCGATATCTGCCCTTGTTGGAGATATCAGCTGCGATCGCTGACAAAATAGTTTGGTTGCCATCATCTCTACTGACCAACCCTGCCTCATCCAGCTTATTTAGTACTTCCTCAACTAATCTCACCTGTGATTGTATCTGGCGATATCTGCCCTTGTTGGAGATATCAGCTGCGATCGCTGACAAAATAGTTTGGTTGCCATCATCTCTACTGACCAACCCTGCCTAATCCAGCTTACTCAGTACTTCCTCAACTAATCTCACCTGTGATTGTATCTGGCGATATCTGCCCTTGTTGGAGATATCAGCTGCGATCGCTGACAAAATAGTTTGGTAGCCATCATCTCTGCTGACCAACCCTGCCTCATCCAGCTTACTCAGTACTTCCTCAACTAATCTCACCTGTGATTGTATCTGGCGATATCTTCCCTTGTTGGAGATATAAGCTGCGATCGCTGACAAAATAGTCTGGTAGCCATCATCTCTACTGACCAACCTTGCCTCATCCAGCTTCCTGAGGTAATTCCTCAACTAAACTCACCTGTGATTGTATCTGGCGATATCTGCCCTTGTTGGAGATATCAGCTGCGATCGCTGACAAAATAGTTTGGTAGCCATCATCTCTGCTGACCAACCCTGCCTCATCCAGCTTACTCAGGTACTTTCTCAACTTAGACTTGCACTCCTTCAGTGAACTGAAACAGTTCAGAACAAACCTGTTTATTTCCCAAAAGAATAATTTGAATATGCGTTAATTTTTGGGAACAATTAAATTATTTGTTCTCAGAATTCAGCTTAAAAACAATAAAAAATGTCGTCATAAAGTATTTTTAAGGAGTTTACAACCACAGGGTAGACAAGACACATACCTAGGCTGGTCGTCCAGTATGTTGTGCAGAGAGCAGTTGATGGCCTCTGCGCGGTTGTTGGCTTGTCTTCGCGTGAACGCCTCCTCCTGCGCAGCTGTACTCTCTAGCCGCAGAGCTCCTGGTAGGTTGTGTCCTGAGAGATACGGCATCACACTCACAGCCAACTCCTTAGCTCTGTGGAGACAGGTCGACCAAATTATCATGAGCACTTTGTTACTAACAATCATACAAGTAATTGGTACAAATATTCTCATTGGAACAGTACCTAAGTACTTGTAGGTGAGTCTTCTATGTAGTAAATACTGACCATGAAATATTTATATTTTCTGTTTGTACATGAAATAATGTGTTAATTGAGAAAACACACACTCTACAGGTTAGCCTGATCTTATCAACACCAAAGTCAAACCTTTTCTGGACTAGAGCTCTTAAAAAAAAAAAATACCTACTATATACTGGAAGGTTATGTCGAGTTAAGGACTAGGAATTTATAATAAGGGTTTGACTAGAAAATTATAGACTATGGACTAGTACATAATAAAAGGTCAGAAAACATTAATCTGATATTTTGTCATAATATAGAACTTCTTTAGAGAGTAGATTTTTTTCCTTATAGAGGTTGGTGACCTCTTTTAACAACCTTGCATTTGCCCGTCCACATACGCTATGGACCAGTGTGTGAAACGTATCCTGCAAAGCAAATGGTGAGCTAGTACAGTTCAGGGTGAACTGTACTGATAAAAAGTGGTGGCAGTGATTAGGATCCCAGAACATCGCTGCCTTGGGCCCGAAGTCCGTTAGGCTACCAACTGAGCCACCGACTCACCTAAATTTGAGAGAATTTGAGAATTTTCAAGATTGAAGAGAAAATCTCTATGATATTATGACGAACTATCAGTTTTATTGTGATCTTATACTGTATATCATTAGCCTAGGGACTCAAATTTTCTCAGGGAAGCGAGCTAAATTCTATCCCATTTAATAATACAACTACTAAACACTTATTTGAGGTAATGTTACAATCCGATAACAGATCGGTGAGTTCATAAGAGCCTGGTACAAGGACATAAGCTCAAATACTGGCTTTGACAATTGATACAACTTCAGTACTAAAATGTGAATGGTTCTGGTAGTTTTGATGACTTGGTTGACAGAACTACAAGTAGCTAAATAATTGAGCGGGGTGGGGTACTGCTACTATACATACTTGATGAACATCTTGGTGGTATCTGTATTGTCCTGAGGGACCTCAAACTTGTCAGTGAGATGTAGACAAAACTCTGTCTGTCCGAGTCTCTTGATAACTTCACCAGTCAACTCCTCACCTTCATCTGAAAACAAGCCCTCTCATCAGCATTGGAAGAACAATCGTAACTGATTTTAATCCAACTATTTTAGAATTTATAATAGTTTAAGTCTAAAAACTATGTTTTGTAAAAGCTCTGGGATAGAATTTTAAAATGCGGTTTGGAAAGAGTTACATATCTTTGTAAAGGATGAGCTTCACGTAATATAGAGAGAGACATGAAAAAGTAACACAAAAATTATTGAAATATTTTTTGGTCATGGTCACTAGCAAATTTTAAATGAAAAACTCAATTACAAATCCTCTTTATATTTTCAACACTCTTCTCCGCCACTGCAATAGTCCAATATCAGCTGATAATATAGATAACAACTCCTGGACCTTGTCAGTTCATAACATAGTTCAGTCTGTTTCCAGTCCTACCCATGGCACGTATGGAATGTAGGCTACACAAGTACAATTGATATTGACTACCTGTAATCAATTTTGTCTTCGTTCTTGAGTCATGTGTAAAAAACTGTGTAACTTAATCTGACGTCACCTCAAGAAGTGGATCTTTGTGTTATCCTGATGATGGCAGAGGTGTAATAACTGCTTAAACATGTGTAGGAAGTTTTCCACACGATATTCTACTTGTTAAGGATGTGTCTGAGGACGTATGTTTAAGCAGTTACTTGTAATTAAATACATTCCTGGAACTATCGAAATGAATTATGATCATCACTAAAGTTAATACCAACCACTACAGCCAGTGGTTGATAAAATGGTAAGTCACCATAAAATATTACAAATTGTGTTACCGGTACTTAGACAAGTTCCTATCATTGTTTTGTTTTAAACTAATGATCATATACAAAATGTAGTATGTTAAGGTGACTTACGGCCCATCAGTTGTGGCACAGTGGGGACGGGGCCAACGTCTTCCAACAGTTCATGCAGCGGGTCCAGTGGGTCCGGCGCTATCTCGTTGGCGTAGTCAAACACAAACTGGTGCATGTTGCACACCTCCTGTAATACCCAAATAAGATTCTTACTAATAACTCATTTCAGTGCAAAGATAACATCAATTATCTTCTTCAGGAAGAAGGAATACATAACTAACTTAACCAAGAAACCCAGTTAGGAACACAAAAAAGTTCACAACACAATAAATTCTAACTTTATTGAAGAGATTTTTGCAGACATTCTCTATCACGACAAGTAAATAACAAAGTTTTGATGACGTTTCGGGATCTTAAATCTGATCCCATCCTCAGGTTGGATAGTATTTCAAACATTACAAGAAATTAATATAACAAACCAAGCCGAAGCTGAAAAAACGCAAAACAAACCACCCACAGAACAGAATAGTGGACAAACACTAAAACTAAACCAAACCAAGTAAAGATTTGGAGTAAAGAGTTTATAGATAGACTCAGACTAGTTTAGCGGTTAGACAGAGATGTGTTGGCAAGACTGATTTAACTTAGACCAGTGCCAGTTTTTTTAACTGCCATTTCATTACTTCTTTCTGAAGAAGCCCCTTGGGGGATATGAAATTAATTGTGTGCCTTAGGTTAGTCAGTTGTGTATTCATTCCTTCTTCTTAAATGTATTCCTAGGCCAGGTGCTTTGTTCTAAAAAAAAAAAAACCAAATTAATCTTCAATAATTAATTGTCATCATTAACTTACCTGGTTAACTGTGATTTTAAGGCTTGGTTAGAATATCAAGCTTACACGAATAGTCTATTCAGGCCCACTATACACAAAAATTTGAACACTTCACTGTGACAGCATTTTCGGACAAGGAACCCAGTCAGTGACAGTGAAATGTTCTAATTTTACTGGTTAGAGGTTTTTGTTCCAAAGCATGATTCCTAATAGAATTCTATGTTACATCCTCAATCAAGTATGAGTACACAATTTCTTTAAGTCAAACCATGGACTCCGATTTTTTTTATAAATGTAGAAAAAAAGATTTTAAGTTGAGACAATTGCCATACCTCTATGGTTATGACCACACTTGGGCGAGAGATAAGGGTAGCTTCGGAGAACTCGGACACATTGAAATGAGTCTCCAAATCCTCTACATCACAGCAGCTCTTAAAGAAGACTTTCAGTTTCTCGTGGCATTCTATCAGGAATGGGTTGAGAACCATCAAATGTTTCGACTCCTCACCAAACTGCAATCCGAACACAAACTTAACTATGAGAATATCAGGTTTGATTATTAGTTATGCACAACTAGTGAGCAAAGTGACAATTGTCCAGGGAAAAACTTGTTGGGATTAACCAGGGAAAAACTTTTTAAACTATCAAGTTATAATAAGTTTTTGAGTTTAAAAAGGCACTTTGATCACAAATGGTACGTAATATTTTGATTTGACAATTTTTGGCAGAGTGACAACTAACAACTAAAAAATTACTTTAAGTACAACAAACCTACTAACAACATTGAGGTTAGAATTGACTGTGACTGAGCCACTGAGCTGTATTGTTGACGTAACAGGATAAACAATGTAATTGCCAACTTCAACGGATAAACAATGTAATTGCCAACTTCAACGGATAAACAATGTAATTGCCAACTTCAACACTTGGAAAACAGAAAATACTCCCTGTTTACACATACTAAAATTACTTTGTATTTCAAATTTTTTTTATTTATAGCATTTTACATGTAAGGGTGAATTGAATATAATCTACATACAAACTATTTCCTATGGATTATAATTCAATCAAAACAAAATCAACCTGAATTTTGTTTTGCTCAACATCAGGATGAGGAAAAGGTAAAATTTTGAGAAATCAGCTGTTTAGCAAACCAATTAAATAAACGATACGCCACTTTCTTCAACAACTGTGGACAAAATTTATTTAAGTAAACGTAAAGCATTATCAAATGTAAAAAATTACCAACTCTGCACTGTAATTTCAACTGCAACGGTAAAGAGACAGAGATTGGAGTTAATCTGTATAACGATGGTGTGTGAGGGGTGTTTATAATGTTCAACTAATTCTTGTCAGATTAGCATGGTTTGGATTTTTAAAACTCTAATTTACTTAAATGCTCTTGTCGTTTCTGAACTTGTCAGGACATGTCTACAGGAGACCTAAAGAGTCAGTCTTGAGAACAGTGACGGATGCTGTACCTGTAGGAAGAAGACCTTTAGGACGCCTAAGGCTGCGATGGTGGGACCAAGTCCGGAGGGATTTGAGAAATTGAGAAGAATGTCCGTTACAGAGGAGATGATGAAGGACCGAGAAAGATGGCACAGAGCTGTTCGAGAGGCCAAAAACCGGCTTAGGTTTGAGTGGCCAGCTAGGGTAAGATAATTTTAATTTACTTAAATGAAGAGTCGCGTGATGCATGTGTATACTGACCCCTTTCTTAGCAGAAGCAAACTGCAATATCTTGGCAATGCTGGCCAGTGTGTGTCGTTGTTCTGTGGTCAAAGTCTTCTCAGCCGGGAGAGAGATTATCTCATAGGTCTCTGGAGCAACAATTGATGGGTTGATAAACTTGTAGTAGATCAGGTTCCCCACAACCTTAAAAAAAACAACAACAAGGATAAAATATGGATTCATTGACCTAATACATGCACTCAGTTCAGTGTCTGGACTTGGTGAAACAATAATAGCTAGGTCAACCATCCGAATCACCAATTATCCAAATTACATACGGGAAAATTTAAAAACCTAAAACCTGTGGTCAAGTAGACATTCTCATCGTCTTTCACAGTCGCGGAAAATCATCATCTTCCTCTTAAATCACGGTGAAAGAATGCATTATTTTATTGTGAAATCTTTGCACTTGCAGAAATGTTCAGAGATAGCAATAGTTAAAGTTTGGCTCAACTTGGCTTATTTTCTACAAAACACCATGTATTTCGGTAAAATTCAGTTATCTAAATTATGTAAGTTCCAAATGTGGTACAACCCCCATTGAGTCGGATAATTGAAGTTCTAAACTATACAGACCATTTGATTAAACTCAACCCTAATTAAAAGCCCAATAAGTCAATGTTTAAGGACAAAACAAGCTAATACGTAGCCATCCTTCATTACTAATCAGCTTATATGCACTGTTGCTTTGTTGGCTATGTGTTTCCTTGATTTGTTTTATTTGGAAATATTGGAGGAAAAAAATAATGAATCTATTTTGAGGAAAAATATTTTAGTAGGTGCACCGTAATAAATAACAATACTATTATACAAAAAGCAAAACTAGCTTACGAGCAACCAAGGTTTATCACTTACCTTAAGTATCTCCTTCTCTTGGGCATCAGGAAACTTAGCGTGCAGAGCTGACTTGAGCTCCTTAGCAGTAAACAGCAGCCCGTAAGGTATGAGTTGCTTAGACTCAGTTATCCTCTGTAGGAACCTAGCTGCCGTAGACTTGAGTGTAGAGATAGCATCAGCCAGTCTGTCTCTAACCTCCTGGTAGCCAAGGGCTTGCTCTTGGTTCAGTCCAGTGGGAAGGTCCCTGTCAATGGAATCAGTATTTAAACAATATATTTCTGTTTATTTAGACTATTTTATCAGGAGTTTGAGGATGTGATGTATCATAAAACAAAGGGCCTAGGTTGTAAGGATTTTGACAACAGCAGGCTTGCCTGAATAGGAAATGGCCGGTTCTGGCACAAAAACACAAAGCTCAGCTCTATACAGAATATATAAAATGTGTAATTAATTACATTACCAAGGGAAGGTTTAGTCAGGAATGGATATGCTCAAGGCAGCTACTCTCTATTAAATACTTGTAAATTGCTCCTTTACCGTTTTTAATTTCCTTAGGGTTTTTTACCTCTATACACCAATTTTGACGACACTAAAATTAAAATGATAATGACTAAATCAAAACGCCAACGTAATTAAAAAGCATATTGTTACTGTTACCACAGAAAAGTAAGATACAGAGGATGCATTCAATATTACACTTAAGTGGTGTCTAGAGCAAATTCTATTTGTCATCCCCTCCCGCTCTCATACTACAGTGCTCACACTGTAGGAAGACCCTGTACGCTACAACTGCTGTACAACAATTGCTATGTTGCCTTCCCCGTTCGGGCTCTTCCTTGCTCAAGTACAACTCCTTGTACAAATTCAATTCCGCCCCAACATACCAGGGCTAAAAGTGCTTGGTTGTCCCACAAGTTTGTATCCTCTGCATTTTACTGTGCTGTTACTAATAATGAAATATGTATATGCATCTTTTGCGCCATCACAAGGGTCGTGAGGACAGATGTTGCAGCTTGCAATCAACATAATGTTTCCAGTTTAGTTAATATCACGACAATGACAATCTCCAAAGACCTGAACGTGGGATTGAGTACGGATGTATTCTAAAGAAGAACCCCCCGTTTAGAGGTTAAATATCAGATTGTTGCATTATCAACTTTGGTGTGCCATCATGATCTCTTTTGCCTGTGCCCGGAACTCTTTTCTTAGGGAAGATAATTGTGTATGTGTGTATCCATTCCTTCTTTAACTTATTCCCAAGCCAAGTGTTTCACCAAAAATCATCCACTGTTTGAAACTAATATATTTAAATAAAATAAAACTATTGTAGTGCTACAAACAACTAAAGATAAGTAATGAAAACTTACGAGGGTTTTCCTGTGGACATTTCTTGCTGGTTTCTCCACTGGTTGTAGATGGCCACTGGGTTGGTGTCTATGCTTACATGTTTATCTGCCAGCAGCTACAGCAAACACATAATAAATAATCCCGCAGTAGACAGAACTAGAACTATGCATACGATCTGATAGATACGTTTGTGTTAACTAGTCTATTCGTTTCAATTTATGTAGATTATTATTGGTAAGGATTAGTTAAGATTAACAAGGGCAAAAAGAAATTTGTGAGAATTGGTAAGAATAAGGATTTTGTAATGGATTTTGGTTTAACATCAAGCTCACCTTAGTATGAAAGTGCACAATGTACATTAATACGGATAATGTGATTTATCAATTACAAAATGTACTTTGCTCAACATGTAGTCCTAACTAACAACAGTCTATATTCTAGGATGAATGGACACAATCAATTCAAAGACAAACCCATATTCAACAATGCTACAACCCACAGCAACAAATATTTCAACAGCTGCATCCCTACTTTAGTCATTAAAGCCCTCCCTCCTACTTGCAACTTCTCAAAGTTAAAGAAGATGGGAACTTTTCCACCAGTAGATAACCTAATCCAGAGATTATTATTATGAAAACTTGTTTGAGAATTCAAGGAAACTTTATATTTTTATGTACTATGTCAGTTATTGTGTGGCTTGAAAAGAATTGTTAAGTAGTAGTTTACGCAACGATTGCGTAAAGATAGTGTTAACGACACCAGTAGAAAATTTAAGGTATGAGCCTTGGCTTGGCGAGTGCCTTGAAAACTTCTACGAGTGTCGTTAATAGTATTTACACAAGTTGTATACACTACTTTACCTATGACAGTGTTTTAATTGCTAAAAAAAACACTACACATAACTTCTAAGAGGGGTTATGTTTTTGTTTATGACCTCTCATTGCCACTGACAGTGATGCAACGAACCATTGTACCAAACACTAATTGCACCACTCAACAATTAAGTTGGCCTCAACAGCTGATTAGTTGAAGTTTGAATAATTAAAATTTTACTTCTTCTCTCTCAATCCTTGAACCTCAGTGGTCCGTTACCCATGTTGTTATGAGTAAAACTATGCCGTTATGGGAATTGGGAAACTTTTCAATTCTAAGAACTGAACTGAAACAGCTACTTTAAAAACGTAGGTAAAAATACATTTCACACTTTCATTTGAATATTTTAGTTAGCTATATCATTGACTGATGTGAGTAACTGTACCTTTTCTATAAGAGGTCCAAGTATGAACTGCAGTGCGTTCTGCCCTGATCTCTGTCTAGCGTAGTTGACCACCATCCTCAACACAAGAGGATCTCCAGTAGTCACATCCGCTGGCTTGCTGAACTTGCACCTACAACACAGTACAACAGTATCAGCAAAATGGCTCATAATTTCTCACAAGCTTGATATTAAAATTCAACAAACTTTAGTGAGCAAACAATTTAAAACAATTATACTGGGTAACTGGAGGGGCTTTAGTTCCTTTAATCCAGCGGGGGGGGGGGGGGGGGGATTGGGACTGCAAACAAAGCTCTCCACCCAACTCGATTCTGGGCCATCTAGTTAACCGACATACCGAATTTCACGAAATTCAGATCACAGGTGTAGTCTGCTTATAGTGCAGGTGGTAATGTTGTTTGAGAGGTTATTGTAAAAAATGTCCATCACGATTAGTAAAACTAAGTCAAATAAAATAATCTTTATTTATGAGGCACATTTCAATTTAGATTGAATGTCATCAAAAGCGTAGCATTTTAATAGGGTTTAGAATAAATTATCTACTTTCACTTGTGTTTTGAACGTTATTTTTTGCTACACTACAAAGACGAATGACTTTCCTAATAAAAACAATCATTGGATATTTCTTTGTTACAGTTAGGAACATTACAAAACTTACAGCATTTTTACGTTAAGCCTTCAATTTAACGTTAAAACTTAGTTTTGGTTGTTGTAAGTTGAAACAGTTGATGAAACAATAACAAATGTTTGTTTTTTTACGTTGACATAAAAAAATTTATAGGAAACATCAAATTTGAACCGTAAACATTATTTTTGCATGGTAAACAAATTGAATTTTGGCTGGTGATAAACATATCACGAAATCAATTGATTACACAGTAGTGAAGCGAAAATACAAAACAACATACATCAACAAAAACAAAGGAAACATGAACATTTTATTGTATTTCTTTTAAACATTGAAATGGCTTGGCCAGTCAAGATGCACCTTTGCGCATGCACTAGTCAAAACTACTGCCATGGGAATCTCAATGAATCACTCAGCATGCGGTCGTGGCAGACACTATCGCACGCCCAGGGGTGCATGGTAGTCCTTTGTGACTTCCATTTGATAACATTGTGAGCGATTTTTCAAAGCTCGCTCCCACCGCAGTAGCAAGCTCAGTGTGGAATGGCCTTTACCATTACAAAAATTTTATTTCAAGCAAAGAACTAAAGATAATGTTTAACTATATGACTGTATGAAACAATGAAACTCACCTAATTTCTTCCTGTAAAGCGAACCTGAACAGCCTCAGCAGCAGATATTCTTCCCTGTGATGAGCTCCGTAGTGGAACAAGGTGAGAATAACGTTGCTGAGAAATCTGTGGGTCCACCTTTCAGGTAGGCAGAAGATCAGCTTGGCCAGGTACCTGTGGATCATAGGTACCAACTACACACTGTAAAACATGTCATTGTGAAACAAGGCCATCAGCACCTTGGGATAGCTCTGAGGGTCCATTTAGATTTTTCCCTCCGTTCAAAGACCAATGTAACAATGTCATATTGAAACAGTATATTCTAAAAATCCAATCTACTGTGTTCATGTTCTGTCTTTAGATATTCCAATGCTAATAATAAAAAATAAAAAATGAACTATAAATTGTTCAGCATCCAAGGATCTCCCAAGAAACAAAATATTCACACATCTTTTACAGTGAAACTATGTAACCTCAAACAAATAAGCAAACATTTTTTTGATATTGGAGCTGTGTGTACTATCAAAGATTATAACTACTATCAAAGATTATAAATTGGATGGGACAGGCAGAATCATAGAGGAATGACGCAGGGGTGCTCTTTATTCTTCTGAGGGGTTTGTATGTCAAATGGCACTGTATATAACAAGAGTTGACAGGTAGAGAGTGGGCTACGAGTCAACTAGCCAACGGCAACTTGTTGTCATGATAAGCAGGTGAGGGAGTAGGAGAGAAGGCAATAACCATGCCTAGGTTATATGGTGTGCAATATACGCTGTGTAGCAGCATTGTGGAGAGGTTCAATGCCAGTTTTTTAAACATTTAACTTGTTGTGAAAGACACAAAATAACTATTTTAGGCTATATAGTATAATCAATTTACAGTAAATTATTGCACTGTGAGATATTCATACTTTAGCCATGTTATTATGTTGTACCCCTCATTTGACTGCAGTAAAATCTATGTTTATGTTTATGTTTATCTATCTATGTTTACACATTTAGTGCACATCATATCAGTTAATTAAGGCTATTTTGTAATTTAAGACAAAAGTTGGCGAGGCCAAATACCACCTTGGGTATTGATGGCCATGGGAGTAAGAGTAAGTAAGTCCAAACTTAGGAGAAGAGAAGGACAGAAGACTAAGGATGGCTGGCCATGTATTTTGGAGGGAAGATGGCAGACTAATTAAAAAAGTTTGGAGGCAAACCCAGTGAGAAGGAGGCCCATAGGAAGACCCAAGAATCGCTGGAAGGACCAGGCGGAGAAAGAATTGTGAAAATTAAGAGCAAGGCTAGAAGGTTCAGAGAACAGGGAGGGATGGAGGCAACTTGTTGGTGAGGCCAAATACTACCTAGGGTATCCATGGCCATGGGAGTGGAGTAAGTAAGTAAAGTACCTAAGGTTCTGACACAGTTGTAGAGGTTGTACTCACTGAGGTCGAGTCTGCAAGAAGTAGAAGAGATGTTGGTAACCCTGTAGTCTGTTGTGAGACGCTGCAGATAGAGCTTTGAGTCCCCCGGACTGACCCTGAGTAGCTGCACTCAGAGATTTGCCTTGCTTCACTGCATCCTGTAATCATATGTAAATGGACTAGGAATGTAACAATTCTCATTATTCCCAAAATCTGGTTACCAGGAATCATATTTCTTTGGCTGTTAGCCTAGTGGTTAGTATCTACATTGTGAGAAGGATGGTTTAACTCCCCACAAATTTTTGATGGGTTTAGAATTTTTCTTGAAAGTGTTTGTAATTTCTGCATGAATGCCACTGGCATTGACACTGACAAAGAACATCATGTGAACATTATTTCTACCCCATTATTGCAGTAAAATTGTGATCATCTCTTGCCATTGGGATAATATCGTTGATACTTCCCATAATTGCGTTCACATTTATATTTTTTTAACGATGCATTGCAGACGCCTTCTGCAATTACAAAACACAAGATTCCTGTCCCGGAAAGAATCTGTGAATTATATTCAAAAACGCAAGAAAGTGGCAATGCAAATTTCCTGAATGGCTTTAGTGATTCAGTACAAACTTTTGAATGAATAGATAATTATAAATATTACTTCTATTTATGACTAAATTATAAATTTTACTCTTGGTAGTTTTTTTTTTTTTTTTTTTTTAAGGAAAGAGCTTTTGGCTTAAAAATGCATTAAGGAAGAACGAATAGAATACACAACTAACTTACCCAAGAAAAGAGTTCTGAAAGCCTACAAGTTCACAACACAGCACAATAAACTTGATATTTTGACCCCTACAAAAAGGTTTATTCAGAAAACAAAGGTTGAATGGGTTCCAATAAATAATTATGGAGATATCAAATTAATCATCCTATAATTCCTTTTCCAATTGTCCCTTGTTACATGAGACAAAGTCTAGATTGTAACCGGTTAAGTAGATCACTAGAGTTGAGTCTGCACAGGGTCGGATGGGGATGATTGTTTTTTGTTTTGATTTAACAGAAATGTTTACCTGTAGAGATATTCTGTTCTGCACCAGCAGGCCGATCGTAACGTCCATCTTGTCAATCTGCTGAGCGAGTTGTTTGTTGTGACGAATGGCTTGCACCACTTGCTCCTTCAGTGTCTGCGAACAACACAAATAACTCATCAAACAATATAAACAACTCGTCAAACAACACAAACAACTCACCAAACAACATAAACATCTCATTAAACAAAGTAAGTTTTCATTGTCGCAGCTAATTTGACAGTCTTTAAAACCAATTTAGAAACTAAGTAGGCCTATTTTATATACAATATTCCATGTCTACAAGTTTTAGATAGTAGCACATTAACACTATAAACTTGGTCTTCAGAGTTCATCGGCCTCACATTCATAAACTTATGACTTATGACGTTTTGCCCTCATTACAGAAAGTCATCATCAGAGCTGCACTACTACTAGTAGGCCGAAACGTCAGCTCCTAGTTATAAGTTTATGTCTGAGACACTGTAGAACCCTGAAGACCAAGATTGTAGTGTTGGTGTTATTTATTGTGGAAGCTATAGTTCCAATGTCAGAGTAACACATAGAACATGGTGTCACCATTCTACAAAATTAAAAATTGTGCATGTATTTTAGTGCGTTGGTTGGCTAACATTCATGGTGTATTTCTCTATTCGTGATTCCCCTTGTTTGAGTTTAATTAGCCGATCCGTGTACTGTAAGACTATTATTCGATGGTGTAGTATGGCCTGACCAAATAAAGTAACCCCATTGGTTGTTCCGTTGCACCACCTTCCCACTGCTACCTAATAACCTCCGTATCAGTCAGTTGTCCTACTTCTGTACTGGTTCCTGTACAGTAGATTCCCTCTTATCCAGACTCCTCGGGACCGAGGCCAGTTCGGATAACGGTTTTTACGGTTAAACCGACGTCCCCAAAAACTTGTTAAAACAGACCGTTTTTATACATTTTTTTTTTTTAAGGGAGAGGAGGGAAAATGCTTTTACGCACACCGTTTTTATACATACTGTATACAGTATTTGACTTAAATTGAGGAGAGCATTGTATTTAGACACGTGATCACTGGTCTCAAATCTTTCCCACGAGAACAGTCATATCAGTACCGCCCACTTCCTGCCGATCTAGTCCGGTTAAACTGATGTGGTGATAAAAATTGTCCGGTTAAAGAGATGTCATTTACGCCGAGTGTAGTTTGGTTAAACCGATGTCCGGATAAGAGGGAGTCTACTGTATAAAAAATGTTATGTGTTATTAAGATGCTCTCATAGTAATTTATTTGAGTTTCAGGATTTTTCTTCACACATTGTTTGAATGTGATACTTATTTAACTAACTCTTATTAAATTAAGGGTTGTTTGGAAAATAAACAACTGTGATATATATATATATATATTTCTGTTCCTTGGTTCAAACTTGACAGATTTCAAAGCTTTCACAGTAAACTCTAATTGATCCATGCCACAATAGTACAGATTTAACGTTTTACAGGAGAGCCATTTGTTAGTAGTTTGAAAACTGTAAGCTGATAAACTATCAGTTTGGTTGCACAGTTTACTGTGATTTGTACACACAGTACTTTACAGTTTTTTTTTTTTTTATCAGGCAGGAATATTCAAGTTTTTTTTTCAGACGTGTTTCACTATACAGAGGTGTCCAAATGAGCCTGGAACACCCCCGACTTACATCAAAATTAACATCATTGTCAGAAACAAAACTAATGTTATTAGTTAAAAATTAGCAAAATTTTAATTTTTTGTTTTCCTGTAAGAAGTGTCTAGATTAGTTTTCTAACTATATTTACCTGAAGCTGTAGTTCCCTGTGGTAGTCTTCGATACTGAAGTCTAGCAAATGAAGAAAGAGACGCACAACTTTAAATGACGGATTGGCAGTTTGTAGCAGATCAACAAACGCTCGTCTGGCCTACAAAGTAAACAATTTAAATAAGAAATTTGGTCAAAATGGTGGAAGTTGAAAGATTGCGGTAATGTAAAATAAAAACACTATTATTTCCTGTCAGTCTATAAAGAAAGAGGTTATCCATCATTCCAGCATGTTATAATTTGGTGAGAAGCAACAAATTGGATAAATCAAATATACACGCAATTTCTACAGTTGAACCTCTCATTTCTGTTGGGTGAAGGACCTCAATGTAGTCTGAAAACTAAAAAGGTTTAAAAGTCAAATCAGAGAAGCCAAAAATTAAATAAGAGGCATAAGAGCAATATACTTATTTCAAGTGAAGAAATTGGAACCTTTCCTGTCATAAAACACATTAAAAGGTTTAAATGCAACACTTGATACTTTTGTTACAGTAAATCTGAATACTAAGCGAATTTCCAGATTTCATTTACTGCCAAAAATAACTAATCATTACTTAGGTATATTTCTACAAGATATATTGAACACAAATGAGTATTTTTCCTTAAATGATTAAGTCCTATCATGTAATGGACCAGCTATATTCATAGATTAACAATCTAATATGTTTAATCAAAGTCCACATGAATAGAAGTCCACATTGACAGATAAGTTTTTAGCACTGAGAATATCTCTATAAACCAAATCATCTCTGTAAGTAACCAATAATAATCATGGAATGCACTATTTTGTTATCTGAAATGAAAAGGTAAAAACCTGTGTTGGAAAAGGATGTCTATTTTGGGAACAATGTAAAAAAATCCAATATGTTCTTTGCTGCAGTTAAATACGGATAGTTTATACACCATAATTTATCAGAAGCTCTTTTGCACCTACCTTACATCCTCTCCATACAGCTTGGATCTTGACAATCTTTTTCTCGTGAGGTTTGTAGTATTCTAGAACCCTCTTTCGACTTTGTTCACTGTTGTTCAACTCTGTCCATTTACAACTAGATCTCTTCTTCGGCAATTTTGCAGCATTTTCTCTCCTGCGACGCTTTGCCATCTCATTTCTCCACCAACGCTGCAACAGTAGCAACAACTTCATCACATGTATTGTAGAATTATGCTGACATCAAGTAATACACTCAAATTGTTCACTGTATAAGCCTCGGACTATAATGAAGTTTGTAAGAGGTATTAACACATTCACTGCTAATGATATGTAATACTTTTATAAATGGCTAAAAAACATAAACATTAACATGATCATGTTAATTGAGTGACAATATATCTTTAATTAAATAAATTTTATACTATAAATTGTGGATTAAAATATATTATGTAATTATATACATCATGTATTATATATCTGCTAATATACTTATGACGCACAAGTGCGTCATTAGCAGTGAACGTGTTAAAGGGAAATCAAGATTGGATGGAATTAGAAATGAAGAGTTGAGAAGAGGAATAGTTGGAGAAGGTTTGAGAGAACGAGTAGAGAAATCAAGATTGAGATTGTTTGGCCACTTAAGAAGAATAGAATATGATAGAATCCCCAGAAAAATGAGTGAGCTTCGCATAAATGGAAGATGGCCAAGAGGAAGACCTTAAGAAGAACCTATGGTGGATTGACAAGATGTGGAAGCAAGAGGAGTGCAGTATATGGAGGAAGAGGAATTGTGGAGGGACAGTAGAAGTTGAAGAGCACACACCCAGACCCAGAGATAACCGGAATGGGAGAGGATATGTATGTATGTATTAGCCTCGGCACTGCTATATTGACTTTCATGGATTTTACAGTACCTGTCAGCAGTTTGGAAAAACATATATAACACCTCTATGTTGCCATTTAATGGTAACATAGAGGTGTTATATGTTTAGGTGGGATTCCATTGTCAAACACATCAGTCCAGGAAATACATGAAATCTGCTTGATTAATTCAATTCAATTCAATTCAATTCAATATTTCTTTATTCATTGAAGCACAAAGTACATGAATAGTGTCATTCTCTTAAATGTTTTTATATTACAATGTTATATTCTATGGATACAAAGTTCTTAAAATCTAACATAAGTTTATACAAATTACAAATGAATGCTCCTTCTAAAAAATTTAAAGTTCATCAAGGGAATACAATACCTTGTTGATGAGAAATGTTTTAAGACCCCTCTTAAATTCGACCATGCTTTTTGCCGATTTAATTTCATTTGGAATTTTGTTGTAAAATTTGGAGCCGGTATAACTTGGTTTTTTACTGTAAAGTTCTAATCTGTGGCGGTTTAGAGCAATGTTGGTTTTGTTTCTGGTATTGTAGTGGTGGTGTTCACCAGTTAACGCCAATTGAGAAAATCTGTTTTTAACATATAGAACTGTTTCATAGATGTACAATCCATATACTGTCATTATTTTTAATGATCTAAAATGCTCTTTTGAAGTTCTCGAGTCAAGGTCCAAAATAATTCTTATAGCTCGTTTTTGTAATTTTAGGATTGTTTCTAAGTTATTGATAGATGTAGCGCCATACAGAGATATTCCAAAAGAAATAACAGAATGTATGTACGAAAAGTATATTGATTTTAATGTTACTTGATCAAGAAGATTTTTTAATCTAGTTAATGCAAATAGACCAGATACAGTTTTTTTTATTACTTTGTTTGCGTGAGAATTCCAAGTTAAATTTTTGTCAATTTCAAATCCTAAGAATCTAATATTTTCTAATTCTTCAATAGGTTTCTGATTAATTTCTAGTGAAGGATTAATTGAAAGTCTTGTCTGACGGGTCTCAAAATTTATGAACTTTGTTTTATCTGGATTCAAAAGTAACTGATTGTTTTGGAAAAAATTTGAAAGTATATCTAGATTAGCATTAGCTGTCTTTTCAATTTCCTCTTCAGAATTAGCGGTAACTGTAAGATTTACATCGTCTGCATAAAGGTAAAGTTTGCTAGATTTAGTCAGCCCTGGTAGGTTTGTAACATAGCAAATGAATAGAAGGGGACCCAAGATGGATCCCTGTGGTACACCATGTTTAATAGTTCTAATTTTTGACTTGTGAGTAATTTTCATTTGATTATTGAATTGGATAGTTTCTACAAATTGTTTTCTATTACAAATGTATGATTCTAGCCATTGAAGAGATTTATTTTTTACTCCGATGCTTGACAATTTATTTAAAAGTAGATTGTGGTTTATAGAGTCAAATGCCTTGGTTAAATCCATGAAAATGCCAAGAGCCTTTTGTTTTGCATCTAAACAATCAATAACTGACTCTAAAAACTCTGTAGCAGCTGTCACAACTGATCTACCACTTCGAAATCCATGTTGACAGTCCTCAAAAAGGTGATTACTTTCCAGGAAGCTATATAAACGGTTGTACATGGCTTTCTCAAATATTTTGGACATGGCCGGAAGCAGAGCAATTGGACGGTAGTTTGATAATTCATATCTATCTCCTTTTTTGAATAGTGGAATTAATTTAGAAATTTTTAGTTTATTAGGAAAAATGCCTGATACAAAGGAAGAATTTACTAAATGAGCTATAGGTTTTCTGAGGGGTAATTTTGCTTTTTTGATGAGCACCACAGGGACCTCATCATAGCCGGTGCTAAATGAGTTTTTAAGATGACTTATTATTTCGTCTATCTCTTTCTCATCAACAGGTATACAATGAAAACCTGGAATTATATAATCTGACTCAACTACTTTTACACTGTCCTTTACATCCCCAACAAGTGAATCCAAATTAGGAACAATGTTTGTGTCAACCAAATCAGTAAAATAATTGTTAAATGAATTACATATAACATAAGGGTCTGAACAACATTGATTGTTAATATGAACACTAGTAATGTGGTTATCTGCTTTTGCCTTACCGACTTCAGAGTTAATAATTTGCCAGCTGGTTTTGTTCATGTTACTTGAGTTGTTTATTTTATTTTGATAATATAGTTTTTTTGCAGCTGTAACCTTATTTCTAAACATTTTATTATTAGCTCTGTTTCTTTTATTACACACATACACTCAACAGAAATCCAACATTGTCGGTATGCAGGCAGGAACAGACTGTTGGAGGGTTTAAAGTCAGCAATCACTTGATTTGCAAGTCACAATCAGTCTGTTCCTGCTCGCGGTACTGTAAAACCTGTAATAGTTAATATTAACCAAGTAACACTTAACCTCCAGACATCATACTAGTATTAGTGCTTATATGACTGGTTTCAACCACATTAACAGATGAAATTCACTGTCGGACGTTTTGTCCTTGATGTAAAGTGACTTTCTAAGAGGCTAAGCTGAATCATAGAAATTTAATCTGACAACCCAGTAGACACATAAAAACATTGTCAAGCGAGCTGATGTTAAATATTTTTAAATTCAGGATCAATAACAGAACTTTATTCATTCAGGTAAGCCATTGTGAAAACCTAGATCCTATGTTACCTGTATGGAGACAACTTGTTGCTCGTGGTGTCTGAAGTGTTGGAGACGGTCGTTGATGTGTTTTCGCACCAAATAGCCTCTACACCGGGCCTGTAGACGAATCACGCTACGCTCTACATGATGGCGGTTACGTGCTTGAACTACAGACCTCTCGTACTCCTCTATTGTGTTCTGTGTAAAACAATTTAATTCACATCAAAATGTATAAAATTAGTTATCGTCTCTCCTTTCTTAAATTAACCAACTTTAGAACAATAATAAGGTTTGTCAATTTACACATTCGTGAAGCAATCTTCAATGCTATCTCTGAAACTGAAATATTAGATATACTTTAGAAGAAACAAATCATGAGCCACCTAGTTGTAGGATTTATCACATAGCTAAAATCCTTAGGTGATCAGCCTTCTTAGAACCGCTGCACCCCAACTAACAAACTAATGGAAAGGGTAAAATGACTTTTGCAGCATTATACAGAGACCAGAGCTGATTCTGATGGACTAACAACATACTTTTCTGGGCTACTAACCAGGCTGTGAAACAGTTAATCATACCTGGATCTCACTAAAGTCCAGGTGGCAGGACTGGTTGTTGTAGCCGTAAGGTCGAGTCCAGCTGCACTCCAGAGTATCCAAGTTGAGGAACACATTCTGGCCAGACTGTAGTCTGTGAGTGATCCAAGTGCATTTGGACTGAACTCTCTGTAGCAGAGAAATTGCATTACAAAAGTACATGTTAATAAAAAAATTTAAACATAGTAGATGAAACAACTGGATATCAAACTGTGAATCATTTCCTCAATTTTCACAACTGGTTTGCCGACCATGTTCAATTCAATTATCAATCAATTATTTAAGATGGGGACGCCACTATGTGCGTATTTTAACCCAAATATGAGTGAAGGATGAGTGTAGGATGAGTGGCCCGATCTTGTAGTCTTGTTAGTGACTAAGTCCGACATGTTCCTTAGACACAGCTGTTAATTAATAGCCCATACAGCTAATGGCAACTAAGGGACCTACAGTTTATTGTGGAATCCGAACCACATTTTTCCTCGTAATTAACGATTTGGTCTAATTATTAGGATAGTACTGCGGATAGTCCTAGTACTCACTAGCGCGGACGTTAATCCACACCAGGGAGCATCACATCCACAGTGCATCCCTATAAATATCCACAATGTTCTGTAAAAGACTTTATATACTGAACAAAAAGAGAGCACATACATGATTTAATAGAAATACTTTGGTGCAATTTGAATTAATTGTAATAAAGAAAAACGGCATTCTGAGCAAGATATAAGATTACATGAACATTGATAAATAAAATTTAAATTATTTTTTTAAGTATTTATCACTGTTATTTTCATTAAAATATTTATAATAAGTTATTAATTTATAAATCCTCTATGAATTTTTGTTACTCTTTGTCGTTTATTGCATACAATCTTTCTAATGCACAATCGCATGTAATAATTCAATTGAATAATTCATTCTAGCATCTCGTATTATATTATTTTCAGTCAAATTAATTAAGCCATGCATGTTAAATATGTATATTTGTATCAAACACCAAGAAACTCTCAATGTAAAATGGTTGTTTCTGTGTATAAATAAATCAAATCAAAGTTGTACCTTTTGAGACTTGACTGCCAGTAGTCTTTGGTAACATTGTGAAGGCTCTTGCACTGAATATCCAGGCATGTTACATAGAGCATCCACTACCTGTAATTACAAACACAAAATAAAAACTCAAACACACATAAGAATTTACAATGTTGTAAATAAATTATTGAAACTAATGATTAAAATTACTGTTGCGGAATGAAGTGGATTAAATTATCAGACAGAACTCACTTTATCTTAAACACAGGGTGTCTAGTTTATTTCCATTATAAAATTCAAGACTAATTCCAGACTTTTCAAGACTAATTCCAGATTTTTCAAGACTAGTTTTTTCAACAATTAGTGCGTGTTGATACCAAAATGTATCGATTCTCGATTCTTGATACTGATACCAATTTTTATAGCTTAACCAAATTTTCTGAATAACACTACACCAACCACTGTCTTTGTCATAAAGTATTATTATGATAATGTGGTGTTTTCAAGTAAAGAAATAATGCAGCAATAAAAAATTCTAACTAGCAAATTTGTTTTTTTTTCATGAAATCTTCCATGTACCGTACGTTTAGACATCATCATTGACTGCAGCGGTTACAGCAACGTGATCGTCGTCGTCCGCGATCACGGCAAAATCATGAACATTTCCCGCGGCCTTGTAGACATCAATGACATCATCGTCGTCTCCCGCTGTCTCAGAAACGTCATCGTCTGCGATCGCGGCAAAATCATGAACATTTCCCGCGGCCGTGTAGACATCATCGTCGTCTCCCGCGGTCACGGAAACGTCATCGTCGTCTCCCGCGGTCACGGAAACGTCATCGTCATCTCCCGCGGTCACGGAAACGTCATCGTCATCTCCCGCGGTCACGGAAACGTCATCGTCGTCGTCCGCGATCGCGACAAACTCATGAACATTTCCAGCGGCCGAGCATATATCATAGTCGTCTCCCGCGGTCACGGAATCGTCATCGTCGTCTCCCGCGGTCACGGAAACGTCATCGTTATCTCCCGCGGTCACGGAAACGTCATCGTCATCTCCCGCGATCGTGACAAAATCATGAACATTTTCCGCGGCTGTTTAGACATCACCGTCATCTCCAGCGGTCACGGAAATGTTATCGTCATCGTCCGCGATCACGGCAAAATCATGAACATTTCCCGCGGCCGAGCAGATATCATCGTCATCTCCCGCGGTCACGGAAACGTCATCGTTGTCGTCCGCGATCGCGGCAAAATCATGAACATTTCCCGCGGCCGTGTAGACATCATCGTCGTCTCCCGCGGTCACAGAAACGTCATCGTTATCTCCCGCGGTCACGGAAACGTCATCGTCGTCGTCCGCGATCGTGACAAAATCATGAAAATTTTCCGCGGCTGTTTAGACATCACCGTCATCTCCAGCGGTCACGGAAATGTTATCGTCATCGTCCGCGATCACGGCAAAATCATGAACATTTCCCGCGGCCGAGCAGATATCATCGTCGTCTCCCGCGGTCACGGAAACGTCATCGTTGTCGTCCGCGATCGCGGCAAAATCATGAACATTTCCCGCGGCCGTGTAGACATTATCGTCGTCTCCCGCGGTCACGGAAACGTCATCGTCGTCGTCTCCAGCGGTCACGGAAACGTCATCGTCGTCTCCCGCGGTCACGGAAACGTCATCGTCATCTCCCGCGGTCACTGAAACGTCATCGTCATCTCCCGCGGTCACGGAAACGTCATAGTCGTCGTCAACTATTGCGGCAAAATCGTGAACATTTCCCGAGGCCGTGTAGACATCATCATTGGCTTTTGCAGTCACGTAAACGCAAGACGACGATTGCGGCAAAATCACGAAAATTCCCGACTTTGAAATCAAATTTAAGACTAAATCCCGACTTTCAAGACCATTTTGAAATTCAAGACTAATTCCCGACTTTCCCGATTTTCCCGACTACTAGACACCCTGTAAACACTAGATTGCAGGCTTAACTTTAAATAAGTCCATAGAGACTCATAAAATATACAACTCAAAAGTAGACATTTTCTTCAACCACTGGAGAAATGGCAATGGCAGTTGCAATTTGATTCTATTTCACCTATATATTTGAACTAGCTGTACCCGCGGGCTTTCCCCGTTTAACTTCATATGTGAGCTCATTCGCATGGGTCAATCACGTCCTGGTTGAAGTTCGTTCGCTACGCTCATTCATCTTTAGGTTGGAGCTCGTTCGCTGCGCTCACACGTCCTGGTTGAAGTTCGTTCGCTACGCTCACTCACCTTTACGGTTGGAGCTCGTTCGCAGCGCTCACTTGCCTTCAGGTTAGCTCGTTCGCTACGCTACCTCGCCTCCGGGTTTAGTTTCAAATTAGCTGTTGTCAAATATTAAAAAAAAATAATAGCGCTGCACTCTGTTGGTAATTCTTGTAACTTTAATGCTATTGAACATCATAGAACAGAACCAACTTGTTTAATTGAAACAGCTGTTATGATTCATTATTTCCATTTAAATATGAGAACTCATTAGGTTAACATGGGAAACTCCAGAGCCACTGGGGCGGAGCCCGAGAGTCCGATCAGAATAAAAACCACTTAGTTTTCCTATTTAATGCCTAAAGAATCAGTGTACCAAATTTCAGCCTCATAGGTAAGTGGGAAGTGGGAGAATTAGTGATGAGTGAGTGAGTGAGTGAGTCAGTCAGTCAGTCAGTCAGTCAGTGAGGGCTTTGCCTTTTATAAATAAAGTATAGATACCTAAATATAAGAAGGTGAAATAGATTCAAATTGCAACTGCCATTGCCATTTCTCCAGTGAAAATTTCTACATTTGTGTTGTATATTTTATTTGTCTCTATGGACTTATTTAAAGGTAAGCCTACTTTCCTGTCAATTTCCTTGGAAAATGCTCTATCTTTTTATCATATATCTTAAACACTAAATATTTTAAGATGTGGTTTTTCAAACTATTAAAAGGTGTGGCTCAAAATTAGTTGTCAAGAGCTATTCTAGTGAAATAGTTGGTGGAACACATTTAATACATTTTCAACTTTCTATCTTGTATTGTACAGGATTTATAATTCAGTAACAAAGTAACTTTAAAATTGCAATTTCCTTCATAAACTACCTTTTATTTACTAATTTTTGTAAAAGTAATATCTATAATAATAATTATTTTAATTTATTTTTTTAACGAGTTATACCCTTTAGTTCAACTGAATGTATCTTTCTTTCAGCAACAAATTAATTGCAGACCTTGGCTAAAACTTCAGATAATGTTTCAAAACCGAGAGTAAGGCGTTGCTAGTGAAGTGAATTTAATCTAATTTTTTATGGATGTGCACAATTCTAGGTTGCACTACGGTACCTTATGTCGGTTTTTGTTGCTCAGTCCAGAATTCACTTCGCTGAGCCATCTGCAAGCTGGAACATTAGACAACAGATCAAAACATTACAAAGAAGGAGAGATTACATTTATATCTCTAATAAAGTATCAACCACAGAAGTGGTACAAAAGCTAATTAAAGTAACAAAACCATAAAGATTGTTCAAAATAACTTAACAATAGTTGTACACTAAGCAATAACACATGAACAGCCCTGTGTGTTTTATACACAGGTAAGTGCCCATATCAAACACATCCGAACGAGGAGAATTGCTTTAAAGAAACATTCCAAATGTAAAAATATATTTATTTCTAACATAACAGTGACTTGGCCTCACCAAGTATACAACAACTTGTCAAGAGACATCCGATTGAAAAAAATGTGACTTGAAAACAATCAAAATTAAGTTAAACGTATATTGCTGTGTGCGTTTTTTGTCTTTGAGTTTGTGACCTGTTAATTTATTGTTGTAATGACAGTGTCTATCAAATATTAAAATACCCCTGTTGCATAAAACCGGCAGATTAAGCAAATTTACATTTGCCTGATAAGATTTTCACTAAAATATTTCCACAAATATGTCAGATTAACTCCTTTTTTGGAAACATTAGGTTACACAAGTTTTTGGGTTTATTACTCCCACCACTTTGGATAGATAAACCTATTGGGGTCTGGTTTGTGGCACTGTATAGTGTGTATGTGTTCTCTAATAGTGGTGTTTAACTGAATGTACTATTCAACCTACCAGTATGCTCTCAATTAAGATTAAGATTAAAGATTACCAATCAACTCGGTATAATGGAAAAATGCATATTTGCTTCAAAATTAAGATTTTTTTATATAATACTGACATGTATAAGTTTTGTTATCATCTGCAATGTTCAACAAATCAAATGGTGTTCACTGACTTACGAAGTTCCCTACCTTGTATTTTGTAATTGCAACAGATTTCATAGTGCTAAATATCATCACATTTCTAAAATAAATAAACAACCCATAGTTACATTACCAGTCTGTGCCTCATCTATGAGACTGTGGGCTTCCCTGATAGCTGACTTGACATCTTCCAACCACAACTCAACCCCTTCCGCCTGCTCATCTAGTCGGTTCTGCACAGACAAACATTCAACAACAAATCAACATAAACCCAGAAAACGTATAATCCCATTTTAATTTTGTATAGCTATAAACCTAATTCAAATTAATTTTCTATTGGTTTTGGTTTTGACAAAGTTTATAAAAATGTAGTTTGATAATTTACCCTGAGTAAAGCTTGGTTATCGCAGTTCTATGAGATCAGCTACTCTACTACCTACTGGAGCTACTATACCTACTGGAAGTGGATGGGTTTTGAAATATTCGGAAACAAAATATTCCAAGACTTGGGCGAGGGATGCATTAAAATCGGGATTTTCTCAGGAGGGAATTTATTCCAACTGTTGGCGAATTCACTGGGTTGCCAGTGTTCATGATGTTGTTTCCTCAACTGTGGTAGATGTCGCCAATACAAAGGGTGATGATGATGTCCACTCCAACACAGGACTTGTTAATGATGGCACTGTGATCGCAATACATGTTCACAATGGAGACATGATCACGAAATATGTTCACAATGCTGCGAGTGGTTGGACATGTTCATGATGGTGCCGTGATCGCAGGACATGTTCACAGTGGCACTGAAAACGTACTACTATAACCCAGAATGCCAACTGCATGGTAAAAAGCATTAAGTGTTTTGAGAGAGCTTTGCCTGTCAATCCGTAGGCAGCGCCACCAGCGTTGCTATGCTATTGCATGGCAACGCTGGTGGCGCTGCCTACGGATTGACAGGCAAAGCTCTCTCAAAACGCTTAAGGCTTTTTACTTTTTACGATGCGGTTGGCATTCTGGGTTATAGTAGTACGTTTTGTGTGACAGTGGTGCCGTGATCAACAAATATGGTCACGATGTTGCGGTGAGTTGTTGGACATATCCATGATGGCGCCATGATCGCAGGATATATTCACAATGGAACCGTGATCATGGAATATGTTCACAATGGTACCGTGATCACGTGATCATAGATTTAGTTCACCATGTCGCCATAAGCCCTGGACATGTTCATGATTACTCCTTGATTGCGGAAGATGTTCAATATGTTGCTGCAATCACAGGAGATGCCCATAATTTTTTTTGCAATAATAATGAATAATGATGTGGATCCAAGATCCATTATCGTAGACATGTTCACAATTACTCTGGGTAATGTCCCTGTGATCATGGATTGTAGTCCTGATGACGTGCGATAGACACACATTACAAAATTTATAATTACAAAGCAAATACAGTACTTCTTTTTACTGGTATCAGGAGCTTAAACACTACAGGGACAGCAAATTGATTATGTATGTCATTATTGTCATTTGCAAAAATTAAAAAAATAACGAATTTTATCTTGGGAGAAAAATGTTGTCCTATCCCTGTCTCAAAAACCAAGATGGAAATAAAAATCCTGTTGCATACTGAGCTAGAAGTATAAACCCGTCCATTACATATTATAAAATATCAAAATGAAAGAATTACCTGCAACAGGTTGAGTATAAGAGGCAGATCACTGTCATGTAGCGTAGTTCTGTCAGCCAGATGTAGTGTAGGGTCTTGTAGACAATCCCACAGCCTAGTCTGAGATCTCTCTCTCACAGCTGTGTTCAAACACTGCAGACAGTCTATCACTACAACAGGTTCATAAATCAGAAAATTGAAAACTCAGAAAATATATTACAAAAGAAAGTCGATTATCCTAAACAATAAATTGGGGATTGGGAGTGTTCAGAAAACAGATTTTTCTGATTCTTGGAAATTGACACTTGCCGTCTCTGCAGGCAAAGTGATTGTCATTCGCGATCACAGAAACACCCACGAGCATACCGTTATCTTCATTACTCTCAAAAAATTCTTCCGAATTGATGATATTCTCAATTTTAACAAAGTACAAGTTAACAACCTAGTTAAACAAATTAATTATTTTAAATCAATAAGACCTGGTTCAAATTGACATTTTCAACTTGTAGAAATGAATAACAACTCATTCTCATGGCTTACTTCGCTTGTTCTCCTCGTAGGTGGAGTTGACCAGACGTATACAGTCCTGCACATCAGCAGAGTTGAGAATGGTGCATTCTATGTTCTCTAACAGTTTGTAGTTGCGACCAGCAATCAGTCCCTTGCAATACTGAGTCTGCAGTGACGGGTCCAGTCCCTGCAACACACATAAAACACTCCCTTAGTGGAAATCAACAGCGTAATTTTTATCCATGGCAAATTTTCCTTTTCCTCTCCATTCAAGTTACTATTAAATAGTCTTCACCGTGATGGCAAGACTAGAGTTGGTAACACGTATCATTTTGGGATCCTTTGAAGCCACCTTGATTCGAGAGTTTCAAACACACTATTTATTCATTCATTTCAGCAGTCAAAAGACAACAATTTAGTAGTATCCTACATTTTATCCAACAGCTTTAGGCTGTCAAGTTATTAAAAGTGGTAAACAGTATGTTATCTTTATTGGTGGTAAATTCAATGCTGTAAATTGCTTGAAATATCGATCTGTGAATTTTCAAAAAAATTTTATTACATTGTGGGTTTTTTTAATGTACCTAATCCAAACAACGATTTTTTATGTTCCACGAAGGAGTAAATATGAGAAGGTACTCTTTCAGCCATCATTCGTTCTGTGGATGGATATCAAAGTATTTTTTCCATAAACCTATTTAAATTCAAATTTGATAAAGTGTCTGGAAAAACTGATTATGCTCCAGGTTTCCTGTGTTGGGGTATGTTTGAACTTTTAAGTCTCCAAGATAGGCTTGGGCTTCATTGATAACAAAACTAGCTTTTCCAATCGACTTTAATTTTGAACCACATCTTTGGTAATTTTCTGGAAAAATGTATAACAATTATACATTAATTATTATTATTACATTTATTATTACATTAATAACATGGGCCTACTGTATTCCAAATATTTTTTTCTTATTGATTTTAATTTGAATATCTATTGAGTCACTTTGTAGTGATTATCAATATTTACAAGCATCCCTAAAATATTATGGAATGCATTTACAAAAACGTCAGTATCCAACTAACCTCAAACCGCAGTATAGCTGACAGGTCCATGAGTTTAGTCCATATGCGGTCGTGGCTCTTGGAGTCTAAAGCACTGGAGAGAGCTGCAATCTGGGACAGAACTCTAACACTTGTCTTGATGTCCTGAAATCGTATGATCAACTTTAGTGGGTATTTTCTCAATAGAAAACACTTTTTTGCCACATTACACTGCTTTAATGGACTTGCCACGCAAGGATTTAGTCCGGAAAACAGCTGTCTACCACCTGTTTTCAAATGGGATTTTATTACTTACTGTACTGTAATGAATTTTTACCAGACGCCAGCTGATTATACAATGAGTGGTTAGTACAATGAGTTGTTGAATCACAATCATTTTCAATGAGAGGTTATAAACAAAACCATAACTTCCCTTAGAAGTAGGGATGGACGGGATTGAATTTTTAGTTCGGGACGGGACGGGACGGGATTTTTATTTCCTTCCCGATTTTCGGGACGGGACGGGACGGGATTTTTTTCTGTGCATAAAACGAAAGTACTGTATTGCAGTTACCAAAAAAGACATAAGAAATCAATTTTTACCATTTGTGGCACTGATCTATAAAAACCAAAAAATGGGTAACAATTTACAGGTACCTATAGAAACTTGTGACTCGCGGGTCACGGGGTGATCGTCTGTATGACTCGCGGTCACGGCGCGATCGTCGTCATGACTCGCGGTCACGGCGCGATCGTCGTCATGACTCGCGGTCACGGGGTTATCGTCGGTATGATTCCACGGTCACGGCGCGATCGTCGGTATGACTCGCGGTCACGGCGCGATCGTCGGTATGACTTGCGGTCACGGCGCGATCGTCGGTATGACTCCGCGGTCACGGGGTTATCGTCGGTATGACTCGCGGTCACGGCATGATCGTCGGTATGACTCGCGATCACGGCTCGATCGTCAGCATGACTCCGCCATCACGGCATGATCGTCAGTATGACTCCGCGGTCACGGCGCGATCGTCGGTAGGACTCCGCGGTCACGGCGCGATCGTCGGTATGACTTGCGGTCACGGCGCGATCGTCGGTATGACTCCGCGGTCACGGGGTTATCGTCGGTATGACTCGCGGTCACGACGCGATCGTCGGTATGACTCGCGGTCACGGCGCGATCGTCGGTAGGACTCCGCGGTCACGGCGCGATCGTCGGTAGGACTCAACGGTCACGGCGCGATCGTCGGTATGACTCGCGGTCACGGCGCGGTCGTCGGTAGGACTCCGCGGTCACGGCATAATCGTCGAAATGACTTCGTCTCCTGCGTTCGCGGACCTATCGCTCGCAATAACGGCGTTATCGGCACTCGCGAAGCGGAAAAATCGCCGACGATCGGACCAAATCCCGTCCCGAAAAATTCCCGAGTCAAATGTAATCCCGTCCCGATAATCGGGAATATTTTTTTCCCGAAAAATTCCCGAAATTTCGGGACCCGTCCATCCCTACTTAGAAGTCATGAGTAGTGGTTATTAAGTTCATTTGTTGGTGGGAGCATGTAACGGATTTGTACATTTGATTTATTGTTAGGTTACTTTAGAGTAGTATGACGGAAAATATTGTATGTCACTTGTCCAAAATGTGTTTTCCATAGCCTTATATTTTCCGGACTAGTAACGTGATAGGTACTAATAAATACAAAATTAAAATATTTCATGTTCGCTACTTTAATGTGATTGTCAAAGTGGTCAGAGACTATGAAATGTCTCAATTTTCTGTGTGTGCATAAATTTTAAATGTATCCCTATTGAGAAGACATGCCTACTGTACAGTTGAGCCTACTCTTCCTATAAAAAACACAATGAAACCTGTTTTGGCCTAGAGCCTTCACAAATAATAATTCAAATTCAAATTATCTTTATTTATATTATGTACAAAACATACAATAAATAGTGTCAAGCTTATAATTACTATGTACAAATACTTAACCTAAACAAAAAATACAGAAAACAAAACTATCTATAGCTGTATACATTCATAAAAAGTTCATCTATTGAGTAGGTGGGTTTTTCTATCAAAAATTCTTTAAGTTTTTGTCTAAACTTTTTTTTATCCTTAATATCTTTTATTTCATTTGGTATTATCTTTAAAAACTTTACACCGGCACATGAGGGCTTATTTTTATACATTTCTAAGTTGTGTTTAGGTAGAACTATATTTTTTTGTTTCTAGTGTTGTATTGATGGGTTTCACAATGTGTTTTAAATTTTTCCTGGTTATTTTTTCCATGTATGATACATTCCAGTACGTTTCAAATTGAGAAAATGTTGCTTTACAGACTCATTATAATCTAGATTTAACATTATTCTTATTGCCTTTTTCTGTAAAACAAGTATCTTATCTAAATTTTTCTGGGAAGTGCCTCCATACACTACTATTGCATAAGATATATAATATGTTTCTATGATTATTTAGTATTTAGTGAATCAGTGGGATGAGAAAGATTTATTCACAAACCTGCAGGGTGAGATCGTGACCACAGTCCATTCTGTCAGCAACCATCTCTTCCCAGTAGAGAGGGGCAGCAAACTCAGTGAGTAGTTCAGAGTCTATGTCTAGTGCTGGGTTACTCAGAGCTGCTAACAACCCGTCCACAGAGCCCCCAGCAAGCTCTTCATTGACTCTAACTACAGCTGCTGTCCCTGTACAGTGTACACAAATATATCACAAATATATCTTCCTGATTCATAAAATCAATCATTACATAACTTTGTTTGTTAATACAAAATTTAAATTTCATATTAAAAAGTATATGTCATGTGGATTTCAGTTTAAGAATCATTGAAGTTTAGGTAAATATCAGTTACGAGATCTGAGTAAAATCAATATTTTGACAAACCATATAACTCAAGTAAAAGTAACACACGACAATACAAATAATTTTAGAGATGAATTTTTTTTACGTCTAAACATGATTTTTGTAGTTCAAGATTTAAGTTGGTCTAGAGCAAACATTATAGAAACCTGTAAACTCATATTCACAATATTATTATGCCTCGTGTCATACCAATACTTTTTACCAGCGCAGTAGCTGAATGTTTCAGTGCGTAAACTTACGTCTTCGATGTGTCAGAGCACTGATGTTTCCATTATTAACGATTTCCTGCATCACCTTGCGCCACTCGGAACTTTCTTCGTATTCTATCCAGTTGCCACTCTCCACTAGACATCGTAAACCTTCCTCATAAAACTGACCGTTTGTCTGTTCCACATTCTGCAACAAAAAGGTAATCAATCAAACCCAATTCCGTCTGGGCTGAAAAACACAGTTTAGAATGTTTACTTCTGATCCATCAATGCACTAAAATTCATTCCTTAATGACCAATGCAAAAAAGTTTCATAAGGCCTACTAGAACAAAATTTCAATGTTATTTTTAATTGATAACCTTGACCCTCCCTGATATTCAATAACAAGATGAAGATCAACTTACATAGTTGCAATAAGGCGTGAAATGTAGTCATTTCATTCTGTACGTTTTGAACTCATCTTCAGCAGCATTCACTAATTTATAGTGATGGGCGTATCCAAGAAAATGTCGGTACCGGATCCGGATCCGGATCTTGAAAAATTCGGATCCGGATCTTCGGATCCGGATACACACTGTCATAAGGGCGGGTAAAAAAACGTAATTAACAGAATGCCAATTTAAATCATACTGTTTCAAATTCAATTGAGAAATGGCTTTGCCATATAAGTTATTTAGATCAAGAGACAAACACTGAGTCATGGCCTTGCCATATAAGTTATTTGCATCAAAAGACAAACACTGAGTCATGGCCTTGCCATATAAGTTATTTGCATCAAAAGACAAACACTGAGTCATGGCCTTGCCATATAAGTTATTTGCATCTAGAGACAATCATCGAGACATGGAATAGCCATATAAGTTATTTGCATCTAGAGACAAACATCGCGACATGGCCTTGCCATATAAGTTATTTGCATCAAGAGACAAACACTTGGGGGAAAAACGGTCTTGTACATGGATACAGACAGCTTTGTGTTAGTAAACGAATCTTGGGGAAATCGGTCTCTTACATGGATACAGACAGCTTAATGTTGGTAAAAAAATCGGGGTTGTACAGTGATACAGGCAGCTTTGTGGTAGTAAAAAAATCGTGGTTGTACAGTGATACAGACAGCTTTGTGTTAGTAAAAAAATCGGGGTTGTACAGTGATACAGACAGCTTTGTGTTATTAAAAAAATCGGGGTTGTACAGTGATACAGACAGCTTTGTGTTAGTAAACAAATCGAGGTTGTACAGTGATACAGACTGCTTTATGTTGGTAAAAAATCGGGGTTGTACACTTGTACAGTGATACAGACAGCTTTGTGTTGGTAAAAAAATCGGGGGGAAGTCGGTCTCTTACATGGATACAGACAGCTTTATTTTAGTAAACAAATCAGAGTTGTACAGTGATACAGACAGCTTTATTTTAGTAAACAAACCGGGGTTGTACAGTGATACAGACAGCTTTGTGCTAGTAAAAAAATGGTGGTTGTACAGTGATACAGACAGCTTTGTGTTAGTAAAAAAATCGGGAAACAATTTCAAAAAATCGGATCCATCAAAACCGGATCCAGCCCAAGATCCGGAATTTTTTGGATCCGATCCGGTACCGGTTCTAGCTCGGATCCGGCGGATCCGGTAGTCCGATATCCGGATCCGACCATCACTACTAATTTAACATAAATCTCATTGAGCGATGCTTGTCAGATATTTATGCTGCTAAAGATGAGCCTTCACACAAATACTTAAAACATTTTAAACATGAAATTATTATATTTGACACCTTACAAGGCAACTGCGTAGCTAGATCTTAGTAACTTAATCAATGTTAAATTGTGTGACCTTTGTTTGAGTAGGCCTATCTATGAGTACCTAAAGTACTATGAGGTTTAAGCTCTACTTACACTAAAAAAAAAACTAAATAAAAACCTCCCAATCCTAAGTGAGCACCTTCTTAGAGAAGCCTTCAAAGCTCTCAAAGGACTAAAAGACTAACTAAGATATCTAAATTTGTTTAACTTAAAGTTTTCTTTCACTTGACATAGTTTAAATAATCCTTAAGGTTGCTAGAATAGTTGCATAATTGAAGCATTGCTACATGACCCACCATGAGTTGAAGGCAAGGAGACGCCAATGCAGACGACATCCGGTCAGGGTCGTTCTGAGCAACAATGTCCAGAACCTCATTCCACTTCTGGCCAACTGAAAAATAAAGAAACATGCTTATAAAACAAAGGGAACTAAATGCTGATATTCCTTGTTTTAAGTTTATTTTGGTGTTAAATGGTAAAACCTGTGTCTACTTGTGGACTACTAAAATTGTGTCCTTTCCGGATTTGTTATTTCTTGTTTTGACAACCATACAGTTTTCTTTGAGGTCTACACATTTCTTTATTTTTAGGAACTTTTTCACCTGAGGCAGGATCAGATTTTAGATCCCAAATTTGTGTAATAGTCTTTTAAAGACAATAACAGTATTCTAAACTTAACCTTAATCTACTGGCATTTACTCTGATTAAAACCATGTGTTAAAAAAACATGATTCAGAGGATGAAATATATTCTTTTCAACCCAAAATTATACATCATAAAACAAAAGTTCTTACCATTGACAGAGTTTATATGTCCCTGAAGTTCGGCTTGAGTGAGCAGTTCGTCGTATACATCAGCAACGTAGCTATCATTCAGGGACTACAAATTTCAATAAAACATTAATGTTCATACATAATTTAGCATAATTTTAAACTGATTTCCTGTACTATAATTTTATTACGTTTATCGCATCAAATCAGTTTTTTAACGTGTTGAATCAAATCAGTAAGAAACACAAATTGAATGTTATCAGAAAACCTATCATTTAATATAACTAACACTATTTAAAACTAGTTAAAAAACAATTAATCTATACCTCTAACACAACTTTTCTATACCTTTAGCTATACCTCAACTTTTCTAACACAGTTTAATGTGAATAGTTGAACAAAGATTAATTTCTGCATAGCATGATGATTAATTAACTATACTGGAGTTCAAAGTGTATAAATTTATTCTTAAACAACAGAGGCTGGCTATTCTAGGAACCTAGTTGATTCTGTATCTTACCCTATTCAATGCAGCTTCCACTTTGGCTGCCTTTGCTGTTTTCAATGTTGCAGCATATTTCTCTAAATATTCAGTCAAAACAAACTCCAGCTTGGCATTTCTATTTTGTAAACTCGTTAACAGTGCTTGTGAATCCTGTAAACATTACATTGAATCCTATAAACATTATACATTAAAAGATACATGAGTAAATTGGGCCCATTGGGCCCAATGATTGAAATCGTTATTATCATAATGTATCTAATTGTCTTTATCTGTTTAACTAACTTTTTATGTTTGAATAGGCTGAAATAAGAATGTTGGTTTGTGCCCACAACTCAAAGGACAATAGTTTTAAGCAACAGAAGCACTTTTGCGGCTTAGGGGACAAGGATTTACATGATTACCTACTTTTTTTGTCCAAGGACGCTAGGCACGAGCCTGGGATTGTTTTTCACATTACTTCAGGCTAGACCTAAGAGTTGCGCATTATCACTTAGATAAAATCCATTGGTGACTTGGCGGGGATCGAACCCGGGACCTCAGGGACTGAAGTCCCGTGCTCTAACCACTACGCCAGCTCGCTCCCCAGATACCAAAGATACATGATTACCTTGATGATACCAAACATGTCGTTGTACTAGACCAAGATCATACAGGTGATAGTCAAGAGAGCAAATAAATTGAATCATGAAGCAAGCTGTGACAAGGCTCAGATTTTCATTTGTCAAGATAGGATTTTAACAAAGTTTCAAACACTGATCCCTTGCTTTTACAGGCATAATTATTGTATTAGGTTTTTTGACTTAAGACTTTCCTGACAGTGTTATGACCTTGCAATACAGTAGAGAGTCAAAAATCCGAACCAATTGGGACCGTAGGTAGTTCAGATTACCGATTTGTTAGGATTTTCAAACATAGCCTAGAAATGCCTAATAGACACATAATTATGCCTACAGTATTAAAAATACAGTTCTAAGATACAGTGAATGAAATAAAAATAATGATTTTTGTACTTAGGTATTTTCGTTATATAACTGGGGAATTCGTTTCTTGAAAAAATATGTAGAGCTTATACATTGGAAACAAACAAAACAGACTGGCTCGGCGTGTTCACTCATTTCCCTGCCAACCGACTGTTTGGCCCGCGAAATTGTAAAACATCTGTTGTCTCTGTGCTAATTCAATATTTTTAAAACCTCAGGAGCAGTTCGGATTTTTGACGTTTAGGATTTTTGACGTTCGGATTTTCAACTCTATACTGTAGGCTATATGAGTGAAAATTTAAAAACGTACGTTTTCAGGAAAAGCACTTTGCAAATTTTTTCCCCTTTTTTCAAAACTTTTATTATTTTTTTTATTTTATTAACATTTGAAGTTTCATAAAATGTCCATGGTAACGCAATATCTTTGGTAGTTTTTTTTTTAAAGAGCATCTTTAGTGGAAAAACACAAAATCCTGTCACGACCATAACGGACGTTTAAATGAATATTAAAAATAGTTAATATTATTTTTATAACTATGTTTTGCTATAAACTAATTTACTTTTATGACCATTATACAATAAAAAGGTCACTGAGCTTTTGGTATATTTGGTCTTTCTAGAAAAAAAGAAAAAAACTCAAAAAATTGAAAAAAGCCAATAAAATCTTTTTAAGTTTGTATAACTCCGAAAAAACTTACCAGAGACCCGAAAAATCGTTATGTTTGTATAGAGGTGTGCTTCTTTTGTGTATAAAACATTGAAATATGACGATATTTTAATTTTTGAATTTTTTATGATAGAAATCATAAACGTGATGGTCAGGGACAAGTGGTACGGTCGTGAATTGTCTGGAATAATCTAAATCTTTCTAAACAATCCTTCAATTATACTGTTAGATATAATAAAATTATGTGTTTCAATTGAACTAAACTGTTCAATTTACAATTATATTAAAGTTATTGTCACGACCAAACACACTATAATCCATAAGGCTGGATTGGTCGTGAAAAAACCACGATGGTCGTGAAACTTTGGTCGTGAAATTTTGTGTTATTTGGCTCTGTTCTTGCGGTAGCCCTGCACCTCATGTTCAAGGATACAAAGTGGACTTCTAGGTTAATCTAGCAATTGAAATATCTTATAAACAAAAAATAACACCATGTCTACTTCATCGAATGACTACGTACGGTCATGGACACACCAAAATTACAAAAAACACAATCTTTCCTTTATTAATCTTGTAATTCCTCCTTTCAAGTCGAAACGACCGGCACTACAATCCTGACGTACACCCCGAACTAGTCTCTAAAACCAACTGACTCCATCGACGCCAGGCTTGCCACTGTCGTGCTCCAAAGTTGAAAATTTTCCCCAAATGGTCGTGACGCCAAATCGAGGGACAGACTTATTTTGTCATGGTAGTCAGTTTGCAATGACAATAAAATTATAATATGCTCCTTTTTTGTAAGTTTAATAACCATTGATGACATAAAAATATGGCTTTATATATTTCGGCATGAATAATTAGTCTAAAAACAGCGTGAAAGTTGGAAAATGTACCCTAGGGACACGTCATGGTCGTGAATTTCGAGACTTAAAAAATACGAAAAAAATACCTAGAACCTATTTAAAACCAAATAAATGTGTGTAACATGTTGCCCCCGTCCCAAAAAATATTAAAACACATAATAATAAACTACAAATCCAGTATCTACGAAGTAAAAGGCCAGGGACATGAAAACGTACGTTTTTAAATTTTCACTCATATACTGTCTCTAAAAATCTTTCAGATGTATAGGTCTATGTATTGATTCACTTTTCACTTAGGCTAAGCGCACAAGGTTGATTTTTTTATCGGCCGATAAAAAAATCAGTTAAAATATGTTCACCATGGCAAAGTAGGTATGGAGATAAGTGTAGGATGAGTGACACGATCTTGTAGTCTTGTTTGTGACTAAGGCCGACTTATTCCTTAGACACAGCTGTTGATTAATAGCCCATACAGCTAATGGCAATCATTAAATCGGTCGGGTAGAAGAGCCAAATGAACTCACTGGTCGTCGGTAAATCCCAAAATAGTTAAATTTTTTATTGTTTGGAATTCAGCAGCGCGCTTCAGGTACGTCCGATCTTAATAATCAAGGGCTCAAATGAAAGCTGGTATTTCACTGAAGGTTCTTAGACCAAAACATATAGGATTACGTAATTATAACTGAGGAAATATATCTTCAATTGAAGTAACAATTAAAAAAAAATCTAGTTTATGTTTTTTGGTCAAGTAATACTGTAGATAAATGAATGCTGATGCTTGATGGCAAATCTACGCGTGCATACCTTTAATTTAAGACCAAAATTATGAAAATCGGTCGGGTAGAAGAGCCGAACGGACTCAGAAAAGAAAAAACAAATTTATCTCCTATAAGAAATGTACAGGGAGCAAATTACGTTTGTGCATAACTCGAGTAATACGTCAGATAAATGAATGCCGATGCTTGATGGCAAATCTACGCATGCATACCTTTAATTTAAGACCAAAATCATGAAACTCAGTCGGGTAGAAGAGGAAGACGGACTCGGAAAAGAAAACCCGATAATTTTTAATATATAGATTCACAACCTGTTAGTGTTTTAAAGCAGAGTTAACAAAAGCTATCGTGGTTGAGTGGGTTCCCAGGCAAGTACTTCAACATGTTACACCCACCTCAGCATCCACGGCTTGGTTGATGGCTATGACAGCAGCATGTAGAGCAGCAGAGTCCCCGGGTAGCTCCTTGGCCAACAAACCTCCTATCTTCTGGAAGGCTGGCAACTGTACTCCGTACTTCTGTAGTTCACTGCTCATCACTGTGATCTCCTCATCTACAACACCAACATACAATACAACTGTCTGGTTGATGGCTATGACAGCAGCATGTAGAGCAGCAGAGTCCCCGGGTAGCTCCTTGGCCAACAAACCTCCTATCTTCTGGAAGGCAGGCAACTGTACTCCGTACTTCTGTAGTTCACTGCTCATCACTGTGATCTCCTCATCTACAACACCGACATACAATACAACTGTCTGGTTGATGACTATGACAGCAGCATGTAGAGCAGCAGAGTCCCCGGGTAGCTCCTTGGCCAACAAACCTCCTATCTCCTGGAAGGCTGGCAATTAAATACAGCAAAATTCTAAATATTTCCTGGGGTTGTGTAGATATCTATCATTGTCTATTCCCGTGGACACAAAAACATCATCATCGTCTTTTGTGGTCGTGTGTAATAATCCTGAACATCTTCCGCAGACGGGTAGACATCATCGTCATCTCCGTAATCACAGAAATATATTATTGTCTTTCGTGATCGTGGCAAAATCTTGAAGATCTTCCATAGTGTTGTAGACATCATCATTGTCCTTAGTCTGCAGGTTTGCTGTAGCGGGAAATTTAACTACTTCTCTAGATTATTTTTTGACAACTTATATGTTACCTGTAAATGTGATTTTCCCATACAGATCCTGTATCTGAGGTGCCTTCCCCAGTTTGAACAAGTGTGAGCTAAGGGCGTGCACACAGTATATTACTCGAGGCATGTTCTTCTTGTCATACACATCAGTTGTTTCAGGTTGGAATGTCTGCAAACATACCAGATGTTACAACTATTTACTACGCATAACATCCAAAACAAAATATTATTAACTTTTGGATACTGAAATTGTATTAATAGTAGAAAGTTTAATACTGAAATAATCCAAGATATGTATGCAGAATGTCTATACACCACCAGCCATTATTAAGTAAGGGTTTATTTTATTGGTGATCTTCTTGAACCTCACAGAGAAATTTTTAGAATTTACTTAAAATAGTAAATCATACATAATGTGACACCAGTTAATTTGATTTATTATTAGGCCTACCTATAGTACAGACAAGTAAGATACAGAGGAAACATTCAATGGTACGCTAAAGTAGTATCTAGCACCAGTCGCTTGTGTCTAGTGCAAATTCTATTGGTCGTCCCCTTCCGCTCTCTTTAGCCTGTGGGCTACAACTGCTGTCCTTGCTCAGTACTAGTATATTTCCGCCCCACCATACCCGAGATAAAAGCGCACGATTGTTCCATAAGAATGTTTCCTCTGTGCCTATACAGTAGTCAATGAAAAGCTCAATATTTGTATAACCTTCCTTACAAATAGGCCCTTAACAAATAAAAAATTAATCATGTTGCATTGAGTGGAAAGTAAATAGGTAGGCCTATGGCAGTTAGTTTTTATACTACATTCTCTAGCAACACCTACCAATGGCAATTTTACAGTCTTTAATGACTTGATCCAATAGTTTATATTGTCGGTGTGACGAAAATGGAGACCTGCAGCCCGGTACCGCTTTAGGTCTTGATCGTAAATGCGGTTCTTCGGAACAGTTTCTGGAGCAATAATGTTTCCTAATTTTGCTAAAATGACTCCATTCCTCAGATATTCTTCTAGTTCTGTGCAAGGTGGAAGTTCTTCGCGAAGCACAGCCTCCATCCATCTTAAAAGATAAACAAGTTAATAGACAAGGAAGCTATTTTATTGTATTTCTGTGTTGTTGGCAACCTTATTTTTTAAGGAAGATGTATTTATTTTAAGAAATGAATTCATTCTTTTTGAAACTTTACCTTATTCTATCAAGAAACATAGCCATGAAGTGATTTTGCTGTGGATTATTTAATATAATGCTGCTAAAACCAATACTTTGTAGGGATGTAGGCCTACATAAAAGTAAAAATAATAGGTATGTGTAGGCTTAAAAATAAAAATAAAAAACTGTTATGTGAGTTATCCTACTCTTTAGTATTGAATTATTGAGTTTACAGTACCGGTACAGTATTAAGTTTACTAGACTAGGTAATTTATTGTAACTCACACGGACCTCAGGCAATTGAAATAATATGAATAAATTAATCTTAAAAGCTGAATTATGTTTGCTGCCTTAATGATTAAAACTGCTTTACTTATTAGAGAAGAGATAGCCTAGTCTAATTATTGATACACAGTATATTATTTATTAATAATATTAACTTAATTGACAAATTGATTCTGTTATCATAAAGAAGAACATTATTACCGGTATGCAAAATGGTAGCTATGTAGCTTTCCATTGCCTACTAGATTATGCACAATTCTAAGTTAAAAACTTACTTTCTTGCCTCTTCCAGGTGGCAAAGGTATTCATAAGCAACTTGTTTCTGCCGAATTTCATCCATTTCTTCGGCTGAGTGGCGAACATCTCCGCCCACTTAAAAACAATTTAAAAATAAAATGTAGGCCTACGGGTTTGGCTCAAAAATAAAACATTAAGGCACATGAAAAACTGAGGGCCGAATCAATAGCCCAAAGGTCAAAGGGAACTTGAAAACACAGAGAAACGCTACTGGCATAACAAGAATAGGCCTAAGTTAAGGGTTCTGTTTACAATTTCTAACTTACATGTAGGCCCTACTAGTCTTCAGTTGAAAAATTTCTTTTTCTATAACAAGCTAAAAACCATTAACTTAAGGAACAGTCCTGCAGAGAACTTACAATATAAGTTAACTTATTATCAGATGAAATTTCAATTTTAACTTATACGGTACTTAAAAATATTTATCATAATTTGATAACAAATATTGGATGAAAGTTTGATAACTTATAGGCTACTTTCACCGTCTTTTCTGTCATCAAATAGGATTTTGAATTGTTCCAGAGGTGAGGTTAGGTTTGATTACAACAGTTTTACTAAGTTAAGTATAGGATACACATTCACACTTCAGTAATAAGTACACTTATTGTAGGCTATGTCTATAAATCACTACAAAAGTTTGTTTAAAAAAGTTACATTTTACATGCTGTTGTGTTACAGTTTTGTTGATTTTTACCATTTACCATTTACCATCGATGTCTTCTCCGCCGTCCTTGTAGACAGGGGAATCGTCAATTTCTTGTAATAGTGTACCTATGTGTGTGAGAGTGTAATTGAGCATTGCTTTCCTATTCGTTGTTTAGGTTATATTTGTGTTCGTTGATAGATTCAGTTAATTTAATTGCATGCAAGTTAATAGTACAGCCGTTTGCTCTTCACAAACCTTCATCCCCTTCAAGTATTAGTGTCACTAGAACTTGGACTCGCCTAAATCACCATCGCTCAATGATCCTTAAAACTGTTGTCTTTGGTTTTGTTTTTTGGACACTTAGAATAATTTCTGACTAAAAATGATTGCATTTTCGGATTCAGCATCTGAAAACCTGTAAGCTTGTAACTTAGGCCTTGAACATTAGGAAACTTAAGTTATGTAGGCCTAGGCTAAATGTAGCCTATACGTAAACTTGTAGGATCTCACGTTTACTTAAAACATACAATTTGAAAACTTATAAGTTAGGTAGCAGAAGGCAAAGGTCTCAAGCTAACAACCAAATTGAACAATGTTAAATTTGATTTCAGAAATGTAGGCTAGTCTTCACACGACTAACTTAATGCTCGATTTGTTAACTTATTTAAAAAGTAGGCGTAGGAAAGTTGACATAGAGCCAATTAAAATATAAAAGAGAAAGCTCTAACTTAATTTACATTTACCAAACATAATCATTAAAAAAATAGGCCTAACTTACCTAAAGACATTTCGATGTCTTCACGCTTGTCACTTGAGTTCAAATATTCAAATCTTGAACCTAAATACTTACTACGAAAACAATACACTGACACGCGTATCTTAGTCCTTAAAAGAAAAGTTTGATTCTTTAATAAAGTGCTCCAAACAGTCCAAACACACATTAAAGAACAAGTCTATGAACAATGACACTGTTTCCGACTGGGCAAAGATAATTATTAATTCTTGTTTCGTACTCTTCATAAATCCTGTATGGAATTTTAATTCCTAACAACTAGGCTACATAATGGCACAAAACAAATAAAATTGTTAATCTAAATTCTAAACGGACAGTGGAGACGGAGAAAACAAAATAAAAACAGCTGTAAACATTTCAAATACAAAATAATTTGGGGTTATCATTCTGCCTGGAGCCTTCTGTTCTATTGGACAATTTCATTGTATTACCGCGCTTTTAAATGCATAGAGTATAGAGTGCAAGCAGAAGCAGCGCTACTTGAAAAAGCAATAAGATTAAGCGGTTATTTTAGTATTGATTATGAGCATTATATATAATAGCTCACAATATTTTCTGTAAGCCACCAATCCCAAACACAAAAATAATAATCTTGTATATCCTTCAGAATGAATTTGTTTTTTCTTTCATTTTTCATTGGTTTCATAACAATACTCCCAAAACATGTATAACTCAAATAATTAGTTATTAGCATTGATAATCTCCCTCTTTAGAGATAAATAATCAATGTTTTTTGAATGTTTTGTCTGCCATGTGCCAAGGCCGCAGCCTGGTAGATTAAGACATAAGGCCATAGATAAAACATACTCCCTTGGTATGTTTTATCTATAAGACTTAAGACATTTGTTGATCTTTAGGCAATTACATGCAATCAATCTTGTCATGGAAGCTTGAAAGGCACAAGTCAGTCATACAACAGTAAAACATGCTACACTAAAGAAAAATCATTAATTATTATTAATGATTGGCAACGTCACAAAGTAGTGCTGTTTAGCACCAGACGTCCCATAAGGTAACGTAGCACTGTAGCAGACAGGTAAAACCATTGAGTTAAAGGTGGCCGTGGGTAAAACCCATTCATTTAATCGCGTATTATTCATTTAAATAATATAAATTTATTAAAAGTTCGAAATTAAATCATACAGTGTTGTAAACCAAAAAACAATATAGGCCTAAATTGAAAATATATTTCTGTACATTTAAAATGTCGTTAATATTTTCATAGCCCAGTAACCAAGCTTTCCCCTTCTTAAAAATAAACAACATACTCATTATAGATGCCTCCAAACAAAACAGCTGCTGTAATAGCACTATAACCGGCACTAGGCACCACTGACAGTGTTGCCACTTTGAGCCGCAGCCTGGAGTTAAAGGTGTCCGTGCTACCGTGCTGCATGTATCCAATACACGTCTGTTCAAATATTAAGGCCGAATCAACTGATAAATTAATACACCATTAATTGTAATAAATAAACATTAATCTAATTTCGGTATCTACATTTTAGCGAATTTCCCTATAGGGAAGTAGCTATTACCGTAGGTGGCACGGTAAGACCTAGACCCGGGACCGATTTACTTTTTCATTTTGATGTCCCCAGAGGCCAAAAACACCATTCGTTCAAATTTTTATATATGTATATATATATATATATAGACATATATATATATATATATATATATATATATACGTCCGTGAACGCGATAACTTGAGTAATTTTTGTCCGATTTTGATGAAATTTGGTTTAAAGGTGTAAAGCGGGATAAACTTGAATGAGTTCGCGAACCAGCAAGATCGGACCATGGGAACGGGGCTTTACGGGGGGTTTTATGGGGTAAAAATTGGTTTTTCTCACTTTTGACCCTCAAAACACAAAATTTCCCGATTTCTCTTTAGACCTTTTTAAAGAGCTTAAAAAAACAAATAATTTAGTATACAAAAGTATTTTTGTTCGATTATTAGTAACGGAGAAAATTAAAAAAATTGTAAATTTAAAATTCCCATGTTATTCTTAAGGAGAATATTGTAAAATGTTGTAGTTTGCTTGTTTATGGATATATTTTGATCGAACTTGGCAAATTTATTTATTTTGTACTAAGCTATCAATATTTTACTCAAAAACACACTTTATTAGTTTCCTTGTAGCAGCAAACCTAGGTACTCGTTAAACCTAATGTTATTAAAATATATTTAACTGGAAATCAATTCAGACAAATGGAAATTCGCTTAGTCGGCAGGTTTGCTGCGGCGGGGGTATTTATTTGTTATAACACCAAAAACATTAAGTACATTCAAACAGTTTAGTCTCTGTTACAGTATGTGAAAGATAATCTGCACCAACTTACAACAGGGGAATTTCACCCCTCAACAGGAACCAGCTCCACCCTACTAACTACAGGCTGTCCAAAACACAAAAGCTGTTACTGGATTAGGGCTCTGGTGGTGTATGATCTCCTCCAAAGATTTAAGACTTGTAAACCACCGCTTTTCATAAAACAGTCAAAGCCTGGCTAGTCAGACAACTGTATTCAGTCCATGAATATTTTTGATGCATTGCACCATGTATAGGCTCATGCAATCTTGCCTAAAATGTTGTAAAATCGTGTATATAATATTTTTAATTTTTAGTTTATATCCTTGACCCTTTTTTATCCTATCGAGTAATTCTGGTCAACCGTCACAGGAGGTATTAAAAGTGCAATAGAAAGATATTGGGTAAAACCGGTCAACGCATTAGAATTATGTGGGATATTTGGATTGCAGATGTGTTCAGTTATTACACTGGGGTTTGTTATTTAATAAAAGGACCATTGACTTCATTGTGAAATTGTCACATAAATAAAATAACCACTTTTTGAGGGGTGTGAGCAGAAGCTCTTTTACCCTTGCGACTCTTCTACTACCTAGATGGCTGAGGCAATCATTTTCAAATTTCACATGTTGAAAGTGACCATATCAGATCAGATGTTATATGACTTTTAAAATCTACTACTAGAAATCCGCCCCAGACAACTGGACTAACACGATCGGGTGACATTTAATTGCGAAGCATTCGTTTTGGCTTTGAAACTGTCAGATATTGTATTTGCGAAGGTTTATATGTATTCCTATACAGTAATAGTTTTGCCAGCATATCTGGAAAAATGCACACTAAATATGCAAACCAACTCCTGTTCTGAATATAAGGTTTAAACTTACTACAAGATTCCCGTACGTAGAACGGGCAAACAGCTAGAAAACATTTAAAATTGTGTGTTTAAAACTATGAGTCTAAAAATTGTAATGTAACAGTGGTAATCCATGTGAAAGTAGTATTTGACACATAAACTAACTAAACAAAGACATAAGCGATGACTTAAATGCAGTAAATCAGGAAACAGATTATAGAAATTGTTACTGTTAATCACGAATATTAGAACAGAATCTGTATGGATCATATACATAAACAAATGACCACTGAATTGTTTGAACCTTTTAATAATAACATTAACATATGGTTGGGACGGTATTTGACAGTTAATAAAAATAGGGTAATAAAATGCGACCATGTTGAAATCACTCACTAACAAAATGGATTATCAATGGGGAAGTAGGTCACCATTTTTATTACCTACTCACTCATTATGCCTTTTACCAAACTAATGATGGAAATGAAAGCAAATTACTGGCCTGGGGTACCTATCTGGGAATGATTGGATAAATACAATTAGTCATGTTTTACAACAGCAACTTTGTATAATTTTTATTTGTTCAACAATCTCTTGACACATGATATTCAGTCTATGATGTGGAGCTGGATGTTCAAACATTTAATGGCTGAGAGGTGTCAACAGCTGTTATGACTGGCCCCCAAGTTTCAAAGAAGTTGCCTGTGCGAGTGATTCTTTGTTGAGGAGTTGTGATCGTGTGACTACCTCCCACAAACCGGTTGACAAGATGCTCTCCGCTAAAAATTATTTATTACAAATTTTAAAGTTGCTAAAGTTATGCTACAATTAAAATGAGCCGAACAAGGAGATTACATGTTTACTGTCTTCAAAAAGTCTGATGCCAAAGCAGCCTTCATTTAAAATCAAACCAAATGATTTACTGCCGTAAAAAACATACAAAACATACGTATATGGCATCTTCATATTTTACAATAAAATTGCTATTTATAAGTGGACACCTTGTTATAAGTGATAAATTTGTCAACATCATACATACTTAATTCTATCAATAGAGATTTCAAATGTACTTTGAATTTTATTATCTAAGCATTTTACATTATATGGCAGCAAATTAGATTTTCTTACCTAATTCAAAAGTTGATTTAATGGTAGTTGATAAATTACATTGGTGAATCCTGATAAGATGACTCTGTCTGGCAAAATATGAATGCACTGAATTCAAATTGTAAGCAGGGATATTATCAAGATTCTCTTTAATGTACGGCAAAGAATCCAGTAAATATAATGAAGGCACAGTTAGCACACCAAGTTTTCTAGATATGATTTTTTAAACTTTCATCTGCAAAATCAGTAACTTTTTAACACTGCTGTCACATCCCCACACAACAATTCTATACGATAGGTGACTCTGAATGTGAGCAAAGTATATTGACATCAAAACATTGAAATCAACAATCAACCTGAGACGTCTAATCATAAAAATACCTTTAGACACTTGTTTGCACACATTCAAAAAAATTATTATTACATTTAATGTTAGGCTGTAAAACTATATCTAGAGATTTACTTGTCTCTCGTCCCTTGAATGAGAAACAAGTCTTTTAAATATTTTTTTACAAGAACTACCAATATTAAACATTTGACAAACCAGTAAGGCCCACACAACTTGCTCCAAAACACCACCCTACACTATTCACCTATCATTGTCCAGCTTAAAATATGTGTGTCGATATCTTAACAATTGAATTGAATATATAACCACTTTTTAATGCTCTTCATTTTTCACTCACAGTTGAGGAATGCTGGGATTGAACACAACAGAAAACGAGCCAAAAGGTCAAAACCAAAAGTCATCTGAAATAATACTTCACAATTTCTTAAAAGTATTCCAGCAGTTAATTCCGTAAAGTGAATTACAGCAAATAAACCAAACCAACCAGAGGAATATTGCCTTCCTTCAAACATATATTAAGAAAATAATCGTCACAACTATTATAATTATTATACTGAAAAACTTTTTAATAAACCTTACCTTCTAGATAGGGTCCTGAGCCTAGGGTCTGCAGGGTTTTGGAGCATTTCTTCAAAATGCAACAAATTTCTGCCAGTCGGTAATCTATGAAAAAGAAAAACATACCCATTTATTGGCATTCTGAGTGGGTTTTGATGAAAAAAGGTAAGATTTCAAAAATCACAAAAACATGGTAAAACGAGTTAAGAGTTTTAAGACACAACTCCTGCATGGTGTTCTCCTTGCCTCCATTATAGAATGGGGGAAACGTCAGTTTTTGTAAATATTGTAGATACTGATTTGACATGGCTCTCCCCCGAAAACCGAGAATTCAATAATGACAATGTTTGCTTAGGTCTACAAATGATGATTATAGGATATAGCTCGTTATATCGTTAGTGTAATTGATGTAAACAAATAACTCAGACTTGTGATGATCTAATTCAGTAGCAGAGTAATTATAATGTTTTCCTTCAAATCCGATAGTTGATTGATCCCAGGCAGGACCAATTCTGGACTCAGATGTAATTTTTCATTGGACCGTCAATTAATGATGCTTTCTAAGAAACGGTCGATGTTGGAGAGTGAGAAGACCACGGTTAAGTAATCAAAAATGTATGGAAATGACAAATTTAAAAATACTCACGCTGCAGGAATCCTTTATGTAGACTATGGGAACTAATTGTCTGATTGTATTGTCACTCAAATATTTCCTTAGAGATTTATTTCCTATTTAAATTTAATTAGGTTAACAAGAACTTAGGTTTGCTGCTTCAGGGGCGATAATATTGTGTGTTTTTTTAGCAAAAGCTAAATATCAATAGCTTTGTATCATATAAAATAGTGCCAAATTAAAAAAATACACCATAAACAAGAAATGTACAACAGTTAACTTATTCTCCAAAACTATAACATAGAAAATTTAAATTTAGGTTTTTTGAAATGTTGTCTAGAACCATTAATTAATTGTAGAACAACACTTCAATATGCAGAATTATATGTTTTTTTAAGCTCTACAAAATGACTAAAGCTCTGGAGACCTCAAAATGAGAAAGTAAATCAGTCATGGGTATAAGCCATGAGAACTATGGTACAGTAATAGCCTTGTAGGAAAAATTAGGTAGCTAACAAAAGTGAAATAAGTAAACTCACTTCTTCTGCTGCTTCCGCACTTGGTCCAGCTTGTACGCCAGGTAGGGCCGGACACTAGGCTGCGAGGGGAGGGGGGGAGGTGGAGTCATCTCATCAAATGTGTTCTCTGGCTTCATCACTGACTCGTTGTCACATGAGATGCACTGCACGTCTCTACAACAAGGTCAGTGCTACGTTTACCTCGATGCTTCTCTCAGCCTTTGTTTGTTTGAGGTGTGAAATACACAATTATTTTGACACATCAGAAATCAGACTTTGGCCGACATTGTTTTTTCATAATGTCTTCAACTAAATATGAAACATTTAAACTCACTATTATTTTGGCTAAAGCTAAAAGGTTCAGTTATCAACCCTCTAAAAAATTCTACCTCTTATTGAGTTTCTTTAACATTAAATGAAAAATAATATCAGCAGTAGGCCTACATCGACTTCTCTCACCTTATAACTCTCCTCTTGGACCCAGCCGCCAGTCCTTCTCTCTTCTGGGCAGCCAGAGCCTTCATTTTGTCCTGGAGTACTTTGAGTTTCTCATTCACGTAATCTTTCAAAGGAGAAAATTCCATCTTGTCAAGTTTATTTTGAAGATCCGTCCTCAACAAGTCCACCTCTTCTTGCCAAGATTCTTCCTGAGAAATTGATTTGATTTTAAAAGCTGAGAAGATTTTTTTCAATTAAAGAGTCGAGTTTTACTTTTTAAATGGAGAAAGTATGGCTCTCAATAATCTTACAATAATGTTTTAAAATTTATTGCAATTTTTGTAAAATTCCCCATAGTTAATAGTTACCCTCACCGTTTACCCCACGGCAATTTTATATAATGGAAGAAAGATTGTGCCAGTTTACCAATACTGTTTATTAACACATGGAGTGCGGTCAAAATGTCTATAGATGCACCCCAGGGCCTAACATTTGTTTAATGTACAATCTAAACTATTGTTTCTAGAAGTAAGGATTAACGTCGTAAACTGTGTTTCTAGCCGTTATTCCGTCCAAAATCGCCGTGGTCACTGGTGTCTGCCGGCCCGCGAAGTGACGTTTGTGCGCACCGTGACAAAAATACTTATTTTTGAACTCAAAAACACTGTTTTCCACTAAAAATCTTAAAACCACTAAAACTAATATTTACAAATTATATACAGCCCCGTCCTCGCTCCCAACCATTTCAAATTTCAATTCACACTGAACCTATTTTAATAACTATGCTCCTCACAATGTGTGTTACAGTAAAAATTATATTTTCTCCATAAGGTTTGATTTTATTATAGTAATATGGCATAGTATGCTTTGGTTCAGAAACAGTTGTCCTATCAGTTTGGCTTGTCTTAAAAGTATTTAACAGGAATCAATAATTGACATCAACACATCTTGTCATTGGTTTGATCTAACTACGTCCATTTTTTCTTTAAAACTGGGAACTTTTGGGAGTAGGATATCAACTTCTATCGGTTGGCCTAAATAGATTTAATGTAAAGATTCTTCTACAAACATTAGCCACCTTCACTATTTATATCAACCCAAGTTTACAACTGGACACAGAATTCTCTGCATTAGAGTAAAGCTAGACTAACATGAGTCTCGAGTCTGCTGAATGCGTCTTCCACAAGTGAGGTTAATTGTCCGATCTGCGTCAGGAAGTGGTCGTGAGAGACTTTCCGGTGAACCACACTAACGTCGGCCTTGGCAGCCAGGCTGTCCTCTAGGTTGGTCTTGTCAGCTTTGGCTAGCTTCAACATCTCAATCTGCTCCGTCAGCACCTGCAGCAACGGAAACATGAAGAAAATTACCAAGACTCACGGACACATTCAGTAAATAAATCACAGATACATAGAGAATAGAAATAAGTAAGTAATCCATAGACATACGGAAACATTCAGGAAATTGGCCATAGACCAAAGACAAGTTATTTGAGAGAATTCTTTGATAATTATATTCATCAGATGAGAATACATTTTATTTTGATTTCACCGTTGTATAGAAACCCTAAAGAAAATTGCCTCTGATATATCAGAGGATATATCTTATAAGATATAAATTCATTAGTTTTATTTTCTGTTGTATTTTAATGATGTATCCGTATAATATAAACTTGTTCCTATAAAAATATTCTTAAATTGTAAAACACAGTGGTTATCTAGAAACTGTTTGTGGTTAAGTGAATGCAACCTTACGTCTATCAGCATTTGCTTCCTCTCACTGTCCTCATTCAGTGTGTTTGCGGTGAGTGTCAGGTTGTCCAGGTCATGCTGGACGCTGCTCAGACTGGAGATCAGGTTGTTTATGCTGACCGCTTGATCCTGCAATTAACAACAATTTGGTACAAAGGAGTCTCCATTATGGAATCTTTAGGCATCCGATTTTACGTATAATCACACCCTACTTGTGGAAGATTGAGGACTGTTATTCAATGGAAAACAACGCTCAAAGCCTTATAGATTTGTCAGCAGTGGAACTTTTTTTATATTATATGTACATGTTTACGACAGGTTTTACTATTTCTTTACCTTTATTATTATATCTGACCTTGTTGCCAGTAGCTTAACCTTGCCTCAGTGGTTTGGGTTGTTAATTAAGACTACTTTAATATTTAAAGTTCCAAAAAATATGGACTAGTTTTGGTGTTTCACCCCCATTTTCAAATCCTTTTTCTCGTCAATCGTCATATAAAAATAATTCAGCACTTGCCGTTATCAAAATTACTTTATATAATTACTTATACTTTAAAATTACTTTGTACATAAAATACACACAGAAACAACAAGAAACATTTGCTAAACCCGTAACTAGTCATCCACGACAAATTATAGGATTAATTGACGACAGGTCAGTAACCTTATTTATATTAATAATCAATCCTGGAGGCAAATTATGAATAAATTCCAAATATTGGTGAAGTTAACAATTCAAGAACCAGTATGAGATTCTTTTTTGAGTTCATTAATAAATATATTATATGGCTGTCAGGAAAGTCTATGTAGACAGAATAGACTTCCCATGTAATGTTAAAATTTTAAGAAAAACAAATTTCACCCAAGCTGTGTCAATATTTGCTTTTGAAATCACAATCATTATAAGAAAGGAAATACACATTTAATCTTGGAACAAACATAATTAACCAATTAAAAAAAAAACTTTGTTACTACTCGTCATGTGAAATTCCCCAATACCTCCCAAATATTCTCTAATTTGAAAAAGTTTATAAAATTTGTAGACCACCTGCATAACGCCGATCGAAATTTTTGACTCCTGCGTCAACAAGCTGTTCTTTGTCCCCAGCCTCGTCAGGTTCACTTTTTCGTTGATCTCACCCATCTCTCGATCCAAGACCTCGATCTGTCGAGTCATGAAGGCCAACTTCTCGTCCAATACATTGTTCACCTTTGTCAGCTGATCCTCATGTAGTTCTACCAACTTCTGCATCTGCACCAACCTCTGGCCCAGCGGCATATCTTGGTCCCCGAGATCCAAGTCTTTCAAACGATCCACCAATCCTTCGATATTCAACATCTGCAACGCAAGATTAATTGTTATCGGGACTGCACTTTGTGCTGTGTAGGAGGTCTTGTATCTTTAGGAATACTGTAAAATAAATATTTGAAAATTGCACAGTGAGTTACATCAACACACAAAAATTGCAGTTTTCCTTTCCAGTTATATATCAAGTGGAGGTACCTAAGTTTTATTTCCAATACTTATGAGACCAAAGAGAATATTGTATAAATATTTATGGATAGCAGCCGATACAAATATTTCACCCATCAGGCGTTTCATCAGAGACTTTTGGAGGAATGGTGTTCAGACACCAATCAGTAAACAGTTATCAAATTATTTGTTTTCTCCTCATCATACTATAAAAGCAAAGGGCTGTACATGTAATTCCTAACTACACCAAACAATCAGATTTTAAGATTATATTGTCATCCTGGCCCATACTACTGTAATATGTTTTCAACTGTTTTGTCAAAAAACTTCATAAAACTCTACACAATATACTTTGTTTGGGAAAGACTACTTTTAGGTACATATTAAGTACAGTACAGTACAAGGTTGGTTTCATCTACAACTGATGTTCTGACATGTTCTACCTTTTCTTCAAGACCATCGATCTTAGAAACACTTGCTCTCATCTCTTGAAACGGGACAGTTTCTGTAGGACACAATATGTTAAAAAAGCATAAGTGTTGGAATCTGTTAAGGTGTTAATTCATTACAATAACTACTTTTTTATCAATTTATCTGGAGCTCAGCTCATGGACACTAAAACACAAATACTCCTGCAGAAGACGACATACAAAGGGGATAAAATAACTTTAATACATTACTTCCTGCCAGAGAGCTTGGGTTGGTAAGTGAAAATATGTAAAAAAGCTGTAAATAAAGTATTGATATCAAGAGAAAGAGAGTGCTTCTGGATGTACTTTTTTTCAATTTGTGGCTGTTTTTCTGTATCAAAGTAATTTTTATTTTACAAACTATTTAGCCAAAGTATGACTTGAGTTGTTTTGAAAATCATCTTCTTTGTTGAAAAATTGAAAATGTGTTGTCAAATGTTTAGCTCACAATGAATGCTGCAGATATTTAATATCATGGCTGCCCACAAACCGAAACCCCTTATTGTTGACATAACTTCAAATTATACAAATCAAAATTTCTTTTATTTTGTATAAAATAAACATTTGTTACAAGCATTTTACAAATATTACATATACAATACTATACAGGGTGAAAAAAGGTAAGACCCCCCCTCCTCTAATATTTTTCTTAGTAAATATACAGAGATATCCTTTTGGTGTTCGTGCAATCTTAGCAGGAAGTTTCATTTTATGATTTTGAAATTTTTGAGTGCCCCCCCCAAAAGGGGGATTTGGGGGCAACTCAAATATTTTAAATGTAACCCCCCTTTCAAGTGACACCTAATTTTGAAGTGTTAACAAAAACTTAAAGAATGGTGAAAAGTGAAAACCAGAGTTTGCTATCTCTTCTCTATCCAAAATGGTAGCCCGTCAAAAGTTTCATGACGTTACTGTTAAATTTATTTTCTTGTGTTATAAAACGTAATTTCCTCCCTTAAATTTATTCCTAAGTAAATATTACAGAGTTATCCTTTGGATGGTCATGCAGCCTTGGCAGGAAGTTTCATTTGATGATTTAGAAAAATTTGAGTGTCCCCCAAAAAGGGGGACTTTGGGGGCAACTCGAAAAACTTTAATGTAAACCCCCTTCAAGTGACACCTCATTTTGAAGTGTTTACAAAAACTTAAAGAATGGTGAATCTGAAAACCAGAGTTCGCTATCTCTTCTCTATCCAAAATTTTAGCCATATTACCATTACGAACCAATATTACCATTGATTTTCAACAACCTTTGACGGGCTACGATTTTGGATAGAGAAGAGATAGCAAGCTCTAGTTTTCACCATTCTTTTGTAAACACTTCAAAATGAGGTGTCACTTGAAGGGGGTTTACATTTAAAATATTTGAGTTGCCCCCGAAATCCCCCCTTTCGGAGGGACACTCAAAGATTTCAAAATCATAAAATGAAACTTCCTGCTAAGATTGCATGACCACCAAAAGGATATCTCTGTGTATTTACTTAGAAAAATAGGCTATTGGAGAGGGGGTCTTGACTTTTTATTCACCCTGTATACTGCAGTTGCTGAAATATAAATAAACAAAATAAAACATGAGAAAACCCGTGCGTGGGAGTGAGTCGTCAATAAATATTGAACAAAAAGAAATAAAAGTTTTGAAAACATAGAAAATACAAAAAAAAACCTAATTACTGATGGCATGATTACTCAGCTTACACAGTCTTCTGAGGTCTTATCTTTATAGGTAGAAAAAACAGTGAACCAAGTTATCATTATTATAATTTGAGATGGGGACGCCCCCTATGTGTGTATTTTAACCCAAATATGAGTGAAGGATGAGTGTAGAATGGAATGTGATGCCTTGTGTAGCTTTGTTACTAACTAAGATCAACTGTTAAGTAGTAGTATGGTAGTATAAATAGTAGATGATAAGTCAGGACCATTTAAAGCCCAATGATCAGAGACAGCTGGGTCCAGTTTTGAACCATCAAAAGCTACACTCTTTTCTCAGGTTCGAACCGGCAACCTTTTGATTACTAGGCTAGCACTATTACCACTAAGCTACCCAGTTCAGTTTTGCTGCAGAGCTGTGATTCGTTGGAGGACATTAAAATACAAAACCTCTTTTCCCTTAGAAATTAATCCACTCCGTTGGATTTTTAACACATGGTTGATGTCGATATGCTTATTTGATAGTATGATGGCTAGTGTAATAGTGTTGGATAAAACATACCAGTAGCACCAGCAACAGTCTCAACCTTAGCCTTGAGATCTTCAACGTCCATCTTGAGAAGGTTGACATCCATCAACAACTCATCTGCCTTCTCAGGTGACAAGCCACAGCCACTGCAATATACACAATTCAGATGTATACAATATGTCTACAACGTATGTACTCGCGTGGGGTGTTTTTGACACCCCATTATTATATATTTGTTATAAATTATATTAGCACTAATAATTGGTAAATAACAATTTTTGTTGTTATTTAAGTTTATTTTATACTGTTTCCAACATGAAAGAGTTTTTTTATTTTAAGTTATACAATCTAAAAATCATATTTCTTTTACCAACTGCAATTTGTGTGTGTATTTGGTCAGGTTTTGCACCATTTTTGTATTTAAAAAATATGTATTTCGTCATTGTACTGTTTTACATTGAATTATCATACAATTAAGTGATTCTCAAGAACCATAGAGTTTGGATGAAGAATTATGTGTTCCAACTAGGGAAACAACGAGGTGTGTGGTCTCTGTTAAACATTGCATTTGCCCGTCCACATATAAAGCAAGAAACCCACTGGTCCGACACTCTCCGACACGTCACCTTCTGTCAAGGCTCCGACACCTTCCGACAAAATTACTTTGCATTATTTTAAATAGACTGTAACCCACTAGTCAGACACGACACCTTCCGATCCGAAACGTCACGACAACATTGCTCTCTGGGGCATTCTTGTCGGATGTCGGATCCGTCAATTCTCCACTCTGCGTGCACCAGGCCTAGATTTACTGTCTAGCTTTGTGTGTAATCACAATATGTGGAACGGATATGGAACATGTGATCACAAGAGTGTGATGTTTTTGTACAATTATTGGTTACGGAGAAAATTCAAAGAATTTTTATTTTAAAATTCCCATGTTATTCTTATGGAGAATATTATAAAATATTGTAAGTTTGCTTACTGATGGATATATTTTGATCACACTTGGTAAATTTCTTTATTTTATACTAAATTATTAATACTTTACTAAAAACCACTTTTTCACCCTCCCTGTAGCAGCAATCCTAGGTACTCATAAAACCTAATGTTAATTAAATACACTTAATTGAAAATCAATTCAGGTAAATAGAAATTTGCTTAGTCGGCAGGTTGGCTGCGACGGGGGTATTATTGTTTACGTTTTGTACTGTACTTTTTGCTAATTTCTCTGTAGTTCAGTAAATGTTACCGGAATTATCAAGGTGGGTCTAGGAAGGTCCTTGACCATTGTAATCTCTCATACTAACAGAGATCTTCATAAATGTTATGGACTTTTTTCATTATTTGCTCCCTAACTACTGCTTGTGAACAGTATGTGATCACATGTCTGCTATTTTGATTGGGGGTGCGATATTGACCTCTAGTTTGCGCCATTTAATTTGTCTTGATAAACTGTTTAAAATGAGGGGTCACATGATAGGTATTTACTTTTGAAAATTTGGGGCTGCCCCAAAAATACCCCATTTTGGGGACCGGGTACAAGTTCTAACTTTAATGAAAAAGTGCATTTTTTTATGTTGTAAACATGTGCCGAGTTTGGTTTTCCCACTGCCACACGTTATAAAGTTAATTGGGGGTGTCCAGAGTTTATCTTGCTTGCTCATCTTAAATAATTAATATGGCTGCCATTTTGATTAGGGGTACGATATTGACCTCTGTTTTGCGACATTCAATTTCTCTTAAAAACCCTTTGAAATGAGGGGTCACATGATAGGTGTTTACATTTGAAAATTTGGGGCTGCCCCCAAAATACACCATTTTGGGGGCTGGGGCAAAGTTGTAACTTTGATGAAAAAGTGCAATTTCTTATGTTGTAAATATGTGCCGAGTTTGTTTTTCCTACTTCAACGCATTAAAATGGTAACTGGGGGGTTTCAGACTTTTGCCTGAACCCGTATAATTTTAAAATTTCAACCTGAAAAAAACATAGCGGCAATGAATCAACGGAAATGGCCTGTATTATTTCAACACATGTTAGAAATCTAAAGCTAGAATGTTAGTATCTAAAGCTACTACACTATTGTATTTTATTTAATTAATTTATTTTACTTTTCTTATTGTATTTTAATGCTATTGGAGACAAAACTTCAATTATTATGACTTAATATCAATATGATTATTTATAGTTGGAGGTAGTCATCTATGGTAGTATATATTTTAAAAACCTATGTTGACCATACTAAGCACCCGAGAAACATTAATAATGTTTACCAATAAAGAACTGTATAAGTAATTGATGCTCCTATTTATTTCTGTTAGATAACGAGTCGTTTAAAAGCAGTATTGCGCAAATTTACTTATTCCACCTTTATTAGTTTACGCAACGATCGTATAAAGACAGTCTTTAAGACACAAGTAGAAATGTTAAGGTACGAGCCTTGGCGAGTGCATTTAATTTCTATGAATGTCTTAAAGGTTATGTTTTCGTACATAATCTCTCATTGCCACTAATTGTGATGCAACAACTTATTGTCCCAACCAATCACCATTTTATAATCAATTAAATTGGCCTTAACAGCTGATAAGTTGACATTCGAAGCATACAAATTTTACTTCTTTTGCCTCAATCCTTAAACCTCATTGGTCCAAACTTGCACTGTAAAGTAACAAAACAATGCTGTTAAGTAAGTAAACAATACTGTAAAGTAAATATTGTACATTCTAAGAACTAGATTGGAAAAGACTAGTTTGAAAAACAGCTGTAGGGTAAAAGCTTTTCGTCCCAGGATTATTATCATCAACTTTACGTACTTGATGATTACACTTTTCCTTAAATTCCTAAGATAACGTAGTACTGTAGTAGCTTTGTTTTATCATTTTATCATTTTTTTTACAATACTTAGTTCACTATTTTATATTATTGCGCCATGTAGTCGTACTCTATAGTAGTGAACAACACCTGTGCCACTTGTTTAATAGCTCCAATGACGTCCAATAACCATTTAACAACTTGTGGCTGTAGCTAGTGGTTCTTTATGTATTACGACGAAGTCTGTGCAACTATATAAGGAGTTTCTCAAAGAATTTGTCCGTGATGAGGGTGCGAGTCTTCTTGGTGTGTCTAGGATACAATATTTTTAATGATAAAAAATCATAGGGTAATGTTGAGTTGTAGTATTATTGTACATATTCTTGCGCAAAACATTTAAGTTTTTACATGGGGTGTAAGTAGATGTTAAAAGGAAAGAAGCTATGGGAATGTGTGGCTTGTGAGCTACATAGAAACAACTGAACAAAAACTTTCTTCATGGTTATTCACAATTATTTATAGCTCCAGTATGTAACTAATTATATTACAACGCTCTACTCAAACGTTCTTCTTTCGCTGTGAGATCTTACTTTTATCCATTGAAAAATAATCAATATTTTTATAACGATCAAAACACATTATTTTAAAGATACATATAGTAGACCTTCTTAACAGGGACCGGATCTAGGTCGGATAGCTCAAATGGTCGGTTAAAACGGGAAATCCATAAAACTAACAAAATGAAGTGCTATTCGTTTTGAATGATATAATAAATTTTTTGAAGACTTAGTTGAATTTTTATAAAATTTACTGTTTATCTTCTTTTTTCATATTGATAGGAAAAGTCACAAATAAACACAAAACAGGGTTTTAAGTCAAATACCTTCAGTGAAATAAATTATAGATGTAGGCAAGAGTCAATAAAAATGCTTACTTTGATAACTTTAGTACTGTAATATTAATTGATGCTTACCAAATATATCACAATATAGTACAGAACCTTTGGTCGAAATTAAAAAGACAACCATTTTGTAAATACAAAACAACTTATTCTTAGTCACATCCTGTGGAGATAAGCGTATGGCTCCCATCGCTGAGCGTGGGGCTAAAGTCCCGAGATTCCTAGAAAGCGGCCGTTAAGACAAACTGCTCTCAAAGCAAGGTAGGTTAAAACAAACGGTAATATTTTACAAACGAGGGTGCATAGCCCGATTATCGGTTAATGCGAGGTCGGTTAAGAGGGGGTCCACTGGTAATTTCATGAGAATTTGATATATAAAATACTATTTTAAATAAAAAAAATTCAATTAAGATGCAAACTACGTATTTATATTTATATAATAAAATTGAATGTACATGCATACTAATAAGACAGAATATTCGATAATTTATTTAAAATAATTTTTCAGGTATTCATTGTTTCATTCACAATGGTACCATCAGGTAAATATAATTATACACTAATAAATTAAATACTAATAATTAATAACAATAATAAAGATTTGACTGTCCAAGTCTGCCACGCAAAGAGTAGTTGCATGCTGTTTCAATTGAATAGTAATTTTACTTTGTAGTGATATTTAAAACAACATTTTAACAAAAATTGTCGTTTTCATTTTAGTGACAAACCGAAATATTCAATGTGTCTATATATTAATTATATTCAATTCTGAATCTGGGTGCGTTTCCTGGCACTTTCCTCTTAAGGGGAACATATTAATTATTATCAATGATTTCTTTTAGATATATCGATATTTTTGTTTTTCATTTACGATCCATATTACATCTGATTTAATATCTTCAAACGCATTTAAATTACAGACAGACAAACAAACAGACATAGCAAATACAGAGTTAGGCAAAAGTCTGAAACCCCCCCAGTTACCATTTTAACGCGTTGAAGTAGGAAAACCAAACTTGGCACATATTTACAACATAAGATAATGCACTTTTTCAGCAAAGTTACAACTTTACCCCAGCCCCCAAAATGGGATATTTTGGGGGCAGCCCCAAATTTTCAAATGTAAACACCTATCATGTGACCCCTCATTTTAAAGGAATTCTCAAGACAAACTAAATGGCGCAAACTAGAGGTCAATATTGCACACCTAATCAAAATGGCAATAATTTTGAAATATCCCCTTTTAACTTTTTACAGGTTATAGCAGGAAAACTAAACTCAGCATACCTTTATAAAAAAAGAGGATTCACCTTTTGGCCAGTATTAAAATATTAAATTTTTAAAGTTAACTGGGGGTGTTTAAAGTGTGGGGGGGTGTTAATAATTAAAATGGCTGCTATTTTGAATAGGGGTACGATATTTACCTCTGGTTTGCGCCATTCAATTTCGCTATCAACTTAGCTTATAGTTTAAAACGTTAGATTGACGTTTGACCAATCAAATGACAACCGAAGCTAACATCCTATTTGGATAGGCTATTTTTCAATCACATGGATATGATTACCACATTTAACACACAAATGCCACGTACAAATCGCTCTCAACACAAGAACAAATCGCTCAAAAAAATAAAAATAATAAAAAAATAAAAATAAACTGCAGAGCTCAAGATATAGCATTTACTTGTGTACATGGGTGTGTAAATAAAATGTAATGATGTTGCATTGAGTTTCAAGCTTTTTGTTATAAGGTAACATTTACGTAATATCATGGTTGAAATAATTATAAAAAAAGCAGATGAGACAAAACATTTTCCAAATTAGAATCTCTAACCAAGTTTATGATTATAATCTACTGTATTCATTATTTCATTGCTAAACATATTCAGTTATTTATCATGCTATTTGTCGTGTTAGATACTTTCAGTTAATTTAAGTTTGATGTTACGTAACTTTCTTTATAATTTCTGTTAACAGTTTAGCTATAAAAATACCATTATATACTTGTTTCTACTAAACAAAGAAGTAATTTCATTTTGATCTTCTAGGAAATGGAATTAGACAATACACTCTTCCCAACAATTCAAGGGAAATATCTTTTACAATATCCCAAACAGATGACAGGTATATTCGTGGGGATTGCTACAGTTATTTTAAAATCCCATTGAGTCAAGGTACATATACGATCGCCTATAAATGTCCAAGTACGCCATCTGAAACAAAGGGGGACGATTTTCTTATCATAGATGGGACCCTATACAGCGACAAGTGTAATGAAGTCATCAGAACGTCAGAACACCGCTGCGTCAAATATACGATCACCACTTATCATATGAGCGATTCACAAATGGACAAGGAAGAGTGTACACATATCAAAAACGCCATTGCAAAAGGAGTTTCTGTAAAGACTCTTGAAGAGATGGAAAAGCAAAAACAGTATTAGATGTGGAACAAGAAGAACAGGATAGCAAGGTGGAACAGGAAGAAAGGGATAGGGAGATAGCGCAAGAACGGGCTAGGATTGCACCTTGGGATGATAAATATTGAAAAACGTGACGGTATATTATGGTTCTATTGTAGTTTTGCACTCAATGTATAGTAAAAATCTGAGATATGTTTTGTTTCTTTAACCTGAAACCCCTAATCATACAAATATATATATAAGACTAGTAATTACCCGGCACGCGTTGTGTAATATAATATTAACCAGTGGCTTGTATAGGGACATAAGTCCCTAAAAAGATTAATAATATGAAAAAAATTATTCTAATATTTAAACAAACTAAGAAATATATTATCTATGTGTCATAATAGATATCGCTGTACGCCATATCTTTTGTGTAAAAAAGAGTTGTTTGTCTTTGTTGATGTTTTTTTTTTCATTAAATCAATCGAATCACTACTTAGGTTTGACCGTTTAACTCTGCTGAAGACAGCAAACATATGATTTTTTGTGAATAAATATGCTGGTTTATTTAAGTAGCTTTGGTCTTATTTGTTAATGAAGTAAGTCCTATAACAAGTTCCAATTGGAAGAAAAACAATATTTTTTGGAAATTTAAACAGGTACTGTCTGTTGCTCGCAAAAAATTAAGAATCAGCCGATGATTAAGCCAAATTTGATAGAATTTCGATCGCACCTTTAACAGGAATACCACCACATAAACTTACACTAGTTATAATTTTTTTTATGTTGATCAGAAAAAAATTAGGGTTAAGTTTGGTCAATATGATGCCTTTTTACTTTGCCCTAATGTTATTAAGCCTTAACAAAAGGAGTATACACTTAAATATTAACTGGGTAGGGATACACACCTTTATTTGCCTTTTCATATTTTACGAAGACAATGTACTAGTTAAGGTTTATTCATATGTGAGGTTTATTCACTGGTTTTATACAGAGTGAGTTTTAAATGAGTTCCCCCCAACTTTTTCTACATTTCTAAAGATATCAACTCCGGACCACGTCAGATCATTGTAGAGTAGTAAGTACTTCTTGACTGGGTTAAAATTTTTGGCCGCCATCTTGGATCCACCATATTGGATACAAAGTTATTCTATCAAATGGAAAGGTAGGGTTGTGACCCACCGTTCCAAACAACATTGTTACCCTTAATACGATGTTGCAATCCGTTTTTGAAAACATTGATCAATTCTAAAGTTATGAGAACTTTTTATAACTTTATTTTGAGCCTATTTTAGCATTGTGCAATTTACAAACTAAGGCCATAATCTCAAAATAGTGCTAGTAAAGATAAGTGCACCATTCATTGTCGACCTATTTTCCAGTAGCACATTGTGCATTACTTACCATAAATAATTGCGTTGTTGTGTAATGCAAATATATAACATCTATATTTCCAAGAATATAGATATTGCCATCATACAATATCATATGTATTTTCCTAATCTAATTGGAAACTAGTTTTCTTTGTCTCAACTAATTTGAGAGAACGGCTGGGTGTAGAAACTTGGTAGATGTGTCCAAAGAAAGGTTGGTTTGTAGATGAGCCAACAAAAGAGAAATGAGCTAATGCCCCAGAGGCCTTAATAGTGTAAAGAAAAGAGTTGTTTACATTATGAGTATATGGTTATGTTACACTATCTATTTATCTAATTCCGTAAGCCCAAAATTTTACAATGAAATTGTGAGCGAACTGGAGGCCGTAGTAAGCTGGGAGAGGTCTCATTTTAAAGGTCTGGGCATGAAATGTTGGGGAAAAATATTCGTTTTTCTTAATTATGCACCAAAAGGTTATTACAGAATAAAATAATTCACATTTAAATAGCATGGGAATCTAGGTCATGTCTGCTTTGTTTACTTTAAAACATGTGGTTTAACTTTATTTAAAGCATATGGTAATATTAATATGTACTATAATGTATACAGGGTGTTTCAGTAAAGCGTAGTGGGCTATACAGATTCAGATTCTACATGCAAAAATTAGTAGAAAATGTAGAATAACTTTTTTGTATTTCGGCTTAGTTTAGCCGTAATCCACCATTTTGTATTTTTTTTATAATTAATAACTCAAAATCCCTTGGAGACATTTTTATGAAACTTGGTATAAACTTTAAGTCTACAGGTATAAACATTGTCTGAAAATATCTTTGATTAGGCTCATCAAATTTTCAAAATGGCGGTCATTTAAAATTTTGTTTTAATGGCTGGTTTTCATGGAACTTAACTTTAAAAACTTTTAATGGCCGCCATTTTGGAATTTGATGAGCCTGATCAAATATATTTTTGGATAACGTTTATACCTGTACTTATAGTTTATTCCAAGTTTTATAAAAATGTCTCCAAAGGGCTTTTGAGATATTAATTATTTTCAAAAAAATAAAAAATGGCGGATTACGGCTAAATTAAGCCGAAATCGGAAAAAGGTTATTCAACATTTTCGACTTATTTTTGCATGTAGAATCTGAATCTGCATAGCCCGTTACGCTTTACTGAAACACCCTGTATACTACTATAAAGCTGAAATATACTTTTTCCCAATTTTATGCGTTTGGATTAGTTAATGGAGTACGATTGGTTGTGTTATAGGTATGTCTAAAAAAGTGTAAAGTTTGAAGTAATTACTGGAGTAGGCAAAGAGGACATATTTTTCAAGCCAAAAATTAAACTAATATCTACATATCCTAATATGCCTTTTTAATTTACAAGGACTCAATTCCCATCGCGATTACCTTTCGCTATTACTATAAATAAAGCGCAAGGCCAAACCTTCACAAAAGTTGGCATTTATTTGAAAAACCAGTGTTTACCCATGGTAAACTTTTTTTGCTTTTAGCCTGGTAAAGCGGCCAGATGATGTTAAAATAGTACTAGAACCAAATAAAGAACAAGGAATCGACCAAAATGGATACTATACAACAAATGTTGTTTTCAGAGAGATTTTGTTATAGAATGAGCATTTCAAAATTTGGAGGATGACATTATCTCTATGTGTTTTATCTAATACAAACTTCCTCTTTTAGCGAATTTCCCTATAGGGAAGTAGCTATTACCGTAGGTGGCACGGTAATACCTAGACCCGGGACCCATTTACTTTTTCATTTTGATGTCCCCAGAGGCCAAAAACACCATTAGTTCAAATTTTTGTATAATATACATATTATGTATACGTTTTGTATATATATATATGTCCGTGAACGCGATAACTTGAGTAATTTTTGTCCGATTTTGATGAAATTTGGTTTAAAGGTGTAAAGCGGGATAAACTTGAATGAGTTCGCGAACCAGCATGATCGGATCATGGGAATGGGGCTTTACGGGGGGTTTTATGGGGTAAAAATTGGTTTTTCTCACTTTTGACCCTCAAAACACAATATTTCCCAATTTCTCTTTAGACCTTTTTAAAGAGCTTAAAAAAACAAATAATTTAGTATATAAAAGTATTTTTGTTCGGTTATTAGTAACGGAGAAAATTAAAAAAATTGTAAATTTAAAATTCCCATGTTATTCTTATGGAGAATACTAGCTGAGTACCCGTCCTTCGTCCGGGGTAGATGTATGTTTAAATGGTGCTTTTTGAAATCTGAAATTAAAAACATTGTAAAATAAGTAAACTCAAGGGAGGTGAAAAAGTTTTAATATGAACATGTTAAAATAAAATATATATTTACAATACAGACTTATAAACAATGTTTACAGCTTTCCTATCTTTTGTGAAAATATACAGGTTTTTTCCACTAGAAACACGTGAGCAAGCAACGTATAATTGCCCATGGGAGAAACATTGTGTTTCCAAATAGAGGCCTGCAACCTGTAGAGTCTGTCCTTGTGCTTTATTTATCGTCATTGAAAAAGCAACCTTTAAGGGGAACTGAAGGCGCTTAAAATTGAAGGGTAGGTTTGCTGTTGTAATGGGAATCCTGGGAATGAGTACTTCTTCCCCCTTTGCAGAACCAGTTAAAATCTTAGCTTCTATGACATTTTCTTTTAATGATGTAATTAAAAGCCTAGTACCGTTACACAACCTAGGTGGCTCTAAGTTCCTAAGTAGTATTACTGGGATTCCTAATTGCAATTCAAGCTTGTGCGGGGGAATACCAGGCAGTTCCAAGGTGTTAAGAAACTCAACAGGGTAGTGTAGTGCTTGCTCCTCTTCTGTAATTGAATCAATGGACAAATAAGATTTAACTTCACCATGAATAATGTTCATAATTTTGCTGTTTATTTTGTTCACATCGTCATTTTTGGGGGCTAAAATTGCTCTGCAGGATAACCATTCAGGATCATAGTGGTTGTTTTGTAAGTCAGGAAACACACTTGCTATAAGCTCTTCCGCAGAAGCAACCATGTGACCAAAGTTTTCTGGGAAGGAAATCATCTTATGTTGGTCAGTTTTCATTCTACCTTCACCAATCTTGAGCAAATCACCTGAAAATTGTCTGGCATCACAGTCGTTATGGAGACTTACCCTCATATTTTGAACCAAGTGATACTGCTCAATATGACTCCATAGGACAGACTTTTTCAAACAGGAATTGATTTCATCTGCTGGAGTTCCACGTTGGATAACTGGTAGGGTTTGTCTAAAGTCCCCTGACAACAAAACAACTAAGCCCCCCATTAAATCTTGACTATTTCTGATGTCTTGAAGTGTTGCATTCAATGCTTCAAATGCTCGTTTGTGAGACATTGTACATTCATCCCACACCAGTAATGTACAACGTCGGAGGACTTCAGCTCGATCAGAGGTTTTGCTGATATTGCATTGTGTGGTTTCAGCAGTTGCTAGGTTAAGTGGTAGTTTCAATGCAGAATGTGCAGTTCTTCCACCAGGTAGAAGTGTTGAAGCAATGCCAGAGGATGCAATCGCAAGAGCAATGTGATTTTCTTTTCTCAGCTTAGCCAATATGAGAGTTATAAGAAAAGTTTTACCTGTTCCACCTGGAGCGTCTAGGAAGATAATTCCTCCTTTTCTACTCTCAATCCTCTCTAAAATTGTATCATAAACCACTTGTTGCTCGGGTAGAAGTTTTGGTAACATCTCTTGTACTTGGAGCTGCATATCGTCGATGTTATATGCCATTTCTTTTAGAAGTTCAGGGTTGATTCCATTCAATAAGTTTGGAGCGGGTAAGCCAAACGAACTTAAATCTTTCCCACTCATAGACTTCACCAGTTCTTGGATAGCCTATTCGTTAGGGCCTCATTGTAAACTATGTCATTGTACTGAAGGTCAGGGACGACTTCCCTGTGTCGATGTAAGATATCATCAGACAAATCATTTCTGAATGATTCCCACAAAGTTATAGGGCTTGACAACTCACACGTACTTATCAATATTGCAAATAGATGGCGTACACGAGAAGCTGAGCGAGTCAGAACAGCTTCTTCCATCGTTGACTCCCAATGGTTGTCATTCTCAAGCAGACCAAGGGCCTGACAGGCTTCTCTGTATGTGCCACAAATTTGGTTATTTACTGTCCTTAGTTGCTGAAAAGATGTAGGGCCTCTTACTTTATGAAGAAGCAAACGAAGACAATAGCACTCAAAGTTTGCCGGATGAACAGTATATACACGACCTAATGCATCTGAGTATTTAACATCTGCATAACCATGGACAGGTGTTCCTTGAATTCGGCGCCTGAATACTTTCTCGGTTGCGTTGAAAGTGAAATAGTGTGGAACTTCATGATACAAAAGTGTTTTTGCAAAATCATCATTTTGGCATAGATCAAAGAATGCAGTCAACGTGGTTGGTGGTGGGTTTTGCAATCTTTCATTCATGTTTTCCTCATTAAAGTATACCCGCTGACCATTTTCTAGGTGTACTGATAGATGAGTCACAGTTGGTTTCCTCTCATGCACTGGGAATCCAAATATGCGCCAAGCAGCCTCATTACTACTTAAGTAACGTCCGGTTTGATAAATAGTCACTTCATCCTTTAGATTGTCTAATTGTGCGCCTTTCACCAAATTGAATGCAGCTTGGTCACTTCCCTTGTGTATGTATTTACAAACATACTTTATGGCCTTAACTGAGCTGCAGTATTCTACATTGATGTGCGCATTGAAGATCTTAATCAAAGTTGGGCAATATGGGACAATCCAGCGGTTGTCTATCTCCACAGCAACATTTCCAGCAGCTTTCATATTAATATGACCCGTGAATCCACCATCATGTGGACTCCGTCTACGGTACATAGGATAACCATCATCATTTGTTTGGGTGTTTTCAATCAGGGGCCTTGGGTAGTGTTTCGTACATTTGCCGTCTTTCATGCATGGAGACCGTTGGTTGTAAGCACCACAAGGTCCGTGTACCATATGTTTCAGTACATACTCATGAAGAACCGGATCAGAGGTACGTTCTGGGATTTCAGAACTAATGACACTGTCAATCTGATTAGGACGGATTTTTTCACATAACCAAAGGAGGTAATGGATGTGAGGTAATCCACGTTTCTGCCACTCTACAGTGTAGATAAAGCATCTGACAGAGCCAAAAACTTCCCCTTTGTTGATCACTGAGACAAAAATCTTTATTTTTTGATGAAACACACGTGAAACAATGTCATGTCTGTCTGTTGCTTTCTGCCCTGGAAGCAAGGATTCCAATATTTCGGGCCATTTTGGATTGCATGTTAAAGTTATAAATAAGTCCGGGCGACCGTAGTTTTTAACATAGGTCAAAGCGTCTTGTGCCCTTTCACTTAAATACCTCGGAGATCCTACAAAACTTGAAGGAAGGATAACAGATTGGCCAATATCATTAGCACTCAGTGTCGCATCATTGTTCAAAGCATCTCTCAAATGCACGTAGCTCTCAGCCCTAAGTTTTTTTTTTATTGAGCTTAATGTACAGTAGGCGTTCAGTTTCTATTTTGGCGTACATGTCAACTATGAACTGGTTTAGGAGCTGTCTATACCTCAAGATAGTATTAAAATCGTCTTCGCGTACCATTAACATGTACGCATAGAAATCCATTGACGAAACCTTCTTGTTTGTAGGGAGATTAGTATTTGGATCCATCATGGGGATACCAAAATGATACCCCTCTTGTCCTTTTGAGAAAATTAGTGGGTATTGTAGTGCATCGTAGAAGCGGTGAGTTTCAGACACTCGGAGAAGATTGCCATCACGTTTCCTTAATACAATGTCTCGGCTCTCAAACTCATTTCCAGCAATGACAATCGCCACTTCATCTGCAGTAGGAGCATTGTACCGGCGTTCATGTTCACCAGGTGGACGGCGGTCAGCACGAATTACAACTTTGTAGTTATCTGTTGGAAGAAGTTCCATAGCAGTTTTAAAAGAACGTACTAATTGATTTTCTTCATGAAACATTTGCTGTATATCTTCGACCGTTGTACGACAAACACCAGGTATGTTGTTGCAACGTGTGTCTGTTTCAATGTCCTGATCCCCAATAAAATATATATGTAGAAAGCTATGGGGCTTTCCTGAAGGAGGAAGAAGGCTACCAATGCGGTGATAAACTTGTCCCTGAACAGTAAAAGTAGTATGAAAATGAGGAACAATAGTCTGAACAGATGCTCCAAAAGATGTCATTTGGAAACACATATTATATTTTCTAATATTTTGTAAGAAATCTTTTGATTCCCTTGTTTCTCCCTTGAGCAAAGTGAGAAGGGGTTCAGGTGGCTCTTCCAAATGAGTAACTTTGACTTTGCCACTTGAGCAACACATTCCAACAGATTCTCCTGGCCACTTGGCTGCTCTGCAATGCCTACATATACTATTAATATGTCCAATTGAAAGAAGATTGTGGTTTTTGTAATCAATTGTTGGGTCATAATTAAATGCTATGTGTTTAAATGAATCCCACTTTCTTGTCATAAATTGTTGCCTGTCATTTCTTCGAGCGAGTAGGTTGGCTTCATGCTGTTCATTAGTTTGAGTTAAACGCTGTGCAGCGTGTCTAACTGAATCCTCTTCTCTACGTAGCAGACGCTGTTGAGGAGTTTCTTGGGACCGTAGGTAAGCAATCCTGTTAGCATTGGTTTGTAATCGAGCCTGACGACGTTCTGAAGTTTCAGAAAATCGTTGTAGTGCTGTAGTTTCTGCGTTTTTTTGCAGACGGACTTGTCTCTCTTGAAAGGACTCCCTTTCTCGCAAAGATGCCATTGCCCTTGCCTTAGCAGGACGACTGGAGAGGTTGCTCTTTTTTCTTTTAGGCATTTTAATATCCGAAAGTCCCACATGTATGTTAAAAAAGATTAAATTCCAATAAATCAAAAAAAAACTTGATATAAAACTTAATATATCAAAAACTTTTAACTTTCTAATTACATTTAAAAAACATTTTCAAAAAATAAACAAATAAAAATCTCAAATCCTTTACTTACTTTTAAATTATAAAATAAAACATAGACAAACAATAATTTACAACATCTGGTTAATATTATGGTATAGCATTTAATTTGAATGAAATGAAACAGGTGATCTTGCTTCTAAAAAGCATTGCTCACTCAGCATTGAATATAAAAAAAAACTTATTATATACTATGTGAACAAACAAAAACATTAATACTCTTACTACTAAAACAAAACAAACAGAAACATACTATTTAGCTATTAAATAATAGGACTATTTAGTATTTAGTCCTACTATTTATAGCTCCTAATATTTATGCACCAAAGGCAAAGGCATATATACAACTTTTTTGTTGTTGTTTTTAATTTGAAATATTTGTATATCAGCTTAGAATTAGTAAATTTAATGTCATTCAAACAATGTTATTGCAAGGGTAGGTTAAGTTAAGAGGAACTTGGTTGAAATTATACATGTAATGACCTTGAAACGCTCGTAAAAAGATATTCATTATTAGAATAGAATGTAAAATCTACAGGAAGTGTAAAAAGTTATAATATAGAGTAGTAGCTACCTCTGGATTAGAAAACATCATAACTCTATGGGTAGTAATATGAAAATATGATTTAAAAATTTGGGAAAAGGCTAATGGTGTGAAAAATATTTCTCTCAAAATGGCAAAAATATACAATTAATTATCTCCTTGAGAAAAATGTTTCAATTTTTAAGGTGTGTGCCCTACTCTAAACACATGTTAATTGTTCAAAAATGTTCAAATGATTCAAGTAAATGTGAACTTTATAATTTCACTATTTTTACACCAAACTCTTTCAATACAATTATTCACATTAGCAAAATTTTAAATAATTAATTAGGGTTAGATACAGCATCAGATATACAATCTCACTAATTTCATAAAATAAATAATCAATGAACCATCAAATATAAGAATAAATAAACATGATTGTAGAGAATATTATATGCCTCCTATTTATAAACCAGCTGTGGCATTGTGAATTAATGTGGTTTGACAGTTCAGCTTGTTTACATTTGGGTGGCATAGCAAATTGTAAACATTGTGTTTGTTCTCATGGCAGCCATGGAGACCAATCAATATTTACTTTTAAAATCCTCAACTCAGAACTTTTAAAGCCAAAGGGGCAAAGCCCATGGTCAGTATCGAAGTGTGAATAGTCCTATTATGGTCCTTGGTATGGTAGCTATATTTCTGTAAAATTTAAGCCCAGTCAGTTCAGTAGTTTATGCGCCTATTAGTAATACACATACAGACACCACAAGATTTTTATATAATAGTATAGAGTATAGATATAGATAGATATAGATATAGATATAGATATAGATTGTCAAATGTTGTAGTTTGCTTGTTTATGGATATATTTTGATCAAACTTGGCAAATTTATTTATTTTGTACGAAGCTATCAATATTTTACTAAAAACCACACTTTATTAGTTTCCTTGTAGCAGCAAACCTAGGTACTCGTTAAACCTAATGTTATTAAAATATATTTAACTAGCTGTTGTACCCGTGCTTTGCAACGGGAAGAGGACACAAAAAAGAATCATTTTAATCTTTACCAAAAGACAGAAACTTCAGAGCTGTGACGAGGTATTTATATTATATTATAAAAAAATAAATAATCTTTACTTCTGTTGCATATAATAGTTACACATCTGCCAGGATTTTAGAAACAAAATTCAACTTTTATGGCCTTAATAGAAACGTTTAAGTTATGACTTTTAAATCTGATAAGTAGTGGATACCACCATTTTGGTTTTGATTAATTTTAAATCTTGTGTAGGCTGATATGAGATAAACTTACCAAATCTTCGAAAAAAACGTTTACTTACATGATTTACCTTCATCTCCCTTAATTACATATCTTTTTTCTCAATTTTTGACATTTTAAATTTCAATTTTGACGTTGCAAAAATACTAATTATTAAATTTAAATGAACTGTTTTTTTAATTTACTCTTCTTCATATTAGATCACAAATTCTTCCATCTTGTGGTTTCTTCACTCACAATAAATCATTAGCAAAAAATATCAGCTGTTATAAACTTTAGAAATATTGGTGTGCCTTATCAATAGTATTTCGAAATTTTAAAGAAACTATATCTATACTATAAAAAATGTCAAACAAATAATTAAGCATTAGACAGCAGACAAAACTAATATGATTATCAAAGCATCGAGGACTAAATAATGTAATAGCAAATACAGTATATGTTTCATTGCATCTCTGATTCTACTCTACAAAAATATCAACCCACAACTTATTATACAAAACCAGCAGTTCTTTTAATCAGTTCCATCTTCCATTGACTTTACATTTTCACAACTTACCTTTAAGTAAACATAGTAACATATATTTCATTGATTATAGATACAAAAAACACTATATACTGCTTAGTTTTATGATATTTTCCTTGGTTTAATTTAATCAGTGGTGTGGCAAAACAAAAAATATAAATTTATCAAAAAAAGTAAATATGAACTGAAAGCTATGTTAAGATAAAATAAGAGTAGTTTGTATCACCATTTGATAATTAAATGTGGTTACACATATGCAACAGGTTTTAGAACACAAAAATCTATGCACAATTTATGTATTGATGATATTCTTTAGTTTAATTTAAGCATAGGTTTAGCGAAATACAATTACTAAATTTACCTAAATATACATGTAAAAAAACAATAAGATGTGCAGGTTATGTTAAGTTAATCTAAGACATGTTAAGCAGTTCAATTTTTTTTCAAGTAGCCTCCAAATTCATACAAACCATCTATAGATTGCAATTTTCCTACTGTTTCCATGAAAATATATCAATAACATTATTTTCATAACACTTAAGACACTTTAAAAATCGAAAGCAGAGCCTGAGTTGATACAGCAACGCTTTTAGAATATTTTTTTATTTCTATAATCATTGACATAGTTTTACAATAAATAATCCACGATAAAAGGTTTGATTAAAATAAACCTACCTCATAGTTATGGAAAATATTATATTTAATTTTGTTGGATCAGCTGTCTTCAATTATGAAATATGCAATTTGGCAGTTCTTCTTGTTTACATTGAAATGTCAAAGCAAATGTAAACATTGTGAGTATTCTCATTGCAGCCATGGACACCAATCAATATTTACTTTGAATATCCTCACCTCAGAAACTTTAAAGCCAAAGGGGCAAAGCCCACGGTCAGTATCGTAGTGTGAATAGTCCTATAATGGTCCTTGGTATGGTAGCTATATTTTTGTAAAATTTAAGCCCAGTTGGTTCAGTAGTTTTTGCACCTATTAGTAATACACATACAGACACCATTAGATTTTTATATAATAGTATAGATTGAAAATCAATTCAGACAAATGGAAATTTGCTTAGTCGGCAGGTTTGCTGTGGCGGGGGTATTATAAATATAGATTCAAAGAAATGTAGCCCTATATATATTTAATTAATAGTCATGAAGATTATTATTAAAAAATGTTCCTTAGTTGTATTATGATTAGAAAGTTTATATTATAAATAAACACACCACATGAACAGTTCTTTGGATTTTTTTTAAACAGAGCAGATATCAAAATGCATTATTCAGGTATGTAATTACTATTACCTATACATATTATAAAATACAAAAATGTTGAACGATAATTCAAGGTAGGGTAACCCGTGTGACTTATAATTTGTACAAAATAATTACTAGAATATATAGGCCTATATAGGGGCTATTGCCGCTACAAGCCACTAGTCTTATTCTAAAATAGTTGTTAATATTAAAACTGTAGTAGCAGTTACCCAGCGCGCGTTGCTGCACTTAACTACTATTAATTTAAATGATAATCTTTTTATTATGATAAATAACAACAATAGGGATACCAATTGACAATAACTAAATATGTTATTATTTTTACTTTGTGTGAAAATCATACATTTCCTAAAATTAAACCTGTGATACTCAGGGATGCCATTGTGCCTTATTAGGCCTAATCGTAATACAAAAAACAAGAACCAAAGGAAATTGTAGTCACATAAAATTCAAAGGGTGGTTCAGATTAAATCATCGGTATTCTTAGGATTGGATTAAGATTATATCTCCTTTGAACGTACCACTGATAATTTTTTCTTCGGTCAAGATTCGTTTCATTTTTTTATACGTCAGTCTGGTTCCATTATCAGACATTAAATGCGCCTCGAGCCTGCAGATTGGTTAACACAACACCCATCACTTTTGGAGCGAACGATCTTGGAGTGAATGCAACAGTTTACTATGATTACATATTTTAATAATACTGCTTGTTCACTCCAATGTGCATTCGATCCAATGTACAGTACACTTTAAAATTTGTATTTTCCACAGGCCCGTCTACTTCTGGAGCTGACTGTACCCTTTGGATCGAATGAGCATTGGATTGAACGAACAGGCAAATAAATTGTAAAAATACTTTTTGGAGTGAATGATCTTGGAGTGAATGCAATACACCCAGGAAGGGTAGCACTGAATAAGACCTTCATGTTTCGTTGTCATCTCAATATTAAAAATCTATAGGTTTAATTCAAGGTTCTACCTCTCTCTCTCTCAAGAGGCAGTTGAAGGCATGAAATTAACTTTCAGATGCATTACCAGATGTTGTAAAGGTGTTTACCTAACCCGCCATGTTAAACTTCCCTATCCCAAGCGTGATGTATACAACTTCTTTACTTCACGAGTGAAGTAAAGTTTCAAAAACTCACTCGGTGAAGTAGTGAAACCCATTTAAATAACATTGAGTGCTCAACTTATACCTCTATGGGGCCAACGACGTTCTACGCTAGAAATCAGCTGTGGGCTTGAATTTTATTGTTATGCTTTAAAAGAAATTTCCTAACCTAGCTTTTGTTTGTAAAAGAACGTTACTGTTAGAAGATGAGTGAAATGGATAATGAAAAATATTATACGTAACCCCCTGTATATTGTCGGGTCAGGTAAAATCTTGTACGTTACACGTTACGCAAGAGCGTGTTTACATCACTTAGGTGACTTATGCAACTCGCTTCCGCTCGTTGCACAACATTCATCTGCGTGATGTAAAAACGCCCTTACTACACTTGTAATGTAAATAGCTATTTTCAACTTACAATTTCTTTGGAGTTCTTCCCTCTTCACTATTGGAATTCACTATTGCTCCATCTTCTATTGGAATTGCAGCTACTGGAATTGCAGCTGATGTTTCCTAAAACAGATTTATACGTGTAGTTCACTAATAACCTGTAAAATACCTTCAGAGGTTGTAAGGTTGCATTTTGTAATAATGCTTTCTATTGTAAAAAAAACTCTTTAAAGCTACAAACCATAATTCATGGTCTCAACTTACCTAGTATGATGACAAGCTGTTAAATTTGTTACTGTTTCATAGGTATTCTTGGGAAAGTGCTCTCCTATTCCAGAATGGGTTTGAATTTGTTTTTTATGGGAAGAGCAGGCTTACTTGCACAGTGGGTGAGTCTCCTGTATTAGGAAATATGACTCATATGAAATTGAAATATTTATGATGGTTGGCCACTGGATCGTTAAAATTAGCACTAATAAGGTTTAAATTACCTGGCTTCTGTCATCGATCCTCGGTATAGTTTTAAGAAACTACAGCTGTTTCATGCCTTACATTGGCACATCATCAGGTTTGGTGAACGCCAGCTCTTCTATAAAATATCCCTCGGAGATGAGATCGTTATGGTTTTACGAAACACATGTAGACACACACGAAAACACGCACGAAACATTTAAACACTAATAATTAATAAACTACTGCGAAACGTGATGCGGCGCCGGTGATGGATAAGTCGCGACTGTCACGTGTCGGCAGCGTTGACCCCTCGAGGGGTAATTTAAACCTTATTAGTGAAATATTTAGCTTGTGTTTCATGATCACTAGCCACTTTGTCAATCCTCTTACAAATTTCAACTTATTCATTGTCATCCTATTGAGAAGACTCACCCTCTGAACAAGTTAGCCTGCTCTTCCTATTAAAAACTAAATTAAAATTAATACTGCTTTAGTTATAGTTATCGAGCAATGGCTTAATGGCATGTAAAAGTTATTAAGCAAAATTCAGTTGCTATACTAAAACTTAAGAGCCCTTTAGCCCTAAACAAATTAGTAGAAGAAAAAATGTCAGTTCAATTTTGTGACTTAAATTCACTGTTTCACTCTTTCAGCAAAGATTTATTACTGTACAGTACAATATTTCACGAGAAAATCTTCTAAAAATATACTTTACGTATTAGGGACTATCTAATCTTACACCAATTTTAGCTGCGTCTGAAGCACTAAGTCTGATTGTAGCCGAGTCTAGGTCCGTCAGTTTGAGAAGTTCCATGAGCACCTTTTGGAGCAGGTTGAAGTTGACAGCACCAACCTGTACACATACATGTAATCAGACAACCCTAGTATGATTACCAAAATATATAACATCTTTTCGTGTAAACAATTTGAGTTCTGTAAGATTATATAAACTACTGCTCTGTACTTTGATGAAAGTATATTTTTACCATTTGGTTTTGTATGTAATTTTAAATGGAGGCTGCAATTTATTATGTATAATTAAATATGAAATTGTTGACGTGCTTGTTAACAGTGTATCTTTACTATGCATGTAAAGGGTACTGATGTTAATTGTACACTCTCACTGATTTGTCACTTTTAAAGATAGATTGAAAGGCTAGAGAATGATTTGAAAGAAAAAATAACTAATTACACACAGAGAGGTTGTAAATACTTAAAGAGGTGTTTGGTAATATCACGCAAGAACTGGAAGTATTGTTAATATTGTGCTCACCTGGAGATAGAAGTGGCATTTTATAGTAAGTTATAGGTTATAGTGACTTCATCCACAGGTAGTACATATGTTGGACAGCAACAACATTACTTACAAAGTTTTGGATAACTGTCTTGGGCTACGTTTCCTATTTCACAATTTTTGGTAAAACTCACCTCAGGACTACCAATAGCCAGATTAAGTAATTGTATCATCTGGAATTCAACTTCTTCTGCCATTTTGATGGTAAATAAGTCTTAACGCTAAAAATTTAAAAACCTTTCTGGTATTCTTATATTCACTCAATAAATAAAACGTTCATAAACCATTAGATTCCTTTAGAAGTAATGAAACTATGACTATGTAAATTTATATTTGTGTAAGGTTATATTTGAAGTTGTTTACAAAATATCACAAGGTTGAAATGGAACTTGAAGATTCATGCACTAAAACTTTAATTGTCAGCTGATATAGAACACAAAACAACTAACTAGTGTGGTAAGATTTAAAGAGCTCCTCTTGCAACTACAAGGGTTTGTTATACATGAAGGTTGACTTAGGTAAGAATTTGTTTTGTAGTAGCACTTTTTATTTTACCTACAGCTTCACAGTAATAAGGGGTCTCAATCCCGGAATCCCACTTGGTATTTTATTCCTAGAAACCTAGGATTAGCATTTTTAATCCCAGGATTAACAGGATTACAGAACCTATATTTAATTTTTTTTAGTTAGATGGGTATTACCATAGACTAACCAACACAAGTAGACTTCTCATCCCATTGTAAATTTTGAAGCACGTTTTTCGTGTCTAGTTTATGTACTTGACACATGGGCGCTAGTGTCGACGAAACTTTGTTTCTATTATTTTATGGTTAATTTCTTGATTTGTGCTTTACTTTTTGGTTATATAACTAGGGGACAAGTTATTGTTTATGATTAGATCGAATTATTTGGCTAAACGAGGTTTTAAATGGCTGTAATAACGGGAAACAAATTGTAAACAAAACACGACCTCTACATAAACCGTACAGAACTAACAATAAAATTGTCTTCAGCTGTTCCATGAGGATGAGAAATCTACTAAGGGAGTATGTTTTATCCATGGTATTACCAATGAATGCAAACCTTATAAGAAGCAAAATGCTTGTAGAGAAAAGTCTGACTGGATTTTGCAGCCGAAATGAGCTTTGCACGGCCACCTAGTTTAGCGCTAGCCTCTCCCCTCTCTCTCTGTATTCTTCGTTTCTTTGTTTCACTCACACTATAGTGGCGGTCCCATTGCCCCCGCCGCGGAAACTTGCCAAAATTCAAAAATCCCAGGCTGAGTTTCAAGCATTTTGCTTCTTATAAGGTTTGTTGTGTTGTTGGTTTTACAGATATAAAGTCAATGGTTTTACTTATGGAAATTGATATGTTATTACTGGGTACTAGTAATACATATTTTGCAAAGTTTCGTGACTTAGGGAGTTATTTCCAGGTAGAGGGGTATTTTTACCTACAATAACTGGACTACAATGGTTAATTGACTCACTGAAGCCTAATCTACTTTTGACTTCATTTAAGTTCACTACTTTTAACTTCATCTACAAACACTATTTAGGAATAAAAAGTGTACACTACAAGTTTTTAAATTTTTAACCAACAACTTTATTTTTGTGTAACAACATTTTATAAATAATATAAATAAAGAGACATTATCACAGAAAGGTTGCAGAAAACTAACCCAATTAAAGCTCTTAATTCAGACTATGGCATTTCAAGACGAGTATATCATTTGTCACCTAAATAAACCCCAACTTCTTGAATAACCTTATGAGCTGTGGCACATCCAAACGCAAGACATTCTGTCAAGGATTTGCCTTGAATCAAAGCCAACAAAAACGCAGCAGCAAATGAGTCGCCCGCCCCTGTGGTGTCTTTTATAAGTGAAACGTCCAATGTCGGCACAGCAAACTCCATAATCTCCCCATCTCCAAACACACAGTACACTGGTGCTTTCCCTCGAGTCATGACTAACACTTTATTCAGATCATTCACCCCTTCCACCTTAAACTTATGACTAGGAATATTTTGTTTCTTTAGGAACAAAAATGTTTCCATGGCAAGATCCTTCAAAGTATCACAACTTAAGTTAATTATTTTTCCTAAAGCTTTGAACTCGGAATCATTCCCTATTACTATATCGGCTAAAACGACAGTCGCTAACAATTTCTCCGAGTGAGCTTCAGCTACATACGCGCCACTGATGTTGAACGCGACAATGACACCTTTAGATTTACATATTTTTATGACTTCGAGAGCAACATCTAAACTATGAGTGATAAAAAACCCTTCGATGTATACTATAACCACTTCTTCTAGGATTTTGAGATTTTCGCTCGTCTCAAAGTCTTCCCTGCGATAGACTTCTGCTGCCCCGAGGTGAGCCACAAGGGATCGCTTATCTCCATGTATCAATGCGGCCACTTTTCCAGTAGAGTACGCAGGGTGTTTTGTATATCTGTAATTAAAGGAGAAATTCTTTAGGGAGAAAAACAAGTGTTGTAATCTATTGATAGGGGTAAAAAACTGTAAGAACTTTATTTGTATTGGATTAGGTATTCACTTAGAAATTAAAATGTAGTCTAGTTGATAAATTATTCTAACAAATATTGTGGGTCTTATGGGGCTTGAAAGTGGTCATTTTGTCAAATCTTAGTACAATCCTGGCTGAACCATAGGCCTGACAACAACCATTTGGGCATTATCTAAGGCATAATTGAACAGTACAAACATAAATCCAGAACATAGATCCAGAATTGTTTAATTGTCGCTACGCCACTGGATCCTTGTAATGAAACATGTTAGTCCCAGTGTTTGATTTATAAAAAGTGAGGTGCCGGAACTGTAACCTATTTATAATGTGATTAGTACATATTTTTATCTTTCCGAAAGAGAGGTACCAGAACGCCGTTCTACTGCGTTCCGACGCAAATCAAGCACTGTCTAATCCTGATAGAGAAAGGTAGGGAGTTTTACCCACTTAGTTGAGAATTATTAGAGATCGCACATACATTGAACAATTTGTTTCAGAGTTGACAAAAGCCAAATAATGATTGACAGAATTTAATTTGGGCATTCATAATCTAGGAAGGTCTCTGCCCTAACCATAACATCAAATCTTTAATAAATTAGTAGCCTATACACAATATTCATACCTAGCCCAAAATAATTCAGTGCATAAAGTTTATGAGACTTTGAATACCCTAAAAACAGTTAAAGTGTTTGCTACCTGTTGTGAATAACTGAACCTTTTTAGAAAATAAGGCTTTAATAAACTTAAATTGTTACATAGTTGTCAAGGTAAACAAATCTCTAATACAAAAACAAGTAAATAAATACTTCAGCTGATTACTAAAAACAGTAATTCATAACATTCTCCCCCTCAAAATTTAAACAATGTAATCAGCGAGGTAACTTGGTGGTTTTCTTGATCTTTTCGGCCTTTCTAGAGGTTGGTCTTGTTCAGGAATGAAGTTCGGTTGATAATCATCATTTGCTTGATACTCATGGTCTTGGATATCAAATGGAGTGACATTCTGTTCTGGATTGACATTTGGATCTGGATTAATGCTCGGCTCTGGAATGACATGTGGTTGTGATTCATCTGTCACCAGTTGAGGATTTTCTTTTAGCGTTGGAAGGACTTGGTCTTCTAGTAGACTTACATCCCCCCTTGGAGAAAGGTGCTTGAGGGATACAGTTGACTTTCTTCCATCATTGTGTTTAACCAAGGCATAATGAGGGTTAGCATCCATCAGCTCTACTTCCTCAACTAAAGGATCAAATTTTGATGGCCGAACATTTCTTTTTAAGAATATCGGTCCTGGTTTCATGAGCCAAGCTGGCAGTGAGGTGCCATTGAGGGATCGCCGAGGGTGAATGAAAAACCTTTCATGTGGCGTACTGTTAGTCGAAGTGCACAAAAGAGATCTTATGGAGTGCAATGCATCATTGAGTACAACTTCCCATTGTTCTACCTTTAGTGACCTGGACTTCAGAGCTAACAAGATTGCTTTCCACAATGTTCCATTGAACTTTTCAACTTGGCCATTCCCTGCCGGAATATATGGAGTCGTTTGACTGGTGGCTATTCCTCTTTCATGAAGGTAGTCTCTGAGTTCTTTTGAAAGAAAAGATGTCCCTCTGTCTGAATGAATGTAGTTTGGCATTCCAAATATTGAAAATAGATTTTCTAAACAGCGAACTACTGTGCTTGAGGACATATCACTGCAGGGATATGCGAAAGGGAAGCGTGAATATTCATCGATTATAGTCAATAGATATCGATTACGTGTGCAAGATGGCAAAGGACCCTTAAAATCTACATTTAGTCGCTCAAAAGGTTTTGTGGCCTTGATAAGGTGAGCATTTGTAGTTTTGTAGAAACGAGGTTTAATCTCTGCACACATTGGGCATTTGTTTGTCATTGTTTTAACATCCTCAACTGAGTAAGGGAGGTTTTTACTTTTTACCCAGTGGTACATCCTAGTGATACCAGGGTGGCAGAGTGATTGGTGAAGTGCAAAAAGCTTGTCATCACAATTTATGTTTGTGACAGCTCCACAAACGCGTGAAAATGCATCTGCGGTGACGTTTTCTTTTCCTGGTCTGTACTGTATGTCAAAAGAATAAGGTGACAGCTCAAGACGCCATCTAGTGATTTTCTCATTCTTTATTTTACTAGTATGCCGACTGTTGAACACAAACGACAAAGCCTGTTGATCGGTGATTAATAGAAAATGTCGCCCAATGAGGAAATGTCTCCACTTCTTTAGAGATTCGACTATGGCTAGGGCTTCCTTCTCAATAGAGGAATGACGTTTTTCACAATCGGTCAATGTTTTTGAAAAGAAAGCGACAGGTCTACCCTTTTGACTTAAGGTGGCAGCGATAGCAAAGTCAGATGCATCTGTTTCCACAACTAATGGAGAAAGATCATCAATCACGGTAAGTATTGATTTTCCTATGTCTTGTTTAATTTCCTGAAAAGCCAAAGCTGGCAAAGATGAGGGCAATATAGGAAAAGATTTGCAATCAATCAGAGGCCGAATCTTGTTTGAGAACTTGGGAACCCACTTTGAGTAGTGAGAAAATATTCCTAATGCACGTTTTAATTGAGATGCATTAACTGGCAATGGCAAATCTAACAAGGGTTTCAGACGCTCTGGATCTGCTTGCATAGACTGGTAGCAAATTTGATATCCTAGGATTGATATTATGTCTTGAGAAAATTTACTCTTCTCATTGTTTAGAGTAATATTATATTTCTTAGCTACCTTTAAGAATTTATTCAGCCTTTCATCATGTTCTGACTGAGTTTTTCCGGCTAGGGTTATGTCATCAATGAAAGCCCACACCCCTTCTAGTTCTTCAGTAGAAATAATCTTATCAATCGTGCGCTGAAAAGCAGACACACCATTTGTCACACCAAATGGAACCCTACAGAACTGATAAAGTTTTCCTGCTGCCTCAAATGCTGTGAAGCATTTTTCATGTTCCGATATTGGTATTTGATGGTAAGCCTCCTTTTCTGTAGTACTGAATACTTTATTTTCTGCTATTTTACTAGCTATGTTTTCAATATTAGGCAAGGGGTAGGCATCTAATAGGGTAAACTTATTTATAGTTTGACTATAATCTATTACTAATCGCTTTTTATGAGATGAGCTTTTGGTAACAAGCACTTGTGCACGCCAGGGAGATGAACTTTCTTCAATTATACCACTTTGAAGGAGTTTTTGCACTTCAGAGTTGATGAACTTTTCATCATCATTAGAATACCTACGAGACTTAGTTGCAATGGGCTTGCAGTCAGGTGATAGATTATGAAAAAGGTATGGTGGTTCCACAGAAGCACAGGCAACATTACAAATGGACAGAGGTAACTTATCTCCTCCAAAATCTAGGTTCACTGAAGAATGCAGTTTCATTATATCATGACCAACCAATATGTCAGTGCACAGATTGTCAATAACAAACAGTTGTACTATCTCATAGTTATGGTCAGAGAACTCTAAGTTCACATTAACATAACCTTTGATGGGTGACTTTAGGTTTGTGGAAGCCATAGATACCTGTTTCCGTTCTGGAATTACATGAAAACCATTTTCAATTACCACAGCTCGGTTTATAAAACTAGGCCTATCGGTACTTCCAGTATCAACCAAAACTTCAACAGGTATTTTATTTGCATAACCCCGCACAACTGCTTTTGACAGTCCATTGGAGGCAGCTGCACATGAAAGCGTGGTTACTACCAAAGAAGAGGCATTAAAGGTCTTACCTTGAGTTTTCATCAACCTGCATACCTTCACAAAATGTCCCCTTTTCTTACAACCAGAGCAAGTAGCATCTTTGGCAGGACAGTCGTTTCGAGTAAAATGACGCCGGCCACCGCAGTAGAAACACTTCTATTTAAAGTTTTTTGCTACAGAAGCTGAAGTAGGAGACTCTTCAGGATCTATATTTTCATCCAGTTGATCTGGTAGTGTTGATGAAGTGTTGCAATATGTGACTTCAATTTGGTTGGAAGATCCATATGCTTCACAGCTCTTCTGTGCAGACTCAAGTGAACGTGAAATGTCCTCAGCTTCTTTTAATGTCAAGGACGATTTTTCTAGTAGTCTTTGTCGAATATGGGGGTTCATAATTCCACTTATAAAGGCATCTCTAACGGCTTCATCTCGATAAGTATTTCCATCTATGGCACGAAAATTGCAATCCTTACTTAGAAGTTTAAGTTCTTGTAGATACTTGTCTATGTTTTCTTCTTTCTTCTGCTTGCGGTTTGCTAGCATGTGTCGAGCATAAATTTCATTCTTCTTAGGATTATAAATAGTTTGCAAAATTTCAACTGCTGACTTAAACGTGGAACATTCAGAAATATACTCGTAGACATTGTAAGAAAGAAAATTAATCAACACGTTAAGTTTCCTCTCTTCAGTAACTGCTGAGTCAGATATGAAATTTTCAAGTGTCCTGAACCAGTGTTTGAATGCTCTACTTGCAGAAGGATTTTCAGGATTAATATCAAACCTGTCTGGTTTTAAAAGTTTTTCCATTTTAATTTTGATTATTTAATTATCTTAATAAATTTAAGTTTATTAAATTTGTTGTGAATAACTGAACCTTTTTAGAAAATAAGGCTTTAATAAACTTAAATTGTTACATAGTTGTCAAGGTAAACAAATCTCTAATACAAACAACAAGTAAATAAATACTTCAGCTGATTACTAAAAACAGTAATTCATAACACTACCTACATAGAAAGAACAATTTTAATTTGCTATAAAGATAAAAGTGTCTCAAAAAACAGCAAGCGCAATTTCTTCGTGATCATCCAGGAATGCAGAAATGCAAGTACAGGTAAGTTAATACATTGTGTTAAAATTATAAATCATTAGTAAAATTTGAGTTGTATGACAAACCTGGTTTCTACTCCACACTTTTTTACTTCTGATTCCAACAACCCGCCATCACTGTCATTTCCCAGGCCTCCAAAGAACACACAAAACTGAGGCTGTTTCACGAGAGCTTGAACGATTCTCAGGGTGTTCTGTACACACCCTCCAGGGCTTTTCCTCACTTCATGGTTCTCCCTGAAACAGTATAAAAGACTATAGCTTTAAATGGAGTGGCTAACAGTACCGCACACTGCCCCATCAATTGATGATGGAGACAAGGATGTTTAGGTGCGGGGCAGAGAGATGCTTACTCAGTACCTTCCCTCCATTCGAGAGATTTCTGAGGAAGCAGAAGTTGTCCACCGCTAATCAATATAAAGTTTTAAATATCAATTTTTTTTATAAAAGGGTTCTTTTTTGCTTTATGCTCTCCATCCAACAACTAACAACAAGGGTACGGTAGGTATGGTTTGATCTCTTTATGTAGTTCTCTTTTCTCCAACACCAATGTCAAACTGTCAGAGAGCTTCAGAAAGAACTTAGTATCCAACCCATCCCCTTTATCTTATCTAACGGCTTTGACTATTACAGTAGAGTCCAGCAAACTCTGCGTAATGTGGACTGGAAGGGTGCCGAGTTTGTGAAATGCCGGGTTATCGGGAACTAGGGTTACAAATAAAAACAATAACATTTTTAAGCCTTTTACCTGCCTTCTTACTTTATGTTTAGAAAACAAGTCAGTATTAAGTCATCAGATATATGGTACAACGAATCCTTTTTACGAGTTGCGAATAATTTGACTTGAGCTGGCTTGAGTCTATGTGGAATTTGGACTCAAAAAATCACTAATTTTCTGAGCCAGGTAATGGCCGAGTTATCCAGACTGCCGGTTATCGAGTGCCGAGTTTGCGGGACTCTACTGTAATACAACAACTAGACGTTTGCCCCATGTTAAAGATGTAGCCAGGTTTTTAATAAAATTTGTCTTAGTTGATGTGAGCCACCTACAGAACACGCTGATCTAAATTACTGATTTCTGCCGATTACATTATGGTTTTTACCAAGTTAACGGTTAAAGCAATCAATAACTAAGATAAAGATCGGTTATCAAAGTACCAGAATCAAGAATGTTAACTTAATTTGGAATCTCCTTGTCACTAATTTTATTTAGGGAGGTATTCTAAACTTAAATAAAATCATTGGGTTGCATAAATCAGCCTCAAATATTGACTGTAAAAATGTCCATATCATCATCATCCATAGTGTAGCCAAGATTCCAATACATAGTTACTCAATAGAAGAAATAGGCTAATAGACTTTAAGTCCTACACTCATTCGAATGAAAAATATCGATCGATATATCGATTGTTTCATTCGATATATCGTGTGTTTAGTTAGGTAAGGTTAACCTAACCTAACTAACCAAACGATATCTCAAATTAAACAATCGAGTATTTTCGTTCGGATGAGTGTAGGACCCAAAGATATTTTCGTTCGGATGAGTGTAGGACCTAAAGTAAAGTGCAGCCTTTTACCTGTCCAGAAACTTCAACATTTCAGAAATATCATGTTCATTAACCTCACATTGCCCATCAGGTTTGAGGTTAAACTTTTCTAGAATTTCATCAGATTTAATCAATGCTGAAATATCAACTAGAGGATTACCAAAACCTGCAAATACATGCTTTTTATAAAATAAATCTTGGTTTAAATAATGCATGTTTTATCATTATTGTATATACAGGGAAATAGAATAGTTACAATAATTATTCACAACTAACCTAGCACACACAACACAATGAGTCAAACAAATAACAAATACAAAGCAGACGATGTGCAATAACAACAGCGGTGGGGCACACGGGAGGGTAACATAGTGTCAGCGTTCGCCGCTAGAACTGCTAATTTGAAAAAACTGAAATTATTTGTTTTTTTTAATTTTTAGTTATAAAATTAACTTTTTAATTATAAAATATTGTTTTAAAATTATAAAATTAATATTTAATTTTTAAAATTAAACTGTCATAACATAACCTAACCAACCAGACTTGCTGATAATATAAAAACTATATAATATAAAAATCTAATTAATGATTACTTCTAATTTTTAATTAATTATAAAATTTATTTTATAAAATTAAACTGTCATAACCTAACCTAACCAACCAAACTTGCTGATATGAAAAATTTGTTGATAAAAAGTTAGTGCTGCCAGCGGGATTCGAACCCGGGATCTCCTGAACATGAATCCGAAGCGCTACCAACTATGCCACGAACGCCGCTGAAAACACATCGTTTCGTTACGGTAATCGTGTTGCCTCAAGAGAAGACATTAGCTACTAGAGATATGACGTCATTACACCTTTAGCCTTAGTCCCTTCCGTGTGCCCATTCCATAACAACAGTGGGAATAACAAAAAAAAGAACAAAGAAAAGAAGTCGTGTAGCTGGTTTGACCAACCTAAGAAACCTATTTTATAAATAAAATAATGGTGTATTATTGTATATTAAATATGTTTACTTTTCGAAAAGTTCAAACTCAATTTTGATCAAAGTTTGAACCCTCCATATTTTATGTTAAGTAGATACACAAATGTTTCCTCGAATAAACATGTTTTACAATATTCATTATTTCCGTTATTCATTCATCAAATTCATTTATATTAATTTGCATTTATAGAAGGTAAACAGTACATTACCCTAAACACCATCATAAATTTGTTTTTAAATAGGAAATAAAAAATTTAAAATTCCTTGAAGAGTAATAGTTTTAAGGACTTTCAAAAATAGCTTAATTTCCACCTCTGACCTGGAGAACTTTAAGTTGTGAAGTTGTCAACAGTAATTTAACCAACAATTAGCTGAAAAATAACCTAGTAAAGTAAAAAGATTTACATGAAAGAAAATATTTGACCTTCCGAAATTTCGTCGTAAACTGCCTTGTATTTGTTTGAATAATTTTTCAATTTATGCTTTGAATAATTTCCGTTATGTTGGTAATAGGGTAGTTGTCAGCTGAAGTAGCATTTTGGCGGGTTTTGAGAAACTAAAACTTTCTGTCTGCCTCGCCTGCTGCAGTCTGCAACTCTAGGTACATTATTTTTTTTTGTTTTTTACCATTTCACGTTGTCAAAACTCGAAATAGGTAGGCCTACCGTTCTTCTGTTATGTTATGTTGTTATGTCGTAAATTCTGATCTGAAGTGTTGTTTCTTGTTTCGTTGTTTGTTGTTTGTTGATGCCGTTGACGAATTCTGCTTTTTTACTTTTTAGTTTACACCTCCAGTCTGAATTGTTCACATTCAAGTTAAGGTAGTTCGTGATAAAAATTGTTAGTTTTTTTGGAAGGGTAAACTTCATAATGATCAACTTGTACAGATACAAATCTCATTATTTTTCAATTGAAAATATTTTGGCCTCTCAAGAAAGGGTTCCTTGTAAATTTACAAAGAAGATTTTAAACATGGGTAAGTAGGTAGTTCATTAATATGATGTAGGTAAAACAATGTAGTTCTAGTGTGTAACTTATTTAGACTGTTCCTACAAACAGTCTATAGCCAATAAGTTAGCGTCTCAGATTTCACTCCAATAGGAATGGATTTGATATCCAGCTCACCCACAAATCATATGGGTATTGACCGATTCCCTAAAAAGCGTAGACAGTGAAGCCTAGTTTACATGGGTCGAGTACGGTGGGCAAGTCAGTGTGAGAGTTGCCACTCACTTGATGTAGACAGGCAGGTGAGTCGAGTACCGGTAACGGGCGAGTTGGTAAAAAGAGGTAGGCCTAGGCTAAGTTGAGAGTGAGTCCAGTGTAGGAAGTAGAAAACCGAGTTGCTCAGCCCAGTAATTATCCCCACCACCACAATTTACACGTGAAACATCGGTGTACTGCTGTCAAGTGAGTCCAGCGACCAAAAAATTAAATTCATATTTTTTATTCTGGGGTCGCTGAGTGAGTCAGTATTTAGTTCAGTTCAAACTTCAGAGCTGCCCTACTCACTCGACACTCAATGGTTCAGTTGAACTGTTTAACTGGAACAGTTGACCCTGTGTTCTGTGTTGAATTTTGCATTGTCTTACTGTGCGTGAATCTATTCTTATAAAATCCGGTTTTAAAAATCTTTGTACAACTAAAGATTTGAGGTTCTACTGGACCGATTTTATTAATCAATGGGTAGTAAGAAAGCTCACTCCCTAAACATATACCGTACGGTGTACCGTAACATATATCGTAACAGTGTTTTCACATTTTTTATTTGGAGGCAACTTTTGGCTGCATTTATTGAGTATTTCCAAGAAATGCATTACAGGAATTTTGTAGCAAATTGTATTCTCTTTGACGTGCCATTAAACTCAAACAACATTTTAACACGTAAGCTACGGTAACCGGAATGCCCTACACTACACCATAGAGAAGTAATAAAAATTACTTCTCTATGCCTACAATGTCCCTGTCAGAAATAGGGATGCGTGTGGACAGTCTAGTCGAGTATTCGGCGAGTTGAACAAATCAGCAACTGGGCCAAACAACTCGCCTTCTAACTTACACTCGACTCGTGTATACCAGGCTTGACAATTATTCAAATTCATTATTTCAGCAAACTTGTCTGGTTGGATGGATGGTTTACAGGGATGGGAAACCATTGCCTAGAACTGTCCCTAGTTTGACTATCTAGTCTTACATATAACGCCAAATGCTGAAAAAGTATGTGGACATTTTTTAGCATAAAGAAGGACATTGCTTCCATTTTTATTGTATCAGTTATGTAGGCCTACTTTGTTTGTCATTCAGAGGGGATTTGTACTTCTGCTCAAACAGAATATGGTTTAGGTTTTAAATTTTGTGTATTCAACACCATTGTGAGTCTATCTGAATTGTTGCTCTGACAGCTGCATACAAAAACACCTGTCAGAATTCTCAGTCCTATCAACATATGACTAATAACTTAGCCTACTTTACTTTTAGGGGTTATAAGTTATCAAACAATGTCATAGATGACACACAGACCTACACTCTGGGAATCTAGTGGCGGCCATGTAGCAAGAGTGGTGACACATGGAAGCGGTTCCGTGCTAGGCGCCTCTTAAGCTTCAACACTTTAATAGGGGTCCCGCTAGTACAGTAGCCTACAGGGGTGGGAGGAGGGTAAAATGATGTTTAATCGGCCCCAAGGAAGAGCCGTGTAAAGCTATTTCATTATTTGATTTGTTTGACATATTTTTGTTGTGTTTGTGTGTATGTCTTATCAATGTCAATGATGGATCTAGCCAAATGGGCTTAAATTTAGTGATCCAGAGGCTAAATCACCATGAGTATGGTTAAGTCAAATTTAGACTGATTACAAACACTATGGAGTGGATTCTATGTTACATTTTCAATACACCTAGTCAAACTAAGATGCAAAGAGCTTACACACAAGACACTAGACTTATACAAGATTTACTCATTTCTGCTCTAGTCCCATATTAGTTAAAGAAGCTACAAAATCTAACATACCGGTATGAATTTTTCAGGCCATCTAGATCCCAGTTCGGAGACTAAAGACATGGAGCAAGGAACATCACTAGAGTTGCCTTACTGGATTGTCAAAACGTTGTCTAACAGGGAAGTCAATGTTCTTGAAGTTGAACCTCCAAAAATATTTAAAGAAAATTATAGGTAAGAGTTAGTTATTGAATTAGGCCTAATCATCCTCTTCAGCAACTATATTTAATGTAGGCCTACTAATGATTTTTTTTTGTTTAACACGTTCGCTACTGCAATAGAACAAAATTTGTCATTCACGTGGACCAGCGACGCACATATGCGTCGGCCGGGTTCCACCCATAGACTGCCGTCGCATATTTGCGTCGGGGTTCTAATGTTATTAAAATGCTTATATCTTTGTAATGGTCTATTTGAAGGCACTGAATTCCCTGCAGTGGTCTACAGAGATGTGTGACACACAACTGCGTCGCTTGGGCTACGTACACATGGGAGCGTTGCAACGCGCGTTGTAACGCGCTTCAGATAAGCCTTTGCGTACACATGACAGCGTTGCAACGCGCGTTTGAGCAATTGTCTCATGGAATGTCTCGGCATAGCCATAAAAGTCGAAAATGTAGTTTTTACTAACCTTTCTACTAACTTTTTTGTAAGGGAGTTGCACTATGTATATAAAGAAAGAAAACAAAATCAAAATTCCCCCGTTGCAGCTTAATTTAATATTTCAATTATAAAATATTAAATTAATGATGTTTTTAGAGAATTTCCCATACAGGGAATAAGCTATTTGCCTTTGTGGACATCAAAATGAAAAAAGTAAAGCGATCCCGGGTAATTGTGTCGGAGGAAACTCCCTAAGAACACTTTTTACAAGAAAGTTTAGCTCTATGTTTTTTTCTTTTTTACTCTGTAACCTAATCGAGTATATGAACGTCAGCTTTTAAATAATAAATCATGCTAATTGCTTATTTTAACGAAAGTTAAAGTCTGTCTAGCACCGTGTGAGAGCATTAGGGATCGGTTTTCAACAGAAGAGAACATCCTAATTACCATAAGGTATTGTATAGCCTAATAGAAGTACTCAGTAAACATACATAAAACCTACTCCCCTCTACTCCAAAACGCGCGTTACAACGCTCACATGTGTACGGTCCCATTAGAACCTTCGTAACTCGAGGATGAACCTCTGAGGCGCGCGTTGGCCGAAGCACTGGCGCTGCATGTGTACGCACTCATTTGATTGCTGTGTTTCTAGGACGAGCGTTGCGACGCGCGACACGTAACGCGCGTTGCAACGCTCCCATGTGTACAGGGTCTTGGTCTGTGGATATGATGATTGGTGACGTCATATGATAGTTGGAAAAACTGGTCTTTACTTTTCTGCATCACTGTATGTATGTATGCAGTATGTATGCTGCATTATCCTATGTAGCTTTTATATTTGTTCAGTTATAAACTGTTCTTGATCAATCTGTTTTTTATTTTACTTACTTTCACCTCAAAACACAAAATACCCCCGCCGCAGCAAACCTGCCGATTAAGCGAATTTCCATTTGTCTGTATTGATTTTCAGTTAAATATATTTTAATAACAATAGGTTTAACGAGTACCTAGGTTTGCTGCTACAAGGAAACTAATAAAGTGTGTTTTTGAGTAAAATATTGATAGCTTAGTAGAAAATAAATAAATTTGCCAAGTTTGATCAAAATATATTCATAAACAAGCAAACTACAACATTTGACAATATTCTCCATAAGAATAACATGGGAGTTTTAAATTTACAATTATTTTAATTTTCTCCGTTACTAATAATCGAACAAAAATACTTTCATATACTAAATTATTTGTTTTTTTAAGCTCTTTAAAAAGGTCTAAAGAGAAATTGGGAAATTTGTGTTTTGAGGGTCAAAAGTGAGAAAAACCAATTTTTACCCCATAAAACCCCCCGTAAAGCCCCGTTCCCATGGTCCGATCATGCTGGTTTGCGAACTCATACAAGTTTATCCCGCTTTACACCTTTAAACCAAATTTCATCAAAATCGGACAAAAATTACTCAAGTTATCGCGTTCACGGACGTATATATATATATATATATATATATATATATATATACATATATATATATATATATAAGTCTATATATATATATATATACATATATAACAATTTGAATTAATAGTGTTTTTGGCCTCTGGGGACATCAAAATGAAAAAGTAAATCGGTCCCGGGTCTAGGTCTTACCGTGCCACCTACGGTAATAGCTACTTCCCTATAGGGAAATTCGCTAATTCCCTATAGGGATATTCGCTAAAATGAACTGTCGCATATATGCGACGTTTGGTCTATTTCAAGAAAACTATGATAATTTTCAGTATTGTCTTTGCTGTAGACCGGGTGTCGCAAATATGCGACATTACAAAAGGTTATTAATAATACAAAAAAACAAGAATACATTATTTACAAACAGGATTGTAGCGTATTACAATGTAAATGATCACTGTTTTACAGGTTTTCGTCCGTGGTCTGTGTGTAAGATTCAAACGTATACCTCGGTCTGTGGCAATGACTGCGGCGTCGCATATATGCGACGCTCAGTAGCGAACGTGTTAAATCTCTACAACACTATTTGAAGTTACCAGTAACAGTACTTATTTCAAGAACTTGAAACAATGTCAAATGCATCATCTGTGTATGCCTAATTGCTTAAGGATAAATACAAATCTTGAAAAATTCTCGAATCTTATATGGAAGGGTTTCATTAAAGACCTGTTTTGAATTTGTTTGAAATTAATTGTTGACAAAACTATTAAAGCATTTGATTTCACAGGGACATCTTAAAGGCTGATGCAAATGTTGTGGATCTGCACAAAATGTGCAAGTTTTTCTACCAGTTCGGCAAACTGCTGTCCTACATCGAGACCTGGAATGGGAGAGAAATCCGCAATATGCTTGTGGAGGTAATCCGGTGATTAATGGTTAACTTGAGTATTTCATTTTATGCTGATGCGGTTATGTTTAGTAGTGGACACACTTCAAATCGTTATCATAAGCTCTAACTTGGGCCTGAATAAGTATTTAGCTACACAGTCATTAACTCATATCTGGAATTCATTGGAAATGTTGAACTTATTTTGTTTGTTTTGGTTAATCTATTATCTATTATTGGATGATGTTGGATACCTAACCTAACTCGACCATTTTACAATTATCACCACGCAGGCCTTCATCCTCTGTTGAATGTTTTTTTTTTCATTTTGATGTAAGACATCTCCCCTATTTAAACTGTGTTCGACTTATCTTTCAGTAAATAGGTACCATACAATAAGAGTTTTACTTTGTCAAGGGTATCAATTAAGTAAATATTCTTTTAACGTAGTTCATTGCTGTAAAGATTTTCAAAACCTACAGATGTGGTAAATAACGGAACTCGACCTTCTTTGGCGCATTTATACTATTACTAAAATAAGGATGGGAACAGAAGTCGACCAAATTCCTAGAAAAGGTTGGTTAAATCAACCAGATTCAAAATTCTGGAAGAATAAACTGACCTCTATTTTTGTCCTGCCAGAGGTTGGTTAACCTGAGTAGTCAGAACCGGGACATTTTTGAGATAATGTAATAAATAACATTTCTAATGGTTTTTTTAGCGAATTTCCCATAAAGGGAATAAGCTATTACCGTAGTACTCATGGTAAGACCTGGACGCGGGACCGATTTTTTTTTTCGTTTTGAGGTCCCTAGAGGCCAAAAACACCATCCGTTCAAATTCATATATATATATATATATATATATTTATATATTTATATATATATATATGTGTCCGTCAGCACGATAACTCGAGCAAAAATGATCCGATTTTGACGAAATTTGGTACAAACGTGTAAACGTACGTTTATTCGAACGAGTTCGCGATCCAGCATGATCGGACCATGGGAACGGGGGTTTACGGGGGGTTTTATGGGGTAAAAAAAGGTTTTTCCCATTTTTGACCCAAAAAACATCAAATTTAGCAATTTCTTTCCAAACCATTTTGTAGAGCTTAAAAAAACAAATAATTTAGTATATTGAAGCGTTATTATGCGCCTAATGGTTACAGAGAAAATTCCAAAAAATTGTAAATTTAAAATTCCCATGTTATTCTTATGGAGAATAAGTAAACTGTTGTAGTTTTTGCTTGTTTGTGAACATATTTTGATCAAATTTGGAAAATGTTTTTATTTCTTACTAACTATTCACATTTGACAAAAAACAGTTTTACCCTCCCTGATGCAGCAAACCTAAGTACTTGTTAAACTAGTTCTATTTAAATCTGGAATAAATGTTATATTTTTAAGTAGACATTTCAGTGTAAATCCAATCAGTCAAATGGAAATTCGCTTAGTCTGCAGGTTTGCTGCGGCGGGGGTATTTTTTTATGAGGTGTTGTTCCACAATGTGTCTGTAGGCTACAAACCAAAAATTCATATCCTTTTTTTTATAATGTAAAATTATCACACTCCAGCTGATCTAATTCATCCCTTTCTCTTAACAATGACTTTCTAGTCTACGAAGTGAACACAAACCAGCAATGTACTGAGTGTGGTAAAAAGCACGTTTGTTTGCAAGATGTTTGTCTACAAACAAATCACAGGAGCTTGTTATCTTGTAAAATGACTTGAATTATTTTAATGTAATTGACCGTGGTTTGTTGTGTTGCAGACTTTCCGCAACAGATTCCGTCAGTTGATGGACTGGGCTCAGAACATGTCAGCTGATCAACAAATCCTGGATACATTGGACCATCTTGAGAAACAGGTAATGCATTACAGCAAAACTGGTTTAACCCTGGATAACTACTGTATGCATTTACGACTATGTATTAGTTGCCAAACTTTTGCAATTTAATAACCATACTGTTTCCACACTCTTGAAATTGCTGTTAGGCATTCTTAGTATACATCTAGTCAGTGGCAGATCTAGAACAGTCACAAGGGGGGCAAACCGAGGGGTATGGGGGGTTTGTATATTATTAAAAAAATTTTTATAAACTTAGTCTCCAAAATAACTGTTTTACACCATTCTTTGTTAAAAGTTAGTGTGACAAATTATTTGACGCAATGTGTATGCACTACTGTATTACATGCAGTAAATATAATATATATATATATATGAGGTAATATATATATGTGTGTGTGTGTGTGTGTGTGTGTATGCCCGAGGGGACTGCATCTAGTTGCTTGATTGATTATTCTATAATCCAGCAATTCTGGAGGCTACAAAAATAAATAATTGTTTTTGTTCCGCAGGTGTTAACCCACGCTCGTGAAGCTCAAGCTAGACAAGACAGCTGGTTGGCCTGCGGAGTCAGTATGATCGTAGCAGCAGAAATGATCGTCAACCACAAGAAACGGAAACTGTCAGCCCTTGATCTACGATAGGTTAGATTTTAGAAAGCTTTTAAGTATTTGTAATTGAGTTTTAAAAAGAAGAAGTGTACAGTTTTTTTAGGCTGAAATTATGAGGATATAGCTTTAGTTAGGGTTGTACTAGTTTCAATTAAACATTGTTTGATCTATTGTAATACAAGAAGTCTGAGATGGGTCAGATTAAATGAAAAATCCAAATTTCTCTTGAACTAAACCAAATTTACTAAGGCAATAACCAATCTTATGGGCATATACTGCCCATTGTAACTTTCCACTGTCACGATAAACTGGAAACATTTCTGCTCCTGTGTTAATTGTTGTAACCAGGTTTTAAATACAATATTCTGTGCTGCAGTAATGATATTTTTAAAATTTAACATACTTTTTCCTACAGTTACCTAACAATGTACATGTTCTCTCACTGATTTGAGAAAGCAAAGTGGCCAATTCGCTCATCAGTAAAACAATGTTCACATTGTCTCACTCTAAAAATACTTTGTCTCACTCCAGATTTGCAACGTGAAGGCACAAAATAGTGAGCGCGTAACATGCAGACAAGGCTGTATGCGCGCAAAATACGTTGGCAGCACTGGCTGTAAATCAGCTGGTCAGCTGTTGTACTGTTGTATCATTAAATGTCATATTAAATGTTCACTTCTGTGTAAAAATATGTCACGTTTCTTTACCAATTCATTTGTTTTATGGTAACTGTAGGAAAAATATAATGTGCAACTCGAGTGCAAAGTGCAATTGCTCACTAGTTTCACAAATAACTATTGGATAGTATTGGCCAGAATCTATGAGTTTTTAAAACTTCGAGAATTTTTTTAAAACCTGTATTAATATGGTAAAAAAACATTGTATTTGTATGGATGTAGTCAAGTTATTTAAGAATTTTATGGTACATACATATATATTTTACTAGCAGAGTACCCGTCCTTCGTACGGGGCTTGCATATAAGTATAAAATGCTTATTGCAGTTATGGGACAGGACACGGTTTAAGAAAATTTGGTTCTTTTAATTTATACGGTAGGCTATAGCATAACACATCTACCTTAGCCATAATGTTCTACCACTGCACCTAAACCGTAGGCTGCGTTTACATTGGGGGCACGCTTGGGCAAGTAAAATGGTGGCGTACACTTGGCTAAGCTTGCCCTTTGAAACAAAATTGTAGCAGATTACTGGAAATCAGTGGTATTGTCCAGTCATAGTTACAGTGCTCGCCACTAGTAAGCGCACGCTGGGACTAGCTTGACCTCTCAAATCTCGAAACAAATAAATTTGTTTTTGAAGCAAGCGTGCTTCAGTTTGAAGCAAGTTCACTGACAAAGTAGCATAGGTTGTGTATCTGAAAACTGTTGTTTTTTATACTTAAGTGTTGTTATAAGTTGTTCAATTGTTCAAGATGGATACAAAGGCATTGATTGATACAGTTCTTCTTTTATAACTTTTTTATAGTTACAGCAGTATCATTGCTGTACGCTATTTGCAAATGAATTTTAACTTGTCAATCAAAATATATTGAATTTTTTTTCTATCAAAATAGACCTGTAATAATGCTATGATGAAAAAGAATTAAGCTTATCTAGGCTTATTAAAATTATACTGTTTTATTCAGTATGGTTATGTTTTTATAAAATAATTATTTATACAAACATTACATCGACTCCTACAGTTTCTCGTTCCCCCCAACTTGTTTGGAGTCTAATATAATACAAATTTAACTCCATTTTCAAGCACAATGTCCGCATCATCTGACATCTCAATTTTGACTGATTTGTGATGTAGGTAGTTGAAACAGCTGATAAAATTCTGTAATTCCTTTAACATATGATTACTCTTAAGGTTAACATGGGAAACTCCAGAACCACTGGGGCGGAGCCTGAAAGGATTTTTGAGATAAGAATATGCCTATAAGTTAATCGGGAATGTGAGCTATCATTAAACCAAATTTCAACCCTGTCCCTGTCGGCTTAGTATTTTTTGCGTTTACTTGTCACAAACATCCATCCAGTAGTATAGTAGGATTGAATTCAGTTTTTAAAATGTTTGGAGTTTTACTTTTCAGGAATATTTGGTTTGTTAGTAGTTTGCATTTTGTATGAAGCCATGTTCATTGTAACTCTTTTTCTTTCCTATTTTTTTATTTTTATTTTTTATTGGCATGCAAGTAGACTTTTCATCCTACTAATTGCTGAGTCTGAAGCAATTATTGTTTGTTTGATGTAAGGTAATATCTAGAATGTGTTTATGTCGACCAAGTGCTTTCTTAAAGGTATGGTATACTCTGTCGGTGATAATACCTGGAGACAAGCGATAGTTTACAAATACTTTATACTTTTTTATACTTTTCAATGAAATGGCGACCACACAAAGTAGGTATTTTAATCTTGTAGTCTTGTTAGTGACTAAGGCCGACTTATTCCTTAGACACAGCTGTTAATTAATAGCCCATACAGCTAATGGTAACTAAGGGACCTACAGTTTATAGTGGAATCCGAACCACATTTTTGCCTTGGTATATACGAATTCCCGAATTGGTCTAATTTTCAGGATACTACTGCGGATAGTCGTAGTACTCACTCGTGCGGACGTTAATCCACACCAGGGAATATCACATCCACAGTGCATGCCTATAAATATCCACAATTTGTAACCTCCGTAATATTACACTGGGTGAGTTTTTGAGCCGGACGTAAACACTTTTTACATCTGTCGATCAGAAAAATACCTGAAAATAAAATTGTCTTCTGCTGATTGATAAGAATGGCAAATCTGCAGAAGAATATTTTAATTTTATAGTATGAGCCTTATAATTCTCAACAGGCAATTTAAAAATATAAATATGCAAATTGTGAAGAAAATGATTGTTATTAAGTTGGTAAAACAGAAAAAAATGAGTAATCGTTTTTGTCAAAAACCCTACTAATTTCTGGTTTTATTTGAAGTTTTCCTAAAGCTTTTTTAGTTTTCAAAGCTGTATGGCCCATCATGAATTTATCGGTTGTACGTTTTCTTTGGTCTCAAAAGCTCGCTTGCTATCCATTAACTCAAGTGTTATGAAACCGATACTTTTGTTTAAAAAACATTTATATACATTATAATTTAAGAACAGATTATACTGATTAAATCACTGAAAATAAATAAATAACAAATTTAAAAATTTAATTGACTTGAAAATGTTTTCAAACACTCACTTGTTAGGCTATGTTTAACTGTTTATAATTGCTGTGATAAAATTATGTCCATTTAATAAAAGGAAATATTTTTATATATTAGCCTACTGTTATTATTTCCTGTTTAAGCTCATCCAAATGTAATACATAACAAATTAAAAAAAATGTTGAATGGGATGTAAAAGAAAGGCAGCATAACTTCATAAGCTATTACTCACCTAGTATATATGAAGGTAATGCAGATTGTCTGACAAAAACTTGTTCTAAATAAACAAAAATTCACATCCTATGTCCTGATGAAGACTTCCTACGAGAGTCAAAACCAGGTAGCCTGTGTGGACAGACTATAAGAGTGGTTCCAGCAGTTAAAAGTATAAGCATAAACAAAATCTTTTCTTCATAAGAAATACATTGAGATTTTGAGTGCCTGTGGGGCAAAGTCCGAGGACTTTTATGACAGGAATTGGTGAAAAAGGGCATCTACACAAACAATACTTCATTTTGACACATCGTTTGTAAAAATCCGTCCAATATTAACGGAGGAGTAGTGTTTCGTAGAAATCGCCTTCACGTATTATATATAAGGATTTAAACCACTATTATATTATTCTTTTCACTCACTACCCATGTTTATATGGGGTTGATTAGTTTAGATTAGGATATCAATAAATAATACACGAAACAATGTTCAATATATTTATTACATCGAGTATCAGAACATTAACATAAAAAATCAACTATCTACAAATATTTATTGAGCTAATTTAAAACAAATTAAACTTTGACAAAGACACAAATAAAAACCTTAAAGAGTTGACAATAATCGACTTGCCTTTAGACCCTGTTTTACTCAACTACAATATTCACTATTATTGTAGTTCCAAGAGTTTGTGAAGCAAAGGCATAGTGGTGAATTGAGAATAGACACTTGTACAAAACGTACTACAAAGATTACAGTTACACAAGGCACTTAGAAATATAAACAACACTATGATTTCATGGATGGATGAAATAATTTGTATTGCGTCAGAAATTGTAAAATCAATCGGAACTTTGGAACAAAATTAATCAAATTACAATTGAATAATGTTACAGTATTTATTTTATATAATGGAACATAATTCTAATTCCCTTTTTGTGATAAGTCAATAAAAAACTTTTTTAAAGAATAAAGTAAACTAATGTTGTCGACAAACTGCATTAGCTGCAGTTAATAAATAATCTTTAAAATCAACATCGATTTTGAAAAAAGTCTACATCATCTTTGGCTTAGAGTAACAAACATGTCGTTTACGTGTTTATAAACCAAACCGATCTAGAAAACTTGACCAGGTTTACTCCACACTTAATAAAAGTAATACTATTTTTATCACAGTACAAATAAACATAAAAATGCAATCTCTATTGTTTTCAAACGGCAGCCGTTAAAAAAAATATACTAAATATCTTACATAGCCATAAGCTTTAACGGCCACCATTTCAATACAACGAGACCATATTGACTATTTACGAATCAAATTCTGTGTAGTAAATCTGTTCAGAGCGTTCTAGACCGAGTTGAATCTGATGAAACACTTACACATGTTACTAAATACTGTTAGAAATAAAGTTTAAACTAAGAAATTCCCTGCACGATGACTGTGATACAACTCGAGTCTGCGAGTGACCCGACGAGTTTAACTAACTTTTACAATCTTTCCGGCCCCGAAGTTGTGACACAAACATATCTGGCTTTTACTGCAAAAATAAATAAATTATTTCTTCTATAACGAAATAAACACTCTAAGTAAATAATATGTAAATCCTTAAAGTAACCCTAGGGATAGTTCCGTTGAAGGTCAATAAGTCAATAGGTCGAGTCCCCCTCCAAACTGGGCTCCTGTCAACCACACAAGTAAGTTTACTGGTAGTTAATTAGTAACATCAACAAAACTTAATCAATAGTAATTACTATCATTATCATTACTATTATTACTTATGATACTGAATGTCAGAACCAGTGCTAGCTCTCAGAGCTTAGGTCGTGTTGACCTGACCTGAAAAAATATGACAAACAATCCCAGGTCTGTGTCCAACAGAGTGGAAGAGGTGTTTTTAGTGAGTAGTCTGAGCAATTCAGAAGTCTAACACTACAGGTTGGCAACCTGTGTGTTTGAAAGCATTTTCCCTCCTCCCTTCAAAGAGAAACTACTGTACTTTTGAAATAGCATTACCGCCAGATGTACATTTTAAGTATTGTTTCCAGATGGGTGTTAATTGTGTGAGATGATGTGTGTAGCTTTGTTACTAACAGCTGATTCTTTAACCAATGATGAGCTTGAGCTATCCATTGAGATATAGATTATAACTGGAGTCACTACTCTCTGGTTAAACGTTAGAGAAAAACGTGCCACTGTTTTGGCTGGTTTGTTTTTGGTGTTTCGTGTTGTTAGGTTGGCCGTGTGATCGGTTGGTGGGATGCTGTCAAATAATTCCAATTAATTCTAACCTAACCATACTATTTATTTGGGGTTATGTTATCTGTTATTTCAAGGACTTGTATCAAAAACTTATTTAAGTTATTGCACGTTAAAACCTCTGTATTTAAAGTTATTTTGAAACATTATAAATTGTTTTTGTTTGGTAGTAAATAAATACTAACTTATTTACCTCTTTTCAAGCTATGTGGTGAAAATAGGCTAGTCATGTTTCCTGGTTTGGAGATATTGGTTTAGGCCAATAGCCCTATGGCATTTGATTAAATAACGACCATCAGATTATGATCTTGTTAAAATGGGTTGCTCTTGCTCGTAAAATAAATAAATAAACTTATATTGCAATCATAATGTTGAGTTGGCAGATTTTTGTTTACTATCATCAACAAAACAGGATGACGCCATCTTGATTTTGCCTCTCTAATTTGACAAGTCTCACCAACCCGATCACCCGGCCAACCTAATGAATCAAAACTCTGAAACAAAACCAGCTAAAAAAGGGGTACGTTTTTAAAACACAGAGTGGTTACTCCAGTTATTATTATAGCTCAGTGGAGCCATCAGCCCAAGGACGCTCTTATCCGAGACTTTGTTTCAGGGATGTAGTTTCAACATTAATGTTAGACAGCACTGGAATTATATACTATGAGTTTTGTGGATAGAAGGGATGAGGGACCAAAGGGTAGTTGCTATAAGTAGACAGAAGAGAGATATTGTCCAGACTAACAATGAAACAGATCTAGACAACCTCTTGGAGAACAATCAAACATTGAAATAGCAAAGTTACTTATAAAAATCTTTAAGGTGTAAAATATAAAATAAAAACATTCATTGTGATTGACCACCAGAGCTGTTTGATTTAACCATATCACATTTTTTGTCGCAGTTCTGTTTCGTGCTTTGTAGTAGATGGCATGGGTTCCTCTGTCAATCGATTTGAGGATTTTTAACTATTAAGTCTAGCCTAGTTGTCATTATTGTTTGTGTTATTGTTATTAGTAAGTTAAATCATTTCACAACATCGAAAGGTGGATAATTTTAAAACTCGACAGAAGCTGCAAACCAGTCATACACCACAAAAGACGAGTCGGAGCTATGACTGTAAAGTTGGTGCGTATAATAATAGAACCTTGCATACACAGTATTTTAAGACCTGTAAGTGCCAATAACTTTCCGAAAAGATGGATTGTACAAGCAATTTACCTGTTTGAAAGCCATCCTGTAGTCGGGCTGATTGAGATCACGCAGTATGGTGGAAGTGTCGTGTTCTGCCCCGTTGTGTTGCCCCGCCGGACTGTTGACGGGGCTCAGTGCACAGTGACTCTCAGGTGAACCCCCGCTGCTCTGGTAACTGCCTACGCTGTTGGTGCCACACTGTGCCACGCCTGCGCCAGCCCCACCATTGGTGCTCTCCGCACTAGCGCCTGCAACCCCCGATACAGGTGCTAGGAGTTGGTTCAGTCTAGGTTAGTACGTTTATTGTTGTTGTTATTTACAAGTAGGAGATTTAGGCTATTGTGAAATAACCCAAAATTTAGCCTTACCCACAAATCAAAATTTTGTTCAGCCAAGCTAAATATGAGCTTAATTAGATTTTTTCTTAGTTTTGCAAAGTTTTTCTTGATTGGAAATACAATGTTGTCTGTAAATAAGGTCTCTAACTAGCTCCAGTTACAGTCAAGCAAGCGATTTCAAATCTAACTCCAGCACCCTTACTACCATTTTACTCGTTTCCCACCCTCATGAGACAATTACTCTTTATCATACAACTGATAATGGCATGAGAGAAAATTGACGCGTCCACCTAATATGTATTGCAGTCTGTGAACAATTCTGCGTAAAGGGGGCTAATCACTGTCCTCTATTGGAATTTAAATACATTTCTTGTGTGGATGTGGAAATCCCTGGTGTGGATTAACATAGTAACTAGTGAGTACTACGACTATCCACAGCACTAACCTGATAATTAGTCCAATTCATTAATTACGAGGCAAAAATTTGGTTTGGATCCCACTATAAACTTTAGGTCCCTTAGTTGCTATTGGTTGTATTAACAACTGTGTTTAAGGAATATGTCGGCCTTAGTCACTAACAAGAGTACAAGATCGCGCCACTCATCTGGATTCATACTTGGCTTAAAAAACCTACATTCGTATGGTCGCCATTTTAAAGTAAAGTATTAAAGTATTGTTAATAATATTATATCATATAAAATAATAATTATATAGTAATAACTAGCTGACCCGGCGAACCTCGTATCGCCTAAGTTATAGGTTTCCCCTAAGACAGACCGATGGAAAGAAAGTACCGTTACGTTTAATTTTCAAGATGATCTCGTTCGCATCGCTCAATCACGTCCGGGTTGAAGTTTGTTCGCTACGCTCACTCACCTTTGGGTTGGAGCTCGTTCGCTACGCTCACTCACCTTTAGGTTGGAGCTCGTTCGCTGCGCTCACTTGCCTTCAGGTTAGCTCGTTCGCTACGCTCACTCGCCTCCAGGTTGAAGTTCGTTCGCTACGCTCACTCACCTTTTGGTTGCAAATTAGCTGTTGTCATAAATGTAAAAGAAATAATAGTGCTGCACCCTGTTGGTAATCCTTGTAACTTTAATGCTATTGAACATCATAGAACAGAACCAACTTGTTTAATTGAAACAGCTGTTAAGATTCATTAATTCCATTTCTCATAAGGTTAACATGGGAAACTCCAGAGCCACTGGGGCGGAGCCCTTTTAAGAATTTCGAAACGGGAAATAGTTTACGTCCGATTCGCATACCTACAGAATTTACACACCAAATTTCATAACGATCGGTGAAGTCGTTCCGGAGGAGTTTGCAGACAAACACTGTGACACGAGAATTTTATATATTAGACTAGTGTCCCTGTTGCTCGAATTCGAGCAATTCCTAAGTATTACAGGCGTTATTTTAAAACGAATAACAGTCATAATTTCTCATGAATTTAAAAGATTCGACTCAAAGATTATAGAAATACTCAAGATGTACATAACAGATTATATCAAATTATCCAGGCTCTCTCGCTTTTTTCCATTGTAATATTTACGCCAACCCGAATTCAAATAGTAAATATTTCATTTCAACCAAGTCAGTAAATGTTTATAGCCAACTGTTAAATTAGCAAACTTATTGAATGTTTCCAATTAACATATGTTCTTCTTCTCACTTTTAATTTCTGACAACAGCTGGAGTTTCATAACAATTTTTGTTTCCCATGTTAATCTTATGGAGAAATACGAAACTTTAAAGGGCCCCAGGGCCTCACTCTCTTATTATTTCCCTAAAAAGAAAGTTTCCTGCACAACTTCAAGTTACGCTCTTTCCAATGACATCAAAAACATGTCAATCGGTTCAGTAGTTTCGGAGGAGTAATTGTCACAAAAAACCTGCTTGCGTATTAAATAAGTACTAGTGTACATGTTGCTCGAATTCGAGCAATTAGGATTTGCAAACCAATAACAATCATTCTAAGCTGTCCACATTTCAACAAAAACACACCTACCTTCCCTGTAGCAGCAAACCTAGGTACTCATATTAAAATTAACTTATTGTTATTTATGTAGGAAACAATGACCATTTTCAGGGAATATGTTTGTAGAAATTAAGCCAGGTAAATGGAAATATTGGTTTGCTGCGGATGCACAGTTTTAATAACAACAGCAATGATTGTAGAATCTGAATTATTACTTATATCCATGAGTTTATCTAGCAATTATTTCCTGTAAAATATTGTTGTAAATGTAAAATAGCAGCTAAAAAATATTGGACAGACTCGGTTAACAAATGACGTAACTGAAAGAATCCCATACTAATGACATTAACATATAGTTTGACAGTAGTTCCATTTAATCAATGTTAAATGTTTACATTCGGGCGAGTGGCATATTTTATTTATGTTTATGATCCATACAGTTCCTGTTCTAATAATCATGCAGTATTTAATATATTTGGACCAGGTGTGTGGAATTTTGAAATCAAAATTAATTTGACAGTTAGTTCTGATCGTTTACATTTTTAAATTTTGTGGGTTTGTTCTTTGTTACCATGGATACCATAAATAAATATTTCACTTTTAATTTCTGACAACAGCTGGAGTTTCATAACAAATTTTGTTTCCCATGTTAATCTTATGGATAAATACGAAACTTTAAAGGGCCCCAGGGCCTCACTCTCTAATTATTTACCTAAAAAGAAAGTTTCCTGCACAACTTCACGTTACGCTCTTTACAATGACACCAAAAACATGTCAATCGGTTCAGTAGTTTCGGAGGAGTAATTGTCACAAAAATCCTGCTTGCGTATTAAATAAGTATAGATAGATATAGATATATAGATAATATAATAATAATAATAATATGTCATATTTTAACTCCCTTGCTTGGCTACGACTGAAGCTTGTTGGAGATCTATCTAAGTCATGAACAACCCTTGTACTTTGATAGAAGAGGAGTAAAGGAACATAGTTGGAATTACAAGATTCTTGTATAAAACTGAGGCGTATGACTGTACAGGAAAACAGAGCAGAATGCAATTTGGAGAAGTGCAATTTTTAAGGACAAATTAAGATAGGATAAAATGATCAGCATGTATTTGGAAGGTACAATGATACAGGTAAAGAAGAAGAAGGTTTTATAAAAAGAGTGGTATCGTATACAAGCATTTTGTAGCAAACAATTTTTTTTATGGACTATTTATATTTATATTTGAAACCGGTGAAATTGGAATGAAAAACCATATTATTAACAAGAAAACTATTCTACATGATATGAAGGTCACTATTTGTATAACAAATTTAAATTAAAGCCTAAAGATCCTAGAGAACTCCCAAAGATCATAGAAAAATGCTGCAAAAGTTTTATAAATGATTGTTTCAGTCAACTTAATTACCATGTTATCCATTAACATGGTTCTTCATACATTGTATATTATTGTTATGGTTTTAATAGTTTTAATATCTTGGTTGTGAGACTTACCAACAAGCATTGTGGTCATCATGATATTCTTGTCCATTCCTAACAAACACCAGATACTTGATCAACTCATTACATTCACCGATATCCCAAAGGTTAATGACCATGCTTGCTGGTAAGTCTTGATTAGTGAGTTAGAAGCAAACATAATTTTGAAATACTATAGTCTAGCATCCATAGGGGGTAGAGTACGCAATTAAAGTATGATGCATTTTGACTTCTGATTGTTATTGGGGGCATCTTGGAGATGACCAAAACTAATGTTGTTGCCCTCTCGCTGCTATTCCCCCTCCCCCAATGTTGTGCACCAGCAGGGAGGGTAACAACATCGGTTTTGATCACCCCAACAACAATCAGAAGTCAAAATGTGTTACACTTTCAGTGCATACTCAACAACCTATGGAAGCTGGACTAATACTAACAAGTGGGATTTTTATTGTGATAGTAGGCTTATCTGACTGGGAAATTTAACACCATACAAATAATTTAGAATATTTCACTGTCACTGACAGCATTTTTATTCAAGTATGAAGAGTTCATAGTGTTGTGTATAGTGAGTGGACTCTTTCTCATACAGGTAAGCCTGCTATCATACAAATACTAGGTTCTTTGCTCTATGTAACATCCTTAACCTCATATTAACAACTTTTGTATTTATAAATTGCCTTGTTAATTGCATAATTATGTTAGTCAAGAGATAGATTATCAAGAATAAACTAATGCCTATAGATATATTTGGTAATAAATTTCAAAATTTAGTTTTACTGTAACAAGAAAAATACACAAAAAAATTGGATGTTTCGTAGTTTGATTGAGAGAAGTAATAAGTTAATTTCTCTTGTTGCAGAATGCTCGAATTCCGAGTAAATCTTTGGTTGATTTATTAAATATTTGTCCAAAACATAATCACAAGAACAAATTACACTTAGACCGCTTATAATGATAGCATTATGCTCAATGTTTACTTCTCTGCGGTTTAAACATTTTTATCAACACATTTGATAGCACCAAAAATGTATTACTCCCTGTCAAAAATAAACCAATACCTATATTTCATTTCTCTTTGTAAAAATTAAAAAATAATGGACACCTTTTATACCGTATGACAATTGTACATTGTATGTAAACATTTACTGTGTGATTGAAACATAGACTAACCAACACAAGTAGATTTCTCGTCCCATTCTAAATTTTGAAGTTAGTTTTTCGTGTCTAGTTTATGTCCGGTGACAAATGATCGCTAGTGTTGACAAAACTTTGTTACTATTATTTTAGGTTAATTTCATGATTCGTGTTTTGGTTTTACTGTTTGTTGGCTAAATGAGGTTTTAAATGACTGAAATAACAAGAAAGAAATGTTAAACGAAACACGACCTCGACAGTGCACCGGACGGAAGTAACAATAAAATTGTTTTCAGCTGATCCATAAGAATGAGAAATTTACTAAGGGAGTATGGTTTATCTATGATTGAAGTCTCCTCAAACTAGGTTTAGAAGAAGTAAAATTTTCTCAATCATGTGACTTACTCCTTGCAAACATAGAGAAAATATGATATTTGATTTAAAACTGAACAAAGTAAACACAGTAGGCATCATCAATGTAAACTTGGTAATATTTACCTACTTGGTAAACATTGACTGTGTTATCAGTTAGTTACCAGAAAGATCATCAACAATGTTTGGGTTCAAAGTCCAAACAGCAGCCAAGAGACATCTGGTGTTTACAAACATTAACTTATGGATTTCAAGAAACAAGATTGCTCTATTTTTTTCCTTAGTAGATTATTTTTGTTTTTGTTTGGTAAATTACTCATAACTGGTTTGGTTGAGGAAAGTAGTTTATGTAGAGAATCAAATATTTCAAAACATTTTCTATCCTAAAATTTTTATTAGGAAATTCATATCACAGAATGATAACAGTGTAAAGTGTGTTGGAGTCAATGGTTGGACTTACAAAATATCAGTTGCATAACTATATGTTATCGGAACTTGGAAAATCATAAAAAACGGTAAAAAAGCCATAAACCGTTTGTTTATGGTGGTTAAGTAACTCAATGTATGTTTGAAAACAGCTTTAAATGCTTGCAAGATAGCTTTGGATTTGACGAGCCAAAACTAAAATACTTCATATAGCACATAGCTATAGTATAACCCCTCATTTCTGTTGCGAGTGGTACCAGATAAAACACATAAAAGGTTAGATAGCCAGAAAAGAATAATGCAAGGTTCAGAATGAAGTAAAATATGAGATGAGAGGAAGGCAAAGTCATTAAAGTGAGGCAAATACAACATTTAACTTAGTTGAAACTCATGGAAAATAAATTGAACCCATGTTGTTATTCAGAACGCAAAAAAATAAGCTGCAAAAGTATAATTGGGCAGCCAGAAGGCAACTAAAAGGCTCAGTAAATTGTCAGAAATAGTCCCACATACCAAGAAATGATTATCCTATCGAATAAGTGTACCGTACTGTACTCTTTTCGTCTTTTGTAACATAAAAATCACAAAACTCACCTCCTAGCAGCATTTCTTGCAGTAAACTGTCGATTCTGGCGACTCCGAACAGTTTGGCGAATTGAATCTGCTCAATCATTTGCCACGTGATGGACTGCAGTGCGGGCAACGTGAGCAGCAGTTCGCCGAAACGACCACGTGAGTCGTACTGTCGGTCGCTGATGTAGTCCTCCAGATTGATCTGTATCTGGTAACGCAGACTCTTTATGCGAGAAGGGTCACTTAAACCTTTGGCATCTGTAAACAATTAAGGCACCTTTGGTTAGGTTGAAAGTTTGATTTTGGCGGTAAGTTGATGTTTGAGAGATTATCGCAGATTCCATCATGATTAGTGAAAAACAAGTTTTCACAATTATCTGGAGTTGTAAATTGGCTTTAATAGGTTATCATCCTATTGACTATAGAAACAGCTCAAGTAAAGTTGGGATTTCTTTTTTGGTGATGGTTAGTTCATGTTCGAAGCAGTGGTCTAGTGGAGCAGGAACATATGTGGGAACAGCGTTCCTTTCCCACTGCTTTGTCTAATAGTCCTATTTGTTAGTCAGTTCTTAGACAATGGTGAGCATTCCTACATTGGACATTTTCGGATAACACCATTGGTTTGAGGTTATATATAAATGTTTTTTCATTACAACCAACTCAAATTATAAATTAAACAACATTTTGGGATCGGGAACCTGGAATCGATCCTCTTCTACAACCCAATCACTTTGGCTGTTAAAATAAACACAATGATTATTCTCAAATGTTGTAGGAATTGCAGTGAACCATTTCATCTAGAATAGCTAAGAGGACTATTGACTATTGACAGATACATATTTCGATTATGTTGTTAGGAAAATTTAGTTCTCAATAGATGTTGTTCGTAGTTTGTTTAACATAGCTGATGGACAACAAATGAGCTGATAAACATAAGTCTACATGTTGTTTAAGTCTCATCACTATTTAAAGTAAACACAAAGTTTAAATAAATGGAGAAGGGCAATTTTGCTACAATTCAAAAAATATTTTAACACACAAAGGTTTATCATTGCAATCACTAATAATCACTAATAAACATAGTACTTGCATGATGATGTGGCTTCTGGATCGTCTGAATTAACGTATAATGGTTTAAATTACCGTACCTTGTTACTGTCCAAAACGATCCTTTGTAGTTCTTAGTGACTACAGCTGTTTCGTGCTACAGGAGCACATCTTCAGGTCAGGCGAATGTCAAGCAGTAGTCATTAGATATTCCTTATAGTGGAGTTCGTCAAAAGTTTATCGTAAATAAATAACATAGACACGTCATAAAAACACAAAAAAACTGGTCAACCAGACGGTAACGAAACACGAGACAGTCGCAACTTGCTCTCAACCGGTGACGTATCACGTGTTTCGTTACCGTCTGGTCGACCATAGTGTTAAATGTTCAGTTTCGTGTTTTTGTGTTTTTATCTCGTGCCTATGTTATTTATTTACTATAAACTTTTGACAAACTCCACCATGAGGAATATCTAATGACTACTGCTTGACATTCTCCTGACCCAAAGATTTGCTCCTGTAGCACGAAACAGCTGTAGTCACTACGAACTACAAAGGATCGTTTTGGACAGTAACAAGGGAATTTAAACCACTATACCACGGTACTTGGATTGTTAAGTTTAATTTTTAAACATAGGCACCTCCCAAACATATACTTACTTGGGTCGAAGAAGACGATGGCTTTTAAGCAGGCAAACTCTGTGTCGTCTATCTGCACCTCCATGAAGGGACGGACTAGTTCATCCATCACTCGGGTACCAACTCGGGTGATGTCTAGGTCGGGTGCTATTCCAGCTTCTGTCGGGTGAAAAACATTTATGTCAAAATACAACGTAGAATTATACTTTGGGTGTGAAGTCTGTGAATGTCTGATAGATAATGTAGTATACAAATTTACTTTCCGTAAATATGATAACATGTACTATATTCTGATTAAGAAGTTATGCCATACATAAATAAATTGTGACAACAATAATAACTAACCAGTAGACACTATACATTTGGAATCTTTTGCAGCATTAATCAAAATATAGTTTCTACACTTTGCTTTATTGATCACAGGCTAAAAATTATGAAGCCTCGTTTTGTATTTGAATTAAATAATGATTTGAAATGGGGAACTTTTGAAAATTTGCATGTGAAACAAAAACTAAATCGAAATAATTATTTTAATGATTTAATTTTTGGTCCTTGATTAGTATATAGTTTTGGGGATTACATGGCGTCAAACAAATGCTCTGTGACTAAAGTAGGTTAAAATAGAAGGTTTGTGTTTTTAATGATTTACCTGCGCAATACCGGGTAATGACGCAGTTGTTTCCCAACAGAAGAACGTCTTTGAGGTGCATCGAGCGACGCGCCAGCCCCAACAACAGATGTTCCCCTGCGTGGGCTCTCAGTAAGGCTACCTACAACACAGCATTACATCAGGGTAGGAGAACATACAAGTACAACTCTTAATAAACTACATGGTTCTAGCAGCTAAAGAGAGTCGAATCTGGAGTCGAGTCTCGACACACAACGTACACGCATCCACATCGTCCTGCTGTGCACACATTGCAAATGACAAACAACGTTACCGTAAGTAAATCGTCAACTATTGTTTAGTATGTTTTTTCGTTTTGTGGATCTGACAATGGCGTTCGCACAGAAATGTGCATAATCTAGTAGGAACATGGACCACAAGGCAACAATCATGTATTTTTATTTTATTGTAATCCAAACCACCTACTGGAGAAAAAAATTATACATACTATGTATTTGATGATATACATTACTAACTAGTGTGCCCAGAAGACCGGGTAAGGGGGAAGTTGTAACAGACATGAATTTTTATGATTGTGTTTTATCGTGCATTATTTTTGTATGAAACCGGGAAATTTGAAATAATGCCCATGCCTATAGCTCCATTCATTAGCGGGGTTATGATAGTTCTCTTTTAAAATATTTGTGTAGTTAAAAGAACGAGATTTAGGAAGACGATCTCGATGATGTTGTGATTGGGGAAAATGATTACAGTGATTTTGTGATTGCGGTAGCAATGTATGGCCATTTAAAACCATAAAAGTACATTTTTCACACAATTTTACCGGGTTAATGCCTTCTCCAAAGAAGGGTTCGGTCCCAATTAGTTTGTATTAGAGAAAATCTCTGATTTATCGCAAATGTTGTAAACATGTAACTGCTTATGGTGATCAACAGATAGCACTCAATAACTAGTTTTTGCGTCTAAGTGGTGCCATCTTTGCAACGTACTAGAACATAGGTTTACTGTATATTGTCATATTTTCTTAAGAATACCATTTAAAGATTCCATAGTAGGTACATTAAAGTACACAATGGGACACATGCATGGCCCCCACAAGGGTGGGGCTGGCGCAACTCTAGTCACAGGGCCCGGGCCCTCAGGGGGCCCGGGCCTACCCATTTGTTTTTTATTTTTTTCCCCATTGAAGATCACTTTACAGCTCATAAATTGAAGATAAAAAAATAATATTTAAATATTTTACAAAAAACAAAGTTAAATAATTTAAAATGTATTAATTCTTGATTCTAAGGAAGTTTATATTTAAATTCTATAGGTGCGTAGGTGCGTATGTACTATACAACAGCAGAACAGCCAGCTCGGGCCCCAGTGGCCGGCTCCACAAACTCCCTCTACCCCTTCCTCCCGCCAGGCGCCTAGCCACTCCTACCTCATTCCCCCCATAATAAACAAAGTTTGGTTTTATAATTGAACTGATAGTTTCAAGAATGAATCCTTATAGTTATAAGTTAAAATAAAATTTGTAAAGCATTGAAAAATTGACATGTACTATGTACCATAGCTAAGGTGACCAGACGTCCCGTTTTAGGGGGACTGGTCCGTCCCGACAAATCCTCTCGGGACGCTTATTTGTCCTGTTTTATCAACATTTGGTCCCGGTTGCACTTTTATGTATGGAATATTTCAATTAATAATTATTGCAATCTAGGTTATTTGACACAAACTTAAAAATTCTTTACTTTTGGAGTTTTAAAAATATGAAAGATTGTAGGCCTAATAATTTTGACCTAAGTTTTCTTCCCAATTTGCTCGGTATAATACTGTACTAAAGCATGGATTGGATAGCATCGGTCATTCTCGGCATTACTCGTGCACATTTGTTTTTCTCCGTGACTACTCGGCGCAAGTTCGGCAGCTCAGGCATCCACTCCCAAAAAATGTAGTATTGTTAAAATTCTTGATGAAAATTGTCACTGAATAAAATATGATTTCATTGGTGTAAGCTGTTAAACTCAATTTACGTAAGTTTTTTCCTACTCCATATTACAAAGTACAATAATAGCAGTTAAGATAGCCAAACCCTCTTACAGGGAAATAAAAAGGACAAAATATTAATAGGCATGGAGCTTTTGTGTATTGATATAATAGTTTTAATTGCTGAATTCCTGTAATTTTAAGTCTTATAACACTCATTGAAGAACTCTTTTCTTCCTTAAAAAAGGCTGCAAAAGTGCCATTTACCACTCACAAATTTAATACCTAGATTGCCTTAAAAACTCACTAAAATACATGACATTTTCAAAATTTTCCCGGGGGGGACCCCCGGACCCCCCCTCTACGCTGGGGGGTATTCCATACCCCCCCGACCCCCCGGTTGGTAGGGGGGCCCGAGCCAGATCCTGGTAACAGGGCCCACAATTAAATGTGGGGGCCATGGACACATGCACACTATGCACAACGACTTATCATGCTAAATGAATGTTCTTCGTTCTCAGTTTGGAGTTTGTCAAAATCAGTTAACTGATACAGATTCTAATTTGTCTGAAACTGTCTCAAACATACCTGATCATCCAGTGTAAGCTCTGTAAAGGCAGGGATGTATTTTGCCCACTCCACTAAGTACAGCAACTGTTGTTTCATTGAGTCACACACATCGCTGATGTTGGCTATTGATTTGTTAGTTAGGTCGTAGTCGTTGTTCATCTGGAAAAATTAAAAAAAAAAACCGTTGATAAACCATCGGTACTTCACTGACATCTTAGAAACTTGGGATTCAATATTCAGAGTGTAAGTCAACTGATATTTCCATTTGGAATATTAAAAGGTATACATTTGATGTTTCAAAACTGAACCAAAGGCTGTCAGTGGTTATTGGGTTTTTAAGTGAACTCTAACCTGTGCATGGAACATGGAACGTATCAACCAAAGGACAGGGTCAGGCGATACAATACAAAAATAAACCGATAAATATTAATGACAGCGGCTGGATGCAAAGAAACAGTATCCCTGCTGGATTTGGGCATTGGAATGCATCTAAAGTTGTAACAAATCTCTCACTGACTAACCTCCATTGCTGCACCGACTTGCCGGGACAACATTTCCGCATTCAACAGCGATGTGACTGACAGCCCGTTGTTAGAGACAGCCTCTTCATAGCTCGGCCGACGACAGCTGATTCTGTCCCTCTCATTCTGGACAGCTGGGAGCAATAAAACAATTAATTGATACACAATGAGATAGAGTAATTTATTACAAGTTTTATAAAACTTATCAATTTTCAATAATCAATTCAAATTATCAATTATGAATTTCAAGAAGTGAATTTAAGTTGATGAAAATTCAAATGGTGAGTCATTGACCTAACACACAACTCTGACACTATAGTAGAGTGGTAGTGGGTTCTAATCCCAGTTAAGCGATTCACCATGACCAGACAATTTTGTTCAAGAATACTTAAAGATAGAAATCTTTAAAATTTTTCAGCTTTCGTAGACAAATTAGGATAATCTTCCCTAGTTCCAACAAAATTGTCAATGTTCGGTTCGACATACTTTGCAATTATCTTTGGCGATCATAATTGACGTGTATTCACTTATACAATTACAAAGTAGGCTACAACTTGGTAAAACGAAAATTGACTTTAATCATGTAAAAACTAACTGACAACAAAAAGTAAACAATCTTGTTATTTGTAACATATGGTAATAAATGTTGTGAATTTGATACAGACCAAAAGCACGAACACTTCAATAATGTAAGGATAATTCCTCTCCTGAAAAATCAGGAATTTACTAAAATACTGCCAAGAAAAAGAAATCACAATCTCATTATTTGGGTCTTGAACATCCCCCCGTCCAAATAGACAGGAATTTGTTATTTCTGTTTTCCTGGCAGTTTAGTTGTACAGCAAAACCTCACTAAGACAACAATTTGTGTACCCAGAGGTTGTCAAGTTTCGGGGTTGTCAAGTTATCCAGAACATTGAAATTTTTAATGGGTTTTAATAAATGAACATATAACATCAAACTTGCTCACACTAACACCAAGCTGTTATATACTAGTTTATAACATATAAACAGACTAATTTTAATTTTATAACAATTTATTTTATTTGAATAATGTATTACTTAAATGAGTATTTTTACTTTGAGTGAACAATCTTCAAAGAAACGTCGAATATTATTCAACAATTACAACTTGATAAGTCAAACACAGTTAGTAAGACAAAGCCTGAAAGCCAGCTAGATGTGAGCCTTCAGCTGTTGACTGTTAAGTTACAAGCATGATTTATTAGACGACTTTGACCTTGAAACTAGGAGGTAGTATATTTTCTCGTTGAATTGTGAATTATACTACCTCATATTTACCCACTTGGGAGTTTTCTAGCGTTAGCATGACGAATTTCCCAATTTTCTGGTCTGGGTGGCATCTAACGTGTTCAGTGCAGCCTAAACAAATCTCCACCACATCATCCTAAACACTTGACAATAAGCTATATAAGTTAGGTAGGTACCTACCTTCTTTTTTCATTCCAGCCTTGAAACACTTCCTCAGTCTACAGTAACGACACTGGTTCCGCTTGTCTTTGTCAACGATGCAATTTCTGTGAAACCTAGAACAAACATACTTCTGTCGAGGTACTTGAACTATAGAAAAGCCACAAAATTCTAAGATAACATCTCACTCCATTCTACAATCATTTCACTCATATTTGGGTTTAAATAAGCACCTAGGTCTCCATCCCAATAATTGATTATTGTAAAAAAATACATTGTAAAATGTTAAATATCTTCTTAAAACTCAATATCACGTTTGTGAGGCAGGAAAATTAAAAATCTACTTGACTGATTGATATCAAACACAGCTTCAACAAGCAATTTCTCTGTTTGCAGCAAAGATGCATGCTGCGAGTGAATCACTGCCTATAGTGTTGCTTTATTAACTCTTTAACCAACAGGTTCATAACAACATAACATTTACATTTTAGAACTTCTTAGTGTGAATAAAATTATGTTCTATGAGACTTATCCAAAACAAAACAGAGGATTGGTTTGAGTTCAACTCTAAGATAGACAATCATAGGGTTCACCTTTAACACTCACATTAGTTATACTTCCACTATAAAATACTTATAAGGCCTCCTCCCCATTTTATTTCTAAGTTCTCAAACTGTGAACAAGACCAGAAGGTCTCAAAAAAATTCCCTTTAAGGTCAAGCAGGTTAGCTCAAATTTGATACCAGCTCAGTTTTATGATCATACTTCATCTACCACTATTCTAGCGGTTGCCAATGGAATGATTGGTCTTGTTGTACAAGTTGATTCCCAATGTAAGGGAAACTTACACCCCTTTCACCACGTATAAATTTTGTATGTTACAACTGGATCTTGTAGGAAGACAGGTTAGTTAGTAGATAGTTTACCTGCAAGAATACACATGGTTTTTCCGCACCGACCGACGGAAGAACCCCTTGCAGCCATCACAGCTGGCCGCGCCGTAGTGTTTGCCTGTGGCTCTGTCACCACAAATGGCACAGTATTGTCCCAGAGCCAACATCCCTCCCACCCCCGACACTCCACACAGTCCCAGCTCCGCATCTCCTGAAACAGACATGAAATTAGAGGCAAAGTCAGGACTTGTAAGTTGTAAGTCCTCTCTACCACTTAACCTCTAACACAACCTCTAAAGAGACATTTCCTACTGTAACACTCTCTGTGAGCAACCAGGTGTTGAATCAGATGCTAAAGTCAGGCAAATGCTCCTAGACCTGATCAAGGATACAAATAGGCTTACACAGTTAGAGGCAAGTGAGGTGGGCACACTTAGCTATGTGATGCCCTTCTCTTCAATCTTGAGTGTTCAAATGATCATATAGCATTTTATATTAGCTCTTCAATCTAACAGTTCTCTCACCTACAGATCCATCTTCAATTGTTTTCTACATGGGTAAGCAATCAGCAACATAACATAGTTTTGACAATCAGGTTTGAGCAGGGAAGTACCTAAGATAGTAATGTTGATTGACCAGGTATGATTTTGTGTTTACTTATGATGACATTATTTTAACACTTTTTATAAGGGAATGGTTCAAACCCTGATCTTTTACAATCAAAGGTCCTTTTGTTAAATAGCATCATTAATTGATAGCCCACTGAACAATCTTACTAGCGGCCTTTAGATTTGATGGAGAGCACTATATTCCCTCAGCTACTCAGAAAACCCTGAGTTAACATACATTTTTTTATGTCCTAGGATGCTAGGCACTAGCCCTGAATAGTTGTTCACATTACTTCATGCTAGACTAGGGGTTGTGGCATTATTACTTAGATAAAATCCATTGACGATTTGCCGGGATTTGATTCGGTTGGACCAAAGTCTCACGCTCTACCACTAGACCAGCTCACTCCTATATTGACCATGACAAATATCACAAAACTTTAAGAATCAGATTTTAAACAAAGCTCCAAAACTTGTAATCAGTGACAAACAGTTCTAGTAATCTTACAGACTAAAGAGCGTAAAAACTAGTTCTTAGTATCATTACATCTTTGTATTTGTGCGATTATAAAGTTTTGAACCAGAGAGCCCCAAAGAAGTCCCGCATGCTACGTAATATTATATTTGTGCTATAAAATACCGGTAGGAAAATTAAACAGAGATCTGTAAATCACAGGATAAACTGATTTTTTTATTCTGGGTATGTATGTAGTAAGTATATATTCAAGATTAGGTGGTTCAGTAGAACCTCACTAACTCGACAGTAAACAGCTGACAGGGCACACACAAAAATAAACATAAAAAAAATTAGTTTTAATTTAAATTCAACATTTAATATTTGTAATTTCTTTGATGAGTGTTTACTCAGTATGTGAAAATATTCATGTGAGTAAGAAATGTATAGGCTATGTAAAATTACTCTGTTATGAATTTATTTGTAAAAAACAATTAAAAATCTGTTCTGTTCTGGATAAACTCAACAACCTCTGAGTCCGCAAATAGTTAGAGGTTTTACTGTTTGCAGTTATAGTTAACTTAAGTAGTTGATTCTTACTTATGGACAGTGAAAGAGCAAATCTTGAGAAATCTTCACTACGAAATAAAACAATAATTTAGAATAAGTGTACACATGTGTGTTTAATGAACCATAGTGATCACCTTCCAATATAAAGAATATCAGATTATTACAACAGTTTTGAAGGTGTGCTATTGTTCTAAATATGGTTGGCTATTGGGGGATTAATGATTATTTCTAAAAACAGGAAGTATAAAGTTGGTAAAATAAAATACAAGTTTGACAGTTCTATAAAAACATTGTTGGTGATAGGTATGTTAAAAAAAACTATGTCATGAACTGCTTGACAAAAACTACAATTAATCGTGATTTTAGGATCAAACCTACATAATTAACACAGAGCTAAATAATATTATTTAAGTTCCTAAATCTTCAAAATCTCAAGAAAACAACTTTCTAGGGTTGGCCCAAAAAATTGTACAATCTCCCTAAGTAAATAACCATTACCAAAAAATCACTTGTATATTAATTAATTGCAGAAAAACTGCAACCTAAAAATTATTTTAAGTACCTATTATTTGCAAATTTTTCTGTTTCAGTATTTGTCAAACATTTTTAAATAGATTTTTGATTTTTATATATTTCTTGGTTTTCTAACCAAGAAATACTGCATTGGAAAAATTTTGATCAAAGACGTAATAAATATGTGATTGATCCTGTGTATACAAATTTTAACAAAAATGAACCTTAAACATATTATAATTACATTCAGCTAAACCATATAGATTTTAAATATGGCCATTTAATTTTTTTACAATAGCCTAAACAAAAGGACCCTGTTGTATAAGATAGCATTTTTTTCTTTGGTAGGCAAATTAAATAGTGCACAAAATAACATTCCTTATACCGGTAATGAAGTAATTAAATTTTAAAAGGAGGTATTTGAATTCATTGGCGTTTTTCAAACACTGCAAAGTTAAATTTGTGTTCAAAATTAGAAACAAATTTAACTTTATAACATTTATCAATTTACAGTACTTAATAATTTTCTCTGTGGCTTAGCACCAATAAAATGTTGATTTATGGTGGAGAGATGGAATATAAAGCCTATGGAATTTATGAGTTATACAGAGACAAAGGGATGTGCAAAACCACAACTGGAGAATTCAATAATAAAGATAACCACATAAGATCTCTGAAATTAATTCAAAATCACTGAATCAGCAATGAAAAACTAAACCAATGTTAACCATGTGCTATATTAGAAATCTCGTTAAACACTACATGAAAAATTTACCATCCCAATGGCTTTAATAATCCAAACTCCAAAAGAGGAGACAAAACTGATCACAAAACTGACGTAATCAATATTAAACTGAACAAACTATGACATCACCAATCACTCAAAACCGACTCTGTTCTACAAAAAAAGTCTGAACACCACAACCGTCATCCCCCAACTGATGAGTGTTGAGTAGTGAAATGTTGAAATGTTGACCTTTGGAACCGTTGAATATCAAAGTCTAAACTAATAAATAAACTGCCTAAATACCTCTGCAAGTGTTATCCGGACCGCACCATACTTTGAGAAACTCCGACATCCCACAGGGAAAACTTTGAACTGAATTGCAACAATGGAAACTGCAAAATCTGCTAGAACTGCTAGATCTTCAGAAGGGTAAACGCCATGAGGGAGACAGCTGTTAAATTGGACTTTGAACACCACTTTGTAAGTGTATGCATTTAGTTCAAAGGTCACATCTTTGATAACCACATGAATTGACATGGTTGATAACTGTAGATATAACTGTAATTATATCCATGTCGAAACTTTTCCCCCTCCCCACCCACGATGTGTTTACGATGACAACACATTTTTGATATCTATCTGCCCATCCCCCAACGATTTTGGGGCAACGTCGATGTAGCTGGAGTACATAATTACATTTATATTCGTATAAGTAGACGCAGTAATAACAATACTATTCGCCAAGTAGACTTCCCATCCAATGTTTACATTTGTAGCCTAGAAAATATTGAATATTGAAAATATTGATGAAGTTCAGGACCATCTCACCAGAGGGTACTAGTTTATTGGGTTGAAAGTTGATTAAAATTCATGCAAACAGCTGATTGATAGAAGCAGAATATATGGTCATTAGATGTTAGGCCATCTCCAACAGATTGCACCACGTTTTTTTGGCTTCCAATTTTTATATTGTACTAGCTGTAACCCGCGGGCTTTGCCCCGTTTAATTTCTTAATTTTCAAGATTATCTCGTTCGCATGGCTCAATTGCTAGAACACCACATAATCCCTGGTTGAACCTGGTTGAAGTTTGTTCGCTACGCTCACTCACCTTTAGGTTGGAGCTCGTTCGCTACGCTCACTCACCTTTAGGTTGGAGCTCGTTCGCTGCGCTCACTTGCCTTCAGGTTAGCTCGTTCGCTACGCTAACTCGCATCCAGGTTGAAGTTCGTCCGCTACGCTCACTCACCTTTTGGTTGCAAATTAGCTGTTGTCATAAATGTAAAAGAAATAATAGTGCTGCACCCTGTTGGTAATCCTTGTAACTTTAATGCTATTGAACATCATAGAACAGAACCAACTTGTTTAATTGAAACAGCTGTTAAGATTCAATAATTCCATTTCTCATAAGGTTAACATGGGAAACTCCAGAGCCACTGGGGCGGAGCCCGAAAGGATTTTTGAAATAAGAATATGCCTATATGTTAATCGGGAATGTGAGCTATCATCATGCCAAATTTCAGCCCAATCCGACCAGTATTTTTCGAGTTTACTTTTGCCATACACACATACAGCAACCACCTCTTTTTTATAATAGTATAGATAGATGGGAAGTCTACTCCGAGTAGCCTATAGTCAAAGGTAATAGTGCTTAGAAATTATTGCGTTTGAAGGAGTCTTTCGAATATTATAAAAGTAACATTATGCTTTTTTCAGGATAATTTGTAATAACCTTTAGTTAATAAGTATTGACTTCTATTCCTCTTGATCATTTTCGATCGAAATATTTTCACGACCTTATACGACTCATATTTGTTCATTGTCATTTCTCGTTTACCATACTTAAAAACAGTACAGTATAATATGTGCTACAAGTATATAAAACTTTGCTTGATTGCTTGATTAAATTTATGCTACAAAATGCACGTTAAGCTTGGTAAGAAACGGCCGAGTTGTTAAAATAGAAACTAAACCTGAAGTGAAAACAATGAATTTTTCAACAGGATTACTCATTCAGCCGATAGTCAGATTAAGTTAAGGAAACACAAAACTTTCAATCAAACTAGGTTATGTACCATTGAAACTAGTGTTTCTATGAACAATTGAAGGGTCGTGTAACTTCATAAAACTGAATAATTATAATTTCCTGTGATCTCATCCAGTTGCAAAGAACGAGCAAAGCTACACAATAGTATAAATAAAGTAGACGAATTTTCTACCTAACGACTTCCAACTTCCTTCAAATTGGAGGTAGGGCCTACAGCACTGCCAACATAGACAGATACACACTACACAGTATATGGATCATGAGCTATATCATTCATGGAAAGACAAGTATTTTAATCTAGCAGAAAAACATTGCTGAAGGACTTCGCTATATATGTTTTACGTTGAAGTATAGGCATTGATATCTTCACGCCCATTCAAACACATCGAAGGCAAACCTTACAAGTGACCTCATCAGTGGAACACTCGCCAGCCGCGGTGTAGCAATCACATAGCAATGACGTAGCAATCATTGAAGGAAGTTCAGGGGATTCTGAAACCTGACTACGAGATATTGAAATTACAGCGTCCCAAACTGGGAAAGACTTGTTGGTGTCTCTGGACGATTACCATGGAATAGACCCCTATATAATCCATTTAAAGGAAAGAATCGATGTTTTTGCCAAGTTTGTAAAACTACCCACTTTAACAATCGATCGCCGTTAAGTGGCTAAGCCAATCATGATGAATTCAAAAGCATTCTACGCAGAATTTTATGTTCATCAAACTTATAACGGGTATATTTTTCTGTATCATGTATCATTTAGGAGGTGTAAGCCGTAACCTTAACAAAAAATCAACCTTTTAGCCATGTTGGTGAAAGTAGTCGAACTTTGAAAAGCTACAGCGGCTAAACGGCTCGGTCGATTCTGACATATTTAACACCGGTCGACACATAATTTGGTGCTTAAAGAAACAACCGAACAATAATTTCTGTAGGCTTCGTCATTTAAGAATTATAAGCGAAAAACTTAAAAAAAGTGCAAAGTTTTCATAGTTTATCTATTCCCAGAACCTAAGCAGACGTCAGAATCCGTCGCAAACTCACAGGAATCTTATTTAGGACCCCCAAAACGTATTAAAACACTTTCCAGCTTTCAAAGATTTTTCGGGAAGCACGACTTATTTTTGGTCTAATTTGCATGGACTATGACGAAATGCTTATTATCACCACCAAGAATTACTCAACGAAAATATTTTATTTTTAAATGACATCACTAAAATTGCAACACAGTTGTGGTTTTTACTTTCTCCCCCTATACCATAGTATATGGAGAAAGTATTGTTACAATTTGACATCATATTTTAAATAACGAAACTGAATATTGTAAAACTGCCTTGCAACAACTCGGGTACTGTGGTACTACCCGACAGTGTTCACTCTTTATTCAGTGGTTCCAATGGTAGGTGTTACTATAACTTTTATCCTTGCATAACTTAAGTTGCATTGCGCTAGTTAGCGCCGTGCAGCCGGTCACAGGCGCCGTGGTTTGGTTTGTTTTGCTCCAAAGTCCGAATTCGACGACTGTCCAGTCAGGAGGAGCAATATTGCTGAGTCTGTGATGTCAAATTTGAGGGCGTTCCTCCCAACATTAGCCAGTAGGTCTAGCGGCGCGCGTGCCCCATTATGTATTGGGGATAGAAATATATAACAAATTATTTGTAACAAATTAGGTTGGAATGAGGAAATGAAGCCATGAAGAGTCAGACTTGATTCTTGTTAATTTTTGTGCACGTCCCGGTGGTCAGGGCAAACCAAAAAATCGTATTTATGGTTGATTTATTTGTTTTTAAACCATTAAAGTTCACGTCATTAAGTTCACTTAGGTCTTTTTACCATGCAACGTTGACCTTTTGAAGGATAACATCACCGATAACACTCGGCTACTCGAACAATTGTGTAGTTTACATAAGTAAAGTTTCAAATATTCAGTATGTAGTCCGACTAATACAGAATATTAAAAAAATAAGCGAATTAACTCCCTGGCAAAATTGAGTGATTATATGTAGTTGAAAAATTCCCAAAAGTTATTTTATGTTTCACAACTGAGCAATTTTAATCTCTGATACACGCATTTAAATATAACTTCAACAGATGATTCATAACCCCAGGTATTGAAAGGAATGGTACTGGTACAAATTGAATTTTGTTAGGTACTGACCAAAAATCAAGTAGTTTAATCAGCGAGGCAATTACTCAATTTGCATTTCAACTTTTCGTATGGAAGTTTATCATCAAAGTAATACAAAAAATCGGTTGTGATACTTTTTTGCTGAACGTCACTAGCGTAACAAAACCCAAGTAGCCAACGATCAGTAAATTTGACTATCGCGTTATGCCTACAGGTAAACATTTTAATGAATATGAAATTGGTTTACAAACCCAAAGTAAAGAGTATAGCCTCGCAATTTTCAATAAATGACTTAAGCCAATACTAACACCAACATACCAATACAAACAGACGGATGAAATTATTTTTTTAACTTGTTGAAGTAAAAGAAAGATTATAAAAATTTACTGAATACAGGAGCAACAATAGCCTAAATAAAATATTAACTTATATTTGTGTTTTTTTTTTTTTTTTTTTCAAAGAAAGAGAAAGAAAGAGATCCGAAGACCTCAGGGTCGAGGGGGGGATATACGTAGATAACATCATCGTCTAATTACATTGATATGATCATAGGTTCAGATAACAATTTAAATAAATGTTCCTTAAAATAGCTTGACATTAAATCTTGTTTGTACTCGTCGTTTTTGGGCCTGATTTGAAATATCCTTTGCTCACGATGAGAAAAATTGTGATAATCATACTTTGGTTCACAATTTGTGCGCAGAAAAGTAGTGGTGCGAGCAGACCTTTCAGAACAGTGAAATATCGAGTTTCCATAAGTTTGTAACTGGAAATAATTACAGATCTGCTAAATAGAGAGAGGAATAAATTAGATTTTGTAATCTGCAATTTTGTAATCCTATTGTGAAATCTAAAGTTTGTTGTGTGCTTGTCCGGTTACGATTGTTAACAGGAATTTGTCTCTGATTTCAGGGTGATTATAAAATCTCTAGACTAGGTACAGAGAACAATAAATTATTTAAGATTGTGTTTTTAAGTTTTGGGACGCTTTATACATATCAGACGGAAATAGGCATAGAGTTGTCTACGGATTATGGATGATAACTTGGCGACTTTGGCGTGCGTTTAAAATTTGGTAACTGTTTGCTAAGTTTTCATAAACCTATTTAGCTATTTTGTCAGCAAAACTTGTTCTAAATAAACGTCGAAAACTTGCTTAGGGGACGCCAGCAGTTAATTGAACTGCACGTGATGTTTTTGCAAAATTTACCTGCTTTTTTAAACAATGCGTCGAAATAACATTATCTGCACAGCTGGGCACCTCGACTTGCTAAAATGCTGAACATGCTTCTCTATAAAGCTTAGTAAGCTAACTTGCTAATTCCAACGGAAGTCTGTAGGCTTGCTTTATTTTCCAAGTGTATTGTCAAATCGATCAACTCAGCTGTTTATATGTTCTGATTTAAATATCGTCTTTACCTCAGTATCGTTGGCAAAGTTCTGATATAATTTTGTTTCTTGTCGATATGCCCGACCGAACTTGCCGGTCGAACTTTCCGATAAGTTCCCAAAATGGGTTCCTTCTTGTTATGCTAGTATATGCATACGTAAAGTCTGCCCTACTCCTTTAATCTATGGTATAAACAACTAGACTACTGTTACTATTATTTATATGTGATGCAATATCTATTCCTCCGCTACTAGAATAAATTTATATTTTACTATTAAATATTATTCTACATTTTAATTTGTGTAAATATCGACAAAGGAATAGATTTGTAGTGAAATACCAATATAACACGATGGTAAACACAAATAAATGCTTAATTAGTTAATCGGGACATTTTTTCAGCAAAATCAGCGGATGAAACAACTATCCAAAAATATACAGCCGATTCTTTTTACCACTAGAAAAACTATTTTAGCCTAGCAACACTTTATTGAAAACATCCTGTTTTTGCCGCAGTATCAAAATGTCACTAACCGACCAATAGATCAGCTGTGTTCGCATCAGCTATGATCTTTCATGTTTCATTAATTAACCTGTGGAAATTAAATTACTGCGTTCGATTCACAATTGAAATAAAATATTCTATTGCGTTTCAAATCCTATTAACTTTCCATATATAGTTTACAATGTGCATTGATGCTATTAAATTACTGTTTTACATTGTCATACAATTATTCGCCAAAATTAAAATGTCTACCAGGTTATTAGTTGTCTATCGAAAATCGAAATCGATTAAATTTGTTTGATCAATCCCAACAAAGCTAATACAGATCTTAGTGAGGTTATTTCGGTAAAGTCAGATCAAGAAATTACCAGTTGTCTATCCAACCTTAAATGAATGTTAGATACTTCTAAGCAATAGGCTAGGTCCAAAACTAAAAATCACCAGTTGATATGTAAAATGTTCGAGAATTTATAGATTCTTAATATAAAATACCCCCGTCGCAGCAAACCTGACAACTAAGCGAATTTCCATTTGTCTGAATTGATTTTCAATTAAATATATTTACATAACATTATAGGTCGAGTACCTAGGTTTGCTGCTACAAGGAAACTAATAAAGTGTGTTTTTTAGTAAAATATTAATAGCTTAGTACAAAATAAATAAGTTTGCCAAGTTTGATCAAAATATATCCATAAACAACCAAACTACAACATTTTACAATATTCTCCATAAGAATAACATGGGAATTTTAAATTTACGTTTTTTTAAATTTTCTCCGTTACCAATAACCGTACAAAAATACTTTTGTATACTAAATTATTTGTTTTTTTAAGCTCTTTAAAAAGGTATAAAGAGAAATTGGGAAACTTTGTGTTTTGAGGGTCAAAAGTGAGAAAAACCAATTTTTACCCCATAAAACCCCCCGTAAATCCCTGTTCCCATGGTCCGATCATGCTGGTTCGCGAACTCATTCAAGTTTATCCCGCTTTACACCTTTAAACCAAATTTCATCAAAATCGGACAAAAATTACTCAAGTTATCGCGTTCACGGACACATATATATATATATAAATCTATATATATATATATATACATATATATATATATATATACATATATAAAAATTTGAACGAATGGTGTTTTTGGCCTCTGGGGACATCAAAATGAAAAAGTAAATCGCTCCCGGGCTTGGGTCTTACCATGCCACCTACGGTAATAGCTACTTCCCTATAGGGAAATTCGCTAAAAAAACCTTTGTAAAGCCTCAGAATATAGGAAGAGAAAGACAATCAGCTAACTAAATATCCGGCTACTTTCATGTAAAATATTCTTGAAAGTAAATTACAACCCTATAGCCTATCAAAACCATGGTAAATTTACAACTTTTACAAGTTTTAGCAGGTAAATATACATGTTAAACTTACTTGCATCAAACGTAGACACTGTTGACCCGGATATGTCCAAAATCACACCACCGTTGAGTAAAAAGGTATCCGGCATTGTGGAAGTACAAAAGATCACTCACAACCTACGTTAAGATACAACAAAAAAATAACCTCAAAATTGACTTGCACAAAACACTACAACTGGTTTGGAAAAGTACGCAAAGTCCAACAGCTGATTTGACTGATTTGAGATTTGAGCCAATTTGACACTGAGTGAATTTCGAGGGAAGGTTGGTAGGAGAAGGGGGAAGCGTTTCTATTGGTCAATATTATCGTGGTATTATCTATTGTTTGAGTCGTTTTCAGGAGATAAGCGGTTAGGATTTATTCTACAATCTGGTGTTTGATCAGAAATGGAATTTATTTTGTATTTGGTATTGTATTTTATCAAACGACTTTCTACTGTGTAGTCTAAGTTTCACTAATATCAACTGAAGAACATAATGACAATTAAAAAGTAGGTCTAATTATTATTTTTAATGTCATTTAATTGAATGGTGTTCGTAGTATCGTAGTATAGAATTTTAAAATCTCACAATATTTTATTTCCTCAAATTTCCAACACAAATCATGGTCACAAAAAAATTAACCTCGATAAAAATGTATAACTATTTTCTTAGCGATTTATTTAAATTGTTAATATTTCTAACCTTTCTTTCAACCTTAAAATATCCTATGACAGATTGGTGGTTTTACTGATGTTTATTTAGTTATGCATTTTACTCTCTGAGGGAGGTTTCTAGTAATGTTACTTTGTATAATCGTAGCTACAGAGTAAATATACTTATTCACAAATGCGTATGGATCAGTTGTAGACGATTTCAAGTAATCAAAAGTCTGGTTAGCTTGAGCGCATTGATATTATTTATTTTTAGGTTACTGTACTAACTCAAGAATTATTCCGACCAAAAAGAACAACGTCTTGTAAACTATTGCGTGTAGTTTTGTAATCAAATAGTGAGAAGTCTGCACTGTAAACTACATTCTAAATAAGAGAAAATGTCGAGAAAATCGACTTCAGCGCACTCAAGCGTTAACTTACATGAAACACACTTTAAAACAACTTCGAGATTATACAATAGAAAATAAAAATGTTCTTCTTACTGCATCCAAAATCTATGGTATAGCGGTTAGCGAATTGTACATATGCAATGCATGTCATATAGGCTGTTCTAGACGTGAATTTGACCACGTTTGCAACTACAGGCAATCATTAGATCAATATTAATTTTCTGTCATGTTGATGCTGGAAAGTTTTCTTCTTATCTAAAAATAGAAAGTAACATTTGGACGAGATAACAAATCCTTATATTTGTTGAACAACTTTGCGATCACGTTGTGAAGAGTAAATCCATGTACAAAAATAAACTCCATAAAAAACTGTGTAACGCTATGTCCATAGACCGTCAGCTGTGCTGCGGTTAACATAGGTTCTGGCGTTCACCACTGGGAGCGCCATGTTGTTATGGCATACGCGCTACGTAGCTACACGGCGCTCCCAGCGGTTGGTGCCAGAACCTATGGTGGGTCCAACCCTCTTAAGTTCTTTGTTAAATTTAGTAAACATTTTCAACAAATCTGTAATGAGACCTTTATAAGAGTACATGAAGTAGGCATGACAACAGGGTCACATATTTTCTGGCCAATTATTGTTGAATGTCTTTTCTTTACTGCTCAATTTAATTGGGTCTACAACTTGTTTTCGAGGCAAAATAAATCCATTGCAATGTCAATTTACCTTTTCAAGGAAAAGTTTACTTAGAACAGTTATTAAGTAATTAAAGTACTGATTAACAATGAATTTTCTGATTTCAATCTGCACTATAAAGAGTGATTTACCTACCTAAATCAGACCACAGTTGTAAAAAGAAGCCTATTTAATTAAAATACACGTTTATAAACTCTTGTTTACAACCTAACTGTGGTTAAACATTCAACTGAAGGAACAGCTGTAAAATTACAATTTTATTATACCCGTTACAAAGATAGTTGGTCAGCATAAATGGATGTTTGAAAATAGACTATTGAAATAAATTAAACGTGAGGGGCTCAAATTCCTAAAGGAAATTACCTTTTTACATACCACTAGTGGCTTGTAGGGACAATAGCCCCTATATATATATTCTATTAATTATTTTGTACATATTATTAGTCTCATGGGTTACCCTGCCTTGAATTATCGTTTAACATTTTTGTATATTATAATATGTATAATAGTTATTACATCCGTTACCTGTTACTTCTTTTTTTTTTATTCGAAAGTGATGCAAATGCCATAGCGCTATTGTACTGTCTTATATTTTTCACAAAATGGACATTTTTAAATAGGTCTTGCAGCTCATTGTTATTTTGAGGCTGTGGTAGGTGTATTAGGCCATTGTGGCAGCAAGAGTTGTAGTGTCCACTTGTCAATTCATCAATAAAGTGCAATGCACCACAATGAATGCACTCATCGTTCATTGGTCCTACGCTGTGTAATGCAATTTTATTTAAAAGTGGTAATCTATACACAGGAATAACTTCATGTTCATCTGGATGCTCATTTATTCGTCTTCCATTTATATCGCGCCAAATCTGGCGCCTGTTGTTCTCATTTCGAGGAACAATACCTCTGCGTGGCGGCCTACCCCTGCGTGGTAGTCTTCCAACATTATACATTATTACTGTGTAAAAGAACAATCTATTGTAAAGTATTAAGTTTAAAAGTGTCAAATTGTTTGTTTAAAAGATTTGATCTAGCCTAATTTTCACACTGTGTTGTTTACTACTTCACTAACATTTTTACAATAACAAAATAATACATTACTGTGTAAAAGAACAATCCATTGTAAAGTATTAAGTTTAAAAGTGTCAAATTGTTTGTTTAAAAGATTTGATCTAGCCTAATTTTCACTTTGTGTTGTTTACTACTTCACTAACTTTTACAATAACAAAATAATACACATTGAGGTGTGGTAATAATTCTTTCAATTTATATAATCACAGCTGTTTTTACACTAAAAGACATAAAATTGGGAAAATTCTATTTCAGATTTATTATAATAGTTTACTTATTACAGTACATATTACATACTACCTTTTGACTATTAATACAACTTCTGTAGCCAATAGTCAATGACATTACCATATGCTTTAAATAAAGTTAAACCAATCTGTTTTAAAGTAAACAAAGCAGACATGACCTAGATTACTATGCTATTTAAATGTGAATGTGAATTATTTTATTCTGTAACAACCTTTTGGTGCATAATTAAGAAAAATGACTATTTTTCCCCAAAATTTCATGCCCAGACCTTTAAAATGAGACCCCTCCCAGCTTTCTACGTCCTCCGGTTCGCTCACAATTTCATTGTAAAATTTTGGGCTTACAGAATTAGATATATAGATTTCCAGCTGCGCTATATCTAAGCTGTAACATGACATTAATCGTAGAAATCTGTTTCGTGTTTAGAAGGACGGCTGAAAAGGGATGTTAACCCCCTTATTGTATTAAGTGTATTGATATATTCTGTATTTTACATGTTACATTCTAGTATTCTACAAAATGTCGATCGAAATTTACTTTCGCATTTGCAAAAGGTTTGTCTTTGTTAAACAACGCATAACGAAGGAAATTTGACACAAATCAAATGAATGTACGAGGAGGACTATTTTTGTTGTTTACAATGTGAATAACAAGTGTTTTTCTTGGTTTTGCTTGAAATTGAGTTGAGCAAACTTCAGAGAACTAGCACTGACGTGTGTACTAAAGCCTCTGTCTTTTACCAAGTCTGACGAGTTTCCTTTTTAGAGAACTTGTAGAGGAAATATTTGTAATTAGACAGTAGCCACTGTGCTTTTGTCTTCAGTCTTTGGCTTAAAGCAGTCATCATTTTGAGCTGAGTGATTAGATTGTGGTTTTAAAAGAGTGTTATTACGTTACATACAGTTACATACACAATTTACAAGAACAAAAATAATAAACAAAGTAAACCAGCTAAGAGCAAAACAATTAAAAGGTGCTTATAAGCTTAGCGTTGTTATTTTGTCGCTGTGCATAGTAATGCAGTAGTAGGCCTATATACTTATTACGCTTTATAGTGTAAGAAAGTAAAAACTTGTTAACATTTCCCATATGGAACTATCATCCTATCAGTTGAAGGAAATTGTACAAGTATGTTTCTGTTAAGTTGGTAGAGAATTTTGTTTTTTACTATTTTATTTTTCGATCAACATAATATTTAACCAACTAATCAAACAAATTAATATCTTTGTAAAACATTGCTTGTAATCTAGTATGGACAACCCAAACAAAATGGTGAATCATACATTGTAAAATTTGCCATAAATTGAAGAGACAAACATTTAGTTGATTTCAGCCCTCTCAAATTGAACCCTAGTATTAAACACACTAAAAAAGAGAATAAACCGTTTAAAAACAAAATAAGTCTACTTGCAATATCTAAAATCAATAACTAATTTTTATACAATATTAATTAAACAGTTGATTAGATCAAATACCCCCACCGCTGCAAACTTGCTGATTAAACGAATTTCCATTGGCCTGATCGGATTTTCACTAAAATATTTCCTAAAATTGTTCACATTCCTCACATTTATTTCCTACTTAATTAAATAACACTAGGTTTTTAGGTTTGCTGCTACAGGAAAAATATAGTAAAGTTTGTTTTTTAGTGAAATGTGAAATGTTGGGTGTAGTTTAGTATGAAATAAATACTTTTGCCAAATTTGACCAACATGAATTCATATACTAGCAAACCACAACAGTTGACTTACACTTACTTTCATAAACTGCACACTGGTATGTCGGCGGCTATAGTTAATCAATATAATGTAATGAATGTAATCATCCTACTAATACAATGTAAAACACGTATGTGAATGACAACGATTCAGTAATAGAAACAGCTGATTGCATGTGACCATGATGGAGGACGCAACAAAGAAAACTGCCACTTACTTGCAGTTGCTGTTGAAATAGTGGAGAATAGTATAAAACTAAAATATAATCAAATACGTTAAAACACTCCTTCATTGTCATTATTATTATCAATTGAGATGGGGACGCCCCCTACGTGCTTATTTTAACCCAAAAATGAGTGTAGAATGGTGAGAGATGATCTGTATAATAGCTTTGTTACTGACTAAGATCAGCTGTTTCGTTAGTCATGATTATGAATTTAAAGGCCAATGATCAGGAACAGCTGGGTGCGGTTTCGAACCATCAAAAAGCTACTGCCTTTTCTCCAAATAAATTATTTAAATCAATACTATTTCAAATTGGTATGTTTTTACTTTATAACTACAACTACAACACCGGTACTAATTTGTGGATACTGAAGTCGACATCCAATCTATATATGGATCAGCTGTAACCATTTTTTATTCCAAAAGAACATACTACATACGTAGTTTTTTTATTAATGCTGTGACATAAAAACTGCTATGGTGCATTAAAGTCGTCCCCTTTCAAAACATCGGCGGATTTGGCAACAAACCGTAATTTAGATCAGCTCACTCGACGATGGCTTAGCTCAACTAACTACTATCTCTTGTTCTGAAACTGGATACAACTTTAACATGGGATGGAACGTATAGACCTATTGAGCCAATGCTATTCGCTAAGCGTCACTGTTTATACTTAATGGTTATTTTTTAATCTTGTTACCTTGAGTAGAAGATCCTTGCAATCCCATGGGGACGTGAGTTGGTTCAGTCAGTGAAGAACACATACAATACGAAGCTACTCTACTTGAAGTGAATCACAACTGATCGCTGACTAACTCAGCACGTGAACACTGAACAGCAAATCAGCATTGTCTAGCTTTGTCCGTCGTTCGTCAGTTTTGTTCGAGAAACTCAGCGAAATAAGTAGTAAGAGAAGTAAAAGTAAAAGTTATATTATGGAGTGTTTTCTTGGCAGAGTCATGGATAAGTATTGTTAGATAGGTGAAACTAATTTTCGCCTACTGTAGCTAAAACAGCTGTTTTACATGCGTTGTGGGTATAAAGTATATTTTTTACTAGCTAGGGAGTAAAAAGCCTGTTTAGTCCCTAGGGAGAAAAGTCAGCTGTTGTAAACCTTGTCGTAATCAATCCAATGTATCGAAATTATGTATAGAAAAATTCGATTGGTTGTAGCTTATTTTTGCTATTGTAAATAGTTCGACATGTCGATACTTCACACTGATCACTTACTAAACAGCTAATTACTTGTTTTCGTAGCAAAATTGAGCACGAGTTGGAAGTCGTTTTGAGAGGCTATCTTTTCGTGAAATAGTACATTTTTGAAATCACTAGGGCCTAAAGTGACTTATTTGGACGATAGCTCAAGTTTTCAGTGAAAATGTGCGAGGTTGGTCCAGTTTAGAGCAATAAAAAATACCAATGTTCTCAGAATCAAACCTATCAAAGCTATTTAAAGAGAATAATACAGTTAATCTTCCACTAGTGCGACATAACAAGTCAGATATGCAATGGGGTTTGTCCTAGAGTAATAGGAAAACGTTTAAAATCATGAGCAACTGGACATGAACACACGTATATAAAAACTAAACTAATTAACCCTAAAATTAAATCGTGATACCCTATACATGCATTGGGGTACAGTATATAGAAATTACTACTAAAAAACAGGGAAATTTAACCATTTTTTCAAAATCAAAGCAGGGTAAAAATCGAAATATGAAACAGATGTTATAATATGATAAGTAGTCTACTTTTGTATGATCAAAAATTATTGGTAGAGTAAATTGTAGAATATCTGCATTCACAGATACTTAACTTATTATAACGTTTTTAAATAGAAAAAATTCTCTATTTTCGACACACTGATATCCCGTGAAAGCCCTTCGTCCTATAGGCTTTTAAAATTTCATAGTTTGTGCCACGAATACTTGAAAAGAACCGGTATGGATCATAAACATAAAAAATGACGTTTTTGTCCCAAAAATAAACATTATTTAACATTTCTTAAATGGAACTACCAAAACATGTATGTTAATGCGGTTTTGTTTTAGTATTCGTGGTTTGTACTGATTCTGCTGTCAATCAACTGAACTTTTTCAAGTTTACATTTTTGTTTACAGTTAACATCAAAACAGATGGTCAATATACAATTTTGAATATATCCATAGGAAAATGGGGTTATCTGTAGTTGTTGGTAATCTTTCAGTGAATTCAAGTGAAATGTTGTACTGTTATTTGTATAAAGTGTAAAGAAGAAAATTATGTTAGATATTGTGTTTTCATAGTATGTTTCATTAGTATTTGTAATTTTTCTAAGATGCCTCGAAAATATCGCGCACGCAATGACGCAATGGAAATAATAGGGATATGATGAGACGTAATCGTTTTCATCCATCAACTACAAATCAAATATATCACGGATTTTGAGGTCAAGAAGTGACGCAGGTTGCTAGTTACACATTAAAATCGTATATTTTGAATGGGAAGTTATGAGTGAATCTGAAGCAGAACAAACAGCGATAGAGGCAATGTTGGTACGATTAAACATTAACTGGGATTTGTGTGACAACATAGGTATCTTGGAGGGTTTAGTTTCCTTATATTTAAATAATGGACATGTTTACAACAGTTCAATACGTGATATCTGGGAGTAGATGTTATCTCTGGTGATAAGAGTAAGACCAGAAGCCGCCTGTAGCTTTATCGATAACAACTTGTTGACCGTTATCTTGCTCTTCAAAACAATTAACTTGCTCTAGATATCAAGCTATGTAGGAATGGAAATTTTGCATTTTAATGCAGCTTGAAAATAAGTCAAATTAAAGTTCGATGTTGTGTTTTAACTACGTAGTTGACACACCGTGAAACGAAGATTAAGGTTTGGTAAGTAAACAAAAAAGTGTAAAATTTTGAAAATTCTAAGATTAGCGGGGTTTTTACCTTGAACAGGAAAAACCCCATGGTCAAAGACAGATGGATTTAGTTTCAAACTGTCAAAAGCGATTGAAAGATCGACGCAGCAATCTACGAATACTGAGCCCTCTAACAGTATTATTATGTATAACCCAACTACAGTATTATTATGTCAGCATAATAATAATATTATTATTATAATGATTATAAGATTCTTCAATAATCATTAGGAAACGTTGATAGTCACCACAATAAAGAGTAGGAATACAATATAATTATTAAAATATGTAAACAACATCTCATCTTCAAATTTATAGGAGAATTGTAAATATTTCCTGTATTCGGTTTCATACTAATTAATTCCCTCTTAGGTTTGAGCTTGAAGTCCTAAACCTACTCCTGTTTCCTGGGTGGCGCACGAACGCATTTCGACAGATAAACTATCACACATTCTCTAAGGTATGTCACTTTCTAGGCACAATAAAATTGTCTTTACTGACTCGAATTATAGAACTATTAAATCTTAATATTTTCAGACACAACGCATAATAACCCTAGTCACCCCCTTCATGAGTCATTCTTTACTTCTCCGGTTGATGAGTCATTTTCATCCCTTTTGTTGGTTTGTTGACGTTTGTTCTTCGGTATCTCCCCATCAGCTGATAACCCAAATTTGCAAAGCTAATACAAAGGCGTTTATGGTGTTTTTGAAAACAGTGGTAGATGAATAATGTGTCTATAATTTGTTCAGTGTCATCGCCTTCAAGTTCCAGTCATCATGTTTTTGGTTCGTTTTAAGATGTGTCTAATTTAAATAAGATAATGCTATTGGTTCTTAAATATAGAATTTGAATTCAATATTTTATTTCAAAAACACCCCTTGTTGAAAGTTACATAGTTGGTAGTTGAACATGATGGAAAATGTAGTAACAACTTAACGTTCACTACTCTAATGAGCTGTAATAAATATATTACCATTGAACACGCGAGAACTTACAACATATTATCAAGTAATAATTAATTATTCTATGCCATTTTTAGTATGCCTAATGTATTTCCAGGTCTGTCATTAAATAATTTAACAAACGTGTTTTTATTCAGCAATAACGGTTTTTTTTAAATATTTTTCTAAAAGGAACTAACTTAACTAGAAACTACAAGAGCCAACAAAATAACATACTCTATTTACAATGCAAAGTAACTTGTATTATAGCTTTGTAACTGATTATTGTAACAGATTTTCAATATCAAATGACATAAGTTACAGTTAAATTGTAGAGTACCAATAAGAACCTTTTTAACAAACAAGTGTACTTTTGTCAATCGAAACATAATTCTAGATTTCAAAATAAATCAAATTCTTACCGAAAAACTGAAAATACACTGCGTCTTCCAGTTTCATGTCCAACCTATGAGATGCAGTCTAGAACTGAATTAAGAGGGAGATAAGGATTCGATAAAGCATATCGCCGCGACTTTTATCAGCTGTTTTACAAAGATCAGCTGACCGCATAACAAAAAGTATTCAGCGCAGCTGTTGGCATGCTGGTGAGGTAACGCGACCTATTTCACTGTTTCATGTTTTAAATAAAAACACAATTGAAGTTTCAATACTATTTATTATAAATTGTAATTAACATCGACAGAATTACATTTAGGCTGCAGTTAATGAGCCGACATCTTTTATTCTGAATCGGAAATCAAGTACACTTAAAAGAGAATACACAAAGACCAAAGAGTAATACCTCTAAACATGGACTTCACTATATACATATATCAACATCCCCTCTCTTTTACAAAATTGAAAATTTTAACTTTCCAAAATACAACTTTAACATTTTCCTTTCAAGTCTAACAAAATATACACCAAAACCTAATCATAAGACAACCGCTTTGGATTTCTTATCAATCTACCCTTTCGGCTTACACAACCATCGAAACTTTTAACAATTTGTTCTTCTGATGAAATTCTAGGAGTTAGGCCTACTGGTCTTTGAAACAACACTGGACTACTTTGCGGAGAAATAAGGCTATTACCATTAGTACCTGACAAACTGATTTGTGAATCTGACTTAGGACTTGTTTCAGGCATTATGGTTTCATTACCTGTATCATTAGACAAATCTGGCCTAATCATCTTCCTATTTCTTACAAACATTTTATCTTTCTCATCAGACAAAACATAGGATCTGGGGATTCTATTTTTTTCTACAACTTTTCCTGCTGTCCAAGGTGAATCAACAGTTTTCTTAAAATACACTTTGTCTCCTACATTTAAAGAGGGTAACTCTTTGCTATTTCTATCATAGTACTTTTTAATACAATCTTTTCTCTTGTCTGACAAAATTTTGTTAGGTTTTGTTACTTTAGGCTGCAAACTACTTTTAGACAGTGGCAATAGGCCATTGAGTTTTCTACTAAACATTAACTCTGCTGGTGAAGGTTGATATTGTTTACTAGTGATACGATAACTTAACAATGCAAGATACACATCAGACTTGGATTCTTTTGTTTTCTTCAGTAAGTTTTTCGCTATTTTGACACCTGACTCAGCTTGACCATTAGATTGAGAGTGTTTTGGACTAACTATCACTAGCTTAAAATCGTACAACACAGAAAACTCGTGAAAAGCGTTAGAAGTGAATTGACTTCCTGAATCAACTACTAAAGTAACAGGAATTCCATGGCGAGCAAATATTGATTTGCATTTCTCGATTACAGTTTTTGAAGTAATGTCTGACAAAGATACTAACTCAATATATTTAGAATAATAGTCCATTAGTACAAGAAAATATTGGTTATCAAACTCAAAAATGTCACCTGACACTTTATGCCAAGGCAAATCTGGTACATCATGAAACAACAACGGTTCTTTTGCATTCATAGGCTTAAACTTAGCACAAACACTACATTTATTTACAAAACTTTCAATGTCCTTATGTAAGGTGGGCCAATACAATAAATTGCGTGCCCTAATCTCACATGTTTGTTTTCCTACATGGCCACAATGCAAACTTTCAAGCATCATTTTATGAAGTGAACTAGGTACAACAATAGATTGATTTTTGAAAACAAGATCATCTACAACATGAAGATCATGTTTAATACTCCAAAATGGTAAAACCATATTACTGACTTCAGGCTTTTGAGGCCAACCTTTAGATATATACATCTTTAAAATACCTAGACATTCCTCTGAACTGGTTTTTTCTCTTAGCAGGTTTAGTTTACTTTCAGACACGGGAAGATAAGATTTTAACATATTTACCTCACAAATGATGTCCTCATCTAAAACATCAATATCTTCTTTACCTTCTACTGGAAGTGCTGCACGTGACAGTGTATCAGCTATATACATCAATTTACCTGGCTTGTATACAACAATTAAGTCATAGCGTTGAACTTTTAGCATCATTCGCTGTAATCTTAAAGGAGCAGCAGTAATGGGCTTCCTAAACAAACATTCTAAGGGTTTGTGATCAGTTTCAACAGTTACTTTCCTAGAGAAAATAAATTGGTGAAATCTAGTGCAACCAAAAACTATGGCTAGCATTTCTCGTTCTATCTGACAATAATTTGACTGAGTCTTAGTGAGCGCTCTAGACGCATACGCAATTGGATTATCACCACATAACAATACAGCACCTAAACCAGTTGAGGAACAATCTACAGACAATGTTATTGGCTTACTTGGGTCATAATATGATAAAACAGGAGGAGATACTAACAAAGACTTTAAAGTCAAAAATGCATTTTGTTGTTCGGCATTCCATTGAAATAAAACATCTTTATGTGAAAGAACTCGCAAAGGAGATGTTACAGTCGAATAATTTGGAATAAACTTTGATAAGTAATTGGTAACTCCTAAAAATCTTTCCAAATCTTTACGATCTTTAGGTATTGGCATCTCCTGTACAGCTTTAAGCTTAGAAGGATCCGGAGTTAAACCATACTCAGTAAACCGATGACCCAAAAACAAAACTTCACTCTCAGCAAATTTACATTTCCTAGAGTTAAACTTAATATTAAAATCCTTAGCTCTTTTTAATACTTCCTTTAATCTTAAATCATGTGTTTGTTTATCAGGAGCACCTATGCAAATGTCATCTATGTAGGTGACTACACCATCAATACCTTCAAATATTTGAGATACAGTAGAATGAAATATATCCGGTGCACTTGAGATACCATATGGCAAACGAAGGTATCTATATCTACCAAAAGGTGTATTAAACGTACACAACTTGCTACTAATATTATCCAACTTAAGCATCCAAAATGCACTGCTTGCATCAAGAGTTGAAAATATCTTACAATTATTAAACTTTGATGACACTTCATCTATAGTTGGCATTTGACAGTGTGTTCTTTGTATATACTTATTCAGGTTTCTTGGATCTAATACTACCTTTAGTCCAGAATTTTTTTTGTTTATCAAAACTAAACTGTGAACCCATTCTGTAGGTTCATTTTCTTTTACAATAATTCCATTAGCTTCCATTAATTCAAGTTCATTTTTCAAAGGATTTAACAAAGCGAATGGTACTCTACGACATGGTTCAATAATAGGCTTAGCATCTTCACTTAATGACAAATGAACTGTTGTAGGAATGTTACCAATACTACCATCAAAAAGTGAGCTATATTCATTCAAAATGCTACTAACAGAATGTACACTTTCATTAGGCCTATGCATATTCTGACCTAGAACAATATTATTTACACTTTGGTTCTTAACATCAGACAATACCTGACCGTTGTAGGCTGTTATAAGACCTAACACGCGACAAGAATTTAAGCCTAAAATTGGCGAACATTTCACATCAACTATTACAAAAGTAATACAGAACATTTTCCTGTTGAAAGAGCAATCTAAATCTACAATACCTAGTACCGGTATTTTTTCACCAGTTAGTGTACTAAGATTTATATTCGAGGTGCGTATTAATGCCTTTGATAGGCCTAGCCTATTAAACAAATCAATTGGGATGATATTTGTCTGAGCACCTGTATCTATTTTAAATGAGATTGTGTGTTCCCTAATGTTCAAATTCTCTAGCCATTCATTAGCCCTGGATTTACACATGTAATTTTTAGGAACAGAATCATTAACTGAACATATATTACTGAATAAAAAGTTTTTGTCAATCACGTAATTAGATATAGATTCAGACGTGAGCGATACCGTATCAATTGAAAAATATTCTTGTGCACAAGTACTTTTAGAAGAACTGTCTTGCCTACCTTGCCTTATAGCTACATCACTCGAATTAGAATCTAAACTTAGGCCTACTTCACAAACCTTTTTGGCTGATTTGCATACACTGGCAAAGTGGTTGTTTTTACCGCACTTATAGCACACTAAGCCATACGCAGAGCACTTGTTAATACCGTGATTTTTCCCACAATTACGGCAGTTTGAAATAAACTTCTTAGCACTTGTACTTTTGTTAGGCCTACCTGTCCCAGTTGATTTCTGCTGTGATGGTGGATGAAATTTGTTCCGTTGGTCCTGATGAACCTGTTTCTGTCTGAACGTTTGTGGTTGTTGGTAACCCCTCTCTCGTTGCTTATGGACGTTTACTGTATGGACATTATGTTCTGCTTCAAGTTCTCTGATGTGTTGTTTAGACAGTTCAGCAGCTTTACAGATTGCTAAAGTCTTCTCCAAGTTAATCTCCGGCTCTCTCAATAATCGTTCCCTGACATTCTGGTTTTGAGAGTTAAGCCCTGATATTAAGACATCGCAAACAAGACTTTCGCGGACAGAGTCAAATTCACAAGCGAGGCTCAAGTTAACTAAGTCTGTATAGAAACTATCGATGGATTCAGATGGCAGCTGTTTCCTATTTAGAAATTTATGTCTCAGAACCGTGAGGTTTTTCTTAGGCGAGAAATGGTTTTCAAATTTACTTACCACCACGTCGTACTTTTTTGCATCTTCGGATGAGAGGTTAAACGAATTGAAAATGTCTATGCATTTGTCACCCAAATTATGTAGTAGTAGAGCAACCTTCCTAGCGTCATTTTCAGAATTTAGGTTAGAAGCCAAGAGATAAATCTCAAATTTCTGATACCAGTGCTTCCAATTTTCGGCTAAATTGCCCTCGAAATTAAAATTCTGAAGATTGCATGGAACCATTGTGAAATTTTCAGTTTTTCTAGACACAGTCCTTTGTTCAGTTTGTTGAAGCACGTTTTCATCTTCCGACTCACTCATTGTTATAACACATTTTTATGTTAATTTATTACTCACGCACTTGAATTTATTTGTATCCCACTTATAAGACACCATGTTTCATGTTTTAAATAAAAACACAATTGAAGTTTCAATACTATTTATTATAAATTGTAATTAACATCGACAGAATTACATTTAGGCTGCAGTTAATGAGCCGACATCTTTTATTCTGAATCGGAAATCAAGTACACTTAAAAGAGAATACACAAAGACCAAAGAGTAATACCTCTAAACATGGACTTCACTATATACATATATCAACATTCACCTCTAAAGGGAGATGCAGAAAGTTTTATCTCAGCTGATAAAACAAATCAAGTGGCGTTAAGTTCAGACACGTGAACGTTTTTAATTTGTATTCCGAGCGTTCATAGAGGGAGGGATGCTCCCGCCTGGGCCCTATCATGTCAACAGCTGACTGCTGTAAAAATATGATCATGCGTACAACTTTCCATAGCGTAATTTTGTTTTATTCGTTGTGCTATATTGTCCACAAAGTTTATCTATGAGGAACTTAACACTGCTCCTGCCATCGCTTATTAAGTATAATAAAAACTACATTGAAGTCTGTATGATATTGCGTGTTTTAAGGACGAAATGCACGTTTAAATTTATTTTTTTCGGGGTCCAAGAGGGGGGCTTTAGCTTCTGTAGCCCCCCCCCCCTTGGAACCGCCACTGTAAGTCTTATAGTTTGGTTGTTTTATGGATAATTTTGGAAAAAACTTGGCAAATTCATTTATTTTATACTAAGCTATGAACATTTTATCAAACATCGACTTTATTAGTCTCCCTGTAGCAGCAAACATAGGTACTCGTTAAATTAACGATAATGATAGAACAACCTAATGTTATTTAAATAGATTAAAGTGAAAATCAAATCAGGCAAATGATAATTAAATGGAAATTGCTTAGTCTGCAGGTCTGCTGCGGCAGGGGTATTTTTTATCTAGGGCAGAATTTAATTGTCGATTTAAGTTTTACTGGGATTGTTGGTGTTGAAATAATCTTAATTTAACCATATTTACTGTACCTATACCAATGATGGAGTCGTTCTAGTATTTTTATGTGTTGGCGGTCTGGCGGTCACAAAATGTCAAATTAGGGCAGGTAACAACAATCCTGAAAACAATTTTATCTACTCCAGGTAGATAGTCAGGATCTAGCACTAGTTTTGGTAAAAAAACTTAAACTTCTAAAAATAAGACAAGATCTTTTGTATATTAGAAAAGTAAACCGTGATAGTTATAAGGATCGATGCAATTCCTAACCATTTTAATCCTACCAAAGACAAGGTGGTTCTAGTCAAACAGTTGAACATCTCTAATTTCAGTATAGTTTGAATTTTACAATTTTGAAGCTTCTTAGGACAAACTGTACAGTATTTCCGCTTTCTGCTCAAAACTTATAGTTTGTTAGTACGGGTAATTTTCCTACTCTACATCAAGTTGGCAGCATTGTTTTCTAATTTTCCTTCTCAGTTGGTAGCATTGTTTCCTCCCGTGACACGGACCTGTGCCGTGCTGATAGCGTATCAGCTGCTGAGGCTGACCCGGCCGCGTTTCATAACCACACGTTCCTTTTAATTGTGAAACACATTTATTTGTTTTCCTGCGTATTATATTGTTGCAAGCTGCAAAATGGTGCGAGACAAAAACATCAATTGAAAACTCCTCAAGCCAGTATAGCATGAAAAATTGGAAACTCCTCAAGCCAGTATAGCATGGTGTAATAGATACATGGGAGAGAAAGTTTAATTTACTTGTTATTAGTATTGAACTGTATATTTTTTACATTAACTGAATTGTTTTCGCTTAAATTTCCCTTGATATAAAACCACTATGCTATTGCAATATGATTGGACGTCTCATTTGTGGTTATGAATATGCTAAATGAAACGTAAGCCTACATCTACCTTTTACGTAAGGATTTTACATAACAGTTTTTACATAAAAAGTAGGCCCTACATACGAAACTGTGTAAAAAACCTTCATTGCAAACTGGTGACCTAGAAACCCAACAGCTAGAACTTCATGCAAAGGGACTTCTGAAGATGTAGAGTGAAATTAGAATTTTTCCAACTGATTGTCTCTAAACCATGAAACGAATTTATTCAGTCTAACTAACCTAGACATCTCAAATTGTGTTAATATTTCTTAATATGAAAGCCATATGTGGCCGACTTAGTTTCCCTATTGCCTTTTTAATAAATAGGCATTTTTGGGACTTTTAGCTCAAATATTAAATAAAACAAAGGCCTAAATGAATCATACTTTTAACTGCCCAAGGCGAATTAAATGTATGCTTCGGACACTATAGATTGTAGTAATATTAACGTTTTACAAGATTTAGATTTATCTTGGTGTTGTAAGCCTGCGATGATTACACAGCCTGACAGATATTCTTAGCCGATCACAGGTCGAGGTTATCAGTGTTGTCGGTCAGCTTTTTCCGGGTGTTTTCATCCGATTAAATTAACACGAGTTCTCAGTAATCGCTGGGTTGAAAATAATTAATTGGTTGGAGAAATACAGCGACATTCTTTTGAGTAAGAATGGTAAACCCAGTATTTGCTTGGTATTTCTAGTTTACGAAATCAAAGTGTCCAAATACATATGTGCCGGTACACTACAGTGTTTCGAGCGTCGTAACAGTTTATTTTGGGTTGTTGGGACACAAAACATAAAACAAAATATCTGGATCAATAGCAACTCAAGGAAAAAATATCGAAATTTATTTTGTATGTCGCCAGGCACTACTGTAAAACCTATCCTACATCAGGTACCTACTTTGGGAAGACCGTAAGGCTAGATCCATCAACAAAGAATACACTTTTAACAGACGCCAAAATCATCTTTACGAAATTACCATTACATCATACTAAACAGAAACAGGTACTTTTCCATCCGTTTTGATAGGCTGGAAAGTTTCCCTTTGCCGTGCCTACACACGGAAAAGTAACGTTACCTATGTACTTTTACCGTACACTGCACGGTAAAAACCTTTTACCGTGCACTAGTCAGCTGATGGAATAAACAGTTAACTGCAACTGCCTATTTTATTTTCTGTAATATAAAAATATATTAATTAATGTCATGTCCTAAATAAATTGTGTTAAGCGTTTAAAAAGGACTAATTATTCCGTGTATTATGATGTAAAATATCGTACGTTACTCGCCCGGTAAGTTTTACCGTACTCGCACGAAAATCCCGCACTCGGCTAACACCACTTACCGAGCTAGTAACGTAATATATTATTAATCAATCATAAATGATCTACTACTTTCAAAAATGCATACGGGTTGGGTTGTTAAGGTATGACTAAACACCAATTTTTAACATCGCACCACAATATTTGGCAATGCTTTTCTATTTCGTCCCTAATGAAACAACTTATAGATACACTTTTCATACGCTCTATTAAAAATAATGATGTAATACATTGAGGAACTACATTTTTGTAGTGTTTTTATATACAAAGTACATGCGTAGTGCAACATGAGAAGATTGCTAGAGATCTCAAGGTTTGGGATCACATCTGGACGTTTCCTAAAAAAACACATAAAATTGACAACTGCGTAAAAAATATAAAAGGGGTTTAAGAACAACGCAATTTCAGAGTAACATAATTTTTGAAGTACGTTGTACACCATAATTATTTTCAGTGCCTTTGTAAAACGACAAAACTGCTGAGTAAGTATCATGCGAGTAAACGGGACTGGTTGACATTTAATCTAATCTTGCGGCTGTGGAATTGTTTAGGTTCCAGAGTCAACGTTTACAAACATGACGTAGTCCTACATTGTTCTTTTACAAATCAATATTGAATAAAAGTTCAGAGGACGTTTCCTCGAACGTCTTTTTAACTAACTAAAAAACTCCATCTTGTATTTCATTTTCTTGCGTGTCATTTAATGGAAAACGAAATGTTTAAACTACTAACTCTAACACCTGTGAAGACTCCAAATTCTTACTAAACGCTAAGAAATATAACCCTCAATAGTTCAACCTGAATACAGTGGTCTTACATATTTAAGCTAATTAAAATAAACAGTGACCAACACAAAGAAATATTAAAGCTTGGCTGGGCAAATAGTAATTGAAACCTATTGGCTATTGGAGTATGTTTAAGCCAAGCACGTATTTACGTATAAACAATAATCTAATTGATACTTTTATGTCGAGAATAATTTTGTCAAATACGTGTTTTAAACGGTGCTGATGATACCCGTCGAAACACTCTAAGACATTTGGCCAGGGCTGTAGTTAGTCATCGAATATATTTGATCCCTGTTGGTAAGTTTATTTATCGTAAAGATTCAGTAGTTGAAAATACCACTGAGGCTGCTCTATGGGATGGAAACATTTTTCTGCCTTATATATAACACTTTATGGAACGAGTCACATACTGTACTATCAGCTGGCGTTTGGCTATTCAACACATACCGTACTATAAATACTTAACACCATCGCATTTTCTGTTATCGTATAGGGATGTTGAACTAAAATAGGCAAATGAGTGTTCAAACTAAATAATTCTAATCCGCCTATATTTACGTAAATGTGATATGACAACTTTCTGGACACTAATCTGTAATTTACTTTACGCCACACTACATTATTTTAACGAACTTTCCACGCAAGGATTTAGCCCAGAAAACAGCTGTTTGCCGTCAGCTTATTCAAATGGGGTTTCATTGCGTACTACTGTACTGTAATGAGTTTTGCCGGACACCAATCAGCTGATTATACTATATTTAGGTAGCAATGAATGGTTATAAACAAAAACATAACCTCTAATGACTAGTGATTTTTAGTCCATGTTCTGTGGCATGTCGGTGAAAATATATTAGGATTTGTACAAATTTAGTAGTATGGCGTAAACTATCGTACGTAACTCGTCCAAAATGTGTGTACCGGACTCGTATGGTAATCCCGTACTCGACTTCGTCTCGCACGGGAACGACCACACTCGTCCGGTAAACACTTATTTTCAGGACTAGTAACGTAATATACTATTACATCATACTACACAGAAACGTGTACTTTTCCATCCGTATATGCTGGAAAGTTTTCCTTTGCCGTGCCTACTCACGGAAAAGTAACGAAATGTATTTTAACGTGCACTTAGTCAGCTCGAGAAATAAACAAATAATTTCAACGGCCTATTTTATCTTCTGAAACATAAAAATATGATGTTAGTCATAAATAAATTGTGTTATGAGTTTAAAATGTACTAGTTTTTCTGTGTATGATGTAAAGTATCGTACGTTACTGGCCCGGTAAGCTTTACTGCACTCGCACGAAAATCCCGCACTCGACTACACCTCGCGCGGGAACCATCGTGCTCGCACGGTAAAACACCACTTATAATGGTTGGACGATTAACAATGCTGACGTCTTAAAGAAACAATCATAACTCTATCACCTCAACATTCCTTATATTACCCAAACATATGCAAAAGGGAAGCTATGTAATATAGGCTCTACCTAAGGCCATCTTTACGTTTCTGAACAAAGGGATTTTTAATCTAAACGTAATTATAACGAAGAGATTGTATACAATTTTATTAAGTTAAATTTTACGTCGTCAACTAAATATTATGTTCTGCCAACTTATTTATTTTTAATTTTCCCCGGAGATCCAGAAACATGGTTGCCGGCTCGTACTACGTATTTTATTTACTCGTTTTCGTCGATAATGTTGGCAACCCGAGAATCTTTTGGTGATTCATGCTTATGACTTTGATTTTAAACAAATAAACAATCCCCCACCACTACAGGCGCCTCCCCCTTCCACTTGCAACAGTTTCAAAGGTTAAGCTGATGAGGCGTAAGCGTAAAGATTGTCCAAAATAAGGTACTTTGGAATTCGTTTGTCAATACTTACATAATGCTGATTAAAATTATAAAGGTATAAATTTAATAGGCTACTTATATCATTATTATTATCAATTGAGATAGAGACGTCACCTAGATGCCGATTTTAGCCCAAATATTAGTGAAGTATGAGTGTAGGATGGAGTGATCAGATGAGGTGTAGCTTTGTTACTGACTAAGATCAGCTAATATAATGCTAATCATAAGCCAGGATCATTATTTAAAGCACAATGATCAGGGACAGCATGACAGCTGGGTCCAGTTTCAAACCATGAACAATCTACTGACTTTTCTTTTTCTCTTAATCTAACCGGCAACCTTTTGATTGTTAGGCAAGTAGGCAAGCAGTATAACAACTCAGCTACCCAGCCAGTCAATAACCTATTGAATTCGAAGTACTGTTTAGGAGTATTGGAAATGATTGTTTATATGAAAACTATCCCCAACGGATTATATACGCGTACAGCTAGACTCACACACAAATTAACACTGTGCCTTCTCCTATACTTTATTCGTTCTATAAGTTAATAATACAGTACCTTCAAGTCTTTATATAAACCATATATTTGTATATGCTAGATTGTTCATTAAAACTTTACAACCCACAGCTCATAGCCCCCATGTAAGCCCCATAAATGCCCATAGTCCCATTTAGCCTTAAGAAAAACCCGGGCTGAATCCCAAATCTTTCCATAACCAACGAGTGTTTTGCAATAATACATTTCATACAGTATAACTTGTTTATGCTCTACGCTATCGCTTACCTTGCAAAGGGCCGCCCACGACCACCTGCGCGTTCTCGACGATGACGGAGGCAGTGGCGGCCGCTGCCGTCATAATATCGACATCGTCGTCCATCGTCGATCAAGGTTTGGTCATCTGCAGACGATGGACACTGGCTCTCTCACTATCAGCTGACTGATGGCGGGTGGGCATGCGCGCGCAACTAACAACTAACCTTATCACCCGCACAGTGAGACAACAATCACCGTGTGTTCTGATAAAGTTATCGGGTGATTCGGTGCTGGATTTGGTTTGGTATACGCGTACATCCCCATGTAATTTTAAAGGAATGTTGGAGGTTTAATTTTGGAGTTGAGAGAAAACTTGAAGGTTGAAGGTATTTTCAAGAAGAGGATTGCCATTATTAAAACTTACAAATACAAAGGTGAAGCGAAGAAAATGGTCTGATTTTACCTAACACTTGCGAAAGGGAATTTAATTATAGCGGCCCTCTTCCTGAAAATACCCAGGTTTGGTCTCACAATTTTCATAAATATTCTGTCGTGCACACTTTTTGACTATTGTCGGGACCACGTAAGTTTGCAGTTGAGGGAGGAGCCTATTTACCATATGGTTTTGAATGAACCAATGAGAACCGTGCGCTGTTGCCAAATCTGTTAATACAAGCTGATTTTAATATACTGCTTAGTATATTTTAATTAGTGTTGTCAACGGGCGATGTGGCAACGTCGCACTAGCCTTGTCTTGTGATTGGCTGCCACCAACTGCAAACTTACGTGGTCCCGACAATAGGTAACTATAGGAATGGATGAGTTCCGGCTTCCGGGGCCCCAGCTACTCAGGTTGTGGGTTGTAGATTTTACGATTATAGGTTCATAAAAGCTGACCCAAATATTTAACGTTAATATATAAGGTCAAATATTTAAAACCCTCTACTTAGACAACCAGTGGCGGCTCCAAGGGGGGCTATAGGGGCTAAAGATTTCCTCTCATTGGGCCAGGGAAATATAAATTTAACCATACACTTTGTCATAAAAACGTGACAGGGGTTTATGGACACAGTTCAGCACGTTAAAATGGCTTTAAACGTCGCCAAACGGCTTTAAAAATAACAAACTTTCTGGGCGAGGACTCCGAACACCCACCGTTCAACTCACCTCCATGACAAGATCCTAGAACCGAGACTGTAGACGACATACCCTTTTAGACTGACGTTACGATGGTGTGTACTACTTCTACCTTGTTTAAGTGTTGGTGAAATACAATACTATATATATACCTGCAGGTTAATTGGAAATAAATGATAAGTATATAGGCCTTAATAAATCTCCAACCAATGTGATGGATTGTATTATTCACTCAGGTGGATGTACAGAAAAATAACAATAACCCTACCGCAGCAAACCTGGTAACAAAGCGAATTTCCAATTGCCTGATTGGATTTTCACTTTATTATTTCCGGCTGATTTCCTAATAACAATAGATTTTACGAGCACTTAGGTTTGCTGCTACAGGGAGGTTAATAAAAGGGGTGTGTTTCTTTTATAAAAATGTTTCTTCATAGTATTGCCAAACGGCTAGATCATTGTACAAAAAATATAAACTAATCACACACTTTTCAAAAAAAGTTCTATATTTCGGCATTAGCCTTTTTTAGGAATATAATAATGTAACTTATAAAAATACAATAGCCTAGTATAAAATAAATAAATATGCCAAGTTTGATATAAATACTCGTATATCCATAAACAAGCAAACTAAAAAAATAATTTACTTGCCCTCCATAAGAATGACATACCAATGGTAACTTTGAATTTGCATTTTTTTTTATTTTCTCCGTAACAGGTCCGATTATGCTGGTCCGACATGTTCCGATCATGCTCGTTCGTGAACTCGTTCGAATACACGTAGGTTTACACGTTTGTACCAAATTTTATTAAAATTGGTCGAGTTTTACTAAAACCGTATCGTGCTAATAATAATCATGAACGACGTGAGCCATACTCCAGGGAATGTTGTTATGGGTAAAAATACATAGAAATTAATTCAAGAATAACATTTTTTTCAAAAATCGCTTCGTCTGCCCTTTTGTATTTTTAACATAAACATTTTTATCTTTACATTTTTCCAACCAATATTTATAACACTTTGTATCTATGTTAAGGTAGACTGGACCAGTGTTAGAAAGAAAATTGTCTTGGTCCAATTCAAAATTTAAAAACGGCAGTCATTTAAATGTTTTGAATTTAAATTACTAAAAGATGGATGATACTGTAAAAAAATGTAGATAACAATTTTATTTAGCATTTAAAATGCACTATCAAATGGCACCAAGTTCAAAAAGATCTAATAGGAAATAACTAAAATATCAAATGAGGAAGAATAAGGCTAAGCTAGTCAGGTTTGTCTTATTAATCAACCAATAATAAATCGTGATATTTCGGTTATTTTTTACTAAATCTTGTTGACCTTGGTGTCGTTTAATATAACTTTAAATGCTAAATAAAGGTGTTGATTTTTTTCATGTAACAGCCATTAATTTGTAACATAAATATAAAAAATTAAATGGCCGCCTTTATGTTTGGAACTTTGAATTGGGTCACTGAGAAGCAAAATATTTTGCTTATCTGTGGTTGGATTAAGAAAACTTTTTTCTAACATGGGTCTCTTCTACTTTAAACATACATACCAAGTATCATACAGATCGGTTGGAATAATCCAAAGAAATACAAGATTATATGAAAAATACAAAATGGCGGATAACTGTTCAACGAAGCGATTTGGGGAAAAATATTATTCCTGATTTTCTCTATGTTTTGACCCATAGAACCATTACCCTGAGTTTGGCTGTTTACTTACGGGGCACACTGTATGAATTTGGACGTATGGCCATAGATGAAGAAATATAATAATTATATACCTTATTTATTTATTTATTTATTCCAACGAGAAACCCATTACATTGAAAAATTACCAAGAAATAACAAACCTTCATCCATTCCTTTTACCTACATCCATATTTACCTTCATTCATATTTACCTATATTCATATTTATTTATTTATCATTCATATTTACCTTCATCCATGGTATGGTGTTTTTGGCATTTGGAAACATCAAAACGAAAAGTAAATCGGTCCCGGGTCTAGGTCTTACCATGAGATCTACGGTAATAGCGTATTCCCAATATGGGAAATTAGCAAATGAATTATAGACAATGCAATGATTATCGACATTTTACAATCTGTACGTCATAGTTTACTTTATTTTCTTCACCTTATCAAGATCCTCCTTCTCTGCACCAGACTAGAGTACTATATTCAGTTAGTATATTCTGGTACTGTATTCAAACTATTGTCGCTCACGGGTCGGTGATAAAGAATACGAGAAAGTACGTTGTACAATAAGTTTTAGTTCATATTCGCCGATTTTTAAGAATAAGGCCGATTTTGACTCAATAATATTAACCTGAAATAGTGGAAACCGCACGATTAAGCTTGTAGTATTTTTCCACAGCGAAGTTTAAACGTAGCCTAAATGATATTTTCGAAACGAAAGTGTTAGACGGGTTATTTTACATTGATTTCTACGGGAATTTCGGGTCAGATTTAACACGGTATATAGGCTGTGGTCTAAACTTGAACAGTGTCCTCAATACTTTTGCTGCAACCCTCATTGCATAGCAGTTCAAAATATTCTGATTTAAAATATGCAAGCGTTCATTATTTGAAAAAAATACAATATCACAATAATTATTTATTTTTAAATCATTTTTTTCCCAGTAAATTGTTTTAGACTTGATAATATGGTAATATGGTCATATTTTCATCTTAAATGTTGAAGTTATGTGCTTCTTAAAAATATACGTGCATTCAAAATAGTTGAAAATATAATTTTCATCATACTGTCCGGAAAGCAGCCGTTTTTAGTTCTCTAAATCATCAGCAAAATAATCGTTTTCAGGTCACTTCAAATAGGGAACAGAAAATAGTTGTAAAATATAATATCTCATAGAAAATAGATCATACCATTGACTACAAGAATCTGTTGCGCACTGTACGTATCCATAAAAGTATGGTATACATACAGTATAGAAATACATCTATTATTTTATCACCGAAATTATTTCAGAAGCTGGGATCGAATGATCAACTAGTAGCATTATGTAATTAATTGTATAAAATTGTACTACCAACAAGTGTCAACACATTGCATTTCAAACCTTCACCCAATGTCATTCTGATTTTCGCATCCATTCAAACAAATGTTGAACTGTACCTACAGAATTTCATAAAAGTCGTTGTAAATAATGGGTATCGTGCATAGCTAATGGCTATTTTAAATATTTGCTCAAACTGTGGATTTTGCTGTACCACCTTGAGAATTTTAACTGGGTGGGGTGTCATACTGCTATTAAGTATTAAACTACATTACTGCATATCAAAACTCACACATGGCTCGAGTTTTGACATAAAACAACGCGTTACCTTACTACTAAAATGCACACTTAGATAATCCTGGATAAAAGTTTGAAGACATTTTAATAATCTATATTAATTTGAAATTGAATTACGTACACCTTTCATTGTAGTTTAAATATCCAAGAGCTTCCCGCTCTGATAACTTACTTGTTCAGTGCTGCGACCTAGCGAATTTCGTTTGAACCTGCCAGACCGTACCATTGACTATACCGTGGGATCGACATCCCAAGTTATCGAAACTGAAACAGTTGCATATAGTCGACATCCTAAATAACCGATAGTGTTGGTCATATGTTGACTGTTACATGCAAATGTCGTTTATTTGGGATGTTTGTCAAATGCGACAATTGTGTAAGATTCGCAAAATAAATATAATCAAATATTTAAAAAAATAAAAACTAAAATCTTATCAATGTTCTTACTTCTTACAGTACTGCTTTCATTCGGATTTTGTTGGAATCTTTGTACTGTAATGTCGCTTATTAAGACTTACATAATTTTAAGCGTACTGATGTCAAAGTGTTCGTTTGATTTCTCAAATCCGTATTTTTAAACGTTTCCTTAATGGGATACGGAAAGGGGAAAAAATATATTGAATTCAGTATAATCATACTGCCATGTTGTAGACAATATGGCTGTTTTTGTCAAACTAAATAACCTTAATTATTGCAGGGATTTGTTTAAATCTTAATTTTGACATTCGGTCACCAAGTTCCGTTAAAATAAGAAGTGATAACATGATCCATTAATTGTTTTAACGTAAACATAATGAAAATGATATAAAGTAAAAGAAAATTGGGGTTAATCTTTTTTTAATCTAAAATAGTTTTGAATTAGTAGTTGAATCCGTATACTAAATAATTTAGAAAGAATTTTTTTCGGAATAAGTAGCTCCGATGCCAATCGAAATTGCCTTATTATACCTATACACAAAATGTGTATATTGGAATTATTAATTATTTTCCAATAATATTTTTACGTTGAAAAATGAATGTTGATGATCTTGGCTAATATTACGATCTATACCACATAACCGAGTGGATGCTGATAAAACAGTGGAGCTGACGCGGACGTAGGGAAATACATTTTCCCTCCAAGGATTGTGCCATACCGATAAAATAATAATACTTGCATGAATATGAATTGTATGTCATGTGCGTAAAAATGTCTAGTGGGAATATATTTTGTGTATTTTATTTGTTTTCACTCATAAAATATAACTTCTTCATATATTAAAAGAAAATTTAACCACACTTTCCCAATACTGTAAAACTAAAATCTATATACACAATTCTATATGTGATAAAAAATAATGTGTTTCACTACTAAAGTTGTTTCTAGACACCTACGGTATTTCAAAATCTGACCAGAACATTTGTATTAGATAATCAGTTTTTTCACGTGTTTTACAGTTTAAAATTATATTTTATTAACTATTATTATCCATTATTTGCTGTATATTGAAATATAAGGAAACCAACGGGAAACCCTGAATCCAGTGTTGGCCAGCCTGCTGTGGAGAATTCGAATGATGCGATTGGTCGGCCGCCTTGCGACTTGCGTCTGCTCCGTCAAACATACTGACTGTCAGAGTTTCATTTCTCATTCTCACAACACAACACTAACTACACTTGACTTGACTGGGCACGTCGACAGCATACAAAATTACAAGTGTTAGAGTTGTGTTTTCGTTGTTGGTGATAATCAGTGTTTTATTTAGTAATGACATAGCCTGTCCTTCTTGTAATTTGTTGTGCTACTCGAAAATCATTCATAATGCCAGTTATTTTACTAGAAAGGCTGCCTCTTCCTAGCCTTAAAGCCTATACGGTTATCAGTGCTGTGGTGTTATCGTGTTCGGTATATTATGCTGTTCATGTGACAAGTGATCCAAGCTGGAAGAGCAATTCTACATCTTCAGTGAATATAGAAACCCTTGAGACTGTAAAAAATGATTCATATGATGTTGTTTTAGGACTGTCAAGAAAACTGTCAACTCTTGGGGTTTTTATAAAAAATATAGTGTCATTCATGATTCAGGAGCCTCTTTGCATTTGGGTAAGTAATGAAAATGAACTAATTTAATGCATAAATATTGCCTCTGTAAGGTGGCAGAATATGTTTTGTTGGATAGAAATAGGCCATGACAGTAGGACTATGTCCTACTTAGGCAACAGTAATTGGATACTGAAGGAATCAAGGAAGGCCCAGTCTTAAAAAGTAAATTAGCATAATGTACTTCCTTTCCTTGGAAGCTTTTTGTAATCAATGACCATTTATTCTGGTTACAAGCTATTGACATCTTCTGTCTATCTCACTAGGTTAAGCATAGTTAAAAATTAGGCTGAATTGCATTAACATAGGCCTACTAAGCTGAGATCAATGTTTTGGTTTGATCAAAGAGCTTATATCATGAGTAAATTTTTACATCACGGACACATAGGATTTTTAAGTAATTTTGACACATTATAAAATAAGACAGGTACTGTACCTACCGTACCGGTACACTGTTCTGCGACGGTTAGGTTCATTTAGTACAGTTTGGTCTATACAGGGTTAGGCAAAAGTCTGGAACCCCCCCATTAACTTTAAAACGAATCACGCCAAGGAAACTAAACTGAGCACACCTTTATATGAAATGAAAATGCACTTTTTGGTCAGTATAAAAATTTTTTCCGGGACCCCAAAATGGGGGATTTTGGGGGCAACTCAAAAATTTCAAATGTTAAGCCCCATCGAGTGACACCTCATTTTGAAGGTCTTGATTTAAGAAAACAAACAACGCAAACTAGAGGTCCCTATCTTAACCCAGTCAAAAATGGCGGTCACTTGAAATTTCAAAAAAAGCAATTTGGAAATTTGAATAAAAAGTAATAACCCCCCTTCTAAGTTTTTTCTAATGTTAATTACAAAGATATCCTTTTGGTGGTTGTGCAACCTTCACAGGTACTTTATTATTGTCATTTCAAAAATTTTGAATTTGCACCGAAAATGGGGGATTTTGGGGGCAACTCAAAAATGTCCAATTTTAAGCCCCATCGAGTGTCACCTCATTTTGAAGATTTTGATTTAAGAAAACAAATTGTGCAAACCAAACTTTGTCATCTACTTCCAGAGTAATTTTATTAGTTCACTTACAATTATTGTACATTGAGGAAAACCAGCCGCATTACTCGAAAAACCCACATTGGAAAACAATAACTCTTGAGGGCAACTTTCACCGGCTTTGACATTCTAGGACCACAACCTTATCAGTAACTATCAGACTGGCATTTGGGTGAGACTAACCACTAGCCAATATGGTATGTTTCATAATTTTACTGTAAAATGGAGCTGAGTGAACAAGAGCGGATCACTATACTAATTATGCGAGGATATGGTGACAGAATCAGAAGTTATGTACAGGTAAAAAACTTATTTAATGATTCTTTTCCTAATCGTAACCCTATTTCAAAATCAGTAGTAATAAAAACTGTTCAACGTTTTGAAGAGACAGGCAGTGTCAAGGACCGTCCCAGATCAGGAAGACCGAAAACTGCTACAAACGAAGAAAAGTCATTGGATGTTTTGCAATCTGTTGTAGAAAATCCCCATGTCTCAACAAATGTTGTTGGCCTAAGTGTAGAGATCTCCCAAAGATCAGTGCGTAGAGTTTTACACGACAGCGGTTTTAAAGCATACAAACTTCATTTAGTTCAGGAACTATCTGAGGATGACTTCGATCGTCGAGTAGAATTTTGCGAGTTAATGATGTCACGTATTGATAACAATACTATTCAATTAAATAACATTGTTTTCTCAGATGAAGCAACTTTTATGGTAAACGGAAATGTCAACAGGCATAATTGTCGCTACTGGTCTGATGAAAACCCTCGCTGGATGAGAGAACAACATACACAACATCCGGAAAAATTAAATGTTTGGCTTGGTATTGTAGGAGATAGATTTATCGGACCGTTCTTCATTGAAGGTAATCTTAACTGTGCAGTGTACCTGACAATGCTCCAACAGCACATTATTCCCGCTGTCCAGTTAGCAACTAATAACAGTGATCAGATTTGGTTCCAGCAAGATGGAGCACCTCCACACTATGGCCGGGATGTCCGCACGTATTTGAACAACATGTTTCCAAATCGCTGGATAGGGAGACGAGGGGCTGTCGAGTGGCCTGCAAGGTCACCTGATTTGTCACCACTTGATTACTTTGCTTGGGGCCACAAGATAATGTGTATAAAACAAAACCACAGTGCATCAATGATCTGAGGAACAGGATAGTTGAGGAAATTCACAATGTTCCACGAGAATCCATTCAACATGCTGTTTCACATTTTTACAACAGGCTAGGACATGTCCAGACAGTACAAGGGGAGCAATTCGAGCATCTTTTATAAGGAAATTAGGTGAGTAGAAGCAATAAAATTTGATAATAATTATTAATGTTAAGATGTTTTCCTACGCCATATTAAAAGATAGTGATTAATAAGAATTGTAACATAAATTTCGTCTAATAACGTTTTGCTTTTTAATAAAACTTTAGTACGCACTGTTTATTGACTGTTTATTGATCAAGAATCTTCATAAGAGGTTATTAAATAGTGCGATGCATTTTCAAGTGACCGCCATTTTTGACTGGGTTAAGATAGAGACCTCTAGTTTGCGTTGTTTGTTTTCTTAAATCAAGACCTTCAAAATGAGGTGTCACTCGATGGGGCTTAAAATTGGACATTTTTGAGTTGCCCCCAAAATCCCCCATTTTCGGTGCAAATTCAAAATTTTTGAAATGACAATAATAAAGTACCTGCGAAGGTTGCACAACCACCAAAAGGATATCTTTGTAATTAACATTAGAAAAAACTTAGAAGGGGGGTTATTACTTTTTATTCAAATTTCCAAATTGCTTTTTTTGAAATTTCAAGTGACCGCCATTTTTGACTGGGTTAAGATAGGGACCTCTAGTTTGCGTTGTTTGTTTTCTTAAATCAAGACCTTTAAAATGAGGTGTCACTCGATGGGGCTTAACATTTGAAATTTTTGAGTTGCCCCCAAAATCCCCCATTTTGGGGTCCCGGAAAAAATTTTTATACTGACCAAAAAGTGCATTTTCATTTCATATAAAGGTGTGCTCAGTTTAGTTTCCTTGGCGTGATTCGTTTTAAAGTTAATGGGGGGGTTCCAGACTTTTGCCTAACCCTGTATACACTTAATACTTAACTTCTTTATACTTTTCTTGAAATAGCGACATAACGAAAGTAGTTAGGCCTACATTTTAAGCCTGAGGTAGGCCTACATGGATGTACATGAGTGTAGGATGAGTGGCACGATCTTGTAGGCTTGTTACTGACCAAGGCTGGATATGTTCCTTAGACAGGTGACTGTTAATTAATAAGCTAGCCCATACAGCCAATGGTAACTCTAAGGAACCTACAGTTAGTTAACCTATAGTAGAATCTAACTTAAACCACATTTTTACCTTGTAATTTACGAATTGGTCTAATTATCAGGATAGTATTGCGGATAGTCGTAGGACTCACTAGTGCGGGCTTTAATCCACACCATGTAGTATCGCATCCACAGATCATACCTATGAATATCCACAATTCGTGACCTCCAAGTATCTGGATTACAGGACAACGCCACAGTCCCAGTATATGGTAAATACAATATATAGCCTATAATAAATACTTAAACAAAGTAGGCTAACTTAGCATTAATAAAAACAAAAACAAAGTTGATTTGTTACGTGTATTTTTTTTTAAGAGATAAGTGAAATTTACAAAGGCTTGTATTCGTGTCCTCTTTTTTATGAGTCTATAGGTAACTTAAAAAGTGGTTGAATTTTGGAAATAATTTTTTGTTTGTCGTCATCATCATCATCATAAACTAAACTGATCCAAACTTACCTTAACCTAAACGCCGCAGCACACAAAAACTAGGCCCTCTTCTAGACTCAATGACGATAACAAATCACCAATAAATAGGCCTACATTGAATTAAATAGACTAGTTTAATCAAAACATATATTAAATGTAAATTTCATCCTACCGGTAGTGTATAATATATTGTAGGTTCCCTGCAGAACTGTAGGTACCCAATAAAACCTCAAATTCATACCTATCTTAGTGCACCTAAAATTAATATTTTTAAGCCAAGCTATCCTTTACACATCTAGGGGACCAGTGTGAATCGGCTTATGCTCATTCAACACAACAGAGCATCGTTGGTAGAAGCTGTCTAAAGTTTACGTTACGTTTTGATGGTTCATCTTTTTTACCTCTTCTGAACATTTATTGTTGAGGTGAGAAAAGTTAAGTACCGGTAGGCCTATCTTTTTGATGGTCCAAAACCGGAACCAGCTGTCCGTAATCATTGGGCTTTTAATAAAATGGTCCTGGCTAATGAAACAGCTGGTCTTAAGTTTTGCCAGAAGCGTCTCGTGCGTCTATCGCTCAGCGATTATCGCTCCGCGTCTATCGCTGCCCACTGCTTTGCATTGTTTTAGGGTAGTCTATTTTGCCAGAAGCGTCTATCGCTGCAGCCGCCAGCGTCTGTAACTGAGACGCTAGCGTCTGACGCGGACCACTGCTCCTGGAGCAGACGGAGATGCAGTCGCTAGCGATTATTACTGGAATAAGCCTTAGTTTAATGTAGTCTTAGTTTAGTTGCTGACTTAGTTTTTGTTTCCTCAAATAAGTTTTGTTTTCAAGTTTAGTGACATGTCACAATCAAAGTGGGGATTTTATAGTGAAGAAGATGAAACACTAGATGAAACTAGTAAAACTTGGTCTCATCAGAGCGGAGGTGATTTCCAATCAACAATTTAAAATATCCCTCTTCAGGTCTCTTTAAAAACATAGTGTGCACTTCTTACCTACGTTTGCCCCTTATTTCTAATATCTCTTCATCGTCTAATTCCTCAGCTAACAAAGACTTTACTATTTGATTTTTAAAGCTCATTTTCAGAAATATTCGATTTGCCACCAAAGCAAACCACTCACTGATCAAATAATCGCAAGAAACAGACGCTTCTGGCAAAATAGGCCCGAGCGATTATCGCTCTAGCAAAACGGGCCTTTAGTCAGTAAAAAAGCTACACAAGGCATCTCACTTCGTTTGACACTCATCCGTCACTAATTTGGGTTAAAATTTGTACCTGGTTAGCATCCCCATCTAAATTGGTAATAATAGTCGTTTAAATCAATTTTGATTCAAATCAAACTTCACTTTTCTCACTGACAACCAATGTGTTTTTCAAGAGCCTGATAAGGGTTTCAACTATTTGTGATAAATCTGTTGAAATAGGCCTACTCATCTGAGATCTAGTCTAATAGATGACATGATAGGGATCATTGATGCTCAAAGGAAGGGTGTGTACTTGGTGTAGTTGGTACCACGCCTCACACAAATGTTCAGATCTGGAAGAGCGGAACCAAGTGTTCTTTAGAGTCAGCGTAGACAATAGCAAAATTAGTATTTCAGTTTCCACTTCAATCATTTCCTCTCGCTAGTTGCCCCGCTTGATTGTATTGTAAGTGTTCTCGGGGCTGCGGCTGCACATAAAAACCTGTATTTTTCTTTTGTCTATATTTATTAATGGACCAGTAGACCCCTGGTCTTTTTACCAAAAGCTTATCTCAACCTTTTGTTTTGTAGAATAATTAATAATTTATTGCCCAAAGACAAATTAATGTCATCTGGATCTAGAATCGACAGTGTTTAAGATTGAACCAGCGACCTCAAGACTTGAATGCAAGCGCTGGAGGCATTGTCTTGTTTAGCAATTTAAATTGTTTGTGTCAAATGATTCTTCATGTGAAGTCGATTAATTTAAAATTTATAAATACTGCTAATTAAAGTGACACACAATATCCTAAAAACTCAATTAAATATCACAAACTCTCTTGGAGATAAGTTCATAGAGAACCTTTTTTAGTCTAACATCAGAAACAAAGTTGAACTAAAAATAATAAAGCAAGTTATACGTATTGTGATGAATAAAGCTTATTTATTTTTTAAAAGAAAAGCAATTTCTATTAAAAGGGAAATGCAATACAATAACCGAATAACAACAGCGCAACATTTGATAATCAAACCACAAGGTTATTCCCTACAAACCCTTTAAAATACTCACAGATCATAAGTTTTCCCATACAAAAATAACTCTATCAAATGACTGAATAAAATTTGTTCCTTGACAACATTGCAAGTTCACACTCTATTGAACTTAATTTCTTTATTGATTCTGCAACATACTTTGTCCACATATTTTAAACTGAATGCAAGGCTAGTGTAGAATGTAGTACCGTAGGCATAACTTAGACAGTCTTGTAGCGTTAATACTGACTAAATCAGCTGATTCTGATCAGGGCCATTTAAACTTTTAATACCTGCTGCGACTTTGTTAACCAGAATTTCTGGATAGACTGTGTCAAGGATAAAAGTAAAAAAAAAAAAAAAACTAAAAATACTAGCTATGTATCAAAGGTATCAAGGACCGCTGGGTTCAGTTTTGAACCGTCAAAATATTTCTGACTTTCTCAGGATTGAACCTCTCACAGCACCCCTCTAATTCACGTTGAGTACAGTGGCCAAGTTACACATACAGTACGTACATTTATAAAAAAGTTCTAGCAGGGAATTGAAGGGTATCAAGGATTTCATGTACATTGTATAGGAGGACGTAGATCCTTATTTAGAGCTCGACATTGCTAGAATGTGTGGGAAATCATCCTTTGTTACTGTTTTGGTCAAGCAATCTAGTAGGAATGGGACAATTTCTGTTACAGCGTTGTGTTTCCATTTCTGTTAGACATCACACCTTGACAACAACATGTAGTAGTTTATATAGTACCTGTGTATATAGTCGATGATAGTACCCAATCTCTTATACTGCAGTGAAACTGGATATGTGTGTAAGCTGTTGTAGATTATTCTGTGAGTTGAGTAATAAAAAATACAAACTTCAAGTAGATTGGCACATACTTTTTAGGTTAAAGTGGTAGTAGTTATAGTGCTTGCCTAATGACTAATGCGTTATAATCTCGACTAAATTCAGAAGCTTTTTGATTCCAAACTGAACCCAGTTGTTCTTGATCATAGATGAGAAACAGATGATCTTAGTTGTTATTGATCATAGACAAGAAACAGCTGATCTTAGTTGTCCTTGATTATAGACAAGAAACAGCTGATCTTAGTTGTCCTTGATTATAGACAAGAAACAGCTGATCTTAGTTGTTCTTGATTATATACGAGAAACAGCTGATCTTAGTTGTTCTTGATTATATACGAGAAACAGCTGATCTTAGTTGTTCTTGATTATAGACGAGAAACAGCTGATCCTAGTTGTTCTTGATTATAGACGAGAAACAGCTGATCTTAGTTGTTCATTATTATAGACGAGAAATAACTGATCTTAGTCAGTGTCAAAGCTAGCCAAGACATCTCACTCATCAGTTATCCCACATTAATAAATGTCAATAAGCTTAGCTCATCCTTATATAATACGTGAAGGCGATTTCTACAAAACACTACTCCTCCGTTAATAATGGACGGATATTTACAAACGATGTGTCAGAATGATGTATTTTTTGTGTAGACGCCCCCTTTTACCAATTTCTGTGATAAAAGTCCTTGGGCTTTGCCCCACAGGCCATCATAGTCCCCATGTATTTCTTATGAAGAAGAGATTTTGTTTACTTAAACAGACGAATAATTATAATTTGTATTAACAGCTGTTCATAATAAACATATGATACACACAAGAGTGTTCGTTTTCAGTTTCGATAACGGGAGTGGAGCGATTGATTATGTTAACTTTGAGTGACTCTTTTAAGCCATCGGAAATTATGACTGTTAATTCGTTTTAAAGTAACGCCTGTACTACTTGGCAATTGCTCGAATTCGAGCAACAGGTGCACTAGTAGATTTAAATCCATTGTTTTCATAATTCTGACAATATTTAACACTGGTAGAGTGATCTTTGTTGTGGTGAAGCTATTAATTGTCAAAAAGTAGCATACAAATCAATGAATACCTCCAGCTATTAATTATATTTAACAGTATAATGGTACTTTTTCATACAATAGGGCCTATATATATACTGTATGGTCAAGTTTATTTATAATTTATTCCTTTTTACAAGTTGTTTCTTTAAAGGTAATTTTTTTTCTTAATAAAAAAAAAGTACAAATACATTTTTTAACATTGCAGCTCTATTGTTATGACTACATAATAAAGAATATGCTTTGCTATGAGTTATAGTTAATTAAATTAAATGTTATCAAGCGAATCATTCATAGACTAATGAACAATAATAACTAGTAAATAGCTAATAATACTTTATCTAAGTGTCAATAAATAAGAGTGATTAAGAATAACAAGAATAAATAAGATGGGAGAAAATATAATAAGCATGATAACTAACTGATGTAATAATTTCTTAAATTATTGTCACTTTATTTCTAGCAAAAAAGTGTAGCCTACATAAATCATAACCACGCATTGAATAAAGGTTGGCATACTCATTGTGCCATTCCAAAATTTTTAGCCACTGGATCATGTGTTAACAAATAAATACGACACTTGTCTCTAGAACTACTAGACAGATACAGGTATTTTTAACCTTTAATTTACTGTGCATTGTGACATGTGTGTTGACTTTCCACTACATAAACTAACCATATGCTGTGGTAATCCTCAATACTGTAATACAAAGTGTAGATCCTCTCTGCCTTGATGTAGAACTTAACTGTTTGTGTGTCTGCCATTTCTATTATTGATTCTTCACCTGTTGATTGTTCATGATGTCATACTGCAGTCTTGACCTAGTGTCTGCTGCACCTTCAACATCAGCCTTCATCGTAGTATTTTTTATAGACATAATCCTCTTTTCCAATCAAAATTTGCTATCAACGAATTTTACTGCATCCTATCATTATTGCTTTTGCGAGTTTCGTTATATAGAGAAGAAGTATGTGTATCTACAACATTCTTGTACTTAACATTCATAGAATGTCTTGGTAAGCCTTCAATGTGCATTTGCCTGGGAGTACTGTGAATTTTACCCCCCCCCCCCACCCTCTATACATAGTATATGGCAACATTATTCTATTTTCTAATGTACCAGTTGCTTGCTTGTCTTCAATTTTTTTTAAATGAGTTTAGGTTCGTAATATCCGTATTGAGTACGGTATTTTGATGATAGGTTGTGGATGTGTACAGAGCTACAAACTACACCTGTGGTCCGATTTAGATGAAATTTGGCAGGGTTCTCTAATCCATGGTATCTGAAGGAGTTCTTTAAATATTTTTCAAGTTTTTAATTTTAATGGTGATTTTCTAATAAAATCTATAAAATAAAGGAATAGGCTATTTAGATATTTACAAAAACAGCCTTAACAATTTTTATTGAAATTCAACATGAATTTAATTTTTTTATAATTTTATTTAATAATCAACATAAAAATAAACCTAATTTTTGCACAGCCCTTTCAACTCTAATGAAAATAGCACAACCCAATGCTGTAAAAATTACGGTGCAAAAGTTATTGCTTTTGATATTTTTCCCACAAAATATAATAGATACTCTCACCACTCTACCCATGATAAGGGTTGTCAGACAGCTAATGTGAGAAAGTACGTGTCAGATTTCTGATACCGTTAATTTTCCTTCCCTGTTGTACATAACCTAAATACTCGTGAAGCCTAATGTTATTTGAATGGGGAATAAAACTGACATGTTAAAGGAAATATTCTAGTAAAAAGCCACTTCAAGGCAATTGGAAATTCGATTAGCCTGCTGGTTTGCTGCGGCAGGGGGTATTTGTATTTGTAAACATTCTGTGATCCATTAAGATCGTGCTCTGCTCAGTTAAGCCGTTTAGCCGCCGCGCTGTGGTTCTGTCATTGATACAGTATTGACCGTGCGGCTATTTCTGGTTGTTATGTTTACGAATACGAACTTTGGCTGAGGCTCAATCGACTGTTTGCACGCTCCTCTCCTCTCGTAGTCCACATGTTGTGTATTTACTTGGCCCGATTGGCGATTTGTTCTTACATCGTTTGGCTTGAGCGGTGAACATGTTTGTACTCTAATAATACATAAACATAGTTTATACATTCACTTTTGTGGGATACGTGTCCAGCTGGCTGTGTAAGAAATTGATGTCTTGAATTTCATAACTATATAACTGTTTACGTCTGAAGATGAGTACACACTGTTAAAAATAGATTGAATTGTGCTGATTCTAGATAACGTTAACAGAGTTTTTAATTTTGGCTGCTTTAACGTGGATAATGTGTGTGAAAATCTTTGTAAAAGTATTAATAAATAACTTAATTTAAAAATGTTATTTAGGCTAACCTGGTTTGTACCATACTTAGACATACATCGTAGGGGCCTATATGTGTTTAAATATCAGAAATCTACGGATGATTAGGTATATTTAAAAATCTGTGTAAGTTATTTGACTTAATTAGGCTATAGCAAGAAATGTATTATTTTTTCATAAAATTATTTCACCAATAAATTTGTAAACGTGATTTATCAAACCTATACAGTAATTATATAGATCATCGCGTAAGCCGACCACCCATACAGATGCGAGTTGCTTATAAGTTCAGTTTCCACCTCGATGTAGGCTTTACTATATAGGATGTGATTAGTTACTTACCGTTACTGTAACATTTATCATTAATTGCCTAGTGGAAATGAGAAACTCTGCTCGTAGAACTTGTGTTAACCCATACTCCCTTCGAAGGGAAATGCCATCTAGTTGCAATGTTGGCTTGTATGTACGTATGTATGCATGCACAAAATCACGGCTTCGAAATTTCTTCAAATGTTGTAAATAATTTATTTTTAATTTAAAAATATGCGGGGAAAAGCTACAACAAAAAATCTAATTAGGTAAAAAAATTAAATTGAAAGTCAAAACATTTTCACATTGACCTCATGGGTTGCCAAGTAAGCATGTTGGTTGAACAAAAATAACAAGGCAAAAGTAAACAAGTAACATGTGTTTGTAGAAAGCCATCCACAGTCTACTAGCAATTTATTGAATGCAGTATTAAGGGGAAAATATCAGTTGTTACTATTGAGCAAAGATTACACTGAAAACTACTAAAATAGGCGAAAATAGTTCCGATCAAAACTTAATCCCAATTTTTAGCAAACTGTGGTCTTAAGTAAACAAAACCATATGTTAATTATACATGTTTATGATCCAACCGGTATTTTTCTAGTATTCGTGTGCTATTATAAACGAGTGATTTTTTACCATTGACTGTAAAATAAATTAATATTGTAAATTGCCAGGTTGAAATTCCCATAATAATAAATTGAAATTCCACTGAAACTTAAATAATAAAAGCCAAAATTAGTTTTTAATAAAACGTGGGTTTCCTTTATATTGCCTTTACACCGATCCATAGCTTGGTCCCTAGGTACTTAATCGTAATTAGTTGTAAGTTTCCTCAGTCTTTTGTGAACCACGTGATCAGCTTTAACAGTTTCCCCTCTCCCGGCACATCGCATTGAGATGAGAATGTAAAAAACAAACAACAAGTAGACTAGGTATAAATAGCAGAAGATAGGTGAAAGGTGAAGTGAAAGTAGTCGGGTTAGGTCGAGGTATCAACAAGTTTTTTGCTGCACATAAGACGCTATTATTAGAGCATAACTCGATCGTGTACAACTCAGTGGAATTTGTGTTTTACTGTGCAAATCGTGGTGTAGAAGGGACTGTGTTGCTTGTGCTGTTTTTAGACGTGTAGTTTTGTATCTCGAACATCGGTTCAAGGGACGGGTAGATCCACGGCACATCCACACAAATTGAAGGGGTTTCTACCGCTTTTCTTTAAGAGTGTTTATTGTTCTAAATTTTAAATGCAACTTTACTTTAATACTTTTCAATGAAATGGCGGCCATACGAATTAGGTATTTTAAACCAAGTATGAATGGAGATTAGTGTGAGTGGCGTGATCTTGTAGCCTTGTTAGTGACTAAGGCCGACTTATTCCTTAGACACAGCTTAAATAACACTGGGGTGTGCACAATGACAATTGTACAATATGAGTTTCTGTTTATGGGCACAAAAATGAATCATCAGTTATACATCACTAGCTGTAACCGCGAGCTTTGCCCCGTTTAACTTCTTAATTTTCAAGATGAGCTCGTCCGCATGGCTCAATTACGTCCTGGTTGAAGTTCGTTCGCTACGCTCACTCACCTTTAGGTTGGAGCTAGTTCGCTGCGCTCACTTGCCTTCAGGTTAGCTCGTTCGCTACGCTAACTCGCCTCCAGGTTGAAGTTCGTTCGCTACGCTCACTCACCTTTTGGTTGCAAATTAGCTGTTGTCATAAATTAAAAAAAAAAATAGTGCTGCACCCTGTTGGTAATCCTTGTAACTTTAATGCTATTGAACATCATAGAACAGAACCAACTTGTTTAATTGAAACAGCTGATAAGATTCATTAATTCCTTTTAAATATGAAAAATCATAAGGTTAACATGGGAAACTCCAGAGCCACTGGGGTGGAGCCCGAGGGTCGGATCAGAATAAAAACAACTTAGTTTTCATATTTAATACCTAAAGAATCGGTGTGCCAAATTTCAGCCTCCTAGGTAAATGGGAAGTGGGAGAATTAGTGATGAGTGAGTGAGTGAGTGAGTGAGTGTGTCAGTGAGGGCTTTGCCTTTTATAAGTATAGATTTAGGCTATTTATAGTGGTGTAGGATTGTGCTTAGTGACGTCTGGGGGAAAGAGGCATACATCTAATTTTACATTCATCTCTCTAGTCAATTTGGAAATTTTGCAGACCACAGAATTTGTTAACTTCTTATCAGCATCAACACCAGTGGCATTTTGTCATCGAAAACCTAAAATGTCTCTAAATTTCCTTATTTTTATGGATACGATGCTTGTCGCTTACCAACATAAAACCCAACCAATTTGAGAACAAACCCAACACACCTACAGTATTAGTTTACACTAGTGCACCTGTTGCTCGAATTCGAGCAATTGCAAAATGTTGGAGGCGTTATTTCAAAACGAATAACGGTCATAGTTTGCGATGCAATAAGAAATAATTGTAAGAGTTATTGTGATAAAAGGATTTTCCACTGATTTCGTAATGGAACTTTATATTGCAACACATGACTGACATGATACAGAATAAAATCAATTTTAAAATCAGAAAATAACATTGCAAATACTTCTTTTGGACTTTTTAGTAACTCCCAATAAGTGTGTGTTGTTTAAAATACAATTTTAAAATGAACAGCTGTTTTATTAAAAAGTATTATCCACAGGGCCAAAATGTAAACAAATCTGTGGTGGGACCTTTAAAAGCTTCTGGGGCAGAGCCCTAAGCGAATTTACTTTGTTTTTCTTTTGATAACTCATCTACAGACCAAGACCTTTCTTTGGACACCTCTACCAAGTTTCTACGCCCAGCCGTTCTCTCAAATTAGTGGAGACAAAGTTTCCAATTAAATATTTAGATTCCCCCATGTTAATCTTATGGGAGAAAACCCAACTTTGATGGAAGAACCTGCCCAAAGTAATAAAGATATCAAAAAACGAAAAACACTTTGCAAAACTACAGATCAGGGTCATTTTTTTGACACTTTAATCATCAAAATCGGTCCAGAAATGAGGGAGGAGTTCTGTTAACAAAAATCGGCTTAGCGTACCTATTATATATAGATAGATAGATGTTTTGTAAAATACATCCCAAAACTCGATCAACTGTTAAACTTGAGTTTAGAGCCAGTTTCATATTACCGTGGTCAACTTCGTGTTTACCTTGGTCGTTCCGCATTCGTTTCCGTTTCATCCACTTCCTGTGAAACACGACCCGTTCGCCTCGCGTGGAACCCCGAAATTGCGCAAAAACGGGAATGGGGAAGGTTTGGCTCGGATGGTCACAACTGGTCACTCGCCTTGACCTTGACATCGGCCGCTGCAACGGAACTGGTTGTGACGCAAGGTCACTTGTCACGTGGCCACTACCTAAACTGTCTTCGCGACAACTGCTGTAGCACGCTACCTAGAATAGTGCGGGGTGTTATATAAGACAATTGTAGCAATGACTGTGGTATTAGTAGACACCGATCTGTATGTACCAGCTGTGACAAGGTTTTTTTTTATTTAAGTAGCACAATGTTAGAACCACGTAAGTGACAGTGTGCGCTTTTGGCTTTTCTCATTCTTTATCATCTCAGAGGACAAGGAGAAAATTTTAAAATTTAATTTTAGGGAATTCAATATTCTTAATGTTGGTGAAATAGCAAGAAACGAATTTAGCAAACTTCAAAGCGCGTTCCAGTCACCCCGCATAGAAACATACAGTGCCTAAAACTGTTCTCAGTAGGTCGAGAATGATGACAAACCTATAAGGAAGTACAGTACGCTGAATCTATAGCAGTAGCAAGCGTTTAATAGACCATCGTTGATTGCAGTAGACATACACATTGCATCAGGTGATCACCTATGACGTCACCAGGCCAGTTTCATGAATTACTACATGTACAAAACATAGTTCAGTTAAAATCGTCAATATTCCCGTTTTCAGTTCATAAAAACAAACCGTTGTTTTCTGATTTCGCCCCCAAATGAAAGTGTTTGTCCTCTAACCATCCCAATCTATCTATATGTTTAATGAAAAAAAAATAATTCGTTTGCTGTACCTATCTGCTTACCTTATTTGACAAGGAAATCATGTCCTAGTATGATTTCTGGGATTAAATACTTAACCACTTTACAGGAATTTGATTAGTTTCTTGAGATTTTTTTCAAGAAAAGTAAATCCCTCGATTTTGTAATTTATATCCTGTACTGCTCCTTGGACAATAGTAATCTGTAAACTAATTGCCTTTTACGAACGAAATAATTCTTACATACTAACATCGTATACGTCAATGATACTGGGTGGAGGGTTCAATTTTTTTTAATGTATCGGTTTTGTCTCACCTTAAAATTCTAGGACGCTAGGTTCTTGCTCGGAATTGTTTTACACATTACTTCAGGCTAGGTTAAGAATGTTACGTGTATCATCACTACTGACTTTAAAGATGATAACTTCTGATGATGACTTTAGTGATTAGTGAGATTTTTACCCGGGACCTCCAGAAGTCGGGATCTACCACTAAGCCAGCAGTAATATTGAATCCACCATCTACAGATGCTCAATATGGATGTCATTACCGAACAATTTTTTCCCAATGCATTTTCTTTTTAGATGGGATTTATACTATAGCCCCAACTCATTGGGGAGAGAGGTGGTCTAGTAGTAGAGCGCGGGACTTCGGTCCCTGAGGTCCTGGGTTCAATCCCGTTAAATGGATTTTATCCAAGGGATAATGCCGCAACCCCCCTGGGCATTTTAGCCTAGAGTCCTACGGCACGCACCGTTAACTCCTATTCCTATTGAGATTTCCATAGCTGAGGTGTTTGTTGTGATGCAACTGTACGTCAGTAAAGACGTGGTTGTAATTAGTAAGGCCTAACAACAAATTAATTTTATCTGCAGTACAGTCGTTGTTTTCTTTGGAGTTAAGAGCTGTGTAAATAATACATTCTGGAATCACTCTTACTGCAGAATCCCAAAGAAATGTGTAAATTGGCTATCATGTCTGTGCAAATAAAAATCTTAGCAGCTCATATAATACTTTTAATATGTAATGCTGTATTTTAAGTTCCTAATTTTTAATACAAGCTTTGCTGTTAGTATTTTATACTATAAAAAATAATCTTAATTATATATGGAAATGAATAAAATTTTTTTGTTTGTTCATAACCCAAAGCCCCAGGAACTCAAATATATAAACTTTTGATTGTACGCGCCTTAAAGGTATTTTTGGGGGAAGGAGGAAGAGACATACTGTAATATGGGAAATTCGTTAAAAGGTAGTCTATGCAATTATATCAGGTTTCCTAAATCATTTGGAGAAAATCCGCTTTAAAAATTTAACTTTATTACAAACCTTACTATACAGTAACTATTCATTGTAAACTTTTGAGACTGTCATTGTCATCAGTAAATGTTTATTACTAAACTAAAAATAAATATTACAAAAGAATTTAATCTATTTATAGAATTTAATTTATTATTATTTTTATCAAGGTCTCTCTTCATCAAAAGTATTAGCTACCGTATTAAAAATGTATAACTGTTACAGTCGTTTTACCAAATATTCTGATAATTCAATTAACTTTATATGAGTAAGAATACACAGTATCCCCGCCCAACATGCAGCAGTGTATGTTGCCTGCCTTTTATCAATAATGATTGTGTTATCAGAAATGCGTTTGTTGGATGTTGGATCTGCTGTACAGTATTGTTGGCTTGGACGAGCTGAAAATCATGTATAAAATAAAATATTCGTCTGTGTAGTATTACTATAATCATCATCTATATCTTGTCGTGTTAAAAAATATCGAATTTCTGTTCAGATGTTTGTTCAGTCTTTGTTTTTCTACATTCAAATTAAAATTTGCTCTCTTTTTGATGGTGAGAATATTTGTAAAAATGCTATAGAAGACAATAAGAAACAAATATTTACTAGATTCAACTATTGGTTTATTAGAGTTATTTTCAATAGTTCAATGAAATTGTCAAACTTTGCGAAATTTGCTTTAAAATTATAAACAATGCAAATTAAATTCCAGCTTCAGTGGCTTTAGTAATTGTGACTTCAATAATAGGCCTACACTATTCTGGTGATGGTGACTTTAATATTTCTTTATCAAAAACATGTTCATTATTAGTGATTACTTACTACATTCTGCCTGACTGAGTCCATCTGTATTATCTTATTCATAATTCAACTTATTGCTCATTTCCCCTAATTAAATGCAAGCTAAAGTCAAAAAAATAATTACAGTTAAGGATATTGTATAGTAAGTCTTCAACTTTTAAGTGAGTGTTAAATGAGCAAGTCAATTACAGTATAAACATTATCTAATCCTCAATCGGACTTTCAACTACGAGATGACGATGTGTTTATTCTTCCTTGTTTGGATGATTAACCAAACACCTACTGGCGGATAATGAGTGTTTATAATGTTCGTTTACCTCTTATAATCGTCCACAACGACAACCCATATACGTTTCGTATTACGTTTTTTTTTCAGATTCACTCTTAATTGACTATTTAATACTTGTTGATATTTCATCTTTGCGTTATTCCTACACTAGGGGTCACGAGAATCTGCAGTTGGCGGTAGCCAATAGCAAGACTAGACTAGCGCAACGTTGCAACATCACTCGTTTACTACTTTTCGACACTAATTAAAATATACTAAACAATATTTTCAAATCAGCTGGTATTATTAAATTTGGCAACACCGCACTGTCCTCATTGGCTCCTTCGAAGTCACGTGGTAAATAGGCTCCTCCCCCAACTGCAGACTCTCGTGGACCGTACTGTAGAAGCGCAATTGATTGCGTGTGTGTGTGTGTGAATGTAACATAGGTGTTGATAGACCTGTGAATATTTATACCTATATCAAATGTTTGTGACTTCTCACATCCGTCTTGGGTTTGGTACGGTAAACAAATTAACCTATCTCAAACTCTTGGTTAGTGATTTAGATTACATGTGTGGTTCTGATACTGAAGTTCTACAAATATTAATTATTGTTGTTTGTCTCGTCGAGCTATCTAAACCAACATAGATTCTCTTCTAGTCAAAACTTGTTTTCCTATCCCCATTCCTATGATATGTTGTGTAGATTAATTATATCCTGGATAACTAAACTATGGTTTGATTTGGTTTCTGAACCCAGATACCTTTAAATTAGTCACTAATCTATCAGTTAATGATGCTAATTAATACAAGATCGACGTTAGATAGTTTCAAAAGTTTTTGAACTGTTCCTTACAGGAAACCTTGAGAAATGTCGCATAACGTTAAGAGACACAATTATCATTATTTTGTTGCAAAGCCATTCCACCCTATTATAACCTCATCTTGCACTTAAAATTGGATTAAAACACTCCTAGATCAGTCTTCATTTATGATACATTTATGGCTGTACATACCAATTTACGCATTTGGAATTACAATTAACGTTTAGGCAACCTAAATACAACCCTAAACAATCAAATCCTCATTTGTAGGCTTAAACAATCCAATTAAACCAAATGTATATGTACACCGGGTATGTTTCATACTGTGCAAGCTGTGATTAGTTGATTGATCTGTGAGCCTCGTCAACTAGACATGCCAATTTCACATAACAATCTAATAACTGACGTCAGTTTTCACAGACAGATTTTAACCGCAACACCAGATGCTATTTTGGCTAAGATTTTGCTATTGGCTGTATGGGCTATTAATTAACAGCTGTGTCTAAGGAATATGTCGGCCTTAGTCACTAACAAGACTACAAGATCGCGCCACTCATCCTACACTCATCTCCATTCATACTTGGCTTAAAATACCTACTTTGTATGGTCGCCATTTTATTGTAAAGTATTGAAAGTATTATGATTCCACAACAGTCATTTTCGTGTTTTTTTGTCGCTACAGAGAAGCTGTACGTTAGTGTCAACTCATCTGGATTAAATTTGTAAACTGGCATGTTTTACCGTTGTATAGATCAATTTGAGTGTAGTAGTAGAGCAGGACATCGTTGAATCCCATTAGTAAAGCTCGGTTGACCTATGTTTTTTTTTTTTTTTTTTTTTTTTTTTTTTTTTTATTTCTGCTGTTGTGTTTACGATGAATGTACGGGTGTGGAAGGGGCGAGACTCCGATGCAAGGGGATTTATGCCATAGATTGACAGTTTTTGTATTTGCGTGCACAGTATTTACTATATTGAATATATTTGGCGATAAAAGTTTAGTGTAGCTGGGTGGTCATTGTGTTCGTTTTACAAGTTGAAAGTCAGTAGCTTTTTCATACCTCTCATTTATCATTGGACTTTTAAATGGTCCTGGCTAAATAAACTGCTGTAAACTTACTAAGTCTGTTGCAAAGCTAAAAGACATCACACTCAATTCTATATCCATCCTTCCATCTTTATGTTAACCATTTCCACTCTCATTTTAATTTACTATGCAGGTCACATATATAGGCCTATATATTAACAAATGTTGTTTTTGGCCTCTGGGGACATCAAAATAAAAAAGTAAATCGGTCCCGGGCCTAGGTCTTACCGTGCCACCTACGATAATAGCTACTTCCCTATATTAAAATACGCTAATATATTTTAAATGGTTTTTGTGTCGAAAAAAATATCTTTTCAGAAAGAAGATCGTTACCTACAATTAGAAAGTTTGCCCTATGCAAATTAGGCTAGGTCAGTTAACACCACCTCAATTTACATAAGTTTTAATAGTTGCGTTCATCTTCAAAAACTAAAAAAATGTAATTTTCTAAATTCATAGTCAATCTAATGAACATGCAACAATTTGTAATAGCTTTTTCCATATCCTTGATTTGTTTAACTCCATCTCCCGAAACCTTGACATCTGATTAATCTGAATAACGTATACAATCAACAAATGTTACCTTGTACTGTAGCGATCTGCGAGTCTAACGTCATAGGGAATCATCGTGGTAATGTGTAGAGTGAAGGCGGTCAGGGTTGTAGGGTTAAGGTGCATTGTCCCTGAAGCGACTCTTGCGATAGTAGCTGAGCGATAGTAGCTCAGCGATAGTAGCTGAGCACTGGTTAGCGTTGTTTCAAATGGGACCATTGTCCTTGACGCGACTGCGACTGGAGCGGCTAGCGGCTGAACACAGCGACTGTAGCGGGTCTGCTCTGAGGGGAGTCAGAGTCGCAGTCGCTGAGCGATTTGTAGGTGTGGACGGGTTTTGGTCGTAATGTTTTCAAAGAATACAAAACTGCTTTTTACCCCTGAAGAAGATATGAAATATGTACATAATATTAAATCACTACTATTATAAATTATAAATATAAAAAAAACTTTTTCAAAATGCAACGTTTTTAAAACGCACAATAAAGTACATAATATGTATTGAATAAATACTTGACGATTTAAAGAAAAACGTGGGGCGCATACTAATTTTACAATTATCTTCACCTATTGAACTATTATTATCCATTGCATGCGCCCCACGTTTTTCGTTTTAAATCTTACAAGTATTTATTCTCTCCGCATATTTATAAATTATTTTTACTTTTTAGTGCGTTTAAAAACGTGGTATTTTTTAAAAATTATTTTTATTTATAATTTTTAAAATTATTTTTATTTATAATTTTTAAAATTATTTTTATTTATAATTATTTTATACTTTTAGCCTTTAATGTGTAAATATGAAATCTATTTTTCACCACACTATGATGTTTTTGGCTGTATTACATGCGTTAATTCGTGGCTGAAAGTTACGTTTTGCTGGCCATGCCAGCTGTCATCGTAATTTGGGGACCGAGCAGGTTTTTACAGGCCGGGGCTGCAAAATCAGCTGTCCGCTACTTACTTAAAACATGAATGCATTTTAAATACACAATCAAAATTCATAACATTGCAATAGAATTGTGTTATTGTCACCGTTGCCAAGCAACTATTTATTTTTATTTTTGCTGATTCCTCAAATTATTTCTTCACATAACCTTAAAGTTCTAGTTGTGTTGACTATCAGTGTGCATTATTATAGTGGTGAATAGTGGTAATAGGGTATAGTGTGGTGAAAAATAGCGTTCGTACCACGGACCGAAATGGTTTTGCCGCTCTCGATCGATTTACTAACTAAAAACTACCTCGAGCCGGCAAAACCTCATTTTCGGCCCTAGGTACGAAATATACTATTACATGGCCTGTTAATACATAACCAAACACTTATTATCTGTAATCATATGTTTTATCTTTCCTTTGAGCTGCTTATTTTATATTTAGAATCTCTCGGGAGCAGAACCTGTACCTCTTAACCTTTGCACTTCGATCTGTCAAATTTTAGTATTTACAGCTGACTTCAATTGATATATTTAGGCCTACATTCTTCCAAAATTTAAACATGAAAAATTTGGAAGCCTATGGGGCTTAGCTCTAGAGAAATATGAAAATTAAATGATATAATATTTAATGCATTACATTATTTATTAATACATTATTTAATGCATTGTCATCCATTTGTGAGCTATTTTTAAAGTTTCAATTCTCTAGCTCGTCGGGAAGTTAGTTATTGATTGCAAAGTTTGTACCGGACAAGAAAGTGAGCTAATAAAAACGTTTTAAAATTAGCTGGTGTCATGGCACTTATACAGTAGCACCAATTCACTCGAAAGTCAGCAAACTAATGAACAGAATCGCTCTAGAACAATCGCTTCTGGGACAATGACATGGTTAGCTACTATCGCTGAGCTACTATCGCTGAGCTACTGTCGCTCAGCTACTATCGCAAGAGTCGCTTCAGGGACAATTAGGTGAAGGTTGATATTGCAAATCTGCAACATTAGGGGAGGAAATGAGGCGCCGTATTGCGACATGACAATTGTAGATGTAATCTGTTTATCCTAATGGTCTTAAGTTGATGATCAAAAAACGTTCACTTTGGACATTTCACTACTTGTGTTGCAACTGTTCGTTCATATTCGTAATGTTTTATATGTGGTGAATTTATCTTCTTTGATTACATCTCAACGACTATATTGGTCAAGAAACACAATGATGAATAGTACGCCAAAAATGATATAATCCCTTTGACACAGTATGCAAACTTCCTGGATATATTTTTTCCCTACAGTTAACTGACAAAGCGGAATTTCTTGTACCGATTATAGCACGCAAAGAAGTAGGTTATTGCTGCATTTATTTACTTTTGCCGCACTCATTGTTTTTGCCGCTCTCATTGTTTTTGCCGCTCTCATTTTGCTTTTGCCACACTCCAGTATCCCAACCAAACAACAGAAAACAGTGTGCTTTTATTAGGCGTGTAATATGTGTATACTTGAAAATAAGTTGGCAACACCTAAAGATACTACAACTACGATCAGCTGTTGCAGTGATTAGAATTTCTTTCAACGTTCGGATTTAACCTAACCTAAAACGTGTTGTTTGTTTGAAAGAATTATTAATTCTATGCTTTATAGTAACTGTAGGAAAAATATAACACTAGTTACACAAATAACTATTGTATTTGTTTTCTATGTCAAAAATATAAAGAAAAACATCATGTACACATGCGTCGAAACACCACTTATGTACTAAAGTCAATCGCTTTAGTTAAAGTAATGGATGAATTTACAAGAGTCACACACAGACAGACAGAAACCTCTCTTTGTGTTTATGATGTTTATTTATTGTTTTCAGGCTTGACCTAAGGAACAAATACATAATAATATTTCCAGGGAGTTTGTAACAGCTCTGTACGCAAGTGTAAAGTCCTACTTGTGGTGTTTGGTTGTATCCAGTTTTAGAAATTACAGAAACTGGTTCAGTTGAGTCAACGACAGTGTGCTGTTCTGAAGTACTGTTTTCAATTACTTTACATTTAAACTGTTCACACTTGACATGATACAATTACAACATACAACATGATACAAAACTTATTATTGTGATGTTTCCAAACAAAAACCTAGGGGTAGTCAACTAGGGAGTATTTGTTGTATTGTCCTTGGTGCCTAGACTTTATAATTCATAAAACCATTACAAAAGTAGGAAGACAATTTTCTATTCCCACAGGGCACTAGTTTTAAAATTACAATCACTCTGTATTTGAAAAAAATATTTTGAGGTGGTAGGCCAAATAACTCTTCAGTGGCTGTTTGGAATTAACTAAAATAGCATTGCTCTTTTGGCAGGCAAATCCAAGATGGCCGTTAGCCTCCATCTTGAAAACATCTACAAAACCACAAAAAAAATTTCTGATATACACTATATTTTTAAATTACAGTACAATGACTTTGGCATTTAAAAAAATATTTTTGGATGATAAATAACTTTTCAACAGCTGTTTGAAATAATGCAAGATGGCCACCATCGTGAACATATTGATTGTTTTGTACAGATGATTATGAAATTATCGATCAAACATACACTATGATTTATAATCCGTATATAGATTAGAAATATGTCTAAGTCCGGCAAACTTGGACTATTTAATTTTACAAAATGACGCATATTGTATGAGGGTGAAATTTCTGTCCCTGGTCCCTCGACGCGTGTGTCGCTTTTGTTCCGCGGTTGAAGGCTAATTTCTTCACATCAATTTTGTTCCGGGGGTCAGCAGATAGATTTCGGGGCTGGGCGAAACATCGCTTTTGTTCCGCGGACATCTCTCTTGTTCCGCGAGTGAGAGGACTGCACTCTCCCTCCCCCAAATCCTCTCTTTTGCTCTCCTCCTAATTCTTTCTATCATAGGTTATAGGCGCGCCGCACCGTGTGAAAGCTCCCATAAGAACCAATGCACCTTTACCGAATTGTGCGGCGTGGCCGCCGCGCGGCGCTGTCGTCCGGCTCAAGGTGCATCCGGCGGTAACTCGCGCGCCGTGCGGCACCCGCCGGATCCGGCGTAGGGCTATGGGAGTATATGAGTCCTTTCACACTATGTCCGGCGCGCGCCGCGCGGCGAATTCGCCGCACGGCGCGCGAGTTACCGCCGGATGCACCTTGAGCCGGACGACAGCGCCGCGCGGCGGCCACGCCGCACAATTCGGTAAAGGTGCATTGGTTCTTATGGGAGCTTTCACACGGTGCGGCGCGCGCCGCACGGCCCAACCCCTACGCTGTCTCAATTTAGGCAAACTACCTGACCAAGAGGGTGCAACAGTTAATTAAGAAATTATATATCGTTGTTTCGGAAAATAATATATTTATTAATAATATATATTAAGTTATTACAAAACATATATTTTTATGTTCATCCCATGCAACTCTGCCAACTTAAAGTATCAAAACAAAATTTTTCCTTTAGTAACTAGAGGAGAATATTTAGTATTAAATTAATAATTTAGTAATTTATACGCAATGAAACATTTTTTTTAACTTCTTGAATACAATATTTTCATATATGACGAATACTTATATATAATACGTGAAGGCGATTTCTACGAAATACTACTCCTCCGTTAATAATGGACGGATTTTTACAAACGATGTGTCAAAATTAAGTATTGTTTGTGTAGATGCCCCCTTTCACCAATTCCTGTAGTAAAGGTCCTCGGGCTTTGCCCCTCAGGCCATCAAAATCCCAATGTTTATCTTATGAAGACAAGATTTTGTTTAGTTAAATTACTCTGAGGTTAAACAGACAAATAATTTGTATTAATTACAGCTGTTCATAGTACACACATCACACATGATACACACAAGAGTTTTCGTTTTCAGTTTCGATAGATGGAGTGGAGTGAGCGTTCGTTTTCAGAGTGAGTTTGTTTCCAGTTTCGATAACTGGAGTTGAGTGATTAGTTACATTATCTTTGAGTTGACTCTCGCACGTCAACGGAAATTGTGACAATTATTCGTAAAAAAACTCCTTTAATATTTTGCAATTGCTCAAATTCGAGCAACAGGTGCACTAGTTTATAAAATTTAAATTTAGCCCATTCATTTTATTTGAACTTTTAAGTGGAGTATTCATTTAAAAGCCACAACTGAACAGAAAATAATAAATATTTAGGAGTGCCGTACGGCGCGCGCCGCACGAAACCGTACTAGTGTGAAGACACACGCTTGTCCGGCGCAGCGCCGCGCGGCGGACGCCGTACGGCGCGCGCCGCTTCGTGTGAAAGAGGCGAAATACGGCGTCCATGCAGTTATTCGTACAATTTTTAGTTATTCTTAAAATATGTTTCGTTTTATCCTTTAGATATTATTATATATTTTTTATAATTTTAGATTGTATGTAAATTACAAATTATATAAATGGGGTGTTAGTATTAAGTGTTAATCGTTCAAAAATGTCGAATATGAAGACTATTTATTGATAATTAGAGGCGATGATTAGATTAAACAAGTTTTAGAGTAAAGTAAAAATTGTTTACGTGGTAATGTTGTTAAACGGTCGATTGATCTTTTCCTCGTCCGTTCCAATGAGGAAAACCAGTAATTGGATATTCAGCTTGTGAAGTCAGCTAGTTTTATTTTATTTGCAAATCCATTACCTCTACACTTTTAAACTATTAGTATTTCTGTTAATATAATCAATACCATAGATTTTATATTAGTATTGGGATAGTTGCCAAATAGGTGAAGCGTACAAGATCTACTACTTGTATGCCTAAAGTGTCCTCAATTCTATTACACTAAATACAGAAAAGATCTGTATTAGTAAACCTAAAATCAATATAATTTTAAAATATTTTAAGTTGTAGCCGCTTTTACTTTTATACAATTTACGTTCTGAGGTCTCAGATATCAGAGTAACACCTTAACACTTAACCACAACTCCAGCTGAGCCGTAGGTGAGATTTCATAATGTCTAATTGGGGATTATTTTAGAGGCATTTCTTGGAGGAAAACTCGTACACCAGGTTAACTGCTGTGGTAGTTTCGTTCCACAAGGAAGGTTTGTTTAAGATCTAATATCTTAGCAAATTTAATAAACTTTTCATCAAAGTTGTTTGTATATTCATTAAGATATATTTTCTTGTTACAGGTATGTACCAGAAATGTTTTGACGTACATGTAAGTTATATGTTCTATTTATCAATATATCAGTTATGATTGAGAGTGTGGTTAACATAAACACAGGCTATATTGAGTGTTAATCAGCATCCATGGTATTTATTAATACTGGCTATGCATGGAAACAACTTATTTTGAATGTAGTCCTAATATTTCAACGGGATGCTGCCTGTTATCAACTGTATAATATATGTTCATTACTTAATGTTGTACAACTTAATTTAGCGTGATATGATATTCTAAACTTTCTGAACGTAAGCTTGGAATTAAAAGTTTGGTGTGTTACGCCACGATTTGGCCTGTTTCAATGTTCTTTTGTACTGAACGTAGGATCGAATGCAACTGTAAAAATTCCCGATTTTCATACATAATCTAACAGTACACAAGCGTATTTCTTAGCTAGTAAAATATGTAAACAGCCTTCGTTTGAGAAACCGTAAGCCCATGTTTGTTCAATAACAATATTAAGTCGTTACAAACAGCCAATTAAATTGTAGACTTTTCCTTGATAATCACTATTAATGTAGTTTTGAATACATTAAGTTAATCAATACCGGTAGTTTATGGATAACATTTATCGGATGTTGTTTCCACGTTTCCAGAATTTCCATGTGTAATTTAATTATAGAAAACGACTAGCTGGCCCGACAGACGTCTTCCTGTCCTAATGTGGTTTTATGTCAATGCTCGTTCATTTTCAAGGTGAGCTCGTTCGCATGGCTCAATCACGTCCTGGTTGAAGTTCGTTCGCTACGCTCACTCACCTTTAGATTGGAGCTCGTTCGCTGCGCTCCCTTGCCTTCAGGTTAGCTCGTTCGCTACGCTAACTCGCCTCCAGGTTGAAGTTCGTTCGCTACGCTCACTTACCTTTTGGTTGCAAATTAGCTGTTGTCATAAATTAAGAAAAATATAGTGCTGCACCCTGTTGGTAAACCTATTACCTTTTTAATGCTATTGAACATCACAGAATCAAATTGTTTAGTTGAACCGTTGAACCAGCTGCTAAGATTTTTTAATTCCATTTAAATATGAGTACTCATAAGGTTAACATGGAAACTCCAGAGCCACTGGGGCGGAGCCCTTTTGACGGATCTGCACCAAACTTCACACAAACCATCCTTGAATAATGATTAATAATGCCTGAAAGTTTTATTACAATCTTTCGAGCGGTTTCAGAGTCCATAAAGGACAAACATACAAACAAACATACATTGGATTTTATATATATATAGATTAACATCACGACCGAGATAAACATATAAACCAGAAACATCACCTGAAAGTCGGATAGTCAAATCTGATGGTTTTATACTGAACATTTTTACCAATTTAATATTTCAAATACAGTACCTCCGCCGCAGCAAACCTGCGGGCCAAGCGAATTTCCATTCGCCTGATTATATTTTCACTAAATCCCCGTAAAATGTCAGATTTAGTCCCTATATTGTAAACTATACGTGCATATTTTATATATTACACTATATTTAGATTTTATATTCAGTTTTCTGTAGTACTGTTACAGAGAAGGTAATAAAGTGTTTTTTTTTTCTTCATAGTATAGAACAACATAAATAAATGTCTTCAGGTTTACTGTGGTGGGGGTATTTTAGTTTTGTTCTGTACTTTCATAATTTGAATTGAATAAATATAACAGATGAGTGAATTAAACCGAAATGCATAGCTGAACGATCGGCAGTAGAATGTGTTGAACTAACGTGCACTAAACAAAACAGTGGTATAATCGAATAAAGAGAGTAAACATTCGTAATGTGTCAATTAATAATGCTAAATATTTGTGTTTCGATTGCCTGCATTTTACGTAAACTGTCAGAAATCATTGATAGATATACAAGTAACCAACGCTGTTGTAGGCGAGCCACAGTATGGAAAGTGACCATCAGTTTTCAACAGTGTATGGAGAACAAAGGGACTTGTGCAACGGAGGCAATTTTCTGTTTTCACTCACAGATTGGCAGATTGGCTGAGATGTTACGGTCCAGCTACCGGGAACTGATGTAAAACAAGAGGATACTAATGGAAACGTTTTTACGCTATGTTATGAAGGTTAATCTTGCAATTTCGACTATCAAACTAGATGAGTTGGAAACTCAGTAATCGTAATCGGTATATTTGTTTCTCGAACTCCACCTAATAATTTTGACAATAGAAAATTATCAGAGTCATATAACTGTCTAGATCACTTTAGTGTGTTGATCCTTTTGCAAAACCATGGGTTTCGAAATTCACAAAAAAAATATAATAACTAGCCTATTTGTTTAAGTATATCTCCACCATACCAGACGATGGTTCAAGCTTTTACTAATGAAGTTGTAGGCATTGTTAGACTGTTTTGGGGCTTATTGCGCCGTATTTTTTTGTCCTAAGACGCTAGGCACGAGCCTGGGATTTTTCACATTACTTCAGGCTAGACCGAGGGGTTGCGGCAATATCACTTGGATAAAAAATACATTGCTGAGTTGGCGGACTGAAGTCCCGCGCTCTAACCACTAGACCAGCTCGCTCCCCCATATTGCGCCGTAATAGATATTTACTCGCCTTTGGCTCGCAAGGCCCCCTTTTTATTTTAGGCACCAGAGGAAAGTGCCTCGGGGACATGATGTTTTCCGGGAAAGTGGTAAAAAGTGGTAATAAAAGTGGTAAACCAATTCAAATTTTGACATTAAACCTAAGTTTTGAGGGTCAATGAGTAAAGCTACGAAAAAATCATGTAAACAGTAAAATTTAAAGTAAACTAAGCAAAATTACATAGGTAGGGGAAAATATCTAAAATCATACAACATTTGAAGGGAATTTACCAAACTTTGAAAGTAGGGCGTTTTTTGAAGGTGAAAGGGTGCGATTTTTTTGAAAACGCCTAAGGGTGTTTTGTAGAAAATTTAATTTCAGACTCATGATTTTCCTTCAAATCTTTTCTAGCTCTTACCGTTTTCGAGCTACAGAAAAAAACGTGTTTCCCCCCAAAAATATACTCTTGTACATAAAAGTTAAGTAAAATCTCTAAAACTTTAACGTAAGATGACGCAATCCGGAATTGAAGTTGCTACCCGTCGAGAAGAATATTAAATGAATTTTAATTACTTTATCAACAGCAATTAGGCTACAGTAGTAAACATGATTTTGCTAGATGTTTACTTGAAGACAATAGATTGTCCTTTATAATAATATGCAGATTGAAGTCGATAGATATTACGGTGCATCTACTTGATTAACTCGTACGATTTCACCAGCCAACGGGAAAATTGGTATTTTAATTTTTTAAATTGCTGCATCTTGGTTAAAACAACATATCCATCGTCAACTGTATGGACATTGAAGAACGAAACGAAAGTTTTCCTAATGGTGTGTAAAAATTAGCTCTGTATGTATACCAATTTTAAACATTGTTTGAATATTTGAATAAATATTGGTTTTGTTTTCTCGTGAGAGAAACATTCCACGAGACTTGTTCTGAAATATCTTTACAATGCATTGGTATTTATAGCTCATTATTACTTGAAACTACGTTGCTAAGTCGACCTGTAAAAGATAACCCTTTAAAAATGATGGCGTGTTAAACAACATATATCCTGAATAATTTCGTCTAATTTCGACAAAAGTAACAGAAATTTAATATCCGGGATGGTTAAAGTAATACAATATAAGCTAGTATAAAAGTAGTATTTAGGGATCAAATGTCACAATATTCTAGTCACATCAGTTCATATGGAAAGGGTTTATTGAACAAAGCTCGTTTGTAAGATGGAAGGTTTTTTGCTAGACTCAGCACCGTTGCGGCTTACCTCATAGGATTTAGGTGGGTTCAACGTTATCTTCCTACATGATTTCTAATACGGTTATTCCACTGTTGACATGTTTTACCTTTTTTGTACTTATAAAATCATACTTTTATTCGTAAGGTTGCCGTTATGCGAGAGGTAAAAAGGTGGATGTTTAAATAGCGTTGGAAAGAACGTATATGACTTAATGAAAATGATTAAATCTTTAAACGATTGAATACAACTTTCTATAAAAAAAAAAACATGCGATCTACATTAATTTGGTGACGTTGTATCAAAATAAGGTTTTAAATATAATTTTTGGAAGAGTTTGTTTCTTCCGTACAAATTGCCATTGACCTATAAAATGATGAAATTAGCCCACCAATCCATAAGTATGCAATAGAATAAATCAAATAAAGTGCAAATCGCGTTGAAACCCCGTTTGTACATATACAGGGTGACACAAAGGAACCGGACGTTTTTTAAACAGCTGTTCCATTGTTGTCGCACGTGGTAGGAAGATTGAAGTTATGTCATTACCTTCAGTGAGGCTTGCAATTTTTGTTGAAATGGCTCAGTGGACCCTAGACCATTGCGTTTTCGCACACGATACTTTGGTCCGAAATGGTGAATCCGTCGTCAAATCCAGCGAGAATTTAGTCGACATTTTAATATTGAACGCCATGGAACGGTTCCAAGCCGGAACACGCTATAAAGATGGGTTTCAGGGTTCCGAACAACTGGGAATATAACAAGAAAGAAACCACCAGGCTTTGTTAGAACTTCGAGAACACCCGAAAACATCGCCAGAGTGAGAACAGTATTGAATGAATGTTTCCTAACAAGGTGATCTCGCTTTGGTGACATACCGTGGCCGCCAAGATCACATGGCTTGTCCACTCGTGATTATATCCTTTGGGGGTTTCTTAAGGAGGGTGTTCATGCTCACAAACCACACACTCTAGAGGATTTGAAGTTTGCAATCACAGAAGATATCAATGGCATTGAACAAAACCTCCTGACCCGAGTTTAAGATGATTTTCAGACCAGAATGAACATTTGTAGATAAGTACATGGCCGCCATATGCATTACGTCATTTTCAAAAAATGACTGTTTTGTAACAAATGGCAAATGTTTACCTCACTATTTACAGTATTAAAACCATTTTATTCCTTTTAACTACTGTGTACTACTTATTTAAAAAACGTCCGGTTCCTTTGTGTCGCCCTGTACTTTTAAAAACACACTGCGTAGTTGAAGCAGCAATACCATGACTGTATTATTCAAAGACAATACTGTAGTTCTGGCACAGTTGGCACTATACCGCGGCCAGCAGGAGATGCGCCAACTAAACGTGGCGAGACAGTATTTGATAAACAACACCTTGTGAATACTCAAACTGATAGAAAGTTTACGATTTGTAATTTCTGTCACTTTTTGACGCCAAATGCTACAAATTTAGATGCTACTTGGACCACACCTTTGGCAGGCTTTTATATGGCTGTGCCAACATTATATTACCTAAACCATTCATCACGGATAGATCTGGATATTACATTCTCTTGTTTAAATCGTTGCCAGTTTTTAACAATAAAGATGAACGTAGTTGAATTGACCCACTGACAGAATGCGCTGATGTGAGTTGCTGATTTGAATATTCCAACTGTAACAGTCACAAAAACTTATCGAGAAAATTACCTTGTGGATCATTCAACGAATTTCTTTTTTGAATAAAAATATGATACAGCTGGCCCATGTGGATTAAATTTCTACTTAAATGTCTAAAAGTCAATGTCTATAAAGACAAAAATAAATTAAACAAATACTTGTTCCAAGACTTTGTTTTTGTCATACTGCAGCAAAAACAGCCGTTTTCAATAAATGTGTTGTAGGTCTAAAACGGCTCTTTAACTCCCTAGGGGGTAAAAGGCCCTTTTTGTCCCTAGAGAGTAAAAGTCAACTTTTGTAAACTTCGATTATAATCAATCGCATGTATCAAAGTTATGTATCGATTGATTTAATCGGGTTAGCTTATTGTTTTGTGTGTGTCAAAATTCAACATATCGATAATGTGCAATAACACAATCTTAATAACCGAAATTCTTGAATCACTTACTAAACAGCTAGGCTTGTTTGCATAAGAAAAATTGAAAACAAGTTGGGAGTTGTTTTGAGAAGTTATCTTTATATGAAAACTATTATCGTGTTCTAACTAAGTTTGTTAATTTTGCAATATAACAAATATATAGTTTGCCAAAAGTGTCATTTCATCCCTCGCATTTTTCCGATCAAGACGAATCACTTAACGCCCTAGTGATAAAATATACTATTATTGTTACGCATTTTAACGACAACAATACCCACTGAAACCTAACGACTTAAGCTAATTTTAGAAAGGAAAGGGGTTTCGAGTTCCATTAAAACATTCCTATGTAAATAACTGATATACTTTAAGTAAACAGTTTGTCACTAAGTACTCACCCGGAGATGAACCCTTTTGTAAACACCCAGAGAACTAATGGAAACGTCTCTTGCTTTCGGCGAGACAGTACTTAGTTTTGTATTGACGGTGAAGTAGTTCGAGATGTATTTCTGAGACGATTGTCTTTCTTATTGTGTCACATTATATTACTAATTGAGACTGGGACGAAACTGATTATATTTACAAAATGAGTATATGACAATACAATATGATGTATTGGATTATAATGGAGAGAGATGCCCTTTGTGGCTTTAGATTGTTCATTTAGCCAGGACCGTGTATTGAAATGAACAGCTGGGCCCGAGATTTTGAACCAACAAGTTTCTGACTTTTCTGAGGATTGAACCGGCAAACGTATAACATCTCGGCTTCCCAGATATTACTTGTGTGGCTAAAAACTGCCATAAGCCTGAACTTGTCACGGTCCAAACTGATCTCGATTCATTGCATTTTCAACCGTCTGGTCGTGACAGAAGCGATCAATTATGCAATTAGAGGAGAGTTATTGTAGACTCATTGTCGTGGACTTTCACCCAGCTAAGTACCAAGTAGTGGGAAAGCACAGGAAGCACATGGGTTTGTGATTTGTCAGTTTGTGTTCTGGAGGTATCGTTTGTAATCCTAGAGGTAAAAGGCTTAAGATTCCTTGGTGCCTAGACGTTATAACTCATAAAACCATTACACAAGTTGGAAGAACATTTTTTAATCTCACAGGGCACTAGATATTTAAATCACAATCACTTTGGTATTTTTGAAAAATATTTTGAGATGGTATGCTATATAACTCTTCAGTGGCTGTTTGGAATGAACAAAAATAGCATTGCTCTTTTGGCAGGCAAATCCAAGATGGCCAATAGCCTCCATCTTGCAAACATCTACAAAACCACAAAGAAAATTTCTGATCTCACAGCACACTATATTTTTAAATTACATTACAATGACTTTGGTATATAAAAAAAATATTTTTTGATGATAAATAACTCTTCAACAGCTCTTTGGAATAATGCAAGATGGCCACCATCGTGAACATATTGATTGTTTTGAACAGATAATTAGAAAATTATTGATCATACATACACACTTTATGATTCATAATACATATATAGATTAAAAGGCTATATGTCTGAGTCCGGCAAACTTGGACGATTTAATTTTACAAAATGACGCATATTGTATGAGGGTGAAATTTCTGTCCCTGTTCCCTCGGTGTGTGTGTCGCTTTTGTTCCGCGGTTGAAGGCTAATTTCTTCACATCAATTTTGTTCCGGGGGTCAGCAGATAGATTTCGGGGCTGGGCGAAACATTGTTCCGCGAGTGAGGGGACTGCACTCTCCCTCCCCCAAATCCTCTCTTTAGCTCTCCTCCTAATTCTTTCTTTCATAGGTTAGGTTAGGTTAAATTATTGATATTCTTTTAAGGAGAAAATAATAATTTAACAAGTTTTAATACCCACATGTCAGAAAGAATTAGGAGGAGGGTGAAAGAGAGGATTTGGGGGAGGGAGAGTGCAGCCCCTTTCTCGCGGAACAACAGTGATGTCCGCGGAACAAAACCGATTTCGGCCGGCCTTGAAATCTACCTGCTGATCCCCGGAACAAAAGTGATGTGAAGAGATTAGCCTTCAACCGCGGAACAAAAGTGATACAGTCCCCTCGGTATGGTTCCTAAAGGGAAAAAAGCAATGTAACGTTTCTTTGGAGAATTTATCAACATTGCATTTCATAATCGTTGGTTACTTTTGTTTCGTAAAAACTTATTATCCGTCAGTAAGCTGATTAATTTAAATACAACCTGTAGAAGTTTAACCTTATGTGTTTTTTACGTTACATTTTTGATAAGTGTTTTTAAGTGAGGTTTGCATTTATTTTCCTTTATCCTAGTTTAAAATTTAAATGCGTCTCTTTGCAAATGGCGAATTCTTATTTTCCTCGTATTTGGGTCAATTGCAACAATCGTTCCTCTTTTCTTCTACTGTAAGTTATAACGGTTTCAACTTTTTAACTGATAAAGTTAGGTTACGCTACCACTTTTGATATTACTGTTATAGTTTAATCTGAAATTGTGACCATACAAAGGTAGGTATGATTTTAAGCCAAGTATTATTTTTGTAGGTTTCTTTAGGAAAAAGATAAACTGTGGCAAATAAGATTATTGATATAGCTAAATCAAAAATATTGTCAGGGTTTGTATGCTCCATTATGTGACCTCAAGAGCCTGTTTTTGTTTGTGTTTGGCCACACATCGTGGGAACTGATAGGATGGCTACTTCGTGGATTGTTTTGATAGCGCAGAGTGTTTTTATATGTATTTATAACATGTTAGCGATAAGTCTGATAGGATTTCGTCATCTGTTTACGTGTTGGATCGTAATGGATTGTGGGAATGAGGAAATTAGATTTTTTGACGTCAAAGCTTATAGCGAATTATGTTCGTTAATACTGAATATCCCATTTGAAAAAAGTTAATTTACATCAGTTGAGTGAATTTTATTTTCGACTTACAGTATCTTAGAGTACATTTTGCCGGGTATTATTTACTCCTCGGCTATAACACTTAAGTGAAATCAGTAGCTCAAACATATGTCGGTCTAATTAGTCTGAAATACAGTTGGTAAAATGATAAAATCATTAGGGCCGAGAAGGCTTAAGAAATGACAAAAACCACCACGCATTCTAGTGTTACCGTGAAGAAAAATGCCTTTTAAACGTCTTCTAGAAATACGATAAAGCTTTGTGGAAGTGTTTTGATCCATAGTTTATATTAGGAAGGTGTTCATAATTTGTTAAGGAAACCATCTTCTGGACAAAAATTATAAAAACTATATTGGTGACGAACGTTTTATTAAGCAGTCAATCGCAAAGATTAAGCTATGCTACTCGTCCAATACTAGAAACTGCGTCCAATACTAATTTACCTACTCAGAAATACTTATAAATTGATTTTCTACAGTTGGCGTAAAGAAGAATAATGTGTCTTTTGCAACAACATTGCGATAGGCTCTTGTACAAGATTCCGCTGATCCAGACAAATTAGACACTCGTTTTCTTGCTGACAGATCACATATTTCACCCAACTGTTCGGCCATTTTGTGACCTGGACTAGATGCGTTGTAAACTAGTGGGTCGTGGTGATGATGTAGTAACACTTCGGCCCAGTAACATTTCGGCCAAACTCAAATTTCTTAGAAAAACAGTATCACTTCGACCCACTCGCTTTTACAGATGATTAAATAAGCTAATGGAGTAACATTTCGGCCCGACGAAAAATTGACAAGGGTTGAGGAACGCCGTTTAGGTAGTAAGAGGTACATGACCTGTATACTTTGCAACCACCCTCTGGTGGAATGTCGCCCAACCGTCACCCCTTGCATCCTCTGACCTCACATGACGGAGAATCTGTGGAATCTTACCTAACCTAACCTAACCTAACCTAACCTAACCTGTCAAATATTTTGTTGGGACGAAGTGTTACTAGTGGGCAGGTAGAGAGTTGGACCGTAGGCCACATCTGAGGGTTTCGGGCCGAAATGTTACTGTGCCGAAGTGTTACTTGGGCCGAAGTGTTACGACACGGTGGTGATGGGGCTACTGTATTGGTTTTTGTTGTTGAAGGGGGTTCTTCTTATGAACTACAGGATTATAAGGAACTAGAATGCATGCAAGCACAATTTGAGGAATTCTGTAAAATGACAATTCCACAGTAGAATTGCAAGTTGAAATCAGTTTTGTGTTTACAAATCCATCTACTCTCTCAACAATCTTGCTCATTAAGAGACAATATCCTCTGATCCAATATCATTCTTTTGCCGCAACCTTCCATGCTGTCCTTGACTTCAATCCTTTCTGCTCGCGACAGAGCACGTTACACAAAGGTGGTCAGAAAACGTATTAAGGCTACTACGCTTAAATACCAAAATTGTAGTCAGCCATATATAACAAGTCTCTGTTATACGGATGGTTGAGAATTTGCCGTAACTATTTTGTTACTGGATCTTAAATAAAAAATAATATTCGAATAGTGCTGAAAGCTAGACGTACTTGTAAACTGTATCCAATGAATAATATGTCTAAGTATCAGAAACTAAGAGGTAAAATCGAATTTTTAACAGAACATTCTGTGAAATATATTATTCATCCACACAAATTCTTTCCGTAAAATTAGGCACTACTAGTCCACGTTGATGGGATGTCTTAGTCAGGATAATCCTAAGAGAAGAATATTGATGACTATAAACGTCAGTAATAATTACAGTTTGAATTATCTCAGTTGAATGATTGTAAACATCTGCATCAATCATGATCGAGTGTGTTGAAGTGGTTGGTAAACACATTTAACGTTGAAGCTTGCAGGATTTCCATTGTAGAATGGTTTAGAAGTATTAACGTGATTATTACATGTAATCTGGCTACAGGTACAATGATTTTTTGAGTACCAAATAAAATTCCACTATTTTAAGGTTCGTTTTAGCGAATTCCTCATATATGAAATAAAGGCCGTAGGTCTCATGGTAAGACCTAGACCCGACCCGATTTGATTTTCCATTTTGATGTCACCAGAGGTCAACAAAACTATTCGTTAATTATATGAGTGCGTCAAATTTGGCAAATTTATTTAATTCTGTAGGCTACTATATAATATTCGAACAAAAACGTCGTTTACCTTACCCGTAGCTGCAAAACCAAAGTACTCATTAATTTAAATGTCGCTTGAATGGGGAATAAAATTAATCAGGCCTTTTTAAGGAAATATTTTAGTAAAAATCTAATCAGTAAAGTGAAAATTAGGTTAGTCTGCAGGTTTGCTGCGGCGGGAATATTTAATCTACTACATATTGCGGCAATACGATTATCAGTGTTTGAGTATCTCTTAAAGACTTGCGGTACAGTTTTAGATTATTTGCCCCAATTTAAGACATCCTTTATACCTTTAGTGAAGGCAATATGAATGGTACTACTGCCGAATCGTTACCATTTGGATACCGAAGGTAGACATCATACAGAACCAACAGTGGCAACCTTTTCTAAATGAGTCACCTACAAAGTGTGTTTCAATCTAAAATGATATTGTTTATTTAGTTTTAGCGAAGTTCCTTATAGGGAAGTAGCTATTACCGTAGGTGGCACGGTAAGACCTAGACCCGGGACCGATTTACTTTTTCATTTTGATGTCCCCAGAGGCCAAAAACACCATTCGTTCAAATTTTTATATATTTATATACGTCCGTGAACGCGATAACTTGAGTAATTTTTGTCCGATTTTGATGAAATTTGGTTTAAAGGTGTAAAGCGGGATAAACTTTAATGAGTTCGTGAACCAGCACGATCGGACCATGGGAACGGGGCTTTACGGGGGGTTTTATGGGGTAAAAATTGGGTTTTCTCACTTTTGACCCTTATAAAAAAATTTCCCAATTTCCCCTTAGACATTTTTAAAGAGCTTAAAAAAACAAATAATTTAGTATATAAAAGTATTTTTGTTCGATTATTAGTAACCGAGAAAATTAAAAAAAAAATTGTAAATTTAAAATTCCCATGTTATTCTTATGCAGAATATTGTCAAATGTTGTAGTTTGCTTGTTTATGGATATATTTTGATCAAACTTGGCAAATTTATTTATTTTGTACTGAGCTATCAATACTTTACTCAAAAACACACTTAATTAGTTTCCTTGTAGCAGCAAACCTAGGTACTCGTTAAACCTAATGTTATTAAAATATATTTAACTGAAAATCTATTCAGACAAATGGAAATTCGCTTAGTCGGCAGGTTTGCTGCGGTGGGGGTATTTCATACTTTGATAGTTGATGTGACGGTAAAAATGCTATATTTTGCAATACTTTGTCTTTAAAGGGTTTTTTAGTAATAAAGTTTATGAACTCTACAGAAATCAGTAATTGAAACCGTACGGTGTAAAGTGTGCTAAATTCAACTATGTACAATTTTTCTAAAACTATATCTTTGACATGGTAACAAGATGTCTATAGATATGTAGTTAAGTTTCAGAAGCTTAAGAGCTCTCCGAGGCTTTTCTAGAACACATTCCTATTCTTTCAGTGCTGAGTTTGTAGGCCGCTCGCCGCTGTCTCGAGTAACCCGACCCTGTGGGTAATATAATCCTAGACAATAAGTGACCGCGTTGTAAAACATTGCCCAAATATCTTACACTGATATACCAACTTACCCACGAAATGGTAGAGATTGCTTTACCATATTGGATAATTAGGATTTTTGTCAGATCACTTACATAATCATAACACCCTCTCGACTTAGTCTTGTGGTGCAACTATTTGATTAGGAGTTATCTTATCTGCCAACAGAATTTTTCTGTCCGATCACCTACTCCGTATAATGCGCGTTCTGTCAGACGTTGCAATAAAAGCATGCATCTTTGTCAACTAGATCATTTATTGCGTCCGTGATGCGTAATTTGTTCACCGGAAAATTGTACATATGCAGTTCAATTTAGAAAGGAGTTATGTTTTCCTTGTGATTGAAAACGCATCGCGAAGTGTCTACTTGTAGTACAAGATGGTGAGTGTAGCTGTCTCCCCGGACTCTTTACCACCCGGCAAATCACCACAGCATAGATCGGACGAGTTAAGTGGTTGCAATCCTTTACTTTCGAACCAGCATCGTGTAATGTATGAAATTATGTCTTTTTTAACCATATGTTTTTTTAGTTAGCACATACACATACATTCGGAGATGTGATACATATGAAAAAGTAATAATTCCCACACTGTAAGTACTTTGTTAATACACATTGCCAAATCATTTCTTTTGGTATTTTCCCCCAGAACAGAATGGTGGTTAACTATTTTCCTACACGTGGAACCTAAATGAAAAGTAAAGTAAGGAGAGCTTAGCCAATGTTTGCACTTTCCCTCTCTAGAGAGGAGAGTTTGTTTAGTGATCAGGCTCAGTCTTCCTCAGTCTTGTGTTTTCTCTCCTTTTAAAATGCATGTTGAGTAAGTAAATAGATGCGGTTATTGGTTTTAGGTTATTTTTGTTTTAAATACAATTTCTTTTGTTAGAAATTACATTAAACTTATGTTGGGATGTAAATCACTATTTAAATCGTTGGAACGAATGGATTTGACTTGACAAAATGTGCAATCCGTTTTAATTGTTTTTAGGTGCTGGAATTATAAAGGTTGTGCTTTTAATACTCGATATTAATTGTAATAAGCTATTGCTATGGACGAAAATGCCTTCCAAAACTTACTCCTGGTCTAATCGAAAAATGTCAAACCATGCCAAACGACTCGCAACTAACTCGCAATCCCCTTAATAATGTCCAAACAAGTTATCCATGTTTATTTTTTATTAAATCAATATACAACAGTAAAATAATGTAAATAAAAATACCCCCACCGCAGCAAACCTGCAGACTAAGCGAATTTCCATTTGACTGATTGGATTTACACTGAAATGTCTACTTAAAAATATAACATTTATTCCCGATTTAAATAGAATTAGTTTAACAAGTACTTAGGTTTGCTGCATCAGGGAGGGTAAAACTGTTTTTTTTTTTTGTAAAATGTTAATAGTTAGTAAGAAATAAAAACATTTTCCAAATTTGATCAAAATATGTTCATAAACAAGCAAACTACAACAGTTTACTCATTCTCCATAAGAATAACATGGGAATTTTAAATTTACAATTTTTTGGAATTTTCTCCGTAACCATTAGGCGCATAATAACGCTTCAATATACTAAATTATTTGTTTTTTGAAGCTCTACAAAATGGTTTGGAAATAAATTGCTAAATTTTATGTTTTTTGGGTCAAAAATGGGAAAAACCTATTTTTACCCCATAAAACCCCCCGTAAACACCCGTTCCCATGGTCCGATCATGCTGGATCGCGAACTCGTTCGAATAAACGTAGGTTTACACGTTTGTACCAAATTTCATCAAAATCGGATCATTTTTGCTTGAGTTATCGTGCTGACGGACACACACACACATATATATATATATATATATATATATATATATATGAATTTGAACGGATGGTGTTTTTGGCCTCTAGGGACCTCAAAACAAAAAAAAAATCGGTCCCGCGTCCAGGTCTTACCATGAGTACTACGGTAATAGCTTATTCCCTATATGGGAAATTCGCTAATATTCCCTATATGGGAAATTCGCTAAAACTCCTTTATTTTGGACATAAAATCCTGTATCTTCGTTTAAAAAGTTTATTTGATCCAAAATAACCATTACGTAAATAAAATCTAAGTACATTATACGTTTACAGGTCGACAGTTACGAAACTTACCTGCATAATACATTTGAGCATGCCTTTTACTTTTTACTTATGGAGAAATAAAAAAAAATTAACTTTGTAGTCCGCATCAGTAGCTATTGCAGTGAATTAAATCTTGTCACATAAACAATCTGCATCTTCCATACTGCAGACGTCAAAAATAAATCAGCATTAGAGCAGTACCTCAGATCGACCGAAATAGAATGTAAATGATTACTCAGTGAAGGTGAGTGAGGCATGTCCGAGGCCACAGCTGCGAGGTGGTGCCGAGGCCACTGGGACTTGCTGTAGACACTAGACAGTGGTCAGGAGTGTAATGTAGATTCGGAAGTATCAACATGTAGACACGGAAGTATCAACGTTTAGACACGGTGGCGGAAGTATCAACTACTGATACTTTGATCTCACTGTAGAAAGAGATATACGAATATAGTTTTGGCCAGACGTGAGACCTGTTATTTATTGTTTTATAGGTACGTAAATCCATCCTACAAGTTTAGATGGGACTTTCATTTCATGGCATTACACACAATGTACAAATACAGGGTAGTGTAGGCGTATGTGTTCAGTAACTAAACATCAAAACAGCCAAATGTTGGGAAATGGTTTTTATGAGTAAAAAGAACTTAAATAATATCATAAAAATGCCTTGTTAGCGAGGTATGCACCATTTGGTTTTTTAGTAAAAAAAATATATCTTTTGAAATTGTTAAAGAAATCTTTATAACATTTTGTTTAAAATAAGTAGCAATCCATTATTTAAAAACACAATTTTTAAAAAGTATTTGGTTGTCATTTAAATTTGCTTAGCTTACATTCTACGTAACTAAAACATGGTAAGTATATTAAAGAATTTTAAGAACACTATTATTATCATTTAAAATTTTCCATCCCACGACACAAGTTCAAAAGATCAAATAATAAATAGCAGAAAAATCACGATTTTTAGCCAATTTCCCAAAGCTATTACCGTAAGTCTCATGGTACCCCTTTACTTTTTATTTTGATTTCCTCAAATGCCAAAAAACACCATTCGTTCAAATTAATGAATAAAAACATTATCCAATCTTCATGTAATTAATACAAACATGTGCTAAATCTCTATTTTACTGTGGACACGCCTATATTGTCCCACATTACAGTGATTCTAATGCAAAGTCTGGTCCCAGACAATCACGATTCTACGAGGCCAGGTTATGGTTTGGTATTCAGTTTCTTCGCCTTCCAGTTTTGTTGCGGTTTCAGCGACCAAGATTCATTTCCATCTATTCGGTTTGCGGTCTCCATCGCAAGATTTATTGAGTCAGTGACGTAGCAAGGATTTCAAAATAGGGGGGTCGACCGACCGGGGGATCTGGGGGGTGTTCTATACTCCACAGGTAAAAGGGGGGTCCGAGAAAAATTTTAAAAATATAGGCCCTAAAACGGTCTTTTTTAACTCTCTTGGCATTGAAAGTAACCAACCCCAAAAATACAGTATGATTGTATAATTTTACATTTAATTTAACAAAAAAATATTATATTTAAGACCAGAAGAAGGGGGGTCCGGACCCCCAGGACCCCCCTGGCTACGCCACTGATTGAGTCATCGTCCTGCATTTGTATTATTTTACGGCGACATCGAATTCTTTCAGTTATATAACCGCTGTAATACCTTACTTGTGTGTCAAGTCAATCCTCTAAATTCGTTTTCACAAAACTGACGATCAATGGAACTTTATTAATAATGATTTTGTTGATCGATTCATCGACTTTACGATGGTGGTATAGACATTCGATCCAGTTTGGTACAGCCAATGCAATTTTTAAATTAAAACAACCCCAGTTAAATGAGCCCTAATTGTTACTATAAAATTGCATTTTATCTTTGTTACTATGATGGTGACATCAAAACATAAAGATAGTATAGTAAAATATATACTGTACTTTACAATTAGGCGTAATTAATAAAAGGAGTATACTCAACAGAAATCAGCTATTTACAGCAGTCTACGTGAATATATTTTTCAAAGTTTACAAAACTTACTCCGGGGTTTAAAAATAATATGATCTTCGTCATGGGTCTTTTTCAGTAGAGGGTGGACACTATTTAAACTATGTAAAAACCACAGTTGAGGTTAGTTTGTGATTATTTCTAAAAACCTGTGAGTAAAGCTATAAAAACACACAGCGTTAGCACATTTGTGGCGACGTAAACTAGCAGCCACATTCGGATCTTCGATTATTGTAAGCCACTGTTATTAGCTGGACAAGTCGCATGTACAAACTGCAATTACAAGGTATCGTCCAAGTAAAGATCAATTGTATGAAATATAGAAGAGTGTCCTCAGTGGTAAGCGTGTGAAATAGCAATTTGACGAGTGGTTGTCGGCGTCGATATCTGTTAAATATTACCAGACACCTGTCCACTTTCGAGACGGTGACTGCGTATTTTCTATTCGATTTTGCATATAACTTACTGGTTAAGGAGTTAAACTATCAAACAACCATCGCTATCTAGACTGTTTGTAAGTGTATGTTCTAATGTTCTTAGTTCTTAGTGCTCTAAGTGCTGCAATATATCAACCGCATAATGACTTTATATTCCAAAAGGTGGTTTGTTCCGAACGAGATATTTTCTGGACCCAGTTGTAGTTTGTAATTGGAAATTAACAAGCTGGGTTTGAATCTTTTCCTTGTAAAAACCCTGAACATTCCACTGACACATTTTAGCCCGCTCAATAAAGACAAACATGCTCTTTTAACTAATCAGGGGAAAACTGGAATTTCCCCTGATGATAAGAGGTGCATTTCCTCAAAAGTGTCTACTTCTTCCCCTTGCGCTCCCCCTCCCCTCCACCGTCACCCCTTGAACTTCCTATTTGCAAGCTTTCGCTATAATCTCAGTTGTTTGTCCAAAAATGGATTTTTTGATATGATTGTCTATAGACTTACTACAAATCCTATTTGTAAATTTCGTAAAACTAATATTAAAGGCGCCAAAAATTCAAAGCGATCGAAAAAAAAATGTTGAATTAAGGTCGATTCACACATATCAGTTCAGTCACAGTTCCGTTACAGTACAGTTACAGTCCAGTCCCAGTTGCATCCGCAATTTCTCAGTCAATTGTCCGTCAGTTGGTTTCAGTCAGTCTTCCGTCTCTGAAATTTACAGTAATTTACAGTGAAAATGTTTAAGTTATAAACCTATATTCTATCAAATTATCATTTTCCATCTTGTTAATTGTTACAAACAGTATTCAAAATGTAAACACAACTATTTAAATAACAATGACACTATTTTCTAACCTCTAACAGTTCCGTCAGGCGTCCGAACAATCAAAAAGTATCGTTGGAAAGAAATCTGAAATTGACTGACGGATGCCAGCAGAGTGACTGACGGAACTGCAACGGATGAGTGTAGATAGCGCTATAGAAAATCCATTAAAGAATATTTTTGTTAACTGTGACGTGCCTGAAGTGACTGGACTGAAACGTGCCGTAACTGATGTGTGTGAATCGACCTTTAGGGTGACGAGTCCGCAGTTTTTCTCTGAATCTTTTTAAAGCGTAATAATAACAAAATATTGCTCCTGTAAATGTTGTAGCAAATATAATTACCTTTAAAATGATACTATTGGTGTGTTGGTATCGTAACATAATATGAGGCCCAAAGGAGTCCTGCAAAGGGAGTGAGCGCGCCTGGTTTCGCAATGGAGCTGTTATTACTAGAGACGGCTATGGCTGTTCTCTTGACTTACCGCGTGCTTTATGAGAGAAAATCTGTCGTCTTTTCTCTCATAGGCCTACTGTTAAATGATTCTTCATAATTATATTGAGTTATTTGATAAGCAATCGGTATTCTCATTGCAAGATGGAACATTGAGACAAGAAACCCCATTGCGATTCTCGCAAATTGTAATAAAATACTATAAAACATATTTACAAAACTGTAAAAATGCTTTACGCACACAGGTAGCCAGCCTGTAGTGTGAGACTCCTGGACTTATCAGACTACTCACTAAAACACCCCTCTATTCTGTAGGACACCGACCTGGGATTTACTTGTATGTAAACAACGTATTTCATAAGATCCTTGAAGGCTTTGAAGGATCTTAGGTACAATTAAACAAACTCTGAGGATTTTGCACAGTTGTTCATAATTAAAATAATGATAATTTAAATGGATTATATCTAAAATTATTTTAACAGTAAGTAAACTGTTCCGAGGTGTACACAAATTTAAGAGAATGTCTAACGCAGAACTGTTCGACAAAAGAATGTAAAAGAACAATGTTAAAAAAATATTAATTTTCTCTATTGACGCAGTGAAAATGTATTAGGGGCGTTTCCTGGACAATCTGGAAATTTATATTAACTTACATTTACTAGATTTAACACCCAGGTAGTCTACACGCCAAGGTTCCGGTGTAATCAAACTTAAACAAACGTGACCACGCCCGTCACGTCAACGTCACTACGCCCGTCACGTCAACGTCACTGTGTATAACGTCACATACGCCATTAACGTACGTCAGGTCCCTTCGAGTTTGTTACTTCATTTACGTTCGTCACGCCCTTTTACGTGTATCTGGTATTTCCATGAATTTTAACGTAACTTTACGTCATACGATATCGAAGAACTGAAGGTTTCCCAATGTATGAGATGGGGATAAATTTTACGTTTGAAATGATTTGCTCAGTAGTTTTCCATGTCTAATACAGTGTTTTTGTAGAACAAGCTTGATTGAGCGATTTCTTATCAAATATGTAAATGTAAATTTATCACTGAAAGAACAGCAGTTAATTTAAATATCGATAACCACAAATTGATAATAGCCAATTTTACCAAGTAACTTAATAAGGCCTTTTGAGCTTGTAAAATGCTGTCAGTAATCCTCAAATTACGTTTTTTGAACATATGATTTGATCAAGTTATTAGTCGGACTTAATTAACAACGCCAATTTATACTTTTGAACGAGTTTACAACAAACAGGTAAAACATTCTAGAAAAGTAATTACGCCAAAGTACTTCTAATTCTGAACTGATCGAATTTCTCAAACTTCATTCTCCTGAAGTTAATTAATTTCCGTAGAAGCAAAAAACTTGTCGGCATTAGTCTTGAATTTCTTACATTCAATTGAATAACCTTTTTCTATGTAATGTTGTTATGTTTGTTTACATCTTCGTGCTTTGCACTTCATGGTTTGCAGCTATTGTAGCGATGAGTCGTTTGATATTTATAGAAATGTGTCGGGTTAATTTTGCACAATTTAAGGAAAGGGGCACAGGGTAGGTTAGGTTAGGATATGCTGCGTAGGTTCAGTTACGTTAGGTTTAGTTGCAAAGGGGCGGACTTAAGATCCAAATCCGAAAACATCAGCTCATTATGCATAATTGGTGGAAAGTGGCACATGTTAGGGTAAGTTAGGTTATGCTGTGTACGTTCATTACGTTAGGTAAAGTTCTGTTAGAGGTTTGGTGGAGAAGGGGTGGGGTCTAGGTCCACACCCGTCAATGTCACCTCCATTATGCATAATTGGTGGAAAGTGGCACATGTTAGGGTAAGTTAGGTTATGCTGTGTACGTTCATTACGTTAGGTAAAGTTCTGTTAGAGGTTTGGTGGAGAAGGGGTGGGGTCTAGGTCCACACCCGTCAATGTCACCTCCATTATGCATAATTGGTGGAAAGTGGCACATGTTAGGGTAAGTTAGGTTATGCTGTGTACGTTCATTACGTTAGGTAAAGTTCTGTTAGAGGTTTGGTGGAGAAGGGGTGGGGTCTAGGTCCACACCCGTCAATGTCACCTCCATTATGCATAATTGGTGGAAAGTGGCACATGTTAGGGTAAGTTAGGTTATGCTGTGTACGTTCATTACGTTAGGTAAAGTTCTGTTAGAGGTTTGGTGGAGAAGGGGTGGGGTCTAGGTCCACACCCGTCAATGTCACCTCCATTATGCATAATTGGTGGAAAGTGGCACATGTTAGGGTAAATTAGGTTATGCTGTGTACGTTCAGTTACGTTAGGTAAAGTTCTGTTAGAGGTTTGGTGGAGAAGTGGTGGAGTCTAGGTCCACACACGTCAATGTCACCTCCATTATGCATAATTGGTGGAAAGTGGCACATGTTAGGGTAAGCTAGGTTATGCTGTGTACGTTCATTACGTTAGTTCTGTTAGAGGTTTGGTGGAGAAGGGGTGGAGTCTAGGTCCACACACGTCAATGTCACCTCCATTATGCATAATTAGTGGAAAGTGGCACATGTTAGGGTAAGTTAGGTTATGCTGTGTACGTTCAGTTACGTTAGGTAAAGTTCTGTTAGAGGTTTGGTGGAGAAGGGGTGGGGTCTAGGTCCACACCCGTCAATGTCACCTCCATTATGCATAATTGGTGGAAAGTGGCACATGTTAGGGTAAGCTAGGTTATGCTGTGTACGTTCAGTTACGTTAGGTAAAGTTCTGTTAGAGGTTTGGTGGAGAAGGGGTGGGGTCTAGGTCCACACCCGTCAATGTCACCTCCATTATGCATAATTAGTGGAAAGTGGCACATGTTAGGGTAAGTTAGGTTATGCTGTGTACGTTCAGTTACGTTAGGTAAAGTTCTGTTAGAGGTTTGATGGAGAAGGGGTGGGGTCTAGGTCCACACCCGTCAATGTCACCTCCATTATGCATAATTGGTGGAAAGTGGCACATGTTAGGGTAAGTTAGGTTATGCTGTGTACGTTCAGTTACGTTAGGTAAAGTTCTGTTAGAGGTTTGGTGGAGAAGGGGTGGGGTCTAGGTCCACACCCGTCAATGTCACCTCCATTATGCATAATTGGTGGAAAGTGGCACATGTTAGGGTAAGTTAGGTTATGCTGTGTACGTTCAGTTACGTTAGGTAAAGTTCTGTTAGAGGTTTGGTGGAGAAGGGGTGGGGTCTAGGTCCACACCCGTCAATGTCACCTCCATTATGCATAATTGGTGGAAAGTGGCACATGTTAGGGTAAGTTAGGTTATGCTGTGTACGTTCAGTTACGTTAGGTAAAGTTCTGTTAGAGGTTTGGTGGAGAAGGGGTGGGGTCTAGGTCCACACCCGTCAATGTCACCTCCATTATGCATAATTGGTGGAAAGTGGCACATGTTAGGGTAAGCTAGGTTATGCTGTGTACGTTCATTACGTTAGTTCTGTTAGAGGTTTGGTGGAGAAGGGGTGGAGTCTAGGTCCACACACGTCAATGTCACCTCCATTTTGCATAATTAGTGGAAAGTGGCACATGTTAGGGTAAGTTAGGTTATGCTGTGTACGTTCATTACGTTAGTTCTGTTAGAGGTTTGGTGGAGAAGGGGTGGAGTCTAGGTCCACACACGTCAATGTCACCTCCATTATGCATAATTAGTGGCTGCACAGACTAGGTTAGGTTAAGGTAGGGTCAGTTACCTTGGACAAAGTTTTATTAGAGGTTTGGTGGAGAAGGGTGGTAGAGTCCACACACATCAACATTCTAAACTTATTTTGCTGCAAAACATAGTGATACTAATGCTTTCGTTGAGTTAGCGGTCAGAACTACTTTTGATCATACGCATTTGGTGACTTAGTTTAACAACAGGCAATATTTTTGTGTTGCTTAAATTGACCTGTTGCTGATACATCCAAGCATTGTGTCTGTCGTTTTATCATTGGTGACTTCGATAAATGGCTACTCGATTATTGGAAATGTGTTTGCCAACGGGATTGCGTTACAGTACCAATTAATCGTCCTACCGTATCTCTAGTTTCTGGTCGTCATGTTACAAATACGATATACAGTTATCGATTCAACACTTTGTTGAATCAAGCTTCAATTCAAATCAAGCTTTCTATACACATTAAAATTATCCACACGCTTTTTGATGTATAGTTTTCCATTCAACCAAGCATTGAACTCAATTCCAGTATTCGATGTAATCTCAACCCAAAAAAGTATTCTACTCGATTTAAATGTTTGGCAAACAGTTCTTGAAAAAAAGTGCACTCAATTCAAGAAATCAATAAACAGGTTCCACAATGTATTCGATGTATCGTAATTCACAAAGTGTTGAATTTAATTCAAGTATTCGATTCAGGTATTCGATATAAAGTTCTCCATTCGACATAGCATTTATTTTAGTTTAAATTAAAGTAGCCTATAAATATTGATTTGGCATACAAATCTCATTTCACCAATGTTTTCCATATAATTCGATGTATTCTACATGCAGTTCTCAATTCTACGAAGAGTGACGTAATCCACCAACGGACTAACCCACATGACGCATTTGTTATCAACCTTCGATACAGCTGCTAGAAACGCATTTGGTAAACACTGCCACAAATCTGCTGGCTCTGAGTGAATTACCTTAATTGGAAGTGGAAGATTTTTTACAGTATTTGGAATGAAGGATGGTTTAATCATAACCAAACTTCGCCGGTTCTAGAGTCGCTAGCCTTGGAATGGAATGCTGAACAGACAACTTTGTTTTGTTGGTTGAATCAGAAATCTTTCAAGTTACGCTGTCTATAAGGAAGTAAACATTTGCGTTTACTTCGGAGTCGCTGTCTTGAATGTAAAATATGTTTAAATAATTTTTTCCATGTTTTTCCTTATATGACTGATTTTGTAAATGGGAACAACAGAAACAACGGTTTTATACAGGTTTTACAATGGTTGCGCAATTAATATTTTTAATGGTGGGATACAATTCATTTCAATTGGAAAATCGTTCAATTAAATTCGAGCTTTAAATTTTACTCTACCGAAAGTACTCTACTGAGTTCAAGTGTTAGATACCAGGTATTCGATACAAAGTCCTGAATTCAAAGCTTTTAAATTGAAGTAAATTATAAAGAGATATTGAATTAATACCTCTATATTGTGATTTGATAGAATTGTTGATTTAATTCTTTTACTGTGTAGTTCTAATGTTTTAGCTAGGCCTACCTTATTTCTTTTCACTATCCAAAGATGTTTGTAAAACTTGCTATAAGCGTGAATGTTAAGTATTTTCTGACTTTTGTAATAGTATTCGTTAAATTCATCAAAAATTAGATTTCCTCTGCACTTTTTGAAATACAGTCTAACCTTGATTTAACGAACCTCGATATAACGAATTCCTTGATATAACGATTTTTTTAAAATCCCCTAGAACTCTCCATAAGACACAATGTATATTTTACCTCTACATAACGAACAAACCATAACAACGACCTTGATTTAACGAATTTTTCGTGATTTCGGCTAAAATAAGACACCTCAATATAACGAATTTACCGTTGTCAGAACCTCTACATTGCGAATTTAACCTCTGCATAACGAATTGTCTACGTCTTTCCCTCGATATAACAAATCCCCCACCCAAATATTGTTTTGGAAAAATCTGTTTCTTTATCAAATGAAATGGAAAGGTCACGTCACCGCTTGCGCTAACATTCGTCTGCTCCGTTTTACATCTTTGTCTGCTGTCGCTGCACGCGCTATGTTGCAACTGAGAACTGAACTGATTTCATTCACTGAGGACTGATGACAACGTAATGTTTAGTAAGATGTGATTGGGCGATATGGGATAACTATGGTGAATTGTACAATTTTTGGATAAAGAGAAAACTAAGAAAGAATATAAAAAAAACCAAAGAGAAATAATAGCAACATCGTTATCTTAACATTCCTTTTACGAGTGTTTTTATTATCCTTAAGTTGGCTATGGTTATACACTTTTATAATGACTTATCTAATAATTTATTGTTTTCAATACGATTTGTTTCAACTAGCAACACCAATGTGTTGCCTATACAGTTAATGATTATTATTGGCATTCCTCTGTTGTGATAAATCAGTACTGTACTGTAAGTAGCCTACCGGCCTATCACGAGCAGTAGCTTACAAAACTTTCTACTGTTTTGTTTTGTTCTTTACATGGTTTATGACTACGCAATACAGTGTTTGGCTAGGTTTTAGGAAGGTTAGAACAAGCTGTGATTTTAAACTTACAGTTTTTAACCTGTACCAAGGTCAATGCCATTGTCATGATTGCGCAATATTCAAGATCCCTCCCCTTTATTTTGCCGGATAATTTAGGTTCTACTGTACAATGTAAACACTGTACTGTAAAGTATTTTAGCGTAGCCTATACTACTTTAATTGTATTATAATGAGGTCAAATCCCGACCTATATTGACCGACGCTGGTTCTGAACCTCGACTTAGCGAAATTCCTGCAAACCTAACCTCTATATAACGAACCTCGTTTTAACAAAATCCTTGATATAACGAATATTCAGTTCGGTCCCTTCAGATTCGTTATACTGAGGTTGGACTGTACGTTGGACGTGATACGCCAGTTTGTATAAAGGTCCCTCGCGCAATGCACAGTGGGTGAGTTTAACTATAATTTCTCCAAGTTTGCAACACAACCCCTTGTATTCACCCCCCCCTTGTGTACAACCCCTTGTAACTCGGTGGTCAAATTGTAACGAATGCGTTTAATTAACCCTGAGGGGTTGAAAGGTGCAAAGACGTAGAGGGGTAGAGAGGTGTTGAGTTAGTCATTAAGCCACAATTACATTTAGAGCCTCTGAGAACGAACTTGCCACTTGGGGCAGTTTCTTACGTTGCTGTCACCAGTCTTGATCGTTATCATGTTAAAACTATTAGTATTAATAGGTATATTTCTTTTTACTGCCTTTAACTGTCTGGCATTATCTGAGAGTATATATGTATGGGGTTTTATTGAAACTAAATATTTGGAAACGGCTTTGAAGTGTAAAATTAATAACACGTATGCTATGAGCGGAGTTTACGGAAAGTAAATGGAAATAAGTTCTATACTACTTTAAACAGCATATATTTTCATCTATACTGTTTAGTTAAAATATATAAATACAGTATTTACAAATAAGTTTTTAAATTGTATATTTGTATATTAACTTGTAAGTAAACAGTGTAAGGGGGTTAATATCATTAAAAATACTTGTATATTAAGTGAGTTCAGTGCGTGCGTAAATATACGTTTTACTCCCTTGTCTGTGGTGCTATTCGATGTATTTTTTAATTACTTTCCGTAATTATTCATCTATATTTTATAATACCCCCGCCGCAGAAAACCTGCCGACCAAGCGAATTTCTATTTGTCTCAATTGACTTTAATTAAATCTATTTAAATAACATAAGGTTTAACGAGTACCTAGGTTTGCTAAGTGTCTTTTTTAGTAAAATATTACAATAGCTTGGTAAAAAATTTATAAATTTAAAAAGTTTGATAAAAATATACCCATAAACAAGCCAACTAGGACATTTTACAATATTCTCCATAAAAATAATAAAGGAATTCAAATTAACAATTTTTTGAAATTTCTCCGTTACCAATAACCGTATAAAACACTTTTATATACTATATTATTTTGTTTTTTAAGCTCTTTAAAAAGGTTTCGGGAGAAACTGGGAAAATTTTGTGTTTTGAGGGTCAAAAATGAGAAGAACCAATTTTTACCCCTTTACTCAGAACTACTCATAGTGCATAGTTATTTTATATGATTACTACCAAAATGAAAGAACTGTATTATTGGAAAACTAAAGAGGTTGGTCTAATCTTGTTTGAGTTGCGAATAAGAGCACTTTAAATTTGTGAAATAAATTTAACACTCTGCTGCTTACTGTCTCAACTAAGCTATCACACACATTTATTTATTCAAAAACAATATTTATACATTGTATCTGATCTTAGAGGATTGTAACTACTCATTATTATTCAATGAATCTGTTATTATTTTTCATCGATGTTGTATTTTAGTTGCATTTGGAGGTCATTTTTGAGGAGCAAATTTATCCAACAGACTTTTGCATATACTATTTTTATAAAGATCAATAATTAAATCAAATAGTTAATGTTAACAGAAAAGAATGGACTACCCGATATTGGTTAAATAGTGCATTGTCGTTTTGTGATTTTACAGAAAGGTCGTAGAGAAATACAGGGCGAATTTAAGCCGGGCTACAGAAGTTTGTTAAACCAAAACTTGAGCCTAAACTTGCTACTTCACCAGATCCATAAAAGTTATAGACATATTGTATCAGTTCCAATCATCGAGTTTGTTAACTATAGGCTATTTCAAACGGTCTTTACATTCATTGCAAAGATGCACTTAAAGATGTTTAGATAGCATTGTTATGAAGTCAATAAATTGATTGTTGTGTTTCTTAATGCTAATTAAGTATTAGTTGTTACATCCTTATACTGTATGTGTATTTCTACTCAATTAGAACTGTATTGACCAATGACAAATGTCATTTGGGTCCATAATTGGCTTTTCTTGGAATCGAACCAGTAGCCTTGACGTTTATAACGAAACTTAATTTATTACGGACGTAACCATCTTTTTCAATTAGTATACAACTCAATTTAAAAAATCAGCAGTCCAAAAACTCCTGTAAAAACTTCATGAAATTGTTGCTTATCAACTAGTTGAGATAAAATTACAAGATTTTTTCAATAAGAATAGCAAAAAGTATAAACGTAGTATTGCCCTCAACACATCGCATTATTGAACCAATCAATGACGACTTCGTGGCCCGCGGCTCGTCAGCTGATAGTTAATGTTGTTGTTGTATAAAACAGCTGATAACAGCGGATGCCATTTACCGAACAATCGCATCGAGTAAACAATAATTGTTTGACTGGACTATGCTTTTACAGTGTAGGGGTTTTAACTTTGGCACGCCTATTATCGAATGCTACAAAATTTGTAACCGATGCGAAGAGTATAAAAATATAGGCTATGTATATAGATATATATGTATATAGATAATTTTGACTTCATATTTTTGTATATTTACTGAAGTTCAATCCACATAAATTTTACGAAATATGTCTTACAGTTTACTTAATTAGAATAATAAACTACAACACTACAGTATGCCCTCATCGATAAGTTTGAGGAATATATTATACTTTAAAAAGATTCCTTAGTTGTTAGTTTACATAAAGGCACAGTGCCTTGGTATTGTTAGAATACATTATTATTATTATTCATTATTAGAATACATAGTATAGTACGGTTAGGTTGCATACAACAACCATATTTGCATGGAGCAAATATATTTTTGCTCCATTCTACTTTAATTCTTTTCTGGCTTAGTTGCGCTTTTAAAATTCTGATATCAAACCCGGACATTTAGGTTCATAGGTAATGGTAATAGTATATGTATTACGTTTCGGTTTGGACGAGCCTTTAAAGTCCTGAAATCAGATGTTTACCTGGCGAGTGTGGTCGTTCCCGTGCGGGACGAAGTCGAGGCGGGATTACCATACGAGTCCGGTAAACACATTTTGGACGAGTGACGTACTTCATACTCTAAACTAACTTAACAAATCTATACAAATCTTTATATTCCCACCGACTAAAGGACTAACAATGACTACTCAGGTTATGTTTTTGTTTATAACCATTCATTGTCAAATATAATCAGCTGGTTGTTGTCCGGAAAAAACTCATTACAGTACAGTAGTACGTAATGAAACCCCATTTGATTAGCTGGTGGTTTTCTGGACTGAATCCTTGCGTGGGAGGTTCGTTAAAACAGTGTAGTGTGGCGTAAAAATCATTGTTTTATTTGTTTCATGCGTTGTGAACCAAGGACAAGTCTGTCCACGCCAAGATTTCGCTAAAATACAGTTTACACCTTTAATCATGAGAGAGACATCAAATTATTGACTTGATTACAATGCAAGTTTTGGCTGCAACTTTTAAATAGTCAACTGTATATTATATTCGACCCATTGATTGTATTTTTCTATTCTAAATCAATTATGTAAGAGCAAAGTCAATACAGTAACATTAACATAAACGACAATGTCTTTGTGTAACGGTAGATTGTTGTTTTCAACCACTTCGTGTGTAACATTGCATAATTTATTTTATTTGACTAAAAGAAAGTTTTTTTTTTTGTTGGCAACAGTTTATGAATGCTGCACATTTCATTATCACAAGTGTCAACTAGGTTAAGGATAACCTTAACTAAGTAGTCAATCGTAGTCAAGTTTGCATTTTCTATAGATAGCACTTAGCATTCCCATAAAGTTGTAGCCAGCTTTAGAATGTAAATGGACGTAATTAATTGTATTTTGACATTGATATATTGTGCTGATAAAATTACTTATTTATGTCGGATACACTAACTTTTAAACCAAGTTAAACCAAAAAACCTTTTGTAAACTACAGCATCTTTAGCACATCCATAATAAAAAGTAACAAAAATTTGAAAAAGAAAATAAAATTTTAAAGCGTAGCATAATCTTTGTGAGTGGTTCACACTATCAGAGGTTCAAATTGTGCGGTCTATTGTAATCAGTATAAAATAGGTTTACGTACCTTACGTCGTCAATCCTAGAATGGACTTTCAAGCAACTAGTTTCGAAACTGACGTTTCATTTTCAAGAATTGTCGTCTAACATAAAATTATTTGAACATGATAGTTGTTAGACGACAAGGCTTGAAAATGAAACGTCAATTTCGAAACTAGTTGCTTGAAAGAATATTCTAGGATTGTCGACGTAAGGTACGTAAACCTATTTTATGTCTAAAATCAATCCTGGAGGCAATGCTGAATTTATTGTAATGTGACTGTGAACAGCTTACGTAGATTTTTTAGCTGTCGAGGTGTATTTAAATTTTTGTAAGCAACAAGCGACAAAGTACTTGATTAGATAAGGTTTTCTATTTGAATAGAACATTGTCTTTAGCTGGTTCATATGGATGTTTATCTAAAAAAAATTCATTGCTAGTCTAACTTCACTTATTTTAGTGAGAAGCCTATAACTTGTCTATGTAATTTCGCGTTTACACTACAGTACACCGTATTAACAGTTCAGATTATAAATAGGCAACCATCAAAGCCTACCTCGAAGTCAGACCGCGTTTCCACACAAACCGTTCCACTTTCATACAATTTTCGCCTTTTGTCCGATACCGGTTACGCCAGTGTATCTGATGTCTTGATGACGTAACAGTGAGTTACTCAGTTGATGAGTTGAGTGATGAGTTGACAGTGACGTTGCTATCAAGTGATGAATGAACCACGCCACCTACACATGTGAACTCTATGAGGTAATGTTCAAATTGAGTAACAGACGCCGTTTTGAGCCGTGAATAATGATGTTCGGCCAATCTCCTAATTGGCTATTGTGCGATTGAGTGAAAGTGTGTCATTCTTTTCATTTTGTTGGGCCTTGGGACATTTTGTTTTGAACTTGGTATTCAAACCAACGGTAGCTTGGGACAATCGTAACGTGTTGAGATCATGCACTTAAGAGCCAAATGAATCAGTATAGCGTGTTTACTTTTACAATAGTTTTCATGTATTATTATAGAATTGAAATTCAATCTTTCAAAGATATACTATCTCATAAACTACGTCCTTAAGGTCGATTTTAGGTTGTTCGTAGTAAAAACCATTAAATTTAAAAACTTAAATTTTGATTAGGACAACATTGTTTTTGCTGACGTTTCAGCATGTGGTGTTCTATGCGCTTTAATGAGAATGTTTTCACACGTTTTACACTGTAGCCGCCAATTTGAAGGTTAAACGTGACATAAACGTATCACCTGACCTCTGCAACTGTTTACATGAGCATTGCACACCACCAGATGGGCGAGATAAATAGCGCTGTGGTATATTGTACGGTAGTATCACGAATCTGATATTCGTAACTGGAAATAAAATTTTGTAAGAAATAAAAAATGCTCTGGCGCGTTTAAGTTAGAAACGAGTTGGTTTGCCACTAAACATTGTCGTACTACTGTTTCGTTGCCTTTTAAATCAAGCTGTGTCATAAATTATATGTTTTGGAAGTTTAGGGGAATTTTAAATGATTTTTTTTTCAAAATATGATTATTCTGGGCCTAAAACGAATGTGTAGGATTAGAGAAACGTCTAGCAGTACTGAAATTGAGTTATATTGTAGTCTTATTCCACAATGAGTCCAAGATATCTAACACTGAGATTTCTTCATACCTGAGAGATTTGTTTATGTTAACATTGCAGTTAAAGCTTAACCTAGTCTCTGGGTTGTCTATTACAAAATGATAAACTGACGGTGATTGGCTAGATGTGAACCCGGTCCAGGTCGAACTAAACATTAGTGTTTTTCTGGTAGATATTCCTAAAGTAAAACGTGTAGTTGTTGCTCGGTATCTATACAAAGGGTAGCCTTACCAATTTACTGGTCACTTCATCATAGGCTACTATTATAGATCAAACGCTCTAAAGTCAATCATGGCAGCTTGTCACCTGTATGATCATGGTATAGTGCTCTAAGCTCAATTATACAACACTCTATCTAAAAATGGAAAACATTGAACATTTTTTATATTTTTAGCTTAAATCAAACAGAATAAGGCTTTTTTTACATGTCATAGTCAGTAAATCATGGTACACCCAATGGGGTTGGATTTGATAAATAAAAAAATGTGGTTGAACACAAAACACTCTTTTTTGTAGACAGTTTTTCAAAAATAGTGATGACAAAAAACTTTATATTCGTATCCACCAGTTCGCTTAACTCAATACGTATAGTATAAAAATGCCTATAACATAATCAAATCATTCTACATACAGTCAGAGATGTCTTCTCTTTGACTGTTGGAATGTGTTGAACAAGACATACAGCACGAGACATGTTAGTGGACAGGGTGGCGTCAATATACATACGTAAAGCATAAAAATGCCCATAACATAATCCAATCATTCTACATACAGTCAAAGATGTCTTCTCTTTGACTGTTGGAATGTGTTGAACAAGACATACAGCACGAGACATGTTAGTGGACAGGGTGGAGTGCAAGGTTAAACATTAGCATAAACGTTGGTTATAACCAGTGTAAATTACAGGCATTCCAAGGCCTACTGGCCAGTTGACTTTGTATTATGTACTTAACAAATTTGTCTGAGAATGGTTCCTCCACGTTTCGGTTATACGTCGCTGAAGGTTTTACTATCAGCTATGGGACTGATTGTCCAACTCTTGCAAAGCAGGTAAACAAGAGATATCTATACCAATACTAGCTGACCCGGCGAACTTCGTATCGCCTAAGTTATAGGTTTCCCCTAAGACAGACCGATGGAAAGAAAGTACCGTTACGTTTAATTTTCAAGATGATCTCGTTCGCATCGCTCAATCACGTCCTGGTTGAAGTTCGTTCGCTACGCTCACTCACCTTTGGGTTGGAGCTCGTTCGCTACGCTCACTCACCTTTAGGCTGGAGCTCGTTCGCTGCGCTCACTTGCCTTCAGGTTAGCTCGTTCGCTACGCTCACTCGCCTCCAGGTTGGAGTTCGTTCGCTACGCTACTCACCTTTTGGTTGCAAATTAGCTGTTGTCATAAATGTAAAATAAATAATAGTGCTGCACCCTGTTGGTAATCCTTGTAACTTGAATGCTATTGAACATCATAGAACAGAACCAACTTGTTTAATTGAAACAGCTATTAAGATTCATTAATTCCATTTCTCATAAGGTTAACATGGGAAACTCCAGAGCCACTGGGGCGGAGCCCTTTTAAGAATTTCGAAACGGGAAATAGTTTACGTCCGATTCGCATACCTACAGAATTTACACACCAAATTTCACAACGATCGGTGAAGTCGTTCCGGAGGAGTTTGCAGACAAACACTGTGACACGAGAATTTTATATATTAGATTAACATTGATATTTAAATGCAACATGATATATGATTGAAAATCACAAGGATACCTGTGCGTCAGTTAAAGTCTGGGTTCAAAACTGACATATACTTAGCTAACGTAACGTAAGCAAATTATAACATGTAAAATGCTTAAACGCTCTTAGTAGTTTTACCAGTTTCCAAGCGTTGGAAAATGAGTCCTAGGAAACGCTGGGCGACCAGTCCCTCCCTTATCTCTCATTAGTGCTGGGACTGACTGTCCAGCCTTGGAAAATTAAGTAGGCTCTTAGGTCAATGTTGATATCGGGACTGAAAGTCCGTATGCCTCCCGTCGCACAAGATAGCATGTAAATTAATAGAAGACCCTGAGTGATTTAACAGAGATCGTCCGTCCAACGTGATGTGGCCAATCTTTGTTACACGCAGGGTGTTACGCAAGTATAGAATGTTAGTAGTGTATTAGGGTCGTTCTCGTTTTTTCAAGTGGTAACGTGGACAAATGTGTCTCCATGACCTAACTCAAGTTGATAAGTTGTGATAAGGAAGGCTTTTATCCACGGTCCATCATGATCTGCTGAAGAAACTCTAATATTGGAGTGCGTGGTGTGGCTGTTAGTGATTTTCAACTTAACTGAAAAGGGTGGTAAAGATGTACAGTACAATTGATAAGCTATGTATATTTTTATGTGCAAAATCAGGAGTGCCACAGGGATGGATGTTGGAGCCTCTTTTGTTTACATGCATCAGTTTTATCAGGAATATGCTTCAGATACTCATTCATGTTTGTTTGTGGATTGCACAATAATCGTCAAAATTTTGTAATCCATTGATTATGAATGGGTTTTACAATCTCAATTGACAAGTTAAAGGTTATTTTGTTTTCGTGGTATTTTATTAATACAAATATACAAATGTTAAAGAAGGCCATTTCTGATATCTAGAAGAGTTTAAAAGACTTTCTATTACCGGTTCTATAAAAGTTGAGTGTGACAATTTGAGTGAAATGTTGAGTCACAATATTTTTTATATTTCTCATAAAATCGTTTTAATCGCAAGTATAAATTATTAATACAAACTGAACCTACACTATTTAAATACAACATTCACTCTAAAATTATTAGTAATATAGTAAACATAACAACATTAGTAACATAGTAAATGCAATACTTTCTTTGGCATTTATCAGCGGTTTATTTGCTATTATCTGAATACTACTTTACGAATATTTGAGTAATTTGTAAACCCAAGCTTACATTATATCAAAGTGTCTTTAGCTGCAACGTTTATCTTTTAGATTTCCAAATAATTCACGAACAATGCAACAATGTGTTGTTGCAGATAAAGTTTCTGCGATCACGATCGGCACGAGACTAGAGTAAAAATAGCAACATGAGTCATAATTGTGGTATGACGCAACCGGACCAAATGTTGAACCTTGAGTAGTGCTGGAGGGGGGAGGCATTCTCTATACCTCTACAACACTAACACTTCTACCTTGATACACACCAATTATCAATATAATGGCTCACATTTGGTTTTTCTCCTAGACGCTACTTACTAGCCTAGGATCGTTTTTCACATATCTTCAGGCTAGACCTAGAGGTTGTAGCGTTAAAACTTAGATAAAATCCAATTTCTTGTGGTATTTGAACCCGGGACCTCATGGACCGAAGTCCCGCACTATAACAACTAGACCACCTCTATCTCGTCGATCACACATTGCATTGGATACTTTAGATTCCAAACGGGCGTTTCCGATACATCAGGAGTGTCCAACGAAACTTTTTTATTTTGAGTCCTATTTTCTGTACTGGGTGTAATAGTAGTTTACGCAACGATTGCGTAAAGATAGTGTTATCGACACGAGTAGAAAATTTAAGGTACGAGCCTTGGCGAGTGCCTTAAAAACTTCTACGAGTGTCGTAGAAGATAAAAACCTACGACATTGTTTTAATTACTAAAAATCACTGCTCATATCTTGTAAAAGAGGTTATGTTTTTATTTGGAACCTCTCATTGCCACTGACAGTGATGCAAGAAAACATTGTATCAAACACTAATTGCACCAATCAACAATTAAATTGGCCTCAACAGCTGATAAGTTGAATTTCAAATCGTTAAGATTTTGCTTCTCCTCTCTCAATCCTTGAACCTCATTGGTCCGTTACCCGTGTTGTTATGAGTAAAACTATGCTGTTATGAAAGTAAACAATGCTGTTATGAGATACTTTTCAATTCTAAGAACTGTATTGAAACGGATACTTTAAGAAACTGTCGTAGGTAAAATAATATAAATGCATTATTATTGTCTACCGAAATGTAGGCCATTTTTCATATCCGTCCCTAGTTTTGCAGAGCAAGTTTTAATTAAAACTAGTAGCTTCGCTCGTGCATCGTAATATGGTGTGACCGCTGATAGAAAAGTTCCTTCTTTGATGCTACTCTAGAAATACCATTTATGCTACCATAAAACATCGCGTTGTTTCTAAAATCAATAGTATATGTATAAAATGAAAAAAAGTGTTTACAATCATGTTTAACTTTATTATTTTGAATCAAATATTTGAATGTGTAACATGTATGTCGGTTGATGTTGAAATACGTGAACAAAGCGAATTAAATTTTATTTATTTTTTATTTAAGGAATAAATATTTATTTCCTAAGCTTCACATAAGAACGTTAAAATCTCGGGGTGGAGCCTTATAGGTCGATGACGAAACGGGAATTAGTCTATAATAATACTTGGTACAGTGGCAATAATTGTGTGAAATTTCATCTTGACAAATACATATTTCGCGTAATGGAAAGGTATTCAAACAGTTACCTCAATTTTGTATAAAACCCTAGATGTGAAAAAGAAGCAGATGTTTGCATTTGAATTGTATGAGAGGAAACCCTGAAAATATATCCAATTGAGTTTATGTGGACCTGTAGAATAAGGACGGTATAACAATGCATGCATTTCCTCAGGTATTGGAATGCAATTTACACAAACGCCACATATTCAATTCAATTATTTAAGATGGGGACGCCACTATGTGCGTATTTTAACCCAAATATGAGTGAAGGATGAGTGTAGGATGAGTGGCGCGATCTTGTAGTCTTGTTAGTGACTAAGGCCGACATGTTCCTTAGACACAGCTGTTAATTAATAGCCCATATAGCTAATGGCAACTAAGGGACCTACAGTTTATAGTGGAATCCGAACCAAATTTTTCCTTGTAATTTACGAATTGGTCTAATTATCAGGATAATACTGCGGATAGTCGTAATAACATAAAATAGATAGCTGGATTTTCTTGTAAGGTTTGAGACCTGTCACTCCTAATGTTTGTGGTCGTGCATTGTCACTTTGGTTTGAAAATTAATTTAAGCTATTAATTGTCTGAGTACAGTTAATCACCTCTTTGAGCTTAAGATGATATACGAATGATATAAGAAGTTACAAATAGGAAAAATTGACACAATTTTGGAAAATTAGGTTGTATCCTAAATAGTGTTCGTGTAGTAAAGAATAGGTCGCCTGTTCGATCCTGAGTCATTAGCCATTGATAGCTCCAATCTGGAAACGAATGTATTATTGTGTTTTTCAAAATGATAGATGATATTCGAATTGAATAATTGGTTAGTTCTTAGTCAGCAACAATGCTGTCGGTTAATTCAATCGACACTCATTGGGTGAGGTGAATAAAAGGTAGTATTTGGTAGTACGTACTTCTTTTCGAAGTATTTACTCGGTTTTCGGTGAATAAACATGCTAGTTGGTACTAGCCTCTAGTACAAACTACGACTTGCAGGTGAATAAAATGCTAGTTCGTACTACCCCTAGTACATACTACATCACATAGGGAAAGTAGTATCTACTAGGCTTTTTCGGTGAATAAAAACCAGTCGGCGTAGTAGTTACTTCATTTTTATGTAGTACGATCAAGGGCATGCTTCAGTTTGGTCGTTTGCGAATATGGCGATGTTTTTACAAGTCCGTAACAGGAAAACATACCTTGAACGAAGAAATATTGGTAACTGTAAGCAATTACTGCGATTTGAGAATGATAGTGTTGATTTTTTTACCAACGAGTTTTTGCCTGGCAATGGTGAAGTTGAGAGAAGGGAGGGGCACTGTCATCTCGATAGAAAATTGAAGTTTTATTTTGTTATTTTGGTGATCCGGGTAAGTTGAGCTATTTTTTAGTACAAATTAAAATACCTTCTTAACGGTCGTAAATAAGATTTAATTATATAATAACAAAGTGTTTAAATAAACGATATTTTTTAATTGGATTGAACATTAATTGCATATTAGGAATTATGTAAAATTGCAAATTAATTGTTTATTTTTTTTATCTCGATAGGATTGTTGCGTTTTGTTATTTTCTCTTTTTAGCGAATTTCCCTATAAGGAAGTAGCTATTACTGTTGGTGGCATGGTAAGACCTAGGCCCGGGACCGATTTACTTTTTCATTTTGATGTCCCCAGAGGCCAAAACACCACCATTCGCTCAAATTTGTAGCAATGCTACTTACTAGTCACTCAACACGTCTGATCCAACTGCAGGCGCGGTCAGGAATGACCTAGGAGGATTAAACAATCCTCCTAGGGAATGACCAACGGAATAACGACAAACAGCTGATTATCGCCGCGCGCCTGTTTTGGCTTGTTTATTAGTGAATGACTGTAGTAGGTACTAGGGGGTAGTACGTACTAGGCAGGTAGTACTTACTACATCACATAGGGAACCCCTAGTACTTACTACCTAGTTCTAGCTAATTCTTATTCACTTCGATTTGAGCAAGTGCTAGAACTATGTAGTACGAACTATGTAGTATGTACTACATTTTATTCACCTCACCCATTCTCACTTTAAAATACACATCTTGATGTGTCAGCTGCGTATAATTTTTTTTTCGTGTCCTAGCGAGAAAATATACAAGAAATTAACTAATTAAAGTAATACAAAGTGTAAACTTATTCAATGTCATTTGTATCACCGGCAAACTGCTGTGTCCATTGCAACACAACACAACAGTAACATAAACGTGGTGGAAGTCTTGCCCTCCAGGGATAGAGAGAGTTCGTTGCACTTCCTTCTATTTTTATTCACCGACCATGTTGAATATTTCCTTGACTTATTTCCCTAGACGTATCTTCAAAGTTAGATAAGTTGTGATTAGTTTTTATAGTTTTCCAGTTTTTTCCTAGCCAGGATTGTTTTCACATTACTTCAGGCTATGGGGTCGTTGCATTATAACTTAGACAAGATGCATTGGTGATATGGCAACGAAATGTCACGGTGGGAGCGAGCTGGTCTAGTGGTTAGAGTGCGGAACTTCGGTCCACGATGTCATGGGTTCAGATCCCGCCAAATCACCAATGGATTTTATCTAAGTGATAATGCTGCAACCCCTAGGTCTAGCCTGAAGTAATGTGAAAAACAATCCCAGGCTCGTGGCTAGCGTCCTAGGACAAAACAATTGGTGATTTGGCGAAATTTTAACCCGGGCTCTCGGGGACCTAACTCTCTGCGCTCTAGATCAGCTCGCTGCCCCGTCATTTTCCCAATAATGTCTGCGCTAAAATAATCTGAAACTATACATATAAGTTCTTAATGCATATAAGTTATGTTTGTACTCATTCAAGAAGAAGTAACTGTTCAAATCAACTCTTTAAATGTACAGCAAAGGTAAACAGTGCGCATTTATTAGAACACTTTGAATAGAAATTGATTATCAAAACTTAATAAATAAAATTATCTTAAGCGGGTTTGGAATGGAAATTCAGTTGAGCTATGTGTGTGATGGAAATGCGCGCTATTTGTGAGTTAATTCGTTGCATTTTATCACAATGTATTTTTCTTGTTAATTGTACCAAAGTTTGTACCATTACTTATCGCATGTTGTTTTACAGGTGAGTACAAGTACCAGTCCCAACTTCGTAAGTAATTTAATATTTACCATTTAAGTTAATGTCCAACCAAGGCCACACTAAAAAAAGTCCAACCTGTAAATTATCCGACCGAGCTGTTTTACGGTCAAAATGTTTACAGCACAGTTTCCTAATAAAAATGCTGTACAACACGTCTCAGACATTCCTCTTTCATCAAGAGTTTAGGTTATCGTGCGATAGAGAATTGATAATGATTGTACTCATTGATTAACCCAGATGTATCAGTAAAATTTCTTAGTTAGTTAACAATATTTAAACTAGGGAAAGTAATATAGAAAATCACTCTTTAATATCCAAACGAACTTAGCTTATTGAACGAAACCTCAACTTATAATTGTATTCAGGTTCATAATAATAAAGCTTTGATGGGGTATGTTTAATCGATGAACATTTAAAAATAGTCACAACTCTAAGGGTTGAATAAGCTGGCATTCTTCTAAAAATGGATTTAAAATATGTTTAGTTCTGTTTTTTAGTTTATTCTTACTATTAAAGCTAAATCGTGACTTTGCAAAGTCAATATCCTTTGCATAAATAATATTTAATTGTCGATATTCATAGGTTTATTAGCATGTTTTATATGCTGTTTGACATTATTATATCCCCAATGCGTCTTATCACAGACAAGGTGATAACTTAAGCCGTCAGTGGCAACTAGTAAAGTTTTCCACCGTTAGATTAGATATTCATAAATCGGGTTAAAGCTTTTAGAAATCAGTCCCTGTTGGTTTATTTGAAATCAGCACGTTAATTGTTTGTGAGTGCCACATTTATTCCTCTTTAGAGTTTTACTCGTCGCAAAACTAATGATTTATTCCTGCCAACTGAAATGCACACAACTTCTTGGTATTATTTTGACATCATATACTTCAGCCAATATAACACTCACAATATACTGTATATACTGTTCTACACAATGATATACAGTATATCTAAATATATAAAAGGCAAAGCCCTCACTGACTGACTCACTCACTCACTCACTCATCACTAATTCTCTTACTTTCCATTTACCTAGGAGGCTGAAATTTGGTATACTGATTCTTTAGGCATTAAATAGTAAAACTAAGCTTTTTATTCTTATCGGACTCTCGGGCTCTGCCCCAGTGGCTCTGGAGTTTCCCATGTTAACCTTATGAGTACTCATATTTAAATGGAATTAATGAATCTTAACAGCTGTTTCAATTAAACAAGTTGGTTCTGTTCTATGATGTTCAATAGCATTAAAGTTACAAGGATTACCAACAGGGTGCAGGACTATTATTTCTTTTACATTTATGACAACAGCTAATTTGCAACCAAAAGGTGAGTGAGCGTAGCGAACGAACTTCAACCTGGAGGCGAGTTTGCGTAGCGAACGAGCTAACCTGAAGGCAAGTGAGCGCAGCGAACGAGCTCCAACCTAAAAGTGAGTGAGCGTAGTGAACAAACTTCAACCAAGACGTGATTGAGCCATGCAAACGAGCTCAATTAGTTAAACGGGGCAAAGCCCGCGGGTACAGCTAGTACAGTATATAAGTACGTTTCGTTTCATAGGTCAGTTCTACAGTCTACACGCAGTTCACGTATGATATTCAAGACCGTCTCTCGATGTTTTATTCAGTCTGCGCTATAGTCTCGGTCCCACTAACCTTCACGTGTATTTCCTTATGTTCGTAGAATAAATAGAACGTATTTTCCTTTATTACTTTATTTCATGACAGATATGGGCGTGAAAATACTCACTGTGTATCGGTAAGCTTACAATATTTTCTGTTAAGGTATTCCGATATTTTCGAGTGTTAAGTGTTGTTTAGGAAACCGTGGTATTTATTACAGGTGTTTTACATACAGTTATGAATCGTGATATTCTCATAATTGATTTTTTTCAAGAATTCTATTACCACAAGATATCTTATTATTACTGTAATTGTGTCCTCCTCCCGTGTTCGGTGTTCAATATTTCTTCTTTGAACTTGAGGCATTTTTCTGTTCTTCCAAAAAAACTGATTAACTGTCTTGGTCTTAACCTAAACATCAATATTTACTCCCAAAAAGCTAATGAGTTTCTTTTTATAAACAGCTGTTTTTTGTTTTTAAATTTGTTCCATGTATTTCTTATGGGGAAAACCTGACCTTTGAGAGGGTCTCACGCCCTTAGGAACAGAATTTTTAAAATTCTAAAACCTTATTGCAAAACTACATATTGAGACAAATCTTTTGACACCTCAAACGTTGAAATTGGTCCACAAATAAGGGAGGAGTTGTGTTAACAAAAAACGGCTTAACGTATTATATATATACTAGTGGCTTGTAGGGGCAATAGCCCCTATATATATATATATATATATATATATATATATATATATATATATTCTAGTAATTATTTTGTACAAATTATTAGTCTCATGGGTTACCCTAGCTTGAAATATGGTTTACAATTTGTGTATATTATAATATGTATAATAGATACCTGCATAATGCATTTTGATGCATTATGCTGTTTGAAATAAAATTTGTAAAATGGAAATAAAATCTTTTGAATTAAAATTTGCTGCTCTGTTTGAAATAAAAAACTCCACAGGACTGTTCATGCGGTGTTTATAATATAAACTTTCTAATCATAATACATCTAAGGAAAATTTACAATAATAATCTACATGACTATTAATTAAATATCTTATATAAATTTCTTTAAATATAGACAACACTTTTGGGCGATTCCTTGGTTTTTATCTGGTTCTAGAACTATTTTAACATTATCTGGCTGCTTTACCCGGCTAAAAGCAACATAAAGTTGGCCATTGGTAAACACCGTTTTTTTTTTTTTTTTTTTTTTCAAAAAAAGGTCAACTTTTGTGAAGGTTTGGCCTTGCGCTTTAATAATAAGTAATACCGTAGCGAAAGCTAATCACAATGGGAATGGAATCCTTGTAAACTTAAACGGCATGTTAAGATCTGTAGATATTAGTTTTATATTTGGCATGAAAAATATTTTCCCTTTGCCTACTCCAGTAATTACTTCTAATTTAACACTTTTTTCAGACGTATCTAACACAACCAATCGTACTCCATTAACTAATCCAGACCCTAAAAATTGGGAAAAAGTCTATTTCTGCTATATGTTACAATACATATTACATTACCATATGCTTTAAATAAACTTAAACCACATGTTTTAAAGTAAACAAAGCAGGCATGACCTAGATTCCCATGCTATTTAAATGTGAATTATTTTATTCCGTAACAACCTTTTGGTGAATAATTAAGAAAAATTAATAATTTTCCCCAAAACTTCATGCCTAGACCTTTAAAATGAGACCTCTCCCAGCTTTCTACGACCTCCCGTTCGCTCACAATTTCATTGTAAAATTTTGGGCTTACGGAATTAGATATATAGATATATAGATAGATAGATATTTTGATTGAGAAAACTGAGATCATCACATCTTTACGTGAAATTTTAAAACACGACTTTTACAGTTATATAAGGCGCAAGCTAGACTATTTCAAGGTAAACTGTTCTTACGTATGCTGCACAATAGTATGTGAGGTTGACGAGTGGGCATCAACTCTTGGACGCAACAGTAGTTTCGTATTTTTCCGTTTGAGTTTGGTCATGTGAACTTTTCTCATCAATTGGCAGCTGTAGTAGTTCTAAGTAGTTCGAACTTCTCGTGTTCGCAACTACTTTAAAACTTATCGTTCGCGTCACAGTTTTTTTTTTTCTATATATATAATTCTGTAAGACCAAATTTTTACCAGAAAATTGTGGACGTCTGGTAAGTCGTAGAGAAGTGGGAGGGGTCTTAAATTAAAGGTTTTGACCCCAGGGACTCGGGAAAAATAGCAGAATTCCCATAACGTTACCAGAAAACGAGATATAACGTAAAATATCCACCATAAGAAATGCATGGGGACTGAAAAACGTCTGCATTCTATCAACTGTTACTTATTTATTTGCAATGTTTACATTTATTCCGAAAGTCAATGTTGGTAAATAATGTTAAAAATGAATTGTGTTTAATTTTTTTTCCGTTTTATAATGAGTGAAGTAACTAGACAGGGTAGGGGAAGACCTGCAAGACGTGGAAGAGTGTCCAGGAATTCAACAGACTTGCAAATGCAAAAGAGAATGTCATGTAGGGCCTAACTGTGAAAGAAATCCAGAAGCTGTTTTAAATACAACCTGTCTTTTGAAGAACGCTGGAAAATGACTTGAGTGTTGTTTCTCACAATCTAGGTCCTCTTAAAGCACTTGCATGCATTGTGGCACATTTCAATTCGCAGAGAAGGCCACAAATTGACATTTCAACGCATGTTGCCACAATGGACATGCCACAACCACAAGTAAATGACGTACTAAAAGAACTGTTTTTACATGATTCGAACTTCATAAAAACATAAGGCAAGACAACAGTGCAATGGCTTTTGCGTCGCTTTCGGCCACACAAAAAGAGATTCCGGGAAATGGGCCTTACTGTTTTAAAATTCAGGGACAAATTCATAGATATATTTCTGACTTACTACCGTGAAATGGGGAGTTGCCTTCATAATAATTAATAATAATTTTAACCTTTACATTTGCATTTGGTTCTTAAAATGGAAACTATAACAGAATTCGTAATATTTCAAAACAAATCTACAATTTTAAACTAGAAAAGATGTGCAATGTTTGGCTGTATGATTTCAGCTCTGATTCGTCGTTCTCCGGGCTCAGGCCAAACCGTGTGCACGTTTCCATTTGTTAATATGTTGTGTTATTGATTTTATCATTATTTTACAATTGTATTTCATTGACACATCAGAAGCAACTAATATACGACTCCAACGGAAGGAAACCAAGATATAAAACAAGAAACACTGTTAATTTTAAGTACCGTAACATAAAATTGATAATTTTGAAAACATATTTCGAATACCTATTTGTCTTTTTATATACGGTTTCTTATTGTAGTCTAAATTAGGGGCTATGGCCCCTACAGGCCACTAGTATGCTTTAAACAGTAATTATATTATAACGCGTCATGATGATTGTATGGTGATGTAGAAACCACTCGTGGTCGAGTGTTACATGTAAACCTACAGCTAATAAGTTCCCAACGCCGAATCATGGTGTCATCACAACGCTAAAATCCATTTGGTGATTTGCGGTATTTGATCCCGCGCATTCATGAACTTCCTTGCTTTTCCTGAATAATGAATAACGAATTTATTTCCTCAAAAACTAACATTTAACAACAAATGGAACGGAAATTAACTAACCGCTTTACTCTGTAGGCTACTTGTGGCCAGTGTACACAATAGCTTGTCCTTATCAATATAAATATAAACATAGAGTTCAGTCTTATCAGGCCGTTACTGAAGTGGTCACTCTTGCTGCTTTGTTTTTAAACATGTCTTTTACTTTCTCCTTATATAGTATTTGGAGAAAGTGTTTTTTTCGTCAAATTTGTCGAGATTGAGTTGTGGGTGAAAATGTCCGTTTTGCCCTCCCTGAATCCCCAAAAAAATGTTTACAAATGTACGTGTGTGTGTATCCTTGTGCCTGTGTAGGTATGTGGGTAGTTTTTTTTATTTTTATTGGTGATTCTCTCATCAAATTCATGAAATATCGGAAAAATCGGATTTTCACAACAATGGCTCTAACGATTTTGATTAAAATGTATTATAGAATTTTCTAATAAAAATCCTTTACATCCAACGCTTTAAATTTTACGGTTCAAAAACTATTGTCATTTTTGTAATATTCCCCATAACGACTCACTGATTACTTATTTTAATTGGGTTGATGATAGAGAGTATGTGTTAGATAGGTAATACCGTTCATTTAAATAGTTTACGTAAACTGTACTTTAAAGCTATGAACAAAAAATTGCCATCTACGTTTCGGAATTCACCGAGATTGCAGTGCACTTTATATAATCGCCACATATTGACCTGGGGATCACACGCCTACAACACCTGCGGCGCGGGCGGACCTTGACAAGCTACCCTGGAACCGGTTCGGAGGCGAAACTGTTGCGATCTAGATGTGAGCGGATGATGTGACTGTGGTGACCGAGCTCGGGTCAGGAAATGTCTGCGATAGAATTAGTGTACTCAGACTATATTTATTCGGTTATTGTTAATGTTAAATCGCTTTTAGCAACATTTTAATGGTACTACGTTAACAAGACCAAGGTATAGGCAATATCCGTACAAAAGAACATACCCAAAACCACACACGTGTTATGCAATCGTTCTAAATAGTTTCTTTAACCTGTTCTATAGCATTGGGATTAAAATTTTTTGTGTATTAAGACAAATATAAGATATTGTACAATATTTAACTGTTGGAGGTAGATTATCCAGGTCCGAGCTGACTCCGCTATAAATTACTCTTTTCTTCTCCAAAGTTTCCACGACGTAACGAATCACTTCCATTAAGTCTGTCAGTTGTTAATTTATTTTAGATTTGCAGGTCGCCCATTCTTCGCCGTCAACAAGAGTTATTTTCTAATTTATATTAGAAGTCCCCGAAAAAAGGAATCTTAGTTTCAACAATAAATAGCCCCACTGCAACAAACCTGCATACTAGGCGAATTTCCACTTGTTTGGCTGGATTTTCACTAAAATATTGCCAAAAAATTGACTGATTTATTCCCTATTTAAAATAAAATTAAAGTTTATTGAGTGCTTAGGTTTGTTACTAGTAGGAAGATGATCAGTTGTGTTTCTAGTTAAATGTGAATAGCTTAGGATGAAATAAATAATTTTGCCAAATTTAATTAAAATTTATACAAGCAAACTACATCAGTTAATTAATTCACCATAAGAATAACGTAGAAATTTTAAATTTATAGTTTTAAGGAATTTTCTCCGTAACCATTAAATGTATAACAAACGCTTTGATATACTAAAATGTTTGTTTTAGTAGCTCTACAAAATTGTTTAGGAAGAAATTATAAACCTTTTCGTTTTGAGTGTGAAAAATGGGAAAACCAGTTTTCACACCATTCCACAGTCCGATTATGCTGGTTCGCGAACTCGTTAAAAAATTGAGGTTTACACGTTTGTACCAAATTTGTTCACAATCGGATGATTTTGATTTTAGTTATCGTGCTAACGGACACACACATGCACACATATATACAGAGTGCCTCACTTGTGAATCAATATCAATATTTATTTTATTATTGTTTTCAATTCGTCTAAAGTCAGCGTATGTGCAGTAAAGTGATATAAACACGTCGACAAAATGCTAGATGAAATTAAAAATCCCCGTATAGTGGGTGGGTGTAATCTTCCTGCAGACATGACAACTAACTGTAGAAGCGGACAGCTTGTCATATACTGTAGTAAACATAATTATTACTTGAATTTAACTATTTTTTAAGCTTATTTATTACAATTTTGGTTTTAAACTTACTATTAAAGCTTAGAGTGTTTTATTTACCAATAGTGCCACACTTTTGTGTTTTTAAACTACTGTGAAGACTCAATATATAAATTACTGGCTTGGATCTCAACGAGATAAATAATTTATGAATTCATCTTCTGATGATTTTACCCAAGTCGAAAAATAACGCTTTGATTGAAAATCAAAATCTTTACTTTTTTGTTCATGAATCGGAATCTCCTTGAAATGCGGCTTGATGCAGATTGTGTTAGGATTTAGGATAGGTATATAATTTGAAACATTGGTTTCGAGTATGAAAAATAATATGTGATGGGAAACGATAAAATGAAGCAACCTAACCTAACGTGATCCAACATTCATTTGAAGATTGGGCCAGCTTGCGGATTCTGATGGTTATCTGGTTATACAGGGTGATTGATATAAGTGTGCCAGCCGTTTTATTCGAAAACTATAAGATATATAAAAAAAAATTAAACGGTAAGTGCCTTGGATTTTTTATTTAAAAAAAATTGTAGTCAAGTGGAAAAAATTATTTTAGCCGCCATTTTTCCAATATGGGTGCCAACTTTGATTTTTCTTATAGAACACCCTGTATTTTATGATGTATTCCGGTAGAAAATGTAATTTTAAGACGATTTTATTCTTGTGATTTTTTTCATAAACCTAACCGTTTCAAAGATAATAATGGTTAAAGTTTTGAAATTTTTGAATGAGAAAGAGTTTTGATAAAGGCCTATTGGAAAAATGGCGGCCAAAATATTTTTTTCGACTTGACTACAATTTTTTAAATAAAAAATCCAAGGCACTTACCATTTAACTTTTTTTGATATCTCTTATGGTTTTGGAATAAAACAGCTGGTACACTTATATCAATCACCCCGTACAAAACGAGTTGTCCTCAGCGGGAAATAATCATAACATCGTAATTTTAGCATATTAAAAATTGTATGAATTTTTATTTTTAAATTATAGTTCACACGATCTCCGTTCCCACGTTTTCAGCTCCTCTCTGTGGAATTCAACACACAAGCACTGACATATCAGAGTAGCATTACCGCTGACCGCCCGTGTGCCACACGCCTCTTTCACACGAAGCGGCGCGCGCCGTACGGCGTCCGCCGCGCGGCGCTGCGCCGGACAAGCGTGTGTCTTCACACTAGTACGGTTTCGTGCGGCGCGCGCCGTACGGCACTCCTAAATATTTATTATTTTAAAACTCTTGTGTGTATAATGTGTGTACTATGAACAGCTGTAATTAATACAAATTTTTCGTCCGTTTAACTAAACAAAATCTTGTCTTCATAAGATATACATTGGGATTTTGATGGGCTGAGGGGCAGAGCCCGAGGACTTTTACTACAGGAATTGGTGAAAGGGGGCGTGTACACAACAAATACTTAATTTTGACACATCGTTTGTAAAAATCTGTTCATTATTAACGGAGGAGTAGTATTTCGTAGAAATCACCTTCACGTATTATACAGGGTGTTTCAGTAAAGCGTAGCGGGCTATGCAGATTCAGATTCTACATGCAAAAATAAGTCGAAAATGTAGAATAACTTTTTTTTGATTTCGGCTTAGTTTGGCCATAATCCGCCATTTTGTATTTTTTTGAAAATAATTAATAACTCAAAAACCCTTGGAGATATTTTTATGAAACTTGGTACAAACTTTATTTCTACAGGTATAAACATTCTCCGAAAATATCTTTGATCAGACTCAACAAATTTCAAAATGGCGGCCATTTAAAATTTTTTAAGTAAATACAATGAAAACCGGCCATTAAAACAAAAAAATTTTAAATGGTCGCCATTTTGAAATTTGATGAGCATCAGGCTCATCAAATTTCAAAATGGCGACCATTTAAAATTTTTTTGTTTTAATGGCCGGTTTTCATTGTATTTACTTAAAAAATTTTAAATGGCCGCCATTTTGAAATTTGTTGAGTCTGATCAAAGATATTTTCGGAGAATGTTTATACCTGTAGAATTAAAGTTTGTACCAAGTTTCATAAAAATATCTCCAAGGGTTTTTGAGTTATTAATTATTTTCAAAAAAATACAAAATGGCGGATTATGGCCAAACTAAGCCGAAATCGAAAAAAGTTATTCTACATTTTCGACTTATTTTTGCATAGCGGCGCTTTACTGAAACACCCTGTATATAAGTATTCGTCATATCTGAAAATATTGTATTCTAGAAGTTAAAAAAATGTTTCATTACGTATAAATTACTAAATTATTAATTTAATACTAAATATTATCCTCTAGTTATTAAAGGAACATCTTTGTTTTAATACTTTAAGTTGGTCGATTTGCATGGGATTAACATAAAAATGTATGTTTTGTAATAACTTTAAATATATTATTTTCCGATACAACGATATATAATTTCTTAATTAACTGTTGCACCCTCTTGGTCAGGTAGTTTGCCTAAAATGAGGCAGCGTAGGGGTTGGGCCGTGCGGCGCGCGCCGCACCGTGTGAAAGCTCCCATAAGAACCAATGCACCTTCACCGAGTTGTCCGGCGTAGACGCCGCGCGGCGCTGTCGTCCGGCTCAAGGTGCATCCGGCGGTAACTCGCGTGCCGTGCGGCGAATTCGCCGCGCAGCGCGCGCCGGACATAGTGTGAAAGGACTCATATACTCCCATAGCCCTACGCCGGATCCGGCGGGCGCCGCACGGCGCGCGCCGCGTCGTGTGAAAGAGGCGACACTGGCTATTCCCGTGGGAATTAATATACGTGATTTCTTCTTAAGTCCAAGACTGACACATTTCATGGCATACAACCAAGCTTGCTCTGCTAAAACAGTACTACGTAGTACTATAGAATGTGTAGTGTACGCAGTAGAATGTTATATTAAAAGTAACATGGAAATGTATGATTAAATTATGTTATGCAGAAATAGATATTATATAAACAGTTATTGTGTATTGAAAATCTTGGAGGAAATGTAGTATTCACCAAAGATTATCATGAAAGTATCACTTTTTTAGTTCTTAAAGTGATAATACTGTTGTTTTTTTAATTAGTATTAAAATCCACCTACACACAATATTGTTAGGAATGGCAGTGGAAACATTCGCTATCAATACCAACGTTTGGTCAGACTAAGGTTAATAATCGGTGGTAATAATTTGAGTGTTCTAAATGCCTTCGGTACTGAGTTGCCTTGCCTCTCAGAAATATATCATCCTGAATTACCAAATCCTACCAAATCAACTTATAAATGTGGTAACAAGTTTGAAATCTAAATCTAGATATTTATTCAGTGAGAACAGACTAATGCAATAAAATTTGTGGAAAATTAAAAATCGGATGTCACGTCTTTGGTCACGAATAAAACTAAACATTGCATTCCCATGTAGCCTGTTCAAAATTAAACACATTTGAACTATAAGCCACGTAAGTTACCGATTTTTGTCGAAATCGCCAACTTTAAAACTAATTTTAATCAATCAAAACTGAAGAAACTCCCTGTTGTAAACTATTGGATCTTTAACACATTAGGAGTGTGACGCTTGGTAAACAACGAATGTAACGTCAACCATAAATACCCCCGTCGCAGCAAACCTACAGACTAAGCGAATTTCCATTTGCCTGAATTGATTTTAAATTATACCTATTTAAAACACATTAGGATTAACGAGTACCTATGTTTGCTGCAACAGTGAGGCTAATAAAGTGTGTTTAAGTAAAATATTAGTAGCTTAGTATAAAATAAATACATTTGCCAAGTCGAATAAAAATATTTCCATAAACAAGCAAACTACAAACTTTTAATATATTCTCCATAAGAATAACATGGCCATTTTAAAGTTGTATTTTTTAAATTTTTCTCTGTAATCAATAACCGTACAAAATCACTTTAGCGTTCTAAATTATTTGTTTTTAACCTCTTTAAAATTGTTTGGAGAGAAATTGGGAAATTTTGCGTTTTGTGGGTAAAAATGAGAAAAACCAATTTTACCCCATAAAATCCCCCGTAAAACCCCGTTCCCATGGCCCGATAATTCTGGTTCGTGAACTAATTGAAGTTAATCCCGCCTTACACCTTTAAACCACATTATGAGCGGTTCGCTCAACTATGTTATTTTAAATAGAAAATGTGCGACAGCTAGTCCCTATGGATGGGATGATTCCTGCAGTATCAAAGTCATAACACTTACACTGGACTGACTGACGTGTCGGTAGCGCATCTCGCCAAGTTATCAAGGCCACACTAGGTCGGTCACCGAGGTATGATTCAGCGAAACATGCGTTTGTTTTTGTTCTACTATATCAGATTGTCCCTATCTCGTGACAGGTAAATGGATTGACGCAAAATGGAGTCAATACGCACGAATAGTTTACAAATATATAACTGCTATAAACTAGTGTTCATAAGAGGAAAATCTCGGGAACATAGAACTTAATAGAGAATAGTAGTACTTTATACATAATTTGCCTCCAGGATTGATTTAATGACTTAAAATGAGGTTACTAACCTGTCGTCAATCAGTCCTATATTGTCGTTGATGACTAGTTTCGGGGCTAAAACCCCATTTTCAAATCTTCTCTTCAGTCGTCATCGTCATATGTCAAACATATCTTCTTGCACAAGCCGTCGTCAAAATTATTTCACACATACACATAACACATACGAAAACGTGTATAATACAATACAAAGACATGTACATTCGCGTGTGGCCGGCCGAGGACAAAACCAGACTGCCAGAGGCAGTCTTGTGGCGGCTTGTGCAAGAAGATATGTTTGACATATGACGACTGAAGAGAAGATTTGAAAATGGGGTTTTAGCCCCGAAACTAGTCATCAACGACAATATAGGACTGATTGACGACAGGTTAGTAACCTCATTTTAAGTCAAATATTAGTACGCTCTATGAAAGGTCCATTCAACTCCTATTTGGTCTTTTGTTTTATAAATGGTAAGTATACTGTAATCTAAACAATGGTATTTTCTTTGTCGCTGGTGCGAAAAACTCAAGACGATAGAGAGGTTTATAGATACATCTAGATTAGACTAAAGTCCTCGCCACCCTAACTTGAGGCAGCCCAAGGTTCACGTCGTATATCTAGTGCGGCCTTTGGCTGCCTCAAGTTAGGGTGGCGAGGACTATAGTACAACCACGAGTATAATATACTGCCCAGATTATAGCTGTTGAAATATTATGTCTTGCTTTGAGACACAACATTCAAAATTTCACCAAACCCTTAATTAATTAGGTAATTCGTGTACCTTATTCTCTACGAGTATGTTCTACAACAGTATAAACTAGCGATACTATAGAATATCTCACTAATTAGTAGTATAGTGATTGTTTAGTATTATTTTCGTAGATTGACTCATGGATTTATCCGGTTCATATTAGGATGGGACATAAAAACATACTAGTCATATAATTTCGTTCTTGTACATTTAAATATTAATGTGTTTGCAATTACTGTCATTCGACCTCGTGTTGGATATGGTTATGTAACATCAAATGTCGCATTAGCTACTTTCATTGTTAATATTCAAGCACCGCACACAAGTGGTATAGTCTTTGTTTTGATTGCAAGCATACTTCACATCCTTCAATATTGTAAAATATCGTTTGTTTCGCGTCAGGCATGTGCTGATGTCAAATATATTGTATTTCTCTTTTAACGTTAAATTCTAAAGTGCTTTACGTTTTGGTTAATATATAGTTTACAGTTTGTAAAATAACAATAAACAGTAAACTCAAAAGAGCATATGCATTTTTCACTGTGAGAAACATACTTAATTTGCAAAATCACACTTTGAATTGAATAAATTGATGATAAAAACTAAGTCTGTGAGCAAGTACGTTTTATCCCTTGACTGCCTGAATATAATGAAGTAAAACTGACAAAATGACTTATTTTAAGCTAAATCATTTTTCAAAGCATAAACCTTTGATAGAACTAGACATTTCATCCCCATGTTAAAATTGTCGCCAGTGACGCCAGTGTTTGTGATCAAAACCATCGTAGTATGAGTCACCGACAGATTGTGCTGATCTTAATTACTAATTTCTAATTTACAAATACAAGAAATTTTTTACCAAGTTTAAACTTATGAAATGACTTATTGTGACCTATAGCAACTGTTGAGGCCGATCAACTAGGTCAGCAACAATAAATAAGGTAGAAAATATAATTTTAGGCACTAGCGCAATTTGTGACTGGCTCACACAACTTTGTTCGTCAAAACAAATTGTGACAGCTGGTCCATATATGTCCACTTCAGTATGCAATGTCCAATAGTCAATGATGTGGACCATCTCAGTAGCAAAAGATAAGGTAGAAAATATAATTTTAGATATGTTCTTTTTAATAAAAGTTAGTCACAGCTGGTCCATAAAGTCAATGGTTTATTTGACCTTGGGTGTAGCACACGGGTTATTGCAGTAAAATATCTGGTTCCATCTAGTTATACTGGTATCATCGAGTTCCGCTAGTTAGTAGTTGTAGCTTAAAATGACAGCTGGTCGTTGAAGTTGTGTGGTCTTCACCTACAAGTTGGTAAACTTTGTGCACGCAACCGTACTTGGACCAGGTTACTTAGTTGTGTTATTGGCATCGATGTATAATAACTCCCATTGGTCGGATCGTACGAGAATGCAAATGTAAAATCAGTGCTTACGTTCAAACGCTGTGGTGCGTGTAGGTCAAAATAATTAACATTTCGGCGCCGCTGTGCCTCCCAGACCGTAGAGAAGCTAATCGCACAATATATTTTCATTTACGTTTTATCTAGGTCAAGGTAAACTCATTCGTTATCGTACGTACAATGCAGGGTGAGTGCATCAGTGAATGACCGGTCAAGCATACGTTTCCCCGTGAATAAACTATAGCTGGGTTCCCGGTTAGATTCTGAGAAAAATCGGGAGAAGGAAATTGGTAATGTAATCTAGATGGCGAAACAGCGAATCGTACTATACTGTTAGACACATCTATTTAAACATCTTGTGCGTATTTTGTGCTTTCTATTGATTATATTAGATGGACTGTGTTCAAGACAATGTTGAAAAATGCACTACGTGTACTAAAAATACATGTACATAGATAAGGTCAAAAACCGTTATCTGTAACTCTATATTTTTTTCAAATTGCACTTCTATAACCTATTCAAACTTTTGGTAGGTAATATATAATGAAAAATGCTATATTATGGAAAGGCTTTATCGATTGACAATGTCGAATACCATTACTACACATTTATTAGATTTTTCATTATCAGTAAGTTTGGTTTGGCTAGGTTACTTTAGAACTGATTCATTTTACAATTGATATACAGTATCCATAGACTAACACTTTACTAATCGATGTGTTTTCTCCATATTTATATAGCTGGGACTGAAAACCTTTTCTAAATATTGTTTTTTCCATTTATTACCTACAAAAGGTGTCAGTAAGTTAAAGAAGTGTAATTGGAAAAAATAGAGTTACGGGTAGATAACGGATTTTTACCCATAAATCGTTTTATCAGTGAATGGCCGATGTTGACCAACCGGAAGACCTTCACTTCATTAGTACCCGATGTAACATTCAGCAATTTGTTTGGTTTTAGTTCTCGTCCGCGGTCTATCGGATGTGCAGTTGTTAGCTCCATCGCGGATTTGTAACGTTTGTATGAAGTTTTGATGCTGGTGTTGGGTGTCATAGCCATTATGGCCCCAAATTGATGATCCAGGCTAACTGCTAATTTATTATCTTCACTAAGTTGTCCTCATCAGGCTTGTTTGCCTCACGTAGTGTGTATTTGACTGCGATGTCAGCAGTAATGTACATTGTACATGATGATAACATATCAGGGAGGACCGCGCCTGTAGCCTGATAATGGTATTAACGTTTGCTGTTTTCCCCGTTTTGTTGACTCTTGTAATCCCTCTAATCCTAATCTTTCCAACCTCTGAATCATTGGAAAAACACATATCAAGGACGCCATGTAAAGAGTTGTAGACAAACAGGTTGACAAGGGATTAACCCCGCGGCGAACACATGGTTGCGTTGAAGGTTAGTTAAAAAACAGCTGATATTAGGTCCGGTACGAGAAGAGATCACATAACGCCTTACAGTAACAATACAGAGGAAATTACAAAATTATAAATTTAAAACCACCACGTTAATCTTATGAAGAATAAGTAAACTGTCGTGGTTTGCTGTATTAGGCCTACGTTTTTAACAAACTCATTATTTTGTTTATAAGCTATTAATATTTTACCAAAACACACATGTAGCAAACCTACGTACTCGCCAAACTTAATGTTATTGAAATCCTATCTTCACTTAATATTATAAGTGAGAAAGTTTGGATGTATGGATGGATGGATGGATATTTGTGACAAGTGAACGCAAAAAGTACTAATCCGACAGGGTTGAAATTTGGTATGACGATAGCTCACATTACCGATTAACATATAGGCATGTTCTTATCTCCGCCCCAGTGGATCTGGAGTTTCCCATGTTAACCTTATGATCATTCATATGTAAAGGAAATTAAAGAAGCATCACTGTATGCTATATTGATGAAATATGCTATTATTTAGTTTTAAGTTTAAAAAGTATTTAGTATTGTTTGTTCTTTGTTTAAAATTAAACTCCTGTTTCACAGCGAAACCGTGCAACGTTGGCCTACACCATAGTCAGTCGAACTTACATTATGTGAGGTTATTGAACAATTGCGATGATTGGCAAGCAGAATGTCACGTCTTCTTTTCAACTAGTTGAGTAATTAATTACTTCTTTCCTCAAACCTGGTTTACAGTGATGTGACGTGATTGAGTAATTATAGAGTAATTATTTCTCTATTGAGCTGCAATAGGTCAATAGGTCGGGTTGGTAGACGGTAGTCACGAGATATGCAATCTTGAAATATCATCTAGCTTCCTAGTAAAAAAAAAACTAAATCAAGCGCTTTTGCCAAGTCGTTTTGCGCTAAACAATCGTTTGTGAGAAGGAGAATGCTCTAAACAAGCTTACATTTACGCCGTACTCAAACGTCTATCACTGTTGGAAGTTCATTTTTCGCGTGGCTTTATAAAAACCTGCTAATGCACCAAAAATCCACTACGATAAAGATCTCAACACTTGATTAATCTGTCATCATAAGGGTTCGTTAGTTTTTATAATTTGTGAAATCAAATATATTTACCGTAGTAACACGAATTTAATTAATGGTCTACCTCTACAAAACCTAATAAATCAATTGATATACGTGGTTGTACTTAAAATCCAGTAACGTTCCTGAACTGGATCTTAAGTACAACCACGTATTGCTTTATTAGGTTTTGTAGAGGTAGTTAGGCTATACAGTAGAGCGTATAGAGTAACGTTACTCTAAAGGCTGTGCCATAACACAACTGATACAAGCAATTATAACGTTGCTAATTTAATATAAACAAGTATTGGTATCCATTTAAATTTATTAAACGTACAGTTCAGGAATTACATTTTTACTTTGAATCAAACTACCCATCGTTATCAATTGAGATGGAAACGCCACATAGGTGCGTATTTTAGCCCAAATGAGTGAAGGATGAGTGTAGAATGGAGTGAGAATATCTTTCTAGCTTTGTTACGGACAAACTCACGGATCAGCTGTTTTATCTCATCTCTACTCAGCGACAGCATCAATATGGAACAGCTGTGGCCATTTCTTTATTTCTTTCTGTTGCCTTAAATGTTGCTAATTGCTAATACAAATACATGTTAAGTCAAACACAGAGATATAAAAGGAATCTCTCGCAAAGACGATCATGTCTCGCGGCATTCTCTCTTTTTTGATGTACCAACAAAATTAAACCTTTTCAAATTTGTCAACCAATCGTGTGAATCCTGATGTCGCCCCAGATGCTATGGAATGCTGATTGTTTTATAAATACCAATAGTGAGTGTGAAGTGTGATGCCCAACAAACAGTGAGTCACACTGGCGGGCGTGACTTGTTTACTAACATTGAGGTTGTGTAAACACTTTATCAGTTGATAACAGCTGATATCGATAGGAAGCAAATGCTTGGACCTAAATGTGTCGTAATTATAATTTGATACAATTTCAAAACAAGCTGAGCTTAGACTAGTTTGGAGACGTTTCATACTGGTTGTGAACCTCGATGTGTAAATTTTATTACTTTGATACGACAACAATCAAGTGAAGTAGGATGAAGTTTGGTTTGAGGAATCTTGGGTTTTCTTAGACGCGGGTATTGAAATTTACGAAACCACAGACGTTAAAAAAATCCCTACTTGAGGCAAGCTAAAATTAAACTTGATTGGATTTTCAATCAATATTTGTTGAAACAATAAGTACTAGTCGCGTTAACATCACGGAATAGACCTATGCCAAAGATTTGTACTGCATTAAAAGGAAAATAAATAATTGGACACCAAGTTAACATATAAGGACGGAATTGGCACTGCAGCGAACATTTCAAATTCAATTAGACGATATCGTCGATGAAGTCACGTTACATATTTACAAATTTTAACAAAATCGACTGTCTTATCAAATACATCATAGACTGTAATAGTTGCAATGAGGATATACAGTATCAACATGCTACAGTGACGTCACGGTGGAGGTCTACGTCACGACAATCAGTCTAGGCTGACGCGGAAGTTCAGGTGGGACAGAATGCCGCCGCCGACCCTTGTACCGGAATAAGGCTATTTATAACACTCTCCCCTCGCTATAATTAGCTCCACGGCTATATTTGACCTAAAGTTCGGTCAATCGATACAGCATGTCACTTAGGTTGAGGCGCCACCAAACGGCTTTTTGCTTTACTGAAATAGCAAAATTTCTTAAATATTAGTTTCTGTTAAACCCGAGAAACTGTATAAAATATACAATAGTGTTCTGACCCAGAAGTAAAAGTAGTTTGTACTAATTAAAGATGTGGATTTGTGCAAAACCTCTCTAAGTGATCAGTAAAAATGGTTGGAATTCATCTTTACTCCTGGATATTTTAGTATAAACAAATCGTGTACATTACAATTTACGTGTTTCGTACCAGTTGGTACGATCGCTAGGCACCTGTTCCTGTTTGATATAGGCTACTGTAAATTTTAACTTATGACGAATAATACATAAATATTATGTATTTGAAGATGAGACATTTACCAAGAAACTTGTAGTAACGACAACTTCATAGGGTGCTTAAAGTTTAGGAATGTTAACTACAGTATAAACTATTGGTATTTTAGGTTAGGGCAGCTGTATATGTGTTGGAGAACTCTATCCACGTTAAATCAAACAAGTTATCAATATCAACTCTTCCCCTGTAATGTAAAAACTAGCCAAAAAATAGACGAAGTTCAGGACCATCTCACCAGAGGGTACTAGTGTTTTGGGTTGCATATTATGCAGTGCCATAGCAAACAGCTGATTGATTTATCACTTGACATAGAATATTGTCAATTGGTAGACCATCTCAACAGATTGCACCACGTTTTTTGGCTTCAAATGTTTACATTGCGTGTGAAGTCAATTATGTATATAGTCATCGAATGGTTTCAGTCATCAAGAACCCCTGTCTGTACCGATGTTAATAACATTATGTGGTTTACAAAGCTACTGTGTCACCTTATAAAGCAGTGTACAGAACCCCTTGTCTGTGTTACCGCCTTTACACCATTGTGCAGTCGTCCAGTGTTAACATTGCGCAACTCACAGTTGTACGTTAGACGTGTTGACGGTTTGACTTGTGAGACGAATCGTATTACATCACCTCAGCAACCGAACCCAGCTCAGGACCAATGTTTGTAATTGTGATTGTTGGAATAGTTTGTGAATTGAAGATTCCTTACTTTGTACATATTCATATTACGGTCCTAGCATTACCACTTAAAATGCATTGGTGATTTGCGGGGTTTGTACTCGGGACCTAGGAGACATAGGTTCCGCGAGCTATCAGACCAGCTTGCTTCCAAAGAGTTGGTGCTAAGGCAGAAATTCCATAGAAATGACAATGATTTGGCAAAAAAGTTCGATGTAGAAATTAAGTGGGCCTACACATGAACCAGCTGTAGACTACTATTTGTTCTAGTTAATCCTAAATTAACGTGTCTCTTACAGAAAGAGCCGCGTTCAGAATTAAATTTTGTCCCCTTAGTCTGTTGTAGGCGAAATTATATAAATTAGATTTTTTATAGTTACAGTAGATAATTGTTTGTCACTACAGTTTTTGGTTCAAGTTGGTATTGCGATAAAAATCAGTAATAATCAACACGATCAACTTTGTCTGATGTGCAACCACGTTCATGTTTACTTAACTAACTACAGATGTGGAAATGAAATGTATGCTCCTTGGAGTTGTATTCGTGTTACAAAGGTACTGTAGGAGTAAATTTAGAAGTATGAGCCAGAACCCTGAAAATGGCACTGTTCATTGTGGTAACATATAGAAGATCCCAAGATGGATGGTGTTTGATACATGCAATAACACTGATAAGTCAGTAAATATCATGAGAACCTTAGTATAGTAACAATGCGAATAATTTATTGTCAGAAACAATCAATCCAATTCGTAAACTAAAAACAGTTAATTTTGCTATTTGGTGGAAGACTTTGTAATTCACTTCTAGTTACGTGTTACTTAGTCCAACATTTCAGAAATCCCGACGACTTTCTAGCATTATGTTTTCACTTAGACATACGTGAAACACGGTTGTTTGTTGCTTAGTTAGCGCTCAACTGTCGCATCGTTATGTACATTGTACACATGTGTAAATGAATATGGAAACATTGCCTCGCCTTTGCTTTCAAACTGTAATACTTCAACCGTACCCAAGAGGGAATGCTGTTTGTTGTCTGGAAAGAAACCTAATGCACGAGTGGCCAATTAAGCCAATTATTGGTTCAATGTCCAGGACCAAGTCTGTTGTCTGGTTACTCGCGCCTGCTCTATGAGAGAGCATGTACCTATTGGCTGCTGTGGGTCCAGGTCAGATACCGCAGTCGCCTTTGGCTTGTCCATCGTCCATGAAACTCATACAGAGACTTAACATCATAACGACGTCCCACTAACACATAGACCAGTGTCTATAGTGACAGGTAGTTGAGATCCAAACAACTAGACATCCCATCCCCATGTTAAAGTTGTCGCCAATATTTTTTATCAAAATTGTCGTAGTTGATGTGAGCCACCAACAGATTGATTTGATCTAAATTACTTTCTGTTCAACCATAGATTAAATATACTTCCATAGGGCAGTGAGTACGGTATGTTTAATCTATGGTTGAACACAAGAACTGTTTACCAAGTCAAAACCTGTGGAACGATTTATTGTGAGCTATAGCAACTGTTATGACCCACCAACTTGGTCAGTAACAAAATATAAGGTACAAAATGGAATTTTAGACACTAGCACATTCTGTGACTGGCTCACTTGAGCGGAGCGAGCGAAGCTCTTTGGGATCAACTTCAATGCAAACAATATAACACCATCACTCAATAACGGCTGAACACATTTCAGCCAAACTTAACAAGACTACTTAGACTAATAATGAGATGGTTTGTAAACAAACAAATTTCAATTAGATAATGCTAATGCAATTTAAAACGAACTTAAATTTTCAAATTTTTAACATTAGGCTTATGGGACTAAAGTAGCTATGACAGTTTTTTTGTTTACAAGAAAAATGTAAACAAGAGAATCATAAGGTATTTCTGAACTTTCTATACTTTTCTTTTAAACGTTTTTAAACCATTCCTATGATTTTAATAAACAAGAAAATGCCGTTACAACATTTTTTTAAGGCGCGGAATTCACTGAAAATCGAGAAAATATACGGAACTACTTTCTCAATGCGCGGAGCATAAACAAGGAGCGGAGGGATACGGACCAGTGACTACTTTCTTGGGATGGGAACCTATTTGTGTTGCCAGCTGATTAGAAACAGCCAATGTTAGAAATCAGGATTTAATAAGCGATATATCGAACCACATCGAAATCGATATTTAATCCGATAATACATCACAGATTATATTATGTTGAATTACATCGACGGTGCAGTAAGTTATTACACTTATTAATAAAACGCAGATTGAACACTGATCTAATTTAGGCATGTGGGGAAGGTAGGTCGGGGTTTATGAGTACTCGTGACTACATTAAATGTTTTGAAGTAAGGTTAGATTAGGAAGGTAAAGTGTAGGTTATAGGTAGGTGATCGAGTTGTTTATTTGTGTTGCACCATATAATTTTTATCTTTTGGAATAGTTGGTTAAATGGGGAAACGATTTCAAAAATGTTTGCATATGGTCTTAACAAACCATCTACTGTATTCTAGCATTGACTTTATATAAAGTCAATGATTGTAGCAAATTACTACATAAAAACCAAAAGAAAAGAACATTTGGATTTGGACCTTTGCCCATTGCAAAACTAACATATAATTTATGAAATGTGAAAAGTTGTACATCATTAAATACTATTCTGTAATATTAATAATTGTTCGGCAAATCCTCATTTTAATGGCTCGGCTGAAATGGAATCTGCATTTTATGAAACAGTAATTTGGTAACAATTCAGTAATTTCAAATGTTGATAACAGTAGCCTATCCTATATAAATACTGTTATTTGATTGCCAAGCCACGGACTATACATACGTCCAGTTATAACCGTAATAAGTAAATAATTAATTACCTGGACTTATAGAAGTACACTTTTAACCACGGTTATCTTTGACTATCAATACAACTAGACATTCCATCCCCATGTTAAATTTATAGCCAGCTTTTTCATCAAAATCTTCTGTATCCAATGGTCAATGGTTTTATTAAGGCCAGTATTAAAATGCCGTCTCTAAATCGTCCCAATAATGGTGGAAGACCTACATTCCAGTTACATTACAATCATATCAAGAATACTTGGTATTAACAATCATAAATTATTTTCAGCAAAGAAAGCTGATTTTAACCGATTGCAAGGGTTGAAATGAAGACCAATGTTTATGTTGCACAGTTGAATTTAAATGTCAAATTTTCCCTCCTGATGTTATACTTTAATACTCACGTGTTTTTTTTAAATAGTTACTGTTTTTTTTACTTAAATACTTTAAACCGATTGTAAGGATGAAAAATGAACACCAATGTTTTTGTTGTAGGCTAAAGTTGAATTTGAATGTTAAATTTCCTTTCTCTTTTTTATACTTTAATGCCCTTTTTGGATGTTAATATCAGATTCCAAGTACTGTAATATTTTCCTGGTCAAAACTACCAATGCACTTCTGGAAGAGGTGTCTGAATAACAAGATGTAGTAAAAACAAATTTGAATTATTACAATTAATTATAATCAATAAAACAAGCATTAATACATCTATTGACTTTTTTACATTTAGTTACTTATACAAATATCAAATCACGTTTGTTCCGCTCAACTGGCTTTCACCTCTCTGAAAGCAACCCTAGTAATAATTGGCGACAGCTGGTCCATGTAGATGGGATGTCTACTTTAGTATCCAATAGTCCTAGTCAACGGTTTTAAACTAAAACATCGAATAGCTACTGTACAGACACTTCTGTATTCGGTTGTAAAATTAGTGAACTAAAACCAACGATACACATGTTATAATATTCACGAAGTCTATTAAAACTGTTTCTGTTTACGTATCTGTGGATTCTTACCATTTTAAACATATAAATTCAAGTTTTATGATACTAACATGTAGAAGAACAGATTTATTGAAGTTTTTGTATAGTAATATACGAGCATGTTTAAAAGCGTCCGCGGGAGTCGAGGGTGTATTGAAAACAAGTCTTGTCAAACAATAGACTGTAGAGAGACAATAAGTGACTGTCTTGGGTATACAACATTGCTGGGGTGTAATAAATACGAACACTATTTCCAACTCGCAGTGAAAACATTTTCGGAAATTGTCTCAAAATAATTGTTTGCATTTTATCTAAGTTTGTGCCTACAACTCGTCTAGATAGTTGGTATTTTTTAATTTATTTTTTCAACGAGTAGGGCATTATTTCCTCAATATAATATTTGATTAGATGGATTGACTATACTGAGTACGATATAATCAATGGTATGGATATAAATATATAAATATAAAGTTTGATATACGGGTGTCCCGTAACTCTCTGGACACATGTATAAAATTTAAAAAAAAAATTTTTTCGTTATTGCTTAGGTCAAGACAAACACATTTCACCATAGGAACATGGGTCTGTGGTGTCTAGTTTACCGACTGAAGGCATTTATGTGTTTTATACAAAAACATTAATAACTCCTAAACGGTTTAAGATACAGCCTTGAGATTTTGCAGAAATGTTAATCTTATTAAGGCCAATTATTGTTAGAAATAATACTAAATAAATCATTAGCCGTTTCAAAATGGCGACCTTTTAAAATATTTGATGCCAAATTTCACGAAAACCGTTAACTTAACGAAAAAATTTGCAAGAGACAAAAAGTTAGTAAATTTTATGTAGTTTTTAATGATACCTTATTTGTTAAGAATGGATCAATAATAACAGAGAAATGTCTTCTTTTCCAAATGCATGACCACTTTTCTCCATTTAAACAATGCTCATACTCCGTTTACATTGTTTAGCATTGTTTAAATGGAGAAAAATTGGTCATGCATTTGGAAAAAAAGATATTTCTCTGTTATTATTTATTCATTATCATTTGACAACAACCATTTACATTAACCATTTAACATTTACATTTGACTTTGACAAAGTTAGTAAAATTTGTTGGCGACTCAGGTGTAAACGTAGTTAAAAAGTTGAATGATAAAACATCATATTAAATAAACACGATTAATGGTTTTTGTTTTTTAATCTTTTACACAGATTCACCATTCTTTAGCAAATATTTTATTTTACGTTCAGTTTGTATGTTTTTGTGTGAGAAGCAGCGCCTTCGATTTCTGCACGCAACCTCGTAGCCGCATTGAATCATGTTTGCGTTGTGTTATCGTAAGGCGCGCCCAGGATCATCTGCTACAATCACCATTTCATTTACAGTATACAAAGGGCATAAACACTTTGCCAGGGCACCTCTGTTATGTGGCTCCGAGTTCAAATCATGCCAGTCGCCAATGGGTGTGAATACGCAATGACTACTGTAGTAAGCTCTGTGTCCACCAGGGGAGATCTTGCTCTGTTAGTGTCAGGTTCAAACTGTGAAATGGATGTTGATACTGCTCTGTTTGGTTGTTGACATGTGATTGTTTGATGACAAGATAAGATTGTTTCGGCGGGAGCTGTTGATGTAAACAACAATTAGCTAGGTTACATGGCAGTGTGTGAATTGGATCATCAGCACAACACTGCATTGAGAAAACGTAGGCCTTACTCATGTAGCCTCTTCAATACAGCTAAAATTAAATAACATGATCAGTATAGAACACGTTTCTTGTCTTCTCTGTGATTTTTGTACAGATAACCCATCAACCATAAGTTCGAGCGATAACTGTTTTATAAAGTGTTGGAATTATTTTTTCGTTTATAGAATGAGGGAAAAGTTGACAACAACGCTGAGTCATACCACTTCTTGCTTTTTTATGTCCAACCTTCACGTCCTAGGACGCTAGATTCAAGCCCTGGTTTTATACATTACTCCAGGCTTATCCTAGAGGGTTGCAAGATGATCACATGGATTAAATCCATTGGTGATTGGTGGGATTTGAACTAAGGACCTCGGGCCCCAAAGCCCCGAGCTCTACCACTAGACTCTTTTAGTATAAAATTAACCCAACTGCAATGAATTGTTGAGATGGCTGTTATAACTCATTGATGTTTTTTTTTCAGACCCTGATCAACACAGCTTACTGTACCCTCATTCTGCTGGGCAAGTTTATACAAAGACTAGTGTTTGGTGAACTGAGGGTCTCGGAGCAGCAACACCTCAAAGACAAGTTCTGGAACTTTGTCTTCTACAAGTTCATCTTTGTATTTGGTGTCATCAATGTGCAGTTTATGGATGAGGTAGGGATTCAGTATTTGTTTACAGTCTAATAATTAGAGATAATGACTTTTTACATTTTACAATTTTTTGCAAGACGCAATACAAATCCTCTATCTAAAGGGCTGTCCCACTGAACAGGGGGTCAAAGTCTTAGGTCACTTATTTCTAAATAGACTTAACTGTCTCCTAGTTATGCACGTAGTTTAACTTCTCAAAAAACCCAAGAGAAGTTTTAAGGTTGGACATGTCTAGCATAGATCTCAGCTTTTGGTTGATTTATTCTCCCATGAATAATTCTATGTGGAGGATTGGTTAATGGTTATTGCATAGCCTAAGTCTATTGCATCACCCTTTGGAGTAAAAAATGTGAAAATGTTCTTCAGTTTACCCAAAAGAATGATAGATCTAAAAGAGCAAGCATGTTAAAACTAAGACATTAAATTAAGGTCTGTTATACATGGAGAAATGTGTTGCCTGTGTAGTACAATCAATAGTTAACCAGTTGTCTATTCTAGGTTGTCATGTGGTGTGCCTGGTTCAGTGTATTAGGCTCCCTACATCTATTGGCACAACTCTGCAAAGATCGTTTTGAATATGTAAGTAAACATTAGATTAAAACATCTATTAATTTATTTATTTTCCAATAATCACATAACATCATATTCAGACAGGTGATTCGTCATTGTTACAATATTTTATCAAGTATTGTAGTCTGTGATCTGTAGTAAGATCTGTAATAAATGTGTAGTCTTGTTTTATTGTATTTAATTGTTTTTTCAAGCTTATGAATGTGTTAAATGAAAAGTAGTTTTGATAACATTAGTTGACTTTAACATCCATACAGCGTGAATCTAAAGTGATCATGTGTATTGCCTTTCACTATAGACTACAATGAAGTAGGCATCCCATCCCATGTTAAAATTGTTGCAAAACTTTAATGGGTTTGGACCGCTTTTCCTAATTTTTTTTTAAAAAATTTTATTAATATTTTAAGTCAAGGAACTGTTAACCTATGGTGCTCGCCATTAAATCTGAAGGTCGCCGGTTCAATTCCAAGCGGGATCATCTCCAGACCCAGATGCCATTTGTCTTTGGGCTATGAATTAATTAACAAAATGCTATCAAACAAAAAGGTTGGCGTTAGGCATCGGTATTGTTGATACCAAAAAAATGCCATTGGTGTAAAAAAACACCTGAAAAACACGATGTTAACGCAAATTACTGCTGATTACACCGGTCCAGATAAAATGTATAAGTAATTTTTTGTATTATGAAACCACCAAGTCCACATTACGTACTGGTAACTTATAAAACATTCACAGATGTTTACCTGGTAAGTGGTAAATATCGTATACACAATAAGTGCTCAATGCTAAATAGCAACAGGTGATTATATTGACTCTATTGTTTGACACTCACATTCACCAACTTGCTTATCCCTACTTTGCATGAATTTTTTTATTTTTGTAAAAATCGTAGAAAAACTGAAAAGTTTTTTTGTCCTAAATAAAAATGTCAAAATGGTCTGGAACTTGACCTTAAAATAAATGCAATCCAATAACAAAACCTTTAACGAACTGATTGTTTTTGGTACCTTGTCAATTCGATTAATCATTAGATAATTGAACCCATTAAAAATATGCTCTGTTAGAAATGGAGTTTTAAAAAAATCTTTGATAATTAGTACGAGTCAGTGTGGTAAGAATATGTGATATATGTGATATATGTGATATATGTGTGGGGAATATGTGCCCTGTAGTGTTGTATATCATCCCTGACCTCTTAAAAACCAGGTTAGGTTTGTCTAAAATGAGTATTTTATTTCTTGATGATACAGAGATTATGATCTACTTTGAATATAAAGTACAATAGTTTTTCATAATGGCGAACCTTTTCAAAAAAGTTGGTGTTAGCTAAAAGATTCTAAATGTTAGTTTCAGTAGAAGTTTGCATTGTAATAGTAATATATTTTATTTTATTTTTGTGTTTACAAATCTTTGGTAGTGAAACAAACCCTACAAACCCTTATTCATCCTTATTGTTGAAATTTATGTACGGTACGCTTAGTTTTTATGCCCAAAATAAGGAAAAGTTTCGGGAGTGAAGTAGAATGCTGGCTGAAAAGAAGTGTTTGAGTTTTTACAGTTAAATGGAGTACTTCCCCTACAATTATAGACGAGCATTGTAGGCTTGTAACTTATTAAGAGATATCTAGATAGTCAATTGCTGTGTATTTTTGAGAAGTATGATGGCCAATTGTTTAGTTGTGTGATGCAGTTTTGTGTTTCCAGTTATCATTCTCCCCCACCACTCCAGGATGGTCGCACCTGAGACTGGTGGTGTTGCTGGTGTCCATACTGTTTCTATCAGGTTAGTCATACTTGTAACTTGTAAACATGTATAAGCAACATCAGATAGAGTCAACTTAGCATGAAAATTGTACATCTAAGTGTAGTTTTAAATGTTGTTTTTTCAAGGAATGATTAGTTGGGCTGAAAAGCCAGTCCAGTAGAGTCCTACAAAAAAACTAGTTGGGTTAGAATCCTGTTTTTGTTAGATTTGGATTAGGCAGAGGTTTGTTACATATTATATTTTGCCTATGAGATGTACTGGATGTTTTTAAGTACACAAAGCAGTTTTTTTGTGAAAGAGTTCTCTCTGAGATTTGTAGGCCTGGACAAAAATAAAAAAACAAATCTATACAATTTGTTATTTACACAGAAACTTGGTTAAAAATTAATTTGGGCTCTGATTTTCTAAAGTAGCCTCGCTTGACTCTAATCGTTTTCATAAATAATCCTTCTCAGCCACTCTGCCTGCCTCACGTCGACTCTGTTGCTGCATAGTATGTATGCTAATGTGTTGGTCTATGTTTAGGTCTGATGTTCCTTGTAGCAGTTGCCGTTGGCTTCTTGTCAGCCGGTCTCAACACATTCGCATTCATGGCTGCCGAGGTAAATACTCACTTTAACCGCCTTTCAGTTTCAAAATGGTAAAAGGATAAGGATTACAGTAGTGGTTACTTGAGAGAAGACATTAAATTTGTAGAATAGGTGGAAAGGTTTGGATTAACCACCATCTATCCAACAGAACGTCTTTGATCAGACCAAATGTTTTACTGCACTATCAATACTGGTAAACCCAATGCTCTTGCGTTGTTCCAATCTGGTCTTCCAGGCTGCAAAACATGTCAAGCTCAGTTTTCAGTTGTCTTTAATAAGTTATGTTTTGTGCAGATAATTTTAGTTTGTACTACACTATTAAATTCATATTCTCGTTTATTTTCTACATCAAGCACTTTTTCCACTAACCTTGTTACAGTGCGTGCTGTTGTCGGTGCGCACGCTGCACACGTTGCTCCGCTATGCGCTGCACGTGTACGACGTGCGTGGTGGCGGCGGCCGTGTCTGGGAGAAGCGAGGCGCACTGGCGTACTACACGGAGCTAGTGTTTGAGCTGGGAGCCCTGACTGTGGAGCTTCTACACCACGTACACATGTTGTTGTGGAGCAACATCTTCCTGTCCATGGCTTCACTGGTTATCTGTATGCACCTGCGCTACCTCATACATGAGATACAGAGGAGAGTGAAGAAGCACCGCAACTACCTGTGGGTGCTGTACCACATGGAGCAGAGGTAGCAAACTTAACATCAATTATATCTATTTGAATATAATTTTAGTGACCGAAACAGCGGAATTCACTAATATGGATTAAAAGCACCTGTCAGCAGTTATAATAGTAACATGTTTTGTTAAGAAGCCATCATCATCCACGTCAATCCGAAAAATAGGTGAGTCGGTGGCTCAGTCGGTGACGTCACGGACTTCAGGCCCAAGGCAGCGTTGTCGTGGGTTCGTATCCTGGTCACTGCCGTAAACACTTTATCAGTACAGTTCACCTTTGTACTGTACCGGCTCACTCCTTGCTTTGCTGGATACGTTCCACGCACGGGCAAATAGTCTATGTGGACGAGCAAATGCAAGGTTAAAAGAGGTCGCCAACCTCTTAAAAAAAAAACCTTCTCGATATCAGCACTCAAGTTAGGCCAATACTGTATAACAAAGAGCGAGCCCTATGACACCTTAATGAGACTCATGAATATGGTCTAACACTTTGTCTTAACGTTAAGGTACGACAAGTTTGTTCTCTAGAAAGAGTAAGTCATCTTCAAACAGAAGATTACGTTGAATCTTAAAAATCAGTTTTTTCTTCTCTTTCTTTGAGATCTTTTAGATTAGACCATCCTTTATGAATGTAGTTTATTACATTACTTAAAACTGGGCCAATTTTTGTAAGCTAACCTAAACTCTTGTTTTTTAGCTTCGGACATACTAAGTTGTTTAGGTAGGCTATGTATCATCACACATTTGTCAAGTAAACTCTCACTCTCTTTTGGTACTGTTTTGACAAATCTAGACATAACGTCAGCAATGTCATTATCTTTCCCTGGCAAATACTTTACATTAAGAATTAAACAACTTGAGCTTAAACTTCTGAAGTCTACTTGAAACATTACAAATACTCTTTTCCATCATACTTACAATAGGCTTATGATCAGAGTACGTACGGTCACCCCAGTTCCATGAATGCACTGGTAAAACTTGGACACTGCAAAAATAAACAGCGGCCTTTTCCTTGTAAATTACTGGGTATCTAGTTTCTGCACTAGTTAAAGATCTAGAACTGAAAGCTACTGGATACTTAATTATTCTGTAACAAACTAGCTAGGCCAGAAGAATTACATGCATCTTACACAAATTTCTACTGGCAATTTTGGATAGAATATTATAAGTTCTGTGGCCTCCTTGATTTTTTCTTAATAGTTTAAATGCTTTTTTTTTAAATTTGGTTTTGACCAATTAAAAGGTTCAGTTATTTTAGACATACTAGGTTATAAATTTAGTCATTAAATTAACCGCACCTAACATTGACTGCAACTGTTTTTTGTTTTTAGGTCCTTGCAACTTAACTAACACTTCAATTCTATCTGGGTCTGGTTGAACACCTTGTTCAGAAAAAAAATTATACCTAAATATTTAACCATGTTTACTTTTTACTCTAACTTGTTAATGTACTTTCTTAAATGTTGTTAAATGTTCTGTACTAACTTAAATGTTATTTTCATGCTTTGAACTGTACCTTGTTACTGTACTATTAAACTTAATGTTATTTTCTTGCTTTGAACTGTACCTTGTTACTGTACTATTAAACTTAATGTTATTTTCTTGCTTTGAACTGTAACTTGTTACTGTACTATTAAACTTAATGTTATTTTCTTGCTTTGAACTGTAACTTGTTACTGTTCTATTAAACTTAATGTTATTTTCTTGCTTGAACTGTAACTTGTTACTGTACTATTAAACTTTATATTATTTTCTTTTGCTCTTTGAATGATTTTACTAAGAATAAGGTAATGTTCTTCCTCAGTTGATGTAGTTAAGATGAAGTCATCAAAGTAAATACCTAAATTAGGAAAGTCACCTAATACTTGCATATGGTACCTTTGAAATATCTCTGGAATTACACTTAGGCCTAAAGGTAATTTAGTGAACATAAATATCGTAAAAGGTAAAATGAAAGTAGCTAGGAATCTCTCATCGTCCAGCTCATTTGAATGAAATCCCTCTTTTCTGTCGAATACAGTAAAGTATTTCTTACCTCTGAGCATCAGTTCAAGTTGGCCACTTGACGGTATTGGATAAAGATTTACTTTCGAGCGAACCTCCGCCGTCTTGGCAACTCCCTGTCTCTCTGGTCTGTGGCTAATGCAAAGCCTACTAAATGTACAAACATACAAAAGACAACTTATACATATGTTACAGTGGCACTAAGGTTTGGAAAAGAAACTTTTAAAAAATTAGTTTTGAATTTTGGTTGAACCCCCACCCCTAAGCTGAGCTACTAGCACTGTGACATAATTCATATGATTGTGCCACCATTTAGAATCAGTGCAATTGGTTTCCCTATTCCAGTAATCCAAGTTGAATTAAAAATTAATTAAAATCAAACTTTTATTCCATACAACCCAATTTATATTTTCAGGCATTACAGCATAGTTACAATCCCACTTCTATAATAAAACTTATTTTTTCACAGCTACCCAATGGCATCGAGCAAGGAACTGGCTGAAAACTCGGACAACTGTGCCATCTGTTGGGAGAAAATGGAATCTGCTCGGAAACTGCCTTGCACCCATCTGTTCCACAAGTAAGTGTCCAGAAAGTGTAAGTTGTATTGAAACAAGATTTTCTTATAAATGGTGAGGCAGTGAAGCGGCACGATTCCAATACCAGCTGATAAGTAACTGGGGGCTAAGGGGGAAATGACAATAGGTGTATAGACAAGTGGAAATTTCAGTAGCCATGGAGCGTTGGACGAGTGCACAACACGCGTTTGCTGTAAAGGCATATTTAATGGATATTATGGTTTGTGCTCAGCGCACTTTCCGTTGTGAATTCAGTCAAACGCCGTGGGCTCCCGTGCCATCAAGGAAAGCTATCTTCCTTTGGTTGGATAACTTTAAAGTCACTGCTAGCATGACAAAACGCTATAAAACGATTGCAGACGTTATGCAAATGCTAAAAACCATCATGCTAAAACCATGGGGGGTACAAATTCAACAATGTGTACAAAACTAAGAACCCCATTTTACTGACACTGTATTAAAAAAATGTAATTATTTGAAGTTGAAACATTAATTTCCACTGATGTACTTAGGATTTATATTAAAACCACTATAATTTTTTTCTAAATGAATTATTTGAGATTTTTCAAAGTCGTGCGGTCGTGCCATTTTATTGATGTTGAGGGTTTTTACCATACACTAGTTGTCTATTGAGTATTTCACTCTTGACAGAGACATATCCATGAAATATCTTGCCAACCAATCAGAGGTGGGGATCTTCACGAACACAATCCCAGACAAGCGTCCGATTTAACTCTTCCAATTCATAAGTTAATATTCACAGAAAGATAACTGTCCATGTGTAAATGACTGATAAAATACGCTAAATTTTTTACCAAGTCAAACTGAAGACAACATTTTGAAAACTGTAGCAAATTTTATGTCATATTTTTTACCAAAGGATAAAAATCAAGGGAGTAAATAGAATTTTAGACAAGCACAATCTGTGATGTTTCATTTTACTATGTTCTTTTACAACAAATAATTTGGCTACCATGCAGATGGGATGTCTCCTTCAGTATAGGTCAATGCTATGTGATAACTTTATCTTTATCTGTCACAGCTCGTGTCTTCAGTCTTGGCTAGAGCAGGATACATCGTGTCCCACGTGTCGTCTGGCCTTGAGTATTCATAGTCTCAACTCAGCCAACAGCCAACTCAACGAGCCAGCCAACCTGCCTCCCAACCGTCCCCGGCCCAACCACTTCTTCCACTTTGATGGTAACTTTGTTCAGCAATGTTTAACATGTTATTTAACACGTTCGCTACTGCAATAGTACGAAATTTTCTATTCACATGGACCAGCGACGCACATATGCGACGGCCGGTTTCCACCCATAGACTGCCGTCGCATATATGCGACAGCTAGTCACATTAAAATAGACTGCCGACGCATATTTGCGTCGGGGTTCTAATGTTATTAAAATGCTTATATCTTTGTAGTGGTCTATTTGAAGGCACTGAATTCCCTGCAGTGGTCTACAGAGATGTCTGACGCACAACTGCGTCGCTTGGTCTGTGGATATAATGATTGGTGACGTCATATAATAGTTGGAAAAACTGGTCTTTACTTTTCTGCATCACTGTATGTATGTATGCAGTATGTATGCTGCATTATCCTATGTAGCTTTTATATTTGTTCAGTTATAAACTGTTCTTGAATAATCTGTTTATTTTTTTACTTACTTTCACCTTAAAACACAAAAAAATGAACTGTCGCATATATGCGACGTTAAGTCTATTTCAAGAAAACTATGATAATTTTCACTATTGTCTTCGCTGTAGACCGGGCGTCGCAAATATGCAACATTACAAAAGGTTATAAAAAATACAAAAAACCAAGAATAATTTATTTACAAACACGATTGTAGCGTATTACAATGTAAATGATCACTGTTTTACAGGTTTTCACCCGTGGTCTGTGTGTACTGTTATCCAAGTGACAGCCGGTCTATGTGTAAGATTCAAATGTATACCTTGGTCTGTGGCGATGACCGCGGCGTCGCATATATGCGACGCTCAGTAGCGAACGTGTTAAGTAATTATTGCAGACATGTACAGTAAAAAACACTGACCCTACTCTGAGATGAGGAAGTACACTAAACATGACTGAGTTAAGCAATTTCATGAATTCTTATCTGAGGATTTCAGATCCTAAAATTTTAGGATCTGGAATCCTAGACAACATTAATGTCAATCACCATTACAAAAAACTAATGTCAAAAGATCTATTATTAAGTGACACTTTTTGTGTGGATATTTTATGCTGAGGGTGAGTCCAAATTTAGAATGAAGTGAGATGACTTGTGTAGCTTAATAGTATGGGAAATCCCCTAATTACTATGTAAAGTGATTAAGGTATACAGCCAAAGATATTCACCCCTTTGGCATATTTTCTTGTCATTCATTATTTTGTGATTCGGTAGCTCAGTTAGTAGCGCAACAGACTTCGAAGTCATGGCAGTGATGTTGTGGGTTCAGATACTGGTGCCTGTCACTAGATTTTATTAGTTCACCCTTGTTGTACCGGCTCGCTCCTTGCTTTGCTGGATAGGCCTTTCCACGCACAGGCCTGAGGCCTATGTGGACAGGAAAATGTAATGTTAAAAGAGGCTGACAACCTTTTTTTTTTAAAGAGAGGAGTAATCATTCTCAAGTTTAGATGTGTGTAGATTGTATATATTTGTTTTGTTGTGTCACAGGCTCCAGATACGTGTCATGGTTGCCCAGTTTCTCAGTAGAAGTGACCCACACTCAACTCCTACATAACACTCAACCAACCCACACCTCCCAGCTAGAGTCCATGGCCAGGACGGTGAGTAAACACTATGGCCATAGTATAATTGTTGAATCAAATGGCCATCAATCAAGGAATCAAGAAGTTCCAAAATTATGTTTCTTTGTTGTATTATCGCAGGTAGTTTGTCATTATGTAACTTGCACTAATCCAAGCTCACTAATACGTGTCTGTGTGTAGAATAAATGTTCTTAATTTTTTGCTGTTTACCCAAAGTATTATGTTTGTTTTTACCCATTGTTCATTTGACATCAATTAAATTATTTGGTTGCTTACAAATTCTTAAATAAAAAATATAAGTTGTTACTAAAATAACTCTAAATTATCCAGCACCGTTGCTACCTCACTCGACTTTGTCAAAAAAGTTGATGGTTAAGGCTGTAACATAGAGAACAAGGGCTTAAGATTTTTAGGACTTTTGTGAGGATAACTTTGGTATAAAGGTTAGTATAGAGAATAGGCATACCTGAATGGGAAAGAGTCAAAACAGGCACAAGAAAAATCACTCCAGAAAAATTAGAATATTGTATTGTCACTGTCAACATTATTAACCTAGGAAGGTTTAAAGACCCATTGGGTCTGAAGATTTCTCTACTCAAACCTTCCTCCTTCCTACGCTGAGTAACTACTTAACTATATTCACTCAACTTATGGGTCAGTGTTGTCAATATTGGTTGGTTGGTCAATATTTTTATAATTATTCAAATCAGCAAATAAATCACTATATTAATGTTCTTTACATCCAGGGCCTAGACTCAATGTTCATTGCTCTTTTCTGAAACAAACAATTGGAATCCTAGATGAGTGTTCACAGGTTTCTAAGATAGGTTAATGATAAAGCGTGCTTTAAATTATTGTAGTTGTGGCTATTGTTTGATTAACTTGTTCTTTAACCTGTTCATTTTCTTTGATACAAGTATATTTCTCTAGTAATTTTTTTAAATTTTTAACTAGGTTCAACCATTTTGTTTCTTTTAAAATTACATTCTTTGATTTGTGTTATATTTTGTTGTTTTAAGTTGAAAGTAGTAGTTTAAACCTGTAGTTGTATGTTTTACATTTTACTCAGTTTCTTAAAAGAGAGTAATGTGTTTTTTTTTAGTTTTTTAAGTAGTTGATTTTTTTATACTAACCATAATTGTAATTCAATTAATTTGGTCTGCTCATATTGGCCCAGCCAGGTGTGGTTCATCCTTTATTCGTATTGGAAGCTTTAATAAAAAAAAACACAAAAATCCTAATAAGCCTGTTCATTGTTTGATTATCACAGTTTTGTTAGTTAATAAATCTGTACAAGTACAACTTTTTTTTATGAAGATGAAGATAATCATACACTTTTTACTCTTATTGCCTATAGGACAAATGACAAACAAACTCAACATTTTACGTGTAGATTATACGTGAAGGCCCATTAATTAGGCTTCCAAGTCAGCCATAATGTACTTTTAGATGTCTAGCTATCCATTTCAAAGAATTCCTATTAAGCTAACCATAATTCAAAGTTCAAAGTTCGGAAGTTCAAACTGCTGTTGGCAACCCTGATTCACCACCGGATTCATGAGGGTTTACTGTACTGGTGGTTTGATTGCAGGTGCAGCAACTGTTCCCACACCTACCACTGAATGTCATCATAGAGGATCTGCACATCACACGCAGTGTTGAGTTAACTGTAGAGAATGTGTTGGAAGGTCATGTAGTGGCACCACTGCAGAGTCCACCCACACCTCCTCCCCTGTCCACTCCACCGGTGACTCCGCCCTCCCTGGGGGCCGGCGTTTGGCAGCACGCCTCCAACAGGTTAGTTACGATCAAGAAACTACCGAGTTATTACTTACAGTATGACTCCCATTACCAATGACATCAGCCAATCGTACAGTTTTAGTCATCACAATTCGGTATGGAAAACATGTAGCAAATTTGGGATCACACTGTGTTTTTGTATTGGGAAAAACATTTCTTACAACTGTTTAACCACTACTCTGGCCAAGTCGTCCACTTTCTGGTGTCCTCAATGATCTATATTGTCTGTGTTTCTGTTCTGCTACTTTCTTCCATGATTTAACTCATGGTTGTTTTGTTCTGCACAAGGAACAGCATCGTTACAAGGAATAAAAAACCGCCAGCAAAAGGCTCTTTGTCGTTATCACTTAATTTTTTTATTAAAATTTAAAATATGTTTACACAGCGTAACTTCCATGTTTTCCGGCCCTAATTGTGAAGACTGAAATAATGGTATGAGTAGCCAATGAAAGGGCCCTAGTGACAGTCTTCACCCTTCACAGCCAGAGTACTACGTGAGACAAACTCCTCAATACATGTTTTTGCATTCTGTTTATTTGTTTTGAAGATATAAAAAGAACATCATCAGTATTGCAAATATTTTTAATTTGCTATAAGCAAAATGCCATAATTTGACTTGATGTGTTGCACTTCATTTTTGTAGCTGTAACATTTTAAAAATATTCATTCTGTGCGATTGAAATTAGTCATATTGCTTCTGATAGGATTTTTATTAGTTGGATGTGTATTGGAGTTCTACAACTGTTCAGTTCTTTTAATTAAATCAATCTGTTTTTGAATAGTGAATCTGCTGAGGAAGAAGAGGAACCATTGAACCCAGGAAGTCGATTTTCAAAGTCTCCAACAGAAAGGGAAAGAATCTTGTATGTTCGAAAAGAGAAATTGCTGCTTGGAGCTCGTCGAAGATATCTGGAGAGACTTCAAGCCTCTCCTTCTAGCTGAAGGGGTCCCTCTGTATCGTCAATGTTTACTGTCGAACTAAAGGCTTATTTTAATATTTCAACCACTAAATAAATAGTCGTTCAAGCAAAAATATTCTTTCAATTAAATGTTACGAATTAATTTTTTTAATGTTAGTTGGAATTCTCAAACCTTAAAAACGCTTTATATGCGGATGTATGTAAATTTTATATTCTTGAGCTTCTGGTTTCAATAAGGCTTTGTTATTTCACTCTCGTTAAATTTGTGCACCCAATAGTCGTTTATCAAGTACTTTTGTAAATGAAGAAATGAAAGACTGTGTTATTTAATAAGAAGATATCGTGATATTTTAGAATGATTAACAAGTACTTTCTTTTGTGTTTCACGTAGGTTAATACCATAAATTTTGTAGCTTTAGCGTTTTTGTTGTATATATGTTTTTATCTTAAGACTACACCAAAATGTTACTTTTCATACTTTAACTAGGCAATCTGAATCTAGTCTAGTTTTGTACTATATTGTTAATTTTAATCGTAGGAACATTAATTTACTAGGCTGTATTGCTGTTACACCTTTAATTTAATTAGGCTTATCTAATGAGTGAGTTTATGTAGATTTTTGGAATTCGGAAGGTAGAAATTACAATGTACACCCACATTAATTTAAATTGATTTTTAGCTTAGTTTATAGCTCGTATTCAGCTTTTGGTGAGTTAAAAAGTAGTTTGATATAAACAGTTTTAATTTTGACTAGCTGTAACCCGCGGGCTTTGCCCTGTTTAACTTCTTAATTTTTTGATTTAATCATTCCTCAGGTACTTTTACAGAGCTGATCTGGAATGTTTAAGCGAATGAGATTGTCATAAGTTTTGTCATTTGTCTAGTAGTCCTAGCAGTGTACCTATCAACCAGAGAAAAATTAAACTTCAGGTTTGTTTCTCGCAGTTATAAAAAGTGTTCAATCATTAGATTGGGTTTCAAACGACTGTTAGTATTATGTACAGTTTTGTTTGATTTTGTTGATAAAAGTGTAGATTGTATAACTGTGTATTGTAGGATTTGTGTACAAAATGACGCTCGACTAGTGACTGATTTTAGCATATTACACCCTGCATTAGAATAAAATATTCTTTGTGCATAATCTGTGACTTTGATTCACTTTCCTGCTAACAACTCTTTAAGTTAACTCAAAGTATAAAATGTTGTCTGTTTACAAAATATTGGGCTACTACTTTCTTATTATTGGTGCCAGCAGCCAGTCTACAATTTTCGTATCCCTTGGGCAATCTCCTCAAGCCACATAACTTACACAGAAATTTTGATTTTACATCACAGTGCATCAATTCCTGAATCAAAAAGAGCCTGATGATAAATGGTCTTAAATGAACAAACATGTTAGTTACAGTCTTTATTTATTAATATTTTAGAAATAGTTACATAACTTATAATCCTGGCGCAACAAAATTAAAACCACTTTGAGACCTACTCGGTATTACATAGTTAATTTCGGTGCACCATGAGACAATTTTTTATGTTAAAATAAACTGTATACAAATTACACCCAACATTATGTATCAAAACATGAAGAAATACAATTGTCATTAAATGCTTGTGTGACCAATGGAAGTTTTCCCATGCTCCAAGACTGGTTTTTTCTGTATCTGAAAAAAGACAAAAATTTACATTGTTTTTTTTTTTTTAATTCCAAATACCTAGTGGAATCTGCAAAGTGATGCTTATCATAAAACCTGTCAGGTGATCGATGAAGAAGTCGCAATTTCGAATTAATACTAAGAGTTTGTGTAAATACCTGCATTCCTGCATCTATGCGATTTCATTTGTTGCTAAATTGCAACCGGTATAGACTGACATAGAAGTCATTGTCGGGCCAGTTCAGATGTATTCTAGCTTCATTCGAAGGTCGTCAATTCATAATAAATAAATACATAGAAGCCTTGGATGCTCCCCTTCTGACGGTTGAAAGGTGCCAATAGAGTGATAAATTGTGTCCTGCACTTTTTACATGAAAGGCCCTCCACCGTTATATTCTTCAATTTTAGCTCGAGTGCTGACCATTGGGAGCGTAATATAGTATAGACATTGTTTCTATATAGGTATTTGAAACACTATTGATAAGGCATACATTATTTCTTAAGTTAAATAACAGTTGATGAACGATGTTTATGTTTTTTATGATTTATTGTGACTCATAGGTGATTGAAGGATTTGTGATTTGGTTTGAGGTAGTTTAATGTACCTAATAAAATATGTCTTATTTAAATTGAACAATTAACTTAGTAGTTTTGAAACTGCAAGATAGAAATTTAAGATGTCAAAAATAAAGAATATACCCTAGCCTATGTAAAAATGGAGACAAAGGTGAAAATCTAGAAAGGATAAACTATTTAGGATCTAGGTAATATACTGAAATCAGGAAAAATTCCAAAAAAATATCTGGTGAGTATAATAGGCCTATGTTAAATAGAATAATTACCCAGCTCATCAACCAATGAAGTTGATGACGACAAGATGCAAGATTATGTGAGCGAAGATGAAGTCTGCAAAACCTCGCTCCGGACTGATGCCATAGAACTGGCTCTTGTTCTGCGGATTAACTTGAAGTCTCAAACACACTGTAATAAAAATTCAGAAAATATGAGGTGTGCTTACTTGAACAACAATTTATAGGCATATAACAAATTTAAAATACCCCCGCCGCAGCAAACCTGCAGACTAAGCGAATTTCAACTTGTCTGTTTACATATTTACTCAAATATTTCCATAAATAAGACATATTTATTTCCAATTTAAATAACATTAGATTTAACGAGTGCTTAGGTTTCCTGCTACAGGGAAGGTAAATAGTGTTTTTTGACCAAACGTCAATAGTAGGCCTATAGGATGAAATAAATAATTTGCCCAATTTGATCAACATATTATCCATAAACATCCATAAACAAGTAAACTACAACAGTTTTCATTTTCTCCATAAGAATAACATGGGAATTTTAAATTTGCACTTTTTTGAATTTTCTCCGTAACCATTAGGCATACAACAATGTTTCAATATACTAAATTATTTATTTTTTTAAGCTCTGGTTGGGAAATAAATTCCAAAATTTTATGTTTTTTTTGGGTCAAAAATGGGAAAAACCCATTTTTACCCCATAAACCCCCGTTCCCGTGGTCCGATCATGCTGGTTTGCGAACTCGTTCGAATAAATGTAGGTTTACATGTTTATACTAAATTTCATCAAAATCGGATAATTTTTGTTCGAGTTATCATGCTAATGGACACACATATATATATATACACCTATAAATATAGCCTATAAATTTTTCCGTGATATTGATACTGTCGTGTTCGTTAATGTGTCTTCTTTCAGCTGACACTCTCGATAATAACCTACGCGGAAGTATTTTTTCCGCTAAACAGCCAGCAATAGATTTTATCAACTTAATGCTGACTTGACCCCCCCGAACTTACCCCCCAGGTACATGATATTGATACTGACGTGTCTGTTAAAGTGTCCTCTATCTGGTGACATCATCGGTAATATGGTACGCGACCGTATTTTCCCCTAACGGCCAGCAATCGGTTTAATCGGGCGCGCGCAATACTTATTGCTGGAGTTATTGCCAGGTTCACACCAATCGCGCACTACTTATTGCTGAGTTATTGCCAGCTTCATACCAATTGCGCACTACTTATTGCTGAGTTATTGCCAGGTTCATACGAATGTAGGCCTAGGCTTACATAGTGTGCGATTTAGGCTAACACATTTCTTACCAAAACTTCTCGATCATATGCGCGAACTAGTAACTTTTAGGTTAGGCCTGCCTAATTGGAATCTTGTAGGGGGGACAGTGGGCTTGAGCCCCCTAGTCCATATTGATTGGATAATTGACACCCATGTAGCCTATTAGGGAGTAAGATAAGGGTCTATTTTAAACCATCAATCAATGAGTCTAGGGTCTAGGTCTATGGTCTATGACCAATGATAACAATTTACATAGATATTGATTACCAGTAAGTTTTACCTACTTAACCCAGCTTTCACCCTAACCATAAAACAAAAGACTTACCTGCTAACACAAAGCTGCTCACACAAGAAATAAATCCACTCAAAAATGAATTGAAAGGAAAAGTGCCAACAAGACAGCAGTATAGAAATTGGACAGCACCCGTCAATAAAACATAGAACAAATAGGCATCAATAATTTTGAGCTTTTTGGGAGTGTGAGCTGTGTACTCATCATAGAATTTTACGACAACAGAACTAAGGCTTGACATTTTCAAAAATGAAATTGGTACCAAATCAAATAACAATTACACAGATAAAGTACTACCGGACCGGCTCTTCAAAAATGCATAACCTTAAACCAAAACCACAGACAGACTTTATTATTGCAGTATTGCAGACGTCAAAATCATAGTAGACCAGACCGAAACAGATCAGATAAAACCACCAACCAACCACGCAGTCACACGTCATGTAATACAAACAGCTGCTATTTTTTAATTAACTATTATTTGTACGCACGTTTTAGATAACATGTAACTTCGCTGTTAGATCGAAAAGCTCGGAGTGCCAGCACGGCCACCTTTAACTCCAAGCCACGGCATTCGATGCGGCAACATCGTCAGTAAATGCTGTTGCAGCTCATATTACAACTGTTTTGTTTGGATTTAATACTTTACAATGAAATGGAGACCATACAAAGTAGGTATTTTAAGCCAAGTAGGAATGGAGATGAGTATAGGATGAGTGGCGCTAATTTAGCTGTTTCCAAACAAAACAGCTGTTACAACCCTACTTGCGACGTTGCCACTTCGAAGGCCGGGGTCTGGAGTTAAAGCACGGCCACCTTTAACTCCAGGCCACGGCCTTCGAAGTGGCAACGTCGCAACTGGTGTTACAACAGCTGTTTTGTTTGGAAGCAGCTAATGGTATTTTTGTATTTACGAAAGATTGGTTACTGTTACTACTGGACTATGACAATATTGACTCCGCTTAAAATGTACAGATATAAATTTTTTAATATTCATATTGTTTTGGTTTTCAATTCTGTATGTTTTATTTTCAATATTTTTTAATAAATGTATGTTCATAAATTTAAATTTAAATAAATAAAGTGTGAACTAATGAGCTGATGTCACCTGTCTGCCATGTTATCTTATGGGACGTCTGTCACTAAACAACACCACTTGCGACGTTGCCAATTAATTCTACCAGCCGCGGCCTGTAGTTTTAAAGGGAGCCGTGCTCCACTCCAGTTATAATCTATTCATCCATCTCAATGAGTCCAGCTGGAGCTTAACAGCTGGTCTATATTGTCGTCGCCGGACCTTCGCTCTGTGTCGGCTGCGAATTTTATTGTTCTTGGTGTCATTGCAAACATTGTTATAATGATAGGGACTACAATTAATTAAATTACAATGTTATAGTATTTTGAATAATGTTGTCCTTTAGAAACTGAGTGAGTTAATTTTACACCCACATAAATGTAAAATTTGCAATCTTAACTCATTTTACAATTGAAAACTTATTTTTAGGTTAGGTAGGCCTACTATAGGCTTATCAAGTTATCAATGTTGTGGTCACTAGTATTTACTCGATCTTTCTCAAAACCAGCAAGCCAACGTTTCTCTGGGTAAGATTAATCTATAAAGCTAAGTTATCAATTAAATAGTTGAGATGGTGATGCCACCTAGGTGTTACAGGAGCCTTAAACAAATATTTTGGATTGTGTTTAGTTCACTGTACATGCTTCTCTCTTCTTAATGATGACGAATTTGAAATAACAAGTCATTACATACGATAGGCCAAATCATGATAAGTTTAGTGCTCACTTCGAGTAGGCCTACTCATAAGTGACCCAAGCCAGAGACCTGATTGCTTAATAACAACAAAGTAGGCCTAACTTACCCACTTTGTTATTTTTTTGTTTGTTAGCGACAAGTCCAAGAGCATTGTTACTTAACATTATTAAAAACATAGAGGATAGGCATCCAGTAACCGGACGTGGATTAGGCGTCCATCAGTGACATCACAGGGTTGTTAGGGCACGGAATGCCATTACCACAACGATACGATGCACAGCCATCAGTGTTTGTGGTACAGTGGATAGAGTGGTCGGCTGATATGTAAGAGGTACCACCTACCTGGTTCGAATCCCATCAGTAACCTTATAACTTTTTGTCAAAGATTTTGCTTTGAATTCCATTTCTTCTTAACTGTAAGTTTAAATCTTTGTTAGAATTTTTGGCATTTAAGTTATAGTTTTATTGTATGTACAGAATTTAACCTTCATTTGATTTAATTGTTGATCGTTGAATTAATTATGCCTAATTCATCTTCATGTGCCTTTAGGACCAACTGAGATGATAAAACAGTGCTGATTTACCTGAAATCTGTCATTTAACATTTGTAATCCTGTGTTACAGCTTAGACCTTAACCTTATGACTGATTTCAATCAATATTACATTTGCACCTTAGTTACGTAAGCCTCTTTGATTGTAAGCTTCGAATAAAAAATAGGTACTTTCCTGTTAAAGGGAACATTCATTATTATCGATGATTTTTTTCTCGATATATCGATATTAACAAATTGAAACATATCAGCTGACAACTACGAACAATATTGATCAGTATCAACAAACATTAATGAAATGAAACTATAACTAAAAAAAATAACCTAACATAACTAACCAAGCTTGCTGTAACATTTAAAAATTCCGTGTTTATAACTTGCCTTTTATATTCAAACCAAAACTAAATTTTTTTAATTGTACAGCAAGTTTGGTTGGTTATGAAAGGTTAGCTTGGAACAGTTTCATTTCTCAATCCATATAATAGACTATTTTAGCCTAAACAAGATCAGTTAATTGTTGTCAATTTGTAATGGATCGGAAATCAAAAACATCAATATATCGAGAAAAAAATCATCGATAATAATGAATGTTCCCTTTAACAGGAAAGTACCAAATATTATTTTATAACTAAATTTAAATTTTTTTGGGCTAGTTCTGTAACACAAATATTTTGCTCACAACATTGGAATTATATTAGCCCTGCTTGACTTACAAACATAGGCCCTTTAATTGTTAGGTCCATAAGCTCACTTTACATTAAAAGCTTCTTTCTTGTAGGCCTAAGTTATTAAATAATGAGCTTAACCGTGTCTTATAGCCTATAGGATGGGATTCAGCGATGCGGAGGCAGATCCTCTCCTTTGGCTGCCGGCCGCGGGCTGTCGTACATGATCCGAATTCTACAAAAACCGAACGAATGTATTCTCGATCCGGTATTTTCGGTCGATACTTTTGCGTGACTGTGACGTCAGTCTCGGTCAAAATTAGATACCGGTACCAAAAAGTGCTCACCTTTAAATGAACGATCTTGACTGATGAAACAGCTGGTGTTAGCATATTCAGCAACAAAGCTCATCATATCACACCATTCTACACTCATCCTTCACTCATATTTGGGTAAAAATATGCCCCAAGGTGGCGTCCCCATATCAGTTAAGGGTACTTTCCTGTTAAAGGGAACATTCATTATTATCGATGAATTTTAATCGATATATCGATATTTTTTTTCCCTTTACAATCCATTACAATGACAACTGATCTTGTTTAGGCTAAAATCTAGTCTATTATATCGATTAAAACTGTTCTAAGCTAACCTAACATAACCAACCAATCTTGCTGTACCATTTTATAAATTCCGTTTGATTACAGAAAAGGCATGTGGGGAAGATTAAACGGAATTTTTAGTTGTTACAAGTTTGGTTGGTTTTGTTAGGTTGGTTTGGAACAGTTTCATTTAAATATTTTTTTATACTGAACAATATTTATTTATCGTAGTTGTCAGCTGATAGGTTTCAATTCGTTAATATCGATATATCGATTGAAAATCATCGATAATAATGAATGTTCCCTTTAACAGGAAAGTACCCAGTTAAGTTAGGCTAATTGATAATTGCTATGGAGACTCTTTATCGAATTAGCAAGTGTTGTGTAACCAAACAGCTCTTCAAATATTGGCATATTGATTCATATAAGTGATAAATTAAAGTAAGTTGTGCAAGGTTTAGAATGGAAATCTCATGTAAATTATAATTTTAAAACCTTAGACCTCCCTTTGTGTTTTTACAGCTTCCAAAAGTTAAAATTTGAAAACATCGTTCAAAATGTGAAACAGAGTTACCTTTCGAACCCAAAGAAGTATAAAATTGGTGAGAAGTGTTCAAGAATAAATGTTATATTAAGACTGAAACAACCTTTTACAACTTTGACTGTGGTAGCGGGTGTCAGTGGATTGAGTTTGGTCAAGTTTTGTGTTCGTCCTAATGTTTACTGTAAACCAGCTGAGAGTAAAGATGACAATCCACAGTTTGATTGGACCAAGTTCTTTGAACTCATCAAACCAGATGTTTTGTGCCTTATTGGAGCTATTATCGTAAGTAGTCCTACCTATACTAACTGTAAGTTAAAGTTTTTATTTTCACTGCCATTAAATTTAAAGCAGTTTAGCAGAGCAGTGATTATTTGGCTTTCTTCTATAATTTGGACATAATTTATATCAATAATATTTTGTTGTAAAGATTTTCATCCTTCACAAAAACCAGATGTCAGGGAATTACCATCGGATGTACAGTTTAGGTGAAATATGTTTTATATCAGATGATAGACTATAAATTATGTCATTTTAGCTTGTAACTATTAACTATAAAATCAAACTAATTACTGCCAATCATACTTCTCTACATCTTATGTAGGCCTATCACATTGTTTCATTGTATTTTTTTTATAAACATAATTCATTCATTTATTCATTAAGTTACCTATCCACAAGCACTGTATTTGTATACTTAAACGTCTCTAAAGTAGCTACTGTATAGTTTTTGTGCGAGTTCATATGCATCTTTATATGCCTATTAAGTGTAAATCCAGAATATTCATTTTATAAGCAATTTCAATGTAAAAAAAAACATGATTCAAAATGCTTTAAAAAAATCTGATGTAAAGATATTTTTAACACGTTCGCTGCGGGCCATCAAATGGCAGGCGTAGCCTCAGCGCGGCGCAGCCCGCAGCGTCGAACAAACCCGATTGCCGGGTGTTTGGCTCTCATATTTCGGTATGACGAATAGAAAATAACGTGCGGTGATGTCCTGTTTTATAACAAGAGTCGACGTAGTTCGCTAAACACTCACATATAGCAGCACTGCTTGGAACGTAGCCGGTCCCATCGTATTGCCAATTGGTGGGAGAAATACGGGACAACAAGTTGATTTTTAAGTTTGCCAGACGGGATTTTATGGGGAAATTTTACTACCAACCTACAACACAACAAAAAGCAAGTCACCCACTACACGCTAACGTGGAATTGGTCTGCCTTCGACTGACGCTAGAGCAAAAACGATGATATACTAAAGGCATTGCCGAGCGTATCCGATCGGTTACGGCAGCGTCTGAACAGCGCTCGGCCCGTATCCGATCGGATACGCCCGCAGTGAACGTGTTAATGTGAAACTTAATATGGTGATATTCTAGTAGAATTGTGTTAGATTAAAATAGATTATGTATACTTAATACACTGATTTACCCTACTACATCCCTTTTTACCCGTCCTTCTTATCGATTTAATTAATACAATTGAGGTGTAATTTTAAAGGATCATCATCAGAAGGTCCAAAGCTTTCACACGAGGTCCAAAAATAAGTTGTACAGAAGGTCACATAAACGTTACTGACTTTCTAAATAGCCCTCGTGTTTAGCCTATTTATTTTTTTTTTGAATCGGTAAAATTTTTATATGACTTGTACTTCTTACAGGCCATATTAGCTGCTGCCGTTTTGAACATACAACTGCCCAGACTTCTTGGAGACATAGTCAATGTGATGACGAGGTTCATGTCATCGGTCGGGTCACAGGCTAGCTTCAGTTCAGAGATGCGAAGCCCGGTGTTCAAAATACTCGGTCTTTATATTGCACAGGTGAGGTTCAAAATCATAGCATTCAAATTTGCTGAAGCCACAAAGATAGAGTTTAGTAAACTGAAACCATATTCATGGAAAATTATAAATAATTCAAATTTAAAGTATGTAGATTTGTGCTGCGTAACTTTTCAAAGTTAAAGTATAAAAAAACAGTATACGTATATAATTTATTTGTGACTGTTATCTGTTATGTTGAGTTCTACAGTACATTACTTTCAGTCTTATTCGACAGTAAAAGGTTATATTACCAGTGCTTCAATGAGTGTCCTTTTGAGTCAGTTGTAGGTCAGCCACACAAGCTCCAAGAACAGCTCAGTAGCCTACACTCTAATTCATCAACTTATGATAGGGCACTAGGTAGTATTAACGCACATTTTGCAGTATCAATTGATTAAAATAAAACCAGCCAGGTATCCTTTTAAATTGAATATTTTCCTTAAGCTTAAGAGTTGATATTTACACTATTAAGTCAGTGTATAAAAGTATTTTGTTCTTTTTTTTAGATTAATTGAGTCTTATTTAGATGTGATGTTCCAGGCTTCAGCCACGTTCCTCTACATCTATCTGCTGTCCGGGGTAGGGGAGAGACTTGCTACAAGGATCAAGGTTCTGCTCTACTCCTCTATTCTGCGCCAAGATCTCCAGTTTTTTGACAAACAACGAACTGGCGACCTAGTAGACTGGTAATACAATGGTATCATCAATGTTTTACATCTTTTGCTACAGAGCTTACCTGTAAATGGTCCAGAATTTATAATAGTTTGAACTCTGTTGTCAAAATGAAATGAATGCTGTAATTTTCATGCTGTCTACCCAAATTACCTTTTGCAATTAAATTACGCTTGGCTTACATATGCTTTTTTATTGATTTAAATCAAAGCTAATGCAAATCATGTTAGAAAGTATTAAAAAATTACCAGTCGATGACCTTTTACTCAATATATATTTACAAAACATTACTATTTTTAGAACAATTTTGAGAAATTCTGGAAAAAGGAAGAATTATGTGTGAAGAATTATAATTTGAGAAAATTACAAATATTTTCTTCTACTACTTTCCACAGTACAAAGTTTTATGAAAAACATCTTTATTACAATAGAAGAAAAGATCCGATCTATTCTAATGAAGACTTCAATGAAAAATCCATAAAAAATATAAAAATGAAATTATAAAGAGATTAAATTAATACTAAACTTAAGTTAAAAATTAATTAATTAACTGTGGATACAATTTTGTCAAGACAATAAAGTATTTGTTGTTTATTTATGATTTTATTTCATATTGTGTAAAAGATAAAAATTTTCCTTAGATTTATTTCTTTACAGAAACAATTAATTGACTGGTATTAGCAAAATGTTTAGTTTCCATTAGGCCCTGGGTACGATACGAGCGGGGAGCGGGTCTGACATCGGATCTCATTTAGTTGCGTGTAAATTCGTTGAGGGTGCCCACGCGGCGGTGAGCGGCACCGCTCAGCACCGCTTATGGTTTCAAGTCAAAACCAATTTTCGCGAAAACACCGCTCGCCGCTCAGGTGAGTCATGCTTCAGTTCGGCCTAAAATGACAGAGTAACAGCAGCAAACGTGCGATACGGGTTGATACGTGAGGTGCAGTCTAGGGAATGTTTGTGGAATGATCAACACGGAAGTTTTAAAACACTTCACCAGAAAAGTTTGGGACCAAGTTAGGGTCAAGGTTTTTCTAAAAACTTAAGTTTTTCTTTAAAGTCAAACAATTGTCAGATAGCAACAATAGTTGCAATACGTCTTGCAGGTAAGCATAGTTTACCATTTTCGACTAAACTGACTCATAAAACTGGGGAAATTTGATGAGCGTTATAAAAGTGCCGCTTGTAAGTGCCACCACCGTAGCTTACATGCCGCTCAGGTTGCCGCTTGCCGCTTGTATCGTACCCGAGGCCTTAAGGGGTTTAAACAGTAACATTTTGTAGAGTTATTAAACTACATGAAACTATGGAATGGTGTTGGTAAAATGTTAAATCAGTAATTTAATGGCTAATTTTTTTGTATACAAATGCTTAGGAAACAATTCTTGTTTGTTTTTCTATATTATTGAACCGATTACTGGCTAGTTTATGAATAACTTACTAGTAGTGATATGAAATTATTAATCACTACACTTAGCACTTTCATTCCAATATTAACTACAGGTTGTTGTTTTACATGATGGCTCCCGTTAAGTTTCTACTTTTCTATAGACAAAGTGCATTCAGAAAAAAACAACTTCACATTTTGTTATATTCCAGCATAACATCAGATGTTCAGGAGTTCAAAAGTGCCTTCAAGATGGTTTTTGCCCAAGGTCTTCGCAGTATTGCGCAGGTAATTTTAATTTTAAACAATTTAAACCTGTCCTTTATTTTCTCTTCAGATCTGCAAGAAAATATTGTAAAAATTGTAGGCCCGCAGTGGACGAGTCTTCTCAATTGAAATCACATTTATATGCCCCACACACGGGCCCTTGAAAAATTACATGGTCACTGACTTATTTGTAATCTTTTTCTTTTTGATTGACAAAGTGGTCAGTGACAATGAAATATTTCAATTTCAATGGACCCAAACACCCAACTGTGGGGAGATAATGACCGACCCGGGTAGCTGATAGGTCCGTGCACCAACTTACCGAATACACACTGTGGTGTGTTCTTGGCTTAAGAACTAGTCAAAGAACTAAGTATCAAAGGGCGTGTTCTGGCATCATGTATTGGTGCATCGGTGCAGAAGATACGGTGACTAACTCTCCAAGAGTCTTGAGATACAAGAACGGTTAGACACCGGTTTACGGTACACATCATCGGATTATAATTTAAACGTCAACCTACTCTTTTCTTTATTAAAATTGGACAAACTTACCCTCACAGAATAAATTACTCACTTATTACGTAGTATAACCTATCAAACTGATAAACAGTTGAACATTTATTCGATGGACCTGCCATTTTGGCGTAGCTGCATACTGGTGTCCAAGAAACTGACCAATCAGATGCCGCTGGCGTATTGTGCACCGCACGATTTCTCCTGTGCACGAATCTTGCACCAGTGGAGGAAGAAAGAGGAAATATCTGTCTGCTAGGTAAACTCACCGGGCTCCCAGAACTACACATTATTTCCACCGGTGGACCGCTTTGTATTCCTCGAAGGCACTTAAAGTTGACATCTCATTCATTTAACATACATTGTTTACTTATCTTAACCTTAAAATTGTTGTTGTTCCTTACTCATATTTGCCTGTTTTTTGTTATTTTTCCTTTATGTGACAGCAACCTAAAAATCTAATCTAATCTACAATCCTGGCTAAGAAGCAGCTGGTCTTAGTCACTAATAAAGCTACACAGATCATCTCACTCCACTCTACACTAATCCTGCATTCACATTCCGCTTGAAATACGCACCAAATTTTGTGTAGCTGTTTTAAGGAATTGAATTGAATACAATTTGGTACAATACTTACTTACTTACTGCCATGGCTCCACAAATCTCAGTTGATTCTTCGCCTCGTGTACCAGCCTCTTCCACCCTTCTCTGTCTTCTGCAAAGTTGACACTTGCACCCATTGTCCTGATGTTGTTCAATAATTGGTCAGTCCATCTCAATTTCAGCCTTCCCAATGGACGTTTACCTCCAGGTGTGGCTCTCAAAACTTCATACAGTCTTGTTCCTTTCTCTCTTCTTAGCACATGCCCTATCAACTTAACCTTCTTCCTTTAACTTTTGCAACAATATCTGGGTCGGTGTATAGTGATCTTAACTCTCTATTTTTCCTTATTCTCCACATTTGTCCCTCCTGTACTGGACCAAATATTTTTCTTAGTACTTTATTTTTAAACACTATGAGTCGGTTTTCATTTTTCTGGGACACTGCCAGTCCCAGTAGTGCAATCCAGTTTGATGCTTCCCCGTAGTGCAGGGTGGGAAACGCCTCTTAGGTTGGCTTGGCACTTATGAGGTAGGCGAAAGGCAGGCAACTCGAGCCCGGTCCTCCAAGGGCTTGTGGGGGTTGGGCGTTGGGCCAACAGCCCGCCCCGGAAAACATACCAGTTACGAAACGTAGTTACCAAGCCTCGGAAAAGGATTAAATTGGTACAATAGCCTATGCAAATATTAAGGGTGTTTATTGACAAGACAAGGGTGTGTTGCTAGCGTAGTGGTTAGCATCTCGGACTTTGGTGCAGGAGGCTCAATCTCCAGCATATCCACAATAATATAACGGGGTGTGGACCGCTTTCACTTAAAAAGCGTTTGTGATACTTTGTTTGGATGGATACACTTATGCCTACCTTACCCTTGTATGTTTTGTTTGTGCAGATTGGAGGGTGTGTAGTGTCCATGTACAGCCTGTCTCCGCCCATGACTATGGGAATGTTGGTGATAGTCTCTACCGTCATTGTTGGAGGTAATTAATGATAAACATTAGCAATAACCAGCAAAATTGTGATATTATTAGTATGTCGAGAATCAATATAGCCGTGTGTATTTGTTTACTGGGCTGGCTGCATATTAACAGCATCGGATACATTCGCATAAAGCTCATAGACGTAGTGGACAAGAAGCAGATATTTCTGCTGATTCTTTACACAGACTGATTGGTGTTTTTACAGTAACCCTAGGTTCACCACTATGGTGTTACTTACTCGAGCTCTTTATAAGCACCGTGACCTTGTAAGTGGCATGGCACCCTTTCAGTGTTCAACACGTAAATTTTGTATGTGAACATCTTTCAACGTTAGGTTATTTGATATAAATTTCTTTTTAATTTCATGTTCTTTTTCCAAAATAAAATGTGTGATTGAAATAGCAAACCACTTTTAAATTTTTTATTTAGTTACCTTTTAATAAAAACAAGATGCAGATATATCCGCCATTATCTTGATATTCATGGACAGGTAGTGGAAGTAATTTGTTATGTTATGTTGTATTAAGAGTTAGGAATCGATAAAATTAAAAGAAATAAAAATGAATATTTCTCATTTTACAAATTTTGCCTGTTCTAGGCCAAGACACCGGCTTGTACGGGAAGAGTTAATACAATCTAAAGTCAGTTTTTCAGCCGAAAAAGAGTTTAACAGCTGAGTAGTTAATAACTGACATGGTGATGTAGGTACAATGCTGGGCTCACTGCTGCGAGTTCTGTCTCGCCAAGCCCAACATCAGTCCTCCGTTGTGACTGTGATCAGTGAGGAAACTATCAGTAACATCCGCACTGTGCGAGCCTTCGCCAACGAACAACTCGAGTGTGACAGGTAGAAATCATGTCATACAGTCTAGTACCATTCTAAGTTCTTAAACCCAGACTTTTAAATATTATCTCTGTTTAAAACCTACTTCCTGTATGCTCTCAATTTTACTGTAATATTCAAACTTACAGAATCGGATGATTTAGAATCAAGGAAACGTCCATCTTTGTATTTCTTTTTTTTTTTTTTTTTTTTTTGCGACTTTCATATGGTAGAGGCTCTAGCCTGGGACTGCTTCACACATTACTTCAGGCTAGGTTTAGGGGTAGTGGTATTATAATAAAGTTAAAAGCAATTGTTAAACGGTGGTATTTGCACTGAGGACTTTGAGGATCGAAGCCCCTCGTTCTATTACTAGACCTGCTCAATATATGTTTAAATATTTAATTGTGGTTTTGGTTTTCTTTCATAGGTTTCAAGATGAAGTAGAAAAAGCGCAAAATCTTTACCAGCGGCTGGGTATGGGTATTGCAGCATTTCAGGTAGGGTTCTAGACAAGCAATATTTGTGAGAATATAGTAAAGTTTAATCAAATTATTACAGTTACAACAGATGCTAGGCCTATTTTTTTTAATGCTTTGCACACCCCTAGTTATTATTCAATTAAAATAAACTTAGTCTAAGTGTTGCTTCTTCAGTTGTCTTTCAGAGTGTGAAAAAGTAGTGGGCATATTGTAATTTTGAGGAATTAGCTGTTTTGTAAACTAATCATAAGTAGGCTAAGAAAATGCCAATTTGTATAACAACTACTATAGACAAAAACCACTATTTCAAGATGACTGTATCTGATAGGCAGGCACCAATCTGTTCCTGAACGGTGTTGTGTTGGCATCACTGTGTATGGGAGGTTACCTGATGGCTACGGAAGAGTTGCAGCCTGGCGCACTGATGTCGTTCTTGGTGGCGACACAGACAATACAACGGTCACTGGCTCAGCTGTCGCTGCTGTTTGGCAACTATGTGCGAGGCATGCAGGCCGGCTCTAGAGTGTTTGAGGTGAGGTTGCCTTGTAGACTCTCGCACCCTACTGATATGATAGCCATCCAGAAACTTGATTTTGTTTTGGAATTGAAAATAAACAATAGGACAATTTTGTAATATAGCCTATACTGTTGAAAGCCACGCTTAAATACAACAACACTTTATATTGTTTTACGCCAGGTCACCATGAAAATTAAAACACTTGTTACAGCCATACATGAGATTGATAATTCCTTCCTCGCAAAATTCTGCCACTTATGTCTTCTACCAGCTTTTCACTTTTTGCAGCAGCTGTTTGTCGGCAAAACACTGCATTGCCAGCTACTTCATCATTGATGGAAAGAAGTGGTAGTCACTCAGTACAAGGTCCGGACTATATGTGAGGAAACCCAATTGAATGATTCCAGAAATTCTCGTTTTCGATTTGCCGTGATTTTAGCTATCGTTTTAAAGTAACAAAATCTTCCCCTCATTGTACATTTCACAAAGTTGTCAGTAAAATTAAAATTGTTTTCAGTTTTTTTACATGCATAAATAAACCAAAAATTAAAAAAGTGCACGGACATCACTCTATTTATTAAGGCAAACATTTCAATCAGCCACTAACTAGATGGTTTAAAACACAAACCACTCATTAGCAAAACTTGATGCTAACTGAGCGGCGTGGCGTCCTGGAACCAAGATGGCCACAGTAGCTCTGGTCTTTGCGGGTACAGACGGAAACATAATATACTTTTGAATAGCCGTTGTATTATGTTTGAGGAATTTTTGCCATCAAAGTGTGTAATCTCATCTTGCATTCAGGTTTTTTTCAGCATAATTTTTAGAGACAATCTCTTCATGATGACCAGAGTGTGACTGGTCAAGATCTAGTTCTCCTGATATGAGATACATACCTTTACGTCAACAGTTCAATTGTAGTAAGTAGAACTCACAACATGTTTCGCCTATTCAGGCATCGTCAGGTGATATCCTAACAAGAATGCTTTGTCTTCATCCATGATGGGGTCGTCATTTAAATAAATATACACTCATTACGCACGAAAACATTTAACAATTAGAGTAGGCCTACTCTAATTGTTAAATGTTTTCGTGCGTAATGTGTGTATATTTATTTTATTTAAATGTTTCTTGACGACCCCATCATGGATGAAGACAAAGCATTCTTGCTAGGATATCACCTGACGATGCCTGAATAGGCGAAACATGTTGTGAGTTCTACTTACTACAATTGAACTGTTGACGTAAAGGTATGTACCTACCTCATATTAGTCTAATTAAACAGTTCAGGGGTTACATCATGAATTTTAATTCTATTTCTTCTGTTACATCTTTTATTTTTATTTCTCATCTCGTAATGTTTACAGTGTAAGAAAACATGTGTTTGATTATATTCCTAGTCCTACTACAAAATGAGAAAACAATAACCAACCCATATTGAGGTAATTGCAAAAGTGGTGTTGCAAAATACCTGCATAAACCACCATTTTCAATATTTATCGGTGATTCGGAAGCCATAACCCAATCATGCTATTAATTGTGGTGTTTTTATGTATTCGCCTTTGACAGCGAGTTGTGTTGTTGTGTATGTTTGTAATCTGCCGTAAATAAAATGTTCATAAAACCACAAGTTGTATTTATGTAATCCTAAGGTACAAAAAAGTTTGTATTTTTCCAGTACATCAACACTGAGGAGAAAATCCCACTGTCAGGTGGCAAGACAATCCCGTTCCATACTTTGGTGGCTGATGTAGAATTTGACAATGTGACATTCTCCTACCCTACTAGACCTCAGCAGGTGAATAAACTGCACAAAGTTTGGAAATGTCGTCTTATCTTAGATGTGGAGGAAACACATTTAACCGCTTATTTTCTATCTATTTCATCCTCACTTCCAGAATACTTGTTTTTTAGGTCAGTTAAAATTTTACTCGAGATAAGCTGATTGTTAGGTGACATCAAATGTTTGGAATATTTTTGCTTTACAGCAGAAAGAATAGGAGAATGCAAAGAAGCAAAAACAGTGTATTTCTTTATTAGAGCCTAAAGTGACCAAACTCACGTTGGAAAATTACTGAGGGTTAAAAATACACTCGGCCCGGGTAATGAACTATAAGGTTCATCACTGTGCCATAATTTAAACTAGCTAATCACAAAACAACAGTTTGGTACATTGTTTACACAACTTTAATTAGATCTCAAAACTATTTATTTAGAAGCAATAAGTTACATATTCCGCCAACACACCAATAAATATAAACCAAAAATCATCATTTTCATCTAAATTCAATAAAGGTTAGGCAGAAGTGTTTATGCTATTGTAGTGAAACGTACAATGTTTGTATGATTATAGACCTACCTAAATACAAAAACATTTTTATAACAATGCAATGATAGTTTTTGTCAATCTGGACAATTTTCCTCGGCAAAATCAGTGAATGCTACTGGCTGATGTCCTTGACTCCAGCTGATTATTTTACACCCTAGGGAGAAAAAAGCTACTTAAGACCTGTGATGTGATGCATGCAGGTAAAACAAGGTGTTTTAACTGCAGTATAAAATGAACAAAAAACATAGTTTTATCAGTTTCGATTGGAAATTATTTTTTGCTATGAAATAAAACTACACAATTTGCATTCCAAAAAGTAACAGTAGTTAAAAATTATTGATTTGATTAAAAATTATTTTGAAAATCAAATGTCCCCGTTTTTGTATGGATGCAAAAACATATTTTCACTCAACTGTAAGTAGCAAACGTGTTAAGTAGCCTTTATGAGGTAGCTACCATTCATAAAGAAATTATAACCACATTAGACACTGTTAGATTCATTATATTTTTAAATTCCTACAAAAATCTTTTAAACTTACAAAGCTACAAATTTGGTTGAAACTTTAAGTTCGACTAATGAATCAATTGAATAATTAGATTAATTAATTATTAAATGTATTTTTCCAGGTGATCCTGAAAAATTTCAACCTAAAACTACCAGCAGGAAAAACGGTAGCAATTGTTGGAACTTCTGGTAATGGCAAGTCCACAATAGCTGCTCTCCTGGAGAGGTGTGTATATGTTGATGCTGTAAAATTAACATAAATTATTTCTAGATAGTTGTATCAAAAGCTTATACTTTTAACTAGATGTAGTACTTCACAGATTAGCGTACGAGTTTCTACGATAAATTCAGAAGTAAAATTTACACTGATCTAAGCGAAACTGGAAGATATTTAACTTTTGGGTTTTTTAATTGAAGCTGTACCGTGTTCATATGAACTCGCGTATTACATTTTGTGTAGAAATAATGCAATGACCATTTAAAATTTAGACAGCATAACCATAAAATGGAACACCATAAAACTGGAACAGGAGCCAGCCAACAACCTAAATACATAAACAAATTTTCCATAATATAAAAAAAACTGCACCTGGACTCTGCAGCTACTAGGTTATTTTACTTTCTACCCAAAGCTCTTGCAGAAATAACATAACATAAACACTTTCAATGTTAAAGGTTCTATGATGTAGATGAAGGTCACATTAGACTGGCTGGTGTGGACCTGAGAGAGCTAGACCCGAGCTGGCTGAGAGGTCAGACTATTGGACTGATCAACCAGGAGCCTGTGTTGTTTGCTACGTCCATTTTAGAAAACATCCGCTACGGTCGACCGTCTGCCTCTGACAGTGAGGTGGGCAGATTGTAAATTTTAATTAAATCACTATACTACTGGTTTCTGGAATGGAAAGGTTAGGGAAGGCCTATAGGTGTTTCTTGCTACTTTTATATTTGATATGTGGCACCAATCGTCTTAGTCAATAAGCTAAGGGGTGCCAAAAAGGCCAAAGGAATAAGTGTTAGCATAAAAAAATCCATATTATTGCTTTACTCCTTAAATGACAAAAAGGCCATCCAACCTCCATCTCTATTCCTCCAACAGAATTCTGACTAGATTCAGTTCAAGTACTGTACAGCATTGTGAAGTAAAGTAAATAAAAGATACGTCTAAATAACACTTAAAAACATACCAATCTAACTACCTAACTCACAAGACGTCAGCATTCTGTTAATAGAAAATTAGTATCAGAGACGAGAGGTAAGATATCCCGTAGTAGCCACATCCCAATCCCTTTAAAAAAATCTTAATTCTCTAGTCACAATAAAGATGTATTGCACACTAATTTGACAGCAGTGAGTTAACAAGAACTAAGAACATATGGTAGTAAACAATCCTTTAGGGCCCACCCTTACTCGGGTAACAATAATCAGTAAGTACTCAGAGAGAAAATGTACAGGGTGGCGCAGATGGATTGGGTGGTTTTAAAATACTTGTCAAACCGTCAATTTTAAAGGTATTGGATTGAAATAAAGTGCAAAACGTGTAGTTACAATGGAAGTTTATTGACAAAAAATTTGTTAAGTTAGTTTTTAAAAATTACATCCATCAAATGCCTTCCTTCTCGAGCGACGCATATGTGATTTCGTTGTGAATTGCAGCCTTCAACTCCTGAATGGTCCGGAGTTTGTTCATGTAGACACTTGCTTCAGGAGTTGAAGGCTGCAATCACAACGAAATCACATCAATTCCTGGTGATGTGCTTGAGCGAGCAATGCGGAACCTCAAGGACCAACTCCAAGAATGCGTCGCTCGAGAAGGAAGGCATTTGATGGATGTAATTTTTAAAAACTCACTTAACTAATTTTTTGTCAATAAACTTCCATTGTAACTACACGTTTTGCACTTTATTTCAATCCAATACCTTTGAAATTGACAGTTTGACAAGTATTTTAAAACCACCCGATCCATCTGCGCCACCCTGTACAACAGATTTAAGAATTTACTAAAGGAATATATTGTGTAAAAATCGTGGTATGTGTAAATCGTTTTGATGTCAGCTTGATAGTTGAGTAGTTATAGTGCTTGCCTTGTAATCAGAAGGTAGCTGGTTCGATTCTATGTTACTTTGTTTGTATTACCTGTCACTTGTTTGGTATTACTATGTTAATTATTCTTTGTCCCATCAGGTGTACGAGGCTGCTAGGCTGGCCAATGCTGACAGTTTTATCGGACAGTTCCCTGATGGCTACAGTACCATTCTGGGGGAGAGGGGAGTTACCGTGTCTGGGGGTCAGAAGCAGAGAATAGCTATCGCCCGCGCTCTACTGAAAGACCCATCTATCCTCATACTAGACGAGGCTACCAGGTCAGTTGCAAGGGAAAAACTTGATTACATATAATCGCAAGAGGAATGTAAGGCTGTAAAAGACCTTCGATTTTTGTTTGGTGCTATATTTGTAATTAATTAATATCAGGGGTCTGCAGGCCAGACTTTTTTACTTTGGGTCGGGTTAAAACATTGACCCTGAGGTCTTAAGCCAAAATTGGGTTGCATTAAAAAGTATTATTTCCCTACAGTTACCTAACAATGTACATGTTCTCTCATTGATTTGAGAAAGCAAAGTGGCCGATTCACTCATCTGTGAGACAATGTTAACATTGTCTCACTCTAATTACTTTGTCTCACTCCAGATTTGCAACGTGAAGGCACAAAATAGTGAGCGCGTAACATGCAGACAAGGTTGTATGCGCGCGAAATACGTTGGCAGCACTGGCTGTAAATCAGCTGGTCAGGTGTTGTACTGTAATGCTACTTTCACATTAAATGTCATATTAAAAGTTCACTTCTGTGTAAAAATATGTTACGTTACCAATTTATTTGTTTTATGGTAACTGTAGGAGAAATATAATGTGCAACTCGAGTGCAAAGTGCAATTGCCTCACTCGAGAAACCATTCCTCACTCGCCTATGGCTCGTGAGTAAGGATTTTTCTCGAGTGAGGCAATTGCTCACTAGTTGCACAAATAACTATTTTTTCAATACTACCTGAAATGCTACAATCGGTTTATACATAACTTGATCTTCGCCATTCTCTGGTTAAATTGTCTTCTGTCAGGGACCCGTAGACACTGTCCTACCTAAAGGAGGACAGTATGGCAAAGGCCTACTTATTTTGCTACTCCCCTCCACCTGGAGATTCTACTCTAGCCATACTCTTCTTTTCTCAGGTCTTTTTCTTTATTGTATATGTGAGTTGATTGAAAATTAATGTTAATCGAGAAAGATAGGGTTAACTTATCTGGTTTAATCCGACACAAGAAATACAAACAACTTAACCTTTTCGTAAACATTAGAATAATATTACTAACAGCATTTTCAACCAAGTTTTAATTGGAAGAGTGATGTCATTAGACCTCAGGACAAAGCGCTTAAATGCATGGAGTACACCAGATACAACGACAACTCTAGGTTATATTTTAATTAAGATGCTGATTAGTAATTGTGAAGTTCTGAAGTTGTTTTAAAGGGATATAGTTTTAGTTTTGCTAGCTTACCTGAGATAATTAGAGTCCAGGGGCTAATAGGTATACAAGGTCACAGAGAAAACACTTTTATTTTGTCAACATTGTATCTCCTCAGAGAGTAGGTTGAGGAGTGAGTGAACCAGTTCCTTTAGAATGGTTTTAACTTGTATTGCAATTAACCTACAAGATGGTCTGCTTGTTGACAGTGCCCTGGACACGGAGTCAGAGAAGGTGGTTCAGCAAGCTCTAGAAGTGGTCAGTCGCAACCGTACTGTGCTGGTAATCGCACACAGACTCAGCACGATAGAGCACGCAGACATCATAGTTGTGCTGAGTGGTGGAGTCATCGTGGAGGTTTGTAACATGTGTTTTCATTGTTGAGCATAAAAGTTGACTTTCACAAGATGTATTTAAACACCTACTTTTATGGATGGATGTAATCAGACCCTCAAATCGTAAACATTTAAAGACAATTTTCTCAGAACACAAGAGCAACAAGAATGAAGATGTTAAATGCCTTATTGCTTTTTAATGTTCTTGTCTCCATCAATGGTAAACGTTGTATGCAACTATAACAGCCCCTGGTAATGTTTAAGGACTTCTTTTTATGTCAAGGTAAGCTTCCGCAGCTCAGTCTATAGTCCAGATTTTAACTAACAAAATGTTGCCGACTAGTTTTGTTGCAAGGGCTACATTGCCAAAGCTTGCATTATGTCTAAACATCACAATATATAATTGCATAACAATATAAAAAAAAACAATATATTAGGTACACAAAACAAACAAGTATATCGTACTGAACTATCCTAGTACATTCTGGATAGACTTTCTTAAAGTGACAATACAGCATTATATGTACAATACAGGGCACATAAAATAATAGCCTACAGCTGCTGAAACAGCTGGTCTTAGTCAGTAACAAAGCTAAAAGCTACACAAAGCTCTACACTCATTTTCACTCCTTCGAACCTGGGTGGGGTCCCCCTCTCAATTGGTAACAATATACTTATTACATAGATTAATAAGATATTCATATTTCAGATTGGCAACCATCAGGAGTTGATAAAGAAGAGAGGTCATTATTGGAATCTCATGAACCAACAGCAGTCAGAGGGTAGAGGTCCAGCGTAGAAGTTTGCCTGAAAGAGTTGTGACGCGTTTTCTAATTTATAAAGGTGAAATAGAGAAGAGACGTATGTGAGAATGCAATGCTATGTTTTACTGATCTCTTCGCACACACAGATATTTTTAAATGGCGGCGGAAAAGAATATGGTGACAGCTTATAAAATGTGCCAACTACAGTGTGTTGTTTTTAAAAACAATAACAAGTTTCAATACAAAAATATCGGGTTTAACAAATTTTGCTTTAGTTTTTAATTGTGGTTTTATTAATATAATAAAAGAGTTTAACCCTCTAAAGGTAGGGAAAGTATGCTTCACATTTAGTTAGGGGTCTATGGGCTAGAATTTTTTACTTCTGGTCGGGTTGTGTCTACAATTTTGGGTCCAAGGCCCAAATTGGATTGCTTTTGTAAATTATTGATTTTTTAAAATATGAAAAACAATACTACAACTCATTTATACAATATTGTAACCAACTGTTAGGGCAACCCAACTTTGTAATATAGGGGAGTAAAATACCCTTTACATATAGGAAATGGGTAATTGAATATTTATAAGAAACCAAATTCTTTAAATAAAGCCGAGTAGACGATTTGTAGAGTTTATGATCAAAAAGATAATTAGATAAGTTTTGTACATTCAAACAAAATAATGTAATTGTTACTGCCTCTCTATTACTGTTATTGATTTTCAATTAAATTATCGTTACTCAAAATGTATGTATTGTTTAAACCTAACTTCTTCATCATAAAAGATACATACTCCAGGTAAAAAATTAAACATCCTGAAAATATACATTTTAATCAGTCTTACACATGGAATGATACTTTGGTTATTTTGGTATAAAACATAGAAAGGTTTGTAATACTGACTAGAACAAAATACACCAATGTCTGGGCTGCCATGTAAAGCAGTTTGGGTGCAAACACAGTTTTTTTTTAAAGAGGTTGGCGGCCTCTTTTAACCTTGCATTTGCCCGTCCACATAGACTAAGCGCCCATGCGTGGATCGTTTACAGCAAAGCAAAGAGTGATCCGGTACAGTACAAAGGTGAACTGTACTGATAAATTTTAGTGGCAGTGACCAGGATCCGAACCCACGACATCGCTGCCTTGGGCCCGAAGTCCGCGACGCTACCGACTGAGCCACCGACTCACTAAAACTGTCACTGTCACTGTCCAGACAAAGAGACGATACGAGTATCTATGTAGAGTGGTGGTGATGACTACGAGGCAGACAAACACATGTAGTAGTTGTAAAAACACCATCACTGCAACCCTGGTGTTCAGTTGAGTCTCCCAGTATCTGTAACAATAACCACCGTAATGATGGTCACTTCTGGAGTATCTGGTTTAACAAAGAACTGCAAGGGTATAGGCTATGTTAATACAGTAAAAGTAGCACAAATCACACAAGGTGAATTTTGAGTTTGAAATATGTTCACTAAAAATGTTATGTTATCACAACAGCTTTCCATTTCTTGACATTATCTGTCACATATATGTTTTGTATTTTACTGTTAACTGGTTTGGGCCTACTCTATGCCGTATTATATTGTATGCTATTGTATTGGCACCACTGTCATTTCCGCCCTCATGAAACTCAAATACACACACGTTGGTTGTCAAGATGTCTGACTGTGTCTAATTTAAAGTAGACCTTGGTTTTGCAACATTGCGCAAGTCGGTATAGATAAATTTAAATTAATGTAATGAATGAAGTGTGCGAAAATGGAGGCAGTAGTGAAGCCACCATATAATACACAGACAACAAAGATGGCGGGTTGTCATGTACGCCCCATGTTAACTCTCGTCAACCCGCCACCTCGTATTTAAGCGACAACGTGCCACCGCGTCAACCCGCCATCACTATTTTATGAGGTGGCGGGTTGTCGTGTATGCTCTATTTTCGGTGTCGTCAACCCGCCACCACACTAAAGAGGTGGCTGGTTGACGTGTATAAACACCTCTAAGCACCACCAGGACAACGTGCCACCCCGACAACCCGCCACCACACAATTTTCCGGGGTGGCGGGTTGTCGTGCACACTAGAGTCAACGTGCCACCCCGACAACGAGCCACCACGTCAACCCGCCACCTCAAACTTCTTCTTTTTGATGGTGGGTTGACGTGCGTGATGGCTGGTTCGCTGGTTGACGGTTGACGTGGTGGCGCGTTCCCCCACAGTCCATATTACAACTATCAGCAAAGATATTTTTGATATTACCGTAGATAAAACATTTACTTCTTTGCGACACTCACAAATTACCGTGGGGTGTCATAGCTTATAATGTCATAGCTTATAATCGTGAATTTGTTCCATAGCTTATAATGTTGAAAATGTGGCATAGCTTATAATCAGTTATAAGCTATGCCACACTTTCACGAAAAATTATAAGCTATGCCACAATTTCTCTAAAACGTTATAAGGTATGACACATTTTCTGTTTCACAACTTATAATGGTCAAATAGTGGCGCAGCTTATAATTCCGATTCTGTTCTATAGCTTATAATCCTGATTTTGAGTCATACCTTATAATCCTGATTTTGGGGCATAGCTTATAATTGAAGAGAATGTTGCATTGTGGGAATGGCATCAGCTGCTCGCTTCAGTCAGGTCTACCATATATACGATATTTTATGGTAGGATACGATAATTATTGTAATTGACCGTACTGACAACTGCGATATCGTAATTTATAACCTAAACATTTATTTATTTAAATGTTTTAAACGATTTTTATACGAGAAATGGCAACAATTACATGCTCTATGACAATGAAAATGCAAGTAATATTTATAGTGAGAAGTTAAAAGATATGAAAATGAAGTGAAGGATAACGGCATTGAAAATTAATAAATCTTGTCAATACTCAATAGTCCGGCTGGTGTTGACAGAAGATAAAGAAGAGGAACAATAATTAAATTGTAGAATCATCAAAAAATTCCAAAACTAATTGAGGTGTTGAAATCCAGTAAGTTGTGTTTTAATCCAATCCTGTTCCTAGGCCTTGTGACAAAAAGTAACAAAATGCAGTAGGCTATTATTTGCTTGAGTGTTATTAGGTTAAGTTAGTAGGTACAGTTGCCTAGCCTACTTAAGCTTAAGGTAGCTGTGACTCAAGTTACAGATTTCCTGTGACAGGCCTAAACAATTAACTTAATAAAAATATCAGTGAATGTATTCAACGGCTGCACTTTATTTGGCTGCACTTTACTTGACGTCCTACACTCATTCACGATTGTTTTTTCTATTCGATATTTTCGTTCGATTGTTTCATTCGATATATCGATCAATATTTTCATTCGAATGAGTGTAGGACGTCAAGTAAAGTGCAGCCCTTTATTTTACGTCCTACACTCATTCGAATGAAAATATCTATTATTAGATTGTTTTATTCGATATATCGTTTGGTTAGTTAGGTTAGGTTAACCTTACCTAACTAACCAAATGATATAACTTATCTATAATAATCGATACCGGTATATCGATCGATATTTTCATTCGAATGAGTGTAGGACGTAAAGTAAAGTGCAGCCCTTAAGTTTACGTCCTACACTCATTTGAATGAGTATTAAGTATTCGAGTAGGCCTATATTCGATATAAGTAGGCTATCCATCAGGGATTTGAAATGCACTGTGTGAGGTTCTTTTTTGAACAAATCAAAATTAAAATCTCCACATAAAAATATACTGTAGCCTACTTAGAATATTTTTTAACAATATGAGAAAGCAAAGAATTTAGAATATTAAAGAATTTCTTTAAAGTTGTTGTATCATTGTGTGGTGGTCTGTATATACACACTACCAAGACAGGTTTAGCTAGTGAGGTTTCAACTGCACAACACTCCAAAACAGATTGTATGGAAAATTTGCAAATGTCATGTTTTTCTATGGCTTCAATTGTGCTGTAGCTGTAAGACAGTATGCAGACTCCACCTCTTGTTTGATTTTCTCTAATAAATTTAGAAGAAAGTTTGTAGTTTGCTAAGTTTTCCAGCATTATGATTTTTTAACCAGTGCTCAGAAATACAAACAAATATCGGTTTGATTTTCATTGATTGAAATAGTAAATATAACTCATCGATTTTAACCTCAGTATTCAAACCCTGCATGTTACAATTGAAAATACTTAAGACTTTAGGGATGGATCTAAAAAACTACTTTTCTGAATCACTGCGCCAGAACATTTGCCTTGATATTATCATTATTCTAAGAAATAAATAAATGTTCAATTATTTATGATAAAATTTACGTAATTTTATTAAAATGTTTGTATTATAATCGTCATTGCAAACACATTGTTCCCATAACACAGTACTATTCCAAACAAAGGTTACAAGAGTATAATTGCCAATGGTGAAATTAATTGGAAAATGTAATACACTTGGAAGGGCTGCAGGTTCGATTCTGACTTGCGATTGTAGTTAGTGGGAGTGTATTCCAGTATAGACGTATCCGCCATAACACTCTTTAGCTATAAATAATAAATAATCTTTCATACCTTTGACTTGAGTTACGTACAGTTATACTGTGTAACAAATTGGACAACAAGATCTACACTTAAATTTTAATGTCATGTCTTGGATTTTGTGAGTGTTGGATCGTCTCAAACATGAAAATTTCACACCTTAATGTCACTGTCGCGGCTATATTGTAACCGCGCCAATCACTTCTTCTACCGAGAACAACATCTTTAACACATTTAATCAACATATTTTCATTTAAATATGTTTTTAGAAATCCGTTTTTTTCTTTACACTTTTACTTAGTACTGAATCACTTGATCAATACAAATACAATCTTAAATGAACTTATTACTTATTCCTTATTACATTATGACTATTTTGGTAACTAAGTGCCTTCTTGTGTCAAGTTTTGCTAATGACGTAGAGTTCAGTATGGATTTTAGAATTTTAGTACTGTTTATAAATACTTGGATATATCATTTTTGAAATTACAGAAATTACATCAATGATGGACAAAACTATTGTCAAACGTATTTTTCCGATCTTTGGGAAGAATTTTTTCTTTTTGGTTTCTTTTTTTGGAATTTTGGTTTCTTTTTTTTATGTTGTTTTGTAATAGTACCGAGATGCTAAATCCAAATTTTCGACCTCGGCGACCTTCCGGATCACCTCCAAAAAGCTTAAAAATCGATGGAATTTCGCACTATTTTTACGTTTGTCCAATTTTGACCCTGAAGCATCACTTTTTTATAAAGAACAACCATTACCTTTTTTAAAGTATATTAAATTACCTACCAAATAAGACCAAAATGGTTATTACAGGCCTAATAGTTTTCAAGATATGACTCCGCAAACAACGGCTAAAATTACAAGACTTTGAATTTTTTTTAAGTTTGGCTAACGTTAACCCTAAAGCATGACTTAATCGTTATTTTTCATTAAAACAACCATAATTACTTTGAAACTGCATTTAAATACTCACAATTTAAGACCAAAATGGTGATTATAGGCCTAACACATTGAGAGATATGCCTCTTCAAGGTTCATAAAATCTTCCATAAATGTTTGTATTTTAAGAATCAAGTTATTCAATTTGGTCAAATTTTATAAAAGAGTCATAATAAGAATATAAACAAATTTATTTCATTTCAACAACATATTATAAGTTGTTTTATGGAATAAATCTATTGTACTTAAAATGTTTATACTATCAAGAGGAATTTATATAAAAAATGAAGAGGCAACAGTGAAAAAGGTTTCAACTTAGCTGTCGTTCTGCCATGCAATATATTACTTCTTTTATGCCAGGATTTACTGGCACTCCTCAGGACCTCCTGTCCTGTCTGGGCTGTATGAATTGAGAATTATTGGGGGAAGGACCAACTTTTTCAAAATACAGCACAGACACTAGAAGGACATGGATAGGTATCCTTACATGAGCCTGATAACAGATAAGAAACTCTTACACTGGATCTGCCTGCCTGCATGCTTATGAATTTTCACAATTTCTTGATATGGAATAAGATTAAACAACCTTTAGGTATGCTATACTTTTAAGAATTAAATCAAGAGGACAAATTGTAACACATTTTGAGAATTTAATTGAAAATAAGACTAATAATGTGATTTTTTGGGTGAAAAAAGTTGTCTCAATTTGAAATTTCAAAGTCCTATAACTTTTTAACGCCTCAACCCATCAGTATGGGATTAACTGCAGGATGTATATGTATTATTCAAATATCTACAATATCTGACACAAAAACTATATGTCATCATGAGTCATATCATGGTTGTTTGTAGGTAATAGTGACCACATGTGTCCATAGTCCCCCTGGCACTGTGGGTGGTCTTTAGCTGTTTCCTGTGTTAAAACTTAATTCCTGCGTAAACTATAGGTTTTTATTGGTATTTTTTGGTTTCTTACCTTGCTCCAACTAGTACTCTTTTGATATATGAGGTTTTAAAAAGTCAATAGTTATAAATTTGAAAAATATTAACAAATAATGTATGGTTTACACAACAAAACTCGCTTAAATCTATACTTATTTAATACGCAAGCAGGTTTTTTGTGACAATTACTCCTCCGAAACTACTGTACCGATTGACATGTTTATGGTGTCATTGGAAAGAGCGTAACAAGAAGTTGTGCAGGAAACTTTCTTTTTAGGGAAATAATTAGAGAGTGAGGTCCTGGGGCCCTTTAAAGTTTCGTATTTCTCCATAAGGATAACATGGGAGATAATTTTTATTTACAGAAACATATGTTTGTTACTTGAAAATAGTCAAAGTCTACTACATAATAATTGCTGTGTATTATGACTGTTAATGTATACTACATTTCAATCAATGATTAAGTACCTTAAAGTTTACTCATAATGGATCTGACTACTTTATTTTTAATGCTGGGAATAGTAAAATTCAGTTGAGACTAAGTTACTATGATTTAGAAAACTTTACTATAATAATTTATGTATGTAAAATCACAAATTTTTGACATTCTTAATTCATTAGAAACGAAACAGCTTATCGAGAAATCAAACAAATCATCTACTTCATGTGAATAATCTTTTTACACAAACATTGTTTTTTTACCAATAACTTGATTCTATTTTACTTGTGGGTGTATTTTGAGTTTGCAGTTATGAAAGCGCCAAGCCAAGTAACTGTTATCTAATTTTCTTTATAAACTAACAGTGGTAATGAATTATTACATGAACTTGACAAGTCAGGTAATTAATTGTCAGTATACCAAGGGGAAGAAGAGTGGGTCCTCGAAAACAGTCGAAGGCGGAGACACCCATCTAAAAAATCGAACTGAGTTTTTAAATATAGAGGTCAGTGGATTGCCAAGACACAGATTATACTAATAAAAGGGGACAGTGGTTTTATTGATATTAAAACATCAAAAAGGGCCTCATTAATGGCACAAGGCTTCATGTGATCAGAACGGTTAACAACAATGTTAAGTAGAATGTAAAGTCCTAACTGGGACAAATGGGTAGGGACATATTTAGATTTTGAGGATACAAATTTGCCCGTCTGAAACAAACTTACCTTTTAAAATGGATAGATGCAAATTTCTGTTATCTTTGGCATTTGCAGCACAAGCACTTTAATTAAAGAGCAGCACTCTTCTTAGTCACTCATCATCACCAATTTCAGTCATGAACAACTGTATATATGTTGTTTTAAGTAAGGCTACATCTTTTAATAGGATACACATATTCATTACGGAAAATTCTGACCAGGGTAATATTCCTGAAGGTAGCTTTAAGACTAAAATCGTAGTATTCATGGAAATGCTTTGTGATAAAAATATATTGTTTAGTGTTTATTTTTAAAAGAGTTTTCTTCAAGCAGCATTTTATGACCCTCAAAATATGCTACATAGGCCTATTGGTTTGATATGATTAAATGTTTTGTTAAATGTGTTTTTTATCTAATAAAAAAATTACTACCCTATAACATACTTGAACACTTATTAATTTACTAAATATAATATGCATAACGCTAGAAAATGGCTGGACTGCTTCCCTTCTAAGGTTTTATTATTACTGTATTTAATTTTCGACGTCAAGTCAATATATATCAAGATAATTGTTATATAAATTTATATGTTTTTGCGGGGCGTTGAGCCGCACAGGTTCACTAGTTCTTATAAATCTGACTTTGTTTTTTAATGATGAAGCAAACTATTGACTTTTTATAGTCTCAATTGGTTTTATATCATTAAGTATATAGTCCTATGGTGTAATAAAGCATTTTCAAGCGTTTAAAATATTTAAACTGTAAGAAAATAAAGAAATAAAGTAGAATGTTAGCAAAAATAATTTGAGTATTTTGTTTACGTAATGTTTTTCACTCATTAAGTATGATTTTTTTGTCTAAGTTAAAATTGTATTCCAATTTATATACTCTTTGTATAATTTAAAATACCATAATCCTATTCAAAATTATAAAATTCAAGCTTTTTTGCAATTTTAAAGTTGAAATCAGAAAATCTGTTACGCAAAATAAATGTTTACGTAATGTTTTTTACCTATTAAATGAGCTTTATATGTATATCTTATAGTTGTATTCATTTTATAACTCTTTATGCAAAAAAAAAAAAACATAATTGTATTCAAAATTATAATATTTAACACAATTTTTAACATTTCAAAGTTTAAGACAGAAAATTTGTTAGGCCAAATTAGTTAATTTACGCAATGTTTTTGACCCCTTAAATGGGGGTTAGTTTGAAAAAATACAATTATTTGTAATCCTTTTAAACACTCTTTATGCTATTACAAAAGCCATATCTGTATTCAAAATCATAGTATTAAAGCCATTATTAGGTATTCCTATGTTGTAAACAGTTTAATTTAAAATCAAAATTACGTAAAAATAAATAAATACCGTTCGTCACAGGCCTGTGTTCTATCCCCGAGAACCATTTATTGTAACAATGTACGTGTGTGTTTATGAAGATAGATACAGATTTATTTCCATTTAAAAATAAATTGTTATAACACAATCTGTACTTGAAATGAAATAAATTTGTTTATTATGGTTCTTTTATAAAACTTGACCAAATTGAATAGCTTGAAAGTTGAATCTTAAAATACAAACATTTATTTTATTGAAACTTGAAAAGGCATATCTCTGAATGTGTTAGACATATAATTACCATTTTGGTATTAAATTGTGAGTATTTTAATGCAGTTTCAAAGTAATTATGGTTGTTTTAATGAAAAATAACGATTAAGTCATGCTTTAGGGTTAACGTTAGCCAAACTTTAAAAAAATTCAAAATTTGGTAATTTTAGCCGTTGTTTGCGGAGTCATATCTTGAAAACTATTCGGCCTGTAATAACCATTTTGGTCTTATATGGTAGGTAATTTAATATACTTTAAAAATGGTTAGGGTTGTTCTTTATGAAAAGGTTACGCTTCAGGGTCAAAATTGGACAAACGTAAAAATAGTGCGAAATTCCATCGATTTTTAAGCTTTTTGGAGGTGATCCGGAAGGTCGCCGAGGTCGAAAATTTGGATTTAGCATCTCGGTACTATTACAAACAACATAAAAAAAAGAAACCTACTACCCCATTTCATGCAAGGTAGACCCTGATTTTTATAACAAGGTTACTGGGTTAATAACATAAAGGTTCATCAATATTTGTCTTATTTCTGGTATTTTACATATGATAATAACCCCTACAAATAAGTGCCTGGAGATCATTTTTTACATGCACAACTGAAACAAAAACATACAAACTACAAACAGTCATGATTTCCTCATTTAAACAGAGATGTCTGAAAGGGGCATCATACTCAGCGTTTGCTAGGATTCTTACAGCTCTTTTTTTATTAGCAGTACATCATTAATTTCAGCAAACCAACCCCAGAGTCTGAACCCATACAAAAGAACTCCTTGAAAAAAAGCTACATAGGCTTTTTTTAAACAGTTTTTATTTAGACAACTTTTTAGACTTCTCAAAAGGAAGATAACTCTGGAAAGTTTACTGCAAGCCAAGGTTATATGAGGGCTCCAAGTCAGTTTTGTATCAATGCAAATACCCAAGAGCTTTACAGAGGTCACATGCTGAACATCTGCTAGATAACTCTAAATTTAAACACAGAATTCTGACTGTAAATTTTAAATCTCGGTTTTTGTGTCTACTTTAGTTCTTGTCCTGTGACACTGAAATTCTTTTTGTCTATGCCGCTACATGAGAAGATCGTTTTATTTGGCTAAATGAAGGCGTAAACAGTAAAATAATAAGAAACAAATTGTAATTAAACATGACCTCTATAATCTACATTGCACCGTACAGAAATAAAACTACAATTTGGGCTTAAGCTGTTCCATAAGTATGACAAATCTACTAAATATGTTTTGATCATAGATCAAACATTAAGCCCCTTAGAAGATTTGTCATCCTTGTTGAAAATCTGAAGGCAATTTTATTGATATATCATAGATAAAACATACTCCCTTAGGTACATACCTTGTGTTGGTTAATCTATGTTGATATTATATGCCGACTGTAGAGGTTGTGTTTTTTTACAATATGTTTCTTGATTGTTATTTCAGTTATTTAAAACCTAATTTGACCAAATAAAACTATCTAATCATAAAAAATAACTGGTCTCCTAGTTATCTAACCAAACCGTAAAGCACAAATCTTAAAATTACCCTAATATAATAGAAACAATATTTCGTTTACACTAGCGATCAGTGTCGACATACATGAACTAGACACGAAAAACAAGCTTCAAAATCAACAATGGGATGAGAAGTCTACTTATGTTGCATAGTCTACGGTTTTATCTATGAAAAAGTATTTTTACACCGGTATTACACAATATTACAAAATAAATATTATAAAATAGTTATCATGCATAGCATAAATAAGCAACACGAGCAACATCAAGCTTATGATAATATATTTCAGCTTACGTAATTAAAGTAAAAAAGAAGATACAAAAAGTTATTCTATTATTCAACAAAAAACCATTTCATATATAGGCTACATCTATTACATATGTCGTCCAGGAGTAGAAAAAAATTGAAATACTTTTGGTTTTGCTACGTTGGCTGCACTTAACGCAACTTCTTATTGCCGAGTAGCGGCTGCTAGTCCATACGATAATTTGAGGACCATTGCACGATAATTTTTTGGTCTACTCAGGATCGATCAGCTGTCCCATCCGCTATGACGTAATTCCCGCGCGTTATAAGCTATGCCACGTTTTTAAAATTATAAGCTATAGAACAAACGAGATATTATAAGCTGCAGCACATTTGAGCTATGCCATTATAAGTTATGCCACATTTTAAGAAAACCGTTATAAGCTATGCCTCATTTCTACGATTATAAGCTATGGAACAACTTAAATTTTCCATTATAAGCTATGCCACATTTTCAAGATTATAAGCTATGCAACAAATTCGCAATTATAAGCTATGACATTATGAGCTATGACATCGTACCCAAATTACAATTCTACTTTTCAAATCAAACCCCCTCAGCTCCTGGACTATGAGGTGACTGGTGGACTGGACTGAACTGCACTAAAAGGACCGAAACCACCTGAAACTGAGCTGTCGCGACGCGTGACGGTGAAATCTGTTGTAAACAATAATAAATAAAAGTGTCTTAGTCTTAGAGGTTATGTTATGGTTTAGGTTTATGTTTAATGGTTAATGTAATGAAATGGTTATCATGATTATGTAGACACGGTAGGGTAGCAAGTAGCAAGGCAGGGTAGAGACTTAATCAGAATCTTCATCGTGTGTAAAGATTTGTTTGAAGTTGTAAAGATTTTTGTTTTTATGAAATAACATTTAGATTAACTTAGGCCTAAGTAAAGCTGAGACTAGCATCTCATTGTAAATTACTCACTTCATAGACTTTTGGGGTAAGTAAACTTACGCCTAAGTTAGAGCTAGGCCTATGTCCGTCAATAAATAAATATAGGCTACCCTATATCAATGAGTTGCTTTGAACATAAATGCTATGAAAAATATCAAACTAGGCTAAGTTTACTCAGTAGGCCTATCAGACCTACGGCACCAATTTGAAACTTTGGTTGTAAACCATAATTACCATCCTCTTGACCGTTGACCATTTCTGGATAGGTCACGTCAGTAATGATACAAATATCATAAAACTTACAAAAATAAAAAATATACTTCAACATATAGGCCTAATTACTATTAATTAACTTGAGTGTCAGGCGGCATAACAAATATTAAAAAACTAACTGGGCTTTGAAGTAATCCTCCAAGGAATAAAAGCTCTGTTGGCAACACCACGACTTTAACTTCTTTTTGAACAGTTTCGGCTCCAGGTTCTTAATGTTCTCAGGCAGTCTATTAAACATTTTACAAGCCAGTAGTGGGAAACTGTCCTTCACTTTAGAAGTGCGGCATCTGGGAATAGAGATAAACTAGAGATAAACTTACAAGTTTAAAAAGACAAGAGTTACAATAGGTTTACTAACTTATTCCGTAAGTTAGTATACCTTTAATACCTGCTGCGACGTCGTTGACCAGAATTTCTGGATAGACTGTGTCAAGGATAAACTAAAGATAATATTTACACTATTTACAATGCTTTTGGCAAGATGGCGTTGAGCCTATACTCGATGGAACGCATCAAAATACTCGTCAACTGAGTACAGTGGTCGGTCGACTAGCCAGGCTTTAACTTTCTTTTTAAAAGCGGACGGTTCACAAGACTTACGAAAAACACGTTTTAAGTTTTACGAAGCCCCCTATTTTAGTCCTAGGTTTCGTTTGTGGGCCGGGGTATAGACCTAATTGTTACCCTTACAGTTAAAAGAACATGAGGAAAACTGGGGTAACTTACACTTCCATATGTGTTGACACAAACAACCGAATGAAAATATCGATCGAGATATTGATTATTCGATATATCGAACTAAACAATCGAATAATCAATATTACTAATTCAGTTGTTTGTGCCAACGGATATGGAAGTGTACCCGAAAACTGCATCATATTGTCATATAGGCCTAAGTTAGTCCCACTAATAAATGGCATTTATACATCCTAACTAAATAATTTCTCTATGGATTTAATTACCCCGGTACCGGTACCACTTTTTGGTAGGAGGTTTGCTATTGTAACTTAGGCCGAATTTTATGTGGGAAAAGTACCACTAAGCTACCAACTTGGTTCCAATAAAGTAAGTTAGCGTAACTTATTTTCTGTATAGATTTCTTGCCTGTGTTGTAATATGCATCACCATTCAGAGTTATTATTTTAGCCTTGTTAACTTATGCTTCTTACTAAAATGATACATTTTACTAAAACTACTGTAGGCTACTTTTAAGTAACTTTAAGCCTAGGCCTATCACTTACTTTAACCACAGACAATGCCTTAGTCTATGTTTTAACTTAAAGTTTGAATAACTTGATGTATGTTTTTCTGTGGCTGGCTTTAATCAGTGTTCGGCTTTTGCATTGTTTGGTAGTGAGAGGTAAGTTATAACTTATGTTGAATCCAAGCACTTGGTTACAACATCCAAATGTTCATTTCATTGTATTTATAATTATAGCCTTTTGTGTGTTTAATGCAATATTTCTAATCAAACACTTTAATGTTTTAGCTTTTACCAAATACCTGTTTCAGACAACCTCGTCACCATGCCCACAGTCATAGTGTTGGACGTTTCTTTATCCATGTCACTACCAGTGACTGTACCAGACTCTAATGAAACGTTTACAAGCCTACAGTTAGCCATTCATGGGATTAACAGCCTTCTGGACTACCTTTCTTTGTATTCCAAGCTGGAGTTTGTTGCTCTGGTAGGCTAAGTATACGACAATGGTAGTTAATGCGTAAGCGAAGTTTGTCTGGTTGCCAAGACAACAACTCAACTAACCTTATTTTAAGGCGGGTCTGCACATTCGGTATGAAATAATGCACATTCCCCCCCAACACTGGATGGCGTACCGGTACTGTAATCTTGAATCAATTAAAGCATAGTAAGTTAAAGGGTTCGCAATAAAAATCTACTACAAATATTTAAGAAAAAATAAAAGACTCTTATGGAGAATTTAATTTTTGAATGCAGGTTTGTCACATGTTTATCCCAATTTAAATTTTCGTCCAACTTAAAATGACCCCAAGATAGCGAAAATTGTTAACCTTTTCAATTTTTCTACATTTACAAGAATTAAAGGAACAGCCAAAAGTGTGGAAAACGAGATCATTTATAAAGTTAAAACTATGTATTAAATTATAATTAATGTAGGCTATTTGGTTTTTTCAACATTGACTTGCATTTTGTTTTCTGCACACCAGTTACTAAGCAAAATTAAGTCATCTTTAATTTTGTTAAAAGTAAAATCACTATTTTTTTTTTCGGGATAAAAGAGGGCGACGTCATTGGCAAATGCACAGATTTGTCCATGAAAAGGAAGTGTGAGAAGATCGTTGATGAAGATAAGGAAAAGGGTGTCAGATGTCACAGATCCCTGGGGGACTCCTGTCTTTAAATGTAGCTTAATCGGTTTAGGATCTTGGTTTGTTGTATTCTATTGGACAAAAAACTACCGTACCAACTCAGCGTGGTTCCTCTTACGCCTGCTGCACTGAGTTTAGATAACAAAATATTATGGTCTACTAAGTCAAACGCTTTTTTAAAATCAATGAATAAGCCTGTAGATTTATTTTTGCTGTTGAAACTGCTATAAATCTTTTCTGTTACGGTAACTAATGCGTCCTCGGTTGATTTTCCCTTTCTGAATCCAAATTGAAAATTGCTGAAAAATTTTGAATTGTCTAACTTAAGTATTTAATAAGTCTGTTTTTCATCAACTTTTCAATAACTTTAGAAAAAACAGAGCAAACTAATTAATAGGTCTTAGATTATCCAATTTTAACGAAGAATTTTTTTTATAAATCGAAACAATTATGCTTTGTTTGAGTGTTTCTGGAAAAATCCCGGTCGAAAAGCTTAATTAAAGTATTCACCAAGCGCTATATATTTTATTAGTGGCAAGCTACTTTTGTAGATATTTGCTGATTTCTGAGCCGGATGCCCACCCCATTCATCCATTTCCGAGCAGTCAGGCTAGTTGCTCTGGTGTGTGCAAAAGAGTAACTTGGAGCAAGAAACGACAAGCATTGGCGTTCGCAGAATTATGAGTAGACTAACACCTATCCACACCCTAGGTAGCTGCTTAGCACTCAATTAATATGCGGACCCGCCTTTATGTTGCGTTGCAATTTGAGTAGAGAATCTACACAAAATTACTTCACAATTCAAGAAAAAAAAGAAAAAATTACTGACATGATTGTTATTAACCTTATTTAATCATTTGAGCTTCACTTGTTTTTTGTTGCCTGTAACTTATTATATTAATTATGCCCTCAGTTGTTATTTTTTTACTCATTTAAAATTATTTGTTGCTTAACTCAACAGTCAGATTTGGAGTAGGCAGTGCTCGATTTGGGGTGTAACGGCGTTCCAGAACCTCTCTTTCGGAAAGATAAAAATATTGGCATAACTTAAATAGGTTCAGAATCAGAATCAAACATCTTCTATCCATCTATCCATATTGTATTTACATACATGAAAAGTGTCAATTGTCAATGTCAGACTTCAACTATGTTTTTTTACATTTTTATTTTATTTTACAGAAAAGTAGAAATTGCATACAGTTTTATTGTTTATTTTTTCCCAGCAGAGTAGGGTATCTAAGTTTAAAGTTCCGGCACCTCACAAATTGAGCACTGGCAGTAGGTATCATAAAAGTTTTATGAAGTAGGCTAATTGAGTTTAGAGGAAGAATTCAAACTACAAAAATATGTGTTTGATTGGTGCAATTTTCTAAATCAATTGATTCATAGCCTCACATTTTACTCCGAAGCCCACCAAAATTTGGCTCTACTTCCCAAAATAGCCAGTTGTATAGCCTTCATTGTATTGTGCACATCATATTTTCAAATTAACAAAAGTTTTATCGTAAAGGCACAACAAAAATGAAGATTACATTAATGATCTAGAAAGCCTTTCTTTTTATATTTAATCAATGGAATAGACACCAGTGAATAGATGCCAGTAAAATTTTGTTCAATATTTTATTAAAGAAGGCCTAAATTTTAACCTGATAAATTTGGTCTTGAGGTTTAGTTGTATCTCTATAGTAAGCTGTTGATTGATTCACATCAAACATTATTAGGATATTAGATTACCCTCTCACCTTAAACTATCCTGTAAGATGTTCATAAATTACCATTGTTTTAGATGACATACTCTTCTTCTTATGAAGTCCTGTCAACATTCACTAGAGATTTTGAAGTGTTGAAAAGCCGACTTGCCCAATGTGAAGAGCAAGACAAAAGCTGTTTGGTGCCAGTCTTGACCGGAGTCAACAAATTAGTGTTGGGAGAATGGGGAAGCACTACCCCTTGTCAGGTATTGATGATTTTATTTTAAAAACCTAAATTGCCTTATTAATTGAAGCTGTTGTAAATTATCAATAATTGTCTGTTGCTAGCTTACGGGTTTCGACCTAGGGAGGAGGTGTTTTGAATAAAACATACAATTTATGGACGCTGAAAAAAATATTTAAAACAAGATTTATCTTTGTTAAGCCTAAATGAATTTGAACGGGTGATGTTTTTGGCCTCTGAGACCTCTAAACAAAAAAGTAAACCATCCCGAGCCCATATCGTGTCATGAGACTCGCTGTAATAGCTTATTTCCTATATGGGAAATTCGCTAAACCAAGCAGGCTTGTTGCACGCAATACCGGTTAAGATTGCTGCAATCTGAGCAAGATGCCGACTAAAAGTGTAATGTTGATGATTTATATGAGCATCTTGTTCAAGTAGAGATCTTGCACTGAAGAACTCAGATTTTGGTTGTTTCACTTTGAAAATAAAAACAAACTAATGATTTTTCACTTAAATATTTGTTAAGTGCCAATGATAATAAGATTTTTTTCTCTCAAAACTCGTAATGTAAATGATAGTGAAATTTGGCATTGTTTATGGTACTAGATAGTCCTATCATGGCTAGTAGACCTACTCGACAAGAGTCAACAACTTATCAACCCAAAGACCTGCTCTAAAGTAATATCAACAACCTAAAAGACAACCATTGTAGTTTATTATGCCTGTGAAATACACAAAATGGATAAACATCTCTTTACAGGTAGTTCTGGTAACCAATGGAGCAAGTCGTCGTCATTCGGAACTTGAAGCTCTCAGTAAGATCGGGCCGTTTGCGTCACCTTTGCCGTTTGCTTTCCCAGGGAAATTGTCAGTGGTCGTTGTGGCACCTCCAGGTCCGACCAATCCAATATTGTCTCAGGTAAGAGCGAAGATGGTTAATGAATATTGTCAAAGAAAAATCATAGTTTTATTGTAAGGTTGAGCTGTCTTAGTGATGCTCTCAAAGCACAATCATTCACTTTATGATTCATGTGTGAGTTTCTGCTCCGTTGTCAAATGACTGATCTAGGACCTGTCTGAGTTGTGTAAATTATTTACTGTTGTTTCTTTTATCCCAGGTAGTCAGGTTATCTGGAGGAGATGGTTCTGTAATGCAAGTAGACTCTAGTCTCTCGCCTCAGTCCATTTACAACCTGTTCCAACAACTAGCTGAAAAGAACTACGCTTCCTTCTGCGGCATGTTGAAGTGCGGAAACCTCAGCTCCAAAGTGATATTGTCTCCAGCACCTATGGTAATGTCTCGTAAATATTGTCTTGTGTTCTTTAAATGTGTAGCCTATGTTTTCTATAAAGATTCAAAACATAATTATCCTTAACAAACCAAGAGTACATAGTAAGGCATCATAAGTAGGTAGATCTTAGCTTAAAGGGTAATTTTATTGTTGTTTTAGCTAATTTTACGTTCTTGATCATCCAAAACCCATGTTATATGTCGGATCATCAACACCCACTTTTAATCATGTATTTGTTTGAATCTAAGACTTATTTATATTTTTCAGCCCTACACCAAGATCACTGACTTTGATTGCCAAACGTACAGTGTAGGCAGTGAGGTTGGAGTGTGTGGCTTCATAGACATGGCTCACGTTGGTAACCCTGCCGCTGTGTCTCGTCACCTCGTACTGCCCTTCCCTCCCTCCCCCTCTCCTGCCGCAGCTCCTCCAATCAAACAGGATAGCTCGGATGATGAGGACGACTCGTCCCATGATGAGGGGAAAACTCCGTCTTTCTGCGTTTTACTGCACGGTGCACTCAAGGTAACTTAAGTTGAGGTTTCAAAGAAAAGCCAAGTTGTTGATTCATAACTTTTAAAGGAATTAGCTTATCTGAGGAAGTAAGAGTCCAAGGAATAGTATACTGTATACTCAGTAAAAGGCTACAAAAACATTGGCCTAATTAAAGAGAGATATTTGGAGAACAGATTTGATGGTGTTACGACCAAATTTTAGCGTTATTTTTTGTGTCCTTATGATGTGTATTTATTGAAATGAAAAATGCTTGTTCGTTGTTTATTATAATTTTACAGGACATGATAATTAGACTTTTGAGAAGGACATCAAATGGCTCATATCTACAAAAGTTGCCTATAAATTAAGGTCTCCAACAATTACTGAATTCTCTGTCTTCTGGTGAGAGCCACATCAAGTTAGTATTACACTATGTACAAAGCTAGAGGTTTTGCCCATGCCATGATGAGGCATCCTCAGTGGCAAACCAGAGGTCTCCAACAGTTTTTATATTTCTGGTTTTGACTACTATACATTTCACTCTGTGGGTTTTCTGTTGTGAGGTTGTGTACTAATCTTGATATGTTTTTATAATGCCAAATACAGTAGAACCTTGCTAATCCGTCACATACGGGACCAGGAGCATGGTCGGAACAGCAAAAAGGTATCAGAGGAAAGTGTTTATTGACATAAAAACGCAGTAAAACTGTATTTTGAACAGACCACGGATAACTGATAACCACAGTTAATCCAACATGACATAAAACAGTTATTTCCAACTCATAAACTAAATGGACGTTAATGTAATACAGTAGAACCTTGATAACAAGAAACTCATAGGGCTTATAAAATACTGCTACGCTGTTTCAGGACAGAAAAATGTCGATAAAAACAATAAAACATTAGATAACGCATAAAAAAAGTATAAAATAATAGTCAGTGCCATAGCAACAGTCGTAAAATACACCGATAAAGATAACAATGACATAAAAACATCGCTTATTCTTTCTCTTTGTTCTTCTATTCCTTTTTTAAGTTTATCTTCATCCACCCTTTCAACAAGTTGCCATGGTTACTAAACACCCAATCACAGGCTACTAAAGTTGTCATGATTAACAAATACCCAATCACAAAATGTTGTGACATAGCAAGCGCACAGCAGACAGATGTGTCGTGTGTAGGCCTAATGAGCAGACGATTGTCAGTGCAAACGGATAGCTTGACCTTGAAGCTTTGATCGGCATTCCTTTGTTTTGCTTCCATTTTATTTTTGTCAAATGAACTGTGATTTTCCAAAAACAATAATGTGGGAGCCTACTTAATATTAATAAGGGACAGACATGGTTAAATATACAATGTATTTCGACACATTAGACTAAAAAAAAAAACAAACACAATTTATAAAGTTTTCTGGGTGCTTTTCTTGGACAATGAGGTTATGTTAGCGGAAGCCTATTGTGTTGGCGGCACAGTCGGACCAAGCAAGGAGTCAGACCATCAGAGGTCGTATTAACGAGGTTCTACTGTATCCAAAAACTTGTTTTTTACCAATTGTGATGGGACATGTCTAAATAAATTATTTTTTTGGGTTGGAACTTACAAGGCTGTGGTATAATTTGTCACAGGTAGAGAATATGGTGGCGTTATGTCAAGTAGCCCCAGAATGGTACGGTTTGCTCTACTCCTGGGCTGACTCCAAGAAGAAGTCTAACCTGATGCTGACTCTGCTAGAGCCTGGTAACAACCCAGTGCCTTGGTTAGGAGACATTACACAGCTGGGGACAGCAGAATCTGATAAACTAAGTATGTGCCTGCATACTTGTACCTTTGTAGAATATGTTTTAAAGAGTTTTACTGCCTCAATCACAGGGTCATCATCATCACCTGCAATTGTGGCTAACTATTAGTTTTATAAAATAAATATTCAATTTTTGTAAAAAAAATGTTTTTGTTCAAACTGCTGCAGCCTCCTTTTGCTTGCCTAGTGGAAAATCTTGCTCTGTTTTACCTGAATGTTGATTCTGTCATTAAAAACATTACAACTAACACCACCACCGTGTACTAACCACCGTACACAAAAATTATGTCCTTAACTGTGAAATATTATTTTATGTTTGTGTTTATTGTGCCAGAGTGTAGACTGTTTCGAGGGCCGCTTTTATAAACGAGGTTTTAGATTTGTTGGGGGTGCAAGGAAAAGCGAAATTCCCCTTCAATGTAGGTGGAGAGGGGCGTGATTATCTATCTGGCCCATTGTGCATCAAATGCAAACTGTGGGCCTGACTTTCCCATTCAAGTAACCCTGTTATCCTCACAAAAATCCTTAAGACCTAAATTGAAGCCCTCGTGCTCAACGTTACGTCTTTAACTCATGAAGTGTAATAGCTGAGTGATTACAGTTCTCGTCTAGTGATTAATAGATAGCCAGTCTGATTCCGAGTAAAGATTCAAACTAGATGTTTTGTAACTGAACCGGGGGGGTCAGTTACATATTGTCACTAGGGGGTCCTTGGTCTTTGGGCTCTAAATTAATGGTCTGGGCCAAAGAAACAGGTTATCTTATTCAGTAACGAAGTAACCTAAAACATTCCACTCCATTCTACCCTTATATTCAGCCTACAATATGTTATATTGAATCATAGTCTTTTTGTTATGGTCTTTTTTTGCTGCATTTTTATTGCAACGATTCAATTGAATTTATCATAAACACTTGGATCACATCGTATATGAGTTATCAATTAGTTTCTATTATTATGAAAATTTGAGTTTACAAGTTCATGAGAATCAAAATCTCTCTCTGCCTGTTAAAAGGAACATTTTTTGTAAGGAATTGTTGAGTAAATAATATGGAAGACTAAATACAGTAAAATGAACGAATAAATAAATTAGATGATCACTTTCATTACCAAGCGTATCAAAACAGGTACGACTGTATTTATTTTTATCTAAAGAGATCATTTCATGTTACAGACCCTGAGGAAACATTTCCTGTCAAACCGACAGAGAAACGAAGCTATTCACAAAGCAATGTAGTTTGGATACGTCAAGCAGGGCTACAGTCTGACATACAAAAGATATTACGTCACGCTCGGAAACTGCCAGAAAAAACACAGCACTTCTACAAGGTTAGTTTTGCAACCAAACAATTACTTTGCTTTAACTTAACATTTTAAAAAGCCCAAGTATAGCTCGGGGTGTTAGTTTGTTGAATCTGACCTACGATGTGTCTTCTGTCCAGGGCATTTGACTGTGTGGTGCATGATATTCTTCTGGAAAAACTTAAACTATTGACGTACGATGATTAATCATCTATAAAGAAAACCCCTCAATATAAGTTTGCCAAAAGACTGTTTAATAATTAATATATAAACAGTCATATGTTTTTCAATTGTTTTGTTAAAAACAGTAAATATTTCAGTGTGTTGTTTTGATGAATAAAATAAATAAGATGGTTTTTTGTTAACATTTATTTTGTCATTTCTAATGTTTAATTGTCCGTGATATCAAATCAATTGAATCACACACAGTGACGACTTCACTATATGGAATTGTTGGTTTTTCTTTGGTCTGGTTCGAATGCTATCATCAAGGATGTGACCAACAAGTTTTCATCAAAGATAGATCTAACATTAAAAAATGTCTCAAACTGGTGTCCGGTTCTTCATGGTGTTCCTCAAGGGTCTAAAGTTGGACCTCTTCTTTTAATTCTCTACATAAATGATCTAGCTGCCAGCTGCCACATTGGATTCCAGAATTATACAATTTGCCGATGACACCACGGTGTTGGTCAAAACCCCATCTGTTTCCATCTATCAAAGCATCGGAAAATTTGAACAAAATGGAACTTTGGTTCAAACAAAATGGTCATCATCTCAACTGTTCTAAAACACACTTACTTCATTTCCACAATCCACAGTTAAATGCAGAAAAGGTAACCATCAGCCTAGATTTTGGGGAACAAATCAATGCTTCTGAAAACACAAAATTTCTGGGTTTGTATGTGAATGAACATTTAAAATGGACAGAACATCAATTTCAGGTAACTAAATTGTCAGCCAAAGCTTTGTTTGGATTAAGGGTCATCTTCAAAACAACGGGACTAAATGCTGCTTTAATAGTTTACCATTCCTATTTTATGTCGAGGGCTTGCTGTGGCATTATTTCTCTTATGGCAGCCCCAATCATAGATCCCCTTTTTGTACATTTGAAACTATTAACAAATCATGCTGTGTCTATATCAGTATCAACCAACCATGTATATTTATTAAAAACACTTGACCTCATTCTCATATAAAAATCATCAACAGCCATATAACTCTCAACAAGAATCAAGAATTTATTACAACAAATTACAAAAAGAACATTTTATATTATATATTTCAATATGTATATATTTCATTTCATATATATTCATATATTTCATATATTCATTTTGTTCTATTTCTTATACAAGAATATTATTCACACATCTTGCTTGAACAAACTCTATTTTCAAACTAAACTAATGTTTACAAAAACATCTGACAACAAACATATTTAAACACATGATTAAAGAACAGACTTAATACAACATCCCGCTTCAAGATGTCCACATCTTTATGAACCTCAGTACCGCCTCGGTTTCTTAATGGACCTTCCGTAACGGGTTACTGTGCCAGCTCCTGGACGATCACGTGAGTTGCATGGACGATTAAGGACCATGGATGAACAGTTTGAAAGAATTCCATCTCCTCCGTAGTACGGTGCAGGAACTAAGAACTTCCTGTTTCGGCGAATAGTTCTCTTGTCAGTTTCCACAAGGTAGGAACGTGGTTCGTTCAATTTCCTGACTACCTTACCGTGTCGACGTAGATCTGTGATCCATACCATGCTTCCAACTTCTAATTCACTTAAACCACTCGCTCCATGTCGTTTATCAAATTGTATCTTGTACTTATTCTGGTACTTATTCTCCCTCTCAAGAAAATTCTTATTTTCCACAGGATTTCCAACCAAAGTAGATGGAAGATTGTCTCTTAATTTCCTTCCAAACATAAGTTCAGATGGGGAAAAGCCGGTTTCAAGAGGTGAGGTCCGGTAAGAAAGTAGGGCAAGTTCAAATTTATCCTTGTTTTTCTTCATTAGCCCTTTTGCTACTTTCACAGCTGCTTCAGCTGCCCCATTTCCCTGATGGTGGTGGGGACTACTTCTGAATGTGGAGAACCCCCACTCCTTTGCAAACAATTTAAATTCACTTGAGTCAATATGGTGAAATTGTGTCCCACTATCTGAATAAACACGTTGAGGAATTCCAAAACGTGAAAATGTGGTTTTGCAAACCCGAATCACATCTGAAGCCCTCATTCGATGCATTTCCTCGACTTCAAAGTATCTTGAGTAGTGATCCACGATAACCATATACCACTTGTCTTCGTGTTTGAACAAGTCAACAGACACATTTTGCCACGGGTAATCCGGGACAGTTCTCGGAATCAATGGTTCACTGTGATTAGTTGAGTTCTGAATACACACTGGACACGATTTGATTTTCCTTTCTATTTCTTGAGAAATTCCAGGCCACCACATGGTTCCCAAAGCACGTTTCCTTGTTTTTGTGATTCCCAAGTGTCCACTGTGAAGCCTCTCGAGCATTTCCGCTCGTAGTTCTTGAGGTATTATCATCCGAGTTCCTCGAAGCAATAGCCCATCAATACAACTTAACTCGTCTTTCACATTAAAGTACTCTTGAATCTCATTAGGTAAACTTGATTTTACAGGCCATTCGTCTAAAATTTGTAACTTAAGTTGTGCACAGATTGGATCTCTCATTTGTGAGTGAAGTACCTTTGTCACATTTTCATCTGTAGTGTTTATACTAATCAGACTGATTTCGTGGACGAAGGCTTCCACTTCTTCGGTCAATTCGCCATCTTCGTCAGCCGGAATAGGACTTCTTGATAGTAGATCTGCTATGGCAAGGTCTTTTCCTGGGGTCCAGGTCATGCGATAATCGTATCTCATCATACGCATTCGGAACCGCTGTAGCCTCGGTGAGAGCTCGTCCAAATTTTGTGTTTTGAAAATTGAGACAAGCGGTTTGTGGTCGGTCTCAATTGTGTACATTTTACCCATCAGGAAACATTTCAAACGGTCACTTGCCCATGTGCACGCAAGCGCTTCTCTCTCAATGTTACTATAGTTTTCTTCAGCAGGCGTTAGAGTCCGAGATATATATGCCACAGGTTTCTTGTTTTCTCCTTCAACTTGAAGTAAAACCGCTCCAAGACCTTTTTTTGAAGCATCGCAAGAAAGAATCGAGGGTTTTTGCGGATCGTAAACAGTCAAACATGGCTCTGATGATAAAATCTGTTTTACTGTGACAAAAGCGTTTTCTTGAGCTGGTCCCCAAAGGAAATCATTTTTAGTCTTTAACAAGCTCGTAATTGGCTCCAAAATCTCACTGCGGTTCGGAATAAATTTTGCCAGAAAAGTGATCATGCCCATGAATCTTTGTACTTCATTAGCGTTTCTTGGAGCTGGTAAGTCCACAATCGCTTGTACCTTGCTTGGATCAGGCTTGATTCCGTCCTTAGACAGCACAAACCCCAGAAATGTCACAGTCTTCTTGCAGAACTCCGACTTCTGCTTATTCAAGGTGATTCCATTAGCTTGCACTCTCTCTAGAACGGCCCTAAGACACTCGTCGTGTTCTTCTTTCGTTCTTCCCCATATCAGACAGTCGTCAATGTGCACTAAACAGTTCTTTGCCCCTTCTAAAGCTTTTGACATGCGGCGCTGAAACTCTTCAGGAGCGGACGTAATTCCAAAAGGTAACTTACGGAATTTATACCTCCCAAAAGGGGTGATAAATGTTGTGTAATCTTGTGACTCCTCTGCAAGGTTCAGTTGCCAGAACCCTGAATTCGCATCGATCTTGCTGAAGTACTTGGCTCCCGCGATCTCGGCCAATGAAAGTTCGATCTTTGGGATAGGATAAAACCGACGTTTCACACTGTTGTTGAGTTTGGATAGGTCTACGCAGATCCTAACCCCACCTCCCTTTTTTGCGCAAACTACCATTGGTGCGCACCAATCAGTCGCGTGTTTAACTGGAACAATCACTCCTTTCTCAAGCATATCGTCTAACTGCTCTTTCACCTTGGTTTTTAAAGGTATTGGTACAACCCTGGGGGTGGATATAGCGTAAGGAACTGCATTCTCCTTCATTTCAATCTTGTACTCTCCTTTCATATTTCCCAGCCCTTGAAATAAATTAGGATACTTAGTAGCCCAGTCAATATCATGTGAATCTACAGAAAAAATTCTCCTCACCAGGTTCAGCTCTTCACAGGAACGTCTGCTAAGAAGTGGAACAGTGATCTCCTCAGAAATATACGCAAGATCATAAACTGATACACCCTTATGTTCAAGCTTTAGCCTTAAAGTTCCCAAAATATTGATTCGTTCTTTCTTCTTTGCGCTAAACACAGGGGATTTGCACTTTCCTAGAGGCAGAGTCTTAATAAAATCACCAAGAACTCCTACTGGAATCATGGTTACATCAGCTGCTGTGTCAAGTTTAAATTTTATAAGACCTAAATCTTGGTTTCCACAGCTTGCTTTTACCTCCTGGACCCAGGCTTTGTCACTGCTGTCTATATTCCCTATGAAAATCTCAGGAACCTGTTGATAACCACTGTCTGAATCTTGCTGTTCGATTTCCTTAACAACGTTTTTGTTTTTTTCTCATCCACTTTTCGCGGGAGGGACAACATCGAAAAAAATGTCCAATCTCGGAACATTTGTCACATTTGGCTTTCCTAGCAGGGCATTCGGCCAGTGATCCGTGCCAGTTATAACCACATTTCCTGCACTTTTTTCTCATAGCATCCTCGGTGAATTTCTGTTCACCAGCTCTTTCAGACAGATTTGTTTTACCGACTTGTATTAACGTTTGATTCACCATAAAAACATTAGTATTGGCGAGCTCACGTTTTTGGCGTTCTAGCTCCTCGTGTTGGCGCAAGGTATTAATCGCCTTCTCCAGAGTCAATTGAGAGTCCAGCTGGAGTCTATCACTTAGAGCGTCATCTTTCATACCAATAATGAGGACCAGAAGCACCATCTCATCGTTCAGTTCACCCCATGCACACGTTTTTGCAAGACCATGCAAATCTGTTATGAATTTTTCAGATGGATCACTCCCTTGCTTGTGTCTCAGAAATTTTGTTCTCTCATAAATGATATTTCGTCTTGGCACAAAGTATGCATCAAAGGCCCGAAGAGCCTCGTCATAAGTATTCGGTTTTGGTGAAAACGAATCGAAAATATCTTCACTCCTACTACCCATTGTAAACAAAAGTACATCGATTTGCCGAGCGTCGGAAGTGCTATCTAGACCGCACCCCCGTCTGTACCTTTGAAAGCGATTCCTCCAGGAATGCCACTCATTCGGAGTAAAAGAGAAGGTATCTGGAGTTGGTAACGTCAGATTTATCATAGGAGTAGGAGTACACATTACTGCATTATTTTCTCGGTTTGTCTGTCCCAATGCAAAACCTAGTGACTCACCTTCAGTCTTTCTAGAATCCCTTTCTGACATGTAGTTGAATTCACTTTGGGCATCCTCCTCATTGTCCTCATACCTTTGCCTACGAGTATTTCGTTTTTTTCTGCCCTTACTTGACATCATGCGTGGTTTTAGACTTTGTTCGATAAAAAATCCACTAAGCTGCCACCATGTTCTATTTCTTATACAAGAATATTATTCACACATCTTGCTTGAACAAACTCTATTTTCAAACTAAACTAATGTTTACAAAAACATCTGACAACAAACATATTTAAACACATGATTAAAGAACAGACTTAATACAACACATTTATATATATTTCATTTTTATATATATATATTTCAACTATACAGTTGAGGTCAATATGAGAGTACCTTAGGCAAGATTGAATAATCTGCAAGGATAAAATTCCAGTAGACAGCATATTAATTAGGGCTTATAACATTCAACATAGAAACACTCTTCAGTTCCCTATCCATAGAACAGTTATTTATGAGAAAGCTCCTTTGTATATATTCAACCAAAAAACCCCTACCAAATAGGTGGTAGGAAATATTCAACCACCTCCCTAACCAAATAAAATCGACAGAAAAGATGGTTTTTCTTTTTAAAATACCACTTAGGGAACATTTGGAAATACTTTTTCCATTCAGTTGATGAATTTTTTTAAACTAACGTCACTCTTTTTTTTGTTATATATTTATATTTTGTTGTGAAAAACTGATGTGTCATATTTCTTTTCATTTTATTTCTTGTAATGGTGAACTACATTTTACAATGTGAATGATTGGTTGTCTAGGAGCTGAACCGTGTGAGACGTGCCGCCATTTCCCTTGGGTTCATCTCACTGCTGGATGGTCTGGCGGCCATCTTGGAGAGAGAATGCACACTGCTCCCTGGGGGAGCTCACCCGGACTGTGCTCTACAGTTGACTCACGCAGCCAACGTGCTGCGCAAACCGTTCAGCAGGGACCCCAAGTTCAGCATAGTGCCTATGCGCACTCGCTTCCACGAGGGGGACAATTGGTAAGTTTATGTAAATGTACCTGGACAGAATGTTTTAAAACTAAAAAGAATTAATAAATGTTATAGTTTTGCTTTTGGTAGTCTTAAACCTAACTACTTGCTTGGTTCAACTTATTTTTCCTCTGGACATTTTGTAAAGCTACCATTTACTTTTTATTCGTCAAAAAATTACCAGAAGTTTTTTTTACATGAAAATCTTTAGTGTAGAGAGGCATGTCTAAGAGACATATAGCTCTCCTTCTTAATTGTTTTCCTCAGCCCATGACTCAGTGGAGCTATACTAAAGTGAACAGGCATCAAAATGTCCACAGAGTAGCAAGATACAGAGGATAAAAGCTTATGGGACAACCGTGCGCTTTTAGCTCTGGTAGGCCTATGTTGGGGCAGAAATGTACTAGTATCAAGCAAGGAAGAGCCTGAATGGCGACGGCCACATAGCTTATTTGTACAGCACTTGTAGCGCACAGGGTCTTCCTACAGCAAGAGCGCTGTAGTAAGCTATGTGATGGCAAGGAGGGAAAGGAGAGCGGTAGAGGATGATTAGAATTTGCTCTAGACACCAGCTACTGGTGCTAGACACCAGCTACTGTTGCTAGACACCATTCGAGTGTACCATTGAATGTATCCTCTGTTTCTTACATCTCTGAGAAGTTTCCCAAATTAACACTCCTCAATTGCCTTAATTGTATGCCTAACTAAAAGTTATCATAGGAGTTTTAATGACTAAAAACACAGTTATAAATCATTCTAGCAGATTTCACTTTAGACTCTGATTAGTTTTATATGACTAAACCATGTTTATTTTATTTTCATTTCAACGTATTGAATCTAGTGTACCATTAGCCCTACATAACAAACTTAAATGATTAAGTCCCAAACTTAACTGATACGTATGAGAGAAAAGAATTTATTTATAAAAATAAATACCTCTGCCTTAAAAAATAAGGTTGCCAATGACACAGAAAAATAGTACACATAAAATATCTAAGGATTATACAGCTATAAGATTGATTAATTTTGATGTTTGCCATATAGATGATTTCTCATTATGGTCAACGAACCTCTTAATGTTTCATTAATAATAATTTTCAAAAAGGATCTGTCCAAATCATATTGTTTCCAAAAGTTCACAAAAAATTTTGATAATGTTCCTCTAGAATCAATAAACAATCCAATCACCTCAATTTTTGAAATTTTAAAATTTTGCTTGAAATATTCAAAGGTAGAATCATAATTTTTTTCTTTTCTTTTACATAAGTCTTTTACATAATAATTAATTAGTCTAAAATATGTAGGCAGTTATATAATGCAATAAATAACTAAATTTAACTTTTCTAAAAAAATATGCAATAAATAACAATTATATACAGTTTAAAAGCATTTTAAAGAGTTGAACAGGGCAATAAAAAAGAGAGGACTAAAGTTGACATGCACTTTGATTAATTAATATATTATAAATGTTGTTGCTCAATTCATTGTCAAATGAATGAGATAAGACTTTTCAGCTACATTGTATGTTTCAGGCTTTTTCAACCTAAACCACAAACTGGTGTTAAAGAAAACTTACCTAACCCAATTTGAATACATTTTATGCAAGTTGAAAAGTATGTTGGTATGGTAAAATCTTTTTGTAAGTTTTTTGTAAAGGAGTTATTTAGTAATAATATGAGCTGGAATTAATTGTTTTAGAATAATTTTAACTTATACAGATTCCCTAGTAAGCTCAGATATGTAGTAACTAATATTATTTGGGTTTTACGTAACATTTAAACAGGTTGTTAACCAATTGGAGTTTAAGGCTACCTGTAATCCTAGTCCACCTGATCTTTGGACAGTTTTTTTTTTTACTGATTTTGTAGATCTTTATTTAATGTTTTTTCAAACGAGTAATAATCAACTGAGTTGCTGATTTGATCGGTTCGGCTTTTTTTAGTAGGTTTACAGTTATTTCTCCTTAAATTATTTATTTATTTGAATAGCATTTTTCTCTCTACTTTTGCAAAAGTATTACAGTGTGATCGGACGTTGAGACTTAGTTTGAAAATGCTGTCCCTCGTCTCAAGATTACTGAGGTTCATGGTTAGGTTGGTCCAGTACTTCCTCTCTTGTTGACCTATTTATAAAGGCGAAGGTCCGTATCTCATTTGTGTTCAAGCTCGAAGCAATCACAGTTTGAGTAAATTAGGACACAAGCCCTTGGATTATCATTTTCCCTATCTGATACTAGCCTCAAATGGTTCCTTTTTTGACCCATGGATCTTGAATGAAGGCGATGTCCAGCCCTTCATTGGCAAACATCCTGCCCAGGGCTGCTGTAGCACCTTTTTTGGCATGATGTAAGTTGGCCTGTATCAATCATTCCAACTGCCTGCTTGTATGAGTTTGTGGCGCTATGAAACTTGAATATGGGGAGACTCGTATGTCGGAACTTATAACCCAGTAACCTAACGCATTTTACCTTGCATGAAATGTGGTAGTAGGTTTTAGCGAATTTCCCTATAGGGAAGTAGCTATTACCGTAGGTGGCATGGTAAGACCTAGGTGCGGGACCGATTTACTTTTTCATTTTGATGTCCCCAGAGGCCAAAAACACCATTCGTTCAAATTTTTATATATGTATATATATATATATATATATATATAGGTATATATATATATATATAGATTTATATATATATATATGTGTCCGTGAACACGATAACTTGAGTAATTTTTATCCGATTTTGATGAAATTTGGTTTGAAGGTGTAAGGCGGGATAAACTTGAATGAGTTCGCGAACCAGCATGATCGGACCATGGGAACGGGGTTTTACGGGGGGTTTTATGGGGTAAAAATGGGTTTTTCTAATTTTTGACCCTACAAACGAAAAATTTCCCAATTTCTCTTCAGACCTTCTTAAAGAGCTTAAAAAAACAAATAATTTAGTATATCAAAGTGTTTTTGTACTATTATTAGTTACGGAGAAAATTCAAATAATTGTTATTTTAAAATTCCCATGTTATTCTTATGGGGAATATTGTAAAATGTTGTAGTCTGCTTGTTTATGGATATATTTTGATCAAACTTGGTAAATTTATTTATTTTATACTAAGTTATTAATATTTCTCTAAAAAACACAACCCTCCCTGTAGCAGCAAGCCTATGTACTCATAAAAATTAATGTTTATTAAATACATTTAATTGAAAATCAATTCAGGCAACTGGAAATTCGCTTAGTCGGCAGGTTTGCTGCGGCGGGGGTATCTTTTTTTATTTTGTTTGTAATAGTTCCTGAGTTGCTAAATCCAAAATTTCGACCTCGGCGACCTTCCGGATCACCTCCAAAAAGCTTAAAAATCGGTGGAATTTTGCACTATTTTTACGTTTGTCCGAATTTGACCCTGAAGTATCACTTTTTCATAAAGATCAACCATAACCATTTTTAAAGTACAATTAATTACCTATCATTTAAGACCAAAATGGTTATTACAGGCCTAATAGTTTTCAAGATATGACTTCGCAAACAACGGCTAAAATTACCAAATTTTGAATTTTTTTAAAGTTTGGCTTACGTTAACCCTAAAGCATAACTTTATCATTATTTTTCATTAAAACAACCATAATTACTGTTTTTATACCATCAAAATTTTATTTAGCGCATTATGAAAACGCTGCTAATTACATAATAGTAAAAGATATGTTTGTAACTACTGTAACAGGATTGTAAACGTTGATGACGATTTTGTATAACCTTAAATTAATTTTTTTAACGAGCAAAAGGTTATTTCCACGTTATGATGAAAATTGTTGTTCATCACACGGAGTGAAAGTGTCTTTTTGGTACTTAATGGTATTTCTAAAAATTTTGTAAAACTTGATTGCGTACAAAAAAGAGCCAACTTTGCTCCTACAGATGAAGACTACGATTTTTATTTACTATAAACATTTGAAAATATATGTTCTTGCTATTTTATGAACCTTACCTATGAAAAAAGAATAAGAAAACACAAAAAGTTAATAGCTATTTGTAATAATTATGAGACTGACATAGTGCTTTACTAAATCGAAGAAATTATCCCATGTTTTAAAAGTTAATAAAAATACAAATAGTTATCTTGTGTTTATCAACAACCTTAGATTCTATTCAATTGAGTTGGCTGTGTCCTTTACCTTACTATAAATAAAAATTGATTCCTTCATAAACACAACAAAAATTTAATTATTGTAATTATTTTTTCCAGATTGGCTGGTGTTTTACAGACTGCAGCGCTCATGTTTTGTACAGTTGTAAATATTGTATTTCATGTATATCGTTTGTGTCAATTTTAAGTATTTACATTTTATAAGTAAATATAAAAAGTCTAGCGATTGTGTGGTGTTTTTTTTTTACTTTTCCATCATTACCTCTTTGGCAAAAAAAAAATCAAAAGGTGGTGAAATTATATAGTTATTTGTGTAACTAGTCTGCATAGTGGCACTTTGCCCCCGGCTTTCACATTATATTCAAGTCAATCATTTATTTTCACAAAACGTTCACAGATCCAGCATAGCTGGGAAACAGGTGAAATGGTCATATACATAGAATACATAAAACCATGATAACTAAAAAATATGCTAAGAAATCAAATAAATACATAATTTAAAAAATCATTTACTTTATAATACACTCTGTTAAGCAGCAATTTGGCAACTTCTTTTTTGTATTTTTCAAATGATTCTCGTGATTTAATATAATTAGTGCTTATATTAATAGTGATTTATGTTTTTCCTACAGTTACTATAAAGTGTATAAATAATTAGTCTTTCAAACACTAAACAGCACGTGTAGTTGTCTTATCTTTAAGTGTTGCTAACTTATTTTCAAGCATACACGTATTATGTGCCTAACAAAAGCACAATGTTTTGTGTTGTTTGGTTGGAATACGGCAAAAGTATAAAGAGTGTGGCAAAAGTAAGTAAATGCAGCAATTAGCTACTTTGCATACTATAATCAGTGCAAGTAAGCCCACTTTGTCAGGTAACTGTAGGAAAAATTATTCATTTAACTGTATAAAAATGAATTAAAGTGTTTTTTGTGAGTTCAATTTAACATTACAGTATTGACTTAAAAACAGTATCATTCTACTGTAAAATCTGAAATGTGTTTTGAGGTTTGTTTCATGTTGAGTTTCTATTATTTGAGTGTTTCTCTAATTCATATAGACCTGTTTCCTTTGACAATAACTCAAGCAAAAATCATATCATTTTGATCAAATTTAATAGGCCCTACAAGCATATATAATATACTAGCTGTAACCTATTGCAAGTACTCTTTAAATCTCTTTAAATAGAGGATGAATATACAAGAAATATTTTGGGAAAAGCCAATCAGGCAAATGCAAATTTGCTTAATATAGGCCTAACACTACAGTACTAACAATTGCTTGGTATGGTACTATAATGTTACATTGAGTTTTCGAATGGATTTAAATTGGTTTAAAACAGGAAACGCCATCATGTAAACCGGAAAGGAACCACCACACTGCCTTTAGTTGAATTTTTTTTGTGCTGCGTCGTTGACGGACAATGTCGGATAGACTGCGTTATATACATTTAAGAATAAACACTACTATTTACATACATATAAACAATAAACTTAATCAGGCTGTGGCGGTAAATAAAACGTGTTCCGCATTTTTAAGGAAGGGCTTTTATATAACTTTTAGGGGTTCTTTGCTCAGCTCCTCCAGCGAGTACAGTGGCCTATCTACCAAGCTATTTCTGATGGCCGCTTTGAAAGAGGTGGTGTTCATATCCCGCACCTTATCTGGCAAGGTATTAAAAAGCCTTATGGCATAGCGGGGATAGCTCTTGAGGGTGAGACGACAACGCGGCATGTCAAGGTGTAGTGCTTGCCGGGTGTCATAGCGGTGGTGAACTTCTCTTCGGTCAAACAGATGGACATTCTCTTTCAGGAGTATTAGGATGTTCAACACATATTGACTGAAGACTGTAATAACATAATTACTGTAATAATGCCCAGATCTTTAAAAGGGGGCCTACAATGTTCGTTGTAGTCGGCTGACATTATGATTCTTACAGCTTTTTTCTGGAGCAATAATATGTCCTGTGCTGCTGGTGAATGACCCCAAAGTACCAAGCCGTACATAAGATGGCTATGAAACAGAGCGTGGTACACAGTTATCAAGAATTGCTTCGGAATGATGTTCCAAAGTTTCCTTAGGAGGCAAATAACCCTAGATAGCCGTGCGCATACCCTATCAATATGTGAGCTCCAGCTTAGTTTGGGATCCAACCAGAAACCTAGAAGTTTAACCGCCTCATCTCTTTCGGTTATAGTGGCTTCAGTGTGTAGAGCAAGGACTGAGTTTTGGCTGCATTTAATTTCAGGTGGTTTGCTGTAAACCAGTTCTTGGCCAGCTCCAAAAGATGGTCAGCTTCAATATGCAGTTGCTCAATGTCGCTTCCTCTAGATATCAGGGTGGTGTCGTCAGCAAAAAGGAGGGTGGAGCCATTTAGCCTCAAATCGTTCACCGCCACACTAAACAGGTTAGGGCCGAGCACCGAGCCCTGTGGCACTCCATGTGAGATACTCCTAACACAGGAGAAGGCCCCATTTATCACAACTATATACTTGCCTGCGATTTGCCAAATAACAGGACAGGGACTTCAGCACAGTTCCGCCCACACCATACTTTGCTAGTTTGCCTATCAAGCTTATGGGACGTATCAAAATAAATATATCACGGTATCCAGGAAATTAATATTTTCCTTGTTTTCTCTTTTAGTAACAATAGATACTGACACCTCCTCAAGCGAGGCTGCAACTGGTTCCATGTAGAAATCTCCGCATTGATATCCCCCTCCATCACGGATTATTCTTTAGCGTTTGTACACAAACAAAAACGATAGTATATTGGATTTTCAATTAAATCTATTCCAGTAACATTGGGTTTCAAAAGCACCTAGGCTTGCTGCTACAGGGAGGGTAATAAAGTGTGTTGGGTGTTTTCCGTTGGTGCTTTATCACCATTATGAATTGATTATTCTCTTTATCGTTCTCTTTCCGTTGCGAAGCACAGGTATGGCAGCTAGTATTTCCATAAACAAGTCATATTTATTCCTCATTTAAATAACTTTAGATTTAAGCGGGTACTCTACTTGTATTTTTAGGGGCGGGAAGAGGATAAAAAAATGTTTTTTTTAATTGTAAGACTATATTTAATTAATTGTAACAATGAATTTAAAGTTTTTTTAATGTAGGCCTAATAGTTAGGATAAAATAAATAAATGAGTACTGTGTACTGAATCTTAAATTTACTCTGAATGGTTATGAACGGTGTAATAGACTTTAACCGAACCATAGATTACTTGTTTTCTTGTTTAAGTGCCCTATTTATCATGACTTTATCATTTGATGATATTTTACAAGCAAATGACAAAGCCATATCGCCCGGTAGTTATTTTTTTGAAAAGCGAAGTCTGATTTCCGGACACGGAAAGTAAGTACTGTAAGTAGATTTGAATTACCTTTAACATTTTTAGCAGAGCAAAAAGTCTACTTTCAGTTCCGATTCAAAGATATAACGTCGAATACATGTATAGCCATTGATAATGGATTTTCCTCTCACGAAAACCATAGTAAATCGCCCTTATGAATCCATGACTCAAAACATTAATTGTTATTAATTTATTATTTGAATTATTAATCTACGAATCGAACCAAACATAATTATAAAGCTTCATGACTTTTTTAATCCAACTTACAAAGGGTGACGAGAATGAATAAAGGAAATGGCATTGATTGGCTCCATTGGCGGAGTGAGTGGGATTGGAAATGGACCATTGTTCATCGGTCCATTCCCATTTTCCCTGCAACGGACGGGACAAGCCGATAGCCGATTGCCGAACGAACCGGTAATGGCGAATGGCGGTAAACTGTGATCTTAACCTCAAATTTGATCGTGGAGGGTGATATTTGAGATTGTGACTATTATTAATTTGTAAGCGTGAGGTGAACACAACATGGGAGAGTTGTATATTTATGAGATTTTATAATATTCTTATCTATGGTTGACTCGTAATTATTGTTTGAGTTCATTGTTTTTATTAATGTAGGTACCCACCCTGTACCGTGTTATTAAGTTGGTAAGTGGTAATGTGGTAAGGTTATATTTTCTTTTTTACTCTAGGCTAGGCCTAATTTGTATTTTTCCACCGATTTCATGTGACATGTGACTTGCCTAACCAACACACAGCCTACTTGTTTTATATCTAATGCACAAAATTCATTGTCTATGTCTGATAATGTAAATGTTGAGTTCAATCCGTAGCAATGAAGTAAACCCAAAGCAATCTTAGCAACGAAGTTACCGACCCTTTGGCATTATTCAGGTCCATTGATGAAAATGAAATCCAGTACGATACTGTAGTCATGGCTTATAGCATAGGTAAAATCATTGGTAGACTTCTGGCTCTGAGGAGTGGGCATTTTTCCCTTAACACGTTCAGTGTGAGGGGCGGGAATTCTGGCCCGCGGTACGGCGCCTCTGGTGCGGGGCGGGAAATGCTGTCCTTCACCAATGCCAACAACTTTGCTTCAATGTGAGCTCAGCCATTGCCAGGGAACGAACGGTTGTAAGTTTATTGTTCCCAGCCTGTAGCTTAGAATGCGAGCTTTATTTTGGTGTAGGTTGGTAGCCTACTAAACATTCCCCTTAAAATCCCATCTGGCAATGCTTTTGTCCCGTTTTCGGGGATTTTCTCTATTCGAGCTATATTACAAAGACTCTGGTTATAGATCCAGGCAGTGCTGCTATCTTTGGGTGTTTCAGTGAACTACTATCACTTTCGGGGTAACGCAGAACAATCACCACTGCCCTTTTGTGATTCGTCTTACTGAGATATTTCAATGCCAATAACGATCGCTGATTCAGTTAGCGTGCAGGGGCTCCGCCGGGGCCTTGCCGCAGTTTAGGAGCGCCTGTGTAAAGGTTTTCAGCAGTGAACGTGTTAAACCATGTATTTACCCGTAAATGCTGTGGCAAGGGGACTGAAATTAATCCTACCCCCTATTTTTGGGGCGAGGAATTCAATCGGCCATCTCCCTACAAGCGGGCAGGCCCCCTTTTTTACTTAGGATATTAGGGGAATAATTTGTTTTTTCCCTAGGTGGATTCCTTTTATTTTTATGTTGGTTATCAGGTTATCCAAATTACCTAGTTTGTACCACTTATCTTGCCTACTTTTCCTGTTAGGGATCATAAACCCCATGAGTCAGCGGAAATGTTTGCAGTCTGGTGCAGTTTGGTCTGGTGGATCTCTTCATCCATCCCCTGCCTAGACTGCCTGGGCTAGGCCCAAGTGCCAGCTTACCGTACTTGTCACGAGCTTTTTATTATATAGGGCTTTGGGGAGTGACTAAGATGTTGCAATGCTCCAGGGAGACCCTTTATAGGCCTATCCATTTTGCCTTAGGTCCTATAGACTTTGCCCCCCTAATGAGTAAAAATGCGGGTCGTAGGGGGAGAGCGATGGTCCCATTGAACTTCTTGCCCCGATAATAGGGGTATACTTATATTCAGTCTCCCTGCATCATTTACAGGTAGGCCTAATACGAGGTTTTAGGGAAAACCTCAGAAAAATTCCAACTCCTCAGAGCCAGAAGCCTACCTAATCGGTAGGTTAACTCAAAAATAGTCGTGAAAGCATTGGTAGGCCTAACAAATTACCACAAATCTTTGATAGGTTGGCCTATTTGGCTCCATGAAATAAACTTTTCCATAGCAAATTAACTTCTTCTTAGTGCAGACTTAATTTCTTTTAGGCTGTAGGCCTAATTGATTAAATTATTCTTTAGGCTAATACACAAATGACCATGTTCTATTATCAGAAACGTCAAAACAAATCTTTTAGTTTTATCCTGCTTTTTAAATATACGAGTACCTATGTGAACTTGTTAGTTATATAAATTGGTCTAAATAGGCCTACCTGCTTCTGGGTTTAATCCAATAGTTGTGCAAAGTCACACAACTAGTTTCAACTTCATGATGAAGTCATTTTCAGACGTCCAGCGGATGTCACAATCACTTCATCAGAAGGTCGTCGATACACACCTGCAACTTATCCTCTATCTGTCGGTACAGTTACACCGATTAGGAGACGAATAAAAATGGTAACTTAGGGATATTGCGTCACACATTATGTCCATCTGGTTGTGACGCATTATCCCTAAGTTACCATTTTTATTTGTCTCCTAATCTTTGTAAATGTACCTTTTTACGTAACTATGTTGGTGTGCGTGTTCGTGTGTAAATATACTAGGTCCATATGTGTATCGACGACCTTCTCATGAAGTGATTGTGACATCTCCTGGACGCTTGAAGATGACTTCTTCATGAAGTTGAAACTAGTTGTGTGACCTTGCAACTAGGGATGAGAATATCAGTGACTTTAAAATATCACTCGGAACTGTGACTGTGACAAAGAAATATCGGTTAAAAATATCGGTGACTAGTCACAGCGATATATGCTACGGTGGCGCTCCGTGCGGTGATACTCAAAACTACGAAACTGTGACGATGCCATTGGCGTGCATCACTCGAACGGCTAACCCGCTACTTGTGACTGCGACTGTGACTGTGACTGCTCCAAACCCCGAATGACTGCTACTGTGATCTCGCGCTGTTGACGATATAGGGTGCAAAGCCCGCTCAAAGTACAGTAGTTCGCTCAAAATCCGAAGGATACAGAGAGCAGCACTTACAAGGACGGCGGATACAGCCCAGTCACAGCGCTCCTACAGTCGATATTTTTAACTAAAAGCCTGTGACTGGGGAACAGAGACTGTGACTCGCTCAGTCACAGCGCTGCTCGCGCTTCTACAGTCGATATTTTGAACTAAAAAGCTGCGACTGCGACTGCAAATGGTGAACAGAGACTGTGACTCCGGTAGCTGCTACTTTTGATATCGTGTCACAGACTGTGACTGCGACTTAAAAATATCGGTGACAAAATCACAGTCTGTGATTTATCGCTCATCCCTACTTGCAACTATTGGATTACACAGAAGTAGGTATTTCCACCAATTTATATATCCAACGTAATCCGGAGGCTTTCATCAAAAATGTTAGTTGTTATGTTACTTAACCAAAATAAACCTTACAAACAATTTAATGTTAATGTTGCTAACTAAGGCATATTGTTACAGATTATCCAGAGGGTAAACATTTTGAGGAAACTACAGTGAAATGTTGGTGAAATGAAAATATAGGTCAAGCTTATCAAAGACAGCCTGATTTAGGCAACTAAGAAGCAGAGACGCACAAACCTTAAATAATTCAACTAATCTTGGAATTAATTCACTATGGCGAGATGCAAATTTAGAGATGTGTTGTGGTATTCTTTATTGTTAATTAACATATCATTTGCAGTAGATGCCTCCAAATTAAACGTTCCGAGGGTTCTATTACCCTTATTTAATCAGTTTTCCACAAATTTTACTTTGGAAGTATCTGAGGACGGATGTTACAAATGGTAAGTTATGATAATTAGTTAATGCCTTAGTTTAATGGCTACTGTGAATTTTTAGCCTGTAGGCCTACGTACTTAAAATGATCAGCTGATATCAACTGTGTAGAAACATCAGTTCTCTCTCTCACTGTACCGCTGCAATAGGCCTATCAGGCCTAGCCTACCAGCCAGCAACAACTGCGGTCCTAGATTCGTTCGGGTGTCGACACTACTAGATTTTTAATAGCTGAGTAAGAATTAAATCTGGGATAGGTCTTCACATTTGATCTAAAAATGTTTTTTTAAGACTATACTAGTAAATGATTAGGCCTACTGTTCTGATTTAAAATGTATTTAAGTACCAAGGCCTACTTAGCTGGAGACCAAATACTACAGCCTTAGAACCTAGAACCTTTAGAACCTAAATAATATGTTATCGAATAAAGTACAAACATATATTGCTTTTATTACCTACCTTTTATTATTGTTGCCTGCGTTGGCGTTCTTTGACTAGTAGTTTGTCCATCAGTCTATGCACATTTCTCAGCTTTTGTGGCATCTTCACGGGGTCTTCTTATTCAATTACGAGGTCCTTATTTTCTTGTTTCATCATTAACATGAGTTGAAAATTAAGTTACCAAATATACAATCATGTAAATATATATTTATTTATTACATGCAAGGCAAACGCCATTTTACAAGAGAGTTGATTTGAGATTGATAAAAATTAAGTGTGACTTAAAGTGAAATAGTTATAGTGCGATCAATAATTAATATTAACAAATATGAAACGATAATTAATGGATCAAATTCCCTCATAAACTATAAAAGACTACACCAACTCTATTATTTTCAAATTAATTTACGATTTTTAAACTGGCAATAACAGACAATAGAGCACTCAATAAAAAAGGCACATCGCAAGGATAAAGCATCTTCCTAACCATAAGTTAAACCTAGAAAGCCCCCCTACCCTCAGCTGATGAATGTCCCAAATTCAATAGGTCGCTGGTTCGATCCTGAGAAAAGTCAGTAGCTTTTTGATGGTTCGAAACTAGACCCAGCTGTTCCTGATCGAATTGGGCTTTAAATAAATGATCCTGACTAATGAAACCGCTGATCTTAGACATGTAACAAAGCTACACAGGTCATCACACACCATTCTACACTCAAATTTGGGTTAAAATACGCACCTAGGTGGCATCCCCATCTTAATGATTGATAATTTTAGCACTCTTAGTAAGAAATTACGCCTAAATGGGAAAAGAAAGACCTTCCCCAAACATGACTCTGCTATATCCATGGTCGTGTTAACTTGTTTTGTCTGACTACAATACCAGTGGCGTGTGTAAATATTTTGTAAGTTAAATATATATATATAGACAAGGCTAGTGATAAGACAGAGATTTTATTTTTGTAATAGGTCTACAATTTTTTCTTTTAAATATTTGTTCTGCAGGACTTCATCAAGGCCCGACATAGTCCAAGTATCACCTCTCGATGCAGACATTGACAATGGCTGCTCGGTCAAAGCGGTTGTGTCGGCAATCACCAAAGAACCGACAAGAAACACCATCATTGTACTGGCCGAGGAAGTGAGGACGGGATACGTGCTGCGTTGTGATGTCATCGTCGATGTTATCAAGTCTCTAAGTATTGTAACAACGACTCGCGAACTCTTCATGGAAGAAGCTCCGGAGATGTTTGAAGTGCGTGCTTACGATAATCAAGGTAGGTCAAAGTTTTGCTTGGTCTCTGTAGCTATGTAAGTTCTCTAATAATATAATGTTTTTTCAAACACATTTTTAAAAACTTGATCCTGATAGTAATCTAATCCAATCATTTGGTAATTGGTACCCATAAATGTGACTTGTTTTAGATATTTTTTCTTTTTGAAAAAAAAGGTTTTATAGCTTTTGGAAAAGTTACGGTAGGTAGTAATTAAGTTGCAAATACCTATTCTAATATTATATATTTATAGTCATTAAAAACTTAACATAATTAGTTTTGTTTGAGGAAAGATCCTAGGCCAGGATTATGATTTTGATTTTGACAATAAATTTATAGCAGCTAGCACAACTCGTTCCTACACTTAAAAATATCTTCCAGTGGACAAAATTTTGTATATGTGTACCTGGACTTTTTCTAAGATTAGGTAGCTGCTATCGCTTTATTCTTAAACATAAACCAAAATTTAATTGATGTTGATTAATTAATGGTGTAAAGGCATGCTTATAAAATCTTAAATTGAATTTAGCAATTATTTTTGTCAACCATCTTCAAGCTGTACAAGAACATTTGTCTATTCTAATCGTCTTCTGCTGAAGACCATAACTTTAAAACTAAAACAAGAGTAGGCCTACAATGAAGAACACACAAATAAACGGCAGCTAATTTTCATTCTTTTTTTGTTGCATTGTTTAGTTGTCAGTTGCATTGCTGCAACGTGATTTTGCTATCTAGAATAGTTGTTTTTTTGTTGTTGTTTAACATGTAATGGACCATGTCAGTCCTCAAAGCTAGAAAATAATTAGCAGAACATACACTTGAACAACCTGTTTAACACTTTTAAATAAAGAAGTAAAAGTTTTACATTTTGAGAAGATTGTTAACTGTTTTGCAAATTTTCAAGGAAACCAGTTCACGACTTTGGAGGGAGTGGAGTTTCAGTGGTACATTGAGAATTTCCAGACTCCAGCTGCAAGTCAAGTCCTTCGGTTCATCACGTTTATTGACTCACCGTACGAAGTTCCACATTCCGTGGCCAAATTTGACTCTTTGGGGCAGCGAGGCAGCATGGTGCTGATAGAAGGGGTGAAAACCGGAGCGGCCAAGGTAACTAGGAAAACTGGTTAGGCTTGAAGTAGTTTTATACTAAACCTAGGTTCAAACTGTACTAAGATGAAATCTCTGCCAGGAGAAGACTGCTAAAGTAACTGGTGTTTAAAAAAAAATTAGGTCTGCATTACCTTTGAATTATGACAGATTCAATTGTTTACCAGGAGGAAAACTCAGGTTGAAGAATACTGCAAGGGAAACCAGACCTGTTTTTGACCATGTCAGCGCCATAGGCACAACTAAAAGGAGCGCCCCTTTGCAATATATAACAGGGTGACCACCAACTGGGAAATCCGGGAATTAAGCGTGAATTTTTTTGAACCGGGAACTATGTGTGAATTTTCTATTTCTACCTGGAATTGTTAATTTACAACAGTGACGTTTCCGTGACCACGGGAGACGGGAGGCGATTATATGTCTCCACAAGGCCTCGAGGGATGATCAGAACTTTGCCACGATCGCATGAGATGATGATAATATCAAACGACTGCGGGATATGATCATGATTTTACCGCGATCGCACAATACGATAATGAGATCCACAGAGCTGTGAAGGATGATCAGAATATTGCCGTGATCGCATGAGACGATGATAGTGACTAAACGACCACGGGAGAAAAACAACAAATTACAATTTTGCCTCATTCGCGGTAGACGGTGATAATCTCATCACGACCGTGGGATGTGTTCATACATTGCTGCCATCAAGGAAGACGATAATTATGTCCACACATCCGGTGGAAATAGTCAGAACTTTGCCGCGATCGCGGGAGACGGTCGATGATGACGTATATACAATTGCGGGAAATAATTAACATCTTGCCGCAATTGTGGGAGACTGTTAAGGTGTCTTCACGGCCGCAAAAGATTATCAGTTTACCGCGATCGCATAAAAAAACGGCCACAATTTTTTTTCTTTTTTCCAATTTTTTGGCACCCCCCAAAAAAGCCAGTTGCCCTGCGCCCTAGGCACGTGCCTACCTTGCCTATTCGGTAAATCGGCCCTGAGGGAAACCGCTTGTTACTATCTAGCTTGTTTATATACTTTATGGCCCATTTAGCATCACATATTACCATTTGCTTTTTTCTTTCTTATTCTTGTCTTTCATATCAGCTGTTCATCACTATTCTTATAAAACAGGAAATTCATTGTTATTTAAACATCTGTTGTGGAGTAAAAGAAAAGGCTTTATTGATTGCAAGTTTTTAAACATTTCCGATTCTAAATTGAAAGAACTTTATCTGCTGATACTTGTGGCTAAGTTCTTTAGACACTTCCATGATCTAGCTTAGGCCTAAGAAGCATTAAGTCTTTAGAACCTCTAGTTTATGATTATATACAATATCTCTTACCACGAAACCCATCAACATCTTCTGGTTCATCTTACAAAATTAAATTGCTTTTTTTAATTACCTGTTTATTGCTGTATAATGCCTGTACCTTTTTGTATGACTAGGTGTCAGTGCAGCTTCCCCATGCAGAGTACAGTGATGTGGCAAAAGTAGAAGTCGTGTTGACCGTAGTGGCCAACCTGCTTCTAGACCCCCCAGACACTCATATTTTGGTTGGCGACACTGTCAAGTTTCGGCTCTTGCAGGTAAGTGAATCTCAAGAAGAGAACAATAATCCTACAAACAAATACGAGGTAGAATAACTTAAAATTTTCCACCAAGTGTTTTCATACGCAGGATTTTTATCTGGAAAACAGGATATTCAGACCACGGGCAGTCTGATTAAAACGGGATGCAGGATAAAACAAGATTTTGGCTCAATATATTTCCTTTTTATAATGATTTTCATGTTTCATGTAAACCCAATTGATTAGTTTATTCCAGCCCAGTACTGTAGTAAAGTTGAAAGAGCTATTTAAATACGATAAAATATCTATTTAAATACGATACTAGAGCTATTTAATTATTATACACCAAAAACTTCACTCGAAATAGAACAGGAAAATACATGTGGGATATAATGTGATTTTAAAAAAATTGTATTAAAGCGGGATTTTCTCGACCAGATGAGTAGGATTTTTGTTTTGGTCTTGTGGATACACTGTTACCATAAAAAATTAACTTAAAACAAAGTTAACAAGTAATATGACGTTATTTTTAAAGATATTTCTTTGTTGGTTGATCTAAAATTATAGTAGGCCTATTGAATAAGTTTAAATCAACAGAACTCATTCTTTATTTACCCACATCAATAAAACCATGAAAAATATGACAAGGTGAGTTGTTGGCTCTATTCCGAGCTATTGCAACAATGTTGTTTATTTACCTCTTAATGCTATTATTAATGCATTAGGAACTAAACCTTTTACTGTTCCACTTTATTCCTTGCACTTTTAGACACATTCTACACACTTTGAAAACTTTGTGAGAACCACCAATTAATAAGTAGCACTGATGACCACCAAATTACTCAAGTTAAAAATGGTCTTTAAGTGACAATATTACAGTTTAGTTACATTGTAGATGCAGAATGGCAGACTGGACGAGATATCGCTACCGTCTCCGCAGTATGTACTGGATGTAGAGGATAGTGATGTGATCGTGATTGACGCTTCGGTGTCTGTTGTGAGAGGTCTGCGTCTTGGACAAACTAGAGTGGTGTTGCGCGATAGACACAGGTAATCAACCACTGATAAGCTGATTAGAGAAGTAAACCTTTGCGATAATAACAAGTGAACATTTATAATTTGAGTGCTGTCAAAATTCATGCGTAGGGTTGTGTTAAAACTAGAGGTATTCAAGCCTGGGATTTACGATTCAGATTGCTTGAACCTCAAACTTTTTTAGAGCCCTGCTTTACTATATCATGAATTTTTCGTCGGCTAATGGCCATGAAATAAATTTTTGGTCACTAACAAAAAAAATTCAATCCAATGTTATAACTTAATGGAGTTTTAGCCTCTATATGAATCAAGGATTTAGGAATGTCACCTCATCTTATTTTTTTTTCTGAAAACTAGTGAGGTCATAGACTAAACAAATATTCAAATTATAAATATCTATTCCAACAATAAATAGCTTTATACATTTTTTTATGTTCCATAAACTGAACTTACTAATGCATTACCAGCTATTATTTGAAATATGAGTAGGCAAATAGTTTATGATCAAGACTTAATTTTTTTTTTTAATGGACTGAATAAACATTTTACACTAAAATATTTCTTTTATTCGTCATCATCTGATTTTACTGAGCTGCTGTAACGCTAGTTAATTTTTACAGGGTACTGGATGGGGAAACAGGTGTAGTCAAGCTACCTACAGCTACTGTTGTTGTAACAGAACCTGCTCATTTACGTCTTGCACTGCAGCCACATAACAACTGGGCTGTGTTAGTGGACGAGCCTTGCACCATTCAAGTTCTGCTGTACGACAGGTAAATAGTCAAGCAGTAAAATCATTACCAGTAGCGCTAGGCCATATCACAATACACCACTCTTAGCACTGAAAACATACTACTATAACCCAGAATGCCAACCGCATGGTAAAAACCAGTGTTTTGAGAGAGCTTTGCCTGTCAATTCGTAGGCAGCGCCACCAGCGTTGCTATGCTGAGTGCATGGCAACGCTGGTGGCGCTGCCTACGGATTGACAGGCAAAGCTCTCTCAAAACACTGGTTTTTACCATGCGGTTGGCATTCTGGGTTATAGTAGTATGTTTTCTGTGCTCTTAGTGAGAACAGACAGTATGACTGTTTCTGGTAGTTGCATTATCAAAAGAAATAGGCTATACGAATCATTAACAGTAGCAGCAGGCAAGACCACAATAGACTACTTTGTGTGAGTACAGGCGTTATAGTGTTGACTCAACAAACTCTCCCCTCTCTTGGTCATATGAAGAAGTGTGTGACCACATGTAAGATTTAAATCCTAAATATATACTTTTAATAGGTATCCTGTGTTGTTGTTGGCCAGTGATGGTGAATAGACTGTGCCAATATAAATCTTCTCTAACCTATAATTTACAACTGATTCATATTAACTTTGATACCTATCACGCCATGGTACACCTGACATAGCAGACACCTCAATGAGAAGTACACCTGGACAACAATTTTAAACCAGTTTCCTTTAGCATTCTTCTCAATCTATACATTATTACTGTAGCCAATCCACCTGTGGCCTACATCTTCTTTCACACTCGATGTCTGATTGTTTCAGGAACAACCACAAGATCCACATCGGAGACTCTGTCTACATTCGGACAGAAGTCTCGGAGAGTTACTTCCGCACAACCGACATGACCCGGAATGGTACCGTGGTGGACGGTGTCACTGTTAAAGTCGGCACTGCACCAGTCACTGCTACTCTAGAGACGGTCCGTACTATCGGCGGCACAGAGGTCAAGTTCAAACCTGTCATAACCGCACAGGAGGACATGTTGATATACCCGCGGTTGCAGGTTGTGCCTGATCATGTCATCGTTCCATGGGACCCCAGTGTAACCAAGTGAGCGGAATTTTTGGTTTATAATTTAAATTTTTGTTCTTGAAAAAATATTTATACTGAGTCAAACCAGTGTAATTAGGACATTAGAGTGGTAACCTCATATACTGTATACAACTATGGTAATGCTGGTGTAGCTCCTGAGATCACCATGACATCATATCAACTAATCATATAACAGGGTGTCTACCAACCGGGAAATCCGGGAAAACCTGGAATTGTACTTAATTTTTTACTGGCCATGAAATGTACGGGAATTGTCCTTAGATGCCAGACTAAGTCCTTAAATTTTTAATGGGCCATAATTTTATCGATCGCTAGTTGGTTAGGAGCACATAAAAGGTTTATCAGATGTTTGTTTACATTTTCATAATTTATTACTAGAGTAATTATGCAATAAAAACCCCATTGGCAGTCTCAAACCCATTAATGTTTTATCACAACAATCAAATGTCAAGTCAAGTACTTCCAAGAACTGTTGACTCACTAGTAGTTTAACTCATAAAAGTTGTATCACTTTTATTCCTTTACAACGTATTTATTTATTACTAGGGTAATCATTATTAGATCCCAAACATATTTTATCATGGAAATAATAGTTTTATAATGGCTGTTAAATTTCACTTCTTTCTTGTACTTCAATTTGCCGCTGGCCATTGCCTAGTGCCATAAAACTGTTTATGGTTTCACATAAAACATGTAACTAATCTTAAACATAACTAAGTTAAACCCTTTTTTATGGATATTTTATCTTTCAATTGACAAAACCAAAAGCATTGTTGTTTGCATTAAATTTTTATCACTACCTAGGCCTACTTGGTTTCAAATTATGTCATTGCATTTTCTGTATCTTTGTACATTGTTGGCGGTCAGGTTTCATTTTTTTTTATTTCCCATATTTATTTATTGCATTGTGTGCTTTAAGCAATCTAAATCTTATGAACTAGAATGATGATATTGTAGTGACTTTGCTGACATTATAACCTCATTGTTTGTTACTCAGTTTATATAGGCCCTCCTAAATAATTAGGCCTAGGCCTGGGTATTTTGATTCTTTGAAAGTGCTGTAAAATATACTAAGAAAATGTAATTGAGCCTAAGATAAACTAATGATTGCTATGTGTCGATATTAACTTTGCAGATGAAAAGACAATAATCTTACTCTGTGCTTACTGGTAGCCGCTTACCATACCGATTTTGTACCTAGAACCGAGGTAAAATATATTCATTATGCATGAAAGATTTTTTTTTTTTCAAAAGTAGTTGAGAACCTAACGTTGTGCCAGGGCGAATAATGCCAAATACTTTTCTCTCTGGAACAACTATACATTGAAGAACAAGATTAATACAGTTTGACAAATCAGGAATATTATTCTGTAATCACACCGACAAAGGTCCTTAAATGTACGGGAATTGTCCATGAATTTTTTATCCAGAATGTAGTAGACACCCTGATATAAGCATTTTTTATCAAACAAAAATGATACAAGCTTATGTTTCAATCAATAGGTATCCTACAAAAAGCAAGCTAGTTCACTTTGACTATTTTTCTGTACCAAAACAGTGTTAGCCTTAAATAATGGATAGTTACTGTCTGTTTTCTGTATTTAAAGGTGATTCAATTAAATTGTACCAATTGCTTTTATGATAGCCATAGTAATGAAGTGTTTTAAAATGAAAAGGAATATAGTTAACTTACGGTGTGAGAAAATTAGAGTGCAGGGCTAGGTAATAAATATTATGCAACAAAATGTCCTAAAAGACTGGTATCTCGTCCTAATCTAAAAATTCCTGCGGGAGAAGGTTTTAAGACAGATTATCAGTGTTATATTTAGTTAGGTACCTTGTAGATTTCTTAGTCCAAGGACTTTGATTTTCTCTGGTGAGCTAACTGAAGTCTATCACAATTCCAGCCACTTGTTTAATGTGAACTTAACAAATTTTATGCATTTCAGGTACGAGGTAGAACTAAAAGCTAGTGGTGGTGATGGCACTTACATCTGGAGATCCTATGATACATCAGTAGCCACAGTTTCTCAGTCTGGAATTGTCAGATCTCACAGCTTAGGAGAAACTCAAGTAGGCGTGGCAATGTCTCGTAACCCTTCAATCAAGGCTTTCTCTCACATAGAAGTGTTGCCTCCTTCCCACCTGGAGATCCTCAAACATGTTCTAGAAGCTCCAGTTATGAAGCCAATCACTCTGCACATCGTGTTGTATGCAGATAGGACTGACAAAAACGGAAACTTAGAACGAATTCCGTTCACAAATTGCCAACAAGTTCCGTTCAAAGTGGAGTTGTCGCATGACAATTTCTACCACAATACGACTGCCCGCGCTAAACCTGTAGGTAAGGCTTGTGCAACAGTAACAGTGTTTGGCAAAATAGTCGGATCTACGAGGGTGAAAATTTCGTATAGAGTCAAAAATGTGGTTTTGGAAGCGGCGACTGACGTGGCTGCCTATAGTCCTTTGGAAGTGGTTCACCCTGAGAAGAGGGTTACTGTTTTGGCTTTGGGTACATCAAGAGATATTGTATGGAAAGGCGGACCACGAGTGTGGTTGGGTAGACCCGCAGAACATGTACGTTCCATATCTGCCAACACGACTACAGGAATACACATAGGGGAAGTCACCTCAGCGAGCCCGTCAGAGTTCTATGTTTACTCGGTGGTGTGTAAAGTCATTGGGGAATACAGTGTAGAGCTCTCAGTTAAAAATGCTGCAGTTGATGGGAACTCGAAGTACAGAGAAAGCGTTTCTACTGTAAAAGTTGTCTGTGCGAACCCTCGTTTTATTTCATTCTCTCCTGAAACACCTGTCAATGAGTCCTGTCCTTACAGCGCAGACTCGACCCGAATGGTCGCCTTGAACTATGAACCAATCAAAATCATTGTGACAATCACCGATGCCCTAGGAAGAGTTTTTGACAACGCTACTAGCTACAATATAGATTGGTATTTATCTAGTAGCTCATTGGGGTATGTACAATTTGATGGTATGGTCGTTCTAGAAGATGTGAAAGAGTACAACTATCTAATACCACTGTATCATTACCAGATAATCCATCCGAGAAACCAAACAGGCACACTTATAGTGGAAGCTACTGTCAAGAGCTACAAAATGGTGATGCTAAGTTATTTCAAAATCACTCCTGACATTCCTGTTTTTTGGGTTAAAAGTGAAGTGGGTGAAAGTCTTTCTTCAGTGATTAAAAACTCGTTGACAATTCTATGGGTGGACGCCTCCCTAGTAACACCTGCACGAGCGACAGTGTTCAATCATCCCAACAACAAAGTTACACTGAGAGTCAGTCATGGCTCGGGTTTCTTCAACATCCATCAGAGTTCTACAGACATCGCAGAAGTTCAGTATCACGATGGTGTCAAGACTATTGAAATATTCCCAAAATCTGATGGCCTTCTTCATCTGAGAATCGTTGATCTGTGTCTGTCATATGACTCTCCAATTGTTGAAATACAGGTAAATTCACTTATACATCAGTAGTAGTAGTTTTATCTTGACATCATTAATACTAAGTTTGTGACATTTTTCGGTCCAATCAATTTCAATTTGAAAACCGGTGTCACAAGGCAACCATGGCGCAAGCCATCGTAGGGTGGATGCACATCCCGCCATTGGGCCAAACTAGAGGGCTAAATTTTGGATAAGGATAAGTGACGTAAATCGGCTGATTTTTAAGTAAAATTACGTAATTTTAAAGTACATTGGTAATTAAATAATCGTTAAAAATCGGCCGATTTACATCAAATTTAAAATCAAATTATTGACATTTCTAGGTGAATCTCAATAAAACTATTATTTTCAATGATTTTTATATATTTAAAAAATTTATTTATGGTATTTTGCGGCACGAGCGGCACTAATGAGGGTCGAGCCACCTCAGGGGTGGACAATAGACGGATTATCAGACCCGACCCTCCCCAGTGGTCCGGCGATAGCTTGTCGTTGACTATTCTTTTATTGTTTTCTGAACAATGATTTCTAATTGATGTATTTTTGGGGTTTTTCATATAACATTTGTGTTAGGCTACATACAAGAAGAGTTTGCCTAATATATTACAGTCTATATCATTCTAAATAAATATTAAGAATAGTGTTGGCCCCAGGATGGAACCTTGAGGAACGCCGTACCTGATATTATTCCATCCGGACAAGAACTTGTGACAAATTTTATAAATTACAATGCGTTGCTTTCTATTTGATAGGTAGTTTGAGAGAAGTTGCAATATCTGACCACCAATCCCTACATTCTTCAGTTTACAATAATAATTAGTGTGGTTATTTAAGCTTGTTGTAACTTATTACAAACATTTAAATAATTGTAAATGTCCATTGTGTAGTAAGTTTTACTAGAAAGAGCAAGATTACTTAATATGTACTAGAAAGATTTTGTGATCATTGAACATCTAGGCTATAATATAGGTTATATAGGCTAAATATGTTTACAGAATAAGGCTATATCCTGGACAATGTTTTTACCATCCATATTTATTTACTCGTAGGTACTGAAGGTGGGCAGCATGCAGGTCGAGATGGTAGATAGAGTACAGCAAGGCAGTACCATTACTGCGGTGGTGTGGTTGTATGACACAGTCGACAACGCACTCTCTGTGTCTGACTCTGATCTACTAGAGCTGCGGCCTCATCTAGATAGTCAGCTGGTGACCATCACACGTCTGACAGATGACAACACGGACGGGCTTGTCAGGTTTAACATCACCGGATTGGAATTAGGCTCGACGGTGAGTTTCTCCGCTCTATCTTAAATGTAGAAAAGCTTAGAAAAATTACAAGAGTTCTGTATCTTGTCTAAGTAAAATAAGATTCTTAATTTAGGAAAAATATCAGTGTGTTTAGTTCTGTAATCTTTCATTTGTGTATCTATTCTAAGAGTCAGGACTCCCTAATACTTTTGACTCAGATCGGGCCAACCAACCGTTGACCTGAGAGATCTGTTTAGAGTAATTTATTATTTGGTTTAATTATTGAGTTATTTGGTTATTAAGTTTAAACAGTTAGGATTATTGAGCCTTCCATCTCTTTATATATATTCATGCTTACTGTTCATTCAGAAGAATTTTGACCTTCTTTGTGGACAGCAGCATTTACATGCATACAACTTAAGGTGCAAAGACAACTTTCAATACCAAATACATAACTTAACAATCTATGAAATGGGCCCTTGTTACATGGGTAGGGTATGAAGTTCTTTAATAATCTACCAACAAACATTAAAAGCCAAATCCGTTTAAAGAGATTTAAGAATACTCTAAAAAGTTATCTTTTAAACCAAGTATTTTACTCTGTAAGTGACTTTAAAAAAAATTAAGCAGATGAACAAAATCATCCTTATTCTCTATATGTAACTGTTGTTTTAGAGTCAGACAAACCAGTTTAATAGCTTTGCTATGTACAAATGTTTTTATGTGTCAATAAAGTGAATTTGAATTTGAATTTGGAGAAATAATTGTTGAGCTAAGCTCGGTTCGGGTCATTTAAGTTAGAGGTTTGCAAGCGGCTAGAATTTTTGCAATGGCTAAAATGTCTGAACCAAAATTGAACATTTTTGGCATGATCCCAGGAGACTAATGATGTCCCAGCGATTTATAAAAAAAGTCATTAAAGCTCTGAAAATTCTAATGAAACGCTTCTGTTAATTTTTTTCAGCAGCTACCTCTCTAATAGGGGGAGCGAGCTGGCGTAGTGGTTAGAGCGCGGGACTTCAGTCCCTGAGGTCCCGGGTTCGATCCCTGCCAAGTCACCAATGGATTTTATCTAAGTGATAATGCCGCAACCCCTAGGTCTAGCCTGAAGTAATGTGAAAAACAATCCCAGGCTCGTGCCTAGCGTCCTTAGGACAAAAAAAAAAAAAAAAAAAAAAAAAAACCTCTAATAGGCTACAGACTGTCTCATTCGGTGAACATTTAAACGATGTATTGCCAGTGGAGTATGGTGTGGTCCAGCAATCGACACTTGGCCCTGTTCTATTCGTAATTTACATTAATAATATTTCTAAAATTCAATAATATATTTAGTTAAGATATTTTTATTTTTCAAAAGGTAATTTAGCCTTAAATAGGACATAAAATGCAATATTTCCTTTCTTTTACATTAGGCGGAATTAGTTTTGATAATTTACGATTTTTCTTATGTCAACAGTCAATAAGTTTCACCAGTGGCTATGGAGAGAGGGAGATACGCAGTCACCCTCAACCCCTCCAGGTGTTCCCTCCCTTGCGGCTGTTCCCTCATCAGCTCACCCTCCCCGTGGGGGCGCTGTTCCAACTGACGACTGTGGGGGGACCCAAACCCGACACTGCTATGGAGTTCACCTCATCCGACTCAACTATTGCTAAGGTAGGCCTTATCAAATCAAATCCTTCATTGTCATTGTTATTCATAGTATAAAACATATGGTAACATAGGTTTAATGCATAAAACAATAAAAATAAAAAAATTAAAAAGTTCAAAGTTATAGGCTAGGTGGAACATATCGGATAAAACAATCAAAATATCTAAACCTAATGTATTAATAAAACTTAATAAACTAGACATCTGCAAGACATAAATTTTAGGTGGAGGCGAAACTAGCAGTACAATAAGTTTATTGGCAGGCCTACTGTTTTTTATCAAAAAATTTTGATAATTGTTCTGTTAAGGTGATTTAATACAAATAAATACATGTTAAAGAATGAAAAAGTTTGCATGATGAATTTACTTGATACCTAATAGGAATAAATGTTTGGATTTTGACTACTTTCCCCAAAATTAAGGATGAGTCGATTCTCGATACAAACGATAGTTGGACATTGGGTTCAGTATTGAGAATTGGTCGTCAAAAGTCGATTCCAATAGCGATACCCAACTCATCTGCGAAGATGGCTTGATCGGAAAATTGCCGTGATCGCGCAAGATGACAAAGATGATCTCGTGACTGTGACGCCTGCCTCTAAGCAACGATGTAGAATTAGAACACCCTAAAACTTACGGGACAGAACGTGTTGTTGTCTCATACCCAAGGGATGGGATGAGTAGGGGCGGTAGGAGAAGAGCTTGTGGTCTACTAAGTTCTTTTTGTATTTAATCCTTCTTAATTGAAATATTGTTAAAAATAATCTTCATATACCTATTTATAATTTGGATGTTATAATATCTAAAAAGTTCGGCCTTAACAATGTTGTGCATGGATTGTATATTGAATATTTCCCAGGTTAATGGAGCTGGCCTCATAGAAGCACAGCGAGTGGGAGACATGACTGTGACTGGTTCTGCCATTGGTTACTACAAGTCTACTGGCAGCAAGGTGGTCTACAGCAAAGATACAGTCAATGTGCACGTCATTCCACTTGAGGGTAAGACTTTTTACATTTCCTTCCTCCACACATAGTCCTAGTGTGTCACAGCTAAAACTATTGGTGTTTGGCGGGATTTGAATCCAGAACCTAGGGATCCAAACTCCCACACTCCAGACCAGCTCACTCCCCTGGGGGTAAAATGGTAGGACTCTTTCAACCAAAAGTACATTCTTCTAAGTAGTCTGTGTACAGGGAACTGTGAACCCAAAAGTTGGTACGTCTCCTAAGCCTGACTGATGCGGAGGCCAATCCTTTATGACTGCCGCTCAACTGAGTCCACACTAAAAGAAACCAGGGAGCCCAATAGCAAAAATTATTTTTCTTCAATACTACAAATACAATTAAAAAATATTTTTACCTTAAAATTTCATGCAAATCGGTTTGCACATTTTATTTGCATACATGTTTTATCCATTATACTGTGTCAGGTGTCAAGATCCACAGTCCACTTGTGAAGCTACAGGTGGGCTGCAAGATGCCTCTGTGGGCTGCTGGGATACCTGACAAACTCACCCCACTGGTCCTGGGCTCTATACAACCACCTCTAGTGTTCAGGTGGTCTACCTCCGTGCCGGACACTGTGCAACTACAAGATGTCTTCCACGGGACAGGGCTCGAGGTAAATTGGCATTTTGACTATCTGGGTTCATAAACGTATAGGCTATGTAAAATCAGTTGTGTAAACTGTGTAAATGTTTAAGATGTGTACCTTAACACTAGAAAAAATGCTGTTATAGTCAAGTGAAATAGTTAACAGTAACAGAATGTTGTCTTTTTCATTAGCACTAGCTAAAGGATGTTTAGACCAAGAATTATGATTCACGCATACCTGCAGAATGGAGCTCTAGTTAATGCGGGTCTGCTGGCCAGGTAGTGGGGGTTCCAGTAAAAAGTGATGATCTTCAAGTCCCATTCCAAAATCGGCGATAAAAACAAAACATGCATCTACCGTGATCACAGTAAATTGTGAATGTCTCAAGCGGTTGTGATGAAATCATGAACTTATCCCGTGATGGCGGTAAAATTGTGAACGTTTCCTGTGGTCACAATGATAACGTGATCATCTCCCGTGATTGTGGTGATATTGCGAACATCTATCATGACAGTGATATCGTGAACGTCTCTGTAACCTATTTATCTGAATCGTGAACTCGTGGTATTTATCTGGATAAGACCTTTTTTTGGGGATCTCATATCAATTACATAGGTTCTAAGCTTTCAAGATTATTTTGTCAAAAATTATTTTAAAACAGCCTATTTTGCTTATTTTCAATCTTTCAGATACAATATTATCTTTTACGGCAATTGCAGTAGGATAGAGGAAATTTTTGTCTTACAAAAGAAGTTAGTTAGAAGCATTTCTCAAACCCAGCACCCTTCCAGTCCACTTTACACCCAGTATGTCAGACTTTATTGTCCTGTCTTATAACTAGGACAAGCTCCATTAATATAACTAATTTAGTATGATCTTTCCATGATAAAAGTTATTTTTTCAGATAGAATTTAAGAATCTGGTACATTGTTGTGTTTCTATTAAGCCCAAGTTACTATCCTACAAACTACACAAACCCCTATAATTTCCTATTTACTTTGATTTCTTATTACCCTGTTACAGGTGCCTGAAAAAGACAGATTGTCTATGAGAGTGCTTGGGCTCAAGCCTGGCCGAGTCACTGTACATCTCAACGTAACCATGAGGACAGCTCGGCACAACGTTGAGTTCTTTGACCAACTTGATTTAGAGATATACGAGGATCTGTCCCTCACCAAGCCTGACAACTACAAGGCGTCAACACTACTGATGGCTCCGTTCTCTCAGATGCATCTACGCACCAACAAGGACTCTGTGAGTAAAATTTGTTGTTAGAAACGTGACAAACATCTTGGTAGAGAACAATTTTGTAATACAGTAATTTATTTAAGGAATGTATTTAACTAGTGAAAGTAAAATTCTTGAGTTTTGAGCTCAAATCCTAAAACAATCTTTAAATGTTAGCGTATTAGTTTTTTGAGGTTAAAACCCCCTTAAACATGGTTCTGTGGGTATCTCATTTATTAAATTAATTTATTTCAGATTGTCCATTCAACCACGAAACCATAAATCGTACAAGATTTTAATTACCCAAAAAAGTCTGAGGATTGTTATGGAATTTTGTATAGAACCTGATCATCAATGGCCAATGGCCGGATATCCATTCATGATTGGTTTTACATTGGTTTTCTCTAATTGTCATTGTTTGTGGTTAGAAATTCACACTTAATTGTGGATGATAGTTACAGATGTTGCTGTGATTGGGGGAGATGATTGATGTTTCCATGATTGCTTACTTAGGCTGGGCGCACACCAGATGTGCGCATGCGCGAGGATCGGCACCACATGTGGCACAGTGACAGCATTTGTCGAAAGCAGTGGGAACTTCTCTGTTGTGTATGTCTTGCTGTTGCTGTGCTGTATGCAGCTCTCCTCTATCGGGCACCTCGCCGTGCAATGGTATTAGGTGTGCGGCCGACCTTACGTTCCATGGCAAGCTAGACACTATGTACTTGCAATTTTTCATTCACTCCCTACCTAGTTCAGTTTATTTTTTGAAACTTGCAGGTGAGTGACATAACCTACAGTGTCGTCGGGTTGTCTGAGGACAGTCGTAGCACACAGAATACAGCTCTCACACAGTCAGCTCCTGTGGTGTTGGTAAGCAAGTCAGGCACTGTGGCTGCGTTTGGTGTCCTCGGATCCGCCTCGGTGCTCATTCACTCGATCGAGGACAACGGACTCAAACAGAATCTGCCGGTCAACATTGAGGTAAGGCTGCTACTGGGATATGTTGATAAAGGAATCGTATGGATGTGGTGTCAAAAGTATTGTCCTTGGTGCGTTTCTAGTGTAGTTGTTCGCGTTATTCAAGGGAAAGGATTGTTATAGACAAAATATAGACTGTTTTTATGATGTTTTGGATCTGGAATCTGATTCTGTCTATAGGTGAAAAAGTATCCACAACATCCCAAGATTAGCACACAAATCACTGGAAAACCACAAAAGAAAACATCACAGAGAACTGTATTGCAGTCAAAAAAGAAATTGAAAAAACAAAGTAACGGATGCTGTCGCAAGTTTTTCAGACTTTGGTAGCAGAGGGGCTCGTTTAATCCCTGGCATTCACAGAAATTTTAGAGGCATGGACCACTTTCCCAAGCGTTGCCAAAATGCCACTGAATCATCTACTCATAAGAAATTAAATTATGGTCGAAGTTTCAGGGGTTGTTTTTATGTGTAATATTTTGTGTATACAGTTTATTTGTTTAGTGTTCATAAAATAAAAACAAGTTGATTTCATTAAAAACCAACTGACCTAGCTTGAAGCGAGGTAGCTGGGTGTTTATTGTACTTCCTTGTTAACTAGACAAGCTTGTATAACTAAACTACTTACCCCCAGTTTGTTCACAATGTGTTTAACAGGTGAAGCCGGTCCACTATGTGATGCTGAATGTAGAGACCAAGTTGTCTGTTGGTTCGGGCAAGGTAATCACAGCCCTACCACGAGGACTAGACCTGCAGTTTGTATTGAGCTATCATGACACTGCAGGGCAAGTGTTTGCTGCCACACGCACGGACATTCGCACCCAGCAGAACAGATTTGACTGTGTAAGTAACACAGAAATATAATAGGCTAATGTTCCTGGAAAAAACCTTATCTGTCAACAGAATTTTATTTCAAGGATTTTGTGGTAGTATGGATGAACAGCAGGATTTCCTTACTGACGGATAGAGTTGAAGTAACATTTAACACAAGTTAACACATGAAACATCGAATTTTCAAAACTACATGCACCTTTTTCTAGTTGGTTAGTTGTTTCTTGTTTTAAGCTGTCCTCTGATTAGCTATGTGTTTATATGGACTCAACTCTTAATCAGTAAGGCAAGCCTGCTGTTCATCCTATCCACTACAAAATCCTTAAAACCTGGCCTAAAGAGCCGTCTGTATCATTTAATGTCAATATTTGATTTCATATAGGCCTTTTTTTCTTTTAAATATTTACTATTTAGATTGACAATAACTCACAAAACTTTCTTGATGTTATTAGATTGAATTTAGTTATTTAGGAAACAAATTTAACTGTTTGGCTTACAAGAAATTATATTTTTCGTTCATATTTCAGCGAGTTAGATCTGAGTTGTTATTTCAACATAGGTACATTTTTTATGTGAAATTTGATGGTGAGTTTGTTACTTGTAGGTTAAGGTAGTGCGGGGAGAAGTGAACGGAACTGTGGTAGCCAGTCTGGTAGACTATTGCTCATCAGTGCTAAAAGTTTGGGATGCTGGCACCATCAAGGTAGCGCAAGACTATGTCAAACTGAGAGTTGACCATCTGATCAGTCCATCCAAGGTAATCAAATATACCTACTTTGTAATATGTATGTATTCTATGAGTGATGGGTGATGAGGTTCTCAAAGACAAGTTGTTTACATACTTATGCTCCTTTATCTCTGTGAAATGCAGCTGAGTTAAGGTGTTACTTTGAATAGGATTTTAGGTTTTGCTCTTACACTCGGTAACACTGATGTGATAATGTATCTTCCATCACCGAATCCTATTGATTTAGAGTCAATACGAGGGATGTTCGTAAATTATACTCCTGTAAACGAGCTAGTTTGAATCTGACACCAGCTCTGTGTTCTCCCACTACTATTACAGCTGCTCCCTCCTATGTGGTTGTTAGTTAATCTCGTCAAAGTTGCCAATAATGATTTGGGAAAAATCAACGAGACTAATCATCGCATAGGAGTGTGGGAACCGGTTAGAATTGTAGTAAGGAACACTTCGCTGGTGTGCTTTTTAAACTAGTTTGCTTGGTCATAACTGAAGCTTGTTGCAAACATAAATTTTTAGACAAATCACCTAGATTCTAAATCAAAACAAAGATTTAAATGATTAGTTAGCAAAAGTTTAACTACTGGAATTAACTTTGCTTATTAAAAATTACATTTTTTCAACAGAGTGAGATGACTGTTGGAGACGTGGCGTGTTTCTCCATGCCGCTACTAGACAGGTCGGGTGAGGCGGGTGAGTGGACCTCGGGTGCACCCGAGGTGCTGACTATGGAGGCACCCACGGGTGTGGCTCGGGCTGTGAGGCCTGGTCAGGCACTCGTCAGGTACAAGTTGAAGAACTCCATAACTACATCCACTCTGATACGTGTGCACCCGATACAGGCGGTGAGTATAAACAATACAGCTTTGAATGAATTTCCGTGGAATAAGAAAGTAAGGTTTACGGTAAAGACTTATTTCATGTTTAATGTCATAACTGAAACTAGGCTGTGAATGTTGTGATGAATTGAAACTGAGTTGCTTGTCAATTTCAATACTTGTAAAAAGTATGTAAAGTTTTGAGGAATTTTGTCAATCAGAATAGCAGGCTTACTAGATTTAAAAATAGTCTACTGTGGTACAAGAAACACAAAGATTAGAAAACTGTACTGTAACTGACGGAATATAGAAACCAAGAAAATGCATACTTCATGGATTCCATTAGACCTAAAGAAGAGAGATTCTGAAATGTCGAAACACAACCAATAGGTTGGGGGGGTTGGAGCCCGTCTACGGAGACCCAAACTTTTCCCCTTCCCCTCAGATGAGCCGACGCAGTCGCAGATAGTCGGCTGATCAATTTAGTCCCGTAAATAGTACAATAGTAAGCCTTAGAGGGAATAACAAATTTGAAATGATAATTGCAGATAGTGTTTTTGTCGCTGAACAACCGTAACTTGACCAACTGGGGATCATTCTCAGTGCCGCTGCTACTGCTCAGTGACCATGATTCTGTGGAGAAGTCATCTAATTTGGTGAGCCCCGCTTGCCCCGCCTTAGCCTCTACCAAGCCCCAACAGCTGCCCTTTAGCTGCGAGATACGGTTCAACAGCCCCATGACCCCCGTAGACATACACCATGTGTTCAACGTACAACCCAGCTTTGACACCCACACTGGTAAGTTAAATTTGCCACGGTACACATATAAAAGCCAAAGAACATTAATTGTATTCCTATTGATACTTTATTAAAACATTTACACTTTCCTGTTGTTGAAGTTGATTTTAAAATGGACATACAGTAGACTCCCTCTTATCCGGACTCCTCGGGACCGAAACCAGTCCGGATGACGGTTTTTCCGGTTAAACCGACGTCGCCAAAAACTCGTTAAAACGGACCGTTTAAATGAATACTGTATACAGTATTTGACTTAAATTTAGGAGAGCATTGTATTTAGACACGTGATCACTGGTCTCAAATCTTTCTCACGAGAACAGTCGTTTTAGTACCGCCCACTTCCTGCCGAACTAGTCCGGTTAAACCAATGTGCTGATAAAACTTGTCTGGTTAAAGAGATGTCTTTTCGCCGATTGTAGTCCGGTTAAACCGATGTCAGGTTAAAAGGTGTCCGGATAAGAGGGAGTCTTATGTACAAACATTTCTAGTCCTCTCTTTGTTTTTTTTTTTTAGATTTAGCCTATTTAACTTGCTGCTACGCGATATGTGGTAGAAATAGCTTGCTTCCTTGTTGAAGTTGATTGAAAGTGATATTTACGTTTTTGTGTTCACTTATAAACCGTTTTATTTTATGCAAGTTTTTTTGTACGCTGTCAAATAATATCTTTATTGATATTTTTTGGTATCAAAATAACATGTTGTAGCTTAAAATGGAATCCATGCGAAGTCAACAAATATCTAAAAGCTGTGGTGTGAATTGTGTATTGCAGGACTGTACTCGTGCTACTTTGAAGCTCTAGGAGCTGTCTCTGCCAACACCAGTGTACTGTCTTCAAACGTGACTTTGCGAGCCATCAGTGACTCCTTGGTGTCTGAACCTCTAGTGATACCGTTCCTACCCTCAGTATACCTCCCTACGCAGGAGTTGCTACTGACAGATCATCAGAGCTGGGTGTTGTTGTCTGTCATAGGAGTACCTCAGGTGCTGGCTCATGTACAGGTATGTCTACATCAGTGTCTGAACCTCTAGTGATACCGTTCCTACCCTCAGTATACCTCCCTACGCAGGAGTTGTTACTGACAGATCATCAGAGCTGGGTGTTGTTGTCTGTCATAGGAGTACCTCAGGTGCTGGCTCATGTACAGGTATGTCTACATCAGTGTCTGAACCTCTAGTGATACCGTTCCTACCCTCGGTATACCTCCCTACGCAGGAGTTGTTACTGACAGATCATCAGAGCTGGGTGTTGTTGTCTGTCATAGGAGTACCTCAGGTGCTGGCTCATGTACAGGTATGTCTACATCAGTGTCTGAACCTCTAGTGATACCGTTCCTACCCTCAGTATACCTCCCTACGCAGGAGTTATTACTGACGGATCATCAGAGCTGGGTGTTGTTGTCTGTCATAGGAGTACCTCAGGTGCTGGCTCATGTACAGGTATGTCTACATCAGTGTCTGAACTTGAGAATGTTTGTGCATATTATTCATTTTTATCTAAAGGCTTAGCTTTGATCTCAATCAAATCATTGTGTATGTACAGGTGTTTTCTTCCTCCGATGGATCTTACCTGTCCGTGGTCGAGGCAAAGCGTCCAGACGCCAATACTGTGGTTTTCCAAGTAACTGTCAACGCTCTTAGCCCTGAGAGGCAACTGTATCTGTACGTGTTCTCTCCGCTCACTGGCCAAAACATTACTGTAAGTTGTAGGCAAAATTATTATAGTTCCTAAGTAGTTGCTTGATATGATTGTTACAGTAAGGTGTAAACACTGTTCTAGCAATGAGGGTTAAGTTTGTATTCTTGATTGTGACGTTTTATACTATCCAATGACTGCAAACATCTTCAATGGTAATAATTTTGCAATATTTTTGTCCAAAAAAGTTCTGAAGCTATTTAGTTATTTTATCATACCTCCCGAAAAACTGTATTAAAAACCTCTTGATGAATTCAAACATTTAGGACGAGATTAGGGGTGTGCGATGCATCGAAAATGCATCGAAATTTCGATTCGATTCGATTCGATGCATCGAATCGCGATTCGATTCAGTGGTGGTCAAAAAACGATTCGATTCACGAGGGAGTCAGTATCCATATACGAAAAACGCCTGCAGAAAGTCAATGCAATACCCGCAATACAGGAGCGCGTTGCTGTTGCGTTTCCTTTACGAAGGCGTTCTTATTTAATACATTCTTTGCATTAAATATAGCTTTAATTGTTTTATATTTTTTTGTTTTGACATTGCAAATGATTAGAGGTTTGTTTTTTGTCTTGATGAAAGCAGTGTGTGAAATATTTTACTACTGTGAACCTAGCCAAAACAAGGTAGGTTACTCCAAAATCATTTTAAAAATAAGTCTGAAAAATGGTTACTTAATACTTAACTAGTAAGATTAATGTTATAGACTGATTCATTTGGTTAGAAAAAGGTCGTCTGCAGTTTCAAAACAATATGGTTGTGATTCTTTATGAGCCATTATATTTGAGTTTTTACAGTGTATTTTAAAAGTGTGTGACTAAACTACAGTTTTAAATTATAGGTAAAGTATCTTTATCCAAGTGAAGTTATAAAATTTCAAAAAGCTTTTAAAATTGTACAGCTAAAAGGACTTACAAAAATACTCACATTTCTCCTAGCCAATAGCACATGTTTTAAACACCAACCAAATATATTGTTGAAAAGGACACTGGGAGCACAATCTTGTAACTTTCATTATTATTTACCAGTTATCAATAATTTTACAACTTGACCACTGTTTTAAAATGAATAAAAATGACCATTACAAAGTAAAGAACTTAATCACACCAAGATAAACAGGAAACAACTTACAGACTACTTGACACAAACAGTATTTTCCTGTTTGGATCCCCACCCCACCCCCTGCCCACCTGATACATCTGACCCAAGGCGTTTTTGCAGCCGACCAGCTTATCACCAAGACCTGACCTTTGGAGCAATAACAATATTGGAGCAACAAACCCAGATATTACACCTGTTGAGATCATATTTGTGAAGAATATAATATTTTATCTGTTTACACATTGAAGAGATTCATTATCATTATCATAATAATTCATTCATTATTATCTTTGTTATATATTTTCATACCTGTCATACTTTTATTTTAACCAATGCATGTTTTGTTTACGACTTATATTTTTGTTGTATAGAAAAACATTGTCTTGACTACAAAGATGGAGTTTAAAATTGAGGAAACAAAAAGTGGAAAGGATAATCTTATTTTTAACAATTATAAATATAGACAAAATTATGTGGCGAAAAATGGTGATTTGACATGGCGTTGCCTTGGAAGAAACTGTAATGCAGTAATAAAAACTGACTCAGCTAAGTCAGCAATTATTGCATCTAACATTAAACACTCTGGGCCTCATCCTGTCACTATGAGATCACTGTTATCTCCAAAAACCTCTTCTACCCAGGAGTCCCCTGCCCGTATAGTATCTAATGAAAAGAATTTCTTCGAGACATCCACTCCTCAGTTATTCATTACACCATCTGAGTCCCCCCTGGATATTACTGATAAATCACAAGAATTAGCATCCCCTACTGTTTTGGAATTACAAGGAAAAAACATGCATTTAGTTAAACAAAATGAAACTTTAAAAGAGCAATTAAAATGTGTGCTTGATCACTCCATTGAGTCGGATACTCGTCTGATGAAATACACAAATGAGATTTTTCCTGTCCCAGACTATCTACCGAAAAAAATAGTACCAGATATGACAGATTTTTCTGTACAGTGTGTACCTGATACGTCTGAATATGCAACTTCAACCGATGATCTTGTTTCACATGTGCAAGAGAGTATAAAAATTAGCGAATCGAAGGGAGCCCAAACTGACAGTCTGTTGCTAAACAAAACAATGATTATGACAGAGTTATTAGGCACCAACTGGCTCTCAGATCTGTCTCTCCAACCATACTTCGATATGCTAAGTAATAAATTCCTAATTCCAAACTCATGTATTATAATAAACCCGTTGATAGTGCATGCGGTAAAGAATAGCCAAGACTTTCATACTTTTTTAGATCCTCTAAAAGTTACAGAAAGAAAGATAACTATCATGCCAATAAATGACTCGGAGGAAGTAAGTAGAGAAGGCAGTGGATCACACTGGAGTGTTTTGATCTTCGACAGAGATGAAAATAAATTTTACCATGCAGACTCTCTTGGTAACTACAATCTTCATTCAGCAAAAAAAGTTGCTCAGAGACTGTCAGAGTATGTGGGTGGTAAAGCACCAACAGCTAGCTTTCTGTCATTAAAAAGCCCACAACAGCCTAATAGTTATGATTGTGGTATCTACTGTTGTTGGGTTGTTGAGTCAATAGTAAATGACGTAGTTACTACTGGATTCTTGAACATTAATTCCATTCAGAATAAGAAGCTGACAGAACAGGAAGTTATTCAAAAGCGTGCACAATTAGCATATATTCTTCTTAGCCCCTCAACAGTTAGTGACAAATTACTTTTTTCTCTAATGATTCAGAAGGATACAAAATTAAATACCTTGGTCATTGAAAAAAGCAACACAGAAATCAAAAATGCTTTGTCGCAAAATAGCTGGACTCAAGTACAAACTAAATCAAAACATCTCAGTTTCGAAACAAACCATAATCCTACTTTACCTATAAAAAACAGATATGATATCCTCCATACACTTGAACAAGAAAATAAAACTCCAATGAACTGTACACAGAAGCCCACTGTCCCTCCTGCTAACATGAAGAGGAGAAGAAGAAATCATGAGAGTACACTAGGAAAGCAAAATACCCTACAATATGTAAATAAAGCACACAACACAAAAACCACGATATCTGAAACTGATATTTGCCCAAATGTCAAGACAACACTTTGTGCAGACAGCCAGGGTAAACATATAGCCTGGAAAATTCAAAAATTCAGTTCTGAAAAAATAAATACTTTTGGCTATGTCAGAGCTAACACCACTCTTCTACAAGTACTCGAGTCAACTACTATTGATAAAGACAACCCTCTGATTATATTAGGGGGCACCAATGATAGTCTGAACGGCACCTTACCAACTTTGTATAAAGAACTAGAAGAAAAATTACAATCAGTCTGCAAACATAGGCCAGTTTTCCTTTGTACAATCCCTATTAGATATGACAAAGCACAAAATGATCCGGACAACTTAGATATACTGCTAATGAATAAATATTTTAGAGAGTTGAGTTACAAAATGGACAATCTCTCTGTAATAGATCTGGATGATTTTCGGCGCTTCCATTTTACAACGCACGGACTGCACCTTAATGGCCGTGGCAAGTCAAAAATTGCGTTCCTCATAATAAATGCCCTAAAAAATTGGTATCACGGAGATAAAAAACTACCAAAAGTTCCTGGAGATCCCACAGCAGAACCACAGCAACCACAGCAGAATGCAACTTCATATTCAGCACCACCTTGTCTACCAAATCCTGACAATGCAGTTTCAATCACCAGTGATCCTACAATTAAACTACTAGAAGCAGACATGACAAATGTTATTAAAGATCATATAAATAATAAGGACATAGTTTTCGCCCATTGCATATCAGCTGATCTTGATCACGACAAAAATATGAGTGCTGGAGTGGCGGTTCCGTTCAAGGAGCTTTTTGGGAAGCCAACAACTGCTGACTACTGCAACTCAAACTTAACGCTACAAAAACATAAAAGTGGAGCTAGTGTATTTGGTTTGGTTACAAAGTCAAAATTCTACGGAAAACCCAGCGACACCAATTATGAGCTATATAATAAAGCATTTCAGCAGTTGATACAAGAATTTAAAAAACAAAAATTCAAGACCCTCATCTGTTCTCCATTGGGATGCTCAAGGGACCGTGTCTTACCACAACACTTTGCAAAATATATAGTTGAATTCCAAAGCTCCACTGCTGCATCAGTTATTATTGTCATCTCAAAGAAGTACATTTCAAGTAAACAGAAGAACACAAAGCCATATTCTGAGTTTGTAAGGAACCTCACACAGGCCATTGCAACGGAATCATCTCACCATAAAACCAACAAATCATCCGAGACTCAGTCTGTGAACAAAACATCCTCTGCATCTTTCCCTCTGGACCCGAAGCAGGCACAACCTCAACCACGGACTGTTACAGAAGGAAGAATATCGACGCAGGACAACCAGCAACAAGACAAGGGTGATCTACTCAACACTACAGCAGACCAGGTGACTCAACTTACTTCCTTGACCTCTGACTCCGCAACACAGTGTAGTGAAAATGCAAATAAGGCCTCTAGTGGTGATGAAAAAAGTGAAGATTTTGTAAATAGTATACTAAGTGGTAGAATAGCTGGTCACAACAACAATTTTTTACAGAATATAAAGCCTCAACTGATAGCTCGATAAACAAAATTCTTAATAACCATCCTAAAATAAATGACATCCCAAGTTGTGATAGAAATGATCTCATGTTGTTACACATTAATATAAGATCAATTCAAAACAAATTAAATGAGCTGCAATATTGTTTAGATATTTTAAACTGCTCCATATTATGTGTTAATGAGCACTGGTTGAAAGATTTTAATGTTGACTTGTCTGTTCCCTTTAATTTTAGGTTAGCAGTTGCTTACTGTAGAGTTAACACAATTAGAGGAGGCACTGCCATATATTTAAAAAAAAGCTTAGATTTGGAATATGAAACAATTGATTTAAGTAAAATTTGTATTGAAACAGTTTTTGAAGCATGTGGAATAATCTTAAAACAGTATAGAACTATAATTATTTCTGTATATAGGATTCCAGCTACTAGTGAAGAAATGTTTATTGATAAGTTTGAATGCATGTTATTGGAACTATCAAAATACAAACACTGTAAAATAATTATCACAGGAGACATAAATTTTGACATTAGAGAAAAGAAAAAAAATGTAAATGAGTTTTTAAATATGTTAAAGTCATTTAATTGTTGTTGTCACAACTCAAAACCGACCAGATATGAAGCATGTCTAGACAATATAATTAGTAACTTAACAAACACAGACTTTACTTTTGATTGTATTAACTTAGGTCTATCTGATCATGATGGATTGTGGTTAAAGATGAGTAGTTTTTTCAATAAGAGCAGGAAAGAGGTTAAATTTCGTATATTAAGTGACAAAGCTATTAATTCATTTCAAAATGATTTAAATATGGTTGACTGGTCATATGAATTGTATCCCTTTAATAATAATATAAATGCATGTTTTGATTATTTTATTGACAATTTAAAATTAATTTTTGATTCAAACTGTCCCATTGTTACTAAATTAAACAATAAAGACAATATCAAGCAAGCATCTCAACATAGCTCTAAGTGGTACACTGATCGCCTCCAAGGGATAAGAATAATGCTTCTCATATATAAGGACAAGTCTCACTTGAGTGAACAAAATAGATTAAATTATTTAAGACTGAGAAAAATTTATAGACATGAAATACAATTGTCTAAGCGCAAGGTTAATGATGAGTACATTGCAAATTCAAAAAATAAAGTTAGGGCTGCTTGGAATGTAATAAAGAATGAAATCAATGATTCTAAGATGGAAAATTCTGTTCCAGTTGATATAAATGTTTTAAATTATAGTTTTGTAAATTCTGCTTTTTTACCACTGAATAATAACAGTTCACTTAACAGACAAAGTGCAAGGGATCCTATTGCTCTACTCTCAACTTCAAGAAAGGTTGATACTAAATTCCAATGGTCTCCAATCTCCCAATTAAATATTATAGAGTCCATTAATAGACTAAGTAGTTCTAAGGCTGAAGACTATTATGGCTTCTCCAATTATGTAATCAAAAAGATAGGCCCTCTTTTGATATATCCACTTACCATTCTATATAATATGATGATTGAACAAGAAATTTTTCCAGAATGTCTTAAAATATCAGTTACAATACCAATCTTCAAAAAAGGGGAAAAAACTGATCCAAATAATTACAGACCGATATCTCTAATCCCAATTCTTTCTAAAATATTAGAACACTGTCTACACCAACAAATTTATTCATATTTTGAAAAAAATAACTTGTTCTGTGATAGTCAGTTTGGTTTTAGATCAAATTTGTCCACAATCAAGGCCTTGGAAAATATAATCACAGATATTTTTAATGGTTGTGATGGTAAAATTAATATGTCTGCAACATTAATTGATTTGGCTAAAGCTTTTGACTCAGTCTCTCATGAAATTCTTATTAAAAAATTGGCTTTTTACGGAGTAGTTGAAAAATCATTAAATCTGTTAAGCTCATATTTAGTGAACCGTTTCCAGCTGGTGCAGGTAAATAATTCAAGATCTAATATGTTAAAAATCAAAATTGGCATACCTCAAGGATCAGTCCTTGGGCCTCTACTTTTTATTGTATTTATTAATGATTTGCCTTGTTTTGTTCCCTGTAAAACCACTCTTTATGCTGATGATACTACATTCCTCACAAGTGGTCAAAATCTGAACAAAGCACTTGAAGAACGGGATGGGGTGTTAAAGTTGGCTGAAGAGTGGTTTCGGGGAAATGAATTAAGGATTAATAACTCAAAAACAGAAGAAATTCATTTTAACCTTAGAATAAATTCTAATGAGAATAAATCAGTAAAATTGCTAGGAATCCATATTGATCAGAAGCTGAACTGGATTGAGCATACAAACTTTTTATGTAGTAAATTGGCTAGAACTGTATTTTTATTTAACAAATTAAAGAACAATGTAAGTGAACAAATTATTCTAAATTGTTACTACGCATTTTTCCATTCTCACCTACAATATGGTGTTCTCTTATGGGGTAACTCTGTAGGAGCCAAAACCGTTTTCAAATGGCAAAGGAAAGCAGTCAGGTGCATTAGAGGAACAATGCCCAGGGAAGATTGCAAAGCAGATTTTAAGGCCCTAAATATCCTAACCCTTCCATCTTTATACATTTTAAATTGCTTATTATACGTAAAAGAGAATATAGACCAGTATAGCATCCGATCTGACATACATAAACATTACACAAGAAATAGCCATCATCTCAACTTACCACTTACAAGACTTACACTTACACACAATAGCTACAAATATCTTAGTATACAATTTTTTAATAAATTGCCCCCTTCTGCAGTAACGGTTCCAATAAAAAAATTCAAAACAGTCCTTGATTCATGGTTAAAATTAAAATGTTTTTACTCTGTAGATAAGTTCTTGTCCTTGGAGGTTTTAGATATAAGTTTTTAAATAGTTTATTTAAGATCAAGCTTCCTGTTATTTATTATGACTATGTTTAATGCTTTAATGATAAGATGCCATTTGACAATGTCAATTGCTTTTGTAGAGCTGAAAGACAATAAAAAGATTTGATTTGATTTGATTTGATTTGGTATTTTTGTTAGGTGTCTGCCGGTCCCCGTCCCCGAATTTTTGTTGGGGCAAAAGAAAAAAAAAGAATAATTTATTTCCAAAGAAACACTCTTATATTATTATATCTATTATTACAGAGGAATTAAAATGTTCAAATGAGAATTAAAAATTAAGTTGGCTCACGACCTTTAAGAATAAAGACACAACAGAGCAATTGCCGCACTGCCACTAGCCAGAGCCAGGTCTAGTCGTCTACTGATAAGAGTAACAAGACAAAAGCCGTGACGCAACACTAACAGTGCAAAGAAAACAAAGTCAAAAGAATAGAAAGACTATTTATCCAGACATACTAGTATAATCATTTATTGTTTATTCAATACCTAATTAAAAATATATTTTATTATTTTACATAATAAATTATAAACAAAAGAAATATCTGATATAGTGAACAGATCTGTATCTTGGTTAGATGGGGTTAAAAAAATATATTTCTAAGATCCAATACAATATTTACAACTCACAAATTACATTGAATTAATTTCTTTGAAAATAATCTCTAACAGTTTTGTGTTTTTGAATAAAGAAATATATTTCTTTGTCTCTACTCCCTTGTTTCATCACTTGCATTTTGTCAGCAATTGAAGCAACTGGGTAGCAACCGGGTGGTGTAAGAGGGGAGGGGGAGGGTCTATGACCTTGAATTCACACATCGTTGCCCGGGCCTGGCTGGTGAGACTGATTCATTGTTTTTGTTGACATACTACTACCCTTCCTTAAGAGAAAAAGGCCCTGCTGTTCCAAAAACATTGAGGGTAGTTAAAAAAAACATTGACCTGTGTTGCCAAGGGCACTAGGCTAGAAGATAGCATTTAACTTTCTTGTCTCTTGATTTAATATTATTTTAAACTTCTATATATTATTTAAGAGTTACTTTTCGGGTACCTAATTAGTTGTGATATTGTTTGGCTTTATTTTATGGATTTTTAATTCTTTTCATTCATTAGCTATCAAAATCAGTTGTTTTAGGATTTTAATCTCTTGCAGTAGGTCTATACTACTGTATGACATGATATGCATTTTTTTAGTCCTTATTAATTATACCATAAACAATGTTTGTATGTTATTTACTGTTTTTGAGTTTTATAGGAAATTAGTTTACACAATATCTTTTCTTCAATGAGTTCTCCACTTGACATGTTGCTTCTAGCCTATTACTATTTTAGGCCCTATAAAAATAATGCCTAGGTAAAGCTGTAGGCCTACTGATGCCAATAATAATTCTTTATTTATGATGATGTAACAAATAATGTAAATGTGAGGTTATTATACTAAGGAGGTTAGGAGGCAGGGAATGAATGATACATATTGCATGGTGGAAACATATTATTTTTATTTTCTTCTTGCTTGCAGTCCTGAAGCCGGTCCACAGGCCCTAAACTTGTGATATGTAAATTTATTTCTTAATGGTCTTTTTATATTAAGTTCCATTCAAATTTGTTGTAATTTAGCTACCGGCACCTATTTAGTTATTTAAACAGTTATTAAAATGAGAATGAATGTCTTGATAAAAAAAATATTTTCTTCTTTCTTGCAGTTGAGCCAATTCAAGTAAAAATTATGAAATAGGCAAGTAAAGCAGCTCACTGGTATTTCCAGCAGTTATTCTAATACATATGATTGAAAATAAATATTTTTTCACCTAAAATTCATATGTTAAGTATGAAATAGGCCTAATACCACATCAACAAAAATTTGTATTACACAAATGTGATACATTTTAATTATTGTTAATCCACTCAATTGACAATTATGAATAGAAAAATACCGTATTGCTTCGAATCGAGTTGCATCGAATCGAATCGAAAATCTTTTGAATCGAATCGTTGCTTCGAATCGAAAATTTTTTGCTGCTTCGCACACCCCTAGACGAGATTAAGAATATTTTCATCTGGTTCAACAGGTGCCTGTACACATGAATGTGAGGGGAGGTTTAGCTTCACCTTGCTTGGCAAGACCAGCCTCCAAGTGGGTGTTGGAGCTAGAGAAACTGTGGGGAACAACTTCCACCATCATCTCTCTTATTGTCATCTTTCTGGTCATCTGGTACTGTGAGTATCAATTGCTATATTCTTTTCACCTAAGTTCGGACATAGACTAACCAACACAAGTAGACTTCTCATCCCATTGTAAATTTTGAAGCTCATTTTTTGAGTCTAGTTCATGTATGGTGACACTGGGCGCTAGTGTTGACAAAATTTTGTTTCTATTATTTTAGGGTTAATTTAATGAGTAGTGCTTTACTGTTTGCTTATATAACTAGGGTAGGAGTTATTGTTTGTGTGATTAGATTGTATTATTTGGTTTATCAAGGTTTTTGCTTGGATTCAAGCAATGGAAACAAAAAATTTTTATTGTTTTTAAGATTTAGTAGATTTAAGATTAAGGTTTGACATCTGACTAATTAAAACTTTACTGTCTACAAAATGCTGTTGCAAAATGTTGTTTTGGAACAAACAATGACTCTCATGTTTTGGGTTTTTTCAGCAAGTGTATTCAGCTGGGTACGAGTACTAGCACCACCTCCTGCTGTCTATGGTAAGTGCATTTTTCCTCAGTATAACCAGCAATAACGTGTACATTGAATAGTATCTGTTGATGTTAATTTTGATTGGAATATGGCCAAACCACTCTTTTATATCCCCACAATATTGTGTTTTCCAGAGTTTTCCCTTATACTTATACCATTTAAGCTGAAAAGGATGTTTTCTAATGACTAGATGCCCAATTTAAACTGTAAATTAAATTAATATTTTTAACTGCCAGTTCTTGACCTTTACAATTGACATTTTGTTTAAACATTATCCCTGAAATTGAAACTTAGTTTTTATAATTTAAACTGTAAAACTGGGTTTCTCTGAAAGAAAGTTAAAATGATTTAATTGCAATAAACAAACCAATAAAAACAGCACTAATACATTTTTATTTTACCATCTTTGTTTATCGGCTGCAAGAAAGTTCTCCGTAATTAAGGGATACAGATCATTTATTGACACAAAAATGTTACATCAACTGCTTACAGCAGGAGCGGGTGTCTTGGCAATTTATAATGTCTTGAATCTAAACCCATGCATACAACAAATACTTAAACTAATGACATAGGCCTAGCTACAAAAACATTTGAAAACATCAAATATACAAACAAGTTTCCGCTTAAAGTCTTCTGCAATAATAATCCAATATTGATCCAGTTCTGACATTTAAGACACTCGCTCCCAATTGTTTAAATTTATCTGGCAATAAATGGTTGTAATGCAGGTTGTTACATCCTAAATGTCTATCTTTACTTATTGATTATTTATTTTATAACTATCACCAGCTGGTTATAATGTTTACTTCTTCACTTTGTTTTTAATTTGTGTTGAATAAAGTTGGTTAAAATTGTACTTTTACAAATACATTTATTATTAGTTCTAATTACATACAGAACAATTTGGCGACGATGGAGGTGAGTACAAGTAATTCAAATACATCTCAAAACATTCAAATGATTAACTCAGCATTGATTGGACCCTTTAATGAAAGATATGAAACATGGGAAATGTATATGGAAAGACTAGAGATATCATTCATTTATAACAACATTTCGGAAGACAAAAAGAAAATTACGTTACTTCACTGTATTGGATCAGACACTTACAGTAAACTTAGGGATATATTGCATCCTGTATCACCTATAACTAAATCCTATGCTGAATTAGTTCAAACTCTTAATTCACATTTTACACCAAAACCAAATGAAGTATCAGAGACATTCAAATTTCATTGTAGACACCAATATGAAGGAGAAAACGTTTCTGAATTTTCATTGGATCTTAGAAAGTTGTCTAGATATTGTAATTTTGGCACATTTCTGTCAAAAGCCCTGAGAAACCAATTCATACTCGGGCTAAGGGATGAAAAAATACAGGCAAGGTTAATTACTCTAAGTGACAGTGATTTGAGTTTTGAAAAAGCTGTAGACATGGCTCAAGTAATTGAAAAGGCTCAAAACGATTCAATAACAATCCAATCAAAATTCAATCATGAAAACAATGAATTGCCGGTTAACTTAAATGTTGTACAACAGAAAAGTTTTCAAAAACCTAAAAACAGTACCAATCTTAAACAATGTTACCGTTGTGGAGAGTTACATGAATACATATCTGAATGCAAACACAAAAATACAACATGTAACTTCTGTAAAAAAATAGGGCATCTAGCAAAGATTTGTTTTAGGAATCCTAATGCACCTATCAAATTGCAAAGACAAAATAAGACTACATTTAACACTACTTCAAGAAATGTAAAACAAATAACAGACTCGTTTGAAGATCAAAGTGAAATATTTCTACAACAAAATATGAACAATTCTGTTAGATCCCTCTATAAGGAAACTAATGTTATTGACATTTGTTCTATGAATACATCAGAAGATAAATTTAGGAAAATAATGTTAAACATAAAAATAAATTGGAAAACTATTCCGTTTGAACTAGATACAGGAGCAGGGGTATCTTTGATGTCAAAAAGTAACTTTTCCAAGTTTTTTCCAAAACACAGACCTTTAATGAATCCAGACATAATATTAAGAGATTTCAACAAAAATGAATTTGTTCCATTGGGTAAAACCATTGTTCAGGTTGGTTACGGTAACCAAACCAAATATCTTCCATTGTATATAGTCGATGGTAATAGAGATACGATATTTGGTAGGGAATGGCTGAGATCGATTAAAATAAATTGGTCAGACATAAATAACGTTCACGGAGCTGACTTGAATAGAGTTAAACACTCAAATCCCAAAGTACACGATATTTTAATGGAATTTAAATCCATATTTGAACCAAGAGTTGGAAGTTTCAAAGGGGGAGAAGCACTTCTTAACTTAAAGCCTGACACTACACCAGTTTTTAAAAAAGCTAGACCACTACCTTATGCTTTGTTACCAAAAGTTAGTGCAGAAATCGACAGACTAGAAAAAGAAGGTATAATTACAAAGGTGAATCAGAGTTCTTGGGCTACTCCAGTTATACCGATTATGAAGGCAAATGGGAATATCAGACTGTGTGGAGACTACAAAGTAACCCTCAATCCCCATTTGGTAATACCAGAACACAACATGCCCCGCATTGATGATATTTTGGCCAGAATGGGTAATTCGACTAAATTTACAAAGATTGATATATCCGAAGCTTACCTACACATGCCAGTGAAAGAAGAATACAGAGAATTGCTCACAATCAATACACACAAAGGTCTATATCGAGTAAATCGTCTACCATTCGGAATTGCAAGTGCACCTGCTATTTGGCAATCAGCAATGGAAAATATTCTACAAGGTATTGATGGTGTTGATGTTTTCTTTGACGATGTCAAAATAACAGCCCACAGTGAGGAAGAACATTTGAAAAGACTCCGTGCTGTATTAAATCGGTTCAAAGACAACGATTTACACATTAATGTTTCTAAATCTCAATTCCTTGTACCAGAGATTGACTTTCTTGGTTACCATGTCTCGTCAAAGGGAATAAGTAAAAGTAAACATATTACTGAAGCAATAAGAAACCTGAAGAGACCAAGTAATGTGAAAGAAGTTAGACAAATCCTTGGGTTGATAAGTTACTATCGAAAGTTTATTCCAAACTTAAGTGAAAAGATGCAAGCTATTATTAATCTCACAAGAGCTAATGTACCTTTTAATTGGACTGAAGAATGTGAACGAGATTTTCAATTGGTGAAGGAGGAAATGATGTCAGAGAATATACTATGCCATTTTGACCCACACTTACCACTCATTCTAGCAACAGATGCTAGTCAATCTGGAATTTCGGCAATTCTTTCTCATGTGTTTCCGGATGGAAACGAAAGACCTGTTGCATTTGCTTCCAAAACACTATCACAAACACAAAAACAGTACAGTGTCATACAAAAAGAAGCCCTGGCAATTTATTTTGGAGTTAAACACTTTTACCAATACCTTTATGGACGTCATTTCACCCTAGTTACAGACCACAAACCCCTGGTATCAATATTTGGACCGAAAAATGGAATACCACTTATGGCCGCAACAAGACTACAACATTATGCTATATTCCTTCAGGCATTTTCATTTGACATAAAGTATAAATCAACCAAAGATAATGTTAATGCTGATGCACTTTCAAGACTACCTAAAAATGTTGAAGAAGCTGCTGTTATTGACTCAGCCAATGTTCATGAAATAGAACAAATCTATACTTTACCTGTCACAGCTGAAGAAATAGCAAAAAATACACAATCTGATCCAGATCTTAGAGATATTTATCAATCACTAATCAGAGGGGAGCCAATACATCACCCGATGTCTTCTAACGAACAAGAATGGTCAATTCAGCTTGGATGCTTATTAAAAGGGAATCGTGTGGTGATTCCCAAACAACTTCGTCCAAGAATTTTGAAAGAACTTCATGAGGCTCATGTGGGTATAGTTCGCATGAAGGGACTAGCTCGTTCGTATGTTTGGTGGCCTAAAATTGATGCAGACATTGAGAATATGACCTTAAATTGTTTGGGATGTCAACGAGTACAACATGAAGCACCCAAAGCACCAGTTCACCACTGGGAATATCCTTCAAGGCCTATGCAAAGAGTTCATGTTGATTTTGCAGGACCATTTTATGGCCATTATTTTCTCCTAATTGTGGATGCCTACAGTAAATGGCCAGAGATTGTAACACTTACAACTATAAATTCACATAAAACCATTGAGGCTTTGCGGAAATTCTTTTGCTCTTTTGGAATCCCTGACATATTAGTGTCAGACAACAGAAGGCAATTTGTTTCGTTAGAGTTTGAAAAATTTCTTCAATCTAACGGAATTAGACACAAGAGATCAGCACCTTACCATCCTGCAACTAATGGCCAAGTAGAACGCTATGTACAAGACTTGAAAGATACTATCAGAGCCATGCACTTTGAGGAAGGCTCAATTGAGTTGAAATTACAGAGATATTTAATGGCCTATCGAAGAGCTCCACATAGTACTACAGGACAGTCTCCTTCACATCTCTTTATTGGACGTCAAATTCGATCAAGACTTGACTTATTGTATCCTGATTTGTCACCAAAAATGGACCAAAATTTTGACTCAAAATCATATTCTGACAGGCAAAAATCATTTAAAGCTCAAGACCCTGTTGCTTACCGCCTATATGGGACCTGCAACAAATGGGGCTTTGGAAAGATCAATAGAAAAGAAGGACCAAGAAATTATGAAATATCCACAAGCAGTGGCACAATCAGACGTCATCAAGACCAAATTAGACGTTCAGGGCGAAACTTGTGTGAGTTTTCATTAAGGAATGAGCAAAATCAAGTATTCATACCAACAAATTTTGGAGGAGTCCATTTTGGAGGAGTCAGAGAGGAACCAACCGAAAACCACGCAACAAATGATCACAACATACCAACCGAAAACCACATAACAAATGATCACAACATACCAGATGTTCCAGAGGCCAACGATCACAACATATCAGATGTTCCAGAGGCCAACGATCACAACATATCAGATGTTCCAATCAATTATCAATTATCAATTAGTTAAGATGGGGACGCCACTATGTGCGTATTTTAACCCAAATATGAGTGAAGGATGAGTGTAGGATGAGTAGTGCGATCTTGTAGTCTTGTTAGTGACTAAGGCCGACATGTTCCTTAGACACAGCTGTTAATTAATAGCCCATACAGCTAATGGCAACTAAGGGACCTACAGTTTATAGTGGAATCCGAACCACATATTTCCTTGTAATTTACGAATTGGTCTAATTATCAGGATAGTACTGCGGATAGTCGTAGTACTCACTAGTGCGGACGTTAATCCACACCAGGGAGCATCGCATCCACAGTGCATCCCTATAAATATCCACAATTCGTGACCTCCTAGTAGCTGGATCCAGTGGCACCAACTCCCGCTATTACAGTGAGACGTTCAAAAAGGACACATAAACCTGTGGATAGACTCAATTTATGAAGCTCACTTAAGAAGGGGAAGTGTTACATCCTAAATGTCTATCTTTACTTATTGATTATTTATTTTATAACTATCACCAGCTGGTTATAATGTTTACTTCTTCACTTTGTTTTTAATTTGTGTTGAATAAAGTTGGTTAAAATTGTACTTTTACAAATACATTTATTATTAGTTCTAATTACATACAGAACACAGGTATAGGTCCACGTGTATTAGGGAAGTTTCATTTCTTGAATATGGTTCACCTGTGTTTAGGATAGCTGTAGATGTTTGTGTTTCTCTACTAGTAAACAACTGTACATACTCTCTCTTTTTTCATAATTTTACATTTTGTAAATAAACAAATTCGTTCTCCATTAAATAATCACTCCTTCAAGAATAAAACAAGTGATATTATACTGTTACAAATATACCAAAACCCATCAAAATTCTGTAAAAATATTTTTATCTTACAGCCAACAGCACTCCCACTGCTACTACCATGATCAACGGGTCTCCGTCGCCACATTTTTCCGAGCAGAGGCCGTTCCTCTACCGTCAGCCGTTTTCTGATGAAGAGCCCGTCTATGGAGACCCTAACTTTTCCCCTTCCCCTCAGATGAGCCGACGCAGTCGCAGATAGTCGGCTGATCAATTTAGTGCCTTTGTACAGAACTGATATTTATTTTTTCGTAATGACATGTGTTCATAGTTGTTAATGTGTTGGAGTCCGTAAGTTTATTGCCTTATGTAGCCAGAGTTTCAAGATGATTCTTCAAATTGAGTCTTGTTTAGTAACAAATCATAAAATACTCAAATTATTTTGAAAAGGGGGAGTTTTGCTATCTTATCCAAATAAATAAAATCCAGGCTCTAATAAAATAGTTACACAATAAAAAGTCATGAAACATAACACTGATTTTTATCCTTGTAGACTTCTTCAGGGATTAGATTGAGAAAATGTCAATTAACTTCAACCTACCCTTTGAAGAAAACCTATATTACGATGAAACATCAGTTTAATGTATTTTGACCTTTAGTATATCTTATCAGCCCCTGGACTCTTAATTTTCTTAGGTAAAATAGTTGATTTTTTAAATTCTTAACAACTAGCTACTTGGCTTTCCTTTTCACCCTTCCTACAGATAATGCAAAGTCACTTAAAGTTACTTTTAGAAGAAAGAGCACCTGTCTTATGAATACATTAAGGAAGAAGGAATGCATATGCAATTAACAAAAACAATTGATCCGAGAAAATATATCCAGTTAGTTGAGGTAGCATACAAACAGTTGGAAACACAATTTATATGATATTTCGCTCCTACAAGAGGTCTTCTTCACTCTGTAAAACATCTCTATTTATTTGTGTTTTAAACTTGTCTGCTGTAAAATAACTGGATTTATTTTCTTAGATAAAATTTTGTTCTCAGGCCTAAGTTAGTCTATTTCTTTTTTTGTGTAATATTCGCAAGTCACTAGAGGTAATGTTTTAGATTCGCTTGTTAATTTACAATGTGCTCTTCCACTAATTAATTGTCATTAGTATTGTCCAAACACAAGGAATACAAGGCTGTGAAACCAGATGAATAAAGCACAGCTTCTAGTCTTCGTAAAACCAGTGTTGCCAAGTGTTGAAAAGCACAACAAATTGGAAAAATGTAGGGTTTTGCTTCACATTAAGGTGTAGTAAGTTTGATAGTTCAAAGTATTTTGGGCCAATTTGAAACCCAACTTTTTTCAAAACTCTCAAAGAACATTGGTAGCAAAATTTACCTCAGGCTCCAACAAGTTCAACAGGGTGTTCTAGAACCTAGATGAAGAAATTATTTGTAAGTTACCACTATTAATGACTCAATGAAAGCCCTAACCTTTTTGATCAAAGGGTTAGTTTGTGATAATTACTTGTAAATTGTAAACATTGACAATTGTAGTTGCCTTAAATTAGACAAACATCATGAAAGATTATGTCAATCTAACTATTGGAAATATTAATTTTTCATTAGTTTTTTGACTGGAAATTCCAAATAGTACTGATATTTTAGACTCTACTACACCCTGTTTAAATAAGTAGTTGTTAACTGTGACTTAATAATAAGTAGTTTTAAGATGTGTACCTTTGTAATTAATAGGGTTGTAAAATTATTTAGGACATTCAAATGGTTGTAAAATATTTTACGCTTACTATTTGACCACTGTTATTTTCCTGAAGGCTTTATACATGTGACGGAAAGAATAATTGATTTATAATGTACGATTTGTAAAAGTGTAGGTTTTTTCAGACGACTAATAAAACATACTTTAATTAAGAGTGTTTATTTAAAACAAGCTACTTTTTGCTCATTTGGAAGAAATATATTTCAATTTACAATGAATTACTATTCATCAAATAACAAATTTGATTTAAGAATATTTAACAAAACAACTTTTTTTAACAAACATTTTCTGTTACTGGGTAATAAATCTTTCAAGACACAAGTTTGTTTCATTGCAAATTAAACTTGATAAGTTTCACGTTGATACAGTAACTCATTGAGTATCAGTATGTCTAGTCTTCCATGTCTATAAATTTGATGATGATTTTGAGCTGAAACTTTGTACAAAAATTTAGTTTTTTAAAATTAAAATGCAAGTTACTTTACTTTTGATGTCATTCTATAGTCTAAGTTTTGTCCTGATGATTTCTTTACATTCTATTTTAACTGTTAACTTTACTGTTAATAGTTTTGTCATTTTATGTTCAACGTTCTACTAAAAGTTGTAATTTTTGTATTAAATGGTTAATAAAATATTTGCCATACTTACACTATAGAATAGGTACATTTAAGCAGCTTTAGTTGTTGGTTGTTATCTCAAATAATTTAAGATTAAAGGTTAGTTTTAAACTTGAGGCTTCAACCAAATTTTAGGGTAGTTTTTGTTTTTATTCTACTTTAACGTTTTGTTTTTTTTACTTCTCTTTGTGCCACAATTTACTTACCGTACTGTAATTTTCATACAACAAACAACCCTTAAAGACAACTTTTATTTAGGTTTAAAGAGTTTTTTTTTTGCCTTTTTGAAGTAAACTAAATACCGTAGTTAAGACATTGTGTTGTTAAATTGTGTTCTTTGTAGTAAAAAATTGTTTTTTTTTTTTATTAAAATATAATTATTTGTCTAATAACTGTGCGTTTTATACCTTCTTACTTCTGTATTAGAAGGTGTTCTGTAACTATTTGCAGAACTATAAACAATCAATAAATACACTCTATACTATGTCATAAATAACTCTGCGGTTATGGAAACCTTATCCAATGTATCCCGCGAATGCACCAAGTCACAAATATAACGGTCGTCTAGACATCATTATTGTCTTCACGGTCGGTAGACATTATGATCACGGCAAAATTCTGATCATTTCCTTTGGTAGCGTGGTCATCATCTTCTCCCGTCTCCCGCGGTCAGGGCAAAATCCTGAATACACCTCGCGGTAACGGAAACATCATCAGCTTCCGCAAACGCGGCAATATTCTGATCATTTCCTGCGAGTGTGTAGAATAGAAATCATCATCGACTCTTTCGGTCACAGAATCGTTAAGCACAATGGTGGCAAAATCTTAAACATCATGCGGTCGTGTAGAAATTATCGTCGTCTTCCACAATCGCGGCCAAATTATGATTATCTCCCACGGCCGTGTAGACATCATCATGGACTTCCACGGTAACAAAAGCGTCATTGTCGTCTTGCGCGATTGCGAAAATAGTGGTAGTTTTCAAATTGCGCTAACTTCACAGATGCGTTGGGTATTGGTATAGACTTTTGACGATCCATTCTCTATACCTATACCATTGTCCAAGAATCACTAGTATCGGTGGTATTGATAAAGGATACTTCACTAATTTAATGTTTACATTTATTGAGTTTTCGATCAATTTATTAAAGTTTTAATACTTCCAGTCTATTATTTAATATGTTTACAGATAGTCTACAGGTTTGAGAATATAGTAGACAATATTATCTCCTCACACATTCAATAAGGAAGTTTATTTATATTTGTTTTGCCTTGTTTAACTGATTACTGCAACAGATACCTAATGCAATCATATGAACTTTGACTATGACCAGCTGAGCGAGACCTTTGACCTTTTGGCCAAATATTACCAACAGTATTTTTCCCTAAACGTGTAATATTCTGTTTCAATATGGGTAATTTCTGTGAATTTTCTATTTCTGTCACAACGTTATGCAGGGGAGGCTCCAGTAATAATTTTTTTGGGTAGGCCTGACAAGGATCGAGAAGGAGTTTGATTGAGGAATGGGGGGTTTGGAGAGATTTCACGGGGGTGGGCAATTTTTAAATTTAAATGCAAAATATAGTTAATGCTTTTTGAGGACATCTATATTTTCTATACACATGGTAAAGAATGAACATGGTTAGTCATTACATCAGTTGTAATTAGTAATTGTAATTACATAAATTTTAAATATCTGCCAAAACTTTGGAAGGTCAAGACTTATACCCTCTGGAGCCGCCCCTGACGTTACTTATTTTTATTTTGCATCCCAAAAACGGTTCCATTTTGATAATTTAGTACAGTTTTATGAAATAACATACAAGACTTGCTTACTAGTAATACAATAATTGAGTGAATAACAATGAATTATTAACAAACAAAACGAAAATGAGAAACAGTAACAAGATGGCAACATACTTGGCTTAAAAAACCTACTTTGTATGGTCGCCATTTAATAAGAAAGTATTTTTTATTTATACTATTTATTTATTACTATTATTTATTTATTATTTATTATTATTATTTATTATTTATTACTATTATTTATACTAAGGAAGTATGTTTTATCTATGGTATTATTAAGTATTAAGGTAGGACTTAAAGTCCAGGCAAAGAAGACAAAACAAATACCAAATATGAGAAAAAATTTATGTTTAGGCCTAAGCCAAATTTTGTACAGTTGTAGAGGAAAGGTCCCTAAACAACATACTAAAAGTACCGACCGGTGGGAGTGGAGCTAAGGGGGCTAGGGGGCTCTACTGGTCCCTTGTTTAGTTTTTTTTTGTAAATAACTCGAAAACTATCAACTTTTTGTATGCAGTACTAAATTAGCAAATTAAAGAAGATTAAATTTCCTTCAAGAAAAGTACCTATATGATGTAACTTTGTTGAAATAAACAAAAACCAAGATATAATAAATATCTTATTCAAATACTTCCATAAGATATATACCTACATGTAAATTTGCAAAATAATACATATGCAAAGCCTATATCCCCTAATGTCAATATAACTGATATTCTTGAAATCCACAAAAACCATGTATTTCTGATGGAAGAAGTATTTGAATAAGATACTTATTATTTCTTGTAGATGGTTGAACCAAAATAGTTGAGTGAAAATTTAAAAACGTACGTTTTCATGTCCCTGGCCTTTTACTTCGTAGATACTGGATTTGTAGTTTATTATTATGTGTTTTTATATTTTTTGGGATGGGGCAACATGTTACACACATTTATTTAGTTTTAAATAGGTTCTAGGTATTTTTTTTGTATTTTTAAAGTCTTGAAATTCACGACCATGACGTGTCCCTAGGGTACATTTTCCAACTTTCACGCTGTTTTTAGACTAATTAATTATTCATGCCGAAATATATAAAGCCATATTTTTATGTCATCAATGGTTATTAAACTTACAAAAAAGGAGCATATTATAATTTTATTGTCATTGCAAACTGACTACCATGACAAAATAAGTCTGTCCCTTGATTTGGCGTCACGACCATTTGGGAAAAATTTTCAACTTTGGAGCACGACAGTGGCAAGCCTGGCGTCGATGGAGTCAGTTGGTTTTAGATACTAGTTCAGGGTGTACGTCAAGATTGTAGTGCCGGTCGTTTCGAGTTGAAAGGAGGAATTACAAGATTAATAAAGGAAAGATTGTGTTTTTTGTAATTTTGGTGTGTCCATGACCGTACGTAGTCATTCGATGAAGTAGACATGGTGTTAATTTTTGTTTATAAGATATTTCAATTGCTAGATTAACCTAGAAGTCCACTTTGTATCCTCGAACATGAGGTGCAGGGCTACCGCCAGAACAGAGCCAAATAACACGTAATTTCACGACCAAAGTTTCACGACCATCGCGGGTTTTTTCACGACCAATCCAGCCTTATGGATTATAGTGTGTTTGGTCGTGACAATAACTTTAATATAATTGTAAATTGAACAGTTTTTGTTCAATTGAAACACATATTTTTATTATAACTAACAGTATAATTGAAGGATTGTTTAGAAAGATTTAGATTATTTCAGACAATTCACGACCGTACCACTTGTCCCTGACCATCACGTTTATGATTTCTATCATAAAAATTTCAAAAATTAAAATATCGTCATATTTCAATGTTTTATACACAAAAGAAGCACACCTATATACAAACATAACGATTTTTCGGGTCTCAGGTAAGTTTTTTCGGAGTTATACAAACTTAAAAAGATTTTATTGGCTTTTTTTCAATTTTTTGAGTTTTTTTATTTTTTTTCTAGAAAGACCAAATATACCAAAAGCTCAGTGACTTTTTTATTGTATAATGGTCATAAAAGTAAATTAGTTTATAGCAAAACATAGTTATAAAAATAATATTAACTATTTTTAATATTCATTTAAACGTCCGTTATGGTCGTGACAGGATTTTGTGTTTTTCCACTAAAGATGCTCTTTAAAAAAAAAAAAAACTACCAAAGATATTGCGTTACCATGGACATTTTATGAAACTTCAAATGTTAATGAAATAAAAAAAACTAATAAAAGTTTTGAAAAAAGGGGAAAAAATTTTGCAAAGTGCTTTTCCTGAAAACGTACGTTTTTAAATTTTCACTCAGTTACATCATGTACTTTTCTTGCAGGAAATTTAATCTTCTTTAATTTGCTAATTTAGTATAGTGATGTCTACACCACAGAGAAGTTCTCTGTGTCTACACTAACACAAAGTTGATAGTTTTCGAGTTATTTATGAAAAACCTAAAAAAGGGACCTTTAGAGCCCCAGCCCCATTTAGCTCCACTCCCACCGTTCGGTACTTTTTGTATGTTAGGGATGGACCCTACCCCTACAACTGTACCAAATTTGGCTTATCATGATTTTTCCCGCTACAATGTCTTTGTTGCCTGGATTATTTTGATACATGCAGGATCAGTTTAGTGAGTGGGTCCAGGCATTATTAGGCAACGGTGTTTCGTTTCAAAGTTATTATACTTTCCCTCAGCTACATTCCTACATCAGTATTCAGTTCCTATATAATTTAGACCAATGTTCTAACAAAAATTGATGACAAAGTCATCAATCAGTTTTCAGCTCTGAGTAACACAATTAAATTGATGTAAACTTGTAAAAAGTAATAGCGTTTCACTGCTTTGTGCTGTAACGGTAGGTCAGATTAATCGTGTTCGTGTAAAGGGTAATTTTTCAAACTGACGAATAAAAAGAGTTCAGTTTGGTAACACTGATTTCTTAAAACGTGGACCAATTGCATGGCACCAACCACCAACCACCAACCGGACCGGAGTGGGGCGAACGCTTGTCGCTTTCTGTCTTCTTGTCTGTTCTCTGTTGTTGTGCCTATAGCAAAGCAAGCAAGGTTCCTTCACCTTCTTTGCTTGCCATTTCATTTCCGCTTTCACGACTGACAACAGCCGAAAAGCCCGTTCCCCGTTGTGACAGACCCCAATTTTTTATAGGACTGTTCAATATTTAAAATGAACATATCTTTATTTTCCGTCCTTTTTTGTTTGTTTGTCGGTGTTTACTCATCAGATGATAACTCAAAGAAGGGCCCCAGAGTCACAGTAAAGGTAAGGATTGTCATAAACAATAAATTAATAGGTTAACTTAAAATTTTTTAGCATGATAGGGAAGACACTGTAAACATTATTTTTCTGAATTCGTACTATTATATATCCCTACATACGTCTAAATTATCAGTGTAGTCTAATAGTTCCAAAACCTACTAGGGTATTTGAAGATGGACGCTTTATAGTTAAGTTTAAAGAGTGGGCCTTTATTCGATAGGCCTTTGTTTACACTACAATTCTAGTTTACCAAACCCTTTGACCCGGAATTTTGAAAGATCAAGTTATGGGTGGTTCAAACTCTAAAAGCACTGCGTTGCCGACTAGGCCAATGGTTACACAAAAGGTAAAATTAAGAAGAATTAGGTAAGGTCTTAAGTTAGGGGTAACTTAGCCGAAAGCGGTTCATAACTTACAGTTTCAGTTTAACTGCGTAGTTTAGTATCTTCCCTGACGTTTTGCCTTAGAAATTAACTGGGGTAGACTTCCGTATCTGTTGGCACAAACAACCGAATGAAAATATTGATTATTCGATTAAGTTATCGTTAGGTTAGGTTAACCTTTCCTAACTAACCAAACGATATAACTTATCGAATATCGATATTTTCATTCGGTTGTTTGTGCCAACAGATGTGGAAGCCTACACATTAACTGATAAAACTAAGTTAGCCTATGTTAACTTAGTTCATGAAGATTTGTACGCAGCCCATAGACCTGCCGTGAGTTAATTTGTTTAAACTTTATGAACTCCTGGTCCGGGTTATTTTCGTGTAAGTACCGGTAATTAGTTGTTTTCTGTGTTAGACTACTTTCTTAAATGTGCGCATACTAACTTACTTGTGTCAGTACCAAAAGACACGGTCTACTGGTTACCCTTTTGAAGAATCAGATGCGTTCTCTAAAATGCATAGTTACCCAGTCTACTTACTGAATAAATCTCCTAGAGTTGAAACATTAAATTTTTTTTTAAACTTTGAAGGGCCTAACTTACCGTTAAAATAAATAGTTAGCCAAAGTTTACTGTTAAGATGTTTTAGATTATCATGGAAGTTAGTTAACATAAGTTACTGAAATTGATTGAGCTTTGTGCAATTCTAGACATTGTGGTTAAAACAAGCACTGGTAATGTAACCTTTTAACCTCTAAGTTAGTAACTACCTATAAGAAGGTAAACTATTAGGCCTAGGTAGTTATAGGTAGCTTAAGTAACGCTAATTAGGGGGCCTAACTTACGGCATTTTTTTATTATTTCTATCCATCTTTTCGATGGCTCATTTAAGACAATGCACTCATTGTAAATTACACACAATAGAAGAATAAACTAAGAAAACTGAGAGAAAAGCTTTGGTAAGTTTATCCCAGTATAAATTCAGATTAACTTAGTGCACAGTTTGATACTCAGTGATTAGCTTAGATAAATTGCCGAGTTAAACTGACCGTGTATAGCCGCCTCCGGTATAAGTACTACTTTTAGGGCTATGCGTGCATTTCCTTCTTTTATGTGTCATACAAGTTTGGGAAATATACACCTTTATCAAGCTAAAATGCTTCAAGTGAGTGGTTTCGTATCCCTACAACACAGCAATAAAATACGTTGTGTGACAGAACACAGCTTAAAGTTAGCCTTCTTAAAAGTTGTATTGTCTGCTGTTTAAATTAACTTAATTAGAGCTGTAGGGTCTGTGAAGTTCATTGTTTCCTTCATATCAGAACAGCTGAAACCCGATAAACTACCAACATTAAGTTACCACTTTAAATTTGGCTGTTGTTTCTTATTTAACTGATCATTAAACTTTTTTGGGCATAACGAATAGACCTACTTCTATGTTACTAAACTACAAAATGGAAAGATCCTTTTATTCGAACTCGTTGGTCAGCTTTATTTCCTGTTCAACTCAATACCCGTTGCCTTTTGTACCTGACAGTTGCAAAGGTTCAATTTTAATTTCTAAATATTTATCTGTCAGATAAAAAAATAAACATAAAACTTAAGTCATTAACTTTGGCTACAGATTTTTTATAAACAACTGACATAATAATGGAAACCTTTTTTTATTGAAGTTAAAATTGGATGGAATTCCAAGCACATTTGACTTTAATTGTGTAAGCTCTTCTTTAGAATTTTCTAGACAAAGTTTCTAAGGTTCCCTCTAAGTTACCTCAAAGACAATTCCACTCCGCAAAAAGGTCAAATCCATTTAAGAGTCATACGATTCCAAAATTTACGAATTAAAACCAGACTAGGTATAGGCTCTTGCACATGGAAGGCAGTGGAGGAGATCGGCTAACATTTTTCCATTGACAAATATTTTGCTTCTAAAATGATACTACTAACTATCAACTGCTATTAGGGAAAAATGTCTAATATTTGGTCGTGAATTGCCTGAAAATGTTTACTAATGTCTGAATCAGCCTTGAGGCGTCTTTAAGTGAATGATGGGGCAAGTAATGAAAGCTGAAGAGCACGATTCTAGGAGCGGTGAAAGACTCTTCAACTTGCCTTTTGTTGATTCATCATGACTTGTTGATAACTTAGGACTACTCATAAAGGTTGGGGTCGGATGGAGGGTAGGCTAATTGAGCTAGGTCGATGACCTTGCAAGGTAGGAAACATTTTGGTAATTTGCGTGTTTAAACATTAAGGGAGTTTTGCAACATTATAGTAATCAGGTTAACCTTTTGACTCTGGATCATTCAATAGCATATTATAAAATGTATTTGCCAGGTTATTTCTTTCAAACGATAAACATAAAAACACAATTGATTTAAATCTACTTTTTCGTGAACACTTCAGTAAATGGAACAAAAAGGCATGAAACAAAGTTATGCCTGGACGTGCATCGCACAAAAGGAATTCACCCATCCTGTCAATTTCTACCCAAGCTATTAATCGTTTATTATAGTGTGATTGTTGACGGAAAGCGGCTGGCTGAAGGGTCGACCGTACTCACACACACGCAGGCCTCACACACACAGACGCAAGGGATTAGGACGGACGTGGGACGGACCATTGTCCTGCCGCGCAAGTCATCGCTGGCTCACGGAAATTAAACTATCAATTTTTTAATTTTACGTTTGTTATAAAATCTGGTAACGCTTTTGACTTCAGCTCAAAATGCTTAGTAAAATGATACCAAACAATATATATTTTGCTTACAAAGTGTAAAAGCTACGAATATTTTAACACATTTTTATTAGCTAGCTACTTGTCATAAGCATTTCGTGTTTGGACTCATTTTTCATCGAATTAAACAACAAATTTATAAACACTAACCATTTTACTGTATATCTAACATCAAATGAATTGCAATTTTGAGGTATCATACAACAGATGTTATATTTCTACTTAGTGAATAGGGGATCGGGGCTTTCAGGCAATTAGGACGGTGGTGAGTGTGCGTGCGTGAGTCGGGTCCCTCGCAGGTAGGGCTGAGCTCCAGCCGCACTCCGGTAAAAATCAGACTATATAAGTGGGCCTCTTCCACCAACCTCTGCCATAGACGGTGAACTCATCACTCACGCGTACCAGACTTGACCTCGATAGAATTTTAACCCTTACTCTACTGTGCTGTCTCTTTTGTGTGTGTATTTTTTTGTTATCCGGCGGCCAATGGCATTTTTTCATGTTTTGAAATAGATCGGTCCAAACCTTGGTCATCTTACTACCTAAAGTCGACCTTTTTGTTATATAGCATTATTAAATTCATAGCTTAATGGCAAACCGTAATGGTACCTGGGACTTACAACGATCTCACCTGGAATCAAACCAGCCACTTGGCTACCCAGACATTTAAATAGTTTTTTTCCATTTATTGACTAGAGAGATACTGCTTTAACAACACTGGTTCCAAACTTAAATCCTATATTGCAGCACATTTCAGAGCTCTCAGTCAGTCTCTCGGTGACTACGGTGATAGGCTACTCACATAGTGGAAGACATAGTGGCGTTGGGTTGGTCTTTTGTTCAATATGTCACATGTTGGAGTTCAAAGGGTCAATAAGACCATTGGGTTAGGTCAGCTGGTCAGTGGGTGTCTAGAGGATGATAGAGCCATTTTGACAATCCTATATTTAGGTTTAGCCCTGTCGGTAGCTTTGTATAGGGTTAGAGAGTTGTAGTTGAAAAAATAGGGTGTTTTAGTTATACATTATTTGTGTGATAAAAGCTGAATTACCAGAGTTGTGGTACAACATTCATTAAGCTATTTGATTTTTGGTGGTTGAGCCACAGAATTTTTCTATTAGATTATTTGGAACATTTATAATATTTCTGTAATCCAATTCAATCTAAATTAAGTTATAGGTACTTCAATCCTTTTAATCTTCTTTTTGTTAGGCCATCACTGTGTTCTTTTTCCACTGACAACCGACTTGTAATTGTATTTTGAGGTTACAGATTATTTACAGAACTATACACACCCATGTGTACATTCAAGTTTACCTAGAGGAAGATACATAAAGGTTCTTGCATTTAACAGTGGACAGAGCTTAATTAAGTGATTCAAGTGATTTAAACTAAACACTGGTTGGTATAGTTTAAAAAAAACCTCCAAAGTATTGAAAAACATTTAAATCAGTTTTCCTTTTCAGGTATGGTTTGACATTGCTAATGGCGACAACCCACCGGAAAGAGTTGTTATCGGGCTTTTTGGCAAAACAGTTCCTAATACAGTTAAAAACTTTGTGGAGTTGTCCAAGAGAACGGCTCCCGAGGGCTACAAGAACAGCAAGTTCCACAGAGTGATCAAGGACTTCATGATCCAGGGCGGAGATTTCACCAAGGGAGACGGAACAGGAGGTATATCTTTCTTCTTTCATTTCATTTGTGTTTTTAAAAATTATCTCATCTATATGGGCAAGCTGTTGCCTATTTTTCATTTAAAAAGAAACTGAATGAAGCAGTCGTGTGCTTCAGTCAAAATTTGGTTTTATCCCTTAAATTTGTTTTTGTTTGATAATTGGATATCACATAAAATTTCTATAGTTTACGATAAGTCGTCCTATCAGTTTGGCTTGGTTAAAAGTTGGCGTATTCGTAAGAAGTCGGAAAATTATATCGGCACATTGTTGCGGCTCAATTCAACAAAGACCAGTTTGACTTAACAACTTCAACACAGAAATGGAAGGTCAAATTTATCTATAGTCAAATGTATTAAAATGTATCTTTGAAGGAAAAAAAATTATTCAGCCTTCCTGCCATTGGCGGCTGGTGGGTAAAAGTAGTAGGAGGACGCATACAATTTTTTTTGGAAGGTTACCAGGGAAGGGTCTTAGTTAAAAGTAAAAAAAATGATTACATAAACGTTGGTTTGGGCCATTTTTTAAAAACAGTTTTATTCATAATTATTGTCTTCATTGTCTCTTAATTCATAATTAATTGTCCTCATTACGTACGCATATTTTGCAGAAATATTTTGAACAGAATGCATTAGCATCTCTGAACAATACTTCTACAGAAACAATTTAGTATATTAACCTCAAGTACCGGCAGCATGATGAACCTCTATGAATCAATAGATGCATGACAGTCAACAGATCACAGCGCTCGTTGTGGAAATAGTTAGAACTACTGTTTGGACAGAGTCCCAAACGCCCTTTATCTCTATTGCATTAGAGCCTTACGCAGCACTGTGATTGGTCAAAATTTGCCATGCAGTTTATATGGGAGTTAGAACTCATTTCTACTGAGTACCCTGGTACTACCTGTTGCAAAAATATATTGCGTCCATTATCACCCGTCCTAAAAATGTTGACCCAGCTAACGTTTACGTACATTCTAATGCAGGAATAAAAATCATATTTAAGTTATTTATTATTATTTTTACCTTTGTCTTGAAAATGGAAGGACTCCGTCACAGAGTCCTTATAGACCAGCCGCAACTGCTCTTTTCTTTCTAATAACCTAATTGGGTGTATCGACACTGTAATTGAAAATTATAACCTTTTTCCTGAGGCAGGGTGCAAAATTAAAAAAAAATTATTGAATAATTAGGTAGTGAAAACACAGTTTAAATAAATCCTTGTGTCCATTCTAAAACATTCCCGGTCTGGTGACTATAATTTTTCCTCCATTTTCAAACTATTTATATATAAAACAACTGTATTTTTGTAGACAAAACAGGTTATTTTTGATAGGATAGTAACAGTGTGCCACATCATTCCAGGATTGAAAATTATAGTTCATTCCCCTTTCTTATCACCACAACATTTGATTAGTACAACAGATGTTCATAGAAGCATCAGCTGATAAATTAAACAGATGTTCAAACACATCAGCTGCTAGTTTGCAATAGTTTGTGGAAATTTAAATACTGTTCAATTTTTGCTGTGCTATTTTCATTCTGTTTTTGCATTAAATTTAAGGAAAAATATTAAAATTATAACTGTAAAATCTAGATCCAAAATGTTAATGTTTAAAATATAAAACTCAATTGGTATGACTACTTACTATCACAAAATTTTACCCATGTTAAAACATGCTTTCTTGATATTTAATGTAAGTTACATACTTGAAACTTGAAACAAGTTACAGTTTTAAATCATTATTGATTTCTATTTTGGCGAAGGTCATCTGGATAGTGATAACTAAAGTTATCACCTGATATGATAGGTTTTTGCTCATGAATCAAAATAGAATGATAACTTTTCTGTATATGGCGAAATTTACTATCTCTTGTTCTTATAAGAACACTGAGGTACACACTGTAAAGATTTAACACATTGTAATTCAGGGAATAAATAAAAAAGCTATCCAACACTACTGAATTTGTTTAAAGTTTATGTTGGTAATCCCCAAAATCAAACATGATTAGGATAAAAACTCTGCATTAAATACCAATTCATGGTAGATCTATCCACATGAAAAATCCATGGTAGTGGCTATTTTCATGGTAACACATGAAAATTTACCACCCATTTAGAACCGCATTATCGGACGCACAGAAATAACTATCTGTGCAGCCTGATAAAAATCAACACCAGTTCAAAATTACCAAAAACTGCACAAAATCAAATGTGCAATTAATTCTATGTATTTCCTGAAGAAGAAATGAAAATGGTATGATCAAGTGAAAGTTGTCTAGTTCTTATCTTTTAGAGATAGGCCTATACTTGAATAGATACAACTTCCGTATCGGCGTGGTGGGGCGATCTGACGTTCGAGTAAGTGGGAGAACTGCCAGGTAGACTACCTGACCAATAAGAGCAAGGAGAGCCTGACGCGGCTTCCATAGCAACAGGCGCTGTTGCCACATCGCACTGCATCTCCACGCTCGCACGCACATGTGCAGTTCCTCCAGTGTCATGACAGTGACTACTTCGAGTACAGTATACTGTCCGCGAGAGTTTAGAAGTCCACTAAGCTAGAAAAAAAAACTTTTTGATGTTGGAATAGTCATCACATGTGTATTTCACAGTATATTTTGGGTTTACAACAGAAATGTCGTTTCCCACCAGAAGTCAGTAAATACCAAAGAGTGTTCCAAACATAGGGAATCATTTATTTTGGAACAAATGTTTGTGTACTTCTACGCTGTTCTGTTTACAACACTTCCCTATCAGCAGATGTTCTCTAACTATCAACAGATAACACGAAACTACAGTACAGCACAGCACACAATGTAACGTTGCGTGCGTTGTTGTAAGCTGGCGCTGGCGCGCATATTCTGTGAGGGAGTGGCAGTTCCCGCTCACTGCGACTAACAACGCGGCAACACCGCAACAGCAGTCTCCCCACTGCTCGCTACCCCTCCCCCCTCTCCGATTCGGAAGTTGTATCTATTACAGTATAGTCTTAGCTATGCATCTGATGGAAGCTTAGAATACTGTAAGAAGAAAAACTTCCTGGGTACATAGAATAATCTCCTAAAGCGTTTTGTAATAAACAAACTCGATAGCTTTAAACCGAAAGCAGTCCAAACCCCTCACATTTTTGCGGATTGAAGCGGTTCCTCTCACAACAAATTTGGGTGTGATAACCCAATAATTATCACACCCAATTATTAGGAACTTTGAAGATAACAGTTTGAAAATGGAAATGTTTTTACAGGAGTAAGCATCTACGGAGAGAGGTTTGCCGATGAGAACTTCAAGATCCAACACCACGGCGCTGGCTGGCTGTCCATGGCCAATGCAGGCAAAGACACCAACGGTTCTCAGTTCTTCATCACTACCAAGAAGACACCGTGGCTGGACAACAGGCACGTTGTGTTCGGCAAAGTCCTCTCTGGAATGGTATGTTTATATAAGTTAACAATTTTTGAAATGTAATTGAGACTTTATCTTGTTGAAGTGTTCTCCGTCTTGCCATTACTTTGTGATAATAAGATTTCCCAGCTGTCTTTGATCATTAACCTTTTAATATTTTTTTTTTTTATAAGAATCAGCTGTTCTTAGTCAGTAACAAAATTTACTTAGATCATATACTCGATTCTACATTTATTCTTCGGTCATATTTACCTTAAACTATGCACAATAGTGTGTGTGTCACTGTCTTGGACAACTGAATTGAATTAACACTATTGACTTTTGGATAATGAAGTTTAGATATTCCATATATGGACCAGCTGTAGCCTATTACTAAAAAAGAATATGAGCTACTCACTGAGTGCTACAGTCTAAAACTTGATTTTCTTCCTTAGTTTTTGTTTCTGGGATAATTTGAGTGACATAATAGATGATCTACAGCTTACTTGGTTAAAACAAGTTGGCGTATTCAACTGCCATTGTAATCATTAAACTGGCTACAACTTTAATGTAGGAATGGAATGCCATAGGTCTATGACTTGTTAAATACATTACTCTTAGAAATAAACAGTTCCCAGGTATCACAGTTTTTACTAGAAGACTAAAAGAAGATAATTAAGGAATCTTCTGTGAAAAGGCTCCTTTGAATGCTACAGGCTCAAATGATGCCTTTAGACAATTTTAATTGACAGAATTAAACTTGAAAGTAGGCCTACCTTCCTACCACAATTTTGTTTTTATTATTTAATAACAATAATAGTTATCTTAATCTCTATGCGAAAATATAGGTATTGCATGGCATGCATCATGTTGAATTAAAACTAGCTTATTTCCTGTAGGATGGGAAATTCGCTAAACGACATAATACCAATGATTATACACCAGAGTGTGTGGTTCACTAGGGCCTAAAGTGACTTTTCAACCCGAGCTCAAGTTTTACAATCGAGGCGAAGCCAAGGTTGGAAAATGAGCGAGGGTTTAAAAGACACTTTTTGCCTGTGTGATTAACTATGCTATATTTTTTGTCATATTGCATCATTAATTAACAAACTAAGCTACGCTTCAACGAAAATGATTTCCTAAAGATAACCTCTGAAGGAGCTGCTCATCGGTGATGTTGATCACACTGATGGATTAAAGGTATTTTAACCTCTCAAAACGACTTCTAGCTTGTTTTAAAATTCTGCTTATGTAAATAAACAGCTGTTTAGTAAGTGATTCAATCATTTCGTCCATTACGATTGTGTTGCTCTACATTTTACCATCGATATGTGAAACTATTACTGTAACAAGAATGCAACAATAGGTAAGCAACGTAAGGTAACCTTACCTAATAAATCAGTTGATAAATAATTTTGATCCATGCGATTGTTACCTTAGTCGAAATTTACAACTGTTTACAACAGCTGATTTTTACTCCCTAAAAAGGCTTTTTACACCCTAGAGAGTAAAAATGCTACTTTAGACCTGCATTGCAAATGCATGTAGGCTATAAAAAACTGCTGTTTTTGTTGCAGTATGACGAAATAGTATATTACGTTATTAGTCCTAAAAATAGGTGTTTGCCGGACGTCTCGCACGGGATTACCATACGAGTCCGGTAAACACATTTTGGACGAGTGACGTACGATAGTTTACGCCATATTACTAAATCTGTACAAACCCTTATATATTACCACCAACTAAAGGACTAAAAATCACTAGTCATAACCTCTAAGAGAGGTTATGTTTTTGTTTATAACTACTCATTGCCACCCAAATACAGTATAATCAGCTGATTGGTGTCCGGTAAAACTCATTGCAGTACAGTAGTACGCAATGAAACCCCATTTGATTAACCCTCCGAGTGTCCCTAGTTTTGGCCTTAATGTTTGCCTATTTTTGCGCATTTGCAAGGTTTTATTAAAACGGATCTGAGAAGCTTAAAAACAATGTTAATATACTGTTCTATATACCATTTTGTTTGGAAAATCATGGGCTTCAATATTATACATAAAACATAAGGAACATTTGCTTCAAAAAAAATTTTTAGGTAAAAAAAAAATATTTTGAAAAAAAAAAGTTTGCGCTCAATGAAATTGTATAAATTATAGGCCTATAAGTATTTGAAAATAGCCACTTTGTTCTAAATTTTATGAGGATTACAAATATATAATAATATAAGGAAGTAGATTTGCAAATAAATAAGTTATGGGCAAAAAACAGATTTCAGTACATAGCGTTTAGCTAAGAATGCATAGCCTAACCATAGCTAGGAATCTGGCTGATAATTTACATCAATATCACTACCTACTTCTTCAGCATCATCAACTAGCCCTTCAAAATCACTTAAATCTTCTTATAATGCACCACGTTTATCACTACTTTTGATTTTTAACACTAAAACAATGATAAACGTAATAAAACACATCAGTCATCGGTGCGAGGTTAACCAAGCTGTTTACAAATACGCACGTCAGCTGTCTGCTACAATTATGATCGGCTCAAGAAAAAAAAGCGCTTAGAGACAAACCTCGGGAGAAAGCTTAGAATCTGCCAAACAAAACGATACCTAACTCGATCCAGTTCAATCCGATTTTGTCAGTCATAGAGCCTTCGCCGTAAACATTGTTTGTGAGTCGAAAAATCGACACAAAACACTACACAAAGTGTGTTATGTGTCGATTTTTCGACACATAACACTCGGAGGGTTAAGCTGGCTGCAAACAGCTGTTTTCTGGACTAAATCCTTACTTGGGAAGTTCGTCAAAGTAGTTCCCCATGTTAACCTTATGAGTATTCACATTTAAAGGGAATTAAAGAATTTAGTCAGCTGTTTCAACTAAAACAGTTGGTTCTATGATATGCAACAGCATTAAAAGTTAAAAGATTTATCAACAGGGTGCGGCACTATTATTTTTTTATTTATGACAACAGCTAATTTGAACCAAGCAGCAACAAAAAACTGTGATACCCATTGAGAACTGTCAAAGTTGGATTGTTTACACTTATGTTCATGTTTTTACTTATGTTTATGTTTTTAATTTCATGAATAATTTGTGACATTTTGCAAATCTAATAATTTATTTTTCTCTATTTGTTTAGCTGAAGTGGTAGAACATTATGGCTATGGTAGTATGTCTAATACTATAGTAGATTTAAAGAAGGAAATTTTATCAAACTGTGTCCTCTTCCATTGTAAACGCAAAGCTTGAGTATAAATGCAATAAGCATTTTATACTTATATGCAAATCCCGTACGAAGGACGGGTACTCTGCTAGTTTCTTATAAAAATAGAAATAATCTAGGATAGCTGTGTCCGGATTATGTTACAATTTGTGCTAGTTTTCTCTCAAAGCTTAGTTGGTTAATTAATCCGAAAAAAAACTTTTTAATACTCTGTGAAGGCTCAAATCAACTAAATTCTTCTTTAGCTTACTAAAATACTGGCTTCAACTTAAAATGAAAGGTAAGATGTTTTTCCATGGGATGTTTTTAATACCCAGATGTTTTGTATATGATAAATTAGCAAGAATACTAAAGTAGTAAATCGTATTTCCCTGATCGTGCAACATAAATGCTAAACAATAGGTCGTTAATTTTAGTGGTGTTAAAGTTTGTGTTGTGTGCCGAAAGCTGATAACCCTATCTTTACTGTGAAGTTTCTGAAATGCAATTACTAATATTGAATTTCCTTTGATTTTTAAATTGTCAGAAGTTACAAACTTCTTTTGCCAACAAGAGGTCAAACAATAGGCCTACTTAAGTTACTTGATATTGGAAATCTCGCACTTATTATTAATAAAACGGATACATGTATATATTGTTTTAATTTCATGAACGTAGAGAAATCTAAATGTACGTTCTTTTATAATAAAGTTTAAAAATTTTTACCATTTGGTTTTTTTACAAACAATCTTTTAATGTTATCTTTGGAACTAACCATGCCTTTAAAAATGATCTAATGTAAAACTCAAACTATTTAATAACCCAAGAATGTACCATTTGTAGCTGGCTAAAACTATCATAACGGAAACAAAAGTACCTACTCTTTAGCTTTAGGCCTGTCTAATGTTGCAAATATATTAATTTGTGGCTCAGTCAGTAGCACAAGATATGAAATGACATTTTTCAGGCTAAAAGAAAAATTATTATTGTGATTCAAGCTGTTGCTCAATCCACTGATTTATAATCTCTTAAAGGTGAATAATGGTTTCAAATTTCAAAGTAACCTTAACCTTCCTTCTGTATTCCCATCCACTGATGATGATAAGAATATCAAGAACTCTCATTGTTCTCTGCCGCTTTTAAATTTTTTACTTGTATTGTAATTCACCTTTTTCAACCATAACTTCCTTGTGGCTTGATTCCCAGTCTGGTACATGAATGTAACAGTTTGTGAAACTTTCAGAAAACCATCCGTAAAGTGGAAAGCTCAGCAACAGACAGCAGAGACAGGCCGCTGAAGGACGTTGTGATCGTAGACGCCGGTGTGGAAGAAGTCGCTGAACCCTTCGCTGTCGAGAAGACAGACGCAGAAGAGTAATGCATTTAAAACATTGAACAAACACGAACAAACTAAACTTAGGTGTAGGGCAACATGTAACAAGTCCGAACAAACATATTGTGATTGTAGCTTGTAATTTTGTATTTTTTGCTCAACAGTAATAAAATTTTATAAGTTGGTGTATTCTGTGTTTTTGTAAAGGTGGTTGAGAGAAATGTTTATGTGGAAGTTAGGAGTCACAGGAAATCTGAAAATGTTTGTTTTGAAAAAATGCAACTGTGGGATTAGTTGGGTTGTAGTTATTTTTGCCAGTAATCATAAGGAGAAGTTTAAAAACCAGTGACATCTATTGATCCTTGCAATGGCCAATTGAATTTAATTATTTTCATGTATATTTACCCCTGATCAAGAATGCTACAGCTACAGTGTAATATACAAGTTAGTCATGATCAAAACCATGAGTCTCAGATCCTAAAATTTGAGTTCCAAATCTAAAATCTACAGTTGGACGATTCTTATAAAACACAATGTAAAACTTACTTGAAAAATAAATTTTCCCAATTGCTTACTATATTAGCCTATTTTAATAAATTATAAAACTTTTATATAGTTAATTTTTACAACTGTTTACCAGTGAAACAAAATCAGGAGTTAACATTGAAGGTAGGTAACACAGAATATGAGATTATATTCCAGAATCCAACAGATCAAGTTTCAAAATTTAATCTTTGTGAGGCTTCATAAAACCACAATTAAAAATTTAAATGGTGTTTCTATTTCCAACAAACCCAACTGAATTAAAAAAAAAAATAAACTCCCCACAGTCTTTAGAAGTTAATTGTTTGAAAAGACAATGTGTTCTCATGTTTGCTTCAAGAAAGAAACATTTTAATCTCCCTGAGTTATATGGACAGCAGTTAGTCCTGAGGATTATTTTGTTTCATAATTAACTTGTTACCTTTTTAAAATACATTTAAAATTACTTCTTATCATCGTTTTTTGAGAGTTTGACTTTGTATTTATCATTAGTATACAGTTTAGTAACTCTTACTCCCACGTGAACAATTCTCTTAAGTTTAATGGGGTTTTATTATCTTCGGTTTTCCTAATCCCTAGATTTTGAACAATAGCTTTTAAGTTACACAGAGTGAGATGTGTGTTGATTTTCTGCACCACTAACACCCAATCTGAATTAATAGATTTAATAGTTGACCTGTTTTGTCTTCGACTACGGGGAACAAATGCTCTTTATAACTTGATGACTCATTCAGTCACTCGTGGTATTTTATTAGAGGTATAAATAGCTTTATTCAGGTGCAAAATACATTTTTATCACCTAATGAAAAACAAAGATCAATTGTATTTTTATATTGTTTTTACACGTCCGTATTTGCTTCCGTTCTGGTCATTCAAGGGAAAGTCAACCAGGTCTCTTCATCTTCTCTTATCACTCTACAGTTTTTCTTACTCAACCATCGTATCTTCTTTACTTTATGAAACCACCTTCTACGTATTCTCTCTGACTGCCTTGTAACTATCTCTGCAATTCCTATCAACAAAATTTTTCTAGAGATTCTCTCCTCTAACATTTCCAAATTATTGTAGTCTTGCCTTATCTACTGTCAACAATAAAATATGGTTGTTTGTACCATTGAAAAAAAAATTACCTAACTTTAACCCTTTGAGTGCCAACGTCCGGGGAACCGGACGTTTTTAAAACGAGCCAAAAGTGCCGACGTCCGGCCGACCGGACGTTTTTAGAACGAGCCAAAAGTGCCAACGTCCGGCTGACCGGACGTTTCGTAATGATCGAACAGTTGTCATAACAACCGAATGGATACTCCGATTCTTTTAACCCATATATTAACATTGAGTCGAAAGTAACTAGATGCGATACATCGATTTTCGTTGGTCGAAATATCGAAAATTCGATTTTTACGAAATTTTAACCTAAAAATCGCCAGATCGCGCTCGGCATTTTTAGCGCGACCTTCGGGAAAAATCATCGGCATTTTTTGAGCGTTACTTTTATTTCTCGCCTGGCACTCTAAGGGTTAAGTTTCATGAATAAATTTAACAGTAAGGTATATTTCATTACTAGTACCGATCATGGCATTTTCTGTCTAGTTTCATTTGTGAGGATACAGGAATATCAAGCAGAGCATGAGAGATTTATTTTCACGTACTAGACGAAATCGAGAACTGACTTATCATTGAAGCATTTGGTGGAAAATTAATTTCAATACCAACTATTAACAAAACTTTTGATCAAAAATACTTTCATACAGAATTATAAATCTCAGTGGAATTTAAATATTTCCTAATTAACACGATTTGAGCATAAAAATAAACAAATAAGTGTGCAAACCTTCTTAACAACGTACAATTTAGAAGTTCAAGGTTTTGTTGTTATGTTTGTAAACACAGTAAAACTAGCTTATTTCTGTTCAAAATTTTAAATCCTAAAAACAGCTGATTTTAATTAGGCCTATAGAAATAAATTGATTGTAAACAACCACTAGGGTGCATTGTTGACAAATGGAGAACCAATTGAGAGCAAGGGAAAATTAAATTATCTGATCATTTTTTTGTTGGGATTAGCTATGGAAACTTCCTTTAATATTTCAAAATTGCTAAAAGACCCAACTGTTCACAACACTGTTGTCTTGATTTCTTCTAGATGGAATTAAACTTAAGAGTAAAAACCATTGACTTTATATCTCTACTCGTGTAGAGATATAAAGTCAATGGTAAAAACGCTGTATTTCACTGTAAAGCATTGTTGATGCACATGTCACTTAGGGTTGCCAAAATATTATTAGCTTATGAACTTTGACAGAAGAGGACGAAGAGGTGTAAATATGAAAGCTGACATGAGATGAGGTTGTGCACTTTTGTACTTTTTTCTTAATACAATTACAAATATAAAAAAAAATTATATAAAATAGCTGAGCAAAGAGCTAGCTAACAAAACATCAACAAGCTTACATTTATCTTCTATTCATGTCCGATACTTATGAATTTTATGAAAACCTTGATTCATTTCGGGTGTATTTTCTTCTAGAATAGAAACAACTTTGTGTGATACAGATCTATCTAAGAGTAGGTGGAATGAACATTCCATCAAATAGAGAACAAAGGTTAGACTTGGACACTGGGATCAATCAGTGGATCATTTGGAAGTTAAAATGGTTAGATAGCCAGTATAGTGCACACCCTCAGATATGAAGATCAGTGGTTCTATTCCAAGTGAATCTGTTTCCAGGCCCAGATGCAATTTTCCTTTTGGCTATCCATTAATCCAACAAAAAAATGAACTTAGATGGTAATAAACCAAGGTATTTTACTTTTCCCCCAGAAAAAAACTTTTGAACAATCCAAAGTCTTACAATACAAAGAATACAATTTTCAAATTCTGTCATATAGTTGTGTTAGGCCGGCCACACACAGAACCAGGCGGGTCGGGGCGCGACAGGGCATGACGAGACGCACTGTCTTGTTGCTGTCACACAAAGAATGAGGCAGGGCACGTCAAGTAAAAAAGGTTAGCCCCCATAAACCTGAAAATTAATATAGGATTTTTTTATTTCTGAGCATTGAGCCGATTTAGCCAACTTTTAAATTTGACTTTATACTTGGGAGCAGAACAGGCCCGCTTTTATAAACGGGCAGACTGGGCATATGCCCAGGGGCGCTGGTGGTTTAGGGGCGCCTGGCAGGCACTGCACGTCCATCTACCGCCCACACTAGGAAAAAAGGGGGGCGCTGCTTTTGAGTTTGCCCAGGGCTCCATTGACCCTTAACGCGTCCCTGGAGCAGAATAGAAAACAAAATTCAAAGTCATACCTCCAGAGGAGTGGTTTTTGAAACCCTTAAGATATGAACGTTGGCCCTCTCTTTCCTCAGTTATCAATACCAAGATAAACTATTAGTTATTCAACCACTGTAGTAATGTCATCACTGCATAGTCTTATCAAAGGGTGTAATCTTTGGTCGTATAAATTGTTACAGTCTTGTATGTAAATTGTATCAGTTGTAAAATAATCCTTATCAAAGTTAGCCCGTAAGGGAATAAATCACATGACCGCGCATGCGCAGAAAGTTCTGCCCGGCAGCGACTTGCCTCAGGGCATAATTTTGGAGACCTTCGCATTTTGCCCGGAGGGCGCCCGGGGGCGTCTTTTCGACGTGCCCTGCCTCGCCCGGTCCTGTGTGTGGAGCTCCATAAGCGCCCGTGCAATTCCCGTCGCACAAGACGCCCCGGGGCAAAATGCCCTGTCGCGCCCCGCCTTGCCTGGTTCTGTGTGTGGCCGGCCTTACTGAGTTTTAAAACATGAATCAGATGTCAACGATTATCCTTTGATGGCTCTACAAAGTAAACTGTCTACAGTTAGTCCTCATTGTTGGTAAAAGAATAAAACTAAACAACAATGCCCAAATGGCATAGATTCAGCTTTGCGAAATAGGGATTTAAGACAAATTGACGCAATTACATTATACAGACCCTTTCTTTCATCTTGGGGGTTTTAATTATAAGTCCTGACTCTAGTAGTGGTTGAAAATGTTTATATAGGGAAGTTTGACTGGAAATTGTGGAGTTACCAGTACCTGCCCCTCTCTATTAACTGATGAAACATCGAAATTGGTACAGAGGTAGCGTCTCCAAGCTGACATGCAAGATATAGCTTCAAACCAGGCTGCCTATCATTGTGGCGCTACTATTTGGCTTACCCAAGTAACTTACAGTTTAGCACACTACAGTTACTTCACTGTTCAGATCAGTAGTCTTGTGATTTTTTTTAAGAAAGAAAGTTAAAAGACAGTCTACTTGTTTTGTGGTAAGGTAAATTTAAGTATTGCAAAGATTTTAACCAATCAGTAATAAAGTCCAGGCTCTGCTTGAAAAGCAGGACGTATATGTATATTTGCAAGAGTAAGGAAGGACCGATCTGGGTTATCAAATTGAGGTAACCATGATCCAATGGTGAAGAGGAGTCAAAGCACAAGAGAAACTGTTAAAAATTGCTATCTCAAATATCTGTCAAGATGATTACATTTGTAAATCCAAGTGTTGGCCAAGGCCAACAATCCATCTATGATCTATAAACACTAAGTTATTATGGCTATAAACTACAATGAAGAAGTAAGTATCATAAAGAAAAATTGCTAAGTTAAATATTTTCTTCATCATTCACCTATAGTAAGTCTGATGGTGATTGGAGTGTTTAATCAAAACCGATCACCACTTATTTTATAATTTTTTAACGTCTTGTGAGTCAAAAGTGTAAGATAAATTTTTTAGAAGTATTATTTGACATATTTTTATTCAAATTTTAGTAAAGTTAAATTTATATTGATATTTTTAACATCAGTTCTTTTAACTTCACTTGATACCAGTTTACTGACAAGTGATCTGACAGTCTTCTGTCACTTGATGTTATTTAGTTATACAAGTTGTAAGCTGTTAAATCAAGTTTAGGCAGATCATTTTTAAACAAATTATGGAACGCTTTTGTCATTAAAATTTCAGTTATTGGAGCTTTGGTATGATCTTGCAATAGTAACTTAAGCGTGTTGAATAACATTGCACAGCTAAGGTTTTAAATCACCTTTTGCACTACTTCAATAACATTGGGTTGACTGTACATTTTGGTTTGGCTTGTGGTACCAAACATTCCCACACTTGATTGGTGGACTTGCACATTGTATTTTTGGATGTGAAGAAAGAACAAATTCTTTTAGTCTATATGTTCTAACAGTTCTATAACTTTCCAGTTTATCTTAAATTTAAGAATATCCGTGATTTTGTATTGATTATAATTTCCTAACATTGTTTTATTTACAGGGTGGACATGGAAGAAAAAGAAGAGTTGTAAGAAGTTCCTTCAGTTTAGACACAGTATTATGTGATGTGGAGCACATGAATGAAATGGAACTGGTACCAAACAACCTTCAGTCTTGCATTTTTGTTTTTACACGTTTGGACTTTTTTTTAATAAATATACTTGTAAATATAGTAGATAAAAGATATTTTTTCCCTATATTACCGTTTTTGAAAAAGAAAAAAGTGGGAATACACTGTATAAAAAAAAACGATATCAAAACCCTAACAATGTATATGTTGTGCTAAAGCCATTTCAAAAAAATGTTTAACTAAGAACAAGTACAAAGTAAAAATTGCTGCACCTAATTTTCGGATGATGCTCTTTACTTACTTCAATATGACAATGACAACTCTAGACGCTTGAAACAGTGCCCAACCAGTGCTTGAGCAGTGTGTTGCTGCTCTCTAGATACCAAGACAGTGGACAACATATGCTCCTGCTCTCTAGATACCAAGACAGTGGACAACATATGCTCTTGCTCTGTAGATACTAAGACAGTGGACAACATGTGCTCTTGCTCTCTAGATACTAAGACAGTGTACAACATATGCTCTTGCTCTCTAGATACCAAGACAGTGGACAACATATGCTCTTGCTCTGTAGATACTAAGACAGTGGACAACATGTGCTCTTGCTCTCTAGATACTAAGACAGTGTACAACATATGCTCTTGCTCTGTAGATACTAAGACAGTGTACAACATATGCTCTTGCTCTCTAGATACCAAGACAGTGGACAACATGTGCTCTTGCTCTGTAGATACTAAGACAGTGTACAACATATGCTCTTGCTCTCTAGATACCAAGACAGTGGACAACATATGCTCTTGCTCTGTAGATACTAAGACAGTGTACAACATATGCTCTTGCTCTCTAGATACCAAGACAGTGGACAACATGTGCTCTTGCTCTGTAGATACTAAGACAGTGGACAACATATGCTCTTGCTCTGTAGATACTAAGACAGTGGATAACATATGCTCTTGCTCTGTAGATACTAAGACAGTGGACAACATATGCTCTTGCTCTCTAGATACCAAGACAGTGGACAACATATGCTCTTGCTCTCTAGATAGCAAGACAGTGGGCAACATATGCTCTTGCTCTCTAGATAGCAAGACAGTGGGCAACATATGCTCTTGCTCTCTAGATAGCAAGACAGTGGACAACATATGCTCTTTCTCTGTAGATACTAAGACAGTGGACAACATATGCGTGTTACTGTTCTACTAAGACAGTGGACAACATATGCTCTTGCTCTGTAGATACTAAGAAAGAGGGCAACATACGCTCTTGCTCTCTAGATACCAAGACAGTGGACAACATATGCTCTTGCTTTGTAGATACCAAGACAGTGGATAACATATGCTCTTGCTCTCTAGATACCAAGACAGTGGACAAAACATGCTCTTGCTCTGTAGATACTAAGACAGTGGACCAAATATGCTCTTGCTCTGTAGATACTAAGACATTGGACAACATATGCTCTTGCTCTGTAGATACTAAGATAGTGGATAACATATGCTCTTGCTCTCTAGATACTAAGACAGTGGACAACATATGCGTGTTACTGTTCTACTAAGACAATGGACAACATATGTTCGTTTTTACTGCTCTCCTAGATACTAATACAGTGGAAATAATATGCTCGTTACTGCTCTTGAGATACTAAGGCAGTGGTCAACATATGCTTGATGCTGTTCATAATATTAACGTTCTCGTTTTTTAATGTCTAGAAAAGAAGACAACCAACAAAATATTCTTTCTTGTTGCTGAATTAAAGAATAAGACAGCAGACGAAGTTTGGCCGTTTATGCGATTTAGATAACGAGACAATGACAATAAACAAATTACTCTCTTAACAGAGATATTTCGGATCAGAGATATACTTCGCTCATAAATTAAGTTACTATTTTTTAAACTCTGAACAATATTATAAGTTAAATTGTTTCAACATTAGACGACGTAATTATTTGACAACTAAGACAGCAAACAGAAGAAGTACGCGTACATATATAGAAATATAGTTTTACTCTCCCCAAAGAAAAAAAAAAAAAAATGAGACGAGTCATCCCCCCGTTCTCGTAGGATGAACACTCGACACTGAACGATACAGTACAATTACTCTCTCTGGTCCAGAGTCCAGACAGTAGACACCCAGCATTGGTCGGTGTAAAACATTTAATTGATGAATGCCCGGAACCTGTTTACCAAGGAGGACTGGTCGCGGCGCGCCACTCCAAAAAGTCGTCGACGTTGCCTCCTTATCGGAGCTCTCTAAAACAAAGAGCCTATTACAACGAAGTCTGGCCTGTCGTGACAAGATTCGGAGTTATTGTCAATGGTTTGAAAAGTGTAAAGCTACTATAAAAGAAGACGCTACGATGAAAGTGGGGCTCCAAGATTGTAAGAAGAATTGTTGAAGAACGTTTGCATGTGGTATTTAAGTAGTATATATGATTCTAAAATAAAGCTACTTCGTATATAAGTATGCAAGTAAACCTTAATTATAAAGCTTTTATTATGTTGAAAAGTGTAAAGCAACGTGTAGCCTATAACGTCGTCAAATAGTCAAATAATTATTTCTGCACGTGTGTTTTATGAGTTATCCAAGTCCATTCCAAAATTATAAAAAACTTTTGTTCCTGAAATAAAATAATGAATGTTGTATAATCACTTGACTATATTTTTTGAGTTTCTAAACAAGTCATTTAGGTTACATTCATACAAATATACGGAGCAATTCAATTTAAGTGAAACGTGCTATTTATATCTTGATATTTTTCTTTAGTATACTTATTCACATTTTCGATTATATTTTCATGATGATATTGTTGAGGAATCTTTAGAGGAAAGCAGACAGTTTTGTTATGAACGATTTAGATCCCTCCCATTCGGGCTTCGTGTTGTATCTTAGGTACGAAGCACTATTTACAGCCTTGATTTTTCAAATACACGTAAATTTTAGAGTCATCAAATAAATTTCCTGATTTCTTCAAATTCCTGGGTGCCTATTGAACCTTTTCTTCAACTAGCTAAGCAGAAAGGATTTCCAACTTGCGAACACGTCTAGTCTTTTAATCTAACCAATCCTTATATTAGGCATTGGTGTTTTTAGAAGCCTAAAAGTTGTCCAGTATTTGGGGATTAGGGTAGCAGTTATCAAATTCCTGCTTGACTGCTTACTGTTGAGACAACTTGTACTCTCAAAGCATGACAGAGTCCCCTAACTTCCCCAAGCTGTTCAGTGTGCAACGTGCAACCAAAGAGAAGCCCTATTGTAATGAGAGGACATAGACGATTACGCAGTGGAAAGATCAGCTGTCTGGACGATGAATGAACAACAAAACAAAGAGATGTGAGCTCCAACGAGGCGTGGGAGATGCAGACAGACTCCGAGCTATAGACCGGTTATGGCATAGAGTATAAGGTATGAGTGGACTATAGGATAAATTATCTCTGGGCACCGCAGTGCATACCCGGCTATTAAGATATTGTCGGATAGTGCAACATTTCAAAAGTGACTTACGGATGCATCTCGGATACTCTTTGTTGAACGTCTGTGTTGTATTTTCAATTTTATGTACCTTTGTTAAGTGGATTGAGTTATTTTATTTCATCTATTAATTGGGTATTTATGTTTTTTTTCAAACTTCTTAATAACCTACTTGTTTATTTATCGTTTATTACTCTTCAAAGTGATCTTAGTGCGTTTGTTGTTCTGCAAATGATGAATTGAGTATTAGCATTGACTTTATAAGATATAAAGTCAATGGTATTAGGCATACGAACCATAAATATGGTACCTTTAAACATGTTGGCATTCTTGTTCATCATTTTTTACATATTTGTATAATTTAAATAGCATTTTCTTTCATATTTCCTCTTGAACAATTAGCTATGCTGTTATGTATCAAATACTCACACTCCACACTTGCAGGCTTGTATATCGAAAGAAATACAGTTTGCGTAGTCAAATGCTTTACCAATAAATTCTTTCTATGATTTCTGGCACTTATAACTACCTAAGACACTTCGAGGATGCATTTTGCTGTGGCTACAGCCAACTTCCTAGTTCCTAGTTAACCATCCGTTGTACTCTCATCCTTCACTAGTATTTGGGTTAACAATACGCCCTGTTGCGTCAATTGGGTCATCTCACTTGACAATCTTATCGGTAAGCTGAAAACACATTTCCGAGGCACCGTATGTAGAGCTAAGAAAACCAAGATGATCAGTGTGGGTAGCAATCATTGTTAGAATGTTTAATGTACAATCCCAGTATGAAAAGATTTAAATTATTTTGAGTATTCAACTTAAAATAATCTTTATTTTCATTGTGTTTTTGCAACGGCACTCTGCACCGATTTTCAAGTGATTACAGAAATTATAAATGTCTGTATGGAGTTCTCTTTCTTAATTCACAGGTCGTTTATTTGTACTTGTTGTCAAGAGGTGTAGCGACCGAACATTTTATCCATCGAATCGATAACAGCGACATCGCGTAGGTCGTACCAAGTCCAGACTATGTTAATGAGCCTACAAGTCCTAAAGTTTGGCGACAACCAGTTGGCCTATCAATCTTGAAGTGCCAAGGACTTCTTGCTTCGTCCTTGCTGCATCCGGAGATAACTGTGAGAAAATCCCTACCGGTTGGATATGTTTTTTACGTTTTCTCAAATCTTTACGATGTGGGCTGTAACAAAGTCACTATATATCCGTGTCGGAACTTGGTTTCGACTTCCAAGGCCCTTTAGAACTTGTTAAATGTGTTTTGTTTACTTTCTTTCATAAAGCATTTAAAATTATCCCTACGAAATTTGAATTGGAATTAGGCCTTTTATTAGGTACTAAAATCGTTAAACTAATAGAAATGTTAATGTATCCTTACTTTATAAAGCTTTGATGCCTAGACGGCTGTGTTATGTAATTTATTAACCTTAACTTAATAATTCACCTTATGGTTTTTTCTATATAGTTTATCGCCAGAGAACGAGTCAATTATCCCAAAACGTTGTAGAAACGTTTTTTTACTAATCGTGATGAAATATGTCTCATAATGACATAACGGCTTGGGTTTAAACCAGCGTTTAAACATAGTTTACTTATAATAATCTATATAGTTCGTCTAATATAGACTATGGGTAAAACAATTTAAATTTTCTGTTGTACGGGGTGAGGCAATAAAATCACCCAAATTTATAAATAGTGGAAATTCAATACTATTTACCATATACACATCAAAACACAGATTAGCTTTTGCCATATTAAGTTAACAAAGTCATTTTTCCATTTCTTGAAAATAAAATCCTTTAAGTTTTGTCCTTATCCTACTTGACATTCCTTTTCAGTCAATTGAAAATGCCACTGAATACTCCTGCCAACATTTCTTCAGGATGAATCACTTAAGTTTCTTGGACAATTCAAGAAAATCTCTAGGGACACTTTGAAAACCCTTAAATTTCAAAAGTAGCTTATAGGGAGAACCCCCATAGAAAGCAAAACGCCAACGTTCCTACGCAAAAGTATCCAACAACGAAAGCAACCTGGCAAACCTCTTTGGACTTTGAGTAACTGCGACTCATACTCTTTCAATATTTGCTGGCCGTACAAAGAGTTTTGCGACACCCACCGATTATTTGTATGGTTTAAGATGTTATCCTACTAATATTATAAATGAGAAAGTTTGGATGTATGGATGTATGGATGGATGTATGGATGTATGGATATATGTTTGTGACAAGTGAACGCGAAAAATACTGGTCGGATTGGGCTGAAATTTGGCATGATGATAGCTCACATTCCCGATTAACATATAGGCATATTCTTATTTCAAAAATCCTTTCGGGCTCCGCCCCTGTGGCTCTGGAGTTTCCCATGTTAACCTTATGAGAAATGAAATTATTGAATCTTAACAGCTGTTTCAATTAAACAAGTTGGTTCTGTTATGTGATGTTCAATAGCATTAAAGTTACAAAAATTACCAACAGGGTGCAGCACTATTATTTCTTTTACATTTATGACAACAGCTAATTTGCAACCAAAAGGTGAGTGAGCGTAGCGAACGAACTTCAACCTGGAGGCGAGTTAGCGTAGCGAACGAGCTAACCTGAAGGCAAGTGAGCGCAGCGAACGAGCTCCAACCTAAAGGTGAGTGAGCGTAGCGAACAAACTTCAACCAGGACGTGATTGAGCCATGCGAACGAGATAATCTTGAAAATTAAGAAGTTAAACGGGGCAAAGCCCGCGGGTTACAGCTAGTCCTAAATAATTTTACCCAGTTACTTATTGTTTTCATATTTGGAACAGCGCCATGTTGACAAAGTATGGAATGTGGTCCATACTTGCCATGTGTTACTGGGTGTTTGCACAGGAATCGCTATTTTAAAATAGGTTCCTACATCAAAATCACAGTGTTACAAGCCTCAGGCACAATGTTTGCTAACATGGCATAGTTGGATTGATGTTATTAGCACAGATGTTCATTCATTGTTGTTTTACTTATAATATGACAATAAAAGAAAATCGGGGTGCTATCACCCCGTAGAACTATTCACATCTTAAGATTTTGAAAGCTATGAGTGGAGGTTTAGAAGTCAAAACGAATCGGTTATAGATAACAGTTTATAATAAGATCAGCGTGGTTGGGCAATGGACAACTTACTTCTGCATTTCTCGATTAAGTGACGGCGATTTCAGATGGGTTGCAAACAATGCTGACATTACTTAGATTATTCATGGCATTTTATACACAGTTGTGTCACAGAGAAGTAATGCAGCCTACCTTACTTTCCTGTGTGTGAAGTAAACAGTGTTTAAACAAGCTGTAGCAATGTCAGAATTTATAGCTCTTAGATATTTTTGTACAAATTGAACAACATTCATGGTGTCTTGCTTTAACACCTCAGCACTGGGGATACAAACTCTATACCACTTCTTGATGCGCGAGAGACTTGAAATTCGCCATAATTGTTGGTATTTGACCCAAACCACCGGAAAAATCCTTAAAATTAACCTTTTTTAAGTTTACTCCCCGCTTATTAAACCTCCATGCTTTTGGGGAATAACATTAAGTTGCTGACTTGAAAATAGGAATCCAAATTCCAAACTCTTAGATACGAGCTAGATACTTAAAATCTGGCAAGGACGTAAAACACGACCTGAAATCATCGGGAAAATGTATAAAAGTGACATTTCTTACGAAGCCTAGCTGGCAAACAACTTATGTACAACTTTGTACAAACACGTTTTTTCCTAACTTTTAGCCTTTTGGTAGCGCTAGGTTTTCCAAAAAACCTATATATTTGGTTGAGTTTGCTATTGATTAAACTTTTCCTTACCATATACCTCCAGTAAGTACTTACGAAACGAGCAAAAGAAAGAATTGAAAAGCGAGATGAGTGGTATTACTTGCGGTTTTTTCATGACTGAAATTATTCACTTTGTATCAACTTAGTTTTACAATAATTAATCAACTCAATACTGCACCCTACAATTTTCCGTCTCAAATGGTCACAAACTGTACTGTAGATACATGAAACCATTGGCATACTAAAGTGGTTCAAAACCTGGATATCCGTTTTGAAGAGTAAGATAAACAACGAATTTGTATAGCATAAAACATAATGGGAGCAATCCACTTATCATTTTTCACAAGAAACGCTACCTCGTAATCACTAGCACGCCCTCCTATTAACATTAACATGTAATTAAAAATTAATTACTGTACAGTTTAGCCGGCTCGAAGGACCATAAACTGGGTTGTAGAGAAGAACTTTTACGAGGTAATGTTACTCAGGTTTTGTGGTAATGTGAGATATTTATATCCTCGTTTTACTTTTTGGGAAGACATAAAAGACTTACTGAAAACGAGTTGCCAGCGTTTACATGTGTTTTTCGCTAAACCCCCAAGCGATGTCATAAAACGGTGGCTGGGTTATGTAATAAAACTTCACAAAGATTTCTTTCCTAAAACGCACGGTGATTACCAAGGTATGAACATTACCGTTGGTTATGAGCTATACTAAATTTGATTGGTATTGTTCGTAAGATAAGCGTGTATGAGAGCACAACTTAACTTCATAAATATAGCTTTTAAAACATGTTATGTAAAAAAACATTAACAATGTTTCAAATTTATCTATGAAGAAAATTAAATCCACCTGCATAAACAATGTATTAATAGTAAATAAAGTTATATGAATCATACTTTTTATTTAAGAAATGTATTTTAAAGACTTCTACTTAATGCTATTTCGGATGTTTTTTTATGTAGACTCATTAAAGCTTCATGGAACTTTAGACAAAGAACCTTTTTTGCAGTCAGTTTTAGTCTCCTCACTTACGTCCAAAAATATAAAAATAACTCCTGGTTTAATTTATTTGTAATTTTTTTCAGCACCGACCAATTAATTTAAGACAAACAACGCAAGTTATACAAAATCTTATGAAGGAAAACTTAACAGATTTTGTGAAATCTTCAATCCAAGAAAATGATACAGCATTAATTACACAAACAATACCTCTTGCTATTTTATAATAAATCTGTATACACCGATGTGTCAATTCGTAGCTAATACCCTTTTAAAAATCTTGTTTTTATTCCAAGCTGCTTGAGATAATGAAAATCGAAAGACGACACAGCGGCGTGGGACCAAGTTGTGTTCAACAAGAAAAAGCACTTATGAAATAAATAATGGCTTGTTTTATCGAGGTCAAATTCAAAAAATGCAAGCAGACACCTGGGCAGAGGCGGGCATCCTTGGTGACCACTGTGGACCACCGGGATATTGTCTCTTTAACATCGTTATGTTAGAATAGAAACTATACAGCATTTGTGTAAGAAAATATGGGCAGTTTCTAGTGATAGTGTTATAGAAGATATGAAGATAGACGGCCGCTCCCATCCTTGAAGATGTCACTCAAGTTGGAAAATGTACATAAGGCGAATTCTAGAGCCCTTGGAGCTTAGACGTTCTACTCATAAAACAATTAACAACCCTCAAAGAAAATTTCGAATCTCACAGTGCACTAGATATTTAAATTACAATTACTTTGGTACCCCAATTGAAAAAGTAATTTGGGATGCAAAATAACTCTTCAGCGGCTGTTTGAAATAAAATGGCGGGCCGATCCAAGATGGCCGTTGGCTTCCATGGAATTCCTTGGTAAACAATTCAAAACTACAAAGAAAATTTGTAATCCCACAGTGTCCTAGGTATTTAAACTATAATCACCTTGGTGTTTGAAAAAATGTTTTTAGATGATACATTAACTCTTTAGCAGCTGTTTTAAATTATCCAAGATGGCCACTAGCCTCCAAGCAAGGACTCTTAAGAACAAAGCAAAAAGAGGCAATTATTATTATTCAAGTTCTTGAAATTGCGATAATACAATAATACAAGTGTATTCACAAATATTTTAAATTGTTTTAGTGGTTGACGACAAAATTTTTTTACAAAAACGGCACTCTTAATCGTATGGTAGGGCCAATGTTCGATAGTTTTCTGTGAAGCTTGAGAGAAGAGTTGTGGCCTAGAAAAAAAATAAACAGCTTAGAAAATGAATAAATCAAGGAAGATTTCAATTTTACGAAGATGCTAAAAATAACAAAGTTACAACCCAGCATATACAAGGTATCATTTCTTAAACAATTATAAGGTTGTTTGGTTATTTTTTACTGTGGAAAAGCTTAAGGTGATTTAATGAAGAAAAATATTTTATGTTAAAACTTACGTGTTATAAATTGTAGTGTTTGTATAAAGTTGTAAAATTAATACTAATGATTTTTCTTAGAATTGAACTTGATATAAAATCCTGAGCTTAGGATGTTTGTCAAATATTACAACTATGTAAAAAGCTTAATTTTGTAGTGCGCTTAGTATTAGTCTCCAGGGTACTTATTAATATACATAAAGTACAAATATTGAGTAAACAGAGCTGTGAAGCCCAATGTTTCTCTCACACCCTTTATCGAAAGTTTATTTTACCTATATACTGTATTTTAACATGTGTCTGTTCTAGAGTTTTATTTTTATTTTCAGAAATCGGTTTCTCAGAATTCCTTGGTTATAAATATTGGACACTATTGAGGTTGGTTTCTTATTATAAACCGTCTAAAATCCCAGACATGTTCCCACAAATCAACAACTAGGTCCTATCACTAATAAATCAAACATTTCTATATAATAATGTTTCTTTAAAACCATTTTTCTCAGCTCGTGTGCATCGCAGGGAGAATCTACACATACTGTTGAAATTATATTTTCCTGTAGATGTGCAGAATCCCTTCATAAATTAAAATAGGCTCAAAAATAAGCACAAAAATTGAATTTAAAATCTTTAAAAAAATTACATGGACCTCATGGGTAATTGCCATTCTGGTGACGAAATAACAACGCAATATAAATATAAAATCAAAACAAATGGAAGAAATTCCGATCACATGTTTTATTTACAGCGTAGGGTGGAAATAGAGAAGTCTGTACTTTAGATATTTTTGGTCGAGTTTTCGACTACTAGACGACCTCTAGTCTTTGATTATTTAGCAACAACCAACAACTCAGCCTTAACACATAATGATTTCAGCTGATCAACCAGTTTCCTTCATGATTGTGCTTTAGAGGTATGTTTATGATGTTTCTCTCATATGACTATCATGACGCCATGACTATCATGATGATATCATCAAATGATCACATTCTTAACAACTGATACACGACGACGGTTCTAAATTGTCTCTCGGATCAGCGGAAATTCCTCAGATGAAACCTGATTCTTGGATCTTTGGAACTTCCGTCCCAGTTTTGATGTAGTGTATAATTTTAGAGGACTCCATACAACGTTTTCTGCGTTTGCTGATAACACTTTCGTTTCACAGTCAGAAAGTTCTTACTTCTATCTTTGACTTTCTATGATAGGTGCGTGCTCATCAAAGTGATTTAGTAGACAATTTTCGCACAGAATTAATACAACAGGCAACCGGCCAAGATGCATGATGGGGCAACTGCGATGGGTCCAAGTTGCAATCAATACCATCTGAACTAGTCGGTTTTTGACAGAAGAGTGTTAATACTTGTTAACATCACGTAGGGCTTCTTCTCTTTATTCTGTGCTTTACTGCTTTACTCACAATCAGTACAAAATGGACAATAACTTGTCGTTATGTATGATCCCTTACAATAGTCTTTGAGTATACAAGATGCAGTATTCCAAGTCGCTGTCAATATTTTGTTCACTTACTTGTTCCTATTAAAAATCACCTATGCAATGTAGACCTATATGAGAAAAAGGTATTCCAATTTGTATTGGCTTATGTAATTCTTACCTTTTTGTATTTCTGGAAATTTACATTGCTAATAGTAATATGGGGTTCAGCATATTGTTTACCATAGTTGATACATCTACTACATAAATCATCCAATTATAAACTCAATTAAAATAAATTATTATAAACTTAACCATCAGCATTACGCAATCAAAACCTCGACTTCCAGCAATCTACACGTCTCGTGCTATTTTTAGATCTACTAATGCAATTCGATACCTCGACAATTCCTTACTCTTAACTAACGATGTACGCGCGTATCAATTACTGTAATTGCTGCAGTGATTCTGATATAAAGGAAGAACAGGTCGTAGTGATGGTGACGATGTCGTGCGCGTGTGCTTGTGAATGCGCGTAAGTGTGTGTATGTAGTGTGGGTTGCACGTAGGCGTTTTTGACTCATGGTGGTTTACTTGCGGTTGAAAACATTGGTAACAAAACAAAGCTTTAAACTAGGGTGTCGTAAGAACTGAACGCTTTTGGTTGTGTTGGTGTTTTTTTTATAATGGAATGGTTCATACCAAGAATTTTTAGTAGGCCTATCTAACGTTTTTTTGTCATCACTCATCAATAATTTATTCTCGAGTTTCAAATTATACGTTTAGTCAGTATTGGCTTCACTTGGGATCGAACCATCAACCTTCAGTTAGACGAGTATTGTAGAAACGCTCGGTTACCCAAAACGTGTGCTCCCATTATCTCCGCGTTCCGCCATCTCCGAACCCAAATCTGTCCCGCCACCTCCGAATTCTTGAGTGACCCTTATAATCCCGTCACTGCCTGCGTTGTTAGCTGTCATTGCATCCACGGCTGCGAAGCCCCGTGGATGGAAGATTTGATGAAAATTTAACCCGTGGGTTAGGTTAGGTTAGGTTAGGTCAGGTTAGGTTAGGTTAAGCTAATTTAGGTTAGGTTTGGACGGAAAGTCTTAACGCAGGAAGTAACCAAGGATTATAGGTGTCACTCTGAAATTCGGAGATAGCGGTACACGGAGGTGGCGGGACGCGGAGATAGCGGGAGGTAACCCCCAAGAAATACATACTTGTTTATGCATACTTGTTAACACTTATACAGACTTAAAAAAATAGTAAATCCTTCTCAAAACAGAATCAACAAGTTTAGAACTTTTAATTAAGTGCTCTAGCTAGATACTATGTTACCTAGTCAGTAGTGTTGCGAAAAGTGTATTACAATCTTTAGAGATTTCAAGTAAACAAAATAATGGAATAGAAATAAGCCAACAGACTACTGAACGACTCAAAATACGATAGTTTAGAAAAGAGGAAATTGTCTCTGTAGATTTAAAAGTGCTTCCCCATTTTCCAAGCTCAATAATAACGGAATGCAAGTCACCAGGGCTATAAACATTACAACAAAAGCCACAATGATCCTCCTAGAAGACCTCTCAGCCAACCGTAGTGAAGACAAGTAATTGCAGCCAGAAGCACAATGGTTGACATTTCCAGTCCCCGTTATGTCGGTTATTTTCTATGTTTTATAATCGGTCCCGATAAACCGAGAGTCGATTCATTACTTAGGCAGCTTTCTAGGGTAAGGACAGACGAGCTTTCTCCCGCCGCAGGGGACAGGGAAAGTCTTGCCATGGCGGGTGGCAGACTCAGTACCAAACTTACGGATCGAAATAGACACACTTTTCACACTATATGAAGTGTCAAGTGATATACAAGCTATCATGTTGAAGATAGGGAATTTGTTTTAACATTGTTTACTGGTAGTTTTATACACTTTGGAATGCCATAACTAGAAAAGTTTAAATCGTAAAAGTAATTATACAAATTAGGATTATTTTATATTATTACATCAACAAACCGGGTTGGGTTTGAAGGCAAAGATTAGTGAAGGATGGTTGTTGAATAAGCTGCTAGGGTTGGTTGCGTTAGCGTTTTAAAACAAAATATCTACCCGAATTACTACTATTATTAGATGATACTTTTAAGGTGTATCGCACCCCAAGTACGCACCAAAGATGAATGAGATAAATTTTAAAGCCGAACCATCAGAATGTTGTATCAGCATGTGCTGTATGTATATTGGGGTTTCCAAGGGGGGTCACGTAAAATTTCTGGAACAAAAACGTATTTTCAGAGCTTCAAAATATCTTTCAAATTGTCACTACACAAGTGATGGGCTTCGTATGATTAAAACAAGTTTTGCAGTGTTCTACACCTCTCTTGTATATTATCATCGACTATGTTTTTATAATATTGCAGTAATTGTTCAATAAACGATATAAATCTATAACACATTCAATACTGCATTTTATAAAAGTTATCGAAGTGTTTTCAAAAGAATAATCATAAAGTCAAAGCAATTAAGTGCGAAGAAAAATAAATAATAATTATTAGAATTTTAAATGAGAAGACTGAACTGTCTGAAGGAGTCACTAGATAAGTTAAAAGCTAAGATGGTCAATGCAGATATTCCTTAAGTTAACAGCTATAACATCAGTAACAGCTTGTAAATGCATGTACTCTATACATACTCAGACATTTAAACCACATTCCAGTATTTACTTAGCTTCCTCAAGGTAGACACTTCCTCATAATTCGAATACGTTCTCTTAATTCCCGTTCAAGAATTCCCCAACCTAATATAAAGCTGAGAAGAAAACAAACATTTTATCGCCAAAAGGCAAATCCAGTTGGACATTACGATTTAGCAAATGCAAACATAAGGGGAAAGTGTGTTTGTGTCGGAAACACACAAGTAAAAGAGGAACAGCAAGATCGTGGATGGGGAAAGTTGAGGGTATTTATATTGGGGAAAGCGGAGGAAAGTGATCGGGGTGGACTAGTACACCGATATTTCTCCAGTCCACTGAACACGACACCACTAATACAACTGGTATTGGTAGAGTTATCCCATATAGGGATATTGTATGTCAACTAGTGTCATGGTTAGGCGCATTTCCTAACTGTACGCTTGTTTATAGGCATGCATGATGTTATGGATATTTTGAAATAATTAAATAGCCACTCCAGTTCATGAGATTTCACTGCAGCCCTCTTACTAAAAGGACACCTCTGAGTTGTAGATCATTGCTACGAATTTTAGAAAAATAATCCGAGATGTTTCACGTCTCTAGTTCTTTTGTTGCCGTGAGGTATTTTCATATCAGAGAAGAGCATCTGAAGTATTGTGTTAAACAGTTCCAGGCTAGTGTCCTAGCCTAGGTGTGTGTGTGTGTGTGTGTGTGGAGATGAGGGGTTTTTAGCCGGTGTCCGAGGACATTGAGCCCGCGGGAGGCCGGCACTACTGAGTGGCCATTGAGCACCTCAGTGTGTGCAAATGCATTTTTACCTCCTCCCCATAAAAAAAATTAAATAAAAAAAATAAATAAACTGTACTATAACAAATGGGGTATTTTATGACCAATAAATAGTGTGTTGGCATGAACTGTTCTATGATTTGAGGGATCCTTTGGAGGAAAGTTATCCCACATTGGATATATTTGTTGAAATTAAGCTACCTACTAAATGTTTTAAATTTGTGTGATAATTATTAGGTATTTGTAATTTCTGGTGATCCTATGAAAACTGGATCATTTCCATCACTTCTTATTTACAGATATGTCAAGTTTCTGTTAGGATAAGAATTTAACGTCGTTAAAAAAATAATATAATTGACGTGTTGTAGAGTTATTAGGAATTAAATTGGCTATGTTGTGTAAAGTTCGAGTATTATAAATTACTTGGTTCATCAGATACGCAGCCGATTGAGGAAAGTTGCTCTACACTGGACCTGGACCACACCTTGAACACCCTGTGCTCTACGGTGTTATGCAATGTGGATAGTGGTAGATAATAAGGAAAACCTGCTACTACCATAATATTCTTTCGGATTTGGTGTTGTATGAAGGCTCTAGGTCTTATTTAGAATATTTTCATAATACTTAGTTAAAGATACAAGATAACCATTAAAACTAACTTTAAGTGAAAAGTTTTCTTTCGATAAATTAGCAGTGTTTCCAGTCTTAACTTTGGTCTGTATATTGTGTATATAATATGTTACCGGAAAATTACCAAATCCAGGCACTCTAGAATGACTAGGCAATATGAACATTTCTCAAAGCGTTTAGAAAAGTATGAAGTGAAGAAATAATAATAGGAATTTATTCATATTTACTAGGCATTCTGTATAGTGTAACAAAAAAGGAAACCTTTTTCAAAAAGGTTCTTAAACAGCATAGTTTATGCTTTACCTGTAGTTCCAACGGGCATCTATAAAATGGCTAGCCAAAGTTTATAGGCTTCAATTCATCCTTTGCCTGACACATTTTAGGGAATGTGATGTTTAAACCGTCTCTAAAACACCTGAATATACAGGGTGGTCTGGACCTAGCGTTAAAACTTTTTTCGGTTGGTGGAGCAATACAAGTGTGACTCAAATCCACAATTGAAAAAAATATATTCCATACACCCACTTGCAGAAACATTATTTTGATTTTTTAAAGAAAAACCTGTACATTTACACAACATTTTAAAATTCCTCTATTATTTTCATACATTTTTATAACTTTTACACTACCATCATATTCTCCATTAAGAATGTAAGAATAGACAGCTTTTGGTGAGCCCGAAGCTTCAGAATTGCTATTTAAATTGATTAGAACTAAGAAATTTTGATTTTCACAAAAAAAAGGTTAAAAATAAGCCTACAGACATTTTTATAAGAAAAATACTAGAGATTAGCAAGTGGCTACAAAAACTGCTCTGTAATCTTAGCTTTTAAAAGATATGATGAGGCATTTAATTTGCTTCCTTTTAAGTACAGCTATTCCAGTTATAACTTTGGAAAACATGGTTTAAGGAAAACAAAAACACACTATAACAAACCGAAAAGACACACATGATAGTTTGTATTATTTTATGAGGTTGCAACAAAATTTGTATCTAGACAAGTTCAAAACAAATTCCAAGTATTGGATTGATAACCGAACTAAAATGCAAGTTCATTTTAATTTATTTTCAAAATGTCCTCCATTCTCTCTGATGCAGGCTCTAGCTCTCTTCCGCAAAGAAATCCATGGGGTTCAGATCAGGAGATCTTGCCGGCCATAGGGCACTGGAATTGACTACACATTGTCTTTAAAAAAAGAGCTTCATCTGTCCACAAAATCTTTTTGAAAAAGTGGTATTGTTCAATGTCATAATTCAGGAGGTAGCGACAGAAATCTACTCTACCACCATGCTCTCCTCAATACTCCTTTCAAAAAAGATTTACTATAAACGTTTGTGCAGCTGTGATTGGTGATCGCTTCTTCGGTCCCCATATTTTTAGGGAAGTTTGAGTGGAGAGATGTACCTTGAATTTCTGCAACACGATCTGCCTCAAATTTTGGATGTGATTGATTCCTGTGCTCCATAAAGATATAATTTATCAACAAGACGGAGCACCTCTTCATTTTACGAATGACATTCGAGATTGACTGAGTGCTAACTATCCCATGTGGATAGGCCGAGGAGGTTCAGTGCCCTGGCCCGCAAGATCTCCTGATCTGAACCCCATGGATTTCTTTGCGGAAGAGAGCTAGAGCCTGAATCAGAGAGAACGGAGGACATTTTGGAAATAAATTAAAACGAACTTGCATTTTAGTTCGGTTATCAATCCAATACTTGGAATTTGTTTTGAACTTGTCTAGATACAAATTTTGTTGCAGCCTCATGCTGTTTCTAAAATAATAAAAACTATCATGTGTGTATTTTCGGTTTGTTATAGTATGTTTTTGTTTTCCTTAAACCATGTTTTCCACAGTTATAACTGGAATAGCTGTACTTAAAAGGAAGCAAATTAAATGCCTCATCATATCTTTTAAAAGCAAAGATTTAAGAGCAGTTTTAGTTGTGGGTATAGGGAATATATTTTTTTAAATTGTGGATTTGTGTCAAACTTGTGTTGCTCTACCACCCGAAAACAAATTTTAACGCTAGGTCCAGACCACCCTGTATACTACCAGCCGGTAACATAAATGTATCATGTTCCACGAGAATTTGATGCAGGTATATTTATTTTGTCTCAATTGTGTATTCAATTATCTATAATGCTATGTAACAAGAAGCCCTGTACGTAGACGAAGACATGGTTAGGCTAAGTAAGACATCGATTTTGATTCCTGTTGCAAGTCTGGTACATGTAAAATATACTTATCTACAAGTTAGCGAAATCTGCAAAAGCCCCAGAAATGTATAAAGCTTGGTTAGATCTACCATTATACTCCTTGTGTTTTGGACTCAGGAATTCAGATCAGCACCCTTAAGTACAATGATGAAATACTGTCAATAGTTATGTAGATTGAAGATTTTTAGTTTGTTTTTCACTTGCTTGGCTTGGTTTACGTTTTTTTAGTTACCTTCTTAATTTATAAAAACCAGCTAATCAAGCTTCATTCTATATAGTGTACTGTTCTACTTAGACGAAAATGTCATTAAAATGTATTGCCTTTTGTTGTAAAACATAAAAATCACAATAACATCTTAAACTTTAGCTTGTTTAATAGCTATTTACGTTATTATTTTGGCTACCTCGTAATCCTAAATCTCAGAATGGTTTCCGGTTTCAATTATATGAAATATGAAATTTTATTCAAGCGAACATCATAGTATTAGCGAATTTCCCATATAGGGAATAAGCTATTACCGTAGTACTCATGGTAAGACCTGGACGCGGGACCGATTTTTTTTTTCGTTTTGAGGTCCCTAGAGGCCAAAAACACCATCCGTTCAAATTCATATATATATATATATTTATATATATATATATATGTATATATATATATATGTATATATATATATATATGTGTCCGTCAGCACGATAACTCGAGCAAAAATGATCCGATTTTGAAAAACCTACGTCTATTCGAACGAGTTCGCGATCCAGCATGATCGGACCATGGGAACGGGTGTTTACGGGGGGTTTTATGGGGTAAAAATAGGGTTTTCCCAATTTTGACCCAAAAAACATAAAATTTAGCAATTAATTTCCAAACCATTTTGTAGAGCTTCAAAAAACAAATAATTTAGTATATTGAAGCGTTATTATGCGCCTAATGGTTAAGGAGAAAATTCAAAAAAATTGTAAATTTAAAATTCCCATGTTATTCTTATGGAGAATGAGTAAACTGTTGTAGTTTGCTTGTTTATGAACATATTTTGATCAAATTTGGAAAATGTTTTTATTTCTTACTAACTATTAACATTTTACAAAAAAAAACAGTTTTACCCTCCCTGATGCAGCAAACCTAAGTACTTGTTAAACTAATTCTATTTAAATCGGGAATAAATGTTATATTTTTAAGTAGACATTTCAGTGTAAATCCAATCAGTCAAATGGAAATTCGCTTAGTCTGCAGGTTTGCTGCGGCGGGGGTATCCTTCCTTTTAAATTTGGTGATTGTAGAATGACGGCTGCAAGCCGTTCATATGAAGAATATTTAATTTGATTTGTATTCAAACCTATTTTTTATTGAAGTTTTTTTTATAGCTCGACAGAAAGTACAAATTAGTTAACGTCAGTGTTTTGCAGTCATAAATGGATACCTTGAACAACCTAATTTACAATATTGAACCCCAATAATTGTTATGACAAATGAAGAAAACAAATCAAACTTCTATCCAAAAGAGTGTGATTGGAGGTGCATTTTATTGGTCCAATCATCTTATTCTTACTCTCCCCGGACCTCAGCCAAGGCTCGTTACCGGCCCAAGATCTGCTAGTTTGAAGGTTGAAGATCCGTGGCGGATGCACCAGAAGGTCACGAACACGCCGTGACCTTTGCCCTTCGTGGCCAGACAGTGATAAACCCATGATGACGTCACAGAGAAGGTCATGTGACTATCTGGTAAACATGCCCAAACATGCGTTGCAGAGTTGGGTGTATTGCAGACTTGCATTCTTCTCTTGTTCTTAGATGTCGGCATGATTAAGAATATTTTTATCACTCATTAGTTTCTTAATAACTTTTGGTCTTTGGGTCTAAAACGTTATCAGTCAAACAAATGTATGACACAAAGACATTTTTAAAAATTTCAATGGTAAAGCTAGGTCTCAAATAATATGTTGTAAGTTCTTTGTTTTACTTAGTTAATTTTATTTGTTGTTTCTCAATACTAGTACTAGATAAAGCATTCCCCGACTTAAAGGGTGTTTGGTTGAAAATTTGATTTCGGATGTTTTGTTGTTGTTCAATTATACTAAACATTAGAGATACAAAAATATAAGAAATGTTTTAATTTTGAATATTAAGGGAGATATGGCGCTTGAAAGTAGTAAATTTGTCATATTTTAGTACCAATACACAGGGGGAATGGGTAATGCGATTCTCATCAAAATTGGCATTCAGTTGTGAAAAAATAAGATACTAGCTATTTAAAATCAAAAATCTTTTAATTAATTTATTTTTTATTTTTATAAATTTAAAAATTAAATTTTTTTAAATAATTTTAAAAATAGCTGTTTGTCTTTGGGTAAAATTCATTTATATGTTGGAATTAAAAAAAAATGCAATATGTTAACTCATTTGGGCTGTGAATACCTTTGATGCCTTGCGCTGGCGGCACAATACTCGTTGAGAGTGTGTACACTCACGCCGGGACTATAAAATACATTAACATTATGTAATCATTAACATCATGTAACATCAACAGCAAACATTTATCGTTGTATTATATAGCCTCGGTGTGAGTGTACACACTGTCAACGAGTAGTTCACTGCCAGCGCAAGACGTATGTAATGATTGGTAGAATATATTTAACAGAATCTAAAGTTTCACCTTACATGACTTTCCTCTGTATAAAATCTTTAAATAAATAGAAAAATGGGAACCCTAATACCCCTATCGCAGCAAACCTGCAGCCGAAGCAAATCTCCATTTGCCTGATTGTACTTTCACCTAAATATTTCCTTAAATATGTAAGATTTATTCTCTATTTAAATACAATTCTGATTAACGAGTCCTTAGGTTTGCTGCTACAGAGAAGGTAGTTTGTGTATTTTTTAGTAAAATGTTAATAGCTTATTATAAAATAAATGGAATTGCCAAGTTATATAAAACATATTCATAAACAAGCAAACTACAACAGTTTATTTGTTTTCCATAGAAATAACATATTAAAAATTTACAATCTCTGTATATTCTCCGTAACTGTTAAGCGTACAAAAACACTTCAATATAGGCTACTACATTATTTGGTTGTTTAACCTCTAATAATAGAAATATGGAAATTTGTTGTTTTGAGGGTAAAATATGAGGAAACCCAATTTTTATCTCATAAACCCCTGTTTCCATAGTCGTATCAATCTGGTTTCAAACTCGTCCCAGTAAGTGCATGTTTAAAAAAATGTTTTAGTAAAAAAATGTTTAAAAAAATGTTTTACTAAAAAATGTTTTAGTCTACACGTTTGTACAAAATCTCATCGAAATCGGATCGATTTACTCGAGCTCTCGTGCTAACGTATATATAAACTGACTAGCTTAGCTGCAATTTAGCTAAAAAGCAAAGCATTTTTCACTGTCTAATTGAATTTTATAAAAGGTCTAAAGGCTGCATAGAACATTTTAGTTTGATGAATCCATGAACAGATTTGACTGATGTGCAAAATGGTTATCGATACATGTGCTGTTTTTTTACTGTTGAATGTATTTGTTTCTAGTTTCAATAAGCTTTGTAATCTAGTTTTAGCGAATTTCTCATATAGGAAATAAGCTATTACCATATTACTCATACTAAGACCTGGACTCGGAACCGATTTACTTTTTCTTTTTGAGGTCCCTAGAGGCAAAAAAACTGTCCGTTCAGATTCATATATATACATGCGTGTGCGTTAGCACGATAACTCGAGCAAAAATTATCCGATTTTGATGAAATTTGGCATACACTTGTAAACCTACATTTATTCAAACAAGTTTGTGAACCAGCATGATCAGACCATGAGAACGGGGGTTTGTAGGGGGTTTTATTGGGTAAACATTGGTTTTTCAAAATTCCCCCACTAGAAACATAACATTTTGAAATTTTTTCCAAACAATTTTATACAGCTTAAAAACAAATTATTTAGTATATTGAAGTATCATTACGTGCCTAATGGTTACGGAGAAAATACAAAAGTTTCTAAATTTAAAATCCTAACGTTACTCATATGGAGGATAAATAACTGTTGTAGTTTGCTTGTTATGAACATATTTTGATCAAATTTGGAAAATGCATTTATTTTATACTAAACAAACTATTGTATTAACATTAAAAAAACTTTTAAACCCTCCCTGTTGCAGCAAACCTAAGAAGGTACTTGTTAAACAAATTCTATTTAAATAGGGAATAATTTTGTGACATTTTTAGGGAGATATGTTAGTGTAAATTCATTAAATTCAATCAAGCAAATGGAAATTCGCTTAGTCTGCAGGTCTACTGCGGCGGGGTATTTTTTTAAGTGGTATCCATGCTGTCAATATTATTTTGTAATTATATCATATAATATAATATAATATAATATCATATAGTATCCAGTGAAGGTTGCCTGAGTTAGTAATATCACTGAAATGAAGTTCACGATAACAAATGAAAAGTCTTGCCAGGCTTTTTATTCACTTGATTTAGACAGTAACGAGCTTTGTTTAAGTATGTTCAGCTTAAAATTAATAAAAAATTCTAATGGAATTCAGCCGAATGACCTTAATTTAGCTTTAGTATTGAAGATCGATGAAGATATGCTATTTATTTGACCAGGACCAGCAATTGAAAGTTCAACAATTTCAACAACAATTCAACAATCAAGGTAATCAAGTCCACTCTCATTAACAAACCGGTGATTTTTTTACCAAAGGACAAACATAATGACCAAACATCTAATTGGTAGAAAGCTGCTAAGATAATTGTCAATCTTGCTAATGTGGCTTTTGTCTTTATTTAGCGAATTTCCCATATAGGAAATAAGCTATTACCGAAGTACTCATGGTAAGACCTGGACCCAGGACCGATTTAATTTTTCGTTTTGAGGTTCCCAGAGCCCAAAAACACAATCCGTTCACAATCCGTTGTCGTCAGTCAAAATAAAATAATTACCTATTTAAAAAGGGTACTTTTTTCTTTCCAAACCATTTTGTAGAGCGCAAAAAAAATAATTTAGTATATTGAATCGTTATTATGCGCCTAATGAAGAAAATTACAAAAAATTGTTAATATAATATTTTCATTTCATTCTTATGGAGAATAAGTAAACTGTTGTAATAGTTTGCTTGTTTATGAACGCATTTTGATTAAATTTGGAAAATGCATTTATTTCATACTAAACTATGAACATAAAAATAAAACACTTTTACCCTCCCGGTTGCAGCAAACTTAAACATTGGTTACTTGTTAAACCAATGTTATTTAAATAGGGAATAAATGTGATATTTTTTAAGGAGATGTTATAGTGTAAATCCAATCAGGCAAATGGAAATTCGCATAGTCTGCAGGTTTGCTGCGGTGGGGGTATTTACTTTACCTTGAGGTTTAGAGTCTCCAAGAGTTAAGAAAGGTTTGCCAAACTGGTCACTCTGTTACTAATAGGTATACTACCTATTGAACATTTTCTTAAGACACAAATATCCTCAACATTTTCTAAATTTCTTGAGAAGCTCAGTTTGAATAAACTTATGGTTTTAGAATATAATTATGTTTACAATGTCGATAACAATACTAATGGGTTGTTTATAACACCAACTAAATGTGCTACACATTAACAACATTAGGGACTATTGCTTCAGTATATTTCTTTAGCTTACCAAAGGTTTTCCATCAAAGAAACCACATAAATGTTAATTTACAATACAATGTAGGTAAAAAGCAAAGAGATTGTTCATTCAAAAACTGTATCGTATTGGAGTCAGAAAATAGTAAATTGTTTTGTTTGTTGCTCATTTCTAACAAATAAAGCAAATCAACAATAAAGAAACAAAAAAAATAACAAATTGTTAGGTGTTACCTCAGGATCTGTGCTTGGGCCGATGATTTCATCGTTGAAACTATTGTAGTTGTTTATAGTTTCTCTTGTATTATGTTTTTAGAAGTGTGATCCCTCCTTTGAAGCTTATTTTTTGTTAAGGTGTAATAAGTTTTTTCACCACACAATAATGTTTTTGGCTGTATTACATACGTTGATTGGTGGCTGAAAGTTACGTTTTGCTGGCCATGCCAGCTGTCATCGTAATTTGGGGACCGAGCAGGTTTTTACAGGCCGGGGCCGCAAAATCAGCTGTCCGCTTAATTACTTAAAACATGAATGCATTTTAAATACACAATCAAAATCCATAGCATTGCAATAGAATTGTGTTATTGTCACCGTTGCCTAGCAACTATTTGTTTTTATTTTCGCTGATTCCTCAAAATATGTCTTCACATACCGGTAACCTTAAAGTTGTAGTTGTGTTGACTCAGTGCGCATTATTTTAGTGGTGAATAGTGGTAATAGGGTATAGTGCGGTGAAAAATAGCGTTCGTACCACGGACCGAAATGGTTTTGCAGCTCTCGATCGATTTAAGTTCTCGACTTCGTCTCGAACTTGAAAACTATCTCGAACCGGCAAAACCTCATTTTCGGCCCTTGGTACGAAATATACTATTACAAAGGCTTATTGATAAAAGCCTTCTTGTAAAAACTGAGGAAACACAGTTCTCGGATTTTACATTGAAAATGGCAAAATTGTCAGATTTCACTTCGCTGATGGGTACAGCTTGAGATTAGATATCAATCTTAGGACTGGAAGCTGCTTCCAATCCAACATGGTTGGAATACTGTTTAAAATATTTTCAGGGGTGTACGTTTTTGTGTAATATTTGGCCTTCCTAATAAAGCATTTCTAAATATGGAGTTTTTGACATCTGTTTAAGAAGGGCTTTTCTAACACAAACATACAAACATAAACAATAATAGCGTTAAAAACCATAAAATGGCTTTTTGTTTTAAAAATTAATGTTATAGTGAAATTAAAAAAAAACTAGCTTTCAATATTTCCTTTTATCGTAATTTTAGAATATTTTTAACTAAATTACAGTTTAAGTACAAGAATAATTTTACAGTCCCCACAATACAAAGCAATAGTTTTTCCTTTTTATATTTACCAAGCAAGTCCTTAAGATAAATAGCATCAATATTAAGAGAAAAAACACAGTAATTAGATGGTTTTGTTTGTATATGAAATAAGACAAGTAACAATAATATAATCTTTATTTAGTCAACCAATAATCAGCCTGCAGTGTATAGGAAAGTAAAAAGCGATAAATTTAAAAAAAGTTTTTAATGTCTTGGTACATTTTTAAAATATTGACTTTTCCTGTCATTGTTACATAATTCGAATACATTTTAAAGGGTTTTTATAAGCAATACAAAATTGTATGTGCTTTAAATAGATTCTTACAATTGGGTTAAAATACAAACTGAATACACATTGATGTCAGTAGGTTGGTAGAACTGTTGATTTACTATCAGCTGATCCACTGCTTTCACATAAAATAACGTTAGTTCTTAATCAACATAAATATGTATGGTGTTCAAAAAGCTTTTAAATGGGAGGTAAGGTAAGTTTTAGTTATATTTTTATATTATATTTTATATTTTTATATAGCTTATATTTTTTCCCATCGCCCTACCAATACGAGTCGGTATGACAGGGCATAAAGTAGTGAGGCATTTATAACCTCAATCTACTCCCACTGTTCTGCAAACCGATTAATCCTGTGCAGTTACAACAGATTTGAAAGTGAGTGAAGGTACTGTACTCACAAATGAAGCTATCTACTTTTTGGTTTCATTGCTGTTTTCACCCTTGAAAATGAAGGTGTGTTGAATTACAAATTGTAATTTTTTCCCCAAACATATTCCGCATGGTTAATTGTAGCATACGAAAACCGACTAAAGTGTCCAAACAACGGAATAAATTCGAATAATTAGCGAAATAACATCATCAAAGACTCTATAACAACACCACTGTAGTGTAGACTTTAAAACTGGTGTCAAACTTACATACGTTAATGTTGTTTTGTAATATTCGGCTAAGATCAACTCATTGTAGATGGTTTTCTCTTACGTTCGGACTATTTTGATGAATGTCAACCAACAGTTTCCAGGTGCATCTTTTAAAGTTAATTTAAAGTAGCTTATTAGTTTAAAAGTTTGTAAAATAAGAAGAATTAATCAAACGAAATGCAATCTACCACAACTGGCAGGGACATCCCTTCAATATTAATTGTATCAACCTATCCATAAGGATGAAAAAACTATGAGAGAATGTTTTATCCTTACGTATTTTACATTTTATTGTTATTAGCAAATGAAAGACCTTCTAATGAGAAAATATTATTTATAAACTAAATGCTTTAATTACAACATTACAACATACTGACATTTAATTACAAGGAACATTAAGTTTTTAAGGTTTATTGCAATTATTATGGCAATAAAGCAACTTTATATTTGCTTGGCCTAAGTATATACGCAATATACCAACTGAACAGACTGGACCAAAACATAACAAGGATAGATAAATAAAATTTTTTATATCTTTGGCCTTTATAGGTGCCTTAAGTCTCAAGGTAAAGCTTTTAAAAGTGAATAAATAATTTTCTTTTCTCATAATCCATTTACTGTACTAAGCCAATGATGTACGTTTATGGACTATTCAATGTAGGTGTTGATTGAAGCAAGACGAACATTACATCATTAAGTGAGACGCCCTGTTAACTTTGTAACTAAGATTAACTGTCTCTTTCATCAGGGACCATTAATCAAAATCTCAATGATCGATGAAAGCTGTGTTGACTTTGAACCTTGCTAGATATTTTTTAGTACTGTACATTTGTACGAATGGTGTGTAAACTCTAAAATATATATTACAGGAAAGATGTATATATTTTCGCTACACTACTGTAAAATCACCTGTTTTCGTTAATGTTTATCACCCAGTGAAAATTCATAATTATATTGTTTACTATGCAATAGTAGTTATGTTTACTATATAATTTTCAGTCAGGCATTTGACACAGTATGGCACTCTGGCTTACTATTCAAAATTAAGAAGTTACTACCCCATTCAGTTTTTCCTATTTTGAAATCATATCTTACCAACAGAACTTTCCAAATTAAACATCAAAATTACTTAACTGACATTTACCCTATAGAATCAGGAATCCCCCAAGGAAGCGTACTTGGACCATACTTGTATATTCTCTATGCATCGGACCTATCAGAAAGTGTAAACACTATGGTTGCTACATTTTCGGATGACACGGCGATTTTATCCGGCTCAAGCTACAGCAAATTTACAGCTAAACTTGGATGAAATTTCACATTGGTTTAAAACATAGAGGTTCAAAATTAATGAAAATAAATCAGCACACATTACTTTTACCCTAAATCAGGCTACAATATGTCCTCCAGTATCCATGAACAATATTCACCTCCCTCAAGTAACAGAAATGAAATACTTGTGCATGCACTTAGATGCAAACCTTAATTGGAAGGCACATATCTGGACTAAAAGACAACATCTAAATTTAAAAACAACTAAACTTAATTGGCTTCTTGGATCTAAATCAAAACTTAGTACACAAAATAAATTGTTACTGTATAAAACAGTTCTAAAACCAATTTGGACTTATGGTATTCAGCTTTTGGGATCAGCAAGTACCTCAAACATTGAAATTATTCAACGTTACCAATCAAAATTATTACGTAAAATTGTCAACGCACCTTGGTTTGTTACCAACAGAACACTTCATATTGATCTTCAAATTCGAACAGTTAAAGAAGAAATTACAAAATCTAGTGAAAAATACATTGGAAAATTGGAAAATCATTCAAATCATCTTGCACTTAATTTATTGGACAATCATGACACCATTTACAGTCTGAAGCGACATACAATATTGGACCTCCCATTCAGATTCGGCTAAGTGTTATCAAAATTCTCTTTGTTAGCTAGTGTTGACAGTGGTCAATCACTAGCTCATGTTCTTCAAGTTAATGTTGTATTATTATTTATATAATTTACTTACTGTTCAACTTGAACAGATTGTAAATAAAAATAAAGTTAAAAAAAACTATATTATTTGATTCAGCTGACATAAACAAATAAACATTTGTCATTGTTTCAATTTGCAACAACCGAAACTGTACAATGAATGTAAGATTTAACTATAAATAAAAATGATATAAGTACTCAAATATTCCAAAGTATAATAAAGAAATATTACCATGTCTATTTTTTAATTAAACAAAATATTAGTCTTTGTAGTATAGCGACACGGGCTAAAGTGTGGCTATAGATATTCTCGACCATATTTAAGTGCTTGATAAATCTCCCTTTTTAAACAAATAGTCTCAATTATGTGACGGCTCACTTTCCACTCTTGTTATAAAGTATACACTTATTAACATGTATCTAAATTTGAACAAATTGATTGATATTTTACACTTAATTAGATAAATAAGACACATTCCACAATCACTTGCTTACATATAGGAGTTCTGCTCTAAAGGTCTAACCTTGAACCTTATCCACCACTAATGGCTTTTATCTATCTAATTGTAGCATGACAATGTTTTTAGAGCCTGCCATCATTGGAATATCCACAATAAAGAAAACAATAAAGGAAGTATCTCTCAAACAAGTTGAACCCTCATCGTACTGGATAACTCAATGCGCAAAAATCCACACGATAATAAATAACTTAATAGCGATTAATTCTTCATTTTAGCGAATTTCCCTACAGGGAAGAAGCTATTACCGTAGGCATGGTAGTACCTAGGCCCAGGACCAATTTACTTTTTTCATTTTGATGTCCTCAGAGGCCAAAAACACCATTTGTTCAAATTTGGTTTAAAGTGTAAGGTGGGAAAAAATTAAATGAGTTCGAAAACCAGCGTGATCGGACCATGAGAACGGGGTTTTACGGGGAGTTTATGGGGTAAAAATTCTTTTTCTCATTTTTGAACCTCAAAACACAAAATTTCCCAATTTCTTTCTAGACCTTTTTAAAGAGATAAAAAACAAATAGTTTAGTATAACAAAGTGATTTTGTGCGTTATTGGTAACGGAGAAAATTGGAAAATTATGAATTTAAAATTACCATGTTATTCTAATGGAGAATATTGTAAAAAGTAGTTTGCTTGTTTATGGATCCAAATTTGGCAAATTTATTTATTTTATACTAAGCTATTATTATTTTACTAAAAAACTCACTTTATTAGTTTTCTTGCAGCAGCAAACGTAGGTACTCGTCAAACCCAATGTTATTTAAATTTAATTGAAAATCAATTCAGGCATATTGAAATTCGCTTAGTCGGCATGTTTGCTGCGGCGCGGGTATATATATTTGTAGAGATAACGTATGCATTTCCTTTTAGCCATGTCTTATCACTAAGATACGAGAAACCCCATTGGGTCAAAGTTTAGATATATATTTTTAATATATGATATTTCTTGCCTTTCACTTAGCAGCTTAGTTTATAATCCATCAGGACTTGGATGAGATTTATTTTCAAGAACGACTCAAAATGTGAACTGTTGACGATTATTGTTCCTTGAATCATCTAGCTAGATGATTATGTGATGTTACCATCTAGAAGAATCCTTTTCAAGATAGACTTCAACACGTTAGATGTTTACAATGTTTGGAGTGGATTCTTGAATCGTCTATTTGACATTTTCTAGTAATATCGACTCCAAATCGTGAGTTGCAGACAACGTGTGGAGTTGTTTCAGGAGTTGTTCCATCTAGACGATTTGGTGCTGTTATTAACTTCGGTAACCTAGCTTTATGATCAATTCAGTCATACAGCTAGATAACCAAAGAAAGAACCAGCGCCAGCTGTAGAACCCAAGCGATGAATATTGAAGAACCACATGAGCGTTGAAGATTCTTCAAGGATAATTCACCTCAAAGTTACTATACAACTTAGTTTAAACTACAGCTTTATACATATAAGAATTTAAATGTGTTTAATAGACATAGGGAATCTTGTTCTTCACAAGACGACTTGAATCGTTGAACTAATTAACATATTTGTTGATGTTTCGGATGCATTATAGTAATCCACCATTAAAACAAGATACAGTTCAGCAACAAACAACACGTTCAGCGATAAAATCATAACCACAAAATCAGAAGTCTACTTGGACCAAGGAAGCTTACATTTTAGTATAACAAATACATATAGTATACAGGGTGTCCCACGAAAGGGTTGCTATTTTTCAATTAATAATAACCAACACACCAGACACATCGAACACGATACGAGCTTGAAACCCTACCTACAGTTATAAACACATAATATGTAAAAAAATACTCCCGACACACATTTTATTCGTATAATCAAAAAGAAAAAAAATGGGGGAGGGTTTACATGTTTGTCGCATTAAGTATAAGGATATGTTATGAGTAACTTAGTTTACTAGTTCATAAGTTTTATGTAGCCTTAACGATGCGTCTGGTATATTCATTTTAAAATACCACCAATCTCTTCGTGGGACACCATGTATATATAAAACAATACGATATTACAGTATATTTGAACCTTTAAATTCAAACAATTAAATTTGTTAAAAAAATGTTTGAAGCTCTAACATTGCATTAGACATTTTCTACTTACAGATATTTTACTACATTTTAGATAAATAAATCTATACAGACAATAAAGAGTAATAATAATCAGCAAATAGACGAATTAATTACCGTACAATATTAAAATTTAAACACGGATATTGGCTGCCCGGTTTACACAGCTACAATCTTATTATTCTTTGCTCTGTGGCTACAATACAATATTACAATGCGGTTTGCAGGCGTTAACGCAACATCAAGACGCACAAGCCTCTAAATTGCGTTAGCGCCGTTGTATTTAGAGCATACAGTAGGCACACTGTTACTATTAAATTTAGGCAGATTTTACTTTAAATTATGTTATTTAGTTTATTTAGTTTACGGATAGGAAGGTAGAGTTGTCTAGTCAAGTTTCCACTGTATTCTACTACCAATAGCCTAGTATACATGAGCCAGGCTAAAATTAAGTCATAATAATGTTCTGTATAAAATTCTCAACTAGAATAGATAAAAAGGCTATAGAAGTAAACATGGTATGCATGAATAGTGGAAACCCAATACTACTTCAAGTACATTGGCACTTACGTTATTACAAATGCCTTCATAAATGTAAAAAATATTGTTTTCTCTTTGTTGTAATCCTCGTATTAATTTCCAACTGCTCATAAAATCACACAAAAGCATATTGAATAATCGATAAACAGTTGCTAAGCAATTTGACAGATAATTAGGTTTTTTCACTTATTAGATAACTAGATCGTACTTCACTTAAAATTGTTTGCTCACCATAGTAAACAAATATAAGAAAACGTTTCTTTAAGTATATTCATAGAACATATTTACAATAAAAACACATAACACAAATAGAACCTAATAAAATTTATGTTTTACATGATTTCTGGCAGAACTATTGGTATATGTAGAAATATATTGGTTACATTCACTTATGCTGAATGGTGATATATTTTACAGCTTAAATACAAAGGAATTAAACAATTGCAAAAACAAAATTTTAGATAATATGGCAAAAAAATTCGACAATCTTACATTTCCAAACACATTTATCGGATTTACTCATTAAATCACCATTTAACAATTTTTAAGACCGTTAATCGTTATTATATAGACACAATTAACATTGTGTATTCATATCCTACATCCATATTAGCATACACATGTCTAGCCATTATATTTCACATCACGTACAATACTCTAGTGCCTCCCACGTGGATAATGGTGTTCATCTCGAAATGCAAATGAAAAGGGGGAGGGGGACTGCATCGGAGCATGAGCTGGTTTTGAAGGTCACCTTGTACCCCCCCCCCCCCAGTGGACATGTTTGCATATCTTCGAAGTGCTCTTATCTTTATGCAAAAATAGCACTTGCATACTTATTGATAGACTGTGTCGTTGTAAAGATCGGTGACATTTAAGGTGGAAGGGGAAAGAATTCGTGTTGCATTATTTTTTGGGGGTTACGGATAGAACGTAGATATTGTCTTATATTTTTCGTATAGTAAATAAGGAAATCAGTTCCATCATAAATAGAGGTCTTATTTGATAGTTTTATGTAAATTTGTACCTTAGTATGCCAGATGTGAGATTATTTTGGTTGATAGCAATAGAAATTCTTTAAACATTTTGCATTGACTTTAAAATCACAAATTATCTGAGGCTTTTGATACTAAAAGTAATAATTTCGCTGAAACACCCTAACGATAACGAAACTATTAAACAAACAAACAAAAAATAAGCTATTGTTGAATAACTTTAATATTAAATTGACAATGACCAGTACAGTAGTTACAGAAAACTGTCCAAGTACAAAATTAAACATAAAGTGGAAAATTTTATATTCAATCTTTTATGGTGATAAAAATGACTAAATTGTATTTTTAACAGTATATATTATATTGAACTATGATTAATCATTACGGGCAAATAAAGTATAAATACTTTAACAATATTATGGAATCATAAGACGCTACAGCAATTATACATTTGATATCATAGAGTGAAAAAGTTGCACTTCCAGTCATTTTCATTTGGTGATAAATTACTATAATATAAAAAAAATGAATTGTAGTTTAAAGTTACAGAAACAAAAACTCAGTTAGTGGAAAATTAAAATTTTCCTTCAGCTACCAAAGGAACGAATTGTAATAGAATATTCCTAAATTAACACTGGACTTTGTACATAGAAAATCTGTCTATAAATTAATACATGTAGGAACTAATCTAGACCTACTAACAACATAAACTAATCAAACCTACATAATGCATTTGTAAATTTTCCATCACTCATCAATAAAGTTCAAGTGTTCACATTAAAATCCTTTCAACGACATAATCTCACCATTACTTTACTTTAACTTTACCTAAGGAAAAAATATGAAATGGAAATAAATGTGTAAAATGGAAGAACTAACAATCAATGAGTCGACAGGCGGTTCAGTTAGAGTGAGAGGTGTGAAAGTTGGGTGTTGAAGGACCTACCTCACATAACCTTGAAACTACTTAGCACCTTTCGTGGCCTATACCTATACCGTTAGTCAAAAGTGAATATACTACAAAATTCTCTGTTGCACATAAGGGCCTAAATGCAAATAGTTGGATAACGTTTTGGATTGACCATTTTAGATTGAGTTAACACAATTCTTTGCTAAATTCCTATCTCAATAATTTGGTTAAGACCACGTGTTGTACAAAATAATAAGCTACAAGCAAAACTAGTTTAGGTTTCAAAGTAAATGTAATTTTTTTTATCCACATACAACCAAAACGTTAGTTACACACAAAAATATAAATTTAAACTACTGTAACCTGTTTTCTGCAGAAACCTCATAGACCTACGTTAAAAGTGGTAAGCATATTTTAACGTAGTATAAAACTAAAGGTAAGATTGTACATTCGCTTATGACAAAGTACACTTGGAAAACGTACAATAATTTAAACTAAAACTGAAGGTAAACGTTTTTACCCACCTACAACCAAATGCACTACTATCCCCAAGAAATTTAACTTAACCCCATAACTACCGGTTATGCACTTTATAACACAGACACTTCATACATTACTTAAAATATTTCACCGCACTGAACTAAATGTAAATATTTCCCTCCAAGAAACTCACTACTTACAAGAATTCAACTTGCGTTATCCACAATAATTTAAACAACCAACATAACTACCACCTATAAACTTCTTTCTACGGAATCACACTTATTCCAAAAGGGGAATCTACGCGCACTCACGGACGTACAAGAATAGAAGTATAGTAATACCAGAAACAAAAGAACCCTCGGCCGTTTCGAGCCGCGCAGGTTTCAATGGTACGGCCCACCTACCTGCGCGAACCACGTGATCTTTTCGTTTCTGCGCAGGTTGTTTTGTTCGTGGTATATCTATAATTGAGCAATTTAACCAAACTCACCTGGTACAACGCTGCGCTGCGGAGAGCGACGACGCAGCGACCGGCTCGTCCACATTCTTGGTTATACCTGAGATCGTATTCCGGTTTGGAGGGGGGAGGGGTCCTTCCTTTTGTCTGTCGCTCCCTTAGGGCTCGTCTCTCGTCTGGATCTGAAACCACGTTGCTAAATCAGAGCTCCATTGATTGAGGAGATTGGGTGTTAGAAGTTAAAAAGTGTGTTCAAATAATCGTCTATATGTAAAAGTTGTCGATAATGGTTCCCAACTGACGTTTTGATTTATTTTACGATTTGTTGGGCCTTAAATGATATTTTACAGATATGAGAAGCCAAGTTGTGATGTAAAAAGTAGAATTTATTGTACGTGTAAATGTCTCAAATTGGCGTTAGATTATTAATAATAATAATACGTCAAAATTAAAGTATTCACCTTGCTTTAAATAGTTTATATAGGATTGTGTGTCTGTGCTGAGATTATTTACAGCTTTGGGGAGCAAAATAAATAACGTAAGTTGTTCATGTTTTGGGACTATTCAAGTTATCGTGTGCGGAATTATATTATTGGTATTTTGATCTTATTACTGGTCAACTCTTAGAACATGCTTAAGATCATTAGCAACAGAACTTCCACCCAGTAGAGTTCTTATGGTGCCAACATATAAAACCATAAACATACAATATAACTTCTACGATGTGACGTTAAGAATTATCAATAACTGGGAAGATCAAAGGGTTTTACATAATTAAAACTAAGTAACAGCGATTTAAGATACCTAAAAACTGGAATCGGACAGCAGGACAAATGAGATGTAAGGTACTAAAAAACACTAGAATGCCACAGATTGAATTATGCTAAAATAACAAGACCCATAGTGTCATCATAGTTGAAAACACAGTTTTCATTACCAATGAAACCAGAATCGAACAGTTGGATACGTGTGAGATCCAAGGCGCCATAAGAATCAGAACTGAACATTAGAACGCGTGAGCTCAAAGATGCTCTAACAATCAGTACTAGACAGTAGAACAAGTTCCAAGATGCTATAAGAATCTGAACAAGATATTAGAACAAGTAAGATCCAAGATGATATAAGAATAATAACTAGACAGTAGAACAATTAAGATCCAATATGTTATAAAAATCAGAACTAGACAGTAGAACACGTAAGATCCAAGATGCTGTAAGAATCTGAACTAGGCAGTAGAACCAGTAAGTTCCAAGATGCTATAAGAATCTGAACTAGGCAGTAGAACAAGTAAGATCCAAGATGCTATAAGAATCAGAACTAGACAGTAGAACACGTAAGTTCCAAGATGCTATACGAATCAGAACTAGACAGTAGAACAAGTAAGATCCAAGATACTATAAGAGTCAGAACTAGACAGTAGAACACGTAAGTTCCAAGATGCTATAAGAATCAGAACTAGACAGTAGAACAAGTTCCAAGATGCTAAAAGAACCAGAACCGGACAGTAGAACGCCCCAGGCTTGATCAGAGAAAGTGGTTCTGCTGGTGTTGGTTGCCTAACATCTACTGATTTCGCTTTTATACTCACTTCAATACACAAAGGTTATTGTTAGACTCTAAATAACAAAAGTTGCGTCAACACGTGCAAAGATAATTAATTAAGAAGTAACGCCAAGGGCTTATATTTACATTCAGCATGTACCATGCACAGACTTCCTTATCCAGATGGATATAATGAAATTAATTGAGTCACTATATTAATTTCAGGATTTGTATTTGTTTTTATTTTAAGAGTTTTAATTGACAACTCAACGGGCTATTTGAGAAACTCAACGGGCTATTTGAGAGCATGTAGTGTAGCTAGGTAGGGGAATCAGAATAAAATGTTTAAAAAAAAATGTAAATGAATTGAAATTATTTACTCCATATCCAAATAGAAATTATGATACGTACAAACAGATTGTACTTGTTTCTATATTAAACATATATAGTTTCCCATGTTGTCACATATGCACTCAATAAATTATTTTACAAGTTTTGATGATTCGAAAAGGTAAAGAGGTTTAACCATTCACTTGTGAATGCTTTGAAAGAGGTTGTATTTGCCAAGATTATCGGATACCTAAAGACGGCCATAAAATCGTGGCAGTTCAGTAACAGCCAATAGCCAAAAATAACTCTGAGTCAGTAATATACTGTGTGTTACCATTACAACCCATAAAGTGATACATTAATCATTGTTATGTCACGTGGTTCGGTAATTTTAGTACACTTTGTAGATTGTAGTTTATTTTGTAATATAAACAACTTACATAAATAAGTATACAGTTGCTATGTTTATTTATTGTTACAAAAATATAAACTTTTTCTTATGTGTCACAGGTATAACCTTCAAGACTGTTTTGATCCATTTACATGCTGAACCAGTATTCAAAAGCTTAAAACCCTACAAAATTAACTAAAACACATCTAAAATGTAAAAATATTATATTAGTTTAAATTGTCTGCTATAAAGAGTGACCCTTTAATATGATGTATGTATAATTCAAGTGTGTATGTGTGGTGTGTAAGTTTATGTGTGTATGTGCTAAGGAAGTGTGATGTCCTTGGTAATCAAACGGCCTCGAGTTGAAGACTCTCCCGTGCGTGGTAACAAACCGTTGACTATAAACGAAACTCTTAGCACCATATACAAAAGCCATGTGGTACACATAAAACAGCTGATGTTGGGGAAGAAAATAAAACTACTTCAGACTTATTCGGATCTAGTATTGTTGTTCTATGTGGTAAATATGAGTTGGCAAACTATAAACCGTCTTTAGATTAAGACATTTATAGCAGAAAACAGCATATCCTGGATAATGGTAATAGAATGTTACGCTATCAAGTTTAATGGTTTATCATGTACTAGCATTTAAATAGCTGCGGATAGTCGTATATGTTAGTATTATGGACAAAACTATTCAATTGTGAGTTTTAATTATGAATTTTATTTTTTGTTAGAAATTTCGATTTTGGATTTTTAGAGGAAATCATTTACTTTGAAACTATTACTGTAAGAAACAGGACTATACTAAGAAATCCAAGCATTTTCAAGTTTCAAATACAGACGGTTTAAATTTATTCAGTTTTAATTGTGATTGGATTTTTGTGTGTTATAAGTATTTTATTTTGGATTTGATTTTGAAGTCTACATTTTATTTGAAGCTATTTTCTTATAAACAAGATAATACTAAGAAAATTAATCGCAAAGCATTTCCAAGTTTCAAATACCGACAAATAAGTATGTATTTTAAATATTTATGATATATACTCATCAACAACCACTAAAGATAGAAATTCGGGGGAAAATAAGGCAGAATATATCGAAGACACTGTGTAAACAAAGAGGATCGAGGAAAATGAAGCTAATGGAGTATTTGGAATATCTATAAAACAGTTTGTCATCCTCCATTTCACGGGGTTCTGGTTCGTTGGTCTGATTGGTGGAACGAATTTGGAGCTGCTCGATATTTGATACGGGTTAGACCATTTCATCTTTACAGAACCGTGTTATGTTTGGACATCATCATTAACACAATATTTTTCAGAAAGCATAACTACATGACTTCTTCACAAATGCATTTTTGTGTGAAACAAATTCAAAATTAAATCAGAGGAAGTATTACTACTAAACGGTTTACTAAGTTATATTCCAATTCTTAAAACCTTGAATTTTGAGTTTTCGGGGGTGTTGACTTAAGGTTATAACAGTCTTCAAAATATTTATATCAGAATGAACATATTGCTCGATAAACTTGTCTCTGATGTCAGACAATCGTTTCAATATCCATATGTAGGTAAAACACGTAGCTTCTAAACCTGCTGCTATTTATTATACAATGATTATGCTAAATAAATATCAGAAATCAATAAATATGGTTTATAAAAAGTTATAAGGAAATATGGAGTTAATTAATAACCAATAAGCAAAACCGTTTTATTTGCAACAAGGTAAAATGTATTATTGGTAACAACCTGCAATAAGATAACAAACACTACGATGTTTACACGTTAAAACACTCGACGTGTTTATATACTGTAAATGTTTAATCTGATATCTAAACTTATGTTTTTGCATTGATTAACACAAGATTTGAATGGATAAATAACCAGATAAAACTGCTCACAGTAGAAAAATACTTACTCTAGCATTCCAGGTTGAAATAACATTCATAATATGATTGGGATAACAGATGTATTCGGATTATTTATCATGTATTGAAAATTAAACATCATAATTAGATTTACAAGGTACCCTATTTCATCCATGCAACCGATTTGGTAGCTAATAAAGGTATATAATTCTAGCTAGGAAGTATAAAAACAATTATTAACTCAATGCGCAAATCATCGAAGGAAGGTGGATTCTAATTAGTTTAAAAGTGTTTTATTCGTAGCAGTTTCGTTTCTAGAGCTAAATAGTCAAGTGGGATTTCAAATAAAACCTGTAAGATGTAAATTAAAACTAAGTGTCAATTAAAGAGTAATATTTGGTGATTAAATCAGAATCGTTTAGATTTGACGCTTATACACAAAAATACAAAGAACAAAACTATCAACCAAGAAAAAAATTAGAAGTTTAAACTGTGATGCCAATCAAATATATTCAAAGTCTCGTGAGTATTATTTAGCGATGGTAGTCAGTTTTATCGTCAATTTGAAACTTTTGCGTCATTTAAACAATTAGTTCTAGTTTCTAATAAGAACTGTAATACTTGGTCAGTAAAGTCAAAAACAAATTAAAGTAAAGTAAAAGGAACCAAATGATCAAGAACTCAAATTAGAGCTGTAAAACGTGATTTGAATAAAAGAAATTTCAACACTCAAAAGTATTCTTCAGCGATACCTATCAGTTCCTCTTTAATTTGACTCTTATCCATCGTTAGAGAACTAAAATAAAAATAAATTGAAAAAAAATTAAAAATCAACTGAGAATCAAAGCTAAAACTGTGAACCGTGATGTAAATCAGATAAACCCAACTTATCTTACTTATTCTTAACTCAACTTATTCTTATCAACTCAAGATTTTTCTTCAGCTGATATCTCTGAATAGAATATCTTTCATTTGTAATTTATATGTATATTAATGAACAAACGACCAATCAATATCTTAAATTAGAACCGTAAAACTCGTGATTCAAACTCCAACTAAAATTCCAACTCTCTCAAGAGTATTCTTCAGCGATGACAATCAGTTTCTCGTTCATTTGACTCTCGTCCGAATGGCCAGGTGTGAGGAGAGCTACTCTCCATTAGGCAAGAGAGAGGGAGAATGACGTCACGGCCGCCATCTTGTCACGTGATCAGTGAAAGTGCAGATCATCATACAAGGAGAAGCTGAAGATACGAAATGGCAAGTAGTTTCAGACAGTTACAGCTGATGACTGGATGTTCAAGTAATTGTAGAGATTAGGTCTTGCTTGGAACGCTTTAAGTAGAGTTGACAGAAAATGCTGGAGCTTTGGTTTGGCTTTTGATTGCAGGATTGAAAAGATTCTTTAGGGAATGGCTTAGATATGAGTAAATAACTCCATTTGTATAAAAAAAGAGGTAGTCGTAAAATTAATTACTTTAACACTATTTGTGCTGTCGACATGTTTGAACATAAAAGTTGCATTTATTTCAATGTTAAGCAATTGCGGGAATTCCCGTCATCAGCACCCAACGTGTTAAACCTAACTTTTGCTTTTCCTGAATTGAACGAAATCTTCTGTGGAAAACATTGTAGATTTCATTTTTAAAGTAGGTATCCTCCAGATCATCCAAACATATTATAAAAAAAACTGAACTCTCAGCAATCCAACATGGTTGCAGTGGAAATTAGTTTCAGTTCATATGGGGCTATTACCAGTGATCACAAGGAGAAAAACATCGCTTCTTAGGGAGTTTGTCAAACAATTTGTAAACCGTATACAATCAAAATACCTAGTTAAGCCGTAGGCTTAACTTCAAAATTACCTTGAAAACTTTACACATTCCAAAATATATACTTAATACCTTTCTCGAAATTTAAAATTTAAAAATAGTTAGGCCCGTTTCGTGGCTGTGATAGCTCGTAAGTATCTCGGAAAGGATCAAGATTCGACTAGAAAGTTCTAGAACGCTCCGTATGTATAAAATAATATATATATTAAAATATATATAAAAAAATAAAATTATTTAAACCAAAAGGGTGTAAAATAAATACAGCAGTCCACGGAGCAGTCCACAGTTAGTGAGTAGAGTAGACACACTCAGCTGCTCCGGGGCCACTTTTCTGGGGTTATAAAACATAAATTAACCGTATTAACTTAGTGAAAAGGAAATAAAAGCAAAGTTGAGATCACAACAGTGTATAGTGTAAAAAAATATTTCCAGTAGAGGTATTTACAATATAAATACATCAAAATCCTGCAAGCAAAAAACACGAATTTTTTTTACCAAAACCATTCGCACCTAACCCAAAGGTTTAAAAATAGACTAGTGACGGTTTCTAAATAGCAATTACTTTGGAATCTAAACTGGGCAAAAACAAAGTGAATGAGTCGTAGCGTGCAGGTAATAAGAATTGTAAACGTTTTCTCCTAACAGAACCTCTCGACTCCTGGCCTTGGCCTGTATATGTCTGCGGAGGTTGAAGCGACTGGTTGGAGGATATTGGATATGAGAACTTTCGACATCAATTCTGTTTTGAAAGATAATATTTTTGAAATTATCTCGATTATTAATTCGCTTATGGGAAGGAGTGCTGCAGAACAAGTTCTGCTCTTTGAAAGACATTTTTATTTTGTGTGTTTTACGGCAGTTGTAATTTTTTCGCGTATTTCTAAAGGAACGGTTTAAAATTTAGCCTCATCTGAGACATGGAATCTACACATAAAATATGACTTATAAAACAATTACACAATCTTATTATTATTATTATCCCAAAAATCCTTTCGGGCTCCGCCCCAGTGGCTCTGTAGTTCCCCATGTTAACCTTATGGTTTTTCATATTTAAAAGGAATTATTAATGAATCTTAACAGCTGTTTCAATTAAACAAGTTGGTTCTGTTCTATGATCTTCAATAGCATAAAAGTTACAAGGATTACCAACAGGGTGCAGCACTATTATTTTTTTTAAATTTATGACAACAGCTAATTTCCCACCAAAAGGTGAGTGAGCGTAGCGAACGAACTTCAACCTGGAGGCGAGTTAGCGTAGCCAACGAGCTAACCTGAAGGCAAGTGAGCGCAGCGAACGAGCTCCAACCTAAAGGTGAGTGATCGTAGCGAACGAACTTCAACCAGGACGTGAATGAGCCATGCGAATACTTATGAAGTTAAACGGGGCAAAGCCCGCGGGTACAGCTAGTTTATTCTATATCTAACTAGGAACACAATTTCTCCACATATAAACCGATAGCCAGACACTATGTACACGTGTCTAGACATGTGACGTAACGCTGTCCAGAGGCGTTACGTCACGTAACGCGTAACGCCTTGTATTTACTTTATATAATTACAATTCGCAATCAATTCCTTGATTGCGACGCGGACGTGTGTTGCGCTCATACGTACGCGTATACGTCACGCTCGTGCTCCTAGAGACTATATACTTCAACTGGGTGCAATCATTGACTACGGATACTGTGAGTCGACTTCTCACCATATTGTCAAGTCCAAATTTTTTTTCAATCACGTTATAATATGTCGTATAAGACTACTGGGTTTTTTAGTAATTTTATTTTAGGGCATTTTATAGTGCGCTGATTGTTAATTGCTATAATGCTAAAGGAAAAGTAATGGTTGCTAAATTTATGGTTTTATCTGGTGAAATAGTCTAATAAGATTTTAAAACAGCTGACCGTGAAACTCTAAATCTGACATAAATATCAACTATTTGAAATGATATCTGACGGAACAAAAATACACACTAATGGCAGATATTACTACGCACATAAATCCTATACCTAAATCCCATGTAAATGACTATTCGACGATATATTAGGTACATCAAACCTTACAAAAGAACGGCAACAAAGACAACTGCTGTGCAAACTACAAATCACAAATATAGTTTGTGTTATTTAAAAGTTACCACAGTATATAAGCTGCCTCTAAGAAATAAGTCGTTAACTCTAGCCATATGCAGTACTTACGATGGAGTTAACAAAGTCGATATAACAAAACTGGTCTTTACTATAACTTAACACTCACGGCACAAAGTGAACACCTCACAAGTACAGTTAGTTGGAGGTCGTTTATTTGTAGAAAGCCATCGAGTTGTATATGACCCTGGACAACATGTTTACAACTTTCCAACCTCTAGACGCTAGAAGCATGTAAGCGGAATAGCATCCGGAATAACATTATTTTTGGTGTGGAAATAAAGAGATTTGGTGAGAACAAACAAAAATATATACCGGAATAACATGATATAGCCATTGACAATACTTGAGTCATGATTGCTTCAAGCTGTTTAAATCCCAGGGAGACGATTAAAAATACATGGAAAAAGCAAAGTAAGTACGAGTGCAGTATGTTCTAACCAATGATGAAAAACGGAAACTTAACATCTTACAGTACGTTAGTACCTCTAAATGTTTGAAATATTGTGTATCAGTAACCTTAAGTAAATTTTCAACAACTTACCGCCATCAAAATCCAAAAACTGGTCCAAAACAGGTGCATAATCCTGAAAGAAACAATGATATTAGTGGAATAATGCAATTGTTCTACTAATAATATTCTAAGAAACATGACATTTGTGTAATCACAATGCTCAATAGGGAATGGTTGGACCTTTATAAATGGCGATTAAAAAAGCAAAGAGGTTGTGACACATCTAAAACATTTAAATATTAAAACAAAATTGTGCTAACATCTTAAAAAGAGGAATTATTATATTAAAAGGTTTTTATTGGAATAAAATGTGCTCGGGCTGGGTTTATAAACCTAACTAGATTCACTGAACGGATGTCTATTTAGAATTATAATTACATTTCAGAACTTGTTATGAATCTCGTCATAACAACGAGGTATTGTATCTAATCATAAATTCCAACAATGGTTTAGATTATTATTTGAGAATAAAGCCGATATTTTTGTACTCTCGCACGCTTAGACACCATCAGTAACACCACTTGTCAAAGTCTTTTTAGTAACAACGAGTTACATTGTATTAAACTACTCTAGCAGTTAGCAGTGCACCTTTATTAAGGATTATCCTCCAAAATAAGCTTTTTCGTACCAAGGTTGTTAAATATTGTGTGTACTCCTGTTAATGAGTCCTACTTTTGTAGTTGATCTACAGTGGTAGCAAAACGGGAGTGCCGATGGAGACCTGTGGGGGTGCGTGCGTTTGAAGGGACTTGACCTGGTCTCCATCGGCACTCCCGTTTTGCTACCACTATATACGTTAATGTATATGCACACACCAACGAGCAAGACTATTCTCCTTCATGTGTGTTCCCAAATACTGACCACAATGAGTTAATAAAACGCCAAAATCACATTTTCAATTAGTCCGGCCCACCGCTCGACCCTGAATTTTAATAGATCGAAAGCTACATTTTGGGCCTCATAAACAATCAGAGAGCGGCACAGGTACAAAACGAACCCGCGTTTTTTGTCTCGCCGGTTTTTACGGCGGTAATCCCTCTACCTTGGCCCCCGCCCCCCTGGCCACCGGGGGCAAAAAACACAGGCGGAGTGCCCTCGGGACAGTATCTTGTAAGGGTTGGTTTCACACGCGGGGACGGAAGATTTGGAACTGCGGTTGGTGCCGTTATGTGATAGGAATTCTATTTTAGCAAAGGACTGTTTGAACGTGTCACATAGTCAGGTATCTTTGACGCTGCGAAATATTTACGGCTGTACGAGATACAACAGTTTAAAGTGTGATTTATTTAAGTTCTCCAGGCTTGACTGAATACATTTGGGGGGAGGGGGTATTAACTACGTCGTCAGATTAAATTGAGGCTGTACAAAATGTTTGAGTAGGATTACTACCTGAGGCTTAGCCACTGTAAATACCACTTCTTTCGTAATGAGGATAAACGTCAATCTTTGAATTTGATATGACGACGCGATTGACACCGAATCCAATCGATTTTGTCTGACACTAGTCGAGAAACCTCCCTCATCAAAACTCATAAAAAAACTGACGGTTTCTTTAATTTTACCAATAGCGAATCAAATAACGGATTTTTGTATTAGGCCTGACAATTAACTATTGTTAGTGGTCCACCAAAACAGTTTATAATTTTTATAACATTTTTTATATGGTCATCGTCTTGTATGTAAGTAAAGTATGCGCAACAATATTTTAGAAATGTTGCTTCTATGTAAGGTAGAAGATTGACGTTTTTAGAAGAACCCTTAATGCCAATAACAATTATTTTGGTGAAAAACACGTATTTTATTAACTTTTCACTCATTAATTTCAATCAATCCCACTCTGTTAGATTATCCCGCCAAAACACCTGTGATCAGCACCAATGACGCTGTCAGGGTGTCGAAACCCCGCGTAAACATTGTAGGTCGAGTGACAGTGATAGGTTAGTCCTTGTGACGCTTGGCATCATGTGTTGTCAGGTTGCCAGCCCTGTCACAGCCACAGCCATGTAAATCACGTCGTCGCTGTGGCGCAATCAAGCTGGCTACATATGTATAAAACTGTTCAACTTGGATATAAGAAGTTATGGGAGTCCAAATGATTGTTAAGTTGTGTATATTCTTACTTGGAAATTTAGCAATTAATTACCAAAATTAGTCTTGATACAATAAATAATTTTACTACACCGTATTAACGGCTGAAACTGATATAGTTGACTAATAATTTGATTTTCCGTATAATCTAAAAAAAAACTTCTCCAAACTTATTAAGACATGTTTGTATTATTCAGCGTTTACGCCACATAGCGGTATGTATATAACTATGAATATAAACTCAATTTGTTTCAAATTTACTTTAATGTAATTAAATTGATTAGAAAATTAATAAAAAATAAGCATGTCTTTTCAATGTGTTTTGTAATCAGTAATTGAATCTTTTAGGATATTTTTGTATTCATAAAATAAAAAAATCAGTTGTACTCAATAATATTAAAATATCATTTTTACTATTAAATTATTATAGGATGATAAATATAGTTATTCAAACATATTAAAAATATAATAATGTTTCCTCAATGATCATGACTATTCCATTTAGTAATTCCAATTTAAATACAAGCCAAGTAAAGACATTACAATTTATATTCGAAGGTTTCTTATTCAAATACAGACAATTTAAAACATTAATTTTAAGTTTTACCTTGACAAATCACATATTTTTACCGGTTTTTGTATGTATTTACATATTTTTTACTGTGACAAAAAAGGGGATGGAGGAAAAATCGTGACATAATATTTTTTGTTTTAAATATATGTTTCATATCTTGGTTAAAACAAATTTACGTGAATTGGACTAAGCGTATTAAATGTTTGACGGACTTTTAAAAATTGAGATAAGAGAACTCCTGATCACAATGTATCATTCAACTTAAACACACTCTGAATTTCAAAGGGAAAACATTCAGAACTCTCACAAAAATCCATGAGACGAAGGCCAACATTATCTAAGATCTGAGAGCGGCACTGTTCTAAACGGTGTCAAGTTTCCACTGGCATTTGACAGGCTTCATCAAGAATTTATAGTTTGAATACCTGCCAACTTGTTTATCAGATAGCCAATATTACAGAGAAGTGAGATACGAGGAAACATGCTTATGGATGTTTTTATCTGTATCTTTCTTCTCTGTGCCAATACACAGTCTGGGAGAACAATTTTTATTTCTTTAAAGCCATTTATTTAAATCAAAAATAAGGATCATTTCATCATCAGAGGAAATTTTTTAATGTCTCTCATAACATAATAAAGAAGTATAATAAATTAGAAATGTAAAAATACTTGCATCTTCGAAACCAATACTTAGTGTACTTTTTACATAAGTTACAATGCATGATCGTTGAATGTGAACATCTTACCTAGTTAAAATGTTAATAAACTATTGATAATCAATAGGCATAATTTTAAAGGCTAAATAACTAGAAACATCCAAAAGTAAAAATTTAAAATCGTAGGTACACTAATAAAACCAAACGTTACAATCAACTTCCACAATTGTGTATACTTTACAAAAAATCATAGCTGAAGTACACTCTCAAATGTTAAATGTATGAGTTAATTTCGTAAAAGGTAAAGTGGTAAAACCTAATAAATTGTACCAGTAATTGTTTGTGAGAGTCATGTCTGAAACATTATTAACACCAGACACAGTTCCTTCGGCATCTAATGAGGTAATCACTGCCAAAATTCGATTTCCCTCGGTCATAAACTTGAACTAATGAAAAGTCGCCCGTGGGCGTGCGTGCGCGTGAGTGAGTATTAATTTATAGTTATAGCTGAGTAGTAAATCCGCGAAACAGTTTATATGGTGGTGCAAACCAAGATGGCGCCCGCCTATTATACCTCGTACCAGCTCGGTTGTATATCATGGTGTTTTATGTATCGATGTTTTATTCGTGTATAGCCACTAAGAATTGATGGATTCAGTAAAGATTTGACATTATAAAACTTAACACCAATAAAACAATACACATTGTGCATAAAATAATCGATGTTAAAGTTATTATATTGTATTATAATTTAAGATTAAACCTAAGAAAAGCGAGAGATTTGTCAAAACCTCAAAAACATTAAAATAATAAATCCGAAATAAATAGAAGAGTTCTGTTGAAAAAGTACCACACAACGCAAACACAAGATTAATCCGAAGTTTAAGGCGAAATTTATTCCTCAAGACCCTACGAATGAAAATCCAATACTTCATGTGCAGTAATGAAATTCCGTAAAAAGGGTTCAATTCAAGAGCTCGACAAAGAATAATTTACCAGGAAACAACCAATACGTCAGTTTGAGCAAATTATACAACCTATACTACGATGTGAAGCAAATCCAGGGATCATCAGGAGTAAAGTCCAGCTTACCAAACACAGTCTCCAAGATCTAGAGCTAGACTTAAACTGGGTGATTAGAACCAACTGTTCTGTTCAAATCTGATCAGGCAAGCAAGCCCAATAAGTAATGTATAATGAAGTAATTTTGAATAATCTGGAGTGTTAGTTGAATAAATTACTCAACACTTTTACAAATGAAACTCCCCATCTTCATCTTAAGTAAGTTTCCATCCAATTCCAGTATGCAACTGAGACATCTGTAGTTGCACATTGCCATCCAGCTCCAATTCACAACTTATCAGGAGAAATTCCATCTAAAGTAGAAATTAGTCGTTCTACAACCCCTAACTCAAGACAAGATTCGTCGAAAAGGTTGTCATCTAGTTCCACCATACAACTTCACACAACATCTTGAGTTGACGATTTTCGTCCATATTCATTATCTTACTCATGGATCTGCAGTTGGCTGTTGTCTTCCAGATCTGTAGCATTTAGTCCTCTCGTCCCAGCATCCAGCTCAAACTCACGTTGATTTGCAGTCGATTCAGATCCGACTATTGCCCTCCAGATCTGAAGCATATAGTCCTCCCATTCCAGCATCCAGCTCAGACACATGTTGATTTGCAGTCGATTCAGATTCGACTATTGTCCTCCAGATCTGAAGCATATAGTCCTCCAGTTCCAGCATCCAGCTCAGACACATGTTGATTTGCAGTCGATTCAGATTCGACGATTGTCCTCCAGATCTGAAGCATATAGTCCTCCAGTTCCCGGATATAGCTCAGACACATGTTGATTTGCAGTCGATTCAGATTCGACTATTGTCCTCCAGATCTGAAGCATATAGTCCTCAAGTTCCAGCATCCAGCTCAGACACATGTTGATTTGCAGTCGATTCAGATTCGACTATTGTCCTCCAGATCTGAAGCATATAGTCCTCCAGTTCCCGCATCCAGCTCAGACACATGTTGATTTGCAGTCGATTCAGATTCAACTATTGTCCTCCAGATCTGAAGCATATAGTCCTCCCATTCCAGCATCCAGCTCAGACACATGTTGATTTGCAGTCGATTCAGATTCGACTATTGTCCTCCAGATCTGAAGCATATAGTCCTCCAGTTCCAGCATCCAGCTCAGACACATGTTGATTTGCAGTCGATTCAGATTCGACGATTGTCCTCCAGATCTGAAGCATATAGTCCTCGAGTTCCCGGATATAGCTCAGACACATGTTGATTTGCAGTCGATTCAGATTCGACCATTGTCCTCCAGATCTGAAGCATATAGTCCTCCAGTTCCAGCATCCAACTCAAAAGCATCCGGTTATCGAAGGTCAGACGGTTCGTTCAACTCGACCTTGGCAATATGACATCAACGCTCAATTAGCCTCCGCTCAATAATTTGGTATTAAATGTCGGCCATTGTGAATGTACGCTCAACTTTACAACCCACGATCCGCTTAAGCGGCGAGCATGATTTACAAGCGTTATGCAGATGCATTCTATAACACTCCGGGGTGAACGGCAGGACGCTCGCCGCTTATGCATAACTGATGCAGATTCTCATGCATAGCTGTTGTGGCAGATGTGAGGTTATGTTAATGTGACTGATTTCATGGTGTACAAATGAAAATGTGCAATTAAAATTTACACCATGAATTATCAAGGTTAGGTAATATTTCTTTGTACATAATAAATGTGAGTAAATAGAATATGATTGTAGCGAGCATTTACTTACGGATTAACTGAAATTACATCGTCATAAATTTAGCCATTAACATCTAGTTGATGGACAAATTATTTATCAAATTAGCATAACTTTAATCAATTTTCATTTAATTTGATTTTTTCTTCTAAAACGAATGATTGTGACCCAGATCGCCAAAAGCCACTGATTGGTTTTCAAAGCATGGATCCTGTCATCCTGTTTTTGTGTCAACACAAATCCCACAAACTTGAATCGAACAAGTCTTACGCATGGATAGTTTTCATATTAAACTTTGACTTTCCACGCTAATACTGAATTTCCTGTGGACTTTTTAAGCAAAAACATTTAAACAAGCCTTGAAACGAAAATGTATACACAATCCAACTATTTCACGTGAACTCAAAAATCGTACTGCAGATCATTCTGCAGCCTGCAACCTTGAGTCTGCTCCCGCCAAGTTGCAATTTTTCGCGGGTATTTTTAACCCGAACAAAAGATGTAGGCCCGGAGGCCAAACCGCGGTCCCTCAAAGGGTGAAGGCAATTTGCACATTCCCCGGCCAGCCATAACACCAGCACCACGTGTGTCTGTGCGTGTTATTTGTTTTATGGCCCTCGTCATAATTGCTTGTTGCCGAACCATAAACTGGACCGCCGCGTCTAACATTCTCCTTTGCCTTGTTATTATGAATTCCATGTGGAGATTTGCTACATGTCTTAAAGAGCAGTAACATAAGCTGGTGATGAGTGTGATTAACATGCTGTAAAGTGGGATTCTGGAAACTCCGTTTGGGAAATTATGTAAGAAAGTAAGTATCGGTTAGTGTTAAATTGTACGTAATCAAACTGGAGTTACAAATATGTTTAAACCAGAAACAAAACATATTTATTGCACAATTGAGTAGAACAAAAATATTAAAACATCAAAAGTATGGGTTATTTATGATCAGTTTACCTGCAGACTGGCAGCAAAAAAGTGGCGGAATCTTGGTACTTTTATTTCTGCAATAACATTAAATTTAAGCTGCTATTTGTCTTTTGTAATCATTGCTTGATAAGGTATGTGGTTGATCCGATACCAGTGTTGTATTTTAACGTATAATCGATTTTACTTATTTAATTTAGTAACATTTGATGTTATTAACTAAAAATTTATTAGAAAATATCAGATTTAATAGAATTTTCTTAAAATTTGTGGTAAAGTTAACGATTAGATATCAATATTTAACACAAAAAATTGATCATCCTTACACGCACTGTATTTATAGAACTATGGCCTTATTTTTGGATGTATGGAGACTGATAGATTAAAAAAGTGATTTACTAATAGTGTACTATAGAGGCCAAGCCATTAACAATTTAGACCAACAATAGACACTTAATATTATTCTTTTTTATGCCTAATAATCATCATAATAATCTTAAAACCTATCTTGTTTAATAAATATAATTTTATTAATTTTGTATTTAGCCTATAATTTTGATTTTTGGTTTAATTTAGTTTCATCACGGTCCTGAAAAGTCGCAAGAATTTGACCATTCTACATCTATTTCTGAATATACTTTAAAACAATTAATGAAAGCTTAATTGTGTAAACTTGTTTTAAAACACAAGTGCAATTAAAATTAATTTAACCCGCAAATATACTGTTAAATTTGAAGTGTAAGAAAATCCGTTTTACGAACTCGCGAGACCCATAAAATTTGGTTTAAAACATATAAGTTTGAACTATAAACTACAGTATGAGGAAATGTGTACATTTTACAATTAGACGAATCCTTAGAAACCGTTCCTTTTGGAAAGGGGCTGCGCCCTTCGAGCAGGTTAGTTTTTGCGGGGTGAGTTTCTCGGCTTCCCTGAAACTACCCTTGGACACTATTCTTTGGCGAAAGTAGGTTTCTCTTTGTGAGAAATCTTCGTCCACTTCACCAGCTTTTGACAAAAGGAAAGTTGAAAAGGAAGCTATGCTTTTGAAACCTTTAGAAAAGAAACTTCAAGTTTCTAAGCTATAGTTATTAACAATACTTGGTACTCCAGGTTTGTTATTTATATACAGAGAAAATCATTTGGCAAATTTTGTAAAAAGGGTTATTAAACTAGTTTACGTTAACGTGATTTTGTTTCCGTCCAATATACGTATTAAATTGTTAATAGTTTTACTCGTACTGTATTATTAAAAGTTGTTCTTAAAATAGTGTTCTGTCATACACCTTTTTATTAAAAGATGAACATTTAATTCTCTCTCTTAAAATTAAATGCAATAGGTTATAGATCTAATGAAACACCATGATTGTGTGTTAACGTGATATAAATTGAAACAATACGTTTTCTAATATCCACTAATATATTATTATGCTTCAAAACAAACAAGGAAATTCAAAAATAAATAGTTTGATAAATTACTCTACAAAAAATAAACAAACTATGAAATTTATAAAATTTTCACATGAATAATTATTTATTAAATAACATAATCAGAGTTATGAAAGAATTTTAATTTAGGCCTACCTGATTGGTTTTTCACTGATAAAAACCAATCCATCACCATTTATTTATCAACTGCAATGCCAATATAACAATTTTATTAACAAGGCGGTAATGAATAATATAACAGTCTTCATTAAACTTTTCAGATTCATGTCCTATTATATAACGATTAGGTTTAACGAGGGCAGTATTTAGCTTTCCTGATACAGGGAAGATAAGAAAGTGTGTTTTAGAGAAGCATTAGAAGCGAAGAATGAAATAAAATAGCCACATTTTAACAAAGTATATCCATAAACAAGGAAACTACGACAGTTTACTTATTCTCCATAAGAATCACATGAGAACTTTAAATTTTTTTGGAATTTTCTACGTAGCGAGCACACAACATTTCACTATAGCCTACTAATTTTTTTTTAGGTCTACGACATAATTTGGGACCAAATTGCATAATTTTATGTTTTTAGTATAACAAATGGAAAAAGACATTTTCACCCCCAACTCCGTACTCAGATCATTGCGATTTGCACGATCTGAGATATATATATATATATATATACAGATAATCGTAGGTTTACACGTTGTAATATATCAAAACCAAATGATTTTGGTTCAAATTATCGGGCTACTGGACACAAATGCATTTGAACGGATGGCGATTTTGGCCTCTGGGTGCATCAAAACTAATAAGTAAATCGTTCCTGGGGCTAATTCTTACCATGAACCCTAAGGTAATAGCTTACTACCTATTTGGGATATCCACTAAAATTAAGTTATTCCTGTTTTTGTAGCAAAATTGTTATGCCAGAAGTTCACAATATTTTGTCTGAAGTTTCATAATTGGCTTATCAGCGTATTAATGCATGCAAATGAATTGTATTTTCCTATCTATAAAACAATACAACTTTAATTAAAAAATATATGTTACTTGTTGTTTTAAATAAGCATTGTAATACTGGTATAAAATAATTTTATTTTAAGGAACTTAAAAGTTAACAAAAATATTAATAAGGTAATCGAACATTCAAAACCCAAAGATTATACCCACTGAGAATATAAAATAAAAATAAAACAACACTGGATCAGTGAGAAATTCTCTACTAACATACGAGGAAAAAAACTATAAATATAAATCAAATTTTGTGTTCATGTTTGAGTGAATCATATAGGAATTACACAAAGTTTTGTATAGTTTATCAAATAGTCTACTAAAATAGGACTGAACTGAGAGAATGCAAATAAACACTTGCATTTATACACGGCCATTGGCCTAAACAAATTTTTTGAAAAGTAAAATCCACTTTAAATGCTACACAAACGTTACAGGAAAAAACAATTACTTTATGTTTTCCACTTACATATAATTTTACAGATGTTTTACAAGTTTTAGCCAAACAATCTTACATGCAATTTAAAGCTATATAAAGTTCTTCGTATTTTTAATAAAAAAAATAAAAACATTTACAATTTTATTTAATCAAGATTAAGATATATTCAATTCAAAATACCTATAACTTGCAAATCAAAGACCTAATTCACTAAACTCAAATATTTTTTACTGAACACGTCATATGCTATTTATAATTCTCGGGCTGAAGTGAGAAAAGTTACGTAAAGTGATTTCCTGTTCCGTGTGACGTCACAAGCGTGCCACGTGGCGGGAACACACGTCTCCTCTGTACGGAAAGGCGGGAATACACGGCCCTACACTGGTACTGTGCAACAAGGCCTTACAGGGGAAAACATATTTTTATGAATATTTTCATAGATTTTCAATAAACATTTCCAATATTATTACGATTAGCTCTTGAGATGTTCATTGTGCCATACAAATGTGTGAATGGGTAAAATGTATTTTCAAATAACTATATATATAAAAAAAAAATATTTACTGAATTTGTTGTTGTTTAAAGCATTTTTTAAATATAAGACAGAAAAAACACATTTATTGAGTAATCATTGATTATTTGGAATTTAAAGTGGATGGATAAACAATAACATAATAAATTATAAACTTTCTAATGCTTGTTACTACTTTAAAATTAATATTAATACGAAATGTTTATTATCTACATCCTACCTTAATCCGCAGCATTCATTTAAAACAATTGACGATTTAAAGTTTAATGACTGATATCTATTTTTTTAGCATACTTAGTATCAAGATAATAGACCTACATCAAACCAATTCAGGAAAAAATCGATATAATCCACCTCATAACCAAGATTGTGCTTTTTAAACATCGCCTGCATAGTTGATTTTCGCAATGAATTTAACCGTTATAGATTTTGATTTGGTAAAAAAAAAAAAAATAAAATGAGATATAACTTGATGAAAGTAAAAATCAGAAACTCGCAAATTTACCAGCTTTCCAAATAAATTTTAAATATAATTAAATCAATGCACTAATTAGATAATTCATCAATTGCATGTACTTTCAATACATTGCAAAATAAAACTGCAGCCTGAACTAAAATATGGAGTAGACAATTAAAAATTGACTCAAATATTATAAAACTATATGTTTCACCAAAATTCCGAATAAATCCGAACGAAATAAAAGTTTTAATCCTACCATCAATTACGCATACATGTTTGGAGAATTCGACTATTACCTTAACATATAATATACTCTAACAACTACAGTTATTACAATCAATTAATTGTATATAAATTAACTACTGAAATAGCTTAATATTACTGTAGAAATGTTTAGTCGCCTACCTGCCATGGAGGTGGGATGGGTGTCTGACGACGGCCTAAGCACGACTGCGAGAGGCGCTGCCTGTGTAGTCTAGGGGGGGGGGTTCGGCCCCCACACAGCTTTGGCGCTTTTTGCAACGATTTTGGCGGCGCTGCACACAAATGAGGCGTCCGCGCGGACAATCGTTACAGTTGGTGTCAAATTCTGCATAATTCTTTAAGATTTCAATTCTTTTACATTTTATACTTACACTTTTTTAGGGGTGTATTTCATATTTACAAATGTATTTCGCAAAGTGCAAGCTGTTGAAATTATATACAAAATTAGTGAGTAACATTGAGTATACACCTACGTAATGATCATTTTATAATGGGAGACTTCAGTCATACCACTTGTTAAAGTCTCCAAAAGAGTACGGACATAGATAAGTACTGATGAAGAGCGTGCAGTTATGCTATAGATATTCAAATAAAAAAAAAACACTCTCTCAAAGAAAATATGATCATTTGTTTTACATTTTTTATTAAATATGTATTAAATTATACAGCACATATTTATTTTATTTTAAATAATTTTCAGCCCACAACGCAGAAAAGTAGATTCGTAATTTACAAACAACGTGTTAAAGATACTTAATCATATTAAAAAAAGTGTTATTTGACAATTACATTGGAGTATACATCTTAAACCTATAGGCTATGTTTAGCCTAACGGCACTTTCAGATGTGTATCACATGTATAGTATTCTAATGATACATGTACCATTTACAAGCATGTACGATATTGTTACCCATACGGTGAAAGGTAAAACTAATGCTAATTGCATTTGGGAAATAAAGCAATATTTTGATCCTTTTTAGATATTTGATTGAATTAAAACATTAATAGAAGCCTATTATAATTATTTATAAGTTCGCTTCTCTTGATATTTTTATCTATTCTTATCAACAAATCTTCTACAACGATATGAAGTAGAGTTTTCAACAATGACATAAAAGTGTTCTATTACACTCTGCTCTCTATTGTTTACACTTGGCAAAGATTACTTACGATCATACTACATTAAACACTTTCTTTACAGCTTAACTACACATACCTCAGCAGATGATAATTCATTTAAGGTATATTTAGCCCGCTATTGGTAAAGTATATTTTTATGATCCCTAGTATTGCTTGTTATTTAATCAGCTCTAAAACTGTATGACCTCGTAAAATAAATCGTTTGTAGATTGCTGCTTGTGTCTGGTAGTGTACTGTAACGAAAGAGGAAAGCAGACATAAAATTCACCCTCAAATTGAAGAAAAAGATTATGTTGTCACTCTCGGGCGTAACCTGACACAAACAGTAATACGAGAAGTCTATTTGCATTATCCGAAATCAACGATTCAATTTCGTACTAAAAGAATTATCTAGTCCTAACAAACAGTCAAACAACTCGTACCGCTAGTGCGATTTCCCGACACAATCTGCCTTGTTTTAGTTACCCAGCGTTTCTTCACACATACAGAGTAGTTGGAAGGAAGCATGTCGTTATTTAACGGATGCTTATTATTTACAGGAAACTATTTGACTAAACTCTTCTACAATTATTTTAAGAATTTGTATAACCTCTTCTTGTGTATCCAAAACGAATAGCTTGGATTTGAAACCACGTTAATTTGGGGTTGTACAATTTGAAATTGTGCGATACTTTGACAGTTACTCTGTGTTGAGTAATATGTTTTACTTTTATGTATAATAGTGCAAAACAATATAATAAAATGCTACCCTTTCCAAAGGACATAAAACCGTGAATTAAACGTTTAATTTTATACAATGATTTTCTTCAAGTTTCCGAAAGATATTATATAATTTAAGAAGATTATAATAATTTTACTTGGTTGCTTAGACCCTGCAACTTACTGTCCTGTAACTACGGCAAAAATGTTTGTCTGCAACACTTTAAGGCTTATTTTGCTCACTGAAGGTACTCTAAATTAATTAAACATACAAAGATGCAATTTAAGTTAAACATCGATAATGATTGATTTGTACAACCCAAGCATATTAACCATAACACTCATAATCGTATACAATTTTGTCTTACAGATAACTTAGTCTGCTAAAAATGTAAACTTTTACCCATAGTAAACCTTAGAAATTAATTCCACGTTGTCTAGACACAGCCCAACCTATTGTCAGCATACATTCCACAGCCAGACACATAAATACACCTAACATAACGATGGGAGTGGCCGACTCTACTGGCTACTTTTGACCAAAGGTCAGAGGTGAAACTGGTGGTCAATCGAATCAGCTGCCATTGTGCAGTAGTCATTGCAACTACGTTGTATTGTGATTGGAATATAGATTTGTTAAGATTAAATAGTGTTTGGTAAAACTACTAAAATAACTTAAAAGCCGCATGCTAAAACTATATACAGTAACACACTTTCGATGGATTATTTCAGGCAATTTCTTTCACGATCAGAAAAAAACAAGTTTTCCCCTAGGTTTTCTGTAATCTGATCTCCTTAGGTGAGAAATTAACTAAAATTACAAGATTGTTTGCACTTACCCAGCCAAAGTGGGAAAACCCCAAAAGAAGACCACACAGAGTATATTATTTAAAATTAGAAATTAACAATCCTGAAAATAAAACAGTATAATTAGAGGGTGGATACATACAATGGTACGTTTGCACAAGACCGCAAAAACGTGTATTACCAATCATGATGGTAACTGTGCGAAAAAATATCTCGACCGAAATAAAGGTATTAACCAACATTTAACAAATAAAGCCTTCAAACATAGAATTACTTTTTTATTTTGCACTGCTCTTATCCATAGTTGATCCAATCCATAAATCAATCTAGACATTTAAATGATATAAGAAGTTTTCAATCCTGTGATAGACAGGCTACCGTATGGCTTCTTTAGTCAGTCCTCAGAGATCATTCAAGTTATGAAAAACGTTGTACCATCTAGTTATTTTAATTTAATGTTAAATATAATCGAAATCACACCACGATTGCTCCAGAAAGCTAAATACAAGGCTCTAAGCCATTGAAATAGAAATACTGCTTTGCTTGTGTTTTGATGTCTGGATAATTCACCAGGAATAGCCACCTCAGAAACTCCACACTTCGACCACGTTATAAATTATGTTTTCCCTGTTCAACAGTCAACAATTGTGTCTTCCTACATGAAGTGCTAGGAAGAGAAATATAGACATGCGTCAACGCTATAGCTTTCCCCTGTGTCATAACGCACTGATTGAATGGTTTGACACCCACCTAAGGATGGAGGTCCTCATATACATGGAAAGAAATAACATAATAAACACCGAAACTGGTGTATACAATGGAAGAGCTTTGATAAGAACGTATAAAACAATGACCAAAGACGGAAGAAAACACATTTTGGCTACAATTTCCCGCTAACAATCTTACTCTTCATTCACTCCCTCTCATAAAACTTGATCCTTATTGCTTGGACGTTTATGGAAAACAAGTGTTCAAAAGTAGTTTCCAAGGTATTAACAACAAAGTGTTGTGAAAACCACTACTTTTCCAAGGTTGAAGGTTTGTATTATGAGCAAATCTTAATTTTTTGTGGAACTTACGTATAGAGTATTGGATTATTTTATTCCCAGGAAAAAATACACCTAAGTTATTGGCTGATCTAGTAGCTAAGGTGCAGAACATAACCTTGAGGCCCTTAGCTCAAATCCTGCTGACAACTTGCTATGTAATAGGCTGTTGGCTCGTCACCAACTGAAAACTTTACGAATATGGTAAATATTCCTTTGTGTCAAAATATTGAAAGAGTTTTCTACAAACGGATTAGAAACCTCAATTGATTAAATGCAATAGCAATATTTGGTTAAAAGAAGTAACCTTTGAGTTAGGAAAGCTTAAGAGGACCAACGTTTTAAAACAACCCCATTGGCTCATCAACAACTGAAGCTTCACGATAACGTCTACGGGAGCAAATATTTCTTAAAAGAGTCTGCAACTGCATGTGTTACAAGTGGATTAGAAACCAACCTAATCAACCGGACACCAGCTGTTGGATTTATGACACAAGTTGCTCGGTGCTCACTACCCGCACCAATTACTGGGCCTGGGGGCGTGATTTAAATACGATTAAAATTTACACTTTCCCTACTTAGGTGACACCCATCATCCAATTAATGCTTGGAGCGAAACTAGTCTTGATTTTCCTCGGCGTGTTATTACAGGTTGTTAATCTGTCTGCGAGGTTTTGCACTTATCTCGGTGTTAATGTGGACAGCCTGGTCTACTAGATATTGTGTATGATAAGGTTTCTAAGGTTAAGATTATGGTGAAATTTTTTTTTTTAGCTAAAACCTTTTTTCAAATGAAAGGACGAAAGGAGCTAACAAAAAGATGATCGGGTTTGGATTTGGATGACATTAAAATTAAGTCTTCCTTTGTTATTTAGAAAATGATTTTTTTTTACTTTTCGTTTAAAAGTTTAGATGAAATTGGTAAACGTGTCACGTTTATCACAAAAATCAATACAATTTATTTACCATCTTGACTTTGATGATTGCTGGCGCCCTTCTTTTTTCAGCTATACTTCACAAAACTTCAAAATGCTTTGACTGCCAAAGTATATGGCCATAGTTCTCGGGTTTCTACTTTTCCTTACTTACAAAAATACCACCAACCGTTCTTGGTGTTAATCTATTTCTCCTATCATCAGTTCTATCAGCACCTTGGAACGGGTGTCAAGAATTTCAGCAGATATGGGTTATTTGGCTACCAATTTTCTCAATCTAATCACGATTTTCGCGATTTGAAGGAACAGCAAACCACTGAATTCCGAAAAAATGTGTGACGTTAGCAAAAGAACAAACAAGGGAGTACACATTTGTCTTTTGTAAAATGAAGTGCAGGAGTTTTCGGCAACCCCAGTGATGAGTATCGCACAGAAGGTGGCTTTCGAGTGATTTTCCACAATATTTCAGCTCTGAGTCTTCTCGTCATTAGCTAGCGAGGTATTACTATAAATTTCCCCATAGGTTATAAAGCTTTTGAGGCATACATTGAAATTGAATCATCAGCAATAACAGCCGGAGCTTACCTTGCAATGGTAGAGTGCTTTTCGTACAGGTTACAGGTTATAAAACCAAGAATTCTGTATTTTCTTTTTGTATCCACACGACATGCATTTATCATAGAGAGTGAATTTTGGCAATATGTTAGGCACTGTGTTGGAAACTCTTTCATTGTCTCCTAACATAAATAGTTTACACTAGGGTTCAACACAAACTTGTTTTCGCCGAGAATTCCCAGAGGTGGACCCTGAAATACATAAGTTTTCATTGGGGATGTGGGGATCCATTGTTGTACAATACAAAAGGTGATCAAAGTTAATCAGATTTTCAAACCGTTCGCAGAAGATAAGAAAACATAAACTAATTCGGTGAAACATAAAATAATTTGGGTATTATACAATTCCTTAAATATCCTACTTTAAACTTTTGTAGAAAGCAACAACTAATACAACCTCATTGGATGTACCACAATAAATGCACTCGTCCTCGACAACTGCCCAATGGGATGAGTCAAATCAGATTTAAAGTGTCCCACTTCTTCCGTCGATATTTGCCATGCACCAAAGACAAATTTGTGACTTCAAATAAAAATCCTCAACCCCACGTACGGCGGTTTCACCATGTAGCCCTACGGAGATCGACTGACGAGTGAGAACCATCGAAGTATATAACCGTCAGAACACGATACGACGACTGAGGTCGCAGTTAACTCCTCCAGATCTTCACGACACGTCTGTAACAGTGTCATCGATGTATCGGATACATCCTCCTACAGCAGTGTAAATGTGGGAAGCTACAACTCGCGTCAGGGTCCCCATAAAACCGCCATCGACTTATTGGGGTTTTATTACGTGTGGAAATGTACTCCGTGGGATTATGGGGTATTGGGGATGAAGTTTTCATGTGGAAATCTATCTATATGGTGGTGTGCAACAGTCATCTACGATGTATCTAGTTTTTCCTGAACAGAAGCTGCGGCACCAAAGTCACGCAAGGAATAATTACTTCAAACCACCATTGACTTCTTGCGGTGCGTTACGTGTGGTCTACGTAAGTGTGGAGTTGTCGGGGTTTAGAAATAAATTTATAAGTGAAACATATGTGTTTTAGGAGTTCTAAGCCTTTGATAGTAAGTTAAACGTGTGCAAGTTCTACATATGACTGGTTTGTGAGGCTTCGGTTGATTTATATTACATGTGGAACCCTATTGTAGAATTATTGGATTTTAGGTTATGGTTACATATAACATTTTGTATGTAGAATGAAATATGACAAGATTTATTATTTAACTACAGTCACAGCTCACAGCAGTACAACAACTACTGTAATAAAACAACCATTCAAAACTTATACAGCGCTGTTAGCCTGACAGAAAGTCATTGAGGGAACGACAATCACGAACGTTCCTTTCTTCAGTCCCTTCTCCTCTTCAGCTTCATGCCTTCTCTCTCAGAGAGCGTAACAGGAGTAACACGTGACTTAGAGTGTTATGTTAACGTCACATACACGTTATGAAGGCATTCCTCATTGATGACTGTCATACCAACTGTACAATACGATATTTATTACCTCACATTCCTGTAATGTATAATAAATGGATGAAAATTATTAAATCATCGCATGCAATGTTTTACGGGGGAATCCTCAATGCAAGGTCAGTTCCATCTCCCTTAATACACTATTTTCTTTACTTTATATTCATTCATCCATTAACTAAACTTAATTTCTTCATGTTATATAAGTGAATACTTACATAAGTAAACATGAAGAAGTTAAATTTAATTAATGAATGAATGAATATAAAGTAAAGAAAATCGTAAACACATAAATAAAACAACATAAACAAATAAAAACTTATTCAAGTTTTCATTTATTTATGTTTTAGAGGTTAAGTGGTAGAGAGGACTTACAAGTCCTAACTTCGCCTCTTAAATAAAGAGATTTTTAATTTCATTCATAGGTTAAGTTGGTATAAAACACTAGGGACGTTCTTCGACAAATTTCCAGTGATGATTAGGCTCCACCAGAAGTCACCAAATGGATTTAAACCAATTAAATGATATTGTGATTATTCGTCGAGTGATAACTACAATATAAAGACAGTTCTGATCGCCTTAGGAACATTGGCCCATGCATATTATGATAGCATTGACTATTGCATACTGAAGATGATAGTCTACAGCTTAAGTTGGTCTTAAACAAATTATGATTACTAGTTTTTAAGTCCTGTGCTATCTACCATCCATTCGCTACCATTCTGATATGCAATCCGTAATCGTACATAGACCGAAATCTCATCTGACTATTGGTTTGCACTATTGTTCTTTACCCCATATTGGTAATTTACGTGGACCATAATGTTAGAATTCAACCCATACCGACATTTACAAAAGCAAGCAAACCAAACACCCATTACCACAACCATAACGATATGTCCTCCGCAAGATGGCCCTCATCACAACCGGTCCAGCACAGTGCAACCAGTTCATCCGATTCAGAACACGGTGTAGTGACTGTAGTTATTTTTGACTAGGTGATCACGATTTCGAGCGCGGTTCGCTGTATTGTGGTTCTCCTTGAAAGACTGGCGCGACTGTGCGTATGTGTGTGAGAGGTTTCACTTCACAATGTGTGTGTTCTGCGCTTGTGTGTGTTGGAAGGTTTAGCGGCCGAATTCGGCAACTGTCAACCGTCCGCACAATTTATATTGCGGTTGATTGGTCCGCGATCTTCGCTGACGGGGCGGCATGTCTCATGAAAATGCGGCGACATGCGACAAGAGATTGTCGCTTAAATTACTAAGCGTCCGAAAATAATTGATTCAAATTAATCCATTCAATCTTAGAGTCTACACTCTTATTGATTGTGAAAATACTTTGTAAAGGCTGCAAACAATTTTAACTAAAGATTTGACTGTAAAATTTTGTTTCCTTTACCATAGTGGAAAAATTAATAACGGTCTGATCATCAAGAGGGATTGTAATCGATAAGAAACGTTGTACACTAAATTATTGAAACGATATTCCTGATGCATTGCCTTATTTTCCTTAGATGACCGTCAAAAATGTATTGTAAATACCGCAAGCAACTTGGTGCAAGGTTTTGATTCTATTTTATTTGTGGAAATCTTTTTTTGTAACCTTTAGTTTATAATAGCTCTAAGTCCCAAAGAAAACTGATTGATGTTTTTTTCTAATCTCCTTAAACATAAACTGGTTTCCAGTAAAACGCGATGATTATAATTGATCGAATATAATTCTATGACTAATCCATATAGTGTACAAACATACTTTGTAACCATAGCCAACGACAACCAACACTATTGCTTTCTCGTATTTTCGTTTGGTATAAAAGTTCATACGCTTTTATCAATAATTCATTGAGAGGGTTTGTGCAATGGAACTTTCATACAACTTTTTGCAAGACCTGTACTGTACTTTCAAATAGTTCGTTATTTCTGCACTCCAGCAATCAAGTGGTTATTTATGAATTCACAAGTTCATTTATTTTATCCAAAATATAACAAAAAACCTTGTCCATACGGTTTGGAAGAAAAATGCAACTCGTGACAATATGTCTACTGATTCAAATTGTCTCACTGAAGATAGTTTCAGGTCATGTAATTATTTTGAACTCTTTGTATTACATGTAGATTGGTAGTTAAATTTATAAATTGCAGATTGTTTGTACAAAACATCTGGCTTCGTTATTCCACATTTATTTTTCAACGGAAGAAGATATTGAATTTATTACTTACCCTTTTATTAGACTTTTTTGCTGATTATATATTTAGAGACTTCAACGACGGGTTTTAATGAATTATCTGATAAGTAATTTTGAATAAAGATTGTTGGGCTATTGTTCCAATAATTATTATCTTCCACATATAACAATGTTTATAACACTTTAATGGGTAATTATCAATTAATTGTATATAAATAAATTAATTGTTAGTATATGTTTTAATATTGTCGGTGGTTTTCGATAAGTAAATAAATACACTATTTGATTAAGTTTATTTATACTCGTGTAATCATATTAAATATAGGATACATAAAATACCAATATATTTCAAGTGGCTGCTATAATAATTGCTAGCAAAGTATTAAAATTGCAAAAATTTAAATTGAACAATTTTCAAACAGGCTAATTTTTGTATTTAAAATCCAAATAAATCAAGTCAGTAGTAACTGTTAAAAAATCTAAGTAACCGTAAAATTACATGTCAATGAAGAAACGTCCTTCAAAAGATTTCTTATTTTTCCTTTATCGATAAACATAAGGGGTTTATAGAGTTACTGACAATAAAAAAAGAATTACCTGCCATTTCGTTTTATTGTTTCTTACACTCAAGTTATTAAACTGATACAAAGTAAAACAACATTTTCCCCTATGAATCATGTTTGTAAGTAAGAATTTTGTTTGAACTTAATAAAAAAATATCATAAAATAAAGTTAAAGGCTTGATTGGTCTGATGACCTTTCGAAAGCGTACAATTTTACTAGTTTTTTTACACGATTATAAATAAAAGTAGGCCACATTTACTAATGCACATGTGTGCCCACTTTACAACACAATATGACCCTCTTAATATAGGCTCACAACAATTTTCAAACTTGTACAAATACAAATAAATAAAAAAAACTCCACAAATATCGAAACAAATTATTTGTAATGTATATTTTAAATTTTTTGTCTCACATAAGTGACAGCTCATCACATACGTTCACTCTTCAACGTTTTAGTAAAACCGGGTTTAAAATAGAAAGACAAATTTACAAAATTTCCCCAAAAACGTTCACAAAGAGGACCACAACTGGTCTGGGATCTCTGGCGTTACAACATCGTAATTATTTACCAGTTTGGGGCATTACCATAAGCGACATAACGCCGATGTCGCAACATCTCTCGTATCTGATGGCATTTAACGGCCGGCACTAAGTTTACTGCACTCGTAGTAAAGCTGCAATTTTGCGAGTTTGTTGCGCGATTTTTCAAGGTGGGTCGGGGAGAATGATTGAGAGTGATACACGAATATGCAATTATAAGAGGCAAACAAGTGTTAAGGTCATTGATTCAGGAAAACGCAGATAACATTCAAAACATATGTTGACGGTTACAAAAAGGAACATAGCACAAGTTATTTTAGTGTTTATGTCCAAGAGAAGTGTAGGGCTACACAAAAGGTGTAAACAATGGAAGTATAATAATCCGCATAAGGTGGTTACCTCCCGCTATCTCCGCGTCCCGCCACCTCCGTGTCCCACCACCTCCGAATTTCAGAGTGACCCCTATAATCCTCGGTTACTACATGCGTTAAAACATTCCGTCCTAACCTAACCTAACCTAACCCACGGGTTAAATTTTCATTAAATCTTCCATTCACGGGGCTTTGCAGCCATGGATTCAATGACAGCTACCAACGCAGGCAATGACGGTATTATAAGGGTCACTCAAGAATTCGGAGGTGGCGGGACAGATTTGGGTTCGGAGGTAGCGGGAACACACGCACAAGGTAAAGGCCCAACTTCATATTGAGTAAATGTACATGATGAGCAGAAATGTCAAGGCACTTCAACCTGATCAAAACTAATTAATGATCATGATCTTACTAGAGCACGGTATCATCCACACAGTATAAGACCCAACCTCACTTTGAATGTACAGGCTGTGCAGAAAATGTTAATGTACGATTAACCTTTCATTGGGAGTGTTAAATAATCATACATACTAAAAGACAATACGATCATCCACTTGTCATAGGACTTAACCTCAAAGAAATGCATGTAAATTTTACATTCTATGCAGTGATATCAAAGTACGTCAACCTGATCAACTGATCGTGATCATGCAAGGGCTCATTATGATCATTCTTTCAAGATCAGATCCAACTTCACGATAGCCGCTCCCACAAAACACTGTGACCTTTCTACGGAGAGATTCTTAACCCACGAGAACAAATACTTTCTGTTCTCTTTATGATTGATAACCTTATGGTTTTACTGTCTTGATGACTTACATCAGGTTTGAACCATGAACATGTGTAATGCTTCAGTTAGCATATCTTAGAAAATGATGAGCATCATGGACATTATACTAGCTTTTGACATATTCAGAAACAATTCTTTTGGTGATGTTTTCAGAAGTATTCTTAATTTAGATTTGCTATTATGATTGTAGTTGGTTAATTTAGATGAACGTAAACAGTTAATTCAGGAATCAGTATGTGAAGAGTTAGAAACGATCTTATACTGAAGCATAACAATGTGTTAATGGAAAGTAAATAAAAGAAACGTCTTATAACACTTAAAACATATATTTACGCTTATACTGTTACTCACAAGACGGTAAATATACAAAAACGATGGTAAGTGGTGATCGATTTCGATTGGACACTCCAATCATCATCAGACCCAATAGGCGAATGCTGATCAAGAAGTTATTTAATGTGTTAATAGCAGAAATTTAATTTATTCTGCGTACTTGGATGATGCAAGTTTACTGGATAATAAGAGAATGCTCATATTAGTTATCAAAAGAAGTAATTTGTTCTGAAATGAGGTGTTCCTCAATACTGAGGATATTCAATAAGCGTGTTAACAATTCTAAACACAATTCTCGAGAACATTTTATATTTTAAAAAGAGTCTGAATCGCTGGACGCTATCAAATGCCTCTAATATCACACAGACGTTGGATTTGATTTAACTTTATCCATGCGAAGCAATTACACCAGGGGGAGCATTTTAAGGCAAAGGTGGTAAATGATGAGTATTAAATTAATGAAACTACAGTTTCGATAGTGAATAAGATCAGATGGTCTACGACTAAAACTGCATATCAAATGTCAAGTGGCCAAGAGCTAAACTTGGATTCAACCGCAGTTTCAAACTATTGGCAAACTACTGACTTTTCTCAGGTATCCCTCTGATCACTAGGCAAGCTCTATTACCACTCAGTTATCCAGCGATGCGACATCGAGAGTTTACTTTATTTAACATCTAACTTTAGAATACCTACAATTTGTATGCTTTGACTTTTCACTTGTCAAGAATCGCAATCCAAGTCAGTAGAGGAGGTCGGGCATTGATCCGATGTTTGCCTGGTGTTCATGTGGATGTATTCATGTGAGTTGGGCTATATTTAGGTTTTCAGATTGAGCTGTTTTTGAATTCACAGATGAAACGGTTACCTGGCTAAGGTACGTCGACCCGAAATTCATCTATTCAGATATATGGAAACGGAACCGTGTTAGACTTTTAGTAAAGAATACGAGGTTTGGACCTTTTCATGATAATCTTGAGTAGATTAAGTTCATTGGATTCGATTGATTTTAGCTAACCCAATCGAATTGGTTAAAGCGGGAATGAAATTTTCCTACGTTAGGACTTCGTTTGCTTCGTTTTAAGGAATTGGAACTCTCTGTAGTTCAACAGTGTGTTGGCAAAATAGCTTTTGTCACTACAGTAACACTCCAAACATGGTTAAAAGTACCACCTAATAATTATTATAAATATCATCAACCAGTATTAACTTTACTTATCTAAAGCCACGGCAGCCAACAACACATTACAGAGTACGAGGTGGCTTACAAGATGAATTAGCCATTCTCAAGGGATTTATCAATGATCGATCCAAGATTAACTCCACTTCGAGTCCTAATGAGGAATACTCTCCTGAATCACATGTTGAACTCGGAGCATTACCAGCACTGACACTGGATGACTTGTACTCCAGAGTCCTGTGGGAATAGCAGTGATCCCGTGGGAGGACAAGCTGTGTATTGTGCATGAGCCCCATTCATGGACCGGAAACATACCACAATTGTCTGACACGCCCCTGCAATAAATGAGATAATTAAAAATATCAGGTGGTGGGACCCAGAACACTAAGTTTTGCATTCCCAGTTTTAATCCTAAAGAAACTATCAGGTTTTGCATTTGATCAATAATTAATATTTTTAGAGTGATGATACGTTAAATTAATTCACTTAATTACCTATTAAGTGAATTAATTTAATGAGTTTGGTCTTTGAGTCCTTCATCCTTCTTACCCTGTAATCAAAGACTAAGGAATAGGAACCGATACATCCCTGGTGAGTTAATGTTTGTAGCTCTGAAAGAATAAATATTTTTTTAATGCATACATTTAAGCTATTAAATTTTTCTTTGGATGTCAAATAAGTTACAAAGGTTAAAAAGGGAGAAGAATTTTAGGAACAGAAAGTTCTTTAATTTATAGTGACATGCATTTTTACAAAAATGGCAAAATTGAACAAGTTTAATACCCCGTTACGCGTAAATTGTTCAATGAGGATATCACAAACGAATTAGTACAATTAAGAAGAAATCGAATTATTTCGATTCAAAATATGAAGTTTGGTGTGAAATCTTTGCATGAACACTTTCCTAAAACACTACAACCTCGGCAAGGAGCCCTCACAAACCAGCCATGTTACTCTCGTGATCAGACCGAAGACTTTTTCTCGACTCCAAGGGTGTCTTACAACCGGACAGACAACTTTCCCCACTCCTTTGGTATAAAACGAGACTCTCGTCGATGGTGCAGAAAAGCGATCATAACGTAGCTCTGCCGATGCGTGAAAACCTCAGTATGGAGCAGTCTTGAGTCGATTTTACAACGGGGGATTTTTGTCATTATGGTTACTTTTGATGGACGTCCATTAGCATTTTACATAAGTCAAGAAAAATCTTAGGAGAGCACTCATTGTGACAGAGAATCCCAAAATACTTTTTACAGGATACGTTTAACCAAACATTTGAATCAAATGTTAACATTAACATTAGTAGGGTTTTGTGAGTAGGTGATAAAATTCTTAATATGTTATGATTGAATAAATGTTCCTGTTTCAGGCATTAATTCTTAACCAATTACATGTACATTACTTGTGAATGTTACTAATTGTATTAATATATTAATCATATTACTCGTTTTAATCAAACAATAGAGTTTTAAGCTTACAGAGGTTCGAACGCTAGAGTGAAGAATCAATTCAGTTGCAGCACGGCTTTTCTCCTTTTTAATGCCATTCGGAGTCAAAATCATTAAACATGCTGAATATGTTCTACATAATGATTAATATTTGGGTGATATCCCAGTTTAACAGTGAGAACAAACGTATCTGCTTTAATTTAATGTATTAGCTTTGACTATTAATACGTATCCAATAGTTAATGGTATTAGATAATTAACCATAATTAGCCAGTAACCTGTAATAGTATCTGTCAGTCTCGGCAGTGAACAAACCATATCAGAAATACAAGTTGTTCTCCGTGTCTTATTTTGTGGATTAACTATACGATAGAGAGCTTTAAATAAAATGGATCATCACAGATCTTTCCATAAAACTATATTTTCCTGAGATTATATTGATACTACAAACTGCCAAACGATCCTAAACAGACTTTCATCTGCAGGCCTATGATTTGCCAACACCATTATTTAATGAACGGTAGAGAGTTTCAATAAAATCGAGTCGTGAAATAGACCTAATTAAGAGTAGCTGAGCGCGGATCGGCTCGCCACTGGGATGGACCGGTTATGCTAAGCGCGGCCGGGCTCTATATATCTTGAATCCTCCTTTTTCCTGAAGCCCGATTTTATCGATGTCCGCCAACCGACCGCGGGAGATGCTTCGAGAACGCTCGACCGCGTCTGCTCCGTCCGCACAGTTCCTTGTCTCCTTTTTTAAAACTGTGGGAAAGATTTTAGGACGTTATGATTGGGGGATGCTATCATGTTCTACAATTTTGTTCCAATATCGCTCTTAGATCGATGATAAGTGTTAGAAGTTTCGCACTCTTTACTGTCTTAGTGTTACTTTGTCTTTTAGGGACTAATAGGAGAGATTTAAGGACTGTTATTGAAAGAATAGGGAAACTTTATCGTTATTATTCTGGAATTTTGTTTTTATATCGTGTTAATTTTAATTTCAACCTTGTTTTTAATACTGTTCTTATCGCATTTTCTTGTATCTTCTTTAACTTGTGGAGATAGTTCTAGATAAAAAGTATAAGCAAGCTATAATACATTATTTGGGATCGTATACGTTTTAAAACTCAGATTTTAAAAACTTCTAAAAATGAGTCTGTTTTTTTTAAGAGTTATATCAGCTTCACCATGAAATAAGTCAAACGTTCCACATATTGAATAAAATAAAATGCAAACAAAGTCACCAAACCTTTTTCGTTCCTAGATCTGTAGACTCACAAATAAATTTAATTTGTACGGATACTTGCCTTGTTAATCATGATCTTAAGACTTTTCTGATTTCAATAAGTATGAGCAACTGAATCCTATTCTGTTAGTGTAAATTGGTCATTGAATAAGTAATTAAATTACCACTGGATTATTAATAAGTAACACAACAGAGAAAATGATTACTATGCCAAATATAGTTCCAAACTCTCCAGAAATGGAATAAAATGCACTGATGACTAAACCACTAAACCAATTTCATCAGATGACCTGAAGATTCGCCAAAATAATCCAGTTTTTAGACATCTGTTCTCATTAAACGTTATCCTCAAATGTGCCAATTTTAAAACTACGGACTAATAAACCAAATTTACACACATCTGAGTTATAACCTCTTTGAATGCAGAATCATCTTATATTAAAATTTGGGCTATTCATAAGTGGTTGCGTCCCAATCTTCAGTGATAATAATGAATCAGGAGAACTGATTAACTGGATCTATTCCAAGACTATGTAGATCCACCAAGTTAATCACTAGTTCAAGAGCAATTTCTGATTGCATCCCAATCTACAATGATAAAATGAATCAGGTAGGAGGACTGATTCACTGAAACTTTTCCAAGACTATGTAGATCCACCAAGTTAATCATTAGTTCAAAATCGATTTCGGGTTGCATCCCAATCTCTAGTGATATAATGAATCATGCAGGAGAACTGATTCACTGAACCTTTTCCAAGACTATGTATGGATCCAAATCTAACGTAGTAAAAATCACTTCACATATAAAAATGAATTATATAGGCTATGTAGATCAACCAAGTTAATCATAAGTTCAAGAGCAATTTCGGATTGCATCCCAATCTACAGTGATAAAATGAATCAGGCAGGAGAACTGATTCACTGAACCTTTTCCAAGACTATGTAGAACCACCAAGTTTAATCACGAGTTCAAGAGCAATTTCGGGTTGCATCCCAATGATACAATGAATCAGGCAGGAGAATCGATTCACTGAACCCTTTCCAAGACTATGTAGATCTACCAAGTTAATAATTAGTTCAAAATCGATTTCGGGTTGCGTCCCACTACAGTGATAAAATAAATGAGGTAGGAGAACTGATTCTCTGAACCTTTTCTAAGACTATGTAGATCCACCAAGTTAATCACTAGTTCAAAATCGATTTCGGGTTACATCCCAATAATACAATGAATCAGGCAGGAGAATCGATTCACTGAACCCTTTCCAAGACTAGGTAGATTCACCAAGTTAATCATTAGTTCAAAATCGATTTCGGGTTGCATCCCAATGATACAATGAATCAGGCAGGAGAATCGATTCACTGAACTCTTTCCAAGACTAGGTAGATTCACCAAGTTAATCACTAGTTTAGGAGCGATTTCGCAGAAGCTGTCTCGCACTGCAGCTGTAATTATCAATGACGCAACGTCAAGTCTCGATTCTCTGAGGCCGGTCAGAGTCATAGGTATTCCCGTGGCGTCACTCTCCGTTACTGTTGCCGCCCATGAGATCTGCAACTGAGGTTGCTGACCAATCCAAGGTACTCGCCCCTCCTAGAGTCTGGAGTGAACTGAGTGAAAGTCATCAGGCCTTTAGAAATGCGACTCTCGTAATACGTTGGAATTACTCTAGGTGTCAGCCGACACCACTTTTCAATAAGTTTAAACTTGATTCCAGAAAGGTCCAGGATGTTTAAATTAGATAATTTTTAATGCAAGAACACATTTCGACATAAAAATGTTGATGGAGATAAATAAGATTTTTGTGTAGTGTTACTGACTAAGACCGGCTGTGTCTGTGGTTTGTTCTTTACAACATTCTACTTCCTAGTTCCTAGATCCTAGGTCTTTTCAAAATCCTAGTGATTTGTTTAGTTGATTGTTCAAGAACAGCTGGGTGCTGTTTAAACCGATCAAAATCTAATTTTTCTGAGGATCTGTTCATTTATCTTCTGGTTGTTAGGTGAGCCACGTAACCTTAGCAAGATGGGAGCGCCACTGAACACCAGGTAAAATACACGATATTACAATATTGGACACGAGAAATGAATACTGAGGGATTGGTTTTGGATGCACTCTACAAAAACAGTCTCAGGAAATTCTTCAGGAAAGGTGGGTAGATGTGAGCCTAACTATCGGTGGTTGAAATGAGTGATGACATACGATCAATCATGCATATGGTAAGGATGTCAGACAAAGGATCTTCTAGTTAGTTATTGTCCTTCAATCACTCACCTTTCGGAAATCAATGTAAACGAGTACATCCTTTATTGGTAGGACTTTGCCTTTAAGTAAGTAAAAAAAAACTTGAAAATGTTCATTTAAAAACGCTACCTAATCTATTTAACAATTGATTTAACAAATAAATCATTGAAGTCTTAAAGAACCACATAATGATTAGATATTCGTTTTATTATTCCTGATATATGAATCAAAATGTGTTTAAAAACTTGTTTTGCTTTGAGTAAACCTATTAATTTGTATGTAATTAAGAATAAATATATAGAGTGGAAAGGATATAATTCCAGAGCTATAAACTATATTTTTTCCGAATCATGGGGATTAATTTAGAAGTTTTAGAATTCAACGAGAGATAGATTGATAGAACATATAAACATTTGGTAAGTTTATGCACACAAAGTAAAATTTCACATTTACCCATAGCAAATGCCTCTGAATCAGCATTTTTCAACCCCAGATATGTACTATTAAACAAATTTTCACACACAAGTAAATTTTCACACGTCCAGATCAACTGGATGTATCCGTCCGAAGAAACGGCCCAAAACGAAGCGTTGGCGTCCGAAAAAAAGAGCAGGAGGTGGAGATGAAGCAGCAACGGCGGCTTTCGAAACGTATGAGCTTGCCTCTCGCCCACACGGCTGGAATGTACCGGGTGGCCTTGAACTCCCAGAGGGTCATCGAAAACAGCTCAGACAAAGCTGCTGGGCAACTCACGCACGCGCATGCACAGTTCTGCGAACCTTGGCACATCCGGTCCAGCGGCGATGACAAGAATCTGGAGATGTGGGGGGTCACAAGCAGGGCTAGGGTCACAAGCAGGGCTAGGGTCACAAGTAACAATTTGGTTGAAAAGAATGGTGAGGACACTCTAGAGAGTGGACTGAAAGAAACTTGTAGTAGAGTAATTATCTTCTAAAGCCGAGTAGTCGATTGGTTATAGTTGTCCTTGTAATCAGATGGTCACTACTTCGATCCTTTTGAGCTTTTGACGATTCCAAACTGGACCCAACTGTCCTTAATCATTTGAGCCTTCTAGCATCAGCGCTCTCAAACGTAATTAAAGTAAAATACGCGCCAAAAGTCTTCAGATTTTACAATGAATAAAACGGTATTTTTGAACTATTCAAAGTGGTTTTGGTCCAGGTCGCCGGAAGACTGCCCCCGGAAAACTATCCCCCCAAGCAGGATCCTACGTCATGTTGACGTCAGAGATCGAGGGGGCAGTTTTCCAGTCACGGACACTCAAGATTCGTTGTCATACTGTTCTAAACTTACCTAACCTGACCAACCAAACTTGCTGTAACATTTCAAAATTCTGTATGATATTCCCCAAAGACCTTTTCTGTTATAAAACGGAATTACTCGAATTAAAATTGCAATTGCATAGGTTCACATTTTGCTTGGGGGGTAGTATTCCAGAAGCGGACACGGCTACCATATTGGTCAGTTGGCAGATTTCGTGACGTCACGTTTCACCTGGGGTGGTGGTTTTCCGGGGGGTAGTATTCCGCATCCCCTTTTGTCCCAAGGTATCACAACGTGTAAGCGACATGTTGTCCTAGAGCGAACTAAATAATTTGATTCATTGGTCTATTAACAAAGCGTCTTTGTGAAACGTAAGCAATAGCTTTAAGATCTTTATTGGCTATGTGCATTCAATTTGTTTTTTATTACCTTTCATCTCAGTCTTCAAAAAATAACTAGTAAGCACAAAATACACTTATGCCATGTAGTCTTTTAACACATTAAGATGTATATATATTAAACTCATAAGACAATCCCACATCTACAACCAATTGTATTATATTATGTGCGAAGCACCAACGATTCCACAAACTCTTTACAAGAAACCTAGCTAATAAGTCTTCATTCCATATACGAGATTTGACTGTGACTGTAATCAAACTAATAATTATAGAAGGTTGGCAATGTACAGTTCCCTGATTTTTTTCATGAAGAGACATACAATTACATCTTTCCATATTAAAGGTAATAAACAACTTAGGAAACCAGCAGTGTGATGTAAAAGAATGCCACCTTGCATTCTGACTGTGGACTTCACAAATTGTAGGAGTGCTGCCAAGCTAAGTTTCATAGTGGCTATTAAGTATCAAAAATGTTACTGGGTTCTTCACAAAGAGACTACACGAACCCTCCCCTCGTTGTAAAAAGTATAGGTGTATGTACACAGAATACCATTTGGTCTCAATAGTCTGAGGATACTCCACGACGCAGAAGAGTTGTGGAGTAGCCTGTACTGGAGTTGGGTGCGCCAGTCGCCTGTACCAGAGGCTGACAGAGTCTACATAATTTGTGGGAGACTGCAGTACATACACTGCATATCCTGGGGATAAACCGATCCTGGCCTTGCTAGTGCGACGACCTGCAGCTTGATCATGCTTTGCAGAATGTTCATGATCATGCTCTTCAGTGTAGCACAGGTTTCTATTTTGTATGGGCAACCGATTGTTTAGGTTGCTCGGCCTCAAATCTGATAGCTGGCTTGAGTCAAATCGGGATCGATTCTGTGTCCAAATGCTTTGTTTATTTTATTTTATTTTATTTCCCAACGGCCACTTTACAATGAAAACCCATTCACAACTTGAAATTTAAAAAAATAGTAAAGTTGTACAAATAGTGAACAATAATAATAGTAGTAACAATATCAATAGTTTATTAATTGGCTATCACTTAATAATGCTATCTAACAAAAGGTTAACGTTTGATAGTGTCAAAACCAAGTGGTGGACAGTTCCCTTATAAAATCACACATAATGCCATAAAAAGACTCATAATTAACACTTTAAAAAGGCCAATAGAGTTTGCAACATGACCGTTAAAAATATGGGTACTTACTTACGTATTAAACGGAGGCCACCTAACCTACAGATTCAATTCGATTAGTAAACCTTCATGCGATTTTTTCACCATCAGCAAGTTTGGTTGGTTAGGTTAGGTTAAGATAGTTTAATATGATAAAAAAACATATATTTATGAAAACCCAACCTAACATAACCGCTGCAGCGCGCTGTAAAATATGTAGCCTCCGTATAATACGTAAGTACCAAAATATGTACCTGGAATGCTTTTTAATACATCAATCAGGATATTTGAAAACTCATGTTCATGCTTATGCATATTTTTAGTTCTTCATGAACACGTATTTATTTAACTTATTCCTTTTTGGTTCTTTTAAGAATCTTATAAATTATTTATGTCAATGCAAAATATTCACTATTTATCGTCTTCCGGCAACACCGGCAATACATTATTTGTTGCCAAATGCTCGTTTTATTTTTTGTTTAGATAATTCATGTAGCTTTACAAAAAACGTGATCTGCAAAGTCTTTGGAAATTAGATCCATAACACTTGAATATTAAAATAATATTCTGGTTGTATTGTCGAATGATCCTATTATTGCATCACGCCATCAATGTTTTCAAAACTAGAGGTTCATCATTAAGCTGAATACTAAATTAATAAATATAATCCTCTTTAACACTGGTATTGTGAAGAAATAAGAATGTTCTTTATGATCATACCTAAGTGTAATTTGAATAATCATTAGTACCTTAGGACTGAGCTATTTATTTAAACATTGTTTTGATAGTTTGTTTAAATAAAACAGATCATTGAAAGCTTAGTTTAAGTTCTAATTTATAAATAAAAATTGAATTTTTTATATAAAGTATATAGTAAAAAATAAAACAAATAATAAAAAAATAAAATAAAAACAAATAATATAAAATGAAATAACATAAAATAAAATAACATAAAATAAAATATATAATCCTCATGACTTCGTGGATAAAGTTTTGGTAGAAGAGAGCCAAGTAAAATACAGTAATCAGTATTTGATCTGAACTATTTTCACCTAGTCTGTATCGAGTAATCTTCAGTGTAATCTTTACTCAATAAGTAACAACTGACGTTTTTCCCTTTGTACTGTGTTTTGTAATTTGCTAGTAGACTGTGGATGGCTTGTTATAAACACATGTTACAAGTCTTTTGTTTACTTTTTCCTTGTTATATTTGGTTCAAGTTGTTACTTGGCAACTATGATTAGATTTTTGTTGGCAGTTTTAACTGCAGTAAACACGTTTTTAGGCCAGAAATAAATTATTAACAACATTTGAAGGAAATCGTCGAAGCCAATTACGAGATCTTTGTGCAAGCATACATACAAGCAAACGCTGCTCATAGGATAGAGGATAATCAAATTGATCAATATATTAGCTTATACAGCTGCGATGATTTTAGAGTACTGAAATATATTTGACGGAAACAACATACAACGCACTGGTCCATTAAAACATCTCATTGCAGTTATTTACAACCCATTACTAAATTAATCATTTTTTATAGTTACGGATTTTAATCACTCCGCAAATTAACTGACCAACAGAGCCGCCAAGCTTGATTGCAGTTTTGCCAGATAAGGCAAGTCATCAAGCAGAGTACTATGGCATTAAAAATTAACTACCCGCATGAGGATGTGCGTGCTAAAGCGGATAAGTAATGGTGTACATTGGCCGGTGCGTGGCATTGCTCCTACAAGCACAGCTCTGAAAAGAATGCGCCTCTAAGCACAGAAAACATACTACTCTCTGTGCTCTAAGGCACGTCTCCCATACAGAAGCAAAGGTCAGGCACTGTTCTGAAACGGGAGTACCGGTCAGACACTTATTTCTAAACGGAAGTACCGGTCAGACACTGATTTCTAATCGGAAGTACCGGTCAGACACTTATTTCTAAACGGATGTACCGGTCAGACACTTATTCCTAAACGGAAGTACCGGTCAGACACTTATTTCTAAACGGAAGTACCGGTCGGACACTTATTTCTAAACTAAAGTACCGGTCAGACACTTATTTCTAAACGGAAGTACTTTTTTCATTTCATTTCATTATTTGTCATGAGAGCCGAAGCCCCCTGACTACATACCCGGTACCTGTCGTGAGACTTACCCGGGCCCCATGATGTAGGCCGAAGCTTACGCATCAACCTTTTGCACATCATGGGCGGATGACTTAAGGTCATCAGGCTCACCGGCTGCCGAAGCAGACCCTTCGGAAAGAGGGTTGCCCCTCAATCCTAACCAGGGTTTCCGGCTACTTGTTTAAGCGTCACTCCACCTGGGTTCCACTAGGTCGGGACCTAGAGGACCATGGTAGAGCGCCCCGACGCATTTAGTGCAAGTAACACTCGGGACCTATCTAATCCCTGACAGGCAAACCCGCCATCAATAGCCAGAAGGAAGGGGACCGTCAGCACGCTGACGGGGGGAACCCCAACCTCCCATTTAAACGGAAGTACTGGTCAGACACTTATTTCTAAACGGAATTACCGGTCAGACACTTATTTCCAAACTGAATTACCGGTCAGACATTTATTTCTAAAAGGAATTACTGGTCAGACTTTTATTTCTAAACGGAAGTACCGGTCAGACACTTATTTCTAAACGGAAGTACCGGTCAGACACTTATTCCGAAATGACCGGCCAGGTACTGTACCGAAAAAGAAGCACCGTTCAGGTATTATTCCCAAACGGAAGTACCAGTCAGACACTTATTCCCAAACGGAAGTACCAGTCAGACACTTATTTCTAAACTGAAGTACCGGTCAGACACTTATTCCTAAACGGAAGTACCGGTCAGACACTTATTTCTAAACTGAAGTACCGGTCAGACACTTATTCCTAAACGGAAGTACCGGTCAGACACTTATTTCTAAACGGAAGTACCGGTCGGACACTTATTTCTAAACTAAAGTACCGGTCAGACACTTATTTCTAAACGGAAGTACCGGTTAGACACTTATTTCTAAACGGAAGTCCCGATCAGACACTTATTCTCAAACGGAAGCACCGTTCAGGTATTATTATTCCCAAACGGAAGTACCAGTCAGACACTTATTCCCAAACGGAAGCACCGGATAGGTACCGTACCGAAAAAGAAACACCGTTCAGGTATTATTCCCAATCGGAAGTACAGGTCAGGAACTATTTCAAAAAGGATGCACCGCTAAAAGAACTCCCTGGTCCGAAAATATTTTTCGGAACAGTGTCTTTTGGGTCTCCGAAACTGGCCAGAGCGAGGTTTGCAGTTCTGTCTGCAAAACAATGGCTGGACACTTTATGGACCGGTTCGCAATCACGGACCATGGCGAAACGAAATTGGGAAAGTTAAAACATAATTTATAGCCTTGCGAAGCTGCTCCCTGGACCTTCCCCCACTTAGCTTACATTGAGTGTGATACTCTTGGCCCGAATTAAACTGCGAGGTCTTTTGATCGGAACTCATTACTGGTTCATGACTGAGAAAGACAATTAATTTATGTTTTTAGGATCTTGTTGTTAAACACTCAGTCTGTACACATTCATAATCACTTCATCAGGAATTGTTGCTCTTTGTGCGTATGTTTTGCTGAATATCAATACAGGGTAAACGAAGGATAACCTCTTAGTTATCACAATTTTAAGTGTTAGTGAGGGTTATGGTGTAAAAATACGCAATTTATCATATTTCTGTAAAAAATGGTTTTTAAATACAAACTCTTATTACCTTGCAAGTTAAACAAGTAAGAGGTGTGGCACGTGTTATTATTTGAGATGGAGACGAAACTAAGGAGTTTTTTTTTCAAGGAAGTATTCATGGGGAATGAGTCAACGAGAGGTGACGAGGAACATTTTTAGTCCATTTGCTCCAGAAGTAGCTGCCAGAAAACGATCTATTTCGGTATGCTGAACGATAATATGTTTCCTATTTTGTCATGTACAGTATTATGTTTACAGATCTGGTGGGCTAAAGCCAGAAAACACAATTCTCAATATTTTCTCGAGCGTTAAATCTAATTTCTGAGAATGAGTTTCCAAGCTTACTTTGAATATTATCACATTTCAACCCTTCACCCAACCCCTATCCTGTACATTATACCGCATCACTCGAGTAAACTTATCTATGTTTGACATCATTGGTGACACAAATGCTCTTTTGTTCATTTTCATACCCCTACCTTATGTAGCACTTTTGACCCCACTCAATCACTATGTTCTACATCATTGGCGACACATGTCCTGCAACCTCATCGACGACCATCAGAGCGTATCCAAGCTGCAGAGCACAGGTAGCCGTGGCCAGGTCTTGCGTAACACCAGTGGAACCGGTACCGCCGAAAAGCCCGCTTTCTAATTCACCACTTATAATACATTATTGGTAAGGTATTCTGACCAGTGCCAGTGTCCACTCGTTATGGCCACACGGGGACAAAGCGTTTCTTTATATGGTTTTTGCTGGGTCGGCATATCATTTTTGAAACACTGGATTGGAGCTGAGGCTATTTTTGTCGGATCACTTGGATTTCATACGGATTTTGTTGAGAGATTTGAATTCAATAATATGAATCATAATTTTTTTTATTCTAAATTCAGTTTGTAATGAGGGGTTTTCGAAAAAAGTACCATGCTTCTTTTATAGTGCACTGCGGTGGTTAGGTTGGGTAAGTTTAGTTTATGATAATGACAAGCAAGGAAGCATTAAAATTTATCTTTTTTGAAACGCAAGGGTGTTTCTGGAAGTAGAGGGCACTAGTATAATTGCTATCTTTGTAAATTTGTCTCTTTAACAATGTACAAAAGTGCAAACTTAATTTTTGTAAATATTACCATTGATTATTGGATACTGATTGATTGTATTAATAGTCAAGATATTACCCTGTTTGTATTTACTAACAACTAAATGAAACTAACGAAGCCTAGCCACAGTAGTGCACTGTAAAAGAGTGGTGGCTCTATTCTTCAAAAACTCAAGAATGAGTATTATTTTCTCTCTTTTCAGTCGAAGAAAAGAGTTTGCACGTTTATTCTGTTTATTCCATTCTTATTTTGCACATTTCATTCTGAAGTATATGGTTAGGAAGAAGTAATTGTTGAAGCTTTGACTCTGTTGTTCATTGGTTGTAAATCCAAGCAATTGATACACTCGACTATTTAAATAATAGGTTTAAAAATCTTTGCTACACAAAATAGGCAAAATGAATAAGCCCGCACATCGCAACACTAATATGACTGTACACACAATTTTAGAAACACTTTTAGGCATCATTAAAATTAAAAGACAGAAATCGGAGAATCAGAAGTACAGAACGTTCCAGCAGTTCTGACCGGTTTGCCTGTTACTCATGTAATGGCCAAACACGTTCGAACAGGCAGAGTGAAGAGGCAGACTTTCCATATAGTATGAAGTTTATATCAAGCAGCGGGAATGTTAATCCCAACAGTTGGCGGCCCTGCTCGATTCCCGCCATCCCGCCATTCGCAAGCTTCACTTTACATAATAATAACTCCAACACGGCTCAGGATTGTGTTTATCTTATTGCATCTAGAGTGGCATTTCTCCTGGTTGTAAGGTACTTTCCTCCTGCGAGCCTGCGTTTAGATAGGCAAATTGTACGCTTGGACTTGTTTAATTTCTCGCAGTTGAAGATTAGGAGTCGCGGGTTGATCTGAGTGGTTTGTAGACGCCATATGGCATTCGATGTTATTGCAAAAATTGTTTTGTTAAAATTTTGTTAAAAACTAAATATCAGGATTTTTCTTAATTTGGATTATAACATGCTTTTATAAATAGTTTGGTACCTATATAAACAAATCGGTTACAAAATAGTTCAGGTAAAATTTTATTGGTAGTTTTCATAGTAAAAACAGATGAAGGACAAGATTTTAGTAAGCGGAGACCTGTATTTTTGCAGGATTTTCAAAGAACTATATCACTGGGTAGATATAGCACGCTTATAGCTTTTAGTGGACATGTGCTCGCTCGTAATGTATAAAACTTGCTGCACTATAAAGTTTTAACCGGTAAGATAATGCCCCTTACTCCTTAGCGGGTCTACATAGGCGTACTGGACTTTTTGATTTTTCTCAAAACTTCAGTGTCTTTTTCAGGTTGCATTATTGAGTATTATAATCCTTTTTGCATGCCATAATCTCTTATCTCTTTCTACATAAAAAGTTCTTCAGTTAGTACTAGCATTAATAGATCGATTTCTGACCCTTCACTGGAAACAGGAAACTATTCAATTTGTGACCACCTTCTCAATAAAAATATCTCATTTTTCCACTTCTTAGTACAATACAAATCTAAAAACGGGCTGACACAGTGAAACTCGATATTTGGGTCTTTTACAGTAATGCTACTCAAACTGCTCCGTAATTTACAAGGGGACCACCATCATGGCAATCCGAGTCGTCAAAATTGGGTTTCTGTGACAGGCAAATGCACTTTTCCTCCAAAGACCAGTCCCATTAACACGGAGGCTGTGACTGTACCAATGGATAATTGTAGACTTGATCGAGCGCCAGCAGAACCCCAGGGGGTACAGACTACAGACGTCGTCTATCGCAGCGTTTCTGACACGACCGATCACAGTCGGAGAGAGAAACCCGGGTAGCAACGCAGTATGCCAACAAATCCATAACGGAATTTACTATGGCAACTTTAACAATTAACTTTGGGATATGGCACCATAAGCCATTCTAACTACAGATTGTCGCTGCATAATCTCTAACCGAGTTTCTGAACTCTTCGGTGGAACACGTCTGACGTAAACTCTGGCCCCTTTTACTGGTTTGTGGAGCATTTATGACGAATCCTCTGATTTATACATAACCTGACTGGGACGGTGGCGTCGTCCTGTAATCCAGCTAATAGGTCACGAATTGTGGATATTTATAGGCATGCACTGTGGATGTGGTACTCCCTGGTGTGGATTAACCCGCACTAGTGCGTACTACAACTATCCCCAGTACTATCCTGATAATTAGACTAATTCGTTAATACCAAGTACCAAGGCAAAAATGTGGTTCGGATTCCACTATAAACTGTAGGTCCTTTAGTTGCCATTAGGTGTATGTGCTATTAGTTAAGATCTGTGACTAAGGAATATCCTTAGTCATCAACAAGTCTACAAGATCGAGCCACTCATCCTACACTCATCTCCATTTATACTTGGGTTAAAATACCTACTCTTGTATCGTCGCCATTTCAATGAAAAGTATAAAAGTAGATCACTGGTGGCAAAGTGAGATTTTCTGATATTTCTTCATACTGGCACACTACTAGTCTAATTCGTTCCTAGTCTATATATGTTTTCCTTTGCATATAACGTGCTGTGTTCTGTTGACTGTCTATGCAACCAACTAAATTGTGCGGAACGTTTTCTATTCTTCGAAAACGTTTCTAAACACAGATGTTTGATTTTACGGTAGTTTACGTTACAAACTCTAGGAACGATATTGATCAAACACGTAAATTTACCAAGCTAATTATAATGTTCTAAACTATGAGTTTGTCAGGATCATAGATTTAAACGTATACTGTATCAAACAAAACGTTATGTGATAGATCTTGAAAGTCTTACAGTTGATCCCTTTAATTAATTTGTGAGATAACCAGAGATTGATTGCTATTGCTACACAGAAAACTTGTTTTGACTGAGAAGCTTCGATCGTAAACACATTCACTACATTACATACCACTTATACCAAGCATTTTAACCAATATACAACCGTAAACCAACATACCGAAAACACCTTTTTGAATCGCAACTAAATCTACATTAACCACTAATCTCAATCCACCATAAAACGTTACCACAAAACCATAGTCGCCCTGGCAACCACACAGCACATTTTGGGTGGTTTATGTTCGTCTAACAACCCAGTGGGTCGGAACACCTGCAGAATTAGTTTTATGTTGAGCCGAAATCGTCTGGAACTTCGGAACCGCCCACTTCCCATGACGCAGCAAACCTACGTTCGTGTGAGTTTAGCACAGCGTGAAACGGAAAAAAAACTCTATATACATTAATAATTTAAGTATACAGCCGTGGTCGCCTTTTAGTACATAGAGGTTAGAGGTAATTCAGGAAGGTAGGTAAGTAAGGGGATGAGCAGAAATTCCTATATTCGAATTACAAATACTGTACATGTAGCTATCTTAACTATGGCCAAGTAACTATAGTGATCAAATAACACGCTGTTTTATTTTGGCACAGCTTAATTGGTAACGGTTTGATTCTGGAATCCCAACCAAGAGAAATAATCTATATCTAAAATTTAGAAAACTGACTAACCGTAGACTGTTAATAAATGGAAGCACACTCTGGGGTTACAACAAAGAGAAATACAGTATACAGTACAATTTTTTATGTATTAACTAAAACCAGATAGACAAGGGAGTGATCCTTATATACCCTTATACTATTTACAAAAATACACTGATAAACACTGATAAAATGATAAGTTGCTCTAGAAATTGTAACTGTACAAAAATGTATTAGCACATTTACCAACGTAATATGTAGGTTTTGGATCGTACACAGCCTGTATATTATTTTTAGAACCATCTCAGTAATCAATTAATAAAGGGTAGAAAGAGTGGGGAGGTAGATGCGGACTAGATGGACCGCATTCCTACAGTACAGTCCAGAACATAACGTAGGATATAGACGGTAGATTCAGACACTGACTTGGTCCCTCCACAGTACTGCAATCGTTGACAGTACTTGAGTGCCTATAATAGGGTAGGATATTTTATACTACCTTTGCCACTCATGTTTGATGTTTGTAACAACTGTCTCAAAGAGAACGATTGCTTACCCCACTTTTGATGACTCACAGAGATCGTTTTTTTAGAACTCACATGTTTATGACTGAAGTAAAGTATATTTTACAAGGCAGAGTGATATTTTTCTATTTTGCTGTCAGACAAACCGACCATGGTGTGTTTTGGGGAAGCTTCGAATTTGACTGTCCTAACGTGGGTTCGCAATTTGAAATTGTTAAAATCGTATATGAAAACGGGGTCTAGTGGTAAAGCGTGGGAATTCGGTCCTTGATGTACCTAGTCCAAATCACACCAATCACCAGTGGAATTTATCCAAGTAATAATGCCACGACCCTCTAGGTCTTAGGTTCCGGTTATAACCTAGCGTCAGCAAGGATGTGAAGATGAGACATGAGAACTGACAACATTTCTGCAAATCTTGTCACATTAAATTACCTCGGAATCACTTTCACATTTGAGTTAAATAAAGTGAATCAATGGTATCCACATAAATATACAAGCCACTGTGTTATTAAATGTAACTTACCTTTATTTATAATATACAGGTTAAATTAGTTTTTATTTAAAGTGTCGGCGTTTTTCTCACTATCGTTATCAAGTTTTATCTTCTTGCCCTCAAGTGCTGTATCTGAATCATCGCTTCTATCTTCGTGATCTATTCTTCTTTTATTGCCACATATGTTTTTTGGTGCTTTTCTTGTGAACTGCACCTTCTTGACCAGGAACGAAATGATGGATGGAATTTGTTTTTTGACGACGCCGCCAACGCCATTGTCTCTGATATCAATTGCGGAATAATCAATAGCAACCCTTCTCCCTACATGGGTCAACAGTGTAAGCAAATCTTGTTCGGTTCCCTTGCGATCCAAATAGGCGCAGAGGGTTTGAATGTACCATGAACCTGCCGTGGGGCTACGCCAGGATACGTATCCAGGGATGGTGGAGAGAGCAAGAAGGAAGTCTGGAGAAGAGGGTAAAACATAACTTGGAATTAGAGTTGTAATCTCCGATCCCTCGTCGGCCACTTTAACTCCACTCATTCTTCCATGACCTTGACAAGCTTGTATGACGAATATCTTCGGCTTGTTGGCTAAACTCGGTGCTCTCTCGGGGGTGAAATATGACCAGAGGTGGTTCACATCGAACACCACGTCTTTGGCTCGCACCTTGCCTTCTAAACCGTGACTCATGAAGACTAACAAGAAACAGTCGCATTTCGAATGATCCATTTGGCTGATGCTGGACAGGGCTAAAGTTATTTCAGAGAACGTCAAGTCAATGAAGAACTGAAGATTGAACCCCAAATTTCCAAATGTCCGACGCAGACTTTCTATGTCTTTATCACTGCCTAATCGATGGTTGATTAAGCTGTTGTCAAAGGAAGCGTGGTTGAAAATGGCGGCTACTCCGCGACGTGGGTTGTCCATATTGTAATACTTGTTGTTCACCTCTTTACTTCTGGATGGAGCTTGTGGTTTTCTGGCCGAAATTTTGTTCCTCACAAATTCATCACTCATCATTACGGTTGTGTTTTTTGAAGGGACGACAATTTTGCTAACCTTTCCTTCAAATTTAGGGTGGATTCTGTTGCTTGGTAACTTTTCGACATAGATTATACTTCAGCCTAACAATCACAGTTAAATCATCAACCAGACCTTTTGTTTACTCTTTGAGTAAGTTAATTGCCGAGCGATACCAGATGGAGGACATATCCAGACGCTTCTTTGGCGTCGTCAGTAGACCTGTAACTTGCTCAGACTGGTCAATAAACCACTTTAATGAGATGCGCAAATGTAGAAGTTGCCTGTCAGGCAAATAAATTAAGTTCCACAGTCGTATTATAATGTAGGTTAATTTCAAAACCAAAGAAATGTCAGGGATTATAAATTAGAGAGCGGTTCACAGACTGGTTTGTATCGTTAGTTTGCCCGTTTATGTAAAATTGCAAGATTAAAACACCTCGCAGTGTTCAGTTTATTGACAAGTTAATCGTGTAACCACAATGTCGTCTTGAGTAAAATCAAAATGTGAGTAGATTAAGAAGAAAAAGATACAAGTTTATTAAAAATATCGCAAACATTATATTGTACACAGCTACAAACTTAAAATTTTTCCTGAAATTATCTTTTTATGTAATAAGTAATGATGTAACTTAGACAAATTTCGTCACCTAAGCTACTTTTAATTAAATGCAGGTTAGTTACATCTTTGTTTCAATGACGATGGTTTTTTAAAGGAGCTCAGTTAAAATTTTTTAATTTTTATATGAAAATTTGTAGTATCTATTACAACAATCGCGAAGAGCTAAATAAATTAATAATTATTATGTAAAGTGTACCGGTATATGTGCAATTGAAGGTTACGGAGAGAAAAAAAAACTGGATATCTAAAATTATAGAGAAATTCTTTTGGAAAACATAAAACTGTTGTGCTGTAGTTAGCTTGTTTATGAATATATTATTGGGATCAAATTTGGCAAATGCATTTTTAATTTATACTATACTATTGACATTTTATAAGAAAACCACATTTTCTCTTTTGAAGCGGCAAACGTTCAATCTTAAGTGTTATTCATAGAGAATAAATCTAACATGTCTAAGGAAATATTTGAGTAAAAATTTGGTTGGACAACTGAAAATTCACTAAGCAGCTGAAAAGTAGTCTGTAGGTTTGCTGCAGTGGAGGTTTTGTTTGAAATCCGTTGTAAATCACCCGATTGAATTAATCAAGGTATGCCAAATACGTTCACACATCCATAGTACTTCCAGTTTTCCATTTAGTATTGTACTTGTATTGTATTTTTAATAGTGATTTTACAGGATTTCCCCAAAACGGCTCGAACGGTTTTTAATTAAAATTCAGTTGGCTATCGTCCTTTTTAATCTAAAAATTGTACAATCAATAGCACAACAAATAGGACAATATTGTTTAAAAATAACTACTTCCATCACTTCCATCGCTTGCCGATTATAAGGGGCTTTGACTAGCTTATGGTAGAAAGTATGCGCCAGCATCCTGATAAATTTGGTTTATATTAAAGTCCACTATAGGATTTGGTCACATTCGATTTTGATCAACAGTTATACAGTAGTATTGTTTGAAATGCTAGGGAAATTCATGCCCTTTTTTATTGGACCTGCTTGAACAAATCGAGTCAAAGCAACTAGGTAATATGATTGTTTTAAATGTTCGCTGATTGAGGACATTTTTCACATTCTGTTGGTTTTACTAGCTGCGCGTGCTGTTTTTTATTGTAGCCGTTTTCCTGCTAATTACATTATTTACAGAAGAGCTTTGTTCGAAATCGAGCTATTAGGTACCACGAACCAAATGAAACATTGTCTATACCGGTAATTAATGTAGGCATAAGTCTGCAACGAGCAATGTTTTAGTCGATCAAATCGGCATAACCACACCATGTAATGTCCTACTAAAGCGCCAGTTTACCGATGGTTACAGTATTTTCCACGAGGTGCGCCACCAAACAGAGATGTATGTTTCATCCATGGAAGTATACCTAAGTATTTTTGTAAGGTACGGTTACATAAGATTTACACGAACAAATATCTAACAAAATACATGTACAGTAACCACTGTATGCAGATAAGCAAGAACCAATAAAAAAAGTGAAATTGTAGGGGGATTTCACTTGAAACCTTATTAATTAGGTCTACTGATAGTGGGCTGGAGCTTCGTATATCAAAACTGCAAATTGTGATAAGAAACCCCCTTTTGGTATGAATGCAGGTTATTGTCTCACAACTAAAATAAGATGGGGAGGCATTTCCTAAAGTTGTTATAATCCAAAATAATGGCGGTTATTTTTCAAGTATTTTGTGTTTACTTATTTATTCACTAATAAAAGCTTGAAAATGGCATTAACACTATTAAATTTTGGTATAATCTTAATCTGGAGATTCCGGCCTTTAATTTAATACCAAGTTTGTAATATATTACAATTATATCATCTCTATAATCTAATTAATAATTGTAACTTACGTCAATCAATCCAGTTGTGCAGCAAATAATACTGTAGTTTAGAAAGAAATGAATGTATTTTCCAAATTTGATCAAAATATGTTCGTAAACATGCAAACTACAACAGTTGACTTATTCTCCATAAGAATAACATGGGAATGTAAAAAAATTTAAAAGTTTTTGGAATTTTCCTCCGTAACCATTGGACGCATAATAACGCTTCAATATACTAAATTATTTGTTTTTTGTAAGCTCTACAAAATGGTTTGGGAAGAAATGGTGAAATTTGGTGTTTTAGGGTCAAAAATGGGAAAACCTATTTTTACCCCATAAAACCCCCTATAAAACCCCGTTCCCATGGTCCGATCATGTTGGTTTGTGAACTCATTCAAGTTTATCCCATCTTACACCTTTAAACCAAATTTCATCAAAATCGGACAAAAATTACTCAAGTTATCGCGCTCACGGACACACACACAAATACAAATATATACATATACATATATACAAATTTAATCGAATGGCGTTTTTGGCCTCCGGGGACATCAAAATGAAAAAGTAAATCGGTCCCGGGCCTAGGTCCGGGACTATGCCACCTACGGTAAAAGATACTTCCCTATATATAGGGAAATTCGTAAAAAATGGTTTTCTGCCACTTCTAAAATATAAAGTTTGGGGCTGTACATTTTCTGTAAATAAATTTACGTTTATTACATTATTACTCAACTTATTTACTTACCTTATACCTAAAAACTTACTGATAAGAAACGCCATTTTGCACAATGTTTATCATAAGAAAATATATAAACACCAAAATTCGGGCAGCCATTTTTAAAAATCGCCGGCATTTTGGATTATAGCAACTTTGGTCGGTGCCTCCCCATCTTATTTGCATTGCCTAACCTTAAACTACATTCCCACCAAAGGGCACACTCTTATCACAATTTTCAGTTTTCCTATGGGGTTTTTTACTTTAGCTCCCCCCACTATGACTATTAATGTAACCTTATTGGAAACAGTTCGTATAAATTTTAACAATTCAGACTAATCAATTTTAAGTTATTATTCGTTCACGTTATGTAAATTGTACAATTCTTGGACAGCAGCAACTACAAAAAGACAGTAGGGCATCTAGCACGGCCACCTTATTTAACTCCAGGCCGCGGCCTTCGAAGTAGCAACATCGTAAGAGGTGTTGTAACAGCTGCTTTGTCTGGAGTATGGTATTTGGAGTAACGATATTTGTTTGCTTTTTAAGAATACGAAAACATGGTTATGGAAATATTGACTCTACTTTAAGTGTACAAAAATAGATTTTTATTGTAAATACTATTTTGTTTTCATCTATGTATGTTTTATTTTCAATCTTTTGATAAATTTATGTTCATCAATTTAAATTTAAATAAATAATACGTGAATTAATGAGCTGTGTCACCTGCCTGTTATGCCATCTTATGTGATGTCTGGTGCTGGTCCTAAACAACACTTCTTGCAACGTTGCCAATTCTACAAGGCTGCGGCCTGGAGTTAAAGGTGGCCGTGGTCGATACTAGCATTGACTTTATATCTACACGTGTAGATATAAAGTCAATGATAGGCCTACTAGGCTACCGTTTCACTTCCACTTCTAGACTATACAGTACACAATGCTATATTTTCACAAATTTTTACAACCATACAATTTTGAAATATTATTCTTCGTTCGTTCTATCTCATTCAAACAATAAAATAAAATACCTGATTAACGTGTCTTAATTCCTGCATAAAAACTAGCCCCAAAGTTAATATATGCTATGACTACTTAGTGTTCCATATTCAATGCTAAAAAGGCCAGCTAGCTGGTTAAACTTAACTGCCCACATACACACGTTGAAAATCTTTGGATTGCTTGTTTTGATTTGATTGGTGGATTAGGATTGGTTGGATAAGGAAAACTCAAACACTCAACTCAAACCAAACCTCAACCTCAACCTCACTCAATCAAACTCAAAGTTGATAATAAAATTGAAATTGATTTGATTTGGTGTTTGTTTACTATTTAGCTGAAGTCAAAGTTTATAATTAATTAAACAGTATTTAATTTGTTAGAAAGGGGTTTTATTAGTTTAATCTTGCTTTATCATAAAACTTCTTATACAACAGTACTAGGCCTAAGTTTAATTTACTGTCACTGTAGGTGATGTCAATCATGAAAGTTTTTTTTTAGGTTAAACGATAACAAATCTGGGTTAGACTGAGCCCTAGCAGTGCTCATTTTAGAGGTTAAATAATTTATAAACGGTGATAAAAATTACACAGAGGATACGCGTCCGGTAACCGTACGTCGATTAGACGTCCGGCAATGACGTCATGGGGTTGCGGGAACCTGGAACGCCTTTACTACAACAATACCATCACCAACCATCGGTGGTCGTGGTGTAGTGGATAAGATGCTCGGCTGATATGCAAGAGGTCCAGGGTTCGAGTCCCATTGGTGACATTAACTTTTTGTCGAAGATTTTGCATTGAATACCATTTATTCTTAACTGTACATCTTTAATTAGAATTTTTGGCATTTATAATTTTCTAATAGAGAAAGAATTTAACCTTAATTCGATTTTTTCATTATCAGCAAGTTTGGTTGGTTAGGTTAGGTTATGACAGTAATTGCCGGACGTCTAATCGACGTACGGTTACCGGACGCGTATCCTCTGCGTAAAAATTAATTAAGCTACATCTTAAGATGGGTGTGTTTATGGGGATAGCCTCTGTGTTCCTAGGATGTTGCAGCAACGTGGTGTTTTTGGAATTACTGGTCAAGTGAGTAGCCTAGATAAGTTACCTATTACCTAATTTTCATAAAACAGACTAGGCCCAGGCTTTGGGGCAGGACTATAAGTTGGTTAGGCCTACTTAAATAGCTCTTTAAAAATGACAATCAATTGTAGGCCTGAAATAAAATCACGAACCATAACTTACAGTTTCTTAACTAGGCTACGCTAATATCTGAACAGCAATCGTTTTCAAATTTTGCATGGTGATAAAGACCATATCGGTGAGTGCCAACATCTATATGGCGTAAAAAAAGTCTTTCATGAATCCGCCCCACTGGGTCTCAAAGTTTCAATGTAATCCTTATGGAAGCAGTATTTTTGACATATAAACAAAGACGTATGATCAGCTGTTGACTTTTTAATGCAGTAGATAAAGAAATAGCTGATAGCATTAAGTTATTCCACAGATATTAGAAGTGGGGTCGTATAGCTGCATATAGGCCTAGTGGCAGAATATTTCAGTTCTGGCAGACAGGCTGCAATTTTAGGTGGTTATAGTATACAAGTTTCTTAACCTAAAACCGCCCAGACCCCAATTTTTAAGGACCTCGGTCGTCCGTAATGACGTCATCAAAATGGCGGCCGTAAGAGGATGCTGGGTCCCCATGAATTGGCTATAACGACCGAATGCCTGAACCGATTTTCATGAAATTTGGCACACAAGTGCTTGAATACATTATCTCGGCCTGGGTTGAAAATGGTCAAGTTTCATCAAGTCATTTCAAAATGGCGGCTGATCAAAACTATAAAAAATTATGAGGAAAATAATTGTGAATTGTTTTATAGGTACAGGGACAGTTTTAAAAGAGTTCCCCCCCTACTTTTTTATACATTTCTTAAGATATCAACTTTGAACCATGTCAGATCATTGTAGAGTAGCAAGAACTTCATTTTGACTGGGTTTACATTTTTGTCCGCCATCTTGGATCCGCCATTTTGGAAACAAAGTTATTTTTTCAAATGTAAAGATAGGGTTGTGACCCACCGTTTCAAACAAAACCTTTACGCTGAATACGATGCTGCAATCCGTTTAAAAAAATTTTGATCAATTCTAAAGTTATGAGAACTTTTTATAACTTTATTTTTAGTCCATTATAATATTGTGCATTAACAAACTAAGGCCATAATCTCAAAATAGTGCTAGATAAAGATAAGTGGACACCACCATTCATTGTTGACCTATTTTAACTCGGTTGTGACGGATGTATTTTTTTCAGCCGCCATCTTGGATCCGCCATTTTGAAATGTGATAAATTATTTTAAATATGAAGGTGGTGTTGTGACCCATCATTTTGAACTACTTTTTTATGTTGAATTCAATGCCGCAATCCGTTTTTCATTGTCATGTTTGGTTTTTGAAATATTGACATTTTAAATTAAAAAAATTGTTATATTTTATCAAGAAAGCTTGATAACAAAAAACGGATACAATAAAAACTAGTCGAAATGAAGTAATCGCTACTCTACAATTATCTGACGTGGTTCGGAGTTGATATCTTAAGAAAAGTATAAAAAAGTAGGGGGGGAACTCATTTTAAACTCACCCTGTATATAAAACAATTCACAATTATTTTCCTCATAATTTTTTTAGTTTTGAATGGCCGCCATTTTGAAATGACTTGATGAAACTTGACCATTTTCATCCCAGGCCGAGATAATGTATTCAAGCACTTGTGTGCCAAATTTCATGAAAATCGGTTCAGGCATTCGGCCGTTATAGCCAATTCATGGGGGCCCAGCATCCTCTTACGGCCGCCATTTTGATGACGTCATTACGGACGACCGAGGTCGTTAAAAATTGGGGTCTGGGCGGTTTTAGGTTCAGAAACTTGTATACTATAACCACCTAAAATTGCAGCCTGTCTGCCAGAACTGAAATATTTTCCTGCTACCCAACCTGACTAAACAGAAACGGTATGGATCATAAATATAATCAAATGACGACACAAGCTTGAGGTCCGTGACGTAGGAAGTGGTGAAGGAAGTAGTAAAGGTGAGCAGTCTGGAGTGTCAAAACTGTTTATGACGATTAGATTAAGGTATCTGCAATCCTAATATTCTATGGGAAGGAAGGAAATCAGGTCCGCGACGTAGGAAGTGGTGAGGGAAGTAGTCAAGGCGAGCTGTCCGGAGTGTGGGAGCTGTTTATGACGATTAGATTAAGTTATCTGCAATCCTAAAATGCTATTGGAAGGGAAGGAAACAGGTCTGCGACGTAGAAAGTGATGAAGGAAGTAGTAAAAGCGAGCTGTTCGAAGTGTTGGATCTGTTTATGACCATTAGATTAAGGTATTTGCGATCCTATGATGCTATGGGAAGAGAGGGAAACATGTCCGTGACGTAGGAAGTGGTGAAGGAAGTAGTAAAGGCGAGCAGTCTGGACTCTGGGAACCGTTTGTAACGATTAGATTAAGGCATCTGCAATCCTAAAATGCTATGGGAAGGGAGGAAAACAGGTCCGCGACGTAGGTAGTAGTGAAGGTAGTAGTCAAGGCGAGCTGTCTGGAGTGTGGGAACTGTTTATGACGATTAGATTAAGGTATCTGCAATCCTAAAATGGTATTGAAAGGGAAGGAAACAGGTCCGCGACGTAGGAAGTGGTGAAGGAAGTAGCAAAGGCGAGCTATTTGGAGTGTGTGGGATCTGTTTATGAATCCTATAGGCTAAGGGAAGGGAGGGAAACGGTTCCGTGACGTAGGAAGTGGTGAAGGAAGTTGTAAAGGCAAGCAGTTTGGAGCGTGGGAACTTTTTATGGCGATTATATTAAGGTATCTGCAATCCTAAAATGCTTTGGGAAAAGAGGAAAACGGGCCCGCGACGTAGGAAGTAGGGAAAGTCGTAGTCAAGGCGAGCTGTCCGTAGTGTGGGATCTGTTTATGACCAATAGATTAAGGTATTTGCAATCCAATAATGTTAAGGGAAGGGAGGGAAACAGGTCCGTGACGTAAAAAGTGGTGAAGGAAGTAGTTTAAAGGCGAGCAGTCCGGAGTGTGGGAACTTTTTATGACGATTAAATTAAGGTATCTGCAATCCTAAAATGCCATGCGAAGGGAGGGAAACAGGTCTGTGACGTAGGAAGTGGTGAAGGAAGTAGTAAATGCGAGCAGTCCGGAGTGTGGGAACTGCTGTTTATGACGATTAGATTAAGGTACTGTATCTACAATTTTAAAATTGGAAGGGAAGGAAACAGGTCCACGACGTGGGAAGTGGTGAAGGAAGTAGTAAAGGTGAGCTATTCGGAGTGTGGGATCCGTTTATGACCATTAGATTAAGGTATCTGCAATCCTAAAATGCTTTGGGAAGGGAGGAAAACAGGCCCGCGACGTAGGAAGTAGGGGAAGTAAGTTGTCAAGGCGAGCTGTCCGGAGTGTGGGATCTGTTTATGACCAATAGATTAAGGTATCTGCAATCCAATAATGCTAAGGGAAGGTAGGGAAACTGGTTCGTGGCGTAAAAAGTGGTGAAGGAAGTCCTAGTAAGTCCGGAGTGTGTGATCTTTTTATGACAATTAGATTAGAAGTGAACTTTTAATATTACATTTAATGATACAACAGTACAACAGCTGACCAGCTGATTTACAGCCAGTGCTGCCAACGTATTTCGCGTGCATACGACCTTGTCTGCATGTTACACGCTCACTATTTCATGCCTTCACGTTGCAAATCTGGAGTGAGTGAGACAAAGTAATTAGAATGAGACAATTTTAACATTGTCTCACTGATGAGCGAATTGGCCGTTGCTTTCTCAAATCAGTGAGAGAACATGTACATTGTTAGGTAACTGTAGGTAAACGATTTTTACTCCCTAAAGAGTAAAAATGCTACTTTAGACCTGCAACACATGCATTGAAAACGACTGTTATTAGCAGTATGACAAAAACAACATAATATGAACCCTTGATGACTCCGCTCAATTTTGTCGATGCCTCTGCGAAAGCCACCTAGTTAGCCTAGACATCATTTAGGATAGGGTACTTAAGCTATAGCTTCATTTGGTATTCCATATATATATCGATTGTGTTTTACGAGACTAAATATTGGGACTTTTTCACACGTGCTGCGGCAGTTAGGTACAAGGCTAGTTTAGTTAAGTTCAGTTTGGATTGAGGTAAATTTTAATTCTTATATCTTACCTATACATTTATTAGTAGGTCTACTAATAAATGTATAAATTATCATTGCATTACACATAGTATAAATAAGTCAAACGTACATATGTCATTTCATTTCTATCCAAATGCTGAATTTGTGTCACAAACGCTGGATGTTTACAGCTGTTACGTTTAAAGCAAAGGGATTTATACCAAAAGCTTGTCTAGAATGTTAGCGTCGGCTGCTATACCTAAAAAATTTAAATTTAATTAAAAAAAAACAAAAACCCTAGGCTAAAACTAAAATTACGGCTTCGACTTTCTCTAGTTCTCAAAATTAGGCCTATCTTTCTTTCAACACAAAAACCATGAAAATCCGGCAAGTGCCATTTATAATCGTGAAATAAAAAAAAACCCTCTCACGTTTTACTATATAATATGATAGTATGATATGATATTCAAGAAATTATGCAGCACTCAGCCTCCAAGTCTGAGATTATTACTGTATATTCTAACCTAATCAAAGCTATTAGCATAACCTGGTTATTTGTCAGCTACCTAATTGAACTTTAGCATTGTTGTGGGCCAAAGGCATATTGTAAGAAAGGGGATTAACCCCGTACCCACGGTGCTCATCTATGCAGACACTCTGTTCACATTACACTTAGTCGACCAGTTGGTGTGAACAGAGTTGAACAGTAGCATGAGCATCGATTTACAAATTCCTTTCCCAACTGATGTGAACTAGGCGATGACCGGTAGGGCTGACTTCCAAGAAACATCGTTAACCTATAAGCCACACACCCTAATACATATATTTTACAAAACTATATTTATATCATATATTTTTGTAATATATTTTTACAAAACACCAGCGCTTTTTCTCCCAGAAGCTATCTTTGAAAGTGAAAGTACAAGTAACACATGTTGTCATAGAGCTTCTACGGTAACTTAGGCTAAAAGAGCCATTATAAATTAGACTTTCTAAGCGTTCTTTGAACCTGTTTGTCTGCCCTGCAAAATCATTGAGATTCATCTCTACCCAGCTTTATTTGAAATAAATAAAGTAGAGAGGATTTTGCAGTTTCGTAAGTCACACATATTTTTTAAAAAAGGCAACAGCTTTTATCAAGAAAACAAATACTCTTATTGTAAACAGTTTGTTCCTATTCAATAGGGCTATTAAAAAAATCAAGAGCTAAAACCTATCTATGCTAACCTGAAGGCAAGTGAGCGCAGCGAACGAGCTCCAACCTAAAGGTGAGTGAGCGTAGCGAACAAACTTCAACCAGGACGTGATTGAGCCATGCGAACGAGATAATCTTGAAAATTAAGAAGTTAAACGGGGCAAAGCTCGCGGGTTACAGCTAGTACTATTATAAAAAAGAGGTGGTTGCTGTATGTGTGTATGTGTGTATGGGAAAAGTAAACTCGAAAAATACTGGTCGGATTGGGCTGAAATTTGGCATGATGATAGCTCACATTCCCGATTAACATATAGGCATATTCTTATTTCAAAAATCCTTTCGGGCTCCGCCCCAGTGGCTCTGGAGTTTCCCATGTTAACCTTATGAGAAATGGAATTATTGAATCTTAACAGCTGTTTCAATTAAACAAGTTGGTTCTGTTCTATGATGTTCAATAGCATTAAAGTTACAAGGATTACCAACAGGGTGCAGCACTATTATTTCTTTTACATTTATGACAACAGCTAATTTGCAACCAAAAGGTGAGTGAGCGTAGCGAACGAACTTCAACCTGGAGGCGAGTTAGCGTAGCGAACGAGCTAACCTGAAGGCAAGTGAGCGCAGCGAACGAGCTCCAACCTAAAGGTGAGTGAGCGTAGCGAACGAGCTCCAACCTAAAGGTGAGTGAGCGTAGCGAACAAACTTCAACCAGGACGTGATTGAGCCATGCGAACGAGATAATCTTGAAAATTAAGAAGTTAAACGGGGCAAAGCCCGCGGGTTACAGCTAGTATCCTATATATTTGGAAGATAATATTTTCATTACCGGTACAGTACATAACATTCTTTCTCAATTATAAAATCTATTGGTTTTAAAATTGAAAAAAAACAAACAAATTCTGGTATAAGTTTCCTGATCTATGTGCCGTGAGAGTCACTTTTATATATATACTAGCTGTACCCGCGGGCTTTGCCCCGTTTAACTTCACAAGTGAGCTCGTTCGCATGGCTCAATCACGTCCTGGTTGAAGTTCGTTCGCTTCTCACTCACCTTTAGGTTGGAGCTCGTTCGCTCCGCTCACTTGCCTTCAGGTTAGCTCGTTCGCTACGCTAGCTCGCTTCCAGGTTGAAGTTCGTTCGCTACGCTCACTCACCTTTTGGTTGCAAATTGGCTGTAGTCATAAATTAAAAAAAAAATAGTGCTGCACCCTGTTGGTAATCCTTGTACCTTTAATGCTATTGAACATCATAGAACAGAACCAACTTGTTTAATTGAAACAGCTGTTAAGAAATTCCTTTTAAATATGAAAAATCATAAGGTTAACATGGGAAACTCCAGAGCCACTGGGGCGGAGCCCGAAAGCCCGATCAGATTAAAAACTACTTAGTTTTCCTATTTAATGCCCAAAGAATTAGTGTACCGAATTTCAGCCTCCTAGGTAAATGGGAAGTGGGAGAATTAGTGATGAGTGAGTGAGTGAGTGAGTCAGTCAGTGAGGGCTTTGCCTTTTATATATTTAGAAGATACTAAGAGCGAGCAATAACTTACTGGCCGAAGCGTATCAGCTGCCAACGGCAATAGAACTAGAAACGACAAAGAGACCAGAAATCACTCCCGTTCGCTCTTGGTCGTCAACTTCGCCGGACTGCCCCACTTCCAAATTAAACATAAGTATTATTAGTATCTTAGTAATTTGGATTAATTATCAGGGAAGCCAATTTAATTATGAAATATTTTGTTTTTTTGTTTAAGTTCAGTTAGGGGTTGCCGGGGAGAAATCAGGGGGCTTTAGGATGTAGGTTTTCCAATTTAAAATGTCGGTCTTCTCCTTAAGAGAAGCCGACATCAGCTTGTCGAAACAAAGTCTAAATTCACATGGTTCTAAATTGTTCATTAATTCTGTACCACTGTCAATTCAATTAGGCCTAATTCATTGCTAAATTACCTCACTTCTATCAGTTTTCATTTTACACGGTTAGTTCATTACTTAGTTATCTTGTAAATGCAATTCTTATATATTCAGGTAGTGGGTTAGCTATAAGATTTTCATGTTATAAATTACTCAAATCACAGCTCATCAAGGCTGGTTTAAGGTGTTAACGGCAATGGGCACGATCAACCTCAGGGTAAAATCTTTCTTTTTAAAACAGACAGTTAACAGTCCTTCCTAATTTCTCAACCTCATAAAATAGTAATTATTAATATGCAGGGTCTTTTTTTTTTAAACTTGCATCTTTATTTATGTAAAAACCGCAATAGATAGAAATATGCAGTTTGCGGGAATCATCTATTGACGTACGGGGCCCAATTGATTTGAATTCAACGTTACATTCACATTCCCCCCCTTTCCCCCCTGCCACCAACTTATTTTTTTAAATAGCAAGGTACCCCTTGTGACATATCAAATGAAAGAGCATGAAAAAAGAAAATGTTTGATGAAAAAAAATTGAAAACCGGTTCATAAATTTGTGAGATATTCCCCCCCTTCCCTGGAACTTAATTTTTTTTTGATAGCAAGGTACCCCTTGTGACATATCAAATAAAAGAGCATGAAAAAAGAAAGTGTTTGGTGAACAAAAATTGAAAATCGGCTCATGAATTTGTGAGATAATCCCCCCCTTTTCCCCTACCCATAACTTTTTTTTTAATAGCAAGGTAGCCCTTGTGACATATCAAATGAAAAATAAATTTCACCAAACATTTTCTTTTTTCATGCTCTTTCATTTGATACGTCACAAGGGGTACCTTGCTATTAAAAAAAAATTAAGTTGGGGGAAAGGGGGGGAATGTGAATGTAAAGTTGAAATTAAAAAAATTGGGCCCCCTACGTCAATAGATGATTCCCGCAAACTGCATATTTCTATCTGTTGCGGTTTTTACATAAATAAAGATGCAAAAACACCCTGTATATATTTCCATGTCCCAATCCTCACGCATCCACACCACTCCTTCATTAGCTTATTCAACATACATCCTCAACCAGTGCGATTAGTATCACCCAGTCACACAGATTTCCATTACATGTTACAAATAGTAGACCGTATTATTTCACAGAATATCTAAGATAGATAACGTAATTCGTCTTATCTTATCCCTGAAGTGTGTTTTCATTCAAACTTTGAAGTACATCATTCGTTACAAAGCAGTTTGGATACTATAATAAATATCTCTGTCAAAATTGTATTTTGACACTAATTATTCATTAAAAAGGTAGAAAAATAATACCCCCGCTGTAGTAAACCTGCAGACTTCACTTTTGACTTAGATATTTTCTTGTCAGATTTATTCCCCTACTAGTGTAAATGTTGCTCGAAATAGAGCAATTGAAAAGAAGTACAGGAGTTATTTAAAAACAAATAACAGTCATAATTTACGATGAGTTTAAAAGAGTCATCTCAAATATTATGTAACTAATGGAAATACTCACAATGTACATAACAGTTCCATATAGGCTAATCATAATTTCTTTAAAATGTTTTATTCAAAAGCTGATCTGTTTTTTTTTTGTGTTTTCAATCAAATGTTTCCCATTTATAGCAGCATTACGTTTTCCATGTTGATCTTCATCAATGATAATGCATTCTGCATGGTACCACCCATTGTCGCCAACGTTTACAAATTTCAGTAATTTTTAATAGCGATAAAATTTGTTTGGATTACTTAAGAACTAACTACCTTATTTCCTATATAACCTCTCTCTCACAATTTTAATTATTTAATTTGGCATTACTTTGGTTAGTTACTGTTTTAACGTAAATTCTATTTACCTGAAAAAGTGCTGAGTTGAAAGGCCTGAGATGTTGTTCAGGTGGTTTTTCCCCCTTAATGTCCTTACCGTACCAGTTTTATTCAGCCTTAGAGGGTTTACCTCTGCAATGATCACAAAGTCCATGTTTCCTACAGTAATAGTAGGTAGCACTTTGGGTAACATCCTCGTTCATTGTTTGCAGGAATCTTCATATTGTAGGTGTTCTTCATTATATAGGGCTAATAACAATATTAAATTATAAAAAAAATTCTCTATTTCTTCTACTTGCTGGAGTTCTATGACTTTCCTATGTTTCCATATTTAACAAATCGGTGCTTTCAAATGATTGCTCAAGAAATACAGTACTAGGCCTATGTCAATCCATTTTTCTTGTTTGGTGAAATACATCAAATTGTCCTGGCTTTCTTGATATCGTACGCAAACGCAAATTCAAATAGTAAATATTTAATTTCAACCAAATCAGTAAATGTTTAGGCTATACATGTGTTTCCTTGAATTGCAAAATAAATATTAACAGCAATTAAATTATCCAGCTGATCATAATGAAAACAAATATGTTCTTCATAAGAATAACATGGGAACTTTAAGAGCCACTGGGGCAGAGCCCTAGGAACTTAAAAAAAAAAAAAATAAGGTCAGTTTGCAAATCTATGCAACATGCTCTTTTCAATGAGACTTGAATGTTCAAAATTGGTTAAGAAATGGCGTAGGAGTTTAATGGACAAATTTCGTGTTGGCGTATCTTATCTTACTAATATTATAAATCTGAAAGTTTGTGAGTTTGTGTGTATGTTTGTGTGTGTGTTTGTGTGTGTGTTGCTCAATCACGCATAAACTACTGGACGGATTGGGCTGAAATTTGGCATGATGATAGCTCACATTCCCGATTAACATTAAAGCATATTCTTATCTCAAAAACCCTTTCGGGCTCCGCCCCAGTGGCTCTGTAGTTCCCCATGTTAATCTTATGATTTTTCATATTTAAAAGGAATTAATGAATCTTAACAGCTGTTTCAATTAAACAAGTTGGTTCTGTTCTATGATGTTCAATAGCATAAAAGTTAAAAGGATTACCAACAGGGTGCAGCACAATTAATTTTTTTTAATATATGACAACAGCTAATTTCCAACCAAAAGGTGAGTGAGCGTAGCGAACGAACTTCAACCTGGAGGCGAGTTAGCGTAGCGAACGAGCTAACCTGAAGGCAAGTGAGCGCAGCGAACGAGCTCCAACCTAAAGGTGAGTGAGCGTAGCGAACGAACTTCAACCAGGGCGTGAATGAGCCATGCGAATACTTATGAAGTTAAACGGGGCGAAGCCCGCGGGTACAGCTAGTTAATTATATAGATACAAAAAAACAGGTTTTAGATTCGCTGATACAAAGAAGGTACTAAAGTTTGTTTTTTAGAGTTAAGTATAACATAAATAAACTTAACAAAAAAAAACTCTTTGTTAACAGTTTATTTAGTTAATCCCCATGAAAATAAAATGGGATCAGTTTACAGTTCTTTGGAAAATTATCATAACCATGGAGTGTATAAAACAATGCTTCAAGGTTAAACTAAATTATTTGCTTTTTAAGCTGTATACAACATTGATATGGAAAAAATTAAAATTCATGTTTGAGGGTCAATAATGGGAAAACCAATGTTAACCCCTATAAATACCCCCTTCCCATCCCATAGTCTGATCATGCTGGTTCTCAAACTCGTTAAAAAATAAAGGTAACTTAGGTTTACACTTTTGTCACTATATGATATTGTCTACTAATTGATCCTTTTTTTCCTAGGATAAGATTTTTAAAACACAATTAAAGCTGTTGATTTTTTAATACAAATTTTGTTAGTCCTTTATGTATTAGAATGAATCATTTCAGTATGCTCAGTCTGCTATAATTTTAAACTTATTGATTAATGGTACCGGTAAATGAATCCAGTTTGTAGATTCAAGCAATATTGATCTAATAACAATTTGTTTCCAGAGAAGACCCAGGGAGTGGAAACCTAATAACGTTTGCACAGTTTCTTTTTGTGGTTGTGCACGGATTTATATTTACGATGAAGTGGGGTACGAAGAAACCAAATATTAGCATATGGTAAGTCCTTGTGAACCTCTTACATCCAAATTAATGAAGTGAAATGTCATCTAGCTCAAAAACATTACCATGTGCCATCATGCGGGTTGCGTCAACTGTCCTCGCCACCCATGTGAAGGCGCTCAAGTACACGAAACACAGGATGTACACCCCATAAGTCAACAGAAATGTTTGCAGTACGGTCATTTCTTACCATCTCCACTTTCCCCCCGCCTACACTGCCCGCCTTTGGTCCAAGTGCCAGCCACGTGCCACGAGCTGTATATCATATAAATCACGATTCACGACATAATGTCAATGGTTGAATTGAAGACTATAGTCCTCGCCACCCTAAGTTGAGGCAGCCAAAGGCCGCACTAGATATACGCCGTGCGGCCTTGGGCTGCCTCAACTTAGGGTGGCGAGGACTATAAAAACTAATAGATTTTAGACTAATAGGTACATCTGTTTATACATAAAAACAAAAACATCTTTCCAAATCGTGAGGTACCGTACTGGTTTAACTTAATAATATTTTTATTTCTGGTATTGTTATATTTAACTGTAACCTTCGATCTATCCTCACCCAATCTATTGTTTTTCATCCTTTACCAACCCTTTTATATTTTCTCTTTAAAAAAAAAAATGTTAGGCCCAGTAGTAGCAAAGCAATAAGCACCAGAATTTACTAGCAAACACTTTAAAACTAAAAAAATTAAATCTGAGAGAGAGTGAGAGAGATATTGCATTTCCCCCCAAATTAAATGTCTTGGTTTTAATTACTAAGCCCTAGGCTGTAGTAGGCTATTAGGTTTAGAGTTAAATACATTTTAATTTTGTTCAAACTGTGTTGCTTTTTCAGGAACTACACAGTTCTCGTAGTGATGTTTTTTGTTGTCAATGTTTTCAACAACTACGCTTTTGATTTTAACGTAGCGATGCCTTTGCACATGATCTTCAGAGCAGTAAGTATGAATTTATCATACAGTTTTGATATTTTGAATTTTAATGTTTCAGAGTTCAAAAATAATCCTAAGTTGATTACTCCAAGCAGCATTTTTATGTGTTAGTAGGAATCATTGTAGTCTATTTGACAATATACTATTTAGGCCCACTATATGACCAAGAGACGATCACTGGTGACGCCGAAACCGCTTGTTCTGCTCGTGGTTGTTGCTTGATGGCGTAAAAGGATCGCCGTTATTGAAAAATATGCTCACAAGTACTTCTGTGGTAGCGGCAGACAATTACCGGTATTGCCGAGGCCGCAAGATATGCTAAAAGGTTTTGCTGCGGTCGGTCGTGAGGGACGATAACCGGATTTAAATCTTATTTAATAATTCGCATGATAGTCTTGTCATCAAGATACCACTGTAATATCATAGACAAAAAGAACTAAATATAGACTGTCAGCTGTGCTGCGGTTACCATAGGTTCTGGCGCTCACCTCTGGGAGCGCCATGTAGTTACGGCGTACTTGCTACGTAACTACACAGCGCTTCCAGCGGTGTGCGCCAGAACCTATGGTAACCGCAGCACGGCTGACAGTATATATTTAATTCTTTTTGTCTATGGTAATATACCATTCTTTAGATTATTTTCAAATTAAAGTGCATAGGCCTATAAGCTAAATTAACAAATAAAATGAAATAATACTATTTCAAACTTACAATTTCTAAAGTACCCATGATTTTTTAAAACAACAGTTCAATGCGATGACAATTATGATTGCCTATAAAAATTCCTTTAGCATTTCTTTGAATATTAAAGTGGTGTGATAAACTTTGAAGACAAGTTCTGATCGTAGTAATTATTCAGGAATTAGGCCCCTATTACACGAGGTAGCCTGGCGACGTCGCCAGCGGCAGTAGCTGGCGACGCACTGGCCACCAAACCTATAACCAGTTGAGTAGCCAGAATTTTACCGCCGTGGCGCCGTAGTTGTGAGTGCTTGTCTTGTACTTGTTATGAGCGGTGTTTACAGTGAATAATGAGTGATTATAAGTATCTTCTCCTTCTGTTACTTCTGAAGAAAAGGAGGCAAAGGAAGAGAAAAATGTACGTTCATCCAATGCTTAGTGCAAGAGAATCAAAAGGGTTATATTACACCCTTTTTGATGAGCTCTGTGCGGACAAAATGTTTCAATTATTTTCGTATGTCACAATCCAGTTTCTTCGAGTCGTAAAGGATGATATAGACATTTTATCAACTGAAGTGAACAATTCACACACTCACAACACAACAGTGTGCAAGTACCCCCGTGATATGAACTAACCGAGTGGTGACGTGATACTGGCGACCTAGTGTAATAAGCTCCATATGCTACAACGCAGCGTCGCCAATATGGGTAGCCAGTGGCTACCACAGTGGCGACGGGGCTCGGTAGCCAGTCGGTCGCCAAAGTGTGGCTGCGTCGCTGGCTACCCTCGTGTAATAACATCCATAAGAATCAATGCCCCATGACAAGCTGAGTAGCCAGTTTGGTCGCTGGCGACGTCGCCAGGCTACCTCGTGTAATAGGGGCCTTAGTCTTGAAATTTCCTGGAAAACTCCTTGAATTCTTTCGCTAGATATAGTAGACACCCTGTTGACATTAAGTTACTTTAGATGCTTCTCTAATTATTTGTTCAACCTAGCTAAAACAGTAAGCATATACATTTTGTTCCTAATACTAATTAATTTTACAGGGTTCCTTGATCGCCAATATGATTATGGGAATCATAATTTTGAAGAAAACATACTCACTCTCCAAATATGTATCTGTTGGACTGATCACCTTGGGTATTGCAATTTGTACAGTAATATCTGGTCAAGATGTAGTAAGTATGCAACAAACTGAGAACAGTAAAAGCTGCATAGCTTTTAAATTTACATATGTCATTCTAGATGATAAATAATCATTCTTATTGTTAGCTTGACAGGAGGATTGACACTGGCAATAGTTTTTCAAACCATGTCTCAGCTTTCAAATACTTGCTATGATGTGTGAAAAAAATGTTGCTGTAGTTCCAAAATGAATGTAGCCTGATGTAGTAGGATAGGATTCTACAGGCAATGCTTACTGTTGACACTTTTGCTCCGAGGGAGATGATTATCGTTTACATGTAAAAAATAATGTCGAACATTTCAGATGAACATTGAATTAATCCATGTTGCAGCTACAATATAACTGAAGCGACTTGAATTCACTTGAATCGTAGCTTTCCCTAATGATGGATTGCTAAGCTGAGAGAATAGACAATGTCATGGTAAATGATTCAATGACTTTACACTCATTAAGATCCTGTTATACGAACGCTAATCCCACAGTGTGACACTTAAGTTCATATTTAAAATGGTTTAATTTGACTCCTTTGTAATTGTATGAACTTCCTAGTTAAAACCTAATCAAGTATTACTTTTAATATAGAAAAAAACTGGTCCGGTCCGAGAAGACGCTAAGCCTACAACAGAAGTGGAAGATTTCTTCTGGTGGAGTATTGGTAAATATGCTACTCACGCAAGTGAGGACATTTACTAAGCTAGTTTGTGGCTATCAAATCAAATAGTAACTAGATACTAGGTGGCGTTCGCAGACACGTCCACAACATTGGAGACCCCTGGGCTAGGGTTTAGCTAGATTCCCTACAAAGTTTAGGGTCCAAGGGCTTGTTTTTTGTTTTCACAAGCTTAACTGAGTACGTGAAACCTAGTATAACCAGTTAAGGTTTTACTAGGTAAATTTAGACAGGCAAGGGTTTGATAAGTACATGCGTCTCAATGGATAGAGTTGCTTTTACTGTTGGATGCAGCACTGTACAATAATTGTATATATATTTTTTGTAGCTACTCTTTTTTGTTAGTCTGTTATGTAATATAAAATTTTGCTTAAGCAAGACTTTAAAGTGTAACAATTAAAGACAATAGACCTAGACATGTTAACAAGAAAGTTATACTTATTTTCAAGCTCAATATTAAGGATTTTTTTATATATTTTCTATTAGTTTTCCTTTTGCCACAAGGCTATTTCCACATTACATAACCATTTGAATCGCCAATGATGCAAACAAATTTTAAAAACCTAAAACTACAGTATAAAAAATAGCAAAAATATGCAGAACCACAATAGTATTTTGTGATTGTGGTAGTAAAAGCTTGGGTTGGCCCATTTTCTATTTAAAATACTCAGAATTTCGGTATAACAACTAACCAAATTTTTTACTAGATCTGAATGTGGCACGGTCCTAATTGGTTACTACATTTATTATGGTTGGTGGAATATTTTAGTCCATAGTAGAAATCCCTAGGATTATAGTTTTCCCCCATTTTTTTAATATATATCTTATCTGGTTTAACTTGTATGTTTGCAAATAAAGATCATTCTAATAACATTGTAAAACTATTCTAGGAATCCTCCTGTTGACAACTGCACTGTTTATGTCTGCCCGAATGGGTATATATCAAGAAGAGCTTAACAAAAAATATGGCAAGAATCCAAAAGAGGCACTATATTTTACAGTAAGTTTTAGTACTGTATTTAGTATTAATTATGTTAAATACTACTTTGGTATGCCAGACAGCCGTACGTGGTTTCATAACTTTTAGGGCTCCTTATGCCTTCAGCTAGAGCCTAGAACTATCTTATCATACCGTTATACTGAATATACTGAAAGTACAATGTATCTTACTAACCCTCAAGATATACATGTGTAGGAAAAATAAAGTCCTAAGAAATGTTTTTTAGAACTGACAAAACACAGATTTACTAAGATAATACATACAAGTATCCTTTCCTGATGTAGTTCTTCCCGGGTGTGGATGTTAAATAGACCTATCCTCCATCTTCTATTTTCCATAGGTTCCTCTTCCTCCACTATCTGCCATATTACTTATACTTTCTCCACAACCCTTTCACCTCATCCATTACCTTTTTTCATTCTCCATTCTGCAGATTGTTGTACACTTGTTCACTCAAGCCATTATTTCTAATGGCAGTCTCAGCGACACTAGCCATCCTAAAAGCATGAAGACCCGTAAAACCCTCCCTAAGCATTTACTTCTTTTATTCTCCTACCAAAACGCTAACTATGAGTTTACAATGTTTTAATTTAAATTTATTTAATCCAAGCTAAATGCTTTTTCCTAAAAACATAACTATGAGTTTACTAATCTCAAAATCAGAATTGTTAAGTCAAAATTCCATAAAAAGCTCAAAGTTACATAAGTACGGTACTCAGAATATACTGCTTTTCTTGAGGTTTTTTGGTGATGATGAGTTAACATTAGGCCTATCTAACAGATTAGGTCTATGAGAACATTTTCCACTTTGTTTTGTAAAAAAAAACTTAAGTATTCACAACATTTTGAGGATCCCTAATTTGACAGTAGTAGGTACTCTTCACTTAAAGACAAGATCAGATCCCAGATCCTGAAACGTTGTAAATACTTGGGATTTCAGTTGTTGTCATAACAAACGTTCCTAATAATCTGTTAAATAATAGAATGTACTTTATCGTATTTAAGAGGGTCGCAAATATAGTTGTGGTTTCCAGTATGGTTAATTGCACGGCTACCTCCCAAAAGTCTAATACGGTAATGTCAATTGCACAAATATCTCCCAAAAGACTAATACTGAGCATCAATATTAGGTTTTTGTGTTAGTCTCCTTTGCTCAGTCACCAACAACTCCATTCTCTAGTAATTCTCTTTGACGTTCATCACATATTCAAACCATATTTTTGATAGATGTTTTATATGTAAAGCTATCTGATTAAAAATAATACATAGAACTAGATGCAAGACATCATACCAATATGTGTGTTGTTACAGCACTTGTTGCCTCTTCCAGCGTTTGCTCTACTCTACAACAACATCTACGAACATCTGATGATCACAGTCAACAGCACACCTATGCAGATCCCCGTGCTACCAGTGGCTGTACCAATACTGCTGGTTTACTTGTTGGGCAATGTCGTCACTCAGTATCCTTTTCAGAGTCTACTTTTGTTCAAACACTGAGTTAAAATTACACCAAGCTGTTCTTTATCTCTGTGCTTCATATAAACAACACTGGCAAGAGTCAACTGATTTTTGTCAGTAACGATAGGTAAAAATCAGCTGATTGGTGATTCAGAATTATTTTTGCCCATTGTTGGATAAATTTTTGAAAACCGTGAAAGTTAACAAAATCAGTAAATTTTCTCAGGATCAAACTTGTTAATTAAAGTTACAGCCATCCTATTAATAGACAATTATGTTTATTGAAAACCTCTTTTCTCAGCTCCTGTGCATCGCAGGGAAAATCTACGCATACTGTTAGAAAGATATTTGCTAAAAGATATTGTAAACTGTTTCAAAATAATTCCTAACCAAGGCTTGGCCTACCACTATTTGCCTGTAGATGTGCAGAATCCCTGTATAAATTAAAATATGCTCAAAAATAAGCAAAAAAATTTATCAAAATATAAAAAATAACCATGGGCATATGGGTTGTCATGTTGGTGACGAAATAACAACAAAATATAAACAGAAAATAAGAACAAATGGAAGAAATTCCAATCACAATTTTTATTTGCAGCGTGTGGTGAAAATAGCAAAGTTTGTTCAATACATACTTTTGGTCGAGTTTTCGACCAAGGGGCGAGCTCTAGTTGTATACTGTTTCAAAATAATTCCTAACCAAGGCTTGGCCTACCACTTCCTAACCTATGTTCTTTACTTATATTTCCTTTAAACATAAGTAAAAGAGTTTAGGTAGTTTGATAGCATACTAGTTCAAAACTTTTAAAAACCTTGAACTCTATTGTTACATTGTGAGTTAGTTATGTATCCATTCCTTTTACAACCTATAACTAGTTGATATTTTCTTTTTAGCTCAAGCCAACATGTTTAAAAGTATTTTTCCTGACAGAAATTTAGATACCTCTGTATCAGCTCAGTCTATTACCTCACATCTGAGTGCTCATCGCTGACCGTGACGCTCGTCATCACTCTACGCAAGTTTGTCAGCTTACTCTTCAGCATCTTGTACTTCAAGAACCCGTTCACCATCTACCATTGGGTTGGCACCACGATGGTCTTTGTAGGGACACTCATCTTCACAGAAGTTCCTCAGAAGATACTACAGTCTTCATCAGCGCCTGCCAAGGCAAAGAAAGCTCAGTAGAATATGTAAAAAAGGGGTATTATTTGATATTTAAGCTTATATGAATTACTATTGTTGACTGTGGCCTGTTGAGGGTGAAACAGGTCTTAAGTAACCTTTAAGAGTTTTTTGTATAGTCAAATTTTCACTTAGAAATTTGAAGCAACTTTTTGCACAGTTGGTGGTTTGAATGCACCGTTCGTTTGGTGGCTTAAAATAGCAGCTATACAAATTATATTATTTTCAAAAACAAGATATAACCGCAACATAACTACTCTTCCTGCAAGCGTCAAACTTATCGACCTCACCACCATCAATCCACCAAGATTAAAAACACTTTACAGGGATGCTCTGGACTAAAATCTCAGTTCAGGATGTGATCCTTTTCCTGTAAATTTTTGGGATATACAGCCAATTTTTTTTAAATAGTATTTTTATTTCAAGATAAAATTGGGTAGTAAAACTGTAAAACAACATGGTTGAATTATATGTTTAACTGGAATTTTTGAAAAAGAATAGAGTTAAGCCACCCAAACGCTATTCCTTTTAAACAAATTCGTAGCCAAATGCATTTCCTTTAAAAATATTACCTTATATTTAACAGGCAACCGAAACCTGTGTAAAAAAACTTAAGAAATGATTGTAAATTTAACACAGACATATTAATTTTGTTAAAAAAATCAATAGGGCTTAGTTGGCTAATGCTAGTACTGCACAGTTAATTATAAATTATACAAAAGTAGATGATGGATGAGACTACAAACCGTCGTGAAATCCAAAATAACTCTATATAACTCTATATACTTCTATATCAATATAGGCGTACTATTTAACACCTGCTAAAAATATGCTTCTACAACCAATTAAATTGTTGCATTGCCCTCTAAAATTCTTTTCCTTCAATTTAATACAGATTTGGTTGTGACGAGTCAATTTTTTCATCCTATAAAAGGCCACTCTGGGGCTTGGAAGATATTTGACTATGAATAATTTTGATGTTATATTATTTAATGTTTGTCCGTCCAAAAAGCATTTAACCAATTTAGCTGATATTGCTTAGGTCTCTGTTTTTTTTATTGAACCCTATTTTACAAATAGTAACTGACAATAACTTTGACAACATAACCTTTGACTATTGATTGATATAACTAAAACTGTCCTCACATGATTCAAGAGGATGACAGATCTACAAAAGGAGTAGCTTTAACACATTCACTACCAGGTCTCACAAAGCTCCTCATACAGAGGAGTGAGGCGACTGGTAGGTAACTTGTTAGTCTTTTATGTAACTTAAGTTAAAAACCTAAAACATTTTGTCAGTATATATTTTTGCTCAAAATTAGAAACAGGGTCATCAACTCTAGAGGAGGAGTATAGTATACAATCAAGGTGTGTTCAACGTTCAACTTACTTGTAATAATAGATATTGTTTGTAGTGTTCCTCTTTTCACTTTTGCCCTATAATTTAGCACATGTAAGTAAATTAATGACTGTTAACAAAATGAGCGGTGACCAGTTTTTAATGATTGTTTGCTATGCAATCAAATAACAAAATTATGTAAAATTTTTGAAGATGTAATTTTGGCTAAATTAAGTTTATCCTGTAAGTATCTTATTTTATGTAAGGGTCTTATTTTTACTTTGTTAAAATTTTACTGTGTACAGAAAGTTTCTATATCTGACCCTCCCAGTTGATGTTCACCCTATTTTGTTTTGCATGTATACCAAAGCTGTAACAGCGAGACAACTCTTTTTGTCGTTCCTGACTGTACTCAGAAAATACACGTCAGGGTTTTAGGGATTTTCCCTTGAATGTATGCATACCACATATTTTGCCAATTATGCTCATTTCCACATACCTCTCTGATAACCTTCACGTTTCAGTGCAAACTGAGACTTGTTGAGTGGATGAGCATCGCTTTATCAAAGATTTTACAGTTGTGGGATTTTATTTTATCACTTTTTTATGTTATATTTGTGATAATGGGGTTGAAATAAAAACAAGTTAGGGCTTATAATGAAAGACAAACTTAATAAACACTTTGCCAATTAATTGTGTAATTTGTTGACATTTTTACAATTTTGTAATTATTTTTTGTTTTTAGTTTCTTTAACCTTGATGTGACCAATTTAGAACAGACAATTTCAATGCTACTGTAATATTATTAATTATATTAGTATGTTTTTTATGTTATAATAATATTCAAATTAAATATTTGACTTCTTAATAATTAATAATATTTAAAAAAGTATAACATAAAAACAAGTAGACCCTATGCAGGCTTATGTGCAAATATTAAATTTAAGTTAGTTTTGGCTAAATTATCTTATCAATGCACTCATTTTATTTTTCAAATTCTTTTGTCTAATTTTTGTTTACGCATTTGTAAAAATGTATATAGATTGAGATAGTTATTTGTGTAACTAGTGGTGAAAGTGGCACTTTGCTGCACACGAGAGCAATGTTTACGCACGAGCCACAGGCGAGTGCGGAATGATCTCGAGTGCAGCAAAGGCCTTTTTCACTCGTGTTACACATTATATTTTTCCTACAGTCACTATAAAACATAAATAATTAGTCTTTCAAACACTATACAACACGTTTTTAGGTTCAGCTAGCAACACAATTACACAAATGGTGCCCTGGAGAAAGTAGTACCCGTGGTCCGTATCACTCCGCTATTTTTCCTCGGCAAGAAATGTGCTCCGTCTTTTGAGAATATAGTTCCGTATGTTTTTGTAATTTGAAGTGGTTTCCGCGCCTAAAAAAAATGCTTTAAAGGTATTTTCTTGTTTATTAAGACCGTAGGAATGTTTTAAAAACGTTTAAAAGAAAAGTCCAGAAAGTTCAGAAATACCAAAACTATAAACACGAAATGACAGGTTAAATCGTAGTTATAATAGTCAATCAGCTGTTCATAGTATTATTATCTTTAAGTGTTGCCAACCTATTTCCAAGCGTACACGGATTACGTGCATCAGTGGCGGATCCAGAGGGGGGGCGAGGGGGGTGACCGCCCCCCCCTTGGGCATACATATACTTATATTTTTTACTGCATGTAATACAGTAGTGCATACAAATTGCGTAAAATAATTTGTCACACTAACTTTGGACAAAGAAATTGTAAAAAACTGTGATTTAGGAGACTTAGTTTACACACATTTTTCGGAGGGGTACCCCCGAACCGCCCCTGACTCCCTGGTTCGCCCCCCCCTTGTGACTGCTCTAGATCCGCCACTGACGTGCATAATAAAACCACGCTGTTTTGTGTTGTTTGGTTGGAATCCTGATGTGCGGCAAAGTATAAACCGTGCGGCAAAGTATAAACCGTACGGCAAAGTATAAATATGCAGCAATTAGCAGCTTTCTGTACTATAAACAGTACAGGGAAGCCAACTTTGTCGGGTGACTGTAGGAAAAATACATTTTTACCAAACTTATTTCTTGTTGTATTTGTATATTGAGGTTTATAAAGATATATTTTTATATGTACTATATATTTGTCTGTAGCTAATTGTTGGTGTTTCTGTAGCTAGTCATACTGTTATCTAATGGTAAGTGTTTAATATGAAAATAAAGTTTTTGAAGTTTACCTGTGCTAATTAAATGTGAGCCTAAACTATTTTAATCCTATCCAAATCCATATCTGAGTAGTGAGTCTTCATTTATTTACTCATAGTTATTTTTTTATATGGTTACTTTAATAACAACTAGTAGTAACTACTAGTTTAACCACAAACTAGTACCGTACAGTGAACTACCGGTACCATTCATTTTAACCTATTGAATTAATCAGATTAATACTCATTTGTACTCATCTAGATTAATAAATGAGAAAAATTTGGGGGGTCAAAATCTGCTACGTGCCCACAACTCAAAAACTTGTTAATATGAACATTATAGTGTACAAAACATAGTTTTTCAATGACAGAGTACTTTGTTTTGTAGAACGGAATCATTTCCAGGTATTATCAATGGCATTGTTGTCAGTCTAATCTTATCTGTCTGGGAGAGATAACAATTCAATGAGATTACGATTAATTTTAGTTCAGTTACTCAATAAACAAATTTTAAGCTGTTCAAGAAGTTTGGTTGGGTTAGGTTAGGTTAGAACAGTGTCATCTAACCTAACCTAACCAACCAAACTTCTCGAACAGTTTAACATTTGCAGTAGTTATTCTACTATTTAGTGTGTTTTCTCCAAATTTATATAGCGTGTGATCAAAAATATTTTCTAAATATTCTATTTTTTATTATTTATTACCTATAAAAGGTTTAATAAGTTATAGAAGTGTAATAGAGGAAAAATAGACACCCAACGGCATTTGACCCTTTTGGGTATTTTTGCACTGTTTTGGTGCTCATTGAATTCATAATGAAATATCTTTGGCCATTGACCTTTCTATACTGAAAATAACATTTGATAAAATGTTGTTCAAAGGTTTGTTGCGGACATTTTCCATCACGATTGTCGAAAACAATACACAACGTTTCGGGATCTGGAAACCCATACCAGATCAGATACCAGATGGGTTCAGATGGGTTTTGGGATCAGATTCCAGATCCCGAAACGTTGTGTATTGTTTTTTACAATCATGATGGAAAATGTCCGCAATAAACCTTTGAACAACATTAACTTGCCATCACCAACAATGAATTTCAAACAAAGGATTTGATAAAACTTTAATATTTAGACATGATAACACTTAATATTCAATTGATGGATAATCTATGTGATGAGGAACGTCAAGTTATGTGTTTTTGATTCCATTATGCAACACTTATCTCATCCAATCAATCTAAGTAGAATCCTTAACTTTTTACTTAGATCGCTAAATTAAATCATTAGGAGGTCATCTTTCCTAAGAAAATTAGCAACTCATTACCTTACAATTGAACGTTTTAGAGAAAAAGTGATTTATTAAAATGTCTTCAGTTACAGATAATATTTCGCCAGTGTTAGTGTCGACAAAACCAATTCTTATTCTGTGTAAATGCGTTGGAGTGTGTTGTTTATCAAATCTCTTTGGCAATTCCCATGCAAGGCTGCTAAAGTATAACTTACTCTCTGTAGGGATCCTCTATCAGTTGTTCTTTGTACTTTACTATCAGATATATTTCAGTGAAAGCATCTGGTCACTTTTATACTATCGTAGAAAAGCCCATTTTGTCACTTTGTTGTCATTTTTTACTCTAGTGATGTTTTTAGAATGTATTTCGTCTGACAAGAAGCTGTTGAAGTTTTTGAAAAGTGTAGAAGAGATAGATGTGTTGGTAAAGAAGATTTTGCCGCAGAAATACAACACTTTGATTAATCTTGACGTGTACAAATGGGCAGCTGGAATATTCATGTTTGATGTTGTGGTATTTTTCGATAGAGATTGCCACTGGGATGTATCAAAATGTTTCAAGACAGATAGTTTACATTCGGTTATTTTTCATCATCTTCCGTATCTTTCTGTCATCTCTCTATTTTGCACCATGTGTGATCAGCTCATAAAAAGATTTCAGTTGGTAAAAACAATGATGATTGAGAACCAAGATGGGTTAGAAGAGCCTTTTTACCTTGAGGAATGCCGTAGTTTGTACAGTTTGGTTGTGGAGTCTACAGAAATATTTCTGGAATGGATCTCGCTACGAATCACAAATCATTTTATTTTAATTACGCTCTATTCTATTTGTCAAATTTGTTTTCCTTGCTTTTACGGTAATGGATGTATACTAACAGTTGTTATCCTAAGAATTTCACAACAGATGATAATGGTATGCCTTATGTGCTACAGTGCTTCAAAACTGAATGAAAAGGTAAGTAGTCCTAGCAACAAATGCTTAAAGAGGGAAATGAAGACAATTTCTGACTTAGTAACATTGTTAGGTCTAGTTAGGAGGTGAACACTGGAAACTTTTTGTTTCAAATAATTTTGATTCGTTTGTTAGATAAGGAAACATATTAAAATAGGTCAAATGCAATCAATGACTGAAGAACCTATGAATTTCAATTAGTTAAAATACCTCAAAGTTATATCCATACATTAACTTTTTTGACCTGAAAGGGATTTAATTATAATAAAACTGCTCTGTCACATCTGATATTTTATGGTTTAAACAGAGTCAAGAGATTCTATGTGGACTTCTACTGATCCCGCTTGGAAAGTCTCCTTACAACTGCAAGGACCAGGTAAAATCTTTACATCTCCTTACTTGAAAAATCAATGTTGTTTTTAGAGGTAACAACTACACAGAAAGATTAACTATACACTTTGTTTCAGATAGAAGTGTTCGTAGACCTAATAATAGCAAGACCTCTGAAAGTGTCTGCTTTTGGACTTTTCGATGTTGATATGACAACAATTCCAAATGTAAGTACTGATATAAAATGTTCTAAGTTAAACATTTGTTGACTGATAAGTTATTGTTTTCTGTTTCTGGTTATTGATGATATGGTGTTATTGCAGGTTTTCTCAGTGATTCTGATGTACACGGTTGTGTTTGCGCAACTCGCTGATAGATTAGAAGTTTATTTTGTTCTTCATTAAACAAATTATCTTTTAACTACAATTCATTTTTGTAAAAACAAAACTTCAACTGTCTTGTTCTGTGCGATTCTCTGTAAGCAAATTGATGTAGAAAGCAAGCTGTGAAAAGTCGTCAACATATTGGTTATATTAACAAAATGTTGCTCATATACTTTGTAATGAAGATAACATAAACTGCTGTTTATTATTAAAAACCCAAAATTAAAAGTGTCAACTAGTCACCGGTACTTAATATGACACATAAGAAAACGCGGAAAACCTAACTGGATTGCCATCTAGTCTAGACTATGCCATCTTCTTAGATAAATTGCACACCCACCTCAGAAAAGATTTTTAGAAAAAAAAAATAATGATAGACAATGTTACAAACAAATCCTTTAGATTTTAAACTAGATTTGCATATAGAGGGTGTAAAAAAATAGAGATACCAAGATTTAAGAGGATATTTACTCAAAGGATCTGTCAATACTCATGACAGTTTGTTGTCAATAACACATTTTATAGCAACTTCTCACAGCCATAAGACAGTAGACATACGACATGTTTATTTCCAGTAGACATATTACGTATTGGAAGAGTCAAACATTTTTCATGCAGAGCAGTTGTCAAATTGAGAAGTGTGTTACAGAGTGTACTTTGAAGTCTATGAAGAAAAGAAATTATATTTTTTGTTAATAAATGATTTTAAAACTAATATTACACAGAGTTTATCACTATTGAGAAAAAAAACAAAAAAAAAAACTATTTAAGTCAGCAAACATTACAGACAGGTTGTACTACAAAGCAGGCAATGGCACGATAATAAGATAAGTTAGACATACTGACTACCAAGAATAAATGCATACACTGTTAGACACAGCATATTCACCAACCTTGTAGTAATACAATGTGCCTTTAGCAAATTTAAATTCAACTTGAATAAAACATATTAGTTATGCTTCTCGATAATGTTTAATTTAAAGTAAAAATAAATGTTTTCATCAAGTAACATGTATTAAGTGGGTTATTTATTCCCAACAAATAATTTCTCTTAAACAATTTTTGTTGATTAAATTTTTGTATTTTTGGTTTTGGAGGATCTGAGTGGTGGAATCTTTGATGAGGAGGATATTCTCTGTGTATGAGCGCAGGAGGAATAGTGAGTTACATTTTTTTGCAGATGGTTTTCCATGGAGTTTCTCTTCCTTCTTACTTGTTTGTCCAGCAGCAACGCCCATTGGCTCTCACTATACCCCAGTAGCAGCAAGGTGGTAGTTCTACCCCGCCTCTGAGGCTTAACCTCCCCAACACTTTTCCCTGACATTTTCCAAATTTTAACTGTATCCATGGAAATATGAATCAATACTGATAAGACATAGCAAATCCTATTGACTAGTGAGAATTGTCTGTGTGAGGGTATGCTTGAGGTGTCGCAGGGAAACTTCATGTGAATTCCTGTCTGTGATGCAACTACCTGAAAAACCATTGTCATCTCAAGATGTATGGGGTACATCTACAACTGGTCATCCTGCATATGTTTCTGTCTGGAGTTGTTCAGGACTGTAAAACTCAAGTAATTACGTCTAGGACTATTGAAAACTTAATTTTGCAAACTCATGTCAGGGTTCGGGTTAGAACACAGAAGCCACAGACTGAGCCAGGTGATTGCCAATGCTAGGTAAAGTTCTCACTGAGTGAAAATCTTCCCGCTGACCTCAATGACTGCGCAGGTTAGACAAAAATGTTTGTGACGTATTTTATTAATACTTGTTTTCTCACGCGGTTGGAACTTACTCGTCTGTCAAGACATCTGTAGGTTACTGTACGAATAGTAAAGGTTATCTTTGGGCATCGGAAATCAATATGATGACTAACGGTAACTCTATTCTCACAAGAGAAAACAGTAACTGTGACTTCTGACTTGGATATTGCAGTAAGTGCAGTGATGGATCCAGAGGGGGGGCGAAGAGGGCGACGGCCCCCCTTGGACATACATATACATATATTTTTTACTGCATGTAATACAGTAGTGCATACACATTGTGTAAAATAATTTGTCACAATAACTTTGGATAAAGAAATGGTATAAAACTGCCATTTTGGAGACTTAATTTATACAAATTCTTCAGGGGGGGTACCCCCAAACCCCCCAGACCCCCTGGTTCGCCCCCCCCCTTGTGACTGTTCTAGATCCGCCACTGAGTAAGTGTATAAATGAGGTGATGGCTAGCTGTTACAGCTGGATGTGGTATTGTGCTCACTGAGTGTAAACAGATGACAATATCACAGACAGTTTCTTCTACCTGTGATGTTGCAGTAACTGTTCTGTTCACCTGAGGTGTTGGACTAGCTGTTACAGCTGGGGGTGGTATTGTGCTCACTGAGTGTAAACAGATAACACTTACACTGACACCGACTTTGCTTTCCACCTTCATCGGCTTATCTTAACATTACCGGTAACCGTTACGCTGTTAACTTCGCATGTTAAATTGTTTCCTTCCGACTGTTTGGTTAGTTTGTTCCAAATATAAACTGTTGATTAGAGTGTAAGGCTTGATTACGATTTCGAGCTCAAAGGTACCGTATGAAATAAGTTAGCGTTCATTTAATCCCTGCACGATTGTAAAACACAATTGTAAGGGATCAATTTGCTCGAGTGTTTAGTTAGTTTTGTGTATTAATAACTTGAGATTTTTTTATTTTATTTTATTCGAAGCATTATAAACTAATTGTATAAAATTTTGCTTGATTATTAGACAATATTATTCTAACAAGAACCAAAATGTAGTACCTAACACAAATTATTGTCAATATACATAATCTTTCAAATTAATTTATTTTAGGCAGTCTCGAAAAATAATTATTAGTATTACCTCATTATGTTTAAAGCACATTATTAAATTACTTATTTTAATATTACTCATTACACAATACAATGGGGATAGCTTCGAAACAAACTAAGCCATAAAAAAGACATTCATCCTTCCAGACTTACGTAAGTTAATATTTTTGCCACTTCTTAACGATCCTTTTGCCAAATGAATTTTCGATACTATTGTGAGACTAGCCATTGTTACAGTTCTCAATCTGTATCCAAGAGTAAATGTTACATACTTTTATACTGAGCTAAACAAGGTTGCTGCAAGTATTTGGAACATTTGAAGCCAAGGCCGTGAAAACACTTAGGGCACAGTCTCAGTCTTGGAGGTTGAATTAGAGTCAATTTACTGTAAAGAGATAAGCCCGACATGAGGCAAGCAGTATCATTAGTGGTTGGATCCAAGTTTCAGACTGAGACACTATATCTTAGCAAATCTTGCTATTTTTACCAATTTCATTACATGTAATTTCATTAAGCTTAAGTTATTTTAATAATTTTGTTGAACAATTTTACTAGCGAACTTCTCACACAGTGGATAAGCTATTAATGTAGGTCCCATGGTAAGATCGGGTAAGATCTAGATCCAAAACAGAGTTTTTGTTATTTTGGGCCCTCAGAGGCCAAAAACACAATCCGTTCAAACTTATTTACCGTAGGCCTACCTGTATATTTTTGACCGTAAAAAAAATCTAACAATTTTTCAATTTTTTAGTGCTCAAAAGACAAATAATTTAGTATACTGAATCGTACAAATATTTAAATAAAAAAATAATCCCATGCTATTCTTATGGAGAAGTAAACAATAGGTAACTTGTTGTAGGTTGCTTTGTTTATGGAACACTTTAATACAGTTTTATAAAAATGGCCTATCTTTATATAATACTAAGCTATTATTATTTAACAAAACTTTATCATCTTCCCTGTAGCAGCTAACTGAAGTACTCGTAACATATTTTTATTGGAAATAAATCTGACTTTTGAAGGAAATATTTTAATTAAAATCCAATTGAGCAAATGGATATCAGCTAAGTCTGCAGTTTTGCTGTGGCGGTTGTGTTTAATAGTATTTTGTATTTAATTAAGTGACAATATGTATTTTAAACTCAGTACCGGTACCAAATCAGGTCCAATTGGGAAAGTTTTGAACTCATATCTGATATAAAACCAATTCAAAGTTTGGAAGGTTTGTTAAACAAGTAGTCAATAACTGCATCAATGTTTACTTGCAGGCAGAGCATCGCTTAAGTTAAAAAAATTCAATTTCCACACTTTTCAAGTTACCAAATTTCTCTTAAAAAAATGTTACACAGTTTTTTTTGGGTAACAAAAATATGTTAAATTGCCATTAACCTTATGTTACCCTTTTATTTTTAATTATTTATTTAAAATGAATTAAATCTAATTAAATGCGTTGCTGACAGTTTGCATCATCATTTATCTGGCTAAGTAATAACTTGGCAGAGCAAGTAAAAAGAATCACTTCTTTAAAAGTAAATAGTCATCCCTTTTGTTTTATCCAAACAATTGCTCAAGGAGTTTTAGTTAAATACAAAAAGGGAACTTTTCCATTAACAGATTTTTGCCTTGTAAGTTGATTAAGTTGTACTGTTGAGTTCTTCGTCGATAGGACCAGCAAGTTATTCAACTGTAGTTATCAAAATAAGGTAATTTATCTTTTTCCAGTGAATTATTTTAATGAACAAATAAAATGCGTTAGATAGTAACAATTAGTCTATTCTAAATTACTGCAGCCCTCCTGAAACAATAACAGTGATAATAACTGATTGATCTAGATCTACCGTTCTTTATTATCTGAATCGACACCAATTAATTTGAAAGATTTATTTCACTGTTTACAACAATGTATTATTTCTTCAATCCCATAAACATGTTCCCCACATTTACCACTAACTACATAAGATAAAAAGAATATACAGTAAGTAGGTTAGCAGGTTGGTTGAAGATGATACAATCCTTATGTCCTCAACCGATGCCATGAATTAAACATAGTTTCCTCCCCTATACATTTGTTATATTAGCTGATTGTATACACAGGGTCGAGTTTGTTTTAATGTGTAATATTGATGAATTGTTATTTCACCGGATCCACTAGCCCCATAGCACAACAACACTATCAATTTAAATAAATCATTCGTACTTTGGTATTGGTATTATAGTCGAAGAGCAAAGTGTATACTGTAAAATCTACTCTGGGAAGAGAAACTCATTTAAACAAATCATAATGTCTTTCATTGTCACCAGAAATTGAACAAACCAAAATGTGGTTTTATAAGCAGGTAGTGTAAACATTGTATTAGGTGAGAGTTAACTATTTTACACACATCCTTCACTCACTTGAGTTATCATTCACATCTAGATGGCGTTCTTAATGATAATTGATAATTAATTAAATAATAGTACTAATATTTACAAAGCGACTCTTTACTAGTAGTAACGCAAATGGCGTTTTTGATGAAGGAATCAAGGACGGATTTCCCCGAAAGCGGTGCAAAACAACCATAATTATACAGATATGTCAGGAATTGAACCCGTCACCCTTACATCGAAATAGTGGTCGCTAAACATTATGCTATGAACACGCCTCTATACACATTGACAATAGTCATCACAAAGTTATGCAAAAATTGTATTCCCTACAACTTAGAATCGCAACAATTTTACATTTGCCCACAGAAGGGGAAGAGGTGGACCGGATCTTCTTGAGATTCTGATTGAGAAAGTTTAGCCAGAAAGAGAGAAATTTTGCAGAAGTGTGTCGAGAGGAAACTTATAATACTCTCAGTTGGACTTTAAAAGTTCCTTTTGCCTGATCCATGCACTTCAGTTGTTCTTGTTTTATATATGAACTTGGTTGAGGACTTGGGAAGTATATATTGCGTTCTTCAGCGATGATGTGATTTTAATACAAATTTATGTGGGTAAAGTCTAAAACAGTTAGTTAATATGTAAATTTAAAATTGTTGAATTGTTTTAATAGATTCTTTTGTATCCTAGCACAAGTAATAATTATAATGACTTTGACTTCCATAAGTTTTGTCTGGATGCACAACAATAATTATGTCAAATATAACTTAAATACACACTATTCTAGAAAAGCGTTCATACTATCGATAAATGTTAAACAAATTAACAAATTAATTTGTCGTGTTACAGACGAATGTGTAATCATTTATGAAGCTAGCTGTAAGCTTAACTTTTTACTCGGAAAAATTGAGTAAAGGCCCTGGAATAAAAATTATAAATAATTAACAAGAACGCTATCCCATAGAAGCTGCCGATGGATAACGTATTATCAGTACTTGGTAACGTAGACAATTATGTTACTACGTAGAATGTGTACCAGCAATACCCTGAGGAGAAAGGAATGTTAGCCACATACTTTGTGTGACAGTAACAAATATGAAGCTTGCGCCCTACATGCCCCAAGGGAGATCAAACCCTTACTACATACAGGGTAAGGGTGGGGGTTTATTACTTCACACTACGTACAAGATCTTTCTGTACTGTTCATCCAAAATAAAAATATAGTAATAATTTATCGCTTGCATGTTAATCCTAGAATCTATGTTTGAGATAAAATTCACATTCATAAAGGTAGGCCTATACATCTTGTTGTTAAAATATATATTCATATGTATGATAAATAAATTAAAAATAAATAATGTTCACCTAATTTATTTCACACTCACGTAAATTAAATTAGTCTCCCAAACCTTTCCGATGTAACTGCAACTGTATTAACTAGCGTAAAATTAACATTAACTGCTAAAACATTGTATTACATATGTTATAATGATCAGTTGTATAATGTATGATTGAATAATGTTATAAGATAAATTTCGGCCAGTTACGGCATTATGGTCCTATCAGCATCATTTGACCCTATCGGAGACCCATGATCATGTGAAGGATCGAATTAGGCGTAAATCGCCATTGAAACATCTATTATAATTTTTCCACATTGTAAATATTTACTGTACTGTATATTCAAATTCATCAGAACTTTAAAATGATTATTTCTTTGTACAATAACTAACAGTAACACGCTAATCAATGATCTATTTTTCACCACACTTCGATGTTTTTAGCCGTTTTACAAACGTTTATTGGAGGCCGAAAGTTACGTATTGCTGTCCATATCAGCTGCCATCGTCATTTGGGGACGCGGCAGGTTTTTTCATCCCTAGGGCCGAAAACTAGCTGTTTGTTTATTTACTTAAAACATTAATGTGTTATATTAAATATACAAGCAGTGCAGTAGGTATCCATATGCGTAGCAATATACTTATTTGATTGTCACCGTTGCCTAGGCAACTATTGTTGTTATTTATTGTTTTATTGAGGTTAGAATATGCCTTCAAGGTCACTGAACCGCTCAAGTTTTTCATTAAAATTTTGTTAAAAGAGAAAACTTATAGCACTTTTTATTTTTTTTATCGTTAGTTAGTAAATATTAGGCCACATAATGCTATTTATCATAAATATTTTCATGCTTTACGTTAAATTTAACTTTATTAACTACGCCACACAACTTTAGTTGATTGCTTAATTGCTGGTTTTGCGCCACAAACTTGAAACTTGTTGTCAGGTATTTCACTTAAGTTTGATATACAGGTAAGGTTACAGGTTACAGTAGGGTTTTAACGGTTGCGAAGATATTATAAGAAGATAGATAATTAAACCTTTCTAAGTACATATTCCATAAGATCGGTAAACTGGTTTATAATATTAGATTTATTTTCTAGATAGTTACATATTGGCAGTAATTTCTCAAAACTCTTATCAACAATAAATATGAAAAAATACAAATTTAATTTGAAAATAAAAGTAATCATAGTAGTCTTATAGCTTCAAAATATAAATCAACGAAAACGATTTGATAGATCACTTAGTTGTAAAATTGCAGACCAATCAACATTGTTCCTTAACATTAATTGATATTTAATTTACTTCCTGACATATATTTTCTTAAAACAACATCCATTGGGCGAAGCAATGAATAATTTTTACGACTTAAAAAGGCATACATGTTAAGAGGATATGGGGTTATATGGTAAATTTATTTCCTAATTTGCACAGTATTTTGGAAGTTATAAATCTTGTAATTAACACGCCTTTGTTTTCTAAATAAACTCAGAGAAATAATTTAAAAGAAATAATTTTCGAATGCTTTTGTTTTTGCTAACACTCATTGACTCCTGAAATCCAAGGTGTATCTCAATTTGAGGATCAGCCAATGTTAAGACACGTCTAAACCAATAAATCTACTCTGTCCTGCACGTGTCTTCTTAACTTTCCAAATCTCTTCAGTCCAGCCAAGTGCACGGATTGGGGCTTTAAAAACTTGACGGCAAATCAACCAGTTAGTCTAACTCTGAAACTTAGTAAATTAACAGGAAGTAACATCATTCCTATTTACAGATGGTGTTCGTTTAAAAATTCCCCCTCCGCAGCAAACCTGCAGACTAAGCGAATTTCCATTTGCCTGATTTGATTTACACTAAAATGTCTCCTTAAAAATATCACATTTATTGCCTATTTAAATATAATTAGTTTAACGAGTACTTAGGTTTGCTGCAACAGGGAGGGTAAACAGCTTTTTTCAAATGATAATAGTTTATTAAGATATGAATGTATTTTCCAAATTCGATCAAAATATGTTCATAAACAAACAAACTACAAAAGATGACCTTAAAATGAAAAATAAATCAGTCCCGGGTCCAGGTCTTACCATGAGTACTACGGTAATAGCTTATATAGGAAAGTCGCTAAAATGCATTTGCAAAATTTGATACAAAATATGTAAAGTAGATTGTTAATCAACTATGAATTTCGTTTAAAAGTCTTTCGTTTATTGGCAGTAATTAGTTTAATGTACCAACACTGTTTTGCAACAAATAAACTCGAAGTAAATAGTTAAACAACGAGAGTGAAATCATCGCTAACTCTTTGTTTAATTGCGATGGCCCTTAAGTGCTCTTTGATTTATCAAAAGCTGGAAACTTTCTCATTAAGGGACTTTTCAAGACTTTTCGAATTCACTACTGAAGGAGCCAATCAACTTAACTTGTACAAAAAATGATTGCTTGTTTTATTATTTCTCTTAAAATGTGTTTTTTCGTTAAAAAGATGAATTAGTTGTTAATTATTGAATCAATTAACAAGTGGAAGCTTAAAATCGTAAATATTTATAAATAAAATCTCAACTACTTTCAATAATCTTGCACAAGTAAACTATTATAATTGACTTAGAAATTATTAAAATAAATTAATGTACGTGAAGTTTTAATTTTCCCCTTATACAATAGTATATGAAGAAAGTATTGTTTTCATCCAAATTTTCGAGTTTGCGCGGATATATCCGTTTTGGCCCCCCTGAACCCAAGAAAGTGGTTTTTGAAGTGATGTCTGTCCGGGTGTGTATCTGTTTGTGTGGATGTGTACAGACCTACTAACAGACCACACCTGTAGTCCGATTTTGTTGAAATTTGGTATGTAGGTAGTAACTAACCAATGGTATATCAAGGTGTTTTATATTTTTTGGAAATTTTGATTTTTAATGACGATTTTCCATGAAATAACGGAAAATCGAAATGGCCTAAACGATTTTAAAATAAATTTAGGAATGTTAAAGCCCTTTTAATTGTGAACAAAATGGTAGTACTCCTATTCCTGCAAAAATTACGGTTCAAAAGTTATTGTAACTTATGTTATTTTCCCATAAAAACCATAAAATCTTTGTGATTTTAACTATTAAATACTCTACCTATTATATACTCTCATCGCTTACCCATTATAAAGGTTGTTGACAAGCTAATGGTTGAAAATATTAGACCAGTCAGTAGAGGTTCAAATAGGGTGGTCAAATTGCAAACGGTGGGGTAGTAAATTTTACTTTTGCAACTTGTATATATGGGTATCAGGAAGCAAATACCAAAAATGGTAGCACCAAATATGTCGGGGCAACTTTTGGCAGGCTAAAAACCTTAAAATATGGGTGTTTTATGGGATAAAAAAGGATTTCTCAATTTTTGACCCTAAAAACACAAAGTTTCATAACTTTTCTCCAAACAATTTTGTAGAGCATAAAAAAGAAATAATTTTGTGTATTGAAGCGTTGTTGTATGCCCAACGGTTACGGAGGTAATTAAAAAAATTTTAAATTTTAAATTCCCATGTTATTCTTATGGAGAATAAATAAACTGTTTTAGTTAGTTTGTTTGTTTGTTCATATAATTAAACCAAATTTAGAAATTGTGTCTATTCAATACTAAGCTATTGACATTGCAATAAAAAACACATTTAATATCTACCTTGTAGTAGCAAACCTAAGTATTCAGTAAAATTAATATTAATAATTAAATAGGTAATAAATCTGACAATTTTTAGGGCATATTTAATTATGAATTTTGCCAGGTAAATGGAAATTCACTTAGTCAGCAGGTTTGTTACGGCGAGGGTATTTTGTTGTTTTTCCATTTTTTACCAGTAAGTATGCACAGTAATGCGTTCTAGCAAAAAGGTTACTAAGTAACAAATTAAAAAACTTAAAGAAGTCGTCCAAGTCGTTCATATTGGCGTCTGACGTTACTCATGAGTTACATAGTTTTGGCAGTACAAATGCACATCCTGGTGAGTCACACTTTTTTAAAGAGGCATTAAATAATAATCATACAACATTGGTCCTTGTATTTAAAAGTTTATTAAACAAATTTATTATTTAAATAAATCCTCTTTTAAGCTGTTGCAATGACCTCATATTTTTCTTTTCAAAGGGTCGTTTATCCTCACTCTTTTGGATGGTCCTGGTTTCCCTTCGGACAATTGTGGAGGTTGCATGAATATCTCACACAGGTCTCGTTCTCCACATTCCAATATCTTTTGAAGCAGTATCTCCAGTGAAGGTGTGGATGAAAAGAATGATTTCTTGGTCACACTTAAATGATGTTGTTTACATAAAGTCAATGTTACTACTCAACAACGCGTACGCGTCAGCTGCACTCCCTCTTTCAGGCTTGAGAGAAAAACAAGTTGTTGTGAGGCTGATGAAGCCCTGTCATCAGAACTAGGATATGTCTACATCCTCTCCAAAATTTGCTACATTTTGTGCTCTTTGGTCTTTGAGATGGCTGTGTTGACTATTAGCAAGTCAGCATCTTCTATGGCCTGCTTACATTCAATTTTACAATTTTCAAAACGTTTCTTCAGAACTTCAATAAGACGGTTTTTGTTTTGTTCGTTGGCCAAAAACTTCTTCTGCGCAACTTGATTGATAGTGTTTACATCAAAGATCACTTCTGGGGATTGGTTAACTCTCATCCTCCGCAATCGCTCGGTTCTTTTGGTGAGACTCTGAGCAGGGTACACGTCGAAGACAACAGTTACGTTAGTGTGTCCAAAGTAGTGTCTTTTTTATAAAAGAGGAGTACATAATAGCAATTGTAGCGAAAGAAGCATTGCGAGGCCAAACCACTATATGAGGCATATAGCCTCCATCAATTACAGCAAAATACTGCTGCCCTTAGCTAACTGCGGAGGGGAGAGAGGTAAATACTGCATACAACTAAGACTTGGTTCCTTTTCTCATAGTCCCTTTTGCAAAGATTGACATGGGGTAGGGAGCAAGTCCGTAGGTAAAAAAGAGTCCCTTGTCACTGCTAAAAACCATATCCTGCGCTTGCAAGAAGGGTTTTGCTGGAGCGTGCTCTTGTCGCAAAGTTGGTATGAAATGCTCTTTGATCTGCAAGCACTGTTGTGGCCAACAGTGCGAATATGTCATGCCAGCTATAGCTGACGACGATGAAGACAATCCTAATATTGGAATGTGGAGAACGAGACCAGGGTGAGACTTTCATGCAACCTCCACAATTGTCTGAAGACAAACCAGGACCATCCAGAAGAGTAAGGATTAACGACCCTTTGTAAAGGAAAGTATGAGGTTATTGAAACTTCTTAAAAGAGGATTTATGAAAATAGTAAATTTGTTAAATAAACTTTTAAATACATTGACCAATGTTGTATGATTAATGCCAAGAGGTTTATTTAATCATACACTTAATGTATGGTTAAATGGTTACAATTGTGGGTTAAATGACTTTTAAAAAAAGTGTGACTCACCACGATGTGCATTTGGGGATGCGGAATACTATCCCCTGGAAAACTACCCCCCCGGGTGAAACGTGACGTCACAAAATCTGCTAACTAACCAATATGGAAGCCGTGTCCGCGACTGGAATACACATTTGTACTGTCAAAACTATGTAACTCATGACTCATGAGTACCTTCAGACGCCACTATGAACGACTTGGACGACTTCTGTAAGTTTTTTTTTATGTGTTTTTAATTTGTTACTTAGTAACCTTTTTGCTAGAACGCACTACTGTGCATACTTACTGATAATAAAATGAAAAAAATACCCTCGCCACAGTAAACCAGCAGACTACTGTATGTGAATTTCTATTTACCTGGCTGAATTTTTAATTATGCCCTAAAAATTGTCAGATTCATTTCCTATTTAATTAACTTTAATTTTAGTGAGTACTTAGGTTTGCTGTTACAGGGAAGATATTAAACGTGTTTTTTATTGCAATGTCAATAGCTTATTATTGAATAAACACAATTTCAAAATTTGGTTTAGTTACATAAATAAATAAACAAACTACAACTGTTTATTTATTCTCCATAAGAATAACATGGGAATTTTAAATTACTATTTTTTTTTAATTACCTCCGTAACCGTTGGGAATACAACAACGCTTCAATACACAAAATTATTTCTTTTTTTAAGCTCTACAAAATGGTTCGGGGAGAAATCATGAAATTTTGTGTTTTTAGGGTCAAAAATGGGAATAATCCATTTTCCCCCATAAACACCCATATTTTAAGGTTTTTAGCCTGCCAAAAGTTGCCCCGACATATTTGGTGCTACCATTTTTGATATTTACTTCCTAGTACACATATATACAAGTTGCAAAAATAATATTTACTACCCCACCGTTTGCAACAATCAACTCCTTTACTGACTGGTCTATATGTGTCAGATTGCTGATTTAAATTTTTGTTAATAGTTGTTTTGAAATTAAGAACCCAGCTTAGCCAGCAACTTACATGTGAAGCATGGCACGAAACGGAAATTTACCCATTCAGAAACAGACTGACAACAGACAACGACTTCATCTGGCTCACTTTCATTTTACAAATGTGTATTTTGCATATAGATGGACGACTGAGCACCGAAGGAAAAGTTCAATCAGAAATAGGGCAATTTATTTGAGTAGCCTTGATGCAAATGTAAAATAATTTATTTACATATACCATCAGCTAATTTCAACAGCAGAGTACTTTTAATACGGGTAGTTAGTGTAATTATATGATTACCTAATATTTATTTTCAATAGATTGTAGTGGAGCACCTCTCAACTTGATCTGCTAAATTTGAATAAAAAAAGCTATTGCAATTAAAAAAGATGTAGGTTTATTTGAATTATATTAAAAGCCAACTTACACCTTACTTTGAAAATTTTGATGTTCATTAATATTATTTATAACATCCAATTAAGAAATTGTTAACTCTTTATATTGACAATGAGGATTTTCTTGAAATATACAAACGTTTGCTAACTCTATTTTTTTTGTCTTTGTTAATGTAGACTTCTGACTTTTGACGTAACATAACGTTTTGAGGGAACCTATAAATCAATGAACAAGCATAAAATTTTTTGTATAAAAAATATAGGCCGACCTTTGATTTGTCAATCTTCCCTTTTTATCTCCCCATATCGTTAGTATTAAGAATAAGTAGTAAGTCATAGAATATGGAAGAAAATAAATTACATGTCACAAGAATTACTGAATTCTTAAAACACCTGAACGTATGTCAAATCTATATAAATAAAATTAGAGTTTTGTCTGTACATTGCTTAGAATAATGAACTTTTTGGTTATTTTTACATTTCATAGGTCAGAGAAACCGAATCAAACCTTATCTCAATTTCTGTCTGTCTGTCTGTCTGTCTGTCTGTCTGTCTATCTGTCATTCTCTTGGTAACGCTAAAATACGCACTTTATTACAACTACTCCTCAATAACTATAGCACTGTCCCGCCTGAAACTTATTTTCCAAATACTATACATATATGAGATGGTTTTAGACGTATTTCATCGAATATGAGACAGTTAGATATTTAACAGTAAACCCTTGAAAATCAAGTTTTTGTCGATTTTTGACGTGGAATTTCTGGAAGCCCATGTTAACCTTATGAGAAATGAAATTATTGAATCTTAACAGCTGTTTCAATTAAACAAGTTGGTTCTGTTCTGTGATGTTCAATAGCATTAAAGTTACAAGGATTACCAACAGGGTGCAGCACTAGCACTATTATTTCTTTTACATTTATGACAACAGCTAATTTGCAACCTGGAGGCGAGTGAGCGTAGCGAACGAGCTAACCTGAAGGCAAGTGAGCGTAGCGAACGAGCTAACCTGAAGGAAAGTGAGCGCAGCGAACGAGCTCCAACATACAGGTGAGTGAGCGTAGCGAACGAACTTCAACCAGGACGTGATTGAGCCATGCAAACGAGATCAGATAGTAAAAATAAAAGTAAGCCTACCGTTATAGGATCGACCGGCAGACACAGAGGTAATTTAACCTTTTATTGATTGTCATACCGATCCGGAACAACAAAAAACAACATAAAATGAAGCTATGTATAATAGTTTGGCCAGCATATCTTAAAATATGCAAACCAACTGCTGTTCTTTATATAAGAAGGTTTCAACTGAATATTATAAGATCCCCGTGCGTAGAACGGGTACACAGCTAGTGTTAAATATGTGTAAATTCAAGTGTTGAAAGCATGGCAGTTTCATGAAGGAATTTTCCTCGGGCACGAAATTGTTGTCTTTGCGACAAAGAGGAACCAAGAATGCCCAACACCGGAGGTTGGTTGCTGCAACCTCCCTAAATATTCCCCAACTATTTGTATGCTTTACGTTGCTGAGGTGAAAAATTATTTAAGGTTATTCAAGTGAAAAACATTCCATGTGGTTTCAATGTTAGGTTAAATATTTTAAACATATTCTTATTGTAAATATTCCCACCACAACAAACCTACTGACTAAAAACATGTCAATTTGTGTAATTGGATGCATGCATACTATTTCCATGCACAAGACATTTTTATTTCATATATAAATCACATTAGATTCAAATAGTGCTTAGGTTTGCCGCTATGGGAAAGGTAAAAAGTGTCCTTTTGACCAAATTTGTATCATATTACGTGAAATAAATATTTACTTTATCCAAATTTGATCAATCTCCATAAACAAGCAAACCAACAAAGATTAATTAATTTCCTTAAGAATAACATAGGAGTATTAATGTTTTTTGTGAATTTTTATACATAACCAATAACTGTACAAAAACTCTTCAATGCACTAAATTAATTGTTTTGAAGCTCTTCAAAATGGTTTAAAGAGAAGAAGGCAAACTCTTGTTTATTAAAGTAAATAATGGGAAACCCCAATAAATTTTTACCCCACAAAACCTCGTTCCCATAGTCCGATCAAGTAGGTTCACAAACTCATTCAAGTTGATCGTTTTTGGCCTCTAGCGACATTAAAATGAAAATAGTAAATCGGTCCCAGGTCTTACCGTGACACCTACAGAAATAGCTACTTCCCTATAGCGGAATTCACTAAAACAAGCTTACATTTTAGGCTTACGGCGAGTGGTTCGAGATGTACGTAGAAAAATAAATCTAAACAGCTAATAACTTTTAATTCAATATTTGATATACAGTAAATCACCAGGTACCATATAATAAGAACTCATTCAAAGAACACTAACGTATATATTTATCGGTGCGTTACATTGAGAGAGGAGCTGCAATGGATGTTTCATGTAGTGGTCGTACAATCCTCTTGACTTGATCCCGGCCTACTTTCCAACCGTGAACGTGAATGCCTGCAACGCGATAATTTACTCTCAGTAATCAGATCAAATCTGGCTCATCCGTAGTTTGTAGCATTTTATAAAAATGTGTATAAAATCATCCAACAATATTATTTACTTACCTAACCCGCCATGTTAAACTTCCCTATCCCAAGCGTCATGTATACAACTTCTTTACTTCTCGTGTGATGTAAAGTTGAAAAAAAAACTCACTCGGTGAGGTAATGAAACCCATTTAAATAACATTGAGTGCTTAACTTAAATATGAGCCAACGACGTTCAACGCTAGAAATCAGCTGTGCGCTTGAATTTTATTGTTATGTTTTGAAGAATTTACCTAACCTAGCTTTTGTTTGTAAATGAACGTTACTGTTAGAAGATGAGTGAATTCGTAACCTCTTATATATTGTCGGGTCAGGTAAAATCTTGTACGTTACACGTTACGCAAGAGCGTGTTTAAATCACTTAGGTAAATTATGCAACTCGCTTCCGCTCGTTGCACAACATTCACCTGCGTGATGTAAAAACGCTCTTACTACACTTGTAAGGAAATAGCTATTTACATTACAAGTGTAGTAAGAGCGTTTTTACATCACGCAGGTGAATGTTGTGCAACGAGCGGAAGCGAGTTGCATAATTCACTCAAGTGATGTAAACACGCTCTTGCGTAACGTGTAACGTACAAGATTTTACCTGACCCGACAATATACATGGGTTTACGTACAATATTTTTCATTATCCATTTCACTCATCTTCTAACAGTAACGTTCTTTTACAAACAAAAGCTAGGTTAGGAAAATACTTTAAAGCATAACAATAACATTGAAGCGCACAGCTGATTTATAGCGTTGAACGTCGTTGGCTCCATAGAGGTATATTTTTTAAGTTAAGCACTCAATGTTATTTTAATGGGTTTCTTTACATCACCGAGTGAGTTTTTGATACTTTACATCACTCGAGAAGTAAGGAAGTTGTATACATCACGCTTGGGATAGGGAAGTTTAACATGGCGGGTTAGGTAAATAGCTATTACAGTTGTAGCTTTACTCGTTCTACAACAATGTGAGAACCACGGGTATAATAATTTATGCGTACTTATTAAGGAGTACGTAAAACAGGTTTACAGTACCACTATACTCGTATGGTCAATCTAGGTATTATCTGGATATTACACCTAATTTGTATTTATACTTGTGTTTTTACTGTACTGACAGCAACGTTTGCTCTTATATGTTTTTGATTTAGAATGTTACATTACCAGATAGATTATTGCAACCAATAAAGATAATTATTGTATATAAATAAGTGGTAAAATTTAGCTTTTAAGATGTTGTTGGTACTAAAAATAATAATGTTTCCAAAGGTAGTTTTAAGGAACCAGGCATTTTTCTTCTCTTTGGCCAATCCCCTCGTCGTATTGCACGGTTCGAACTAGGGCAGGTGCACCAGTGAATGGTCATCACAGTGAACGGGCGTCTCCTATAAAACATCATAATAAGCTTTCTGTTTTGCCTAGCTAATTTACGATGGCCTTAATAGTAGTTTTCGTTACTAGTTCTAAAGTAGGTTTTTTGGGTCGATCGGAAATTCGATTAAGTTACAAAAAAGCATTTTAGGACGAGTTACGAACAATATTTTTCATTACATTGTCATATATTATAGCTGAAAATACAAAATATAGCCAATACAGTAACACTGAATGAACTAGGTTATGTAAGAAACAAACAAAGTTTGTTTATTATATATTGTTGAAGCATTCTAAAGGATCAGAACAGCTGATTTGTTTTTGAGATAAGCTTTGACATAACCATATGATTCGAGTCCGTAGAATTTTACGGACTAGTCAGCAAAAAGCTATCTTTAGGGACTCAAAACTTGTTTATTTCCAGCAACTAAAGGTCTAAAAATCACTAGTCTTAGAGGTTATGTTTTTGTTTATAACCACTCACTGCCACCTAAATACAGTATAATCAGCTGATTTGTGTCCGGTAAAACTCATTGCAGTACAGTACGCAATGAAAGCCCATTTGAAAAGCTGGCGGCAAACAGCTGTTTTCTGGACTAAATCCTTGCGTGGGAAGTTCGTCAAAATAATATAGTGTGGCGTAAAAGTAGTTTTGGAGCCTGATTGGAATATACCCTATCACTGGTAAAAAATGAAGTGTCAATCATAATTTTGTAACATTCAAAAGAAGACAAGACGTTAAAACTATTCCCTAATTTGTATCTTCCCGCATATTTTCCCATGTCGGATACATCTAGAAACTCAAGCTTAAACAGTAGTTCACTGGTGCACTCACCCTACTAATATTTTACAAAAATTATTGAACTACTAGTTTTGGGTTCATATCTATCTGGGAATTTAATTAGTGTTTAAAGTTTCAATGAATGTATGGCATTTGACCTAAAAGTCTCCGATTTAATGTGTTACGCAGATTTACACTAGTCCTCTCAATGGATGTTTCGTGTATGCGGCTGGCCGATCCGAGAGTCTAAAGTAAAGACACAATAATACCGGCTCAACTCTCGATCTAGAGTTACAAAATTAGTTTTAACATGTTTATTTTACAATCGATGCAAGTAAAATCTAAAAACTAATACATACGTGACTTGCTATGGTAGTTTGTTTATCTGATATCCCCATGAGAAAAACTTTTGAGCCTTTGATGAAAAAGGTAGTCTAAGTATAGGCCTATTATTTACAATAAGTACATTTTTGGGGAAATTCGTTTGTTATTGATTTAGTGCTAAAAATAAACTTTTAACATTCTAAGTTATAAAATGAAAAAAAAAAATACTCATAAGTATCATTTAATTTATTTGTGCTTCTCAGTAGCGCGGTTAACTATATACCCTGTCACACAGCTACATAAGGAAACGAATTGTATATTTAATTTTATACAGCAAACAAAACTGATCCATCTATTAAGACGGCAAAGATACCAACGTAGCTATTGCGAATGGAACAACCATTTGAATTCTGACAGAGAATTAGTGACATACTACACAATATAGTTAAGGAGATAATTTTGTTCCAATCAGAAAAATAGAAATTCACTTGAAAAGCAGGTTTTCTGTGGCAAGGGGTAATTATAATCCATGTTCCATTTTAGGGTGAAGGATTTGTTGATTCTTATTTAAGGCCCAGTCACCGAAGATATTACTCTACGGTTAGAGTGATATGTTTGGTAGTAATATAACTCACAACGCGGTTGACTCAGACAAAAATAGATCAATTCTGTCGTAGAAAAAGAAATTACTAATAACAAGTATAGGAGTTTTTTTTTTTATATTAGTATAATTTTACGGTCTACGAATAAAAATAACACGTTTGTACTACATACATGCGTGTTAGCCCAGTGGATTCTAATAATATTATTTAGGACTTGAACTAATGTTATTTTCCCCAAATAAGGCGTATACAATTACCTGAGTACTAAAACCAATTCAATTTTCGATATTCATATTTTTGCATACAAACAAAGGTTCAGAGTAGTTGTAAGTCTGATTTGGAAAGTTTGGCTAAAAGATAGCAATTCCAAGAGAGCAGCCTAGAAGCGGAAACTTATATTTACTCTTCAAGTGAACTTAGCAAAGTTTCTTATCCCTGATACAAGTTTTGTTTGTTTTTATATGGTCTTCGAAACTCGGATAGATTAAGCTTAATATCGGTATCAATAAGAACTGGTAAGTTAGTATTGAATTCAAATACTATAGTACTATACATTTCTTTAGTTGTTCATTATAATTTATTCTAAGACCTAGAAACTATTGATGTGATAAAATCAATACATTTATAAATACAGCTTCAAAGCAGTGAATACCTAACCATGTACAGTATACATTTCACGTTACTGTTTGATTTTTACTTTACTCCTAGAAATTAATATAGAAAATAATACATAATAATAACAAGTTGGCCTACTGTTCTCTGTGTTGTCATAGATAAATCATACTCCCTTGTGTTGCTTAGTCTATGGTGTTGTTTTGAGATTCCTTTATTTCCTTTATTTTGAGAACCTTTATTTTAACTTTAATTGTTATATTGCACCATTTTAATTAATTTATTGCTCTATAAACTAAATTTCCTTTAAATTTAGTTTTATTGTCTCAAGTCCAAAGCAGCATAGATAGTTCATGTAGTTAAGTGGTTTTCTTCTATCCAAAGGACATAGATTCCGAGAAAAGTCCGTTACTATAGTTCAAATTTGAACCCAACTGTCATTAATCATGGAGCATTCAAACACCCAGGCTAGATAAAGACTAACCAAGAAATGAATACTTATCATCCCATTGAAAATTTTGAAGCTCGTTTTCGTGTCTAGTTCATGTTCGGTGACACTGACTGCTAGTGTCGAGGAAATATAGTTTTTTTTGTTTTTTTTTTTAAGGGTTAATTTAATGGCTTTACTGTGTGGTTTTATAACTAGGGAGATAATTATGGTTTATTATTTGATAATTTAATTTGACTAAACAAGGTTTTAAATTAAAAAAAAAAAAACGAACAAATTGTAAACAAAACACGGCCTCTACAGTGCACCGGACAGAACTAACAATAAAACTGGCTTCAGCTGTTCCCTAAGAATCAGAAATCTACTTGATAAAGATGACAAGTATATCATCTTTGTCAGCAACTGAACAATATATGTATCCCACACTTATCTTTGACTTAAACTTGGTCTGAATATGGAAAATTGAAACAAATAAAAAAACAACTAGGTCATAAAGTAACTTAAATTTACCAATTAAATTATTTTGGTCATATAACATGGCATATAGCGGGGTTGGACATTGTATTAAATAAACACACCGCGTCATTTATCTACGATGCCGGAAGTACGGAACCAGAAACGGAAATTCCGGAGACGATGACATGTGACAGTGGTCTGTCAAAATGGCGGCAACTGGACTCACTGTTGGCGGGAGAATGTGGATTGACAATAAATGTTTATAGTTGACATAAAGTGTGTTAAAATACTTACATGCATGTGCTTCGGAGGTCTATTACCTCAGAATAAAATCATCCTAGAACGTTTATTAAATTAAATTGAAATTTCCAACTGAAACTTTTTTATTGGGGAAAACCTTTACCTATACGATTAGTTAGCAACATAAAATACGCTATTTCAAATGTTTTTTATGTTCCAACTTTATATTGTGGGTCGAAGGCTCCAGCCTGGAACAGTTTTATACATTACTTCTAGGCCTAGAGGGTTGTGGCATAATCATTTTGATAAAATCCTATAGTGATTAAAGAGGATTTGAACCCGGGACCTTGGATACCAAAGTCTCACGCTCTACCTCTGGAACATATCACTCCCAATACTTCATAGGTTAGCTAATGGCGAGTAGTTAAATCTCCAACCCATCATCATCATGTTCTTATCATGTTCATCATCATGTTGTTATCATGTTCTCATGTCGCTCTTAAATATTGAATCCAAACTATTTCAAGTTTTTTTTGTGAATTTTGTTATTAAAGAAGAGGTTATTACCGTATGTGGTACAGTAGGACCCGGAACCGATTTACCTTATCATTTTGGTGTCCCCAGAGGTAAAATAAACTATTCGTTAAAATGCGTATTTATGTAAGATATATGTGCCCGTGGACACGATTACTCAAGTAATTTTGGTCCGGTTTTGATGAAATTATGCATGAACGTAAGCATGGTAACCTTGAATGAATTCGCGAACCACCAAAACCGGGTCGGCAGCAAGATTGGGATATTTTAAAACTGCTTAAAAATGTATTTTTAAATTTTTACCCTTCAGACATAACGATTCCCAATTTTCAATAATATAAGACAATCACGTAGTAAACCCCGTGAAATTATTTTTAAACTTCAAACCCATTTTTGAATTACTTATATAAATATCGATGAAACATGAAGAAATAAAGGTGAAAACGTAACTTTTCAAACCCAATTTTGATAGTTTTAAAGAATATATTAATAATTTTCAAATTATTAAATAAATTAGGGGTTGAATGGTACATGTTGGTGTTTTGGACATTGGGCCCTTAGCTTTAATTCCATGTATATTTATGTGATAACTAAATTTACAAGTTAGGTAGCAGTTTATATAGATTATTAAATAAATTAATTAATAGATTCTGGCGTTTCAACTCCCGAGTTTACATGTATTAGTTTTCAATAAGTACTAAACCCTAATTTAGAATTTTAAAATATCGAATTGATACAATTATCCAAGTTCCCTATATTACAAGGTAAAATATATTTGTATTCAACATAACCTAAGTGCGAGAATAAAACGTAAGACACTAATAAAAGTTGGGTTGAAGAGTATCATAAGTTTCGTTCTTACTGAGACACTTCTGCTAAATTGTTCCCTTTCCAACAAAACTTTCGCAATCAGACTCGCAAAGAAACTCAGTCCATCTACATGTAAAATGCACATTGCCGACGATGTTTTGGACAAGAGTAATGCAGGCAATTGTTTATTTTGTAATCATTTATTCCATTCCATAAATTTACTGTTGTAAGAATATAAATTCGAAAACACAGTTTGTGCGTAGTATTGTCATGTATACGACGCATTCTATCAACAAGTAAACACATTTTTAGATATGAGATACGTAGTACAATGTATATAGGACAACCTTTGGGATCATGCTGGTACAGTAATGGTAGAGTGCGGGACTTCGGTCCTCGAGGTCTCTAGTTAATATCCCGCCAATCATTAATGGGTTTATAGAAGTGAAGGCGACTCTATGCCTAGCCTGAAGTAATATCTAAAACGTGTTTATGCAAGACTTAAGCGTACTACGAAGTTCATTATTTATTGTTTTCTGTTTTTAGTCAGCTGTTTAATTTAACGTTTTTGTGTTTGTTCTTGTTACATTATTCCAATATTTTTTCCTACAGCCACCCAACAAAGTGGGCTTCCTTGCACAGTAGAGAAAGCCTTACTTTGGCACACACCAGTACTCCAACCAAACAACACAAAACAGCTTGCTTTTGTTATGCACATAATCCTTGTACGCTTGAAAATAAGTTGCCAACACTTAAAAGATATTACGACTACGATCAACTGGTGCAGCGTTTCCCATTTCGTCCAATGTTTGGATTTAACCTAACCTAAAAACGTGGTGTACAGTGTTTGAAAGACTAATTATTTATACATTTTATAGTCACTGTAAGAAAAATATAATGTGTAACACGAGTGCAAACTGCCTTTGCTGCACTCGAGAAACTTTCCACACTCGCCGTGCGTAAACATTTCCCTCGTGTGGAGCAAAGTGCCACTTCGCCAACTAGTTAGACAAATAACTTAAAGATAATTGAATTTAGACACAACAGGACAAAAAACGTATTGAGTGAACCAATTTATTCTAAACTGGATTTATGTCATTGATTCTGTTCATGTTATTCTAACCCTTTATGACATAAAATATCAGAATAAAAGTCGCAACTTTCGTTCTATTATGTAACTCAAAACCATTATTATAACTGGTGTTTAAGTACGAAACAAAACTATAAGACAGATTAGTAAAAGCTGATCTTACTAGATTTTTATAAACACCCTTAATTAATATTTATCTTTATTTAAACACCATGTATGTGTTGCTGACTTAACAGTAATGAATATGTGCAAGAATTTAAGTTTTTTCTACTAACTTAAAACTATTATCTCAGTAGTTAGCCAGATATTTTTCATTCGATTTATATACAATAACACATATTGGAACTACTAATAGAAAATCATAATGGATAATGAAAAAAAAAACAACTTTGAAAGCAATTTTATAGAAAGAAAAAAAATCTATGATTATCGCCCACTTAACACTGCCTTTTTAGTATGTATTATCCGTATGTTATTTGTTGTTTTCTAGATTTAAAACTTTAAATATATACAGTTGAACCTGATAACAAATTTATGAAAGTTAATCTTTTATCAAATTCAACCTAACATTCGTTATGTTTTATAAAACAATAATGGTTTATTGAAAAACTTTTTATTTTTGTCTTTAAGATAAAAGGAAAAATACTTACATAATAAAATACACAAGTATATCCTACTCTACTATGGCTTTTGGAACGGAATTTTGTCAATATTTGAGTTTATTTGTCACACGGGAAGCAATTTAACCAATTACAAAATAAATAAATAAACTTTAATTGTAAAAAATGTATTTTAGAATTTTATAAAATTGTATATAAAACTCCATTGCTTTACTCTCAACAGAATTAGACATTACTAATTTGCTAAACTCAGCGCAAAAAACTATTACCTATTGATATTGACAAAAAATATTAGTTTCAAACAAGTTTTTTTTCAGCAAAGAACATATTAAATATTTTAAGCACACTGAAGGGAAACCTATTACTTATTTACGACATGGCATTGTTTAAATCAAACAAATACTCCCTAGATTATTTTTGGAAAAAGTTGGACGAAAAAATAAAGGTCCGCTGCCTTCAAAGGCGACATGTGACAATACACAAGGCTGATAACAACAATTTGCAAATGGCTCTTTTATATCCTCCTCCCTTTCTAGATATGCATTCCATTAACATCACTGCTTTGGTTTCGGTGATGGAGAAAGATGTATGGATACATATAATGTGATCAATTCCTGTAATGAAAATTATCTAGATGATGCAACATCTCTTTACACAATCCTGACACACATTTCATACATATTTTAAAATTATTTCAGGCTTTTAAGGGGAAATTGTGGGGATGTAGTTGGAAGGGTAAGGGGTTGCTGAGCTTTGATACATGTTAGCAGGATTATAGATTTTTTTGTCTTAAGACGCTAAGGCACGAGCCTAGGATCGTTTTTCGCTTTACTTCAGGCTAGCCCAGAGGTCGTGGCTGTACACTTAGATAAAATCTTAAGTAATTTTTCGGCACTCTTACCACTAGACCAGTTGCTCCCTGGGATTATAGAAAACAGATTAAATAATTTTTTTTGCTATCTTGTTTTAAACATTTATTTTAGACTCTGCCAAAACAAAAATAAAACATATTAATCTACAATATTTTATCCACTCAAATATTTAGTTTATATTGTTAGACACAGATGGTGGTTTCCCCCATCCACCCTCGCATGTAAATAGCTAATACGGATTTTTCTAGCCAAACAACTTTCCTTGATTATTTAAATAAATGGAACTGAAAAAAGTTTGCATTTTGATTTAACCATGGTGTTTAAACATAAAGTTAATTTTACATCTTGATTTGCAAGTTTGTACGGATGTGGTAAATTATTATTTATGTTCCATAGTATATTGACGAGGTTTAAAAAAAAACTGTATCTTATAGTCCTGAAAAATCAAAGAAAAAAGTACGAATTTTATGTTATAAAAATTTTATGTTAATAACATCTTCGTCACACAGTAAGATGCCAAAACACGTAGACGTATTAAATAGTCTTGCAATACTTAACGGTATTTAGTTAACGGATCATGTAGTAAATTTATTATTGTTACATTTTTTAACACTAAGAAAGTATCCTTTACTGTAATAGATAAACTTCTCTAAAACATACTAGATTCAAGCTCTGAGCAAATTTCAAAGCCTTATTTATCAAATTAAAATTTCTAAAGTTTGATGTTTATAATTTCGTCAGTAAAAAGTCCGTCTAATGTTTCATAATTTCTTCATAAATTAATATGCTTATTTTCTTTTCCCTGTTGACCACAATTTCTTCTCTTTCCTGTTTATTATTCATACCGTGGTATTGTGTGTTCTGTATTCTGTTCTTCAAATTTTGAAATGTAGTGTGGGGCTCTTGTATACATCCTTTGAGCTATGAAGCCCAAATTTTCTCTCTTTCGTAGATATTATATTAGCATTCAATAAACATGTTGAACAATCATCTCCTGACTATTTTTATCTAGTCTGGTTAAATTATCACCAAGATTTGATTTTACTGTATTTTGACACGTTCTTATTTTTGTAGACTATTTCAATATAAACTAACCCGCAATTTATTGATATAGTTTTTGAATGTATATTATAAACATACTTTAAGTTAATACTTTGTTAATTTTGCTAAATGTAAGCATATTGTTCCCAATACAACAACACCCTAATTAAAATATTATATGATTTGCTTTAAACTGTAAATTATTTTATACCAATCATTCTTCAAAACATTATAAGAATACTGTTTTATTATTTCATCCGTAAAATATTATTAATCAAAAGACATTTTCACTATAGAGTGCTATAGTCCGATGTCAGGCTTTTCAACAATGACTGCATTTGACACATGACCGACAAACAGCGGATAAATCACGTGACCGGAACTGGAAACAGCTGACAGCTGTCAGTCACTTGACCGACCAGTCAGTTGACAATCAGCTGGTTCTTACAACTAAATGTGTAAAATTGTAATAAAAGCATGGTTCGGATATTTATTATTTTAAGGTGTCAAACATCACATAAATATATTAATTTAGCCTTAAAGTATTACTTTTTCGTATCCAAAGCTTTCATTGTACCAGCGATATAAGAATTCAAGGCTCATCACACACTTAACAGACGAATTCTCCAGGAGATGAGGGTAAAGTTACACATTTGAAAGGTTTTGAGATTATAAAGTCTATCATATAAGAAACTATAACACGTGTACATGTTTCTGAACTAGTTCAAACAGTAAATACTCAAAGTGGTCTATTTAACTAAGGTAAATGATGAAAACAAAAAACAACCCTGTATCTTTAAGCCTCAAAAATTGTTTAAGAAAAAATAATTCTGTACTGTAAAATAATCAATTGATTTTAACAGGAGTTGAATTTATTTTTTACGTAAAAATCAGAGTATTTTCTACTGTAAATATTAGGCAAAAGTTTTTCTTTCTTTTTATTTCACTTGATCCTAAAACTTTAATTCGCAACTATCCAATTTCACAATAAAAATTTAAAAGTTATAATATATTCAACATTCTGAACCTGTATGTTTTAAAAAGTAGAACAATATACAGGTAGAATATACGAAACCTAATACCAGAAAAATATAATTCAATTTGTAAAGAAAACAATCTTACAATCCAGTACAAACGTCATTCAATCAGCGTTCAGCGAAACCAATAAACATCTGATTTGGTATTCAGTCGCCGACTTCCTCAGCAGCTGATCTGCATCAGCGAGTTAGTGGGTGACAGTCAGTGAGTCAGAGATTACTTCTTGCACGATTATAAACATGGAAGATGTTAATAAGTGAATCAATTAACTAAGACACGCGTGCGGATGAGAGCGCAGGCGTCGGGCCGGGGTGGTTGGGGGGGGGGGAGGGGCGTCTCTTCGCTCAGAAGCCGCGTGGTTGCCTCCAAGGTGCGTCGGGTCCGTGCCGGAACATTTCTTGGAGATTCGCGTAAGTACAAACTTTACGTGAATGATTAAATTGAGGCGGTACTTTGTGAAGATGTGTTTAAAATGGTGTAAACAGTGTTGAAACTAACGTAGAATGATAGTAGGTGACTTTAAAGTTGTTACGTATTCTTTTGTTTAATCGCAAGTACATATTTTAAGTTTTTATTATAAAGGGCACACATTTAGGACACATAAAACGATAAATAATCACTAGCGACTAGTGATAAGGATACGTAACCATATTGCACTGTTTTTAAATTTATACCGGTGCGTTTCGGCTGCAAGCCATTTTCAAGATAGTTTTAAAACAGTAAAACAAGGTGTTTGAGTCTACATGTGCACAAAAAATGTCCTGAAAACTCCTCTAATCATGTGTAAATTTACATAAATGCGTACAAAAATTTGGCTAGAAATAGTGTGATCAAGCTAAGACAGTTTTAAGGGAATGTTTCTTGCAGCATTGTTTTCATCTAAAAAATATTACGAACCACTATGTTACCGATAGAAATATCAAAATTAACAAACGAAATCTTATGTCACTCGTACTTTTGAATTAAATTGTTTGCTGTAGTTTGCTTGTTTATATTCATGAAATTTTTTGAGCTTTATCTTCAAACGATTGAAACTTAATTAATACAATAATGTGTTGTATTCGTTTTTCTGGCTAAATGTTTATTTAAATATTACCACTACCAAACATGGCACACTTCTAACTTCCCTTTTAATGGATCTGCGTGGATACAAAGTTAGTTAAAAGTTTGCTTTTTCTGTAGATTAGCCGTGATGGGATTTTTACTTAATACTCAGCTTGTACACTTCAACATAAAATAAAGAAAATAGCCTAAACAACATGTAATTTTTTAAAGAAAGCCATGCAATTTTCAAGATCGTTTGTTCAACTACTCAATGTGCTTGGGAACTTATATCAAAGTCACTAGTTTGATTTGAAGAGATTGAAGTACTTTGTAAAGTTTGTTGGAAGTGTCATTTGCTAAGGTTGATATACGTGGTCAAAAGGTTAGGACATTATACAGTCCTTTAACATACAAGTGGGACTAATGTGTGAAACTAACTCCATTAACCGTAAAATAGACATAAATATACAATTTACAAACTCTTGGACTGGAAAGTAACAAAACTAAGATTTACTTACTTTTTGCGTTGAAGTGCACACAACGGAGTAAGACACCCTGTATAGTCCACATGAAGTTAATATACAAAAACTTACAATATCACCAAAAGGGTATAACGTAAGCTGGTTGATTTCATGTAATCAATTATTTTCATAAGACCCTAAGTATTAAGTTGTAAAAGAGAGACTTCGGAAAAACGTTAGTACTTCTTTGTGAACGACCGCTTAAAATTCAGTGCAAATGGTTATAATTCTAATAGATTGTCTAAGTAACCCAAGTATTTTATGTAATGATGTTTTAAACGATTGCTATACATTTTTATATAGATTAATTGGATGAAGATGTTTTATAGTAAAAAGTAATTTTCAGATTTAATGTGCTTTTAAACACGATTCGCTGATTTATTCATACATGTAAAACTGTATAAAATAGATCGTAAATTGAGTATGTTTACTTTAATCAATATCTTATATCAGCTTTTTCAAATGAGTGAGTGTCAGAGAAAATTAATATAAACCCTCAATGAACTCTAATACAAGTTTGGAAAATTGTCTTTAGTTATATTTATACTATACTGAACTTTATAGTAGCCTATTAAAGAATAATAATTGTATTTGTAAATATGTAGCCAAAAACATTGTTAAAAAGTTAGAAAATGTGTTAAAACCTCTTAATTTGCTAGCATGGTAATTAATATTTCAGTATAGTTGGTAACCTATTATAAAATCCAAACAGTATGCATTTTAAAAGTAAGCTAGTAGCTAATAACAATAATAAACTCACAGACAAAATTTCGGCAATATAAATATCGCAAATTTAGTGAATTAAAAGCAAAATATGTAAAAATAAAACCTCACACAGTTAATTACATTATTTTATAGAATACCGACCAAGAGATTAACTATTTGTGCTAACTAGAGAGTAAAAAATTGCAAAGGATCGAAAAAAACATAGCACAAAAAAGTTCTAAAATACGTAGAAAATACATTACAGGATACAGATATCCAGCGGGATGTTTTGGATAAAACCTATGATTGTTGATACAGACCATTACCATTCATGTGCCTTTTAGTAAAGGTATTCATTCAGTGGCTTTATAAACAGCCTAGGATTGAAAAATATTCACATATATTGTAAAATCACCCAGTATTATTACACATGAAAAAAAAACGGATTTACCAAACAAACTAAACACTTAATCATGTTTTTAATTGCACTATTAAGTGTCCTGAATCGTATTAAAACGTTCACTCAATATTCTGTATATCCATTGATATACATTTTTTTACAAAGATTAGCTCCAAATAGTCGTCAATATGCACCTTTAGGTAATATCGGAGTGACCGGGTTTAGTTTCTAGACTTGAACACCGCACAGACTTGAAATAGCTCCAACCAATGTTATACGGACTAATACAGACAAATAAAAAATGTATGAATGTATACTAAGAGATGTTTTGAGAAAACAATTTAGGCCTACTTAATTCATACAGAACAGTTGACAAAATGCGAATTTAGGAATATAGCCGGCAATACAAAAAAATCATTTAATTACATTCAAAAAATAAATTTGTAATATATCAGAATTTGACCATCAAAAAGTACATAATTTGTAAATTTAAATCGTTTCTGCTAAGTTCATAATCTCTCCTAGTATATGTAAGACTAATTGGACCGTATATATTAATTAATTTTTAGTTCAAGAAATCTGTAATGCAGCCCCATATTGTTAGATAATGACAAACCCACGTAGGAAATAATTCATTAAAAACATACCACCCTCCATATAGTATTTTTAGTGCAGGCAACCAACTAAAAAAAATAAATAAATAAAAACAAAAAAAAACAAAAAAACTAAGAATTGTTTAAGACTTAACGCTTAATTGTTTTAACAGCACTATCGCGGTTACGCAAAATACATTGCAATACGCATTATAAAATATTGCCTTGTTGTATAAGGTGTTTAAGAGACTTGAAAAGCTTACTGTGAGCCTTTAAAGGTTTTTAAATAGACTTAAACAACATTCTATAATGATGTATTAAAAAAAACCTTCACTGTATTTTTACTTTAATGGGATATTTATTTAACTAAACGGTCAATACTTAAAATAATGCTATTTCATTAAAAAAATAAAATAATAACAATTGGCTACGGTGGTAATATATCAATAGAATTGTAATATAGAATGTGGTAAAAATTAAAATTTATTCATCATTCAAGCAATTGATAAAAAATAGGTAGTTTATATTTTGATAGATTTTGTGAGCCTCAATTTCATTAGTCTTTTATTTGTAGAATACCTTTTCCCTGCCATATATTTGTAAAATATTTATTGTTGAAAAACGATACGAAAAACAATCGCCCTTAAAGATCATAATGGTTTTCATTTATTTTTAGCATAACTTAGTTGTGATCGGCATCTTAATTTGTCTGTAAATGGAAAGTTTTACAAATTTTACAGAGAGAATGAATCACTTTAATCAATAAAACAACGTTGGTCCTACTATTAAATTTACCATAAAGAAAAATACAATGTGAAAAGTGATAAATGTATAATTGATAAATGTTGGCTAAGATAAAAATATATAGAAACAAACGTTGGCCAATAGATGAAAGATGTTGCCTTTTGCATTTTTATAACATAATTCTATGATAAGGATTTGCATGAAAAAAAAAACAACAATACAAAATACAGTCTCCTTAAAGATCGTAGTTTATTGTTTTTATTTATTTTGAACATAGCTTATTTGTGATCAGAATCTTAAATATTTGCGTAAAAATGGACAATTTTACAAAATTTTATAGAGAAAAGGAATTACTTTCATCAATAAAGCAGCGTTGGTCCTACTATTAAATATAAAGTTTAGGCTAATGAAGTGAAATATCTTGGATAAATTACTGGGGAAAGAAGCTTAAATCAATTTGTAAGGACGCAATTTACCTTACCATTTTCATCATTAATATTGTTTTTAACACTTTGAACATTTAATGCAATAAACACTTTATATTTTAAACCAGGCTGAGTAAACGTTGTCTATAACAAAATATTTTGTAATATAAAATTAAATGAGTTTAATTAAAAATAAACATCGTATGGAGAAATAACACAGTTCTGAGAAAATCACTGTCAGATTCTTTTAAATTCTTTTATTTTTAATTGGTTATTTTACACTTTTTCTGCCTCAAATGACCATAAAGTAAAAACAAATATTAGCAAACTATTAACATTTTATGAACAGCATTTATGTTTTTTTGTTTTGCATTGTTTTTGGGTTAATACTTATTTATAATAGCTAATGCATATAAATAAACTTAGATCACTTAGGTTTTTGTGTTATGTGTTAAGATTACGTTTGGAACTGGTATTCCTTAGCTGTCAGTTTTAAAGTGTTACTCTTATTGATGTACCTTACCATGGTGGGGACGGAAGTGATAAAGTTTGTTTTTATAAATAATAACTCTTCAAAGCTGTTTAAGGTCATATAAAAACAATATTAAAAATGTGTTTTGCCATCAAATTATTGGTCTAAATAATTAGTATTTTTTCTGAATAGGGTCCACGAGGAATGTATGAAACATCAACTAAAACTAAAATAAATAACTCTACAGGTATTTTGTAAACACCTAACACTTATAAATCAGTTATACCTTTTATTCGATCAATATACCATACGAAAATACTGAACGCTTAATATTTTTAAGCAGCTTGGTGTAATAATTAACAATAAATACTTGAAAAATCTTCTTAGACCTTAATATGTACAAATCTGTTAAATATAAAAAATATAGTCCTAAAATTACTCTTTACTCTTATTTATATAAGCAGGTAAAACTTCAAGCGCGTAAAGATCGCCTAGATTACATGAATAAAAACATAAATACCCTCTAAATTTCCGGATTTCGCAAACAATGTTTCCCTGCTAGAGAGAAAGCAATACTGCTAAACCATTCGAAACGGCCCCTTAAAGCTGCTTATTGTTGTGAAAATATAAACAAATAACGGCATCCCAAGTATTTCTAATAAATGCGCTGTTGCGCCTTGGAGCGAAAATTATAAGCAGCGGGCCAAAGCGGTTGTTACCCTTCTGGATCAAATATTTACTTTTAAAAATAACAAAATGTTTCTAATTGAGATATTTTTTTTTAATGTTTTATTATATGTTGTTATATATCGTGTTGGTAGTGAGTTTACCTACACAATCTTTAAAGTCTTTGTCATTTTGAATTATTAGCGGCTAAGTTAAAATTGCTTACGCTTAGGGTTCAATACTGTACTTTATTTGTTAGTGTTATGAGAATGGTTGTATTTAAGAATTTATTTTATCGTTATATTGTTTTATTTGATTTATTTGATTGCTGAGAATTCAGTTCGCTGGTTTGTCATGTTTCTACGGAATAAACTAATTTAAACGGTTCGGTTTCCACTATTTGTGGTATGTGTTAATCAAAGAAAATGCATGCATTTTCGACACAAGATGTATACAATAAACTTGAAATGTATTTACATTTTTGTAATCAATTAAATTAAATTTACTATTTGAGAGATAATATGCTTTTTGATTCAATTTGCTCTCCTAGGAATTGGTCGGTTCTTTCTTGTCCTTAAAATAAATGCTTTGAAAAAATAACCAATTACTTCGTTTTATACTTTTATTATGTATTTTTGCTTGAAGCTAATGTTTAAAGTTAAACATATTCATATAGACTGACCGAAACACAAAATAAGATTGCAAAGGGGATATCAAACAAGGAAGTAATTATGTAATTCGCATTTTATTTGACAATGTATAAATTAAGAATAGTTTCATTAATACATGAAAAAGTGTATTACAACATTTTTAGTAACACATCAATCAATAAAATAGTTTTCTACGTATAATGTACGAAAATAATGTAACAATACCTCTCCAAAAGGCATCAAAAAACCTTGAAGAAATTGAAATACTCCTTTTGAACACAAGTTTTGGCCTAACAGCTTAATTTGACTTGAACAAAGCATGCATATATTGTAAATTTATAAACTCAACATAGTCAAAAAATAAACTTTTGGGTTTTTTGCCATGGTTAAAAATATTAGATGAGAAAAAACTACAATATTAGTTATCTCGTATTAAGCATGGCTAGTAAAGGATCAAAAATATTTTATACGAGCTGTAAAAAAATACATAAAAAGCTACTAGACACAAAAACATTCTTCGAATATTTTTCAATTACTGTAGATTTCAATTTTATTTCAATCTAATTTCATCCAAAACAAATTTTACCCCTGAATAACAAAGCAGTAATTCCTCCCGTGAACACCTTCAACAGACCACTACTGAACCCATTAAATGTCTAGCCAAGTAACAAAAGTGCTTTAAACAGCCTGTATTAGTGAAACGGCTACTTGCAAACCCAAATTGTTATTAAACCTGGCATTTGTCCATTTTGGAACACAGCTGACGCAAACGACGAGTGTTTTTGGGTATCCGACACTTCATAACAACAAAAGCTCTGCAAGGCGTTCCTTGGAAGAGAAAATAATTTAAATAGCAATAAATTATAAAAATATATCAATTAAATTAAATAAATAAATCGTGAATGCATATATATTTAATAGTACTAAATATTGAACAGCTTAATAGTTGCACTAAAAGACGAAGAATTTAATTTGAATAGGTATTAAAATGGGGAGAAATACTTATTTATGAAGATTGTATTGTTATTCATTTATACACCTTACACAAAGCTAAGGTATTTAGAGGAATGTCCCAAAATCATAAATGTAAACTGTGTAATGTTTTTATACAATTACACTGAAAAATAGTCCCTTAACTAGCATAAAAATTACCCATCTTTCAATAAAAGATAACTTTGTTCATTATTTGTACAGATAATGTATAATTACATATTATCAATTTTGGCACGTTTTTTAATATCAAAACGAAATCCATTTGAACCTTCAAGGAGACAAAACACAATTTTTTATACCATCGCAATTTATAATCTACTCCAATATAAAATATTTTCTGGTCTGTCTCAAAGTTTTTAAAAGAAATGGTCGTTAAGCGGCTTTAAATTTGCTAAAAAATACAACAAGGCCAAGTTTTTTCAACTAATCTCTTCATTTTACATTTGTAAAATATTAATAAAATACATAGTAAAACCGTAAAGCAATCTATATAGCATTAATACGTATTTCACTTTGGATAAGTAACTTTGGATAAGAAGAGATCTATTTGACTGTTCCTGTTGTCCGTTTGAGTTCCGTTTTGGGGCATTGTATTCTGCTAGTAAAGACCTATAAAGCGATGTACATATCGACCTATGCCCCTATTTAAGATTTCCTTCCGACTCCTTGTGGGACGTCCCCATGATATGACAGACAACTTATAGTTCCTTCAAAAAGTAGACTTTTAGGTGTCACATTGATGTACTGAATTTTATTGATTTATCTGTTATCGTTTAGAACATATTGAACCCGTGCGGTGCTTTATTTACACTCTGTATATTTACATAATTTAATGCAACATCCTTGTGACCTTGTGTCGAGTCTTGAATCATCCTTTTTATGGAACTTTAAAATTATAAAACATTATTATTGTGATATTTTTGGCAGGGCATGAAATATCTCAATGTTTTTTGTTAATATATAAGTAAAAAATTCTGAAACCTATCTAAAAATCTTAGTACCTTTAACTTGGCTGTTAGAGTATATAGATTCTTGTAAAAAGGCTACGAAATGGTTATTCTAGAACATATTCTAACCTTACTTTGTGTAAACATAATAATTATGTTTTCTTTAATAGTTGAGTTAGTTCATATAAAACAAGACAAAAATGTGTAATACATAATCACAGTAGGCTAATATAAAAATGTATCATATTGTAATTGAACAGTCTAACAGTTAAAAAATACTTCTTTCATTATCGTTCTTCAATAAAGATTTCTTTATCCTATTAATTTTACTATATTCAGGTTACATTCATTCAAATTTAAATATTTACGAATACAAGTTGTTAAATTATTTGTTGTTTAGATAATGCATTAAAATACATATAAAAAACGCTTAATGTAAATAGTTTAGTAGAGGGATTTTTAGATATGCAGCGCAAGGTGGCAGATATGTAATACAGTTGAACCTCTATAAGACGAATTTCAAGGGGTACGGGAAAAATTCGTACTATAGAGGTATTCTTAATAAAGAGGGTCGTTTTATCGAGGTTTAATGCTGCTGTTATTCTTCTTATAGAGGTTTCTCCTCGCTCCAAGGTTTCCCCAAAACAATGACTGAGGAAGGAGGATGGATGGGTGGGGGTTTCATGTTGAGACAAGCTTCTGTTTGTTTTGAAAACTACGTACTATGGAGGTTAAGATTATGATAAATTCGTCTTATAGAGGTCACGTTCGTCTTGTAGAGGTTTTGTGCTAAGAATATTCGTTGTATAGAGGTTAATCAGTCCTAGCCCATGTCACAAACAAATTCGTCTTATGGAGGTTTTTAACTTAAATACTACGTTGTATGGAGGTGTTTTTAGCATTGACCTATATGAAAGTGTCAAGGGGATTAAAAAAATTCGTCTTATCGAGGAATTCATTTTATAGAGGTTCTTACAAACGAGGTTCAACTGTATTCTTTTAAAATATGAATGAGGATAAAGGATAAAATCACCTCTTAGTCGTGGTTATTATACGAGTAATGAAATAATTAATCCATCAGTTTTTAATGTGTCTGCACTTATATATTCAACAATGAAGTTTTTCTAATCGTAAATATGTATAAAATTTGTTACAAAGGCCATCAACTTCGACATATTTAAGTTTAATCAGAAACGCTTAAAAAGTTAATTAGGCAAATTCACAACTAAAATAGTAATAAATAATACAACGATGAAAAAACCCAGACAGTAAATCAAGCCTCAATTTAAGTACATAGTAAAATCACTTTTTTAGATACGTAATAGTCCTGTAAAATTTACTCTACGCTACAATACAATCAAACCCTACATAAAGTGACCTGGCACATGTTAACCCGGATTTAATTAGAGTGGCTATTCAACGCGAATGTAAATAATTAAACTGCAGGTGATAACGGAAGTAATAAAGGTCAGACTGCTTTAATAACTCAGAAGTTACTGTAACCAATGTCTGGGATTGGTCCGTGTTCTTCCGAAAGTACATCGTCATGTTAGATTTTGATTCTTTATTACCATAACTAGCTGTTTCCCACGGGCTTCAACCCGTTTTACTTCATAAGTATTATACAAACTATTGATTGGTTAAGTAAAGATGAAATAAACAAAACAGAATACAGCATTTCAAACAAATAATAACACCAGATTTTAATAAGGTAATAAATTGAAAAAAAAACATACAAATAAGAACAGCTGAGGTATTTTTAACATTAAGTATATGGAAAGTTCCCTTTGGAAAGCAATTATGACCTTAAAGGGCAATTTATGAAAAAATGGATATTTATGCGCAAGGTTTCTCGTCATAACGAACATTTTAAGTTTATGGTTTATGGGGGTGTGACTTGTAGTTTTCTCAAAAGTTCGTGGGTACTTTTGGCTTTATATATAGATACTAGTGCTATTCAGCATGATATTATACTCAATACACATACCTCACGAATGTTAAATTTTGAATAAATTTTGAACTGGTTGGCTAATAACCATTGATTTACAAACTGATTTAAGATTTTGGAAACAATTTCATTTGTGTGTATTTAGAAACGTTCATGTACTCACAGAGTTGGATATGTCAGATGATACCGTCGCTAACCAAGAATATTTATTATTTCTCATATTACCCACATTGACCTTTGGATTGAAGTGTGTAAATGTAAGAGCAAGGGGTTCAGGTAGTAATCTTAAAATATTTGTCAGTTTCCTCTAGGAAATTAGTCTAGTGTCTACTATGAAACGTTTATCTTGTCTTGAATACCATTTAGTAAATTTTGAAATAGGGTTTACCATTGTGAATAAATAGATGCATAACAATGGTTTTATGTCTGCTCATCTAGAACACAGATAACAAATGTTGAAAACTCAATTTCTTAAAAATAAAACTTCCTCCAATGACAATACGCCAGTTAAAAAGGTTTACATTTATCCTCTGACTATTAATTACACCAAAAAGTGCATTTAAACTTTAAAACTGTAGGAATTCCTTGTAATAAAAAACTTAGTTTAATTTTAGCAATAACATAAAGCGTGATTCAAATTACCAAATTACTAATTACTGTTTAGATTGACTATATTTTAACATAACAAAAATTAAAGACAACTAATCAAACAATAATTATTATGCTACGTCATAAGCGAATTACTAAGCCTCATATGAAAGAGGTTTTATTATATTTCCTAACTTAGTTCTGTTTTACATAAAAGAGTCAGTTCTCCCATAACAGGATATGACTATTGTTTCTCAAAAGTGGTTATTGCGTAGAACATCTGTCTAAACAGTGTGGTCTATTTCTAGCCCTAGACGTCCAAGTGTAGACCAATGTAGGGTACAGTATTCTACTATACAACGTAGGCGTATGTATTGTATTGTGTGTAGACGTTGTATTGTGGTATATATGAATACTAAAGATGGTTTGCCGTAAAATGAAATATTTAAATAATTATCTAAATGATTTAATCCCAAACACAATGTACAATTTTAGGTTTGATCCTTGTATGACCTCTGATATCCGCCCAAGTTAATGTAAGTGAGTCAAAATTCATGTTTAACATACGGTATATATAAAACGTGAATTATGAACAGGTATTAAACAGTTTAATGTGATCCAAAGAGGAAAACCACACAATACGGTGTTACCAGCAGAGTGTATAAAAATTGAATAATGCAAATAATATACTATTCCATTTAAAAGTTGATAGTTCTTATTGAAAAATATACAATATAGCTCAAGGAGAATACAATAGGATTGGATAGAACTAGATAACAAAGATTAGAATTCAAATTAAAAAATAATGTCATGGAATTAATTGGCTAATTTAACCGGAATTGCATAATCTAAATGATATTTTGCAAGGATGTAAAAATAGGATCCGTCTAATAGCTGAAAGGGGTTAAAACATTTATAATGTTAAATCTCTAAACGATCAAATTAATCATATTTTTTCCCTACTCTGATGACAGGGTTTTTACAAAATGTGACAAAAAAGTTATAATTAACAGTTATGATATTATTATGTTGGTCAGCATTTCATGATTTAATGGACAATCTTAAACTTACAATTTTATTACCAAAAACGTCTTTTACCACCCGAGTGTTTTTGTGCTATAAAACTCAATATTATATTGTTGAAGTAAAGATTACATAAAATGAATTTTACAATTATAACAGCTTGTCACAGTTTTTGCTTTCCAAATGTACATACAGTTCTTGTAAGTGAACTGAAAACAAAACTGACCATGCAAAGCCTTTTTCAATTTTTAGCAAGTACACAATGAATTATGGATAAACGATATCCAATGTTTATGGCAACATCTGGCTTAACATTGGCGGTTGATAATTATCGGGTCCGCTCATAAACCGATCGTCAACCGACATTCGACCTTTAAAACTTTAGTCAGAAATATATAGGAAGAATTGGAAATCAGAACTGTAGAACATAGATTATAGTTAGTTTTAGAATAAAAAATTACAGGTTTACTATCGATTTGCAAGGGAATAATTTTGAGAAGGGGGCAAACTATATTTACTGTTAAAAATGATAATATTTAAATTACACATTTTGTTTTGTAACATTATTTTATTATTGAATTACGCATTCAATAACCTGAATAGATCTGAAACAATATACTTTAATTGCACTCATTTGATCTTAAATCCAATCAGTCAATAATTTGAATCAGTCCCAACTGATGTTGTTTAACGTAATAACTTATATTGGAGATATTGGAAATTAATTTATTATTAAGTAAATATTTACTTTTTGCACCAGTGTACTAGTGCCTGAAGATGGAAACCTAGTTTATGAAAGCGCTAGTGAATAAAATAATATTATTATGTATTGGCCTTGTTGAACTTATAAATTTAATTATACATTTCATTATTTACCGTAGTCAAAATCTTAAGGAAATCAATACATTTTTATTTCCTATGTTTTTATGGTTCTCCATTGTCGTATGTTAACCTTCTTCGGAACCATCGTGTTTGGTAGTTATTGGTTATAATAACACCAACAAAAAACTATGTTCGTTGTTTTATACTTTTACTGCTAATTTATTTGACCCTTACCATTCATATACATTAAAATATCCAATTTACGGAAAAATGCGTTTAAAATTAATATAAAAAAATGAACATTGTTATAGTATATTTCATAACAAGAGTAGAAAGTGAGTCATTACTTATTTGAGACCATGTTTGAAGTGCGAGATTTATTGAGCACTTTAAATTGTAGAGAATATGTATAGACCCACTTTCACTCGTGTTTTGAAAGTTACTTTTCGCTACACTACAAAGAATAATTATTTCCTTCATTACAAAACTCGCCTTTAATGTAAATTTAATATTTAATTTAGTTGCTGAAAATTTAAACAGTTGATAAAACAATAACAAATATTTGCAGTTGTTGAAGGGGAAATTTTCGGTTGTAAACAATGTTACTTTTACCATTTACCATTTACCATCCGGTGTCTTCTCCACAATCCAGGGATCGGGGAATCGTCAAACTTCTTCCTGATCAAACTTCAGGGGAATGATGGGTTTGTAGGCCTATTCACGTCTCAGGTGTTGGAAAGTGTGCTCCACAATAAATTCGAAGACTGTGTAGTATGGCCTATCTGTTAAGTATTGTTTTAGTTTACTATTGAAGGTGACAGGTTTTTGATGGTTTTGAGTTGTGGTGGTAATAAATTGAAGAAGTAAGAGCCAGAGTAGTGAGGACTATTGTTGAATTTCTGCAATCGATGTTGTGGCAGGTCTATGTTATGTGTGTTGCGGAGGTTGTATGAATGTTGTTCTGATCTCAGGGTAGGTGTCGATTGTTTTGCAAGTGTGATGGATTCCAACAGGTACAGGGATATAACTGTAAGGATTTTGTGTTCTCTGAAAATCGGCTTGCAATGTTCATGATTTGGCAGTTGAAAGATTGTCCTTATGGTCTTCTTTTGGATGGTGAGGATGCGTTCCATGTTCCTGTCCGCTGTGGATCCCCATGCAGCAATGCCATAACGCAAATGTGAACAAAAGAGGGAGTGGTAGGCTATTAATGCTGTAGGTTCATTGGCGATGGCTCTAATTCTTCGAACAACGTGGTGTGCAGAAGATAGTTTCCCACAGAGGTAGTCAACGTAGTCCTGCCAGCTGAGATTTTGATCGACATATATTCCGAGGAACTTTGTTGAGCGCGATAGGGGTATGCTGAGGTCATGCCAATTGCCACCAGATTAGTTTTTGTTGTTAGGAGTAAAGTTTACGAGGACAGTCTTAGCTTTGTTGATGTTAAGTTTCATAGAATTGCACGTAGTGGTTGCGCTGTCAATTATTGTTGAGTTAACTAGGTTACTATTGTCAATATGATGGTTAGTGGGTACTACTATGGTTGTAAACAATAGACAGCTGTTGAAAATATGATTTTTCGCAGGTTGTAAACACATAACGAAAACAGCTCAACTCATAGTAGTGTAGTGACAAATTCTTGATTATACTTAACATCGTATACACTGAACACAGAAATGAAATTCCCACTTGCCTGTCATAACAAAAGCAGATTACAAAATCTATTTTATGAACGGGTAAACAAATAAAGATACTAGTAAACGTTGTTAAGATTTGTTCAAGAAAGTGAGAAGGGTTTAAAATTACAACAGATATGATCAATGTTCTGCTACATTTTCACGGTAAGTAGATTCTCCTCGTTTCCACCACTCCCTTAAATTATACTGAAAGCTATGTAAATCTCAACTTGAGTAAGGCGACTTATTTTGCATTGTTCCAACCACGCTCAGTTTTCTCCTGGTTAATTTACATTCTTTCTTCTACTTTTTGTCTGTGATAAAACGTGTCCTATCTGATGCCCGTAGAAAGTGACCTAGATATTAGGGCTAGGCTCGTGTTGTATACTTGAAATTTCCCAGAATAAATACTTTACAGATAAGTTGAATATCTTAAAGAACAGTTTTCTTACATATCGAAATGAAACTAATTGGAAAATAACGTGATCTTAGCTGTACTAATTTAAGTATTGGAATATTGGGTATTTACGTTTTATGCCGACCACACCTAATAATTATAACCTAACCTAACCTTACCATACCTTACCTCACCTAACCTAACGTAAGGGTGGTTAGGTTAGGTTAAGAAGATTTTCTTATTTAAACCAATTTTCTTATTTAAACAATTTGAAATTATTTGGAAAACGATTTATCGGTGGGGCTGTTATAATACGTAAGTACTGAAATATTGGTCCGATCAAAATGAGTTTAATTATTGAATACTCTTAGATAAAAGAAAAACGCCCAATCTATAATCCCGGACAGATTCTTTTAATCATCAAAAGTAGACAGGAAAAAAATTATGAAGAAAACTTCAGGAGTAAAGATTTCGTAGAAAAAAAAAACATATTTACATACTTGTTTCAAACAATCCCATGAAACTATGACGATTAAAAATACCCCCGCCGCAGCAAACCTGCCGTCTTAGCGAATTTCCATTTGGCTGAATTAATTTTCAATCCATCTATTTAAATAACATTAGGTTTAACGAGTACCTAGGTTTGCTGCTACAAGGAAACTAATAAAGTGTGTGTTTTAAGTAAAATAATTATTGCTTAGTAGAAAATGAATATATTTGCCAAGTTTGATCAAAAGATATCCATAAACAAGCAAACTACAACATTTAACAATATTCTCCATAAGAATAACATGGGAATTTTAAATTTACAATTTTTTTAGTTTTCTCCGTAACTAATAACTGTACAAAAACACTTTGATATACTGAATTGTTTGTTTTTTTAAGCTCTTTAAGAAGGTTTAGAGAAAAATTGGGAAATTTTGTGTTTTGAGGGTCAAAAGTGAGAAAAACCAATTTTTACCCCATAAAACCCCCCATAAAACCCTGTTCCCATGGTCCGATCATGCTGGATCGCGAACTCATTCAAGTTTATCCCGCCTTACACCTTCAAACCAAATTTCATCAAAATCGGATAAAAAATACTCAAGTTATCGTGTTCACGGACACATATATATATAAATCTATATATATACCTATATATATATATATATATATATACATATATAAAAATTTGAACGAATGGTGTTTTTGTCCTCTGGGGACATCAAAATGAAAAAGTAAATCGGTCCCGGGCCTAAGTCTTACCATGAGACCTACGGTAATAGCTACTTCCCTATAGGGAAATTCGCTAAAAGGAAAACTTTAAAACAATTTAAATTTCAGCACAACATTATATGAATTACTGATTCATAATGAAAACGATAAACTCATGAATTTCAAAACCTTTTTGTCTTTAGTACATAGAAACCAAACACGCGCAACCCAAACTATATCTCTATAATTTACCTTAGAAATACACTTATCGATATACAAAACGTAAACAAGTATGGTTCCGAACTAAGTTGCAGTAAAATCCACTCAGCACATGCGATAAATAACTTAACTGTTAATCAAAAACCACACAGCGGAGTGGAAATAAATAAATTGCAGGGTAAAACCGATTCTGGTTGGGACAGTTCTGGAAGGGGGCTGTTGTCGATTCCCCCCTCCTCTCCTCTTGCCACAATCCCTAGCAAAACCTCCATTTGACTACCAACTCCCCTTTCAAATTTCTATGTTATAAAATAGCAAATAATTTGTACTCCCGTGAAATTAGCATACATATAACACCTGTGTTTACATATCACAATGCCTTGATTGATATTAATTTATTGTTAATGGGTTGATTGATTTTACTCTATAAAAATGGCATGGCGATTTTTAGTTTGCAAAATATAATTGTGTTTCAAATGTGCAATAGCCAAGTGGGTGCAACAGCCAAGTGGGTGCAACAGCCAAGTCTCAATAAAATTTGCATTAGAAACACTTATGTATATTATTATAAAATTCGGTATACAGGGTGATTCTAAATTATTACACTTTTGAAACTCCATAAATGATAAACTATACTACCTATCATCACGGGGTGAGAATCAATTGAAATGAGATTCCAAAGTTTTCTTTAACACCACTTTGGTAAACGTAGTTGCAAGATTAGCCTTTAAAGACATTTTTATATTTTAACTACGGTTTGAAATCAATTACGTAATTAAAAATCTATGAAACTTGCGGCGTAAAAATAGATGATTTCATAAAAGAATTTGAACATAATTGTGTCAAAAACTATAAAAATACTCTATGTGCCCCCTCTGGCTGCACAGCACACGTCCATTCAATGATAGAAGTCGTCCCAAACTCCAAAACACAGAACACTTATAGCTTTTTAAAGGTTCCTTGCAGCTGATAATAATTGCTGACCGCAATAACTGAGCGGTATATTATAGAATTAAATTTGCTTTTAGTGGTATTAGTTGAAGCCTTTGACAATTTAACGTAGAGTATGAAGTTTTGAGATTCAGAGAAGTAAATTTTTGTAATTAATTTAAAATTGGGAATAAAATAAAAAATGTCTGTTTAGGCTAATTTTGAAACTATGTTTAGAACAATGTCAAACAAAACTGTGGAATCTCCTATTTCAAATTTTTTTAACCCCGTGATGATAGTTTGTATAGTTTATCATTTTGTGTTCAAAGTGTAACAATAATTTAGAATCACCGTATTTGAATCGGAAACATATTTGTTCGAAATCATTTCATTAGTCAAGTACTGCGTATCCAACTACGTATGGTGCTCGCATCTGTGGAAAGAAGCTGGTTCGATCAATAAAGAATAACGCCAGACCAACGAATTAAAACTGTGTTGCTGTAGTTCATTGCACAGGACCCAATTGCATTTTTTTTAGGTAAATTTCGCTTGTAAAATCAAGCCATCGTCAAAAGGTTACAATGCGACAGTTTCTTATGCTTGTCATGAACACAAAATAATTTGTAGGAGCTTATAGGTAGTACGTAAAAAATCTAACATTAATAATATTTTTTTTTTTACAAAAGGCTACGTGAAATTATATTAAGACACTTTATTCTCTTTATTTTATAGTAAAGAGAATAAAGTGTCTTATGTTAAACGAGTGAAATTATTTTCAAGATTTGAACACTTTTGACCATGTGTGTTACTTTACTAATGCTAGAGGTGTGTTGCCTGCAAGTCTTTATAATTCTCATTGTTGTAGGTTTATATTATTCGTTGCACTTTATTGATCTGTTGGTTTTTATGTTTCAGATTCTTATAAATGTTAGGCGAACCCTAAGGAGGATTTCAATTCACATAATTTGGTAAGCTTACATGTTAGCTATAACATGATACTCTAATTTGTATACTACTTTCTAAGAAAAATACGATTTTCTTTATTTACTAATTATTATTTAATTATTGCTTAGGAGTACTCTTCAATCGCAAGCTAAAGATTACCATTCTATTTTTAAAACTTTGGTTAAGCTCTAACGAAAGAAGTAACCTCTAATAATAGTCAGAAATAAAGTAGGGGTTAAGTATTTTTCAAAGTTATTAAAAGTTTGCCCATTTTTCAAGATAAGCTCACAGATTGCATTCTTTAACTTGTAATATAACCAAGAGAAAAACTGTCCCTCGAGAACGAAATTGACTTCACTTTTCTGAAAATTATCTGAAAAATTATATCGCAGGGTTGATTTGTGGCAAAATGACTTTATATTTTTGTAAGTCATTGTAGGCAACGTTGTTTGTAAACTAAGACTACATAATAGCTTTAATGTACATATGCTTGATTAAAAAAATAAATATTCTTATTTGCATCTCTGTCGAAGTACGCGAAGTTACATGTTACACTGAACAAGCATACTTTTTACTACACGTTTCGTATTATCTCTGAATTTTGTAATCCGAACGAATTTTATAAAAATTGTTGTGATTAAGTTTGGTCATTAATTTTTGCAAACTGCAATATTACAAGACATTAAGTTGTCAATATTTGTTGTATAAAAATACATTTAAACATTTAGCATAAAAATGTTGTTGTCTTAGTCGAATTTGAGTGTAATACTTTCCAATTATACTTAATAGTAATTTATTTTATAGTTCAATATTCTTTAGAACTTAACAAGCAATACTTACAATTGGTATTTTAAAAACGCTGATGTACTGAAAATATGGTTTGAAAAATAATTTCTTAAAACCCAATTATTGTCGAGAGACACAGTTGTAATACACTTTGTAAATTACTTAACGCATTTTAATATTCATATTACATATTCAAATTAAACTACGCAAATAAATTGATCTGAATTTACTCTTACGAATGAACTATTGTGTATTGTTATTTCATCAGTTATTTATGTTATCAAAGAAAATGCGTATCGAAACTTTAATAAACATGGTTAAAATGTTAGTACGGAGAACTAAAAATTTAAAGCGAGTTTACCAAAGTTTTACAATACGCATTTGCTAGTCGATACAATATATGCTTAATAAAAAACGTTTTTCAAGTAAATTTAGTTAATTTGATAAGCGAAACACTTAGAACAGATGTGGATAAAATGGTAATAAATATAATAACAGCCTTTCATTTATAATGAAACACAATTGACTTACTGAGAAAAATATATTGCCTAAGATACAGTTTTATTTGCATTTTCTTCTTACAAAACACTCATACACTGAAGCGATTTATCGCATGTATAATTATGGAGGATGGAAAATGAAAAGGTGGGCAATCTGCGCTCATCTTCACGGACGATCGGAAACTTTTATTAAACATCGGAATGTGGAAACTTTCCAATATTGACTCCTCGCTGAGATGCAACATTTCCAAGAGTTGATTCTTGCAGACCGGACCAGAGATGGAAAAACACATTTTCTCTTTTTTACGTGCATAGTAAAATAATAACTATTGGCGAAAATATTTGCAATAACGTGTGTTAACGTTTGTAAGACCGTGTAGACCACTAAGTGTAAGACCATTAATTATACATGGTAAATGAAACTCCAAAAATCATCAGTAATAATAAAAACCTTGGATTAAGGAAGGAAAGATACTCTATATATATTTGGTATACTCGCTCATAGTAAGTAATTTCTGAGTGACCGTTGAACAAAAAAAGAACTCTTAAGTATTATGTCAACATTTAAAGTTTTGTAAATTAAAAGTTAGGAGTTTGTATATATTTTAACACGTTTACCAGAGTAGGAGGTTTGATTTATGGGAGATTTTCCGACCGTAAAATGTTCCAAATATGAAAATACACGGGACATTTCCTCCGACCAGATGTCTTTTATAACCTTTGTCAGCGAAATCTGCTGTGGTGGTGCCTACTCACACTTTGTGTTGATTGTTCATACGTCGTTGTACTAAAAACTACTTATTTATTGTATAACTTAATATTAATATCGTATGGATATATTTTGGTTTAAAATTAGAACCCGAATTATTTTGTAATGTATAAGAGCTGTTGTTTTATAGGAGCTATGCAGGATCGATATAGTTACTTTTATAAGTTAAGCATGATTAAAACTCGTTCTAAAGGTTCAGTTTGAAAGTGTGAGGACTGCTGTGTACGGTTCTTAATTTAGTACGTAATATTCACCATTTTAATCCAATCATTTAATGAAAATTATGTGAATGTAAAACAGTGGATGCCAGCGTATACAAACATTCGGTTTTTACTAAAATAGTACATAATTATCTGACGTGCTTGTACATAAGCAAATACATTTAGGTATTGTGACACTGGAAAGGTAAACAATATATTTAGGTACTAAGGGCTTTGTTAAAAAAAATGTTTATAGACCAATCACTAGCTGGACAAATCTTAGAAGCATTTTTTAGCCATTTAGAAAAATTATCATGATGAAAAATTGAAGGAGCCCCCATCAATATATGTAACTACGATAGTTATACGGTAGTTATCGATACGATAGTTATATATTGAAGGGAGCCTCTCCTTAAATTTTTCATCATTCAACTTACCCGCATATTGAACTAAGAAGAAGTTACCAAGAACCTAAAATGAGTACATACTCAGTAATGCATTATGCGAGCGAATACATGGAATGTAACATGTTTAATGATAAAAATAATAACCATTGTATACAACTATAGTGATAAGATAAAAATATAAACGTTAAAAATATATGACAATAAGCGGTGGAAATTGAAATTAATAAATATTTTAAAGTCTCATTTTTAGAGATGAATGGTTGAATGTTGGTAGAACCAGCAACATGTAACCAATAACTTGTGACAGTTCATTTCTCAAATTTACACCCGTCGAATACAAATAAGGCTGTCTATGCGTTTGCATTTCTAGTGTGTATTGATTAGTATTTTAAATTTTCTTACAAACAGTTTAGAATAATAAATAGTATTTTCAAATTATCCACAATAAAAACCCTTAATAGTATTAAATTTAATAAACACTAAACAAATAAACACAAAGATGAAAAATAATCAAATGTATAATGTTTGAAGATATGCCTTTTGAAATTGTAGTGTTACATAAAAATGTCAAAAATCTTAATAACTCTTTACATCTCCCAAAATGATATTCAATTTGTATATACTATCATCTTATCGTGTAACTTAAGTCACAAATATACCAGTTAAAGTAATAAATAACAATATTTAGTACAAGTTTTATTTGAATTAACTTTAGCTGATGAAATGAAATGAAAATCCTTCTTTGTTGAGGCGAACTTAGGAACTCATGGTCCTTTCTTACAGTTATCCTCTACCCTACTACTACTATGAAACATTAGTAGTCAAATAACACAACGATTGAAAAAGATTACTCCTATTTATATCCATCCAATAATAAATCATCTTATGTCCTTAATTTAAAATCGGTACAGAATGATTAGGAGGTTGAGGTGATTATTTTGTAAGATGAATCCCTTGGAAATCATTTGAATAAAAATTCTCGGTAAAGAGGAATATTTATATTACATTATTGAAGATTAATGTAGATAAGAGATGTTTTAGTTCACGTAAATATTACAGTTTTTGACGAAAATAATGCACTTTTTTGTCAAACTGGCTATAGAAAGGACTTATGACTTACTCATGAGTTTTTAAAAGTTAATTAAGGAGTCAAAAACGTATGTGCCATAACAGTTATTATATTTGTATTTCTAAATACAAACTAAAAGGCTTACAAACAAACTCCAATCCAGTATTTGTATTTAAATGAAAAGCTTAATTCTGACGGAGCCTGTTTTACAGATGAAGGGAGATATTTTATGGCAGCATAAGGAGGTGAAAGGCATTTCCAGCCTAGCGGCCGTTTTATTGTGAGCTATGAGGAAGGATTTATCAATTCCAGACGGCTACGGCCACTACTCTCGCCGCAGTGTAGGCTATATACTCCCAGAGAGAAATAATCTTATAGCGAGATGATTTTGTTAAATTAAAAAATATTTGTATGAAATATGTTGACCTGTATTAAAAAATAAATAATTATTAAAGAGAGTGAAAAAAGAGATTTACCATAGTAATGTTTAGTTCATGTTGGTGACACTGAGCACTAGTGTCGACGGAATTATATTTCTATTATTTTAAGGCAAATTTTATAATTTACACTTTACTTTTTGGTTGTATAACCAGGGTACTAGCTATTCTTCAGGATTATATGGTTTTATTTGACCAAACAAGATAAAAATTGTAATAAAAAGAAACAAAATCGTAAACAAATTAAGGGTACAAGGGAAACCAGACGGAACAAACATTAAAACTAAATTCAGCTGGTCCTTAAGGATGATAAATCTACAAGGAAACATTTGTAATCTTTAATATTACGTAATGAAGTCCCATTTATTTAAGAATTTGACAAACAAAAACTGTGTTCCGCATTAAATACATATACGTGGGAAGTCAATGGTGGAAAATACCAAAACTAAAAAAAAATCAAGAAAGAAATTTGAAAATAAAAACCCCAAGCTATACATTGTCTGTTTTTGTTACAGAATGTCTAACGTGTGGCGATGTAGAGCCTTTAACGAGTCGCCCGTGTAACCTGGGATGGACCAAACAATACCATTGCTGGTCTGGTACATGGTTTTTGTCCGATCTGTGTCTGGTAAGTACCTTTGATAATACTACCATATAGATTTTAATGAGTTTTAAAGGAATTATCATTAACTGAAATATAAGTATTTGTGTCCAGACAATGGGAAGTAGTAACCTTCATTTATATTTTTACCTTTGTGTTTGGAAACGTACAAACAGATCTAACACGTAAATATAACTCCGCTACCTTAGAGAAAAGAATCTGAAATTTGTTATCTATCTTTACATGTGAATACATTAGCATTTGATTTTGAATGATCGACCTATAAGGCCGAATTGAATTCCTTCTTATAGTTTGAAAATTTAATAGGCTACCTACTTCTTCTTTTTCGTTAAAATTTAAAATTATTAATGGTAGATTTTAAGAAATACTAAGTCACAATACACAGGTTGGATTATTAATCGTCACTTTGGATACTTGGAATTATTAATCTTCATCTAATAAAAATACTGTCATAGGACATTTCGAATGTGAATAAAATGTGGGATTCGGTGACGTCTTATGTTTTTTTTTTTTTTTTTTTTTACTAAACATAATTATTTTGTCATTTAAGATAGCCAACTATAGACTGTACCATGGAAATTGTAGGGTCAGGAGACTGTTTAAACAGTCTTAAAGGTACTTAAAATGTACTAAAGGTACTAAAAGGCACTAAAATGTTCCAAAAAGGTACTTAAGTTTAAAACATGTGTATCCATAATACAGTCATTAACTAGCTACTGACATGTTTCCTTAAACCTCCATTACAGAACACTTTATTGATAAGTTGGACTGAGTTCTTTTAAACATTGTATTGTGTTGTTCTTTTAAAACATGTATTACCCAATTTTGTATTTTTTTGTGACTGCGGCCCTTTCTCTTTCCACTGGTTCTATTATTCTTTGGCGAAATATTTATTTTGTTTATCGTACAATCCACGCTGAAACACTCTATAGATTCATCTAGTTGAGCTCCAAAGAGACTTATTCAGCTCAAAGGGGACAGAGAGAGTCGAAACTTGCATGTCGAAGCACCATTTACTTTACCGCTTCGGTTCCTAACTGGATGTCTCGAGGCCGTTCAAGTATAACCAGATATATTGTTCTTCCAAATAATATAAAATACTACCTTCCAATCGACTTGATACCCTACCTTTGTCGTATTTCAATAAGTGTTATATTCTGAAGATTTGTTAAGCGATTGCCTTAAAAGGTTATTTATTTATTTCTGTATTTTAAAACGATGTTAGGAAATTTTCTATTACCAATTCAAAATTATCTATTGTAAATCTATCGTAATCTACTGTCTATACTAATTTTTTCCATCGTATAAGTTAAATATTAATCGGTGGCATCTGGAAGCGAACTCACGACATCACTGACTTCCTTCAAAATCCGTCATGCTATTTATGAGTTACTGAACCATGCAAATATAGCATAAATTTATGTTAATATGTTTTGTTTGGTACTATGAAACAAATTAGCAGGTGAAGCTAAATCAGATCATACAAATGGATAGAAAAAACGGAGATGAAATAAATTAAATAGTAAAAACATTTATTAATTCAAATTTGTACTGATGGAAGGTGTTTGTATGGACAAGATGAGTTTCTAAATAATGAAATCGCAATTTAAATAAATATCCCACTTTTTTTTAGAAAATGTAAAGAAGTTCTCCGCAGCTTTAAATGCAAAACATGTGTCTGTGTATTACACAGTGCATGGCAAGTAAATGATCTTTAAACATATCTGAGAGAAATTTGCCATGCATATATGAAAATATATGCATGGCAAGTTTTCGAAAAGCTCAAAAGTTATAGTTTTGAAAAGGCTAGTTCAATGAGAAAGTACATTTGAAAAACAATAGTGTTGAGTTACTAGTTTAAAATTAGTAATGACAAAATTATAAATCTATCTTTAAAAAATCGAATCATAATTCTAAAGGACAAAACGAATCAAGTACGCAAAATTACATCTTAGTCTCTTTAAGTATGTTTCTACAACTTGTACACTTTTATGCTCCTTTTACAACTTTGTTAGTTACCTTTAGTTTTTTAGTTAGTTATTTGTGAGACTTAATATCACTTATGCATGCCAATGGACAAATGTTTCGTATTTGAAGATTTTGGATGTCAAAAGCAAAGACGTACGGATTCCTACTTGAGGCTGATTCGTGGTCGGTATTTCAACTATCAATCAAAATATATCTGACAAAATGTCTCCGTCCCATGCAAATGTCAATCGGTTATTTTATCAGAAACGTAAACTTCTAGTGTACTATTGGGGTTTTACAGCATGCTATGGTCATTCCTGATGAAATTGTAAAAGCACCTATAAATACCGAAAATATAAAATAAAATAGTGTAACGGTTTTAGCTCTCTAACAATCCTTTTTTTTATAATTAGCTTATCCTTAGTATTATTATTTTTTTAAATATAGTATTCTGACATCATCGTTCAATGTTTCCTTTTTTGAATGTACAAACACTATGCTCAATTATTCCAAGGGGGTGAGGTCTTTTCCCAACATCTTTGACTTCAATCTTATGAGGAAGAGATAAACAAAGACATACAATAAAGTAGCATTGGGAAAAATCTAAATGATTTGAGCTTTTAAATTTTATCCCTTGGTCTGTAAATAATTTTTTTTTATTTTTTCCAAAATTTCCTTGAAAGCTACTTTTACCATGTAGTAATTTTCTTTGAATTCATCAAAATTATTTTCTGTTTCATCAAAAGTGATTGCAACTATTTTGCTATGAATGCCTGTGAATTCACTGTACAATCGTTCTAACTTTTCATTTCTGATTTCAATTTCTACAAATTTACTTATGTCAAAATCGTTCACAAAGGTCTTCATTTTTGAGAGAGAGCTTTTTATTGAAGCTCTCTTGTTTTGTAGAAGCCTAAGTTCTTCCATGATTGTTTGTTAAGGTTGAAATGAAAATTAAAATATTCCTTTGGTTTTGATCAAACTCTTCAAAAGGATAAAAACTTATTTTATTTGTTAGGAAATATAATCTATGGATGATAGAAATGTTAGTTTTTTAATGAAAGTAATTATAAGAAAAATATATTTAATGAGAAAATACATATGAAGCCTAATCAAAATCATCTGATAAAACACTGACTACGAGAATTTTAGCCAATTAAATTGAAGCTACAGTTATTTTATAAATTTAACCCTATACATCTTTTGTAATGCATTTTTATTACGGTTGTCAAATACTATCGAAGAAAATGAGACTGTAAATTTTATATGACACTAGTGATTTCTGTGCTCACGTGCTCAATTGACGGTTTCAAAATTGCAAGGATGAAGCCTTATTAAAAAAAAGTAAAGAAGATGTAAAGAAGAATTTTGATAAACCAAGAATCTTACTTTGAGACACCCAAACATGATAGCAATTGTTGTGTAAACAATCACTCGTACACGCGTTAGACGTTACGACTCTGGGAACTTTCAGAGGTTTTCATAACCACACAACCCATTTTCGCAGGCTAGTCAGCTTATGTTTTATGGGGTAAGTTTTCGACGCTATGGCATGGAACTAAACAGGCTCCCGTTGTGGCCTGTCTTTGTCTTTGTTTACACAACTTTATATTTATTGCTGTAATACTTCTCACTAGGAAAGAAGAGAGCTTTGTTCCGATGCTGGCCAATTAAGTTAACCTCAAAAGTACAACATATATGATTCGATAATTTTCATGAATACATTATGCAACATGCCTTGTGACAAATCAGCAACAAATAATTCTAACAAAATTCATCTACTAAACTAGAGTTGGTCAAATCAAAATCAAAATCAAAATTTATTGAACTTTTTATATTAACTTCAATGTTTAAACGTGTCTGTTTGTACTTGTTATGAATATTTTTATGCAATCAAAAATGCTTATTGAACATAGGAGTTGATGGGTGTAGAATATATAATATATAAGACTTTTCCTAAGGGATCGGGTTCGAATATCACCAATAACCATTGGCGAAATGGTGTTTTGGAAATTTTTAACACTTGTGGTCCAGCAATTTAGAAAAAAACTACGTTTTAAGTCTCCAATATTTTCTATATTGGTGTAATTTCTTCACTAAAACATTCTAAAACTATGGACTTATTAACATTTTAAAACATTAAGTGCAACTATAGTTATCAATTCCACACACCCCGTGAGGGTAAGCTGTTAAAATCCCATGTAGAAACAAGTGAACCGTGCAAGGAGGTTTTATAACAAGTATGACAGCGGATGTAGTGTCAAAATCTAAGTGAGGAAGTTTAATTGGATTTAGCATTGTTCCAGAGAGTGTCACTTGAGTTGTAAATCTCCAGCCAGAGTTATCATCAAACGCCACTCCTCTCTCTCCTCCCAACCTTCCTTAACCCCTCCAGATCCCTTACAATTATCACTGCTTACTGATTAGCCCGGTCTTTGTCACTGTGCTCACTAAATGCATTACTATAAACTGTAACATAATTTTAAGCAGGTTAACATTAAAAGTAGGTTTTTACTTAGTTGTTTTTGTGAATGCAATTTTTGTTTAGTTTTAAGAAAAGCTAAAATTTTAAATTGTAATCCAGACATATTTGATAATCTATTCATAAAAAAATTGGTGTTGTTATCAATTCCCTACCAGTTTAAACCAGTAACAATAAGACTCAATAAGACTCAATAAGAATTTATTAATGCCATTAAACTTAGTACAGTAATAGGCAACGTCAAACAGTACAACAAATAGGGTTGTATGTAGCATTTTTGAGTGTTTCAACTTAGATACTACTTTATCCACATGACATTGATGGCTTAACTTACAAGTTTAAAAAATCTTCTACAGTGTAAAAGGCATTTGTTTTTAAGAATGACATTACATATGATTTAAAATTGTTTACAGACAGAGTTCTAATTTCTAATGGTAACTTATTGAACAATAGATACTGTTGATAATGGTAACTTTTGAAGGTTTTACTTAATCTAATATAAGGTGTAACAATATTGTGCTTAGTTCTAGTGTTGTGATGATGATTGCTGTGCTGCATGGGAAAGTTAACTAAATTTTCTTTTACATACATAAGGTTGGAAAAAATATACAGTGATGGCAAAGTTAAAATATTGAGCTGAATAAAACTAGGTTTACAAGATTCAAGTTTAGTAAGACCCATAATAGTCCTGATAGCTTTTTTTGCCAAGTGAATATTTTGTTGGAGGCAGCAGAGTTTCCCCACAAACGAATTCCATAGCTAATTTGTGAGTGGAAGAGACCAAAATATGTCATCCGAAGAACTTCTAAGCTGACACTATGCTTAAGCTTTCTTAACAGGTGGACAATACGAGACAGCTTTTTAGAAAGTTGAGAAACATGTTCTTCCCAAGTCAATTTACTATCTAGATACATACCAAGGAGTTTGACAGGTTTAGTGAGGTTATTGCACAGTTGATTTTTCAAGGAAAAGTACAGGAATTCGGTTTTATCTTCATTTAAGGTTAGATTGTTGGCTGAGTACCATGACTTTGCGGTTGACAAGGCATTGTTGAGTTGAGTTTTTACATCAAATTCAGTTTTAGCAGACACTACAAAAGTTGTGTCATCAGCATACAACACACTCAGTACTGGAATATTGCAACTAAAATCGTTTACAAAAACAAGAAACAAAAAAGGCCCTAAAATGGAGCCTTGGGGAACGCCAGTCGTTACATTAAGCATTTCAGAAGCGGTATCCTTAATTACAACAATCTGTTTTCTATTACTTAAATATGAACTTAACAAGCTTAACTCTAGATTGTTGATACCATAAAAACTTAATTTACTACAGAGAACATTGTGAGAGATTGTATCAAAAGCTTTACTTAAGTCTACTAGGCAGGAGCCAACTACCAGTTTCCTTTCAAACCCCTTAAGAATATAGTCCACAACTGTTTCGACAGCCATGGCTGTGGAGCGCTTATGTCTGAAACCATACTGATGATCATACAGTAAATTATGAACTGAGAAATATTCATACAGCTGCTTAAAAATACATGATTCAATAATTTTACTGATTATGGGAACAATTGCTATTGGGCGATAGTTCTCTGGACTGCTTCTTTGACCTTTTTTAAAAATTGGAGAGATCTTTGATACTTTAAGGGAGTCAGGAAAAATGCCAGATTTTAAAATAAGGTTGATAAGAAAGGTGAGGGGATGAACAATGGAAGAACATATTTTTTTCACAATACAGTTACTAAGTCCATACACATCTTCACTTTTGGAGTTGCTCAGTTCAGACACAATAGAGGCAACTTGTTTGGCACTCACTTCCTCCCATTTGAAGACATTAGTATTACTAGGCCTAGAACCATTTCCAGCGTGCTGTTGAAAGTTTTTGATAAAGTCTGTATGCTTGGGGCTGGTAGGAGGGTAGGCGTTGGACTGTGATGCAACATTAACAAAAAAGTTGTTGAGTGTGTTGGGGGATAACGGAATGTCAGTGTTGACCTTTGAATGTCCTGATTCCTTCTTCACTATTTGCCAAGCAGCCTTGCATGTATTAGATGAATTTAAGATCATTGAATCATTAGCCGCTATCTTTGCATCTCTTATTGCATTATTATACATTTTTTTTAAAGGCATTAAATCTAGTTTTATCATCATTGCTTAAGCTAACTTTCCACTTATCATATAGACATAACAAAGTTTTTTTCATTGATCTCAGTTCTGCATTATACCAATTCTTATTTTTTGTTGTAGGCCTAGAGTTACCCTTATGTTTTACATTAATTATAGGACAATATAAATTCAAGAAATAATTTAATACATTCAATATAAAAGAACAGGCTATATTTACATCAAGAGTTTCATAAAGAGGTGACCAATCATAGATATCTAAGTTAAATCTCAAGTTTTCAACCCTATGGTCCGCAGTCAGGCGTTTCTTCATTATTGCAGGTTTGGGGTTTAGTAGAGATCTATTTTTGTCAATGATTGAATTGTTATTGATAGATAAAAATTTTACCCAAACAGCAGCATGATCTGAGATAATGTCTTGAGCAGTGAAAGAACAGGACAAAAAATCATTGTGAATATTAGTAAAAACATTGTCAAGACAAGATGAGTTTCTGGTTGGTTGGTTGTGGGCTGGATATAGGTCAAAAGATCTCATAATATTTAAGAAATGATTAGTTTCTTGACTTAAACTTAATATATTAACATTGAAATCTCCTACTATATCTATGTTGGCGTACTTTGACTTACTTATCTTTAATAATAAACATTCTAGGCTATTTACAAAATCATAAAAATTAGAATCAGGTGTACGGTAAACATTTACAATTATAAAATTAAAATCACAAAGATTAACTGCAGAGGCCTCAAAGATACTATTACAGCATAAATCAGTGATATCGACAGACTCAAAATTTATATTTACTTTAATAAACACTGCGGAACCGCCGTGAGTCAGCGGAGGAAGCCTGCAGTATTTGCCGCCAAGTACGAAGTTCTCGGGAGTGTAGAATGGGAGCTCTTCATCAAATAGCCAGTGTTCGCAGATGCAGACAACGTCAGCAGGTTTATCAATAAGGATTGTTTCTATGAGTCCGAGTTTATTCCGAATAGATTGAGCATTGATGGACACAATTGTCAACAAACTGTCTTTTTGTAATTCAGAGTTATCTGCTTCGATAACTGGAGTGTCAAAGAGTTCAACTTGGCCTACACTGTGTCTTGAGCTCTTCCTAAAAAACTTTCATCATTCTTACGAAAACCTACATTGCCTGAGCGATGAGCCCTAGGAGGACGATACTTGCCAACCACAGAGCCTTCAGGCCACAGTTCAGGGTTGAGAAATTCATCACACATTTCAAATGGCACACCTATTTTAAAGGATTTGTAGTGTGCATACCTGGAGGGTAACTGATTACACTGATAGTCACAGTCTTTAAAGTCTTTCAAGAAGTCAAAAATATTTTGCTCAGTTACAGAAGGGTCAAGACCAGATACAAACAGCCAAAAACATCTTTTAGCCGTCTTTAGGGTGTTTCCAGGACTTACCTTGTTTGTCCCACGAATAACTCTACTGATATTTGTCATCCTAGTAGGATTACTCTTAAGAACATCACTATAGGACGGGTTTGTAGTACTCACCCCCGAAGGCCTATGACTGCCTACAGAAGCTGAGTTCGGTGTTTTAGTTTTACTGGTAATCTGCTTATCACTGTTTACCACTGTAGTGAATAAAATCTACAGTCAATGATAAATACAACTAAACTTAACTCACATGATTAATTATTTAATATGTTTACTGTCAGATGTTATTAGTAAATACTCAGCTTTGTTTATATTCCATTATTGTTCATAGTTCAGTTTTCAGATTAATAAAACCCTTTATTCTGATTACAATTAATCTGGGTTTACTTTCATTACAATTTATTAATCTGAATTATTCAAATGTTAGATTATTTTCCTTACCTCTAACTCTTATACTATGGAAAGATTTCTAAAACCAGATAGATTTGACACTGATCCAAGTTCTCCCAACAGTGCTAAACTTTGGAAACATTTCCTAAAAACATTTGAAAGTTTTGTAAACAAAATTGGAACAAATGAAGAAAGAGTAACTTCAGAGGACAAACTGAACCTTTTAATTAATCATGTTTCCCAACCTATCTTCGAATTCATAACTGAATGTAATACCTATGATGAAGCCATCAAGATTCTGAACAGTATATTTATAAAACCAACGAGCGAAATCTTCGCAAGGTACCAGTTAGCATCACGTAAGCAAAAATCAGGTGAGACTATCAGTGAATACCTACTATCCCTAAAAGTTCTAAGTAAGGAATGTAAATTTTCTGTAGTCACTGCTGAAGAACATAAAAACAACTTTATTCGGGATGTATTTCTTAGTGGAATTTTATCTTCTTCAATACGACAACGGCTTTTAGAAAATAATACTCTATCTCTGGAACAAGCTTGTAATCAAGCTCTAGCTTTGGAAGCTGCTCATAATCAGTCAGTCTGCTATTCTAATGTTGATCCTGTTGTAAATGCTACTTCATCTGTAAATTCTGCTTCTAAGAATGATGTGTCACAGCTTTCAGCAACAACCTCTAAATGCTACTTCTGTGGATACGGTAGACATCCACGTGCATCATGTCCAGCTAAAGATGCAGTCTGCAAGAACTGCTCTAAAACAGGCCATTATTCAAAAGTCTGTAGGTCTAATCTCAAAAAGAGTAACAATAAAGCTTCTAACGCCGTTACAACTGATCCAAATGTCGTTGCTACTGTGACAGCAGCTTCACCTTCTTGTTTAAAACGAGCTGTGGTACCAGTCACTGTAGATAATCTTCAAGCCGATGCATTAATAGATACAGGAAGTTCAGAAACTTTTTTAAGTGATGCATTTGTTTCTAAACATAAAATTAGACTTTTCCATAGTTCTGGTAGAGTTTCAATGGCATCCACTTCACTTAGCTCTCAAATTGTTGGGTATTGCATTGTAAATGTAAGGCTTTTAGAACATTCATACACCAAAGCAAGAGTGGCGGTTTTGAAGGATCTGTGTGCTGACGTTGTGATAGGTCACGATTTGTTAAAACATCACTCACAAATTCAAATGGATTTTGGAGGACATAAATCACCATTAAACATATGCGCTCTAGCTCATGCTCAAATTGATCCTCCGCCTTTATTCAGCAATCTTACTGAAAACATAAGACCTATAGCGACTAAATCTCGCAAACATTCAATGAATGACAGCCTCTTCATTCGAAGCGAAGTTCAAAAACTTTTGTCGGAAGGAATAATTGAAGAAAGTCGATCACCATGGCGAGCTCAAGCTCTAGTCACAACCAATGAAAACCATAAGAAACGAATGGTTATAGACTATTCTCAAACTATAAACCGCTTTACGCTGCTGGATGCTTATCCACTTCCTAGCATAGAAAGCGTAGTTTCTAAAGTATCAAAATACTCAGTTTTCAGTACCATCGATTTATCTAGTGCGTACCATCAGATTCCTATTAGAGAGGATGAAAAGCAATATACAGCTTTTGAAGGTGATGGTAGACTTTATCAATTCACCAGAATTCCATTTGGGGTCACAAATGGAGTAGCTTGTTTTCAGAGGGTAATTGATGATATCATTCGAACTGAAAATTTAAATGGAACTTTTGCATATCTCGATGACATCACAGTATGCGGAAATGATCAACGTGACCATGATGCAAACTTAGAGAAATTTCTTGAAGCTGTCCAGAAATATGGCCTTACTATTAATGAGAACAAAAGCAGGTATTCGCTAAAGTCAATAAACCTCTTGGGATATGAGATAAGTAATAAAACCATCCGGCCCGATCAAGATAGACTGAAACCATTACAGAATCTACCGCTGCCTACAGACACTGCTTCACTGAGAAGAACTATAGGTATGCTGTCTCACTACTCAAAGTGGGCCCCCATTACTCAGAAAAAGTCCATTGTTTGATACAAACTAAAACGTTTCCAGTTTCATCTCAGGCTGCCGCAAGCTTTGAAAATCTGAAGCAAGAAATAATCAAATCAGCTATTTCTGCTATTGATGAGGATATCCCCTTTGATGTTGAAACTGATGCATCCGAGCATTCAATTGCAGCAAGCCTTTCCCAGAACGGTCGACCTGTTGCATTTTTCTCAAGAACCTTATCATCAAGTGAACAAAGACACTCTGCTGTTGAAAAAGAAGCTTATGCTATTGTCGAAGCTCTGAAAAAGTGGCGACATTTCCTTATTGGTCGACACTTCAAACTCATTACGGACCAAAAATCTGTGTCCTTCATGTTTGATAACACCCACTCTAGCAAAATCAAGAATGAAAAAATACTTAGATGGCGTTTGGAGCTTGCATGCTATAGTTATGACATTATTTACAGGCCGGGAAAACAAAATAATGTTGCTGATACCTTATCCCGAGTCTGTGGATCAACCAATTCAAACAAGCTGCATCAACTGCATGCTCAACTTTGTCATCCAGGAAACACAAGGATGGCACATTGGGTGAGAAGTCGGAATTTACCATACTCCTTGGAAGAAATAAAGAGAATGACTGCTTTGTGTCCCACCTGTGCGGAAATAAAACCTCGTTTTTACAGACCTCAGGAAACAACTCTTATAAAAGCAACTGCTCCATTCGAAAGGTTGAATATAGATTTCAAAGGACCATTGCCAACAAATTCTAAAAATAGGTACTTGCTGACTATAGTAGATGAATTTTCACGCTTTCCATTTGCGTTTCCATGCCAGGATATGACGACTAACACAGTGATAGAAAAGCTATGTGATTTGTTTTGCTTATTCGGTCTGCCTTCTTTTATTCACACTGATCGAGGCGCATCATTCATGTCAAGAGAACTAAAAGATTTCTTAAACTCTAAAGGTGTAGCGACAAGCCGAACCACGCCATATAACCCGCAAGGAAATGGTCAAATCGAGCGGTATAATGGTACAATTTGGAAAGCTATTACACTATTGTTAAAAAGTCGCAATCTTTCAGTACATAATTGGGAACTTGTATTAAATGATTCCCTGCACGCTATTCGCTCGCTTCTATGCACAGCCACAAACCAGACTCCACATGAACGGATGTTTATTCATTCGAGAAAATCCTCCAACGGTCAGTCCTTACCAACTTGGCTTCTTGAATCCCAAAAAGTATTATTGAAAAGAAATGTTAGACAAAGTAAATATGATCCATTGGTTGACGAAGTTGATCTGATTGACGTTAATCCTAACTACGCAACAATACGACTAACAAATGGAGAAGAAAAGACAGTCTCTCTTAGACAGTTGGCTCCAAGAGGAGACATTGAGCTCACAAACTGTTCTGAAGAGTGTACGGAGCAAAGTGTAGATGAACCTGAGCTTGCTGACATCAGGGAAGAATGTCATTTGACCATAAATGAAGACACCATCTCTCAGACAAAACAACAGCAACTGAACACACATGTTCAGTCACTTCCAACTGTCTATCAATCTCAACCAAACACCAACCAGACCAAAGCTGACCAGTTGAATAGTTTAAGTGATGGTCAAGCAACACTGAGGCGAACATCAAGAATCAGATATCCTCCAAAATACCTGAAAGACTATTCTCTATCTAGGAGGGGAGAATGTAGTGAATAAAATCTACAGTCAATGATAAATACAACTAAACTTAACTCACATGATTAATTATTTAATATGTTTACTGTCAGATGTTATTAGTAAATACTCAGCTTTGTTTATATTCCATTATTGTTCATAGTTCAGTTTTCAGATTAATAAAACCCTTTATTCTGATTACAATTAATCTGGGTTTACTTTCATTACAACCACTTTCGTCACATTTATCGGGGTTTTCTTTGCTAGCCTAGAACAATCTGCTATCATCGACTGGAAGCCTGATGATAGCACAACGTCGTGCTGAAACCTAGGTCGCATTAATCTACTTACTTTGAACTGGAGACTGAAGGTAATTAAACTATATTAGTTAAAACAATTCCTTTTTCGTAACATTTTATGCTAACGGGCCTTGGCAAAATTATTTAAAACTAAAGTTTTTTAAATTGGAAAAATCAATACGAGAAACCACTATCAATAAAACTGCTGGGCATGTATGGGGTTTTCTTGATTTAAAATCTGTTTCCATCTTCCGGCGAAACAAATTAACCCTACTTATCAATGGAAATTTGTTACAACTATATTGTTATAGGTAACTAACTAAGTGAGGACGGGATCTTACCACCCCAAAATTCACGCAAGATTTGTCTTGTTCCAATCGTAATAGACAATTTAAGCAATAATCTCTTTAATAAAATAATGTAGCCATTACAAAAAAAAAAAAAAATTAAAAGAAAGTCATTTTTATGCCTATGCTCAAAAATATTTAGCTTTTAACTTACTTTCTCGTAACATTTGATTAATTGGTATGACTCCTTTGGTTAATATTGTTTTCAATGATCTATTGTTGTGAGAAAATTTTACCTTAGCAGGGTTATGTTGAAGGAAAGCTAGCATGTGCTAGACAGAAAGAGAGAGTAATGGAGGGGTGAGAAGGGTCGAAAGGGGGGGGGGGTAAAAAAACTGTTATGGGAAAGGGGCAATTAGTGGTATCGCAACAAGTGTCAGCGTTTTATTTCGCTGCTACAGCAAAAACATTGGCGATTACCCCCGCCCGTGTAATCTAAACAAATATTTTACAATCTGATTACCAAAGTGTGCGGCTCAAATTACAACAATAATTATGCGACTGTGGGGGTTTTGTAAGCGTAATAGCTGTAATATGTATCGGACCATTGTATATTTTGGTAAGATATAGTGCTGTGAGTAGTAATGCATACAACATCATGGCATTGTAGTTTATAGTCTAAGATGTAAAAAAATCTTCTATGGGGTGTGAAAGAGGGTCCGTTATATACAGATACCTCGTATATACTTCATTCGAAGAATAAATAACATATTTCATTTTTAAGTCTTACAAAACTCTTACTAGGGCTTACCATTTGCAAAGTCACTAATATGTTCTATAAATTATTAATATTTATATATTTCAACGAGCAAATGTCTTAATATATTTGTATTTTTAATAATGATGTTTGTAAATATTCTGTGTAATACATAAAATAAAACCAAAGTAAACCTGCAAATCCCAAAACGAGGTATTTTTATCTTTTGTGTTTTTGGTGAAAGATTATTAATACTCTGTTTTGACTACTCACATCTTCATATTTGTTTGTGATCAAATACAATTATTTGTCCAACATAAGCAAAATAGAACAGTTCTAGCAACAAAACAAAACATATCTTTTAAGTATTTTTGTTTCAGTACTTGATGGATAATATTATTTATGGGTATACAGATTCTAAAATCCATTTTGTGCATAGATAACTAATCTAAAAGACGCAAATATTTAACACTTAGTTATCATAATATATACAACGACTTATAGAACTTATAACAAGGAAAGCCATCTCATCATCAACCTGAGTAAATTATAATACTGTATCGGAAGTATAGAAGTGATTCAATTTAAGGTTATGTTTATCTTGAGATTCGACTCAATCCTAGTTCACAGAATGACGTCACTAAGTGCCGGAAAGTCAATTTCAAAAGGATTACAAAAGCTTTTCTGCTCAGCTGATTAAGCGTTCGTCGTTCAAGTTATTGTCTTTCTTGATTTAACGCTCTTTGTAGGGATAAGTTAATCACGCAAGTTGGTTTTGTGAAAACTGTTTTATACTGTATTATTTTCTGGCAATGTGATTCTCTTGTTTTATATGGTTTAAAATTGTTAAAAGTCTCATTTTGTTATCAATAAAAACAGAAAGTAAAGATTACAATTTTAGAAGTGTGCATAATTTATTTTTGGATAAAGACAGTAGCACACTTTTAATTTTGTGGGTGGGAGCTTATTGAAGGATATTTTTGTAACTATAGTGGAATCAAAAAACCCTAAAATGATCCTTAACTATATGTGCAACCTTTAAAAACAGTTAGTATGGCAATTGAAAATATAATCTGAGATGCAAAAAAACACATGCCTTCGACTCTGTCTGAATTTAATGTGCGGTTGAAGGACAAATTTGTTTTCCCCTGTTTTCTCCCTGGCCCCTGCCACCACCACATATTAGCCTACAGCTGATTCATACTGTTCATAATTTTACAACAGGTGTCACTTTGTTTACATTTTAGTAGTAAACAACATTGTGATTATTATGATGATATTTTGTGCAGTTTAATATTATTCAGTCTGGGTTTAATTGATTAGTGTTAGTTAGAAATAGAAAAAAAGTCCAAAACTTAACTTGAGAAGGAATTAAATACATTGCAGCACATAATATGGACTCCGAAGATTGTAATATAGAAAATATATCAAAAGATTATTGTAATGGATAATGCCAGCTACCCTCGAAACGACTTAACAAAATTCCAAGTTCAAAATCTAGAAAGGCAGACATTGTGAAGTGGCTATCAGATAATGGTATTGAACACAATCATCCAGTCCATACAGTAGAAGAACTCCTTACCACCGTGCGGCAGCACAGGCGAGATTTTCCCCCACAGTACGAACTGGATGAACTTGTCTGAGGTTGTTCGCCTACCCCCTACCATTGTCAATACAATCCCATAGAGCTAATTTGGGCTCAAGTGAAAGGGGAGGTAGCGCAAAATAACACGTCTTTCAAAATAAAGGATGTCAGGAACCTTCTTGAAAATGTCATGAACGATGTAACAGTAGAAGACTGGAAGAAATGCGTAATTCATGCTGAAAATATCCAGGAAGAAGATTTTTTTAAAGAAGGACTGCGTGACGAAATTATGGAACCATTCATTATAAATCTGCAGGATGACACTGACTCTGGTGGCTTAAGCGAAGATGATGGTGAACATCTACTTTCCAGTTATGAGAGTGAATGATGTAATGGAACGTCTCCAGTACTTTGTTAACGTTCACATTACATCTAACTTTTGTTAAATTTACATCATTGTGTTCATTTTGTGGTTTAATATATGTTTTATAAATAAAATTATATTTATAATTTTTAACTGTATTTTTACGAGTTTTGTTTTCTATTTGGTGTGTACTCAGGCATATTGGGCTTTTATTATTAGGGATTTGAAATATTCATACAATTAGTAAACAACGAAAAAATGCAAAAACTTAAATATAACTGTTTCATACAAATGGTTTAATTTTTGTGTATCTTTAAACATAGGCCCCTAACTCGTTCATTCAAATAGTATGATCAATTTGTTATGTTAGTTTATCCTCAGTAAAAGAAAATTATAGCAAATAATGTATGGTATAATAAAACAAGTTTAATGAAATGACTCCGTTGTTCATCATGACCTAATAGGTACATATTAAAGGCAAAGTACTCTGATGTTGTACACGGATTATTCAGGCATAAACAGGATAACACAATTTTTTTCATCCTGATCTGACCTTAGGGCTCCGCTAGAGACCTTGACAAAGTTCCCATTGCCGACGGTATTAAAATAAACTAAATAAGAAGTGAAGAATCGCTTTAGAATTGTGAAACCAGTTCACCACGATATTAACTAATTTAATAATGTATAGTTACATTACCTGAACTGAAATCGTATTTAAAACAATCTATCAAAAGCATAAAGCATAAATGTTAGTCCAAGATTATCTATATTACAACAAAACTTCTAGTGAAATTAAAATTAATACGTAGATTATTTATGTTAAAATAAATCTTCTTGTTTTATTATGTGTGTAGTTCAATCATAATAAACAAATGCTTCCTAAAAACCTGTCTGCAATATAAAACAGATGATTGTTACGGGTATTTTTGTGTAGAAAAGGGTAAATGAGAGGGAGATTTACCATAATAGGGAAATCATATGTTGAATTTCAACCGCACAATTATTTTAGACAGACTTTAATAATGTTCTTATAGTGTTAGTGTTTTAGCTTCATAAAGTAACATAACATAAAGCAACATAAAGTCTAAATATTTATGTAATATTTATTTAATTAAAAAAAAAATTGGTTTTTAATGAGTTATAAGTTATGATATAGTATACAGATTTATTTTGAATAAATATCATTATTAGTTATCTTTTACTCACTACCATGATGAAGATGTTGGACAATGAATGGGTTGCAAGCTAACACAATCGAGTGGTCAACCTACTTAAAAATATTTAAGGAGTTATATAGTGATCAACGAGCCACAATTTAAGACAGTTTTTGGCCTTAACTACTTCAAAAACGTAACTTATTTAACAAACTAACGTTTGAAACATGATAAACACTACTATTCATCATCGATATAGTTATATATCAATGCTATTTATACGTTTATGCAAAGCAACATGATTGAAAACTCAACTGTCTTCAACTGTCTTAAGTTAAAAAAACATAATCAACACAATATTATAAACAAACTGTAATACAATAATTTGATTCACTAAAACTGAAATACAAATACTTTCCATTTAGAAACATTATTCCAGATTATATGCGAGGGACAGTAGCAATTTAGGAGAGATAATTTTAAGTGGAAGGGGGACAATTGTGGATTGATCTAATTAATTGATAAAGCAACAGGCTCCCCAGCTGTTGTGAGACCGACGTTCTTGTTTACTGTAAATTCCTGTAAGGATTTAATTTGATTGTATGTAATTTACTTACTGACAACTTAATTAGAATCCAGTAGTTATCGATGTAAACTCAATTTAAATAATATTGATAAAATATTTAACATTAATATCATTTATTAAAATGTGCTATATACCTGGTGATATTCATGTTTTAAAAGCTCTATCATTATACATAAGTTTTTTTCATAAAAAAAATAACTATTTACATATGACTATTAAAGTTTAGTTATTAAATTACTTGAACTAATATTTTTCAATAATGATTTTGTTTAATATGTAGATAATCACTAGGTCTAAAGGGTGTAATAGATATGAAACTTTGAAGTAAATTATACAACAGATATAATGAAGTTTTACAATTTAGTTTTTCTGAACAAAAACTATAGCTTCAAAACTATGTTTCATTTAAAAATTTGAGCTCAGTAGGATTAATTTAACCTTTAAATGTTTTTTTCTAAGTTTGGCCAACATGTTAAAATAACTTTGAGGTGTAACAACTCCCCCTGAATTTCACACAACGATCGGGTCGGTATAAGGATGGTTTGTGGACATATTAAAATTATCTAAGCTTAAAATTCATAATGTCAATAAGAGATCTATTTCACTTTCGCAAACAAACGATGGTATTAGAAACTATGTACAAAAAAACAACAACAAAACATTAAGACCACAGTTATAAATACCTTTCATCGGTGAAATAAAATTAAAACACAATAAAACATCAAGAATTTAAGAATTTAATACATCACGGTCATGGTAGCGAGACCATCTAGAAACAATAATTTATCAATAGTGGCTAGAGGAAAATAACAACGGGGTCGTGGCAGGTTTTACCCTTATCAGTTAATTATATCAGATCACACCCCCGACTCTCCCTAAGGGAGGGAGGCTGTACCCCCTGCACCCCCCCGCACCCTTCCCCCCGTACGATGGTTAGCCACACGTTGGTGCAACTTCATCTAGATAATTACTTGCTATCGGCTATCTATAGTTCAATTGTTGGGTTTTAATTAGTATGCTTTACGTGGTTTATTAACTCGTGTGGTCGGTCAAAAAGAAAAAAAGTCTAATTATTTGGATTACAATTAGTTATGAAATGCTATATTGACGGCAGTTGGTTTATGGTTTTATGTTTAAGTGGTTAAACATGTAAATATGGTGGTTCTATAATATTGGTCGGGGTTTTAATGATCCTGATTTTAAAGATTATTTAGGTCAACACTTTATGTTCGTTTGGAAAATATAATAGTTTTATACTATAAATATAATAACTACTGTAATCAGATCTTTTTTTATTGCTAATCATCGGAATATAAATAAACAGTACTTGTATTTTAATAGTCACTCATATTGATAAAGTTTACACGAGAAAAATATTGTGTTAATGTAGTTTTCCGTGTATACTACACCAATTGTTTAATTTCTGTTGGAAACCTAATAGGCTTTGCGTTGTTGGTCAAATTTACAGTCGTGTTAAACACAAACACAACAAAGTTAACCTTATTCACAAATTCATATATCGAAACCCCATGGAATCTAAAAAATGTATTTAGGTCTTATTATATGCATACGTGGACATACTAATATGCGTATTTTAAGGTGAAAATAAGTGTCAGATTAATGAGATGATAGTTAAATGTTAGTGGATCAACAGTTAATGATAACAAATGCTTTATGAGCTGTGTGCATCAAACTTTCAATTTAGTTTTGAACGTTTTGTATGCATATTCAATATCAGTTAGGTAGTCACTGCATGTATTATCAAAACGCACTATTAACACTGGAGGTTTAAACAATCCTAGCTGGGAAAAACGTGCCACACACGCCCATAGCCAGATCAGTTTTAGTTGTATTAAAACAAAAAAATAAAATGGTTTCCACAAACTAACTTATAAACAAGCTAGGTCGTTTCGACCTTTACACTACATTTTTAAAGGAATGTCTATAAAGAAATTTAGATATAAACCCCTGGTGGCTGGAGTCGTAAACTGTTTTGGTAAATGGGAGGGAAGAAAAGGAGCGAAGGGTGCGTGGAGCGTGGTATTAAACGATACCCACCAGATATACCGTCTACCGCCCTTAAACATTACACATTTTATATAAAGACTAAGGAAACAAATACCCAAGTAATAGCCTTTCAAGGAAATTAATTTATACCTCTATTGGAGGTAATTTTTACATGTTTTCGTAGGTAAATTATTTCTCGAATGGATGAACTAGAAGTGCACTTAGTATTATGATTTTGAATATATTTTCTTTGAAAAATTTTGAATCCAAGGAAAATCTTCCTCAATCAAGATTAGTTTTTGGTGAACAATATTACATCTTCAGATCATCGATCTCTCTTCAGATATATCTGAGCGGTTATAAAACTCGCTTGGAAATCACGTTTCTTTTTTGATCCTGAAAAAGCTGTTAAATGATATAATTTTTAAAGATCCTGACCATAGAAACAGCTGTTCTCATGATCAAAACTATTTTTATACATTCGATCGGTTGTGTGGTAAAATGATTTTGTTGCATCATTGTTGAAACATCAAACTCAATGGTTAATATACAAACTTAGTTTTAATCGTCAAAGTTCAATATATCGCGAATGAAAATAATTACAGTAAACGATTTTTGTTACAAACTATATTTGTACCTAGAAGCATCGAAAAGTTGTAAGAAATACCTATAATCATCCTCTATAAGAAAAATATTGTATTTTTCGTATCTACCCTATAATATGCAATTAGATGTATTACAAATTGAATTCCTAGTTTTTCTTTCATGTATTTCGAAAGTTGCCCCAATTCAGAAATAATGAATTTCCTTGTTTACCTTTGGTTCTTTCACATTTTTGTCAGTACTATTCAAACATGGTGCAATATAAAGTTTTAATGAAAACGTAATATGCTTGCACTGCCTACAGTGAGCAACTCACCATTTACACGTTTGTCAACGAGCAGCTACGTCCATTTTGATTATAAAGATATTGAACATGTCAGTGTCCGAAACAGGCCTGTCAGGACCAGATTACGTTAAATAAGATATTCTGTGGAGAGACTACATTCATGTGGTAAGATTCATTACACTATAAAAACAGGCTTTTATATATCTTAATTATGGGGAAATAATTTGAAAATTTACAAAAAATGGACGTACAATATGATAGTAAGAGAAATTAGAAGTGGTGAAGAGGCAAACATATATGATTTGCAAAACTATTAACTACGTATTATATGAAATAAACGGATGGGTATCTTTCTGCATGTCCATTAACGAAACGTCCGTCCAACTGCCATGAATTTTGGGATTTAAAAAACAATATTTACTTGGGTACTTTATTATATTATTTCAGATTCAAAATCGTTCTATTACCTCTGTTTCTGTGGGTTATTTAATGATTATTAGTTTAATTGTGGGTGTGGAGAATTTATAGTTTTATATAAAAAAAGAGAGAAAGAAACTTGTCAATTAATTTATTTTCATTCCTTTTGTTCATATTTCTTTATTTTATTCATTGTATCAAATTGATCAGCCAATCTGAATCACGAAAATATTTTGTACAAGGAGACGAAACTTTAAAACAAATTACGGGTGGATTACATTTTCTTATATGGCTTTTATGCTAAAGAAGGAGAAAGAAGGAAACTGTGAAATAATGGCTGAGCAGTTGCATAGAACGAAATTGCTTGGTAAATAGCACCAATTTCTGCCATTGTTGGGTTGGTTCGAGTTGTTATACGAATTTAGCACTTGCTTAGCAATAATATCCTTGAACTAACAGTGTCATCTTTTAAAAAATGGGAAATATATTATCATAGAATCATCGTGAATACATCTGATTCATACTGTACCATAAGGCAAATAAAAAAAAAACTTATTTTGCGATGGAAATGACTATAAATGGATAAATAGTTTGTTGTGTTGTTATTTTTAATGGCAAAGCTGTTACCTAATGTTAAACTGTAGTAAACATAATCAATCAACAATGACATTTCGTTAGAATTAGAGGACGCTAACCACTAGGCTAGTAAAACACCTAATTTAGATCTAAATGAATGACAATGAACTAAGGGATTGTTGCCACTCAGGATCGAACCAGAAGTCTTAGAACTTAAAGGCAATCGCACTATATAGTCTACTCAGCCAGTCCTTTTCTACCGTAAATCCATCTATATCTGTATAGAAACTACGATGTCTGGGATATCATAAAACTGAACATTTTAACACTTATAAAATTAATGTTCATCACAAAATTCTTTATAAATTCTCTTTATTTTTTCCCGTGTTATGTTAGCAGTATTTTGCACCTTTGACGGCAGAGGGACGGATATGATCCCCTATATATAAACAAATATATGAGGGATGGAGACCACTGTCGATTGCAATTATTGTTGAATTAAAAAACAATTTATTAGCCTCAAAAAACTTTAACCTATATTACAATGTAAGCAGGAACTAAACTTGAAGATTATAGCTACACAACTGTGAGCACCAAATCATCAAAAGATGTGTAGATGAAATGAAGCCAAATCCAACCCTTAAGTAACTCTCTCAATCGACATAAATAACGTTCTTGAAATAGACATGAGTTATCATTCAACGCAACACAGTAAAATGTAGGTAAAAATATTTGGAGACACGTTGGATTGATTTCCTCGTGAGATGCAAGTGCGGATATTCTGATCACATGTTTGTCACACTTGGCTTGAAGGGGTGAATATCCGCCCCTCCCCCTTCACTTCTCACCCCCCCACCTAACAACCACCTTGTCACACTTCCATACAATACAGACTTGAGGAAATCTCACCTCTCCCTCACTTCATGGAAACTATGACAATTGCATAAAAACTTAGTTTCTTGTGTGCATTCAATAATCATCAACTGCTTATATTACGGCTAGAGCGTGTGGTTTAAGGTTATTTTAATGATGTGCATAAACACTTTCTATTTACAAGATTTTTGAGGATGTAGATTTATTTTGTTATAACACATTAAAGCAACGCCACACTAAAAAAACATTAAAGTCTGAGGACCTTATTACCACTAATTACATTTATAGACCTAATTAAAACTTGTAGATTACAGAATACGCGATATAAAAAGTGATTGATTAATTATGATATTTTTCCTAATAGAACATAACTCTTTAATACATAAACAATGCAAACAGAAAGGTTTGGAACACACCACCCTTAAAACTATCACATAGACAAACCATTGGAAATTGGTAGGATGGACCTTCGCTTACATGTCAGAAGTTCCTTGCTTAAACCAGTATATTTCAAGTTTAAAATGGTTATGTACTGCAGTATTTATCAAAGAATATTAAATTATATTGTCTTAGGAACCTCTTTCAAATTTGCAAGTCTACTTCGGTGACTTTTCGGTAGTTCATGACTATCATAGCATAGGTATACAAAACGTTAATAATAGTTTGTATTTAAAAATATTTATATTGATTATTATAAGAAAATTTTCTAAACCCTGGTCTTGCTGCTATAACGTCAACATTTTATATAGCATCAATAATTGATAAAAAAATTACAAATGGCATCTGGGCCCAGAAATGATTAATTGGAATCGAACCAGTTGTTGTAAAAATAATAGAATAATACAACAAACCAAAGTGATTGTAAGCCCTCTGTAGTTGGGTCTACATGATTCTGGCGAGAGGAAAATTTCACTAATTGCCCACTCAAAAGGTTATTACGGCTGCGTCATCCTGTTTCGAACGTGATAAGTCAAAAATACTGCGTAAAAGCGAATAATAAAAGGGTGAAATAAAAAGCGCATTAGAATTTATAGCCCCCAGTTAAGCTACACTACTCACATGGCTAAGTTAATAATTATAACCGGCTGTGGCTATTATTATTTTACTAGTGTACCTGTAGCTCGAAATCGAACGATTGTCAAGCACCGGTATTTAACAGGAGTTATTTTAAATCTGAAACAGTCATAACATTCGACGACTGTTCGAAATTGAGCTATAATATTCTTATAAATTTTGTATACATTTTCACTTGAGTACTTAAAGGGGTTTCCTTTGTTTGAATGCAATTAAAGATGATGAGCTAGTGTTGTTTCGAGAAATACTTTGGTAATGGTTCATTCCATATTTTGTTGTCACTTATCAGAGGAATTTTAATTTTTCACCATTAAATGGCGAAATTTAAGTTGAAATTATGTTTTTCACATTGATCTCTGGAGATTCTGAGCTATATACAAAGATGAAATCAAACATACTATTATAACAATGTATCTAAATAATTCATCAATTTTAGAAGTATATACACATTTTTAAAGGTTCAAATATTTTTATTCGTGTGTTGCTCACTTATTTATTTTATTTACTTATTGACCAACAACATACAGCAGATTATATATTCAGACAGCATGAACACAACAAAAAAGTTGCCTGCCAATCAATAATGACAAGTACCAAATAAAGACAAAAACAACAACAACAAGAGGCTGGTCAAGTCAGAGGAATTAACTATAGAAACTAACTATATAAATGAATGGAGAAAAAGCAACAAAAATAAATTTGTTCTTCCAAACCATATTTAAATTCACTAAACCAACGTTGTTCTGTTGTATTTATGATTAATTATGAATACTCTTTTGATTCTTATGACTATATCATATTTAATGATTGAATACATGTATCGAGTAAATTAGTAAGTGGGATGGGTATGAGTTCAGGAACCCTTCTCCAACCATCGTCAGAATTAATTTAATTCCACTAGTGCCTTAAGGTGTTGTTTAGAGTATTTTGTTTGTCACTCCCAAACGTCATTCTAATTAACACGATCTATACTCTGAATATAGACAATTAACGTATTCTCGTCATGTTGCAGGTCAGATGCCCCCCAAAGAGGTGGAGCCCGAGTTCCTCGCGCCTCTTGAAAACCTGACAGTCACACAAGGTCGAGAGGTCACATTCACTTGTGTGGTCAATCATCTGGGAGCTTACAAGGTCAGTTGAACAGAAAATAGAATAGAAAAATATAGTCTCTTATAAACATTATGTTTTAAGTACAAGTTATAAATGTCTACAAACATTCTAGAGCCTAAGGTAAAGTATTATTGGGACTTTGTTGTGGACAAGAGCAAATTTGGTGTTTTTGCAAGATCAAATGGTAGGTATTGTAGATAAATACATTAAAAGTAAAAAATTAGTTTTTTCCCCGAAAGAGTCGTAATTAAGTTTCAAGGTGTGATTCTAGTTGGGATTACTTATTCAATTATTTCTAGACTTGTACAAATTTTAAGCAAACCTAAAGCTTATATACAATGCATATTCTTTGAGGTTGCGAAAACACCACGTTGAGTCTTCCAAACCGTGTAGGGAACAGTGCATCAATGCCTATCATCCTATTGACAATGAAGTAAAGAAAATGGATACCAAAGTATGAGCTAGTTTTGTCATTAAGTAGTTGTTGTCTATGGGCACTTTTAGTTTGGGTTGCGTTTATAACCAACCCTGTATAGAAAGTTTATACACATATTATATAAATTCTTCAGTCATTCTCTATAGACATATTCAAGCTGTAAAAACCTATCTGAATCTTAGCCACTTTTGCAAAACCGATTGTGTATACAAGTAGTTTTCCCAATTCATTCCCAATAGTTAGTTGTCTCAGAGTCAGTTTATTATCTTCAATAACATAGTGGACTATTTTAGTTGTTTGATTGCAACTAAATACAGTAGTAGTTAGCGATGGCTACTAAATATTCACCCTTCGACTTACCTATGTTGAAAGGTGCAAAAAGACTGTATATGGTAAAATAATAAAAAGTGAAAAGCTCTTATGGAATTAAAATAGTTAGTGACAAATATTATTAAAAAATAGTTATGCTTGCCAATTGGTTAAAGAAACTCTGCTGTGAAAGATTATTTAGTTACTACGACAAAGGCCTCTATATTTCCTTCAAAGGTCTTTGATTCGGTTTATTTCACCAATTGTTTCTTCAAAACTAATTCTACTGACTTTCTTTCTTTTAAAAATTTTCCCTCTATTTTTAGATACTGGCAATAAAAGAACTCATAAAGCTATAAAAATTGAATAACTCCGTTGACTAACTGAGTTTATCTTTGTTTAAAATTTCAAACAGCAACAGCATTTTTTCAAACATAATTATTTAAAAGTCATTCTCTATATTGGAGAAAATGCAGACTACCTATTTAGATAACCATTGTTCTTAGTTTCAACGTTTTAATAAACATTTTTAGTCGCAAGTTAGTCTATTCTAATAAATAATGGAATTTATTTCTGAAGAAATAAATTTTTTAAAGATTCTAAATACATTCTAGATTTCATACAGGATATAACATAGAACAACAATTATTTCGTTGTCTTTTTCTACATTAGTAAAATGTCTTCCAAAAAAGAGCTACTCAAAGAGTATTTCTTGAAAACACACAAAGCCCCAACTGAAAACCAGATCCATGCCAAGTGGCCTTTTGCAAATTTTAAAACTTCACGTTTGTGTATTTGAAATGTAAATAGAAAAAATAGAGGTAAAAATCAATAATACTGTTCTCACGGAACCTATAAAAAGGTATAATTTATAATCATCCAAACATAACAAAACTAATTGAGATTAGTCATCGAGTACACTTATTATTATGTAATGGTTAAACTATAAACATTACAGTTGACAAATGAAAATTGGTAGTGCAAAAAGTTAAAGAATCTTTGATTACAGGATTCAATTATGAACAAAACTGACCCAAATAAAATTTTACAGAATTTTTATCTCTATATAAACACGTATGTATCAAGAATATGGGACATATAAGCTCCATGTGAACCAACAGCTGAATATAAAGAGAATGTTTATTTTCTTTACGATTGAATAACCCTCAATTGAGTTTAGATTCGAAGGAACTTGACAGGAATACATAACACTCCAGCGTTGGATCATATGGCTTAAATTCAATTGTTGATGAGACATGTGCATTATAGTACAATATAGGTTAGCTTCTAGTTATCACATACATGATTTGATTATTTTATTGGTCATATGAGTTGTTTTATGTTATAAGTAATTACTTAGCGTAAGTACTTTCTTAGCGTGAATTTCCACATTTTCTTAATATAATGTAGATTTTTTTGTACTTACCTACGTACCTATGTATTCAGTAGAGTGGGTGACTTATATTCATAATTTGTTTACACGTTATTTTCCAAAATACAAGGAATTTATACTATCTCTCTCATGTACTTAATTGGTTTTAATTGTTTTTTTTACAACAGTTAATAATGTAGCTATAACCTAAACTAACAAAGCCAATTGGATAAAACCAAACAGAAAAACTAAACCCAGGAAAATAGTGGTTAGAGCTTGTAAAAAGTAAGCTGTATTAGCTTTGTTACAATAGGAAAAATTATCAACTTTTAATGTTTTAGGTTGCATGGATAAAGTCAGACTCGAAGGCTATCCTCGCTATCCACACTCATCTGGTGGCTCATAACACGAGGCTGTCTGTGACTCATAATGGTCATAACACGTGGAAACTGACAGTGAACAACGTGCAGAAGAACGACTCTGGAACTTACATGTGTCAGATCAACACGGACCCCATGAGGAGTCAGGTGAGTCATACAATCAGATGGAACTTCCATGTGTCAGATCAACACGGACCCCATGAGGAGCCAGGTGAGTCATACAATCAGATGGAACTTACATGTGTCAGATCAACACGGACCCCATGAGGAGTCAGGTGAGTCATACAATCAGATGGAACTTCCATGTGTCAGATCAACACGGACCCCATGAGGAGCCAGGTGAGTCATACAATCAGATGGAACTTACATGTGTCAGATCAACACGGACCCCATGAGGAGTCAGGTGAGTCATACAATCAGATGGAACTTACATGTGTCAGATCAACACGGACCCCATGAGGAGTCAGGTGAGTCATACAATCAGATGGAACTTACATGTGTCAGATCAACACGGACCCTATGAGGAGCCAGGTGAGTCATACATTCAGATGGAACTTACATGTGTCAGATCAACATGGACCCCATGAGGAGCCAGGTGAGTCATACATTCAGATGGAACTTACATGTGTCAGATCAACACGGACCCTACGAGGAGTCAGGTGAGTCATACAATCAGATGGAACTTACATGTGTCAGATCAACACGGACCCCATGAGGAGTCAGGTGAGTCATACAATCAGATGGAACTTACATGTGTCAGATCAACACGGACCCCATGAGGAGTCAGGTGAGTCATACAATCAGATGGAACTTACATGTGTCAGATCAACATGGACCCCATGAGGAGCCAGGTAAGTCATACATTCAGATGGAACTTACATGTGTCAGATCAACACGGACCCTATGAGGAGTCAGGTGAGTCATACAATCAGATGGATCTTACATGTGTCAGATCAACACGGACCCTATGAGGAGTCAGGTGAGTCATACAATCAGATGGAACTTACATGTGTCAGATCAACATGGACCCCATGAGGAGCCAGGTGAGTCATACAATCAGATGGAACTTACATGTGTCAGATCAACACGGACCCCATGAGGAGTCAGGTGAGTCATACAATCAGATGGAACTTACATGTGTCAGATCAACACGGACCCCATGAGGAGTCAGGTGAGTCATACAATCAGATGGAACTTACATGTGTCAGATCAACATGGACCCCATGAGGAGCCAGGTGAGTCATACATTCAGATGGAACTTACATGTGTCAGATCAACACGGACCCTATGAGGAGTCAGGTGAGTCATACATTCAGATGGATCTTACATGTGTCAGATCAACATGGACCCTATGAGGAGCCAGGTGAGTCATACAATCAGATGGAACTTACATGTGTCAGATCAACATGGACCCCATGAGGAGCCAGGTGAGTCATACATTCAGATGGAACTTACATGTGTCAGATCAACACGGACCCTATGAGGAGTCAGGTGAGTCATACATTCAGATGGAACTTACATGTGTCAGATCAACACGGACCCTATGAGGAGTCAGGTGAGTCATACATTCAGATGGAACTTACATGTTTCAGATCAACACGGACCCTATGAGGAGTCAGGTGAGTCATACAATCAGATGGAACTTACATGTGTCAGATCAACATGGACCCTATGAGGAGCCAGGTGAGTCATACATTCAGATGGAACTTACATGTGTCAGATCAACATGGACCCCATGAGGAGCCAGGTGAGTCATACATTCAGATGGAACTTACATGTGTCAGATCAACACGGACCCTATGAGGAGCCAGGTGAGTCATACATTCAGATGGAACTTACATGTGTCAGATCAACATGGACCCCATGAGGAGCCAGGTGAGTCATACATTCAGATGGAACTTACATGTGTCAGATCAACATGGACCCCATGAGGAGCCAGGTGAGTCATACATTCAGATGGAACTTACATGTGTCAGATCAACATGGACCCTATGAGGAGTCAGATGAGCCATACATTCAGTTGGCCTCCAACAAATCCTAAGGTTCGCTGGTTCAATCTAGAGCGAGATTGATTTTGCAACTAATTGACCTTTTCACTAAATAAGGTTTAAGTTGAGTATGATTTAGACCAGACAGTGGATCATTACCCTTAAACAATACGTTTAATGTTATTGATGTAGACACTGTTAATCAGTTATAAGTCCTATGACAAATTTGTGATTTTTGTTGATAATTTCAATATTTGTAATACTTACTTGTACTACATAAGTAAAACGAGTGGTTTTGATGGCTTGGCATCATTTAAAGTGCTTTGGTAGTTCTAAAGCGAACAAATTCTGTAACCCAAAACATTCTATGTCAGACAATTTAATATGAGAGGTTTGAAATTAGCCCACTGAACTTTGTAAAACAATAAAAATATCTGTTGTGAGTAGTGATCATTTTTTTCCATATTTCATAGAACCTTATCGTAACTGTTAACTTAAGAAGAACCCATATATTTAATCCAACATTTCCAATGTGATAATTTATTAGTCTTTTTTTTATCATTCCGTCTAATTGTTATTCTAAATATGCTAACAGAAAGACTGGTAGTATTTTACTCATAACATTGATATCTTAAACTTAACACTCACCATCACTCAAACCTTTCAATCACCAACAATATAACTCACTGGTAATATCTGGAATCATTTTAGATTTATCTCACACACACGATCATCAGGTACTTTTGAGCGTAACTGATGGCTCCACACATCTGCTGAGTCGAGTATATGTGAGATAGGGACGGCACGCTGAATATCGCTGAGAACCAGGTTATATATGGTGCTGAGGCAGCCTAACACATGACAAGTGACGCCAGAGAGTGCTGCCGCGTCATGAATGCGTTATTGGCTTTATGGGGTCCCATAAAGTTATGGCTTTGAGCTAGAGCTTCATTAAAAAATGCTTAATAACTACATCCTTGAACATTTTTCTAGTGGAAACTATTTACAATTGATTGCTTTATTTTTGTTATTATATCATAATTCAGTAGAATAATTTTTTTCAGGTGGCATCGTGTTATTAGCATATGCCGGAGCAAATTCAATTCATGGTGGTAATGTTTAAGGGTGGAATGTTTATTTGATCTCACTTGATTCATTGCAACGAATCACAGAAAAATTATTAAATGCCATCAACCTTAAAAATATACTTAAGCTAGTGATTAACTTGCAAGATTGTACTTTCATAAAGTATTTTCATTAGGATTGAATTGTTTTATATTATTTTTTATTAATATGTATCCTGAAAGATTTATAATACAACTGACAAACAACTGAAATAGATGCACTCCGTTGGACACATATACTTTATTTGTAACGTTAAAGCCTACTTATCGTTTCAACAACTTGTTAGTAATTGAAAGCTTCAACATTTGTAATAGTTTAATAGATTCAAGTCAATAATCAGACCTTAATAACTAGATTATTATTATTTTTATAATTTGTGTCGTGTTGCGTTAGAGAATCCACAGTTCATAATTTATTTTATCAGTTTGTGTTGTAAGATGGTTGAACAGGAGGGGGAGGTGGAGAATAAAAGAATTCAGAATTTATTTATAAAACCATATTGATAATGCACTTATTTTTCATTAAAAGTGCACTACTTTTTATGGATAGAAAAGAAAGATTTATGGTTAAGTAAATGAGGCCCTTTGCTCCATATACCCCTCCTTTTCTTCCTTAGCCTCTTTACCTCCTCCATAATTCCTATAATTTCACCACATTCTACTTTTTCAGTTCCTCTCTATCATACAAAAAGGAAAAATTAATAATGAATACTGAATAAACAAAAAGTATCGAACATTATAAATTACCACGACGTGACCCCAACTCAATGAAACTGTCCATGATGGGATATGCTCCGCCGGGAGGCCAATCAACATCTTGGGGTGCTGTCGGTTGAATCGATTTGTCAGACCTTGATGGAGGATGAGATCAACTGGGACTGCTGGTCGCAAACTGGGACTAGTTCTGTTGAAGTGTGACAAGTGTTCCCAGGCTAGTGTCCGAATAGTAGAGGAGGTTTCTAGTGGGTAGTTTCTGAGCCTTAAGCCCTTTGGAGTCCCAGACTACAGACTAACGTCACCTGTGTGCATAAATGAATTTCCCCACCTCTCTCAAAAAAAAAAAAAAAAAAAAAAACACACACACACAACCTAACTACATCAATCTGTTCTAAGATGGGGTACCTGGAGGTCGTGATTCCTCCTGATATTCTCAACGAGGACGGCCCAGACGACTATGTAGCGGTAGAAGGAGGATCAGTCAAGGTCAAGTGTAAAGCTACTGGAGTTCCGGACCCAACTGTGCTGTGGAGGAGGGAAGACTCCCAACCCATCGTGCTGCGGGCGGACAGTACCAGGGAGAAGCAAGGTAGGGTGGGAGAGGAAAGAGGAGGGTGTATGTGCATAGTCAGTAAACTCAACTCATTTATTCCTGGACACAAAGACATTCTGTAATTTATTCAGGAAAAATAGAACACTTAATTAAAGAGGTAAGTTAACTACGTTCCAAACCAGTATGTTAACTAGATGCAGTCAGGTTTTAGTAGAAGTTATTGATTATTAATTGATGCAAAGTCCAACCATCAACTGATAAATAAGTGAAAATGAATTAATCAGATAATTCATGTCACGACTCATCTGGACTAGAGCACATTTTTCATATTATTTGTCAAACTATAACGTAATTTACTGTAGATATGAACCAAATTGTTAACGTTATAAAGGTGTATAAATATATATTTAAGAACGTTAAACTAATGAAAAATTCTATGATGAATTCTTTATTTTTCAAGGTAAAGTTAGGGCCACAGGGACACTTCCAACAACTACCTGACAAATAAAAATTTAAAGATATTGTGTTTTATAATTTATAATGCTTAACAATAAAATATACAGTTCCTATTTACATTGATATATTTTAATTAGGTATATTTATAAACAGTTACAAATATCTTTGATTAATTCTAATTGACCATTAATTACGGTACTCATATTTAAATGAAATAGAAACTAGCTGCACAAAGAAATCAAATCATTTTCAGTGATTTTAAGTTATTAACTTGTTCAACTGCTAATACATAAACAACAAAAAATCTTTGCATTCCCTTAAATAAAATTTTAGCATATTTTTGTGTTGTTGTTTGCAATTTATACATTTGTCAAATAAGTAGACGATGCAATGTTTTACAACACTAACTCTTTAAACAAAATGTCTTTTAGAAGTTTAAAACTGTAATCAGTGTTAAAAGAAGTGAAGCAGGGGCTGAAACAGTAAAACAATAATGTTTGAAATCTGATTGGGGTTTTACAAGATATATTTAGTTGTTAAATTTAGTAAAATGTTAAGTAAAGTAAAAAGTATGTATAGGGACACTAAGTAAGTATAGTCTAGTTATTATAGCTATGAACCTCTGTCCTAGATGCTTCGGTTTGATTCTAGACAATCATCAGTTAAATATTTATATTAGTACTGCAACTTGTTTAGAACTCACCTTGAAATCTATGTTAACCTATTCATAAAACAATATGACTCTCAGACTTGAATGACTTTCTCCTTATCAGTAAACCTCATCATGGACCTCCTGTAGTAAAAACCATACAATTTTACACGTGTATATATATCAGCTGGACCTTATATCTTCTTTAGATGAAATGGTAAGTTATATCGAGTAATAAAACATATTGCCATCTTCAATACGTTGTTGCAGTTGTCAGGCAGTTTGACGGGGAAGAGTTGTTATTAACCAATGTACATCGGGCTGATATGGGAGCTTACCTGTGTATCGCCAGCAACGGAGTGCCTCCTTCCGTCAGCAAACGGTTTATAGTCCAAGTTCTCTGTGAGTACAGTCATTCTTGTCATTCTGTTAGCTTTTTCCATGGTATCTAATAATAAATACCCCTGCCACAGCAAACCTGCAGATTAAGCTAAACATTAGGTCACTAAGCTAAAAACAAGGTTCGCTGCTACGGGGAAGGTAGTTGTGTTTTTTACTAAAATATTAATAGCCTAGTAGAAAACGAATACATTTGCCGTGTTAAAAAAATATATACATAAACAAGCAAACTATAAGAGTTTACTTCTTCTCCTTAAAAATAACATAGTGAATTTTAAATTTAATTTATTTTTATTTTATCCGTAATCAAAGACTGTGCAAAACCAATTTAATAGACCACATTATTTGTTATCACAAGCTCTAAAAAATTGTTTGGAAATGAATTAAACGTTTATTTTATGTTTTTAAGATTTCCCATAGTCCGATCATGCTGGTTCGCGAATACGTTAAAATAAACGTAGGATTACACGTTTGTGCCAAATGTAATCAGAATCTGAGGATTTTTGCTTGGGTTATCGTGCTAATAGTCACATATATATATATATTGTTACAAGTCAGGAGCCCCGCGCAACAATAGCCAGGCGCCGTCACAAAAGGGTTGTTTGTTTACACGGGTTTCTCAGAACGCACCACTGATAGACAATAGACCTATGTCAACGGACTATCTCAATAGAGGCTCCAGAACCTTCTACACTTCTACGCCGGTTTGTAAACAACGGATATTCGAACTCTCCACTCTGGAATGTTCTACGGCAAGGTTATATAAGGGACCGTCTTCCGGCACACGGCAGTTGAGTTGAGTTGAGCCTTCCGAGAATCGTCGCAGCAAGTGCCCGTCGGTGTTAGTGACCAGTGCTAGTACTAGTGGCAGTGACAGTTTAGTGACAGTAAGAGTAACAGTAACAGTGTAGTGTCTCTAGTGACAGTGTAGTGACGGTGTTGTAACAGAATTGATAAATTCTGTAGAGGCTAGCTGTAAGTAGAAACATTGTAAATTTAGAATAGGCTTTAGCTAGGTTTAGATAGGGTTAGTTAGGTGTTAGGTAATTCTAAAATCTGTAAATATATAATAATTAGTGTAAATAAATAGGTATTATAAAATCGCCAAGTTTTATTTGTAAAGAACCTGCTAAGCCCGCAACAATATATATGTGAACAAGGTTGGCAACTATGTTGGTGACGTAACATTGATGATATGTATACATAAATAAATATTGATATATTTATATGAATTTGAATGGATGGTATTTTTGGCCTCTGGGGACATCAAAACAAAAAAGTAAAGCGGCCCCTGGTCCAGATTTTACCTTTAGACCCACGGCAATAGCTCATTCCGTATATTGGAAATTCGTTAATAGATAATAAATAGGGCTCACCTTAACGGTCGTTTGCCAAGTTTTGTTATTTAATTTTAAATTTAAGGTTCAGATTTAAAAAAGCATTATGTTATTCCCCTTGCACGGAATTGCCTTAAAACTTGTAATAAAAGTTAAAACAATTTGTTGAGGTTATGTCATACTATATCCTTAACAAATTCGACTGCAGTACATTCAAACGTCTAGTTTTTGGCATACTTGTCTTGTGAAATAGTAAACGTTGTAAACGTGTATTGCTGGAAAAAACCTTTATAGCACAGTAATTTTAAAATTTTATTTTATTGGAAAATATGTATTTATATGTAGTACTTAGTTAGTTGTAAGCTGCTTTTTAGATTGGATCATATGCAAACCAACATTGTTCATGTTACTTATGAAATAAATGTATACTTAAGTGGTGCATTCCGACCTCTAACTTATGTTAATATATTTCAGTTCCACCTATGACCAAAGTCTCAAACCAATTGGTTGCAGCGCCAGCTGGTAGTGATGTGGTCCTTGAGTGCTACGTCGAGACCTCGCCTAAAGCGATGCACAGCTGGTTCAAAGAGACTGGTAAATTAAATAGTAATCTATAAACTGAAAACTTTAGACAATCTTATGCATTCTTTACTCCAATTATTAAATATTTCGTTGCAGAAAATCGTTATTGACAGAGGGTTCATACTTTTCAGCGAATAGGTGTTATACAAATGAATGTATTTTATTGTACAAAGATAAAAATTCATTCCTATATTGACTTACTGTTTTCCTTTACCCGCAAGGCTCATTTACCCGTACGTTAGATACATTATGTAACACAACACTAAACTTGTCTTACCATTATTTTGATTTTGTCAAGTGTAAAGTTGTGGGAATAAATAATTTTTAGTATATCCAGAGTTAATGGCACCAATTGATTATGTTATATTAAGAACTGAACTTACGTTTTGTTTACATCATAGGTGAGAAGCTAATGCCAAGCGCCAAATATTCCATGGAAGAATATCCGATCAATGACTACTCTTTGCTGATGAACATAACGATTCGATCATTAGAAAAGAGGGACTTTGGTGGATATGTTTGCTCATCAGTTAGTGCTATGGGGAAATCAGAAGGCCTGATAAGGCTCCAAGGTAAGGTCTCCAATCTACTAAGGATTAATTAACTCAACGGTATTTATCCCAAATTCTTACTTGTCTTTAATATATTTACAAAATTAACTTAATACAATAGTAAACAATACCAAGTATCATCAATTAATATCTTGCTCCACTTGGTCTTCTTACAAAGTTTGTTATGAAATATAATGACAGTGATATATGTGTTTTTAACATAATGCATAAAAATCCTGTCTACATGCCAACTACTCAGTAGGATTAGTGTAGAATAAATGCTACACAGCTAACCGATCTGATCATAAATCAAAGAAATTTTATTGGACTGAAGCCACAAGTAAAATAGAAAACTGGTGAATGATGAGCATACACCTCGCTAGTAAATATTTACATTCTAGTTGATTGAGCTTATTATAAATCTCCAGAAGCACTTACCACACTTCTTACTTTTTTATCCTTACAAACAAATTGGATTTATATTTTTTAAATCACAATGAATTCCTCGTAATATACAATCCTATTCACAGAGTTAAACATTCCAAAGACTACAGTCATGCCCAGTCCCAACTACTACGAGCCGGTGAAACCAGCTCGGAAAAAGCCTCATAAGACCCATGTGAAGGAGAAACACCAGGGGTCTCGCAAGAAGAACCACAATCATCACGAGGAGGTAGAGGAGGAACCTAGAACCACAGCCGAGGTGAGGACGGAGTCTTCTCTGGTGTCTCATCCAAGCAGACCGCCTTCCTGGATACTGCATCACAACGAGGTTGGCCCCAGTTCGGGCGCCAAACGAAATGTAGGAGTCAGTGTCGCTGTATTGACGTACAGTGTCACTCTGTATTGCCAATGGTTATTGCATATGTAGATACAGTTGGTTTTGTCAATCATTGTTTTGACAATGTATAGCTGGGCCACTCTAACGACACCAGATCCAATTTTAATTTTGTTTAGACATATCAATATGACCCATCAACACAATAGTGTCTCAAATATAAAAAACATTATTGTGTAGGGATTAAAAATCAAACATACTACGGAAAAAACAGTTTACCAAAATATACGTAATTTAACATATACGGACATGATAACATATTTAAATAATAAAGGCATATATTTGGTAAAACTGGAACACGTATTCACACAAAAGAACTTATGTTTTACGACAAATGCATCGTCAAAAGAGATCGCTAATATGAGCTATACAATGTTGTATACGTGAAACATAACGAAAATACTGTCGAATTTTATCAAACCGATAGCGGAAAACAAGCCCTCAGATATACCATGATGTAAATGCAACGATAGTGTTAAACTTAGATAAATTATAGATGCAAAGTTGGATTTGGTGTTACAAAACTTGGCTTCACTTTGCTTTAGGCGTCTTCCAGCACAGAATAAGCTTTGTATAAGACTCAAAGTCTTACAATACGTACGCTTTATTTTTTGATAGGTTTATAGGAGGTAAAAGTTATACTTTGTAATCTTAAGTTGATTAAGACTTTTGTAAGCTAAGATGTTCTTAGGATGTTATGATTTAGATAGTTTGATTAGAAGATTTGCAAAAAAATGATTATTGATTCTGCTTTCTCTTTGTTAAAAGAATATTTTTCGTACCGATTCCATTAATGGGAACTTTCTATCGATCTGTTTAAAAATATTTATTTTTGGAACAGTTGAAGAAAATATTAGAGTTCAAGATAAAACTTGATTCATACTACATTATTTAACTTAATGATAAAAAAATACATCAATACTCACTTAAAATTGATTTTCTTGACAATAATTCATAATTCATAGTTCAAATATTTTGTTTAAAGCATTATTAGATGTATTTTAAAAGGATAAGTGTACTGTAAGTTTCAAATTTTACTATCGCTGCACAGTATATTGACTATGTTTTAAATATATTCAATGTACATAGCTTAGTAGTGTAAAATATTTCAAGATAAGTTACCGTAGTACTCATCTGTTATATATAAATGAGCTTTGTTGTGTACATAAAATGTTTGTAATATAATAAGCGTAAAGTAATTGATTACTAAAATATATTAAATAAATAACTAAATACATTAAATGTTGGAATATGTATTTATTACGGAACTTAAAACAGGAGGTCTGATCACCCCTATTATGTGTGTATCGTCTGTCTAATAGCTTGACTTTATTTTAATACAATTTTGTATTTTTCAAATAGTATATACTTAGGAAATGAATTGATTTAAATTATAGAATAAAACTCAAGTGTTTAGCTGTTTTGTTTCGAAATCTATACACTTTCAACAAAAGATATTACAAAGAGAAATATCACTTCCCAAGGTTATATTTAGTCTTGTTACACTATCAAACTATTACAGGGTAAGAACTTGTAAATACGTAAACTGTTGTACTAAACCAACTTAGGTGATGTAATAATGTATATTGTATATTGATGTAGTTTAATTATAAAACTGAGGTATTTACTTTAACTGTTATCAGCCAATTCAATAGTAGCTTTCGAAAATTCAGAAACTTGAAAACACGTTTGGTGTTTCCTTTGCATTACAAAATGAAGCATTCAATTTGTTTAGATCTTACAAAATAGATGTAAAATACTTTTTAAATATTTCTGTCTTTTGTTGCCCATTAAAATGCCATTTGAATGATAAGGAATATCATTATGGTGCTGAAGGGAAGGCTGCCAAGGCGTTGATGCAGATATAAAACTGATGAGCATCGTTGCATATTAGAAGTCCTTCTCGTTCAGTCTCTACCCTATATTTACCATACTCCATATACAATGTCTGTTACATTTTATGCTTCCTGTATCAACAGGGTGTACAAACAAAATTGTTAAAAACAATAATTTCATTTAAGTCATTTGAAGTGTAAAAAATTTGCATTAACAAGTAATCTGATTTCATGCTACATTTTCAAATTTTGAATTGATGTTTTCAGAAGGGACAGTACCTGAAACTCAAAAAATAACACATACATAAATTTCAACTGTTGGTTCATCTTTTTCCTCCAGTATTTTTGTTAGTACACAAGCGCGTTCAAATAAAATATGGCATTTTCTGTTAATGGTATTTCCTACAGTTTCATTTCTCACATTTTATTTGTTTTTGTTTATTTGCGTCCTCTTAGAAGTGTTTTTACTTAACATGTGACATTGATCATGTGTTTTCAGCTACATCAGGGTCGTTTTCACTATTATCATGCTTGAAGCGCTTTTTAAAATGGATTGAGTGAACGACTTTAGATCCCAAAATGTTGTAACTCAACGCATTTATGCGATCTGAAACTTTTCAGTATGGTAACTTACCCCGATCAAGTCCTGGCCCAAACAGCACCGTACAGTATTTTTCTTCTTGGTATTTGTCACCAAAACGTTTTTAAAGTCCTTGATTATTATTGCTGATGCTTTCAAATGAAGCAAGAACAAATTTAATAAGTGGCCTGAGGATGATTCGTATATGAGTCGAAACTACTTGCCATAAAACATAGTTTCAGATGGCATAGATATTGCTACTTACACCAATTTATAGTTTGAAATTCGATTAGAAGGGTACAATTCAATAAAATGAATTTTGTGTACAATATTATCGCAACGATTTCTTGAAAATTTAGCACATTTTAATCCTCACTATCTCTCAACTAGAACAGTCATTATGTAAATTTTGTATATTATACAATTCTATTTTGTTGTAAAAATATATAGAATAACGTGCTAACATGGCATTTTTTTGGCCATAGGTGACAACAATTTCGAGAATTAAGTCCTAATTTGGGTGTCACACCTATTTCAACATCAAGTCATAGGTAAAGCCCCTACAAAACCCAGTTTTCCTAAAGTGTATACGTGTAACACAAAACGTTTAGATAATCAAAAATGTTTCAAACAAAAGTTATTATATAAGGAAATAAGGAAATACAAAAAATAAAACTACCTAGGGTTGAGGACGGCACGATTGTAAAGACTATTAAAAAAAATGTACCGTTTATTTGTTATATAATATGATATGCCACGTTGCTAGAGCTGTCAGTATATAATAACAATTTTAAGACTAATTAGGTACGGTATGCAAATGGTAAATTATCATTATAAATGTACAGTGTCAATCGTAAATATAAAAATAATGTAATATTTAAATAAAAAGTTGTCTATATCTATAAAAACATCTCGAGTCACTGTCTTCCAAGATATGTTATGAATTTATTTAATCAAACCTACACATAATTAGCTCACACGTTCATTCAACAGAAATATAAACCTTTGGAAAATTATCTATGTATGTATGAAATATTGTAGTGAATAATATATTTTTTGTAGACGATATTCATATCATAACATATGGAATGTATTACTGATAATGTTTATATTTTTTTACTAATATCAAAATACAAAGAACATATTTTTTCTTTACAGTTGTAACATTTATTTTGGTTGTAATATTTACAAGCTTTGTTTTATATACTACAGTAGTTTTATGGTTAAGTAAAATAGTAAGTGGAAGAGTCCTGAGTGCTATACATATAGTCACTAACAGTTGGAAAACGAAACAACCAAATCAAAGTTTTATACGACAGTGAATTTTGACACTCTTTAATATATATTTTTTGCCAAGTTATTTTAAATAATTTGTATTTATTTTTATGCTTTAGTACTATACATTTTACCAACTCAGTTTAAATACATCGCACACTGTTTATCGTCTTTAACCATCATAGTATGCCCCTGTTTAGGTAATTATTTCAAATTACATAGTTTATTTCCATGAAAATTACCCATACTAAAGAATTACAAAGTATAAGGGGCAAAACATGTTTACTAATGTTATGCCACAATCATCTTTCAAGAATAATTTATAATAAAAAAAACATATTTTTAAGTCAGGGAAACAGTTGAGGAGTTTATTTCACTTGAGTTGAATCCAAAGATTTTCGGTTGCAGCATTATCATTTTGTTTCGCAAGAAAGTAAATTATATAGATTATTTTATTAGACAGTGCACCGTCAATACACGGATGATCTATGGTATAAGATTATAGTATTGATTAGTAAGAAATTTTAGTAAATGAATTTTGCTCAACAGATCCATATCTAAACGAATTAGATAAGATAGCAGGTATAATTTTGTAGCAGGTTATTTTGTGTAAATGCTGATTTGTTTAGTAACCATGTAAATATAATGAGGTGAACACACGATGTTATTTGCACTTTTGCAATCAACGCCTCTGTTAGAGAGTTACGGTGTATTTAGTAGCAGTTCCTAAGGAAATATTGACAATACAGTTCGTTTATTATAATAACAGTATGTATCATATTTAAAAGAATTCAAAATGTTTATATTAAGTAAATAGTTGTTTTGTAAAAATAATCGATGGGAAATGGTTGGTTATAAATAAAAACCGCAATATCTTTACACATGTTTTATTTTCCTTAGTCCTTCACCTTTTGATCACGACTGGAAAACAGATAATGACCAATAGTAATATACTGTATAGTAAATATATATTTTATATTAAATAATTCCTCTGCCGGTGTCTCATTTCTAGCGTCTTTCAGTACGAAGTCACTCATCCAGCCAGCAATCTTTGAATTTCGTATTTTGTAGGGAATTTAAAATTCTTTGTTAAAAGGTGCAAGTTAAACTCACCCTGCTCATCCAAGCTGGGCTTTCCCCACAGCACAACAGCTTAAAACAACTCATTTATGGTTTCATTATGCCGTCTATGGAACCCTTTACATTATGCCATTAAATCCATGGAAAACTGAGCCCGACTGACGACGGGCGCTGAAGAATATTACCTTATCCGGGAAGTGGTGGCATGGCGGGATGGTGTGCTCTAAGGAAGTAGGCCTATGTGTGTGACTGTATGATAGTGAACCTGATAATATGTGTGTCTTGTAATTTTCTTATTTATTATTTTACAAACTTAATTACTTTTGTGTTGTCACATCATTATTATATTACGTAACTGTGAGAAAGAATCTCAGTTCACCTCAATACAGAAACATATTTCATTACATTCATGACTAACTACAAAATATTTGGAACAAAACAATTTTAGGAAAAAATTGCATAGTTAGTATCACAATGAATTCATTTTTATTAAGGGTTTCATTTCATTTGAAATTTTCACTGAGGGTGGTAAATAAAATTAATATTTCGAAAAGACTGATGAAAATCCAAGTGGGGTTTCTACTTTCATGGTAAGTCCAATACTTTTCAATTTCGCTGAAATTTCATACAAAATTTAATGTTGGATATGGTTTTTACCTATTTCACGCATCTGAATAATTAAAAGGTCCAATTTATCGAATTTACATAGCACGAAAAGAAAAGAAGTTAAGAAAATAGAAGTGAATTATCGTCATATTCAATCTTTCATTGGTTTTTATAAAGGTTTGTGTACTTGTTCAGTTGTCAGTCATGATATTGTCGTTTCTTTATGCAACCTCTTCTTAGCTGCAATATTCAGTCGGATAAACCTTTAGTGCATAAATGTTTATTATTCACAGATAATAAACAAAAAAATATATTTACAAAAGTAAGCTGACAGATTGTTTTTGTGAGCCACACGGACCGACTGTGAGACAATAGTTTGTATGTAAATATAATGGCAACAATTAAGTTTATTTATTATCTTAATAATCTTGATAATTGGCATTAATTTGCATACTTGGTTCTACTAAGTACAGGTTAAAGTTATTTGAAGTGTAAGTTAAGTTATAAAACATCGCAAAGCAACAGGATTAAAATAACCAGAGTAAATATACTTTTCAAGACATAGTTTTACATTGGTAAATTCGGAAAGTCTAATGTCAACATAAAATTTGTAAAAAAGAAAAAATAAGTAAAATTTGGTTTATCTTTCAAGCAAATTTGTTTACTAAATGTGTACTTGAACTTAAAGTCATATTTTTACGTAGCTTAAAGTTTACTTTGGCAGTATTGTAAGTTACAATCAAAGTCAAACAGAATTAAGGTGGGAAAAAGACCTTTAACAGCGCAGTATATATTTCGTTAAAAGTACCAAAAGTAAGGACCGGAAATTATGTATTCAACGTACCAAATAATAAAGACAAAATGCAAGAAAAAAAATTCTACAAAATATTATCAAAACCTTATCATTCAAACTGAAAGGTTATCTAAAATATTCTTAAAACAAATTGAAGTGATCTATAGAAGCATAATGCTGAATTTACAAATGCAAGCTTTGTAAGTGATTTAATAATAGAAACGATCCAGAGACATTAGTTCAGCGTCTTGCATTAAAGCAGCTCAGCTGTGTACCCGACAAGTTGATGGCTTCAATAAATCTGTGTATTGTGCAGAAATGAGAGAATGTCTTGTTCATATCTTGCAAACTTCAATAAATAATCGAAAATAACAAGCAATATAGAATTGTTTCAATACTATTATGGCGTGTAAAATTATCATAAAATTTACAATTTCGTCTGGATTTTAAAACAAGATTGCTGCAGTTGAAAATTTAGTAATGTAAATACGAACATATAACCGAGGTATTATATTTATAGCTATGATATATTTATCCTTCTAGAAATTATCATTCTTAGCTTTTATTTTATTTTTTCTCGTGCAATTAATAAAGTGTCATTGGCATTTAAGTATTATATTGGAACGTAAAATAGAGGGATGATGTTTTTAATTGGCTCAATAATTGTGCCAAACAAATAAGCTAACTGTTGATTTGTTTGATATACCGAAGATACATTTTTTTACCAAAATCGTGATTCAATTTCATATGATGTAAAGAAACCAAAGGATCTGTTTGTATACATTTATAGTTTTTACCATTCTTTTAAATGTTTTAAATTCATTATTTCATTATTCTAGTTTTACTTTTGTAATTAAACAACCAATCCAGCTATGGACTGAAGAATGCGAAATAATTCCTTGCTTGTAACAAAGAACTATAGACTATTTATCATGCTCAAAAATCTTAAAAATTACATGGAGAAGTGCCTGGGTTTGTTTTAATTCCATTACTTGAGTACTTTATACTTTTAGTTCCTTTTGTGTCTTGTATACTCTGTGAATACATGATACTGGCAATAAATTGTAAAATTGTATAGAACTATAATTTTTTTTTTTAGAACTACTATACTTGTATTGTTGAACTCTTAAACATTATTTATGCCTGGTATTATACGAGTGAAAATTTGCATTAATACTGAAAAGGTCCAGATGATTTCTATGAACAAAACAGACCAGATGAAATACATAACGAGAGTAAAGAGTTAAAACACGGAGTTGTACAAACAAATGTTTACAAGATATTATGATGGGGACATTGCAAATTAATCTAATATCCCATTTTTGAAGGATAAAAAGCTTCTTAAAATTACTGCTAGATCCTCAGAAAACAATTTCATATGCTAAGATACTCTGAATGTGAGAAAAATACACAGTTAATAAAATATAAATCTCAACTGCATTTCTTAACCTTCTTAGCATGTATAAGCATATATGTATGTAGTATGTATGTAGCATGTGTGTAGTATGTATGTATCTTTCTTGAAACAAAATCAACCTGAGGATTCCAAGATCATCTAGATTCTAGAGTCTAATAATAGTGCCAATGAACCAACGAACGTTTTTATAATAAGAAAACTAACTTAGCCTATCCACCCTTATCACCCCCTAAGACGTCCATCAAGAATCATGTCATTCGCCTATTGGGTCTGATGATGATTGGAGTGTCCAATCGTAATCGATCACCAATTACAATCTTTTATAAGTATTTACAATCTTGTGAGAAAACAGTATAAGTGTAAATATATTATTACAAGTGTTCTATGACATATTTTTGTACTTTCAGGTCATTTAATAACACGCACGATGATGATCAAGAAGTTATTTACATTTAAAAACGCATTGATTTTAATACGTTTCCTGTCTTAATTTCTATAAATATATAAAACAATTCTAATAAAAGTGGAGCCTCAGAGACCTCTTTTAGTATCCAAACGCTGACCTTATTTAATATTTTTGTTTTGTACCACTTCCATTCAGTGGTTAATACAAAGTAGTTCTCAAAGAGAAGTGAATGTTGAAATATGGATTCAGTTTCGCCCAAGTTGACGAACACCAAATCCTGCCCTAGGCTTGTGGTAGACGCGGTCACTCATTGTGTTTAACTTGTACAGAACTATGGGGATTTGTTTGTTTCATATCCATATTTCCAAGTATACGATGCCAGTTGCTTTGAGTAAAAATACCACACGGTGTCTATATACTGATTAAAATATAATTGGATCTTTAACATTTAATTATACAGTCATAAAAAAGGATATAGGCACTTGATTTTATTATAAGAAAATAAAACTATAACTATAATCAATAATGATTGAATTTTAATTTTTTTCACTGGTGTACGCTTAGCATCGGAAATATATACATTTTAAAACAAGTACACAATAAAGTGTATTGGGAAAAATAATATTCCATAGTGATATTTAATTGTATTTAAAATTGTGCACACTATTGGATGTTAAATTATACTTCCTTATAGTTAAGTTCAATACTACACAACTAGTGAGAGGTAGGATATGTTACCTAACTACTAAAATATTTTAAATAATAATTAATAACAATTTAAAGTCCTAATATACCATAATACCAGTATGTATATACATCGTTTCAACTCAATATTTTTACATGTAGTAATTTATAAGGTTAAACTTTGTATAATGTATTTTAATACAGTAAATTACATTAACGCAACTATACGTTTCAAGCAAGTAAATACGCTCTTATCAATGAAGATTGTTTGCTGTAATTCAAATATATTTGTGAAACATGGAAGTGAAAGACGAATCCGTATCACTTCTCACGATTCAATTTCTCGCTAAAATATACAGTAGATGAAAAAGAGGAGTTGTTACATTAAAAGAAATCTGGTATAGTGTGTCATATTCAACCAGAGGCTTCATTATTTACATATGCAATCGTTAGTTTTATTTCAGTGATAAGGATCGTCACTATTACCTGGTTTATTTTAGATTTAGATTTAACAAGTACTAGATGATCGAATTATATCCAAACAAAAATACTCTATACATTATTTAATATTCGTCATTTATGTCTGATATCCTAATACTTATCTTTCATAGTATGTTTTCTCTTACTACAGTTGTAATTATTGACATTGCATACTGCAAGTAGACACGTTTTTCTATCGTAAAATTTAACGTTTTTTAATGTGTTTTTCATAAATCTTAATTGTCTGATTGCATTCGCATTCACCTAATATTTCTCTATAGTAAGGGAAACTTTGATGAATTGTGCACTTTTACAATAATACCGGAAGCTAAATACAATTGGTTTGAAAATAAAATTTCATAATCGGTCGTAGTAGCTTTAAAGTTTTATATAACTATTTTTTTTTGCTTGTATCTACACCAGTGGCATTTTTATAATGAGATAATTTCAAACACTTTTTAAGGGAAAGCGGTCCAAACCCATTAAAGTTTTGTGGATGTGCCGGGGATTGAACCCGTCCCTCCCGCACCGAAGTCCGAGATGCTAACCACTAGGCTAGCAACACAACCTACCCCCCCCCCCCATCATGGTAATTATATCATGGGTTATGGTATATTATTGGCAATAAGAAAGTAATTTTAAATGTTTTAGTAATACTTAATACTACAACCATACAAAACATTGACTATGTCTGCAATTAAACAACAACAAAAATTCTAGCTGTATATGTAACAAAATATGTAATTTTGTGATAAAGGGGAAATTTAGTTCCGTTCCATATAGCTGCAAACTTATCGCATAAAACATTAACTCTTGACTGACCAGAAATGTTTGAACTCAGTTGTAATGTAGTAGTCAAAATGTATTAGGTTGTTTATATGTGTGATTGTAATAAAAAGTAACATAAAAAATAAATCTAAGTTAACTTTGAATCCCTATAATTTACTTAATTCTAAGGTGTTACCTTGATTGCAAAATTTGTACCGGACAAGAAAGCGAGCTAATAAAAACGTTTTAAACTAAATATAAGTTTACTTTGAATCCCTATAATTTACTTAATTCTAAGGTGTTACCTAATAAGTGTTACATTTTTCCATCCCAATACAACTTGCAGAAGAATTGCAAAAAGAAAGTGCTATAAATTGTATTAAAATGTTAAAAGCACACATGAGTTATATAATAAGCCTAATACAAATGTACCATTAAAATAGGATTAGTTTAAAAAATTTCCTTCAAACCATATAAGTTATTTTGTCATAAAACTAGAATACAATTTAAAAAAAAACCTTATAAACTAATAAGTTGCTTTGTATATACCAAAACTTTTAAATAAATACCAAATCAAACATTGAATAAACCTACTCTATACCAAAGTATAGACAAAAGGTAGCTTATACAGGGTGAATTTTAAATGAGTTCCCCCCTACTTTTTTCTACATTTCTAAAGATATCATCTCCGGACCACGTCAGATCATTGTTGAGTAGTAAGTACTTCATTTTGACTGGGTATACATTTTTGGCCGCCATCTTGGATCCGCCATATTGGATACAAAGTTTTTTTTTCAAATGTAAAGGTAGGGTTGTGACCCTATGTTTCGAACTAGATTTTTACGCTGAATACGATGCTGCAATCTTTAAAAAAATATTGATCCATTCTAAAGTTATGAGAACTTTTTATCTTTATTTTTAGCCCATTTTAACATTGTGCATTAAACAAACTAAGACCATAATCTCAAAATAGTGCTAGATAAAGATAAGTATACACCACCATTCATTGTCGACATATTTTCACTTGGTTATGACGGATGTCGTTTTTTCAGCCGCCATCTTGGATCCGCCATTTTGAAATGTGATCAATTAATTTAAATATGAAGGTGGTGTTGTGACCCATCATTTTGAACTACTTTTTTATACTGGACTCAATGCCGCAATCCGTTTTTGGTTATCAAGCTTTCTTGATGAAATATTAAAATACTCTTATTTAAAATTTCAATATTTCAAAATCCAAAGATGCAAATGAAAAACGGATTGCGGCATTGAGTTCAACATAAAAAAGTAACTCAAAATGATGGGTCACAACACCACCTTCATATTTAAATTAATTCATCACATTTCAATATGGCGGATCCAAGATGGCGGCTGAAAAAACTACATCCGTCATAACCAAGTGAAAATATGTCGACAATGAATGGTGGTGTATACTTATCTTTATCTAGCACTATTTTGAGATTATGGTCTTAGTTTGTAAATGCACAATGTTAAAATGCGCTAAAAATAAAGTTATAAAAAGTCCTCATAACTTTAGAACGGATCAAGATTTTTGAAAACTAATTGCGGCATTGTAATCAGCGTATAATTCTAGTTTGAAATAATGAGTCACAACCCTAACTTTACATTTGAAAAAAAAAAACTTTGTATCCAATATGGCGGATCCAAGATGGCGGCCAAAAATGTATACCCAGTCAAAATGAAGTACTTACTACTTAACAATGATCTGACGTGGTCCGGAGATGATATCTTAAAAAATGTAGAAAAAAGTAGGGGGGAACTCATTAAAAATTCACCCTGTATGTTAATACCCCTTAGGATTTAGAAGCAAAACTAGAAGTACTGTAACTGAAAATAAAACATTATTAGTTAAAATATGTCAGAAATTGTAGTTTAATTACACCGCCAACACATAGATACCAGAATGTATATCAGGACTGTCAGATGTGTTATCAATTAATTAGATCAACCCTAGCTTCCCTTTACAGCTGTTATCACAGCTGACGTCATTGTAACGCTCTTGTGAATATGAGTAATATAGAAGTAATTGTACCACAGCAATAACTTTAAGGTTTATACTGAATTTAATTCACAGATTAAACAAATTTTGGCAATATTTTTTCTCACTTTCACATATTACCGTTTGATATTTTAGTTTTCACAGATTTATGTTGATGTTAATACAAAAAACTTCAAACTTAAGCCATGTATAAGGATAATTCATGAATTTGTAAACCACATTCCTTGTAATTTATCTCTTAGTACTGTAAGTATTTCATTATCATTATCAATTGAGATGGGGCTGCCATCTAGGTGTGAATTTTAACCCAGTAAAGGATAAGTGTAGTCCAGAGTGATATTATCAGTTTAGCCTTATTACTGACTAAGATCGACTGTTTTTTAAGCCAGGATTGTGTATTTAAAGCCTAATGATCAGTGACAGCTGGGTCCAGGTCGAACTATCAAAAAGCTACTGACTTTTCTCAAGATCGATCCGGCGACCCTTTGATTACCAGGCGAGCACTATAATCACTCAGTATCCAGGCAGCTATTGGCTATAAGCGATCAAGATAAACTCACTCACCAAAATTTATCACAACAATTAATAATAGGCATTCTAAAATGTCCTTGACAACACGGTCTAAAATGACTACTAGAAGGATTAATTATACTTACTTCAGGACAAATCAATTAGAATACAGTTAATATTCTATTCATGTGTAAGAACTATTACTAGTACACACTCTCACCCCACAGTGAATTTAAAAAGGAATGCTAGTCAAAAACTTATGACGTTCCCCAAGCAATTACTTCCCTAAACTGTCATTACATACAGTGCTGCAAAGTGCGTGCTTGACAACCAGCATTGAAAAGTGACATTGCCAACATAATTTAAATAATACAGGGTGACCATAAAATCATCATCGGGTTTAAATTACATATATATTACTAAATGTATGTTCCACGATAGTGTGACTCAAACTTGGTTAAAGATATTTGTTTAAAGTTTTATATTGATGTTCAGTGTTCATCGTTTCCCTTTTTGTTCACTTTCATCAGTTGTTTTTAAAATGCCTAACATTGAAGAAAAAGCCTAGGTGTTCAGATATGGTAAAAGTGTTTCTAACTAACTGTAACTAGTTTTGCATATCTGTACATGTTGGAACAAGTGTTGTTTCCTCAACTTAAAGAGGGCATGGAAGACTTCGTGTTCCAGCAGGGGGGGGCTACACCTCATTGGCCTGTGGTGTCCAAAGTTGTTTTATAAAGAGACTCCCTGATGGTTAGAGTGACCTCTGTGCTGAGGAATTAGGATACCTTACCTTAGGGTACTGCTCTCCTAAGGTGGCCACCCCTTCCTACTTCCTCGAACCTTACTGTATGTGATTTCGTTCTCTGGGGCTATGTGAAGGACAGGGACATTAGCCCAACCCTGCCAAGAAAGGATTCTCGCTGCAGTGACAACAGTAGGCCAGGATATGCATACCGACGTTTGGGCAGAGTTGCAACATAGATTAGAAACATGTTTCTCTGCAAACAGAAAGCATATTGAACAGCTTTACTGACATCAAACAAAACATGAGAGCTTTCACTTTCAATAGATGCAGTTTTTTGTAGTATTTATGCATCTGTAAGTTGAATAAAGTATTTTAAAACCTAATCCGTATTTTATGTACACCTGGTACTTTATAGGAATACCAATAGATAATACGTTTTTTAGTAAAAGTGAAAGTTACATAGAAACACATCGCTAAAGAAACGATTTTCCTCCACACATTTCCAAACACATTTTGGAAGTTGACTGGCGTGAAAGTGACAAATAACCTCTAGCTACTTGGTATGCAGCGCGTCGTCATATCCACATATTGTGGTCCACACAGTCACAGAGACAATGCTTATGGTTATAACGTGATGCAAGGACTGTACCATGGATCATTGATCCATGTTACATTCGTTGATTCAGATTTGTAGCTGAAACAGATGACAGTTATTTAATTCGTGACCGAGATTTTCAAATAGCATTAGGTTGAAAACTAAATCCATACAAGGAATTTAAATAGTAAAACACCTCACAGAATATTTTTTTGTGTTATTTTAAATTCAAAGACCATAGAATATTTCCAGAAAACAACAACACTAATGATAGATTATGTACTTCTTTGGTGTAACAATCAGGGCCACGAACGAATTTCTCATACGTTATAACTGAAATAATAGTTTTATAATGGTAGTTTATTTTTAATGTAATTAACGTACAAACTTAATATAAATTCGTTATTTACATCATTCAAATTACTAAGCCTTATACTTTCATAAACAACTCTCCGGTACAACAATTCAGCTTACTAAATTAAATAATCTTATTACTTTAGAGGGTTTAATTATAAACATTAAAACGTTTAATTATAAACAGCTGATATTGCAGGGGTAATAAAGTGACTCAATTGAGTGTTGTGTAAACTATTAGTAGAGAATATATTGGGGATCAAACAGCTGTTTAGAGCAGACGACATACAGCAGGGTTCAAACAAATGCCTGTAATTTGACGTGTTAATGGATAGTAACATTAAACAAAGAGTAGTAATATGCAAGTACCATTATAAAAATCATCTATTTGTTGGAACCATTTCAGATGACTAACTTCAATTAATTAACGAATACATTAATAATTATTTATAATATTTATTAATTGTAATTTATTAATTATAAATTAATAATAATAATTCCAATGGGCACGCCAGGTCCGTATTTTAATCCACATATGAGTGAAGGATGAGTGTAGAATAAGTGAGATGCCTTGTGTAGCTTTGTTACTGAGTAAGATCAGCTGATTAGATATAAAGTCAATGTTATTATCCAGGAACATTTATTAAAAGTCCCATGATCAAGGACTGAGTCTAGTTTCAAATCATCAAAAAGCTAATAACCTCTCTTCAAGGTTGTTATTAAGATGGCAACCTATTAAATACTTCACGAGATGTATTACCAAATGTAGTATATATACTGTACCTAATATTGAAAGTAAATTTTCCTCTGTTGCAATAGTTTGAACACAAAAAATATAAAATTAAATTTAAGGATTTTCTATTGTTGTAAGTCATGTTTGTATTCAGGACATTCTGATACAATGTAAGCCAGACTACTGGCGTTGCCACGTATATAATACAGCTGATCATATAATCCAGCATTGTATCCGCTCTATAAATTGTACTCAGTGGCTGTATTGTACAAACGTAATTGGTTTAGCAACGCAAGGAAACATTGTACAATACATTCTAATAACTTATTTTGTAATCTTAATAATTCTCACGTCAATAAACTTCTTACTTAAAAAATGAAAAATGATGCAAAATATACAGCAGTGTAGTATACACACCGACACAGTAAAAAATAGTGGTTATTTGAAAATAATTCAAAAAATTTAAGTGGAACTAATAACAATTTAAAATAATCATAGTTTTGTTAGTTTAGAGATAGAGTTGTTTACTCATTCGCTGTCATTAGTTGAGGTTGAACTATGGATTCCAATTTATCAACTTTAGCAGAGAGACTGTCTACCTTCACAACGAGAGAGTAATAGCATCAACAAGATTTTCTAGAGGGGATTTGCCTGTACAGCCAACCTAGTGCTGACCCTAGTGTAGGCTTTTGGATAACCTCTAGTTAATGTTCTTATTTAAATACCATTAAAATGAGGTGTCACTCAATGAGGCTTTGATTTTGAAGTTTTTGAGCTTCGCCGTAAATATCCCTAGAGCAAAATTGTCACACTGACCAAAACATACACTATCATAAAGGTGGGCAGGGTTTGTGTTTTCTTTTGTAACCAATTGAAAAGTTAAGGGGGGGGTATCGAAACATTAAACATTTTCATCAGCCCAAGAGAACCCACGTGAAAAATTTCTCATGTGTTTTCAAATATTAACCATGTTGTATTCGGTTCTAATATAAGAGAATTTATATTGGCTGAGACAAGATAGAGACCTCTGGTTTTCACTGATTCAAACTTAGGTGTCGCTTGGTGAGGAATTACACGATTTTTAAGCTGCTCCCAAAACACTCCATTTTGGTGTTCTGGACAAATTAGTAATACAAACCAAAACGTGTATCTAACACCATAATTAGTTGTAGCCTACAGAGTCTGGGTTTTCTGGCTTAAGCCACCGAAAGATTGACAGGGGATATACATGATTTTGCCTTACCTTCTATAGTTAATTCATAAGAAAAAAATTATGTTGCAGTTTCTAGATGGTTATTATAATGAAAAATTACGTCTTACGTGTTCTGTGGTTGTCAGAAGACGTAACAAACACCAAAGGCTCAATAGACGAATCAATACTAACAAAGCCTCAGCTGACAGGCCATTAATGTAACAGTATAGGACAAAGGGTTACACAAACTACTCATTGTCTCTCAAACGTACCGATTACAGAATAGCTCTCTGTCTTGATATTGCAGATGTGTCAAAAGACAAACATCTACATTCAGACAACAAATGTTAATGTTTTCTTTCCAACGGTTACCAAGCCCTGATATTTAGCCCTTCCGAAGAGGACTAATCCCTATAACAGTTTCAATGTCCTGTAACATATTCAATAACAAGCAAACGGGTGTAGCCTACGATATTATTTAAATAATGAATCGAAATTATTCTTATGATAACAATTTATTTAATTAAGCTCCTGTGTGATAAAAATCAAAACGTATAAAAGCTATTCAGAGGAGGAACTGTATTTTTTGTAAAAAATATTTTTGTATTTATTACTTTAGTTAGATAAAAAAAATTCCTGTACTTTTGTACTACAATTTTATTTTTAGTTTTGATTTTCAACATTTCAAAATTTGCAAAATAATTTGAAACAATAGAGAATTTTTTTCGGAAATAAACAAAGTTTATTGAACCAGTTTTGGAATAGCCTATATACAGGGTGATTACCGAGAAACGCATGTTTTTCAAATAACGAGCATTCAGGCAATTCAGAGCAACAAATATATTTATGAGTGGAAAAACAGTGTAGACAATATGCAATTTCAGAATAAAATTACTTACAATTTAGTGTTTAAAAATGACATATCTAAGGTGGTCCTTCTTTTTGGATACAGTACTGAAGGCGTTCCTTAAAATTTGCTATGCATTTTGCTAAGGAGTGGCGTTGATTTCCTGGCGAATAGCTCCTTTAAGTTCCTGTATTGTTTGTGGTTTGTTTATGTAAACTCTAGATTAAAAAAAAAACCCCATAGGAAGAAACCTGGAATCGTAAGATCCGGTGAGCTAGAAGGCCAAGTGACATCACCAAAACGTGTGATAACTCTTGTAGGGAATGTTCGATGAAGGAATTCCATACCAAACAGAAGGCAAACAGGGATCTTAGAGATGTAATTTTTATACATTAAATTGTAAGTTTTGTTCTGAAATTGCATATTGTGTACACGGTTTTTCCACTCATAAATATTATTTTCTGCTGCGTTTCTTTACATGCGTTTCTCGGTAATCACCCTATATTATTTTGAGTTCTAAGAAAAGTTGTTGTGTGTATGTGTATTTAAAAATTTAATTTAGTATAAAAATGTTTATTCGATCAAGTAGTTTCCTTATTGTTTAATCGAAAAATATTTAATTGATCTTATTATCAAATTAATATATTATAATAATATTATCATTTATAGAAATTCAAAAATTTATTATTGCATATTTCGACTCTTAGGTCATGGTTGTCCAATTTGAATTCAATTTATGGCAAAGATATAAGACAAAATAAATAACTAAAACTAAACAAATAAAGTCAAAAATATTTCAAAGACAAGAAAATTTTAACTAAAATTAAATTCAGGCATAGCCTATAGTTGTATTTATTTGGGTTATAAACCTATTTCGAATTAATATATGACTGAGACAATGACCTATAATAAAAAAAAATTAATCTATGGTTTATTATTTCTGGAATTATTAATTACAGTAGCTCTAAAAGTGAATATTACCCGATAATATAATAATTGTGTGTTGCTGTCCTAGTGGTTAGCGTCTCGGACTTCGTTGAGGGATCGACGGGTTCAATACCCGACACATCCACAAAACTTTAAAGGATTTGGACCCATAAAGTGACTAACATTGACCACAATTTAAAATTCCACTGGTGTAAAAAAAATTGTTACCTAATACTCTTGAAATCTTGTGGGGAAAACAGCACTTTGATTTTTAATTTAATTTCGTTGTACATGTTTAATTACACAAACCATCCACATTTTAATTGACTGACCAAAGGGATGGGTCATAAGAACAATCAGTTCTGAAAATTAATAAAAGAACAATTTTAAACCTTCGAAACTAATTTTGAGAGAAAGATGAAGAAAAGCAAATAGATCGGTAGGGCTGGAAAAGTATTCATTTAATAAGTCGCGGGCAATTCTCAACTTTTCCCTTCTTTCTGTTTTTCTCATTTCCTTTACACCGTAATAGAATTTACATTATGTATTGAAATAACACACACATTGGTAAAGTATCACTAAGAATTACTAAGAGGTTTACAATATATAAAAGAAAACAGATATACTATTACAGTTCAGAGATTTTTAATGAAATAAAATTGTAAATAAATATATAAAAAAATATTTATAAGGGTAAAATAAAAAAAAAATAGTTCGAAACATTACATGAAAACCTTAGGAGTTTAAAAATTTAAATATAAATAAATAAAAAGTTTATATCTTGGACACTAATGAAAATATGTATGAATCTTTCTTTAATTTCATAATCGATGACATAGTTTTATAAATAATTGTGTTAAATATTTTATTTTATTTGTTTGGATCAGCTGTCTGAAATTGTCAAATAAGCATTCAACAGTTCTGATTGTTTACATTAAAATGTCAACACAAAGGTAAACATAAATTGCTAAGTATAACCTGTTATAGCGTCCAAGAATTCCTGAAATGTTTTTAAAGCTCTAATTTGTAATTATTATTGTAAATATTAGAAATTATTTGTAATTGATGTATAGTATAGTATATTTGTATTGACCTGGCTAATGCAAACTGTATAATTGTTAATTTGGCCCAATAAAATGATTTGATTTGATTTGATTTTAAACAAAGGTTGTGAATTTTCTCATGTTCCCATGGAAACCAATTATTATTTAGTTTTGAAAACCTCACCTCAAAACTTTGGGATTCCAAGGGGCGTAGCCCGAGAGGAACTCAGGGAAGTGAATAGGCCTATGACATTCCTAGATATGTGGACTATCGGTGTGTTTAATTTTGGCTGTATCGGTTTAGTATTTTAGTCGTGGCAGCCTTACAGACGGACAGACACCACCTCAGTTGTATAATAGTATATATGTTTATATGTATATATCTTGCTCTAAAGATGAAACAAATCTCTTTGTATTTATTTACAAAATCGAGGGGATAATTTTAGCAAAAGCTGACCCACACGAAGCGATAGATTAAGACAAGTTTAAATCATTATTTACACATAATCCTACATATTGTTTAATCTTTCCTGATGTAGTAAGGATGTGAATGTTAGTCGATGATAACTGTAGGGACGGATTGTGGTTTTCATATCTTAACAAATTGATTATGCTTCAGTTACGTCTTGCAGCTAGTTAACTAAAGACTTTCTGCCCTTAGGGAAATCAGAGCTAAAAACACCTAAATAATGAGTTTGAATTATAGAGTTTCTGTGTTTCAGCAAGTTATAACGAATAATACTATGCGTTTTATACTTTAACATTTAATTCGTTTTGATATTTTTTGTAGAACCGCATCGAGTACAACTTTACAAACAAAAAATTCGGATTGGGCTCTTCGGTAGGTACATTGCAGATATACATAAACTGATATGAACATATGTAATTATATCATGATAAAAAGCTAAAAGGCTCCGAAACATGTTTCTCATTGCAACGTCTAATAAAGCCCCACTAGCTGCGAAATAAGTCACGAAGTATGACTGACTGTAGTTAAGACGACATAATATACCTATATTAGCTACATTTATCATAGTTTGTAGGTTATAAAATATTACAGATCGGTTCCGATTAAAGAAATGGAATCAAAAATGTATTGAATTGTTTTGAAATATTTCAATATGTAACTCACTTTAGAGTAAATTGCACTACATTTGAAAATGAAATGTATTTCTCTCCACTAATATATATATGTTGTTTTGTCTCTACAAAACTCACTTTTGGATAGCCTATAAATTGTTGCTAATTACTTTGTGATTGCTGAGACCAATACTGTATTGTACATTTGTAACCATTTACTGTGAAATCCTGTTATTATGAATTATTTGTAATTTATATGTAACACAAAGTTGAATTACATATTAAATATAGTTGTTAATATTCTTAAAGATTTGAATTTTTATCACATTGTTACAGATAAAGATTGTCATATTACATTATTGCAACTATCAGAATTAGACAGATGTTCACACAGAAATCAGAATAATACAAATATTACAAGAAGCGGTGCGTCAATACAGTCCAAAGTAATATACAGCGAGCAGCTGCACAAGGAAAAGTCTGAGTATAAACCCACTGCAATACACTACAAGATGTATTGTATTGTAATGTACGCTATAATATATTCACATCAATTTAAACGGAAATGCGGCGGGATTTAGAAGAATCTTTATTGAATGTATCTGTTGGGTTTTATAACAGTTTGTAATATTTACCAAAAACCTTGCATATACACTTTAGGCTCTTTGTAATATAGGTTTAACTTATAGTTGCCAGGATCTTAGGGTTTAATCTAATGAAAGATAAAACTACTTTATTAATTAATTATCAAATGTCATGATATAAAAACAAATATAAATAAACATGATAAGAAAAATCCATAGAATAAGTTCTTGCGTAATTTAAACACGAGTTTGAGCAGTCAACAACCTAGTTCATATATTAGTCTCAATTTTAATATTATCAATAAGTTGCATTGGCACAAGTTTTGGACAAGATCCAACCCAGAGAGTTATGAAATTATGGAACATACATTAATGCTAAAACAATGAAGTTTCCCTTTCTATTATCATGATTTGGAACGAGATAACCTCTATTGGTTAAGTCGCATATACACAACATTTAGCAAACTTGTAAACTGACAAATTGTAGGTTCTAAATATTAATTCTGAAAAATATTGGTTTATTTTTATCTTGAAAAGTAATCTAAAGTATTTTCAGCCTATAACCAAATATAATGACTAAATTTTCGATAAAATGTGGAAATCACCACTCCATATTGTGACGCTGGAGTTTTTGTTATTCATTCCTGGAAAACCACGCCTCTTCACCCTAGGTGTCACAATATGACATTTTACACGTTCTTGCTCGATGGAATCCAGCTTTTATAAAGTGTTTTTAAATAATACTTGTTGGATGAGGAATTAAACATAAGCTTGGATCAAAGTTTTCCAATTTTATCGAATGCAAACATACAAAACATACATTTTGTATAATGTTATCAATAAGATCCTCTCCTTTAATAACTGCTCCCGACGATGAAAAAAATATTAAAGGCAACATTAATATTTTGTAGTTAGCTGCTATGGTTATTCTGATTATAAGTGACATGGCAATTTCGTACCACCGAACCATAAAATATATTATTTAACTCACAAAATATGTTTATTCAAAATTATTACAGTCCAATTATTACAAATATATGAACTTAAAACGTAGTAAAAGTTTGATATGGAGTTAAGAAAACAGTTAAACGTACATTTTGTTTACGACCAAGTATAATTTAACTTGCCTTGACTTTCTTAAATGAGCTGAAGTAAGACCATCTCCTGCATGATATTAAATGGCTATAAAACTACTTAATAAAGATTTAATTATTTATTGACATTACACTACACTCAAAGCAGAAAATGCTGTAGTACCAAGATGTGCATAGAATGTTTATATCAATCATGTTGTATGCAGTCGACTGATCTACTTTAAATATAAGAAACATATAAAATTGAGTTTGATTATTAACTGTACTTATAATTAACATTTTGTGAAGGTCTGAACATTTTTAATATTTATATGTGTATTTTTTACATTGAATTCAGAAAGTATACAATCCTTCGATTAGGATTGCTGCAGTACAATCCTTCCTTAAGGATTGCTGTGGTACAATCCTTCGTTTAGGATTGCTGTGGTACAATTACTACCATATTACTCATATTCACAAGAGAGTTACAATGACGTCAACTGTGATAACAGCTGTAAAGGGAAGCTAGGGTTGATCTAATTAATTGATAACACATATGACTGACCTGATATACATTCTGTTGTCTATGTGTTGGCTGTGAACGTTATTAAACTACTACTAAAATTGTTAATCTGTTTATTTTCAGTCATAATACTAGTTTGAAATGATCAAGAGTGTTTATTATCTGCATGTCAAGTTCACAAATTTACTCATAGTAAATATTATAAATAAATAATGGTTTTTACTCAATTTATATTTGAAACTACACGATGACCGTAAAGCTATACAGTATAAAGAATTAAGCAATTCACATAACAGTTTTACGAACTATAATAGTATTTTGGATATTTTACCAAAAAGCTCGTCTATAATCCAGATCAGTTGTAGCTTACGTTTTATACGTACATATACCATGAAATGAAATTAATGGAACAATTTTATTTCATGTTCAAAGATATTATCTCACTAAATCATAGCCAAACAAAATTACTTAATGCAACCTAAATAATAAATTAATGGAATTAAGTAAGTTCATTTATATAATGCTAACGTATTTGATCAGGTGAAAATAAACGCAACCCTAACACATATTTAACTACAACATTATTACTCAATTCAAACATGTTTGGCTAGTCAAGAGTTAATGTTTTATGTGATAAGTTCGCAGTTTTATGGAACGGAACTAAACCCTCCCTTATATCAGAGTATGTAATTCAGCTGGTATTCTAATTTGCTTTGTTGCAAAGTTAGTCAACTTTATGTCTCTTAACGTGGTATTTAATATTGGAAATCATCAGGAAGGTTAGGTGATACAAGTCTTTTATTGTATTGACCGCATATCTTAGATCTCACAGACACAATTAAATACCAGTTGAGAAATAATTTGTCATGCCTGTCAAAACTTCAATATTGAAAAGCTGACAAATATAATAACACGACAAAAACTTTCGAAGCAGAAAAATCATAGTCAAACAAATACAAGAAGACTTCTCATCACATTGTAAATTTTGAAGCTAGTTCTTCGTGTTTAGTTCATGTCCGGTGACACTGATCTCTATTGTGGACACAATTTTTTTATATTATTTTATGGTTAATTTAATGATTTGTGCTTCACCGTTTGGTCATATAACTGGGGGATAAGATATGGTATATGATTAGATAGTTTTATTTAGTTTTGATGGTTGCCCTCTACCCGTCTGGCACTCCCAAATGGACGGGTTTTGGTTCTTACTGCTTGTAGCCCCAATTGTGATCCGATTTAAAAGATATTGGTGTCAAATTTTTTTTTTAATATTGTTGTAGGTGCTGCACTTTTTAAAATTTAGATATAAAAAAAAATGGGCTAACAGGTTGGTAAAAATTTTAAAATACGCCTTTGTTATCATAAATTTCAACGAATACAAGTCATTTTTAGTTAAAAAATACCAAACAAGGTAGGTGCAATAGATTTTTAAAACTAAGAATCTGCAGTTAGTTTACTTAAGGGTTTACGGATTACGGTGTAATCACCCAGATTCAAAAGGCTTGCGCTCTTCATGGCGCTGTTCAGTGCAATGGTATATAGGTACAAGTTAAAAAAAAGATTGAATACATAAAACATTTGTCGAAAGATTAAGGAAGATAAATCGGTATAATGAATTGAACTTTGTAGGTAGGGTAGTTTAGTTAGCATTAAAATAAGAATAATATACCGATTAACTTTGTAAGGTATATTTTGCTCAGGTCTGAGTTAGAAATGAAATGCCAAACAAGGGTAAAGATATATACGTTTAGACCTCATAAACCATAAACAATATTCTGAGTTACTGTTCAATATCAAAAGTATATTATTATTAAGTTAATAATTTAGTGTTAAAAATGTGTTTACTATCAACTTAAGTATTGATTTATAGCTTTAATTCTCTTTTAATAAAAATAAATAAATAAAAAAAAAACCACTCAAGAGACAATAGTTCAGCGTCTTGAATTAAAGCAGCTCAGCTGTGTACAAGACAAGTTGATGGTCTTCAATAAATCTTTGTATTATATCTCCGTCAACTGAGTAGCTTGGGAAATCTGAATTTAGTAGTTGTATTATCCTAAACACTCACACAACACTAATTTATTTTTATAAATTTGTCATGGATATACCAAATGGAATACAATATTGTCAATGTTCTATTTAAACATAGTTCTAACTACGCCCCTCTGCGAACTAGTTTTTATTTCAAACAAACGTAATACTAAGCAACAAAAGTATGAAAAATTGCATGAAATGTGCATAGGTTGTAAAAAAAACTAACTCTTATTTTAAACAAGTTTTAGGAGTTTAACCATTACAACACATACTTCAAATTGAGTAATTTTGCTTTTGTTTTTAATAAGTAGCAACCTGTGAAATATCGCTTGGTTGTAAACACATAATAAAATTATCCTTTAACTTTATTGGTAAGCCAATGTTTTACTAACAAACTTTAAAGGAATTATTGTCTCAGTCTAGATTGTTTAATCTAAACCGTTTAACGACGGATATTACAGCTGTGATTAACTATAGCTCAATGTGCGTCGTATAAACTGTTTTGTACCAGCTGTAGATGTTTCCATGGAGAATACAATTGGGCATTTAAAATGTATAAGGGGACTATATTAAAACCTTTCTATAATCAATGGCAATACGAATTTGAATGTATACACCCACCTTAGTCAATTGTTTTGCAAAAACCATGGTAGAATATTTTATGTAATTAAATGCGTATAATTAAATACATGAAAGTAGCATACGGTGATGAACATGTCAAACTTGACTATAAATAAAGATGACCTTTGCCAATCTATGAATTAATATTTTCAAATTTGTGTTTTAAGGGGTTGTATTTTATATCAATTCATCGCAATATATGAGTGGAACGAGAGCTAATTGACAACAGTTTAGTTTCAGAAATACCAAGTAATCTACGGATTTTTAAGAAAATTATTATTATTAGTGTGTATTTATAGCACTAGAATCGTTAAAATACAACGTATATTGTATTCATTATACTTGTTGAATGGCTTTGTTCTAAGTGGTGTTTACTTGATTGCAGATTATAACATACAATGCGTGGGACACTAGTGGCAATACCACGTGTATAATACACCTGATCCTATAAGCCCACATGCTTGTATCCGCTCCATAAATTGTAGTCAGTAGCTGTAAGGTAATTGGTTTAGCTATGCACATGTGGATTGGTTTTACATAATTTTTAACCATAGTATAAAATTTTCTATACAAAACATAGTTTTTAATTGTCACAGGTTAAAAGTTTGACAAAATTTGAGTAACTCTCCTGTATATAATTAATTAATTAACCAATTTACACTAAAGCCAGCCAATGTTCTTTCATTATTAATTCTTGGACATCAAGCTCTCTATCTGGGTGTCATAGTATAACATTTGGCAAACTCCTGTATTTAATTCTTGAAGAAGTTAAATTGAGGAAATAACACATCATGGGTAAATAAAAGCTATTTTAGGGATTCTCTTGTTTTAATTCCATTCAATAATTTTAGCATAGATATGAAATACACATATTTGCTGTTCCTGCAATTAACAACATTTTGGTTTTGAAAAGTAACCATACATTTTTAAAACACTGGCTACATTTTGGTAATAATACTACCATTACTTACTACTTAGACGTCATAAAAGTCTCCATGAAATGATACAATATTTTATATGAAATAATGACATAACTTTTTAAAAATCAGAAATAACATTTAGATTGTTTACTGTGAATAGTATTTAAACTTTATTGCAGGAAGCGGTGCGTCAAAATACAGTCTAATGTAATATACAGCGAGCAGCTGTACAAGGATAAGCCTGGATATAAACCTACCACAATACACTGCAAGATGTATTGTATTGTAATGTACGCTATAATAAATTTACATTAGTTTAAACGGCAATACGGTGGGATTTAGGACATCTTTTATTTACTGCGTCTTCTGTTTTATAACGGTTTGTAATAATATTTGTTTTAAACCTCACATATGCTTTAGATATTTTATAAAACTATTAAGTTCATAGATATAAAATAACCTTAAATGTATGTGAAAATGGTATTTTAGAGTTAGTACATCTTGATGTTTTGTATTGCAATAGCGTTTGCATTATATTTGAAGTATAGTACGGAACAACACAAAAACCAATTAATTATGTTGTCAATTATCGTCAAAAGAAATATAACCCTAAAACCAATTTTAGGATTATAATTTACTATAAAATTTGCGATCGATCATTTGCTCCTAAACGCTGGTATTTTTAAACTTCATTTTAGACATTATGTATCTTCCTCCCTAGGTTTCGCAATAGCTTTTTACGTATTACTTTGAGGAATATAGTAACCTTACTACCTTCGACGGAAACAAATACTAAATGTATTTCATTAGTTTTTTTAAGTTGCACTGATTTGTTTCGGTTAGTTTAGTTTTCAAAATTGCCATAACAATTAGACTTAACTGACATAAGATAATCAGCTTATATAGTTTCATGGACTACCAAGTAGGCCTAATACCATTCTTATTTAATCCAGATTTGTAGCACTGCCTGGCTATTCTTTTTCAGGAATAACCACTAAGGCCAGATAGGGGGCACAGTTTCCGCCTATGTAAAGCAATGATTAAAAGCCAAATAATCATCGTGTAAGTATGTCCGTGTGAGTACTTGAAAAATACCTGAATTTATTATTATTAATTTTTTTTTGCTCGCATGTCTCAGATTTCATTTTCGTGGATATTTGATATCGCCCTTATGGCTTTGGACATTAAGCAGACTTTGAAAACATTCTGTTGCGCCTTGTGCAAGAATATTGTCGTGTTTTTATCATGGGTGACTTCAACTGTGACTTACGTGTACACCGGACTGTTACGATTGCTGACAGTTAACAAACATGTTTGCATCTTGCAACAAGATAATACCCCCACTGTACTCAGCACATCAAACTGTTGAGGCAGAAACCAAATAATAATTAATAAATTAGATAATTATTCTTATTTAACCAAAACCCTCAAATTTCAAATAACAACGGGCAACTCCAGCCCCTCTATCTCCCATTGTTAACTTATGAAATTATTTAAGATCACTTTCTCTATTTTTCTTCTCATATCACAAGTGTAGCAAGACCACTCAAATAAGTTCAGCCAAACTCAACAATTTGAGTAAATAAAAATTAAGTAAGGCTTCCCTTAGGTCTCAGTTACAATCAGGAGATTAGAGGTAAGAAAGAGGTAGAACACTAAGAAGTGACGTTAAATGGGAAAATGGGGAAGGTAGGTAGCGATCTAGTCTAGTGATATAGCGCGGGGTTTGGTGTCCGAGGTCTCGGGTTAAAATTTAGTCAATCTCCAAAGTATTTCACTATTATAATGACCACCTAGAACTCGCCCAAAGTAATGTGATGCTTGAGCACAGCGTCCAAGGATGTGGAGAAAAGGTGGGACTTAAAAAAATGTAAAGGGAATTTACGTTTAGGTCTCGTAAAAAAATCACTATATTTTAATTACTAGACAAATAAAATAATAGATTTAATACATTTAAGTATCAATTCAATCTATCAAATTCTTCTGATTAAAAATAGAATGATCCAGAGACATTAGTTCTCCGTCTTGTATTAAAGCAGCTCAGCTGTGTATAAGGCAAGCTGATGGCTTCAAATAAATCTGTGTATTATAGCTCCGTCAACTGAGTAAGCTAAAATCTGAATTTATTAGTTGTGTTTTCTTAAATTATTTCTCTTAAAACTACAATTTGTTTTGATAATAGTGTAATAAAGAAGTTGGAATGAATATTTACAATGTTTTTTTTTTTACTAAATATCATTTGATTTTACATGTATACATTGTCTTAGTCGAATAAGGTTTATAATATTATTTTATCATCTCCTGATGGAAAATTAGAATCTTAAGGAGTAAGATGGATTTTAGTGACAAAGTATAAGTACTGTATTAATGATATGCATTTTCAAAGGATACATTCATCACTAAAATTAATAGGATTTCATTAAAAACTTGTAATGCCTTGTAGTGTATCCATAGTATTTTGTCTCAACAGATTAAAATATTTTAAACATACATTCAACAGTTTGTTTTTAATAACGAATTTAAATACTGACAAGACATTTAGTAACCATATATCGTTATTGTATTTGGTTAAAGCTAAAACTATTTTTGTTTTAAATATACATTGTGTACATGTAGTTGAATCGGCCACTAACACATTTTATTCTAAGAATATGAATAATACTTTGTAATAAAAAAAAAACATGACGTGCTGATTCTAGTTTTAAATATATTTTAAATTTGTTTATGAATGTTTCATGTTTATCAACTGCACAAACTAGAAACCTCCAATTTCGTCATTTCGGTTTTTAAGTTGCGTTTGATTGTGTTCCCAATAATATCCTTAAACTGTAGGCTATTATGCACTATCAAACTTGATTTCACTAACTAGTCTGTAGTGTTTATTGGAGGCATTTAACAGCTGATATTGCAGCTGTAATTAACTGAAGCTCAATTGTGTCGTATAAACTGTTTGTAGAGCAACTAGGCGGGGATGGGAGGGGATCAAACAGCTGTTTGGAGCAGACGACAGTCAGCTGTGTAGAAACAAATGTCAGTCAATTCACGTTTCCATGGAAAACAACATTGATCTTCAACAGTTGAATGGGTTTGTTTAAACTATTGACAAATTGATTGATATCGTTTATAATATACCAAACGGACTGCAGACTTAATTTAGATAAAAACAGCGTTTGAACTACAATAACTTTGCCTTGTGAACACTATAACTGTCTTAATGACATAACATCGTCAGTATTAACCTTAGCACAATATAATTTATTTATTGAAATTACGTTTTTAAAATAGCTCTTTTTAAATCGGTAAAATGTCTATATAGGAAAGAACAATATGATTTTACAATAAAACGATCTATATCAGTTCAGTTTTCGCTTAGAAAAGTGTTCGCTACCTTTATAAAAATAAATAATGATGATTTTGTTTGTAAATCAAAATAATATTACATCAAGTTTTAACACATTGTGTGACATGGCCTTAATATTTTAATTACTAGTATACTAAGTGGTGTTTATCTCATTATACAACGTATGTAATATACCTGATCCTATAAGGCAACATGATTGTATCTGCTCTTTAAATTGTAGTCAGTATGTGTATTCTACGAATGTTATTGGATTAGATTATAAAGTTAAATTCCGTATTAAATACATTTTTTTAACATTAACATTTAACATTACTTCATACGTTGTTCAGCACCTGGATTACTCATGTGAATCGTTTTGAATAATATCATATCGATAATTGGTGCGGCGAATACTTTATTCTTGGTTTTAACATTAACTACCTTCAGGCCAGGTTTGAGGTTAAATAATGAAAAAATAACTATTTACAACACACAGACAAAAATTCATAGAATATACGCATTATTACATACAATTTGGGGTTGCATTAACCCATGATCTGGTATACAGAATCAATGCTTAATTAAACAGTAAGCCTGTTTTTGACGTTCACTTTCACCCGGTTGTTTTTTAATATTTAATAATTTAACAAATAAAAATAATTACACAGTTTTTCTTAATAAAGGAAACAAAAGAAACATCATTTTTTAAACATTTTAACGAAACTATTTTCGTAAGATTGTCGATCTATACTTCAAATTAGAAAAAAAACCATTTTTTCTATTGAATGGTATGGAAAAAAAGTCAAACCACATATCATTGGGTAAGTTTTGGAAGAAATTTTAACAGTTTTTACCAAACTTGAAAAATTATTAAAATTTTAAAACTAGGTAACCATAAGCTAGAGACCTTAAAGTTTTTTTGTGAACTGAAAACAAATATTTTTGAAATTTGTGGATTAGCAACCCCCAAGCTGAATAAAACCCCAACTAAATAACAAACCACAACATTACACAAACCCCAGCAATGTTTATAATTCATTGTTGGACGTCTGCCCCACTCCACCTGGGTGTTGCAGTAAAACATATCACGCATTCTTGTGTAGAGGAATGCCAGTTTCATGTAAGGAGTTGAATTCTTGGAATAATATTTTAAGTGTTAGAAACCGTAACTAGGTTTAAGATTCATGGTGGTTTTTTTGGCACCTTCAATAGTACACTCATTTAATATTACAATAGTAGTTATTTATGTAACTAGAGTGTCAAGTTTCACTTAGCGCGTTTGCGTTACACATTATATTTTTTCTTCAGTTTTTATCAAGAATATCAACAATAATAAGCGTTTCAAACACTAAACAGCACGTTTTTGGTTAGGTAAAATCTTAAAACTTATACCTGTGAAATCTATTAAATGTTTTTATAAATCTGTTAAAACTTAGGTTAACGAAAATTGAATGTTAACAAGGAACAACAGGGTCATTAGTCGTAGTCCCAACAGTCACAGGCTGGGAAACACTGCACCAGCTGATTGTAGTCGTAGTAAATTGTGTTGCCAACTTATTTTCAAGTGTACAAATATTACGGGCCTAATAAAAGCACACTGCTTTGTGTTGTTTGGGTGGAATACTGGAGTGTAACAAAAGTAAGCAGATGTAGCAATTAGCTACATTGCGTGCTATAGTCAGTGAAAGGACGACTACTTTATTAGGTAACTGTAGAAAAATTTATTTTTCTTTAGATGCTATGTTAGCTGATGCTGTATAATTAAATTTAAAGCAATAGCTGGTTAAAATAATACAAATCATAGTAACTTAAACACCAATTGCTACGATGTTCAGTTAAGTATTACCTTTGGTTTTGACTATTGATAAAACAAGACATTCCATCTCCATCTCAAAGTTGTTACGAGTTTACAAATTAAAATAGACGTAGTTGAAGTGAGCACCGACAGATTGCGCTGATGTGAATTACAGATTTTCTTCCTGGTGAGTCAACTGTCTCAGTAACAAAAGACAATAGAGTTTTAAACACTGTCGCAATTTATGACTCGCTTACAAAACTAAATTCCTTTAAAAAAAAAATTGGTAACAGCTGGCTCATAGATGGGCTGTATACTTCGGTTATTACAAGTCCATGGTATTACAATGGTATTACGCTACTTGACGCACAGTCACACGACGATTAACCTTACTGTGTTTGTGAGACGATGTAACAGACGCTACTCAGCTACTCAGTACAAAGACTCAGCTGACAGGCCATTAATGTAACAGTAGAAGAAAAAGGGTTACACAAACTACTCATTGTCTCTCAAACGAACCGATTACAGAATAGCTTGATATAGTCTTGATATTGAATTGTCTTAAATGATAAGCCGTCATATTCGGTAAACGACATTTCTAAAAAATACGTATTTAAGCAATTGGAAATACATATTATCCAGTGAAAAAAGTCAAAATTTTTAAATAATCTATATCTATAAAAGAGGAACTATGTATGTGTGTGTGTATGTATATACGTTATGGACTCCGAAACCGGCCGACAGATTGTAATGAAACTTTCAGGCATTATTAAGCATCTTTCAAGGATGGTTCGAGTAAAGTTTGGTGCAGATCCGTCAAAAGGGCTCTGCCCCAGAGGGTTTTAAGTGGGCCAATGTCAGACTTTTTGATCTACTATGTTTACAAATAAATATAATTTAAAAGCAGATGTTTACTTTCACCAACTGTTTTGTAGGTTTGAATAATCACAACATTCTGTATTAGCATTATTCATGATTTGAAATAGTGCCACAGTGTTTCTACAGATTGCAGCACAGAAAACTATTTTACTTTTGAATAAGTCCAAATGTATTAAACCCCAATCGCAGCACACCTGTGCACTTAACAACGTTTATATTCTCCAAATTTAAATATTAAAACATAAAAACCTTTATCTAAGTACTGTATTATAAACAATAATACCCCCGCCGCAGCAAACCTGCATACTAAGCATCTACTTTAAAATATAACATTTATTCTTGATTTAAATAAAATTAGTTTAACAAGTACTTAGGTTTGCTGAATCAGCGAGGATAAAACTGTTTTTTTTTTTTTTTTTTTTTTTTTTTTTGTAAAATGTGAATAGTTAGTACCTAAGAAATAAAAACATTTTCCAAATTTGATCAAAATATGTTCACAAACAAGCAAACTACAACAGTTTACTATTTCTCCATAAGAATAACATGGGAATTTTAAATTTACAATTTTTTGGAATTTTCTCCGTAACTATTAGGCGCATAATAACGCTTCAATATACCAAATTATTTGTTTTTTTAAGCTCTACAAAATGGTTTGGAAAGAAATTGCAAAATATTATGTTTTTTGGGTCAAAAATGGGAAAAACCTATTTTTACCCCATAAAACCCCCCGTAAACCCCACTTCCCATGGTCCGATCATGCTGGATCGCGAACTCGTTCGAATAAACGTACGTTTACACGTTTGTACCAAATTTCATCAAAATCGGATCATTTTTGCTTGAGTTATCGTGCTGACGGACATATATATATATATATATATATATATATATATATATATATATATATATATATATATAAATATATAAATATATATATATATGAATTTGAACGGATGGTGTTTTTGGCCTCTAGGGACCTTAAAACGAAAAAAACGGTCCCGCGTCCAGGTCTTACCATGAGTACTACGGTAATAGCTTATTCCCTATATGGGAAATTCGCTAAAAGGGATGACTTTTTTAAATTTATGAAAACAGCTAATTCGCAACCAAAAGGTGAGTGAGCGTAGCGAACGAACTTCAACTAGGACGTGATTGAGCCATGCGAATACTTATGAAGTTAAGCGGGGCAAAGCCCACGGGTTCAGCTAGTAGCCTATATAAGGAAATTCCAAAAAAATGCAGAACTTCACCACTATTGTTTCAAGGATAAAGATTAAACATATTTGGAGTTTATAGTATCAAATTTAACTGCTCATAAAATATACATATCAATGAATAGCACACAAGAAGAGTTTGAATTAAAAAAAACCAACTCGATTTACATCATCAATAGGTCAACAACTTCCCATTGTAACCTCGAATTTTGGGCTGTTGACAATCTTTAGTAGTCCATTTCATAATCGTTAGTTCAAACAACTACCAAAGATGTGTCTCACAGTTGTTAAGGTGTATTGGTCCTTACAATCTGCTCGGTTCCATTCTTTACAGTGAATTTGAGTTCCATATATTCAGTTCGAATTTGTTAACCCGTAAATGTTTTTTTTATAATTACATAAAATATGTTTAGGCAAACCCAACCTTGTACAAAATGTACAACAACAAAAGGTTGACGTGCTTTATTAGTAATTTCTCCAGTTACTTTCGTAGCTAGATATATAATGATCTTATTACTGTCTGATCAAAGTAAATGATAAGGACGATCAGTTCTAAAATTTAATAAAAAAGTATTTCAGGAACAGTTTTCAAGTTTTAAAACTAATTTGGAAGAAAGATGACGAAAAACAAATAGATCAGTAGGGCTGGGAAAGTATTCATTTAATAAGTCGCGGGCAATTTCGCCTTTCTCATTTCCTTTCCTGCTTGAATAAATTATGCACGTTTAATAATGCTCTAGCATATTTTGAAATGCGTATACCAATAATAATTTTACGTTGTATCAAAACCTTTAATTAGTTTACGACCCTTCAAAAATTTAAAGTCCTCTTACATTCAACAATGTATTATTCTATTCGAGAGTCCGAGTCGTCAGAAATTATTTTAATTTATTTATATGGAAAGAGTTAAACCATTCAAAACATCTTTAAGTCGATAACGATAACGGAATAGCTTATACTATAACAAAAAGGCTACGTTAAAAATTAAAAATGATTGATATCTGCAACACACTTTCGGCCTGTGGTACGAACCCAATCATTCACCACGATATACCTTATTACCTATACAATTCGCCAAAATAATAATGTACAATAACAGTCAACACAACTACAACTTCTAGTGAGACTGAACAACAGTAGTAGGCTTACGCCTTAGAAAAAATCGTGCGCATTTTTAAGAACATCTCTGAACTCCCTTCACCCCTTGCACATAACTTCCTCTTAAAACTCTTTACTTAATTATTTACGTCCGGTAACAAGTTAAGAAATTTAATCGCAGTTGAAGACTGAGACCACAGAATTTCATAAATAAAACTCAATTTATAAATCAAATCAAATCAAATCATTTATTATCATGGACATTTACATGCATTGACATTGTCAGTGGAGCAGAACATAAAATTTCAATGTTCATTGTCTAAATAATCAGAGGTAACTTAGGTATGAGTCTATGTTGTACAAATTCCTTTTAACTACAGGGTTAACAATCACAATAGACTATAAACAATTTAACAAATGAACAATTAACAAAGTTGAAGAAAACAAAAATAGACTATATAGAAATAATTAACAGATTTGGATACAAAGTTACAGACTTATCACAGGTTGTTCTAGGAACTCTTCAATACTGTAAAAAGGATTTCTTAAGAGCCAGTCACTGAATTTTTTTAAAAATATTTTTTGTGGATACTTATTTACATTAATAACTACCTTATTATAAGCTTTCTTACACATAACAACATGGCTATTTAAAGATTTGCTCAAACGGAGGTGCTGGTAACTTATTTGATGTCTACCACGAGTATTGTAGGGATGTACATCTTCATTCAGAACCATGACTGGTAGTTTTTTTAAAGAATAAATAACAAGTTCTAAAATATAAAGGTTAATAACAGTAAAAATCCTTAATTTAATAAAAATAGGCCTACAATGTTCAAGATCAGCTGAACCATTAATAATTCTAACAGCTTTTTTTTGTAATATTAACACTTCTTCAATTCTTGAACAATTGCCCCAGACAAGCAAGCAGTACTTAATTATTGATTGAAAAAAAGCAAAATAAGCCATCCGGATATATTCTGGAGTTACACAGTATTTCAAACGCCCCAACAAGAAAACAACTCTAGAAAGTCTAGTAGTAACACAATCAATATGAGTATTCCAAGTAAGCTGTTGGTCAACACATACACCTAAAAACTTGGTACTGACAGCTGTTTGTAAAGCTAAAGATTCATGGTCATAAGGCTTCAAAGAGAATACTATATTTTCAGTTTTATTTTTATTTTATTTTATTTTATTTATACTTAGAGCTTCTACTTTATATCAATACGATTTGGAATTAAAATATTCGTCCTAAAGAGTAGGGAACCGAGTAGAATCTCTTGTTTCTGAAAAAAGCTAGGTGAAGACCTTAATTTTCATCCCTAATAATATAACATATATAATCATAATATATCTAGCACACTAACACTACAGCGAAGCATTGCTGCATTTCAAACGAGCAATAAGGGTTTTGATATCATACAGCCTCATATAAAATTATTTAAAATATTTCATTAGGTAATCATTTTTAAAGTCAGGTGTATAGTAGTTTATTGTTTTTGTAAGCAATATAATAATATACACTCCATGATTGGTGGCAATTTATCAAAACATATGAATTAAAATTAGGCTATTGACTTTACTTAACTAGAAAAACAACAAGACAAACTCTACCAGAAACATTGAATTCTTTCTCAGTCACAGTGATTAATTTTCATTGTTCTGCCTCTCTTCTTAAATACATTAAAAGACCTGTAATTCTTTCTTAATTACATTTTTATTACCTTAATAATCCTAATAATCCTCTTATTAAGAATGTGAAAACAACTATAGAAGTTAACATTTTGCAATTTTTATTGTTGAATGTTTCACTATTAACTTTGATCATTGTATTAATTTCAGAAGTTAATAATTTGTTAATGACAAGCTATGAACGTTGCTGAGTTATCAATTATCAAAGTTTCTGGGCACATATAATTATTTAACAAAAAGGAGTTTTACTTAGTTTAATGGGACCATCGTAGTTAGTCAAGTTCCATAAAGTGGAGAACTAGTTTTCTTGTAACATTTTCTTAATAACTTCACAGAAATTAATTTTAAGTGGCAACGAAACAGTTGGACGAATTTAGTTGCACCATGGTTAAAAAAATGTTTAATATGAATAATTATAATTAATATGTAGACCTACGATGCATTAATTATGACCAACCTAAATAAGGAAACAAATACAGAATAATTCTCACCAAGTTTAAATAAAATATTGTAAGTCCCCAAATGTTAAGTTTACTGTTAACTTTATAAACACATTTTCACTAGTCGAGTCCATAAAAACCTACATATTCCTAGCTTGAACCATCGGTCCTTTGAAAATTAAATGAAGTGCAGTAGGAATAGTCCTAATCCCGCCAATATTTCGTATTAACCTTAGAATTACCAGCATTACTGTCTAGCCTTAAGCGTTAAACATTTTTTTTATTATCTTCAAAAGAATGTTCCCACATAATTAACATAACTGACTTTTATGATATACGGTTCCACGTCTTCTTAATTTGCTGCAAGTCTATTTCACTGTAAATTTTTATAATTTTTCCCATCAATGTATAAGTTCCAGTATATTAAAACAGTTACACCTACCAAATTTTAAATTGTCATTTACTGTTGTGTTTTAAATACACCCATTTAACTTTAATTTAGTAGAGATCGTTCGAGTAAAGAATTTCCTTTGGTTGGGGATGAACCCTGGGGGGGGGGGTGGTTGAACCTGAGGGGGGGGGGGGGTGGATGAAGGTTAGACGTCTGGGCAAAATGACTGTCTAAAACCCACAATCCACAGTATTAGCACATCTTGTTCTTTATCAGTAAATATCTTGGAGAATTTAGTCTATGAATCACTCCTTTCATTCCGGATATACCTAAAGGATTTAGGGCACAAAGATTTAAAGTTAAGATCATTAAACTAATATTTCCTTTGAAAAACTATAATCAAATTTCGTCATATTACAATATCAAGGATATTTGTTTTGATTATATGACATACCATTTACAGAAAGGTTACCAAGATAGTTATAGTCTATAAAACACTTAATCACAGTTTTAAAGAAAATGCTATACTTAATGACTTAACATAGAGTTTGCTGGAACTAAAATTTGTTTATATTATTTTTATATTAATGACACAAATAATCTCAACCTAAGATACATTTGACTAACATTATGACTCAGTTCAGACATTTGTGGTCAGTCAAGAGTATCGTTTTATGCGATAAGTTTGCAACTATATGGAACGAAACTAAACTCCCCCGTTGCTACACAATATAAAAAACGGCTGGCATTTTAACCAGGCTTTTAGGAAATTTTGTCATTGCATTAATGTAGTTTAATCTGCGTGAATGATAAAAATACATGTTTGTATGAATGCAATCATTAATGTGTCCGTTAAAAATTAACACTTTTACATTCATGAATAAAGTTTTAAACAATATATTCATTTGGTATGTGTGGATTGAATTTTAACGGTTTTATTTAAAGCTAATAAAAAAATTAAAACAGTTCGATTAAAACAATTAAAACTGTTTATAGTTAGTATTATTTCACTCAAAGGTAACCATGAATGAAAATCTAATCGATACCGTTTTAAGATTTTACAATTGAGAAAACGCATCCAATATTCAAAATCTATGGTTATGTTAGAGTTAATAATGCTTTGATTAAGAGAAATTCCATCAGACCAACCAAATGGTCGTTAAAAATAAACAAAATTGGCCCACATATTAATTTCTAGTAGAAATCAATAACATATAATAATTTCCGAACCAAGGATACATGCCGTAATAACATTGTAAATGTTAGTTTAATAATCGATACCAATACTGTCATAACACTTCCAGAATCATATTTAAGCTCTGAAACCTCTAATAGGTTCGATATAACATCATATTCGTGGCAATGTTGAATAAAACATCTCCACTCTTTCCCTACAGTATATTGTAGCGAGAAATTGAATAGTGAGAAGCGATATGGAGTCGTCTTTCACATCCATATATCACAAGTATATTCGAATTACTGAATAATAAATACAACGTAGAGTTAAGTTTTACTTTATCGCAATATTTCTTGGTAAAGCATAATACTTTTGTAGTTTACTTCATAAATTGACTCGGTTATCTCGCGTTTAAAAATAACTCATTTAAAAAGTGACTTTATATTTAATAAAGTGATAGAGCTAACGAATACGACTTGAAACACATGCAAATTCGTTAATCAAGTAGAAATATATGTTAGTTGCATTGACTATATACTATTACTATATACACTTTTATTTCAAATTGTCTTTCAAAAATCACCAGTTCGCACTATAAAACATCACTAAGGGAGAATTTCCCTTATTTTGTTGTAATAGGTAATATTTTTAAACAATTTAGCACATTCTGGATGTAAAACTATTTGTACAATGAAGTTGTCTGCTATATTGCTAAATATTGAATGGAGCAAGCATATCAATCTAATACTTTTGATATGAATAACATTCCATTTATAATTGTCACCCAAATACGGCAGCGAAAACTGTTATGATCAATAAAACTTATTTATCTAGTTTATACAAATGTAGGTCTATTATTTCCAACATACCAGTTAATTAAGGTGGCGTTATACCTTTTTTTTATAAATGTACTTTGAAATGTTTAGTGAATGGTCTCCTTTAATTTTGCCACGCAAAATACAGGATTAATGAATTTGTTATTTATTGTTTTTAAAGTGATCACAACTATTGAAGTAAAATATTTGACATTGTAGACAGACGATTCAAATATCTAGAAATATTGTTCAAAACAAAGGAAGGTTAAGGCCACGACTGGAACAACTACGTGTAAACCTACATCTTTTAATTTTCCAAATTTATCTTGTGATTCGATTTTGTAGAATTTTTCTGCGGTCTTTTTGTGGACGAATTTGTTTCATATGCTCTATACAACACCTATAAGCCTAATTAGTTAGGTATTCATTGTTTTTAATGTTTAGACAACTGGCATACATTTCCATACGCAACGTAGACATGCTTTTATTTATTTTGTAGAAGATACTCAAAGGTATTAATACGATTGTTTTTTTTCGGTATTTTATTGAGCTTTTTAACAAACTACAACTAATAAGCTAAGGCCACAACTTCTTAATCAGCTACAACTATTTTCCTTACGATTCCGTGCTTATTTTGTGAAATCGTAGTGGCGACCAATCATAAGGACCCAAAAGTCCATGTTAAATTTATTTAAGTTTGAATTCCCGTTGAATAGAACCCTTAAGTCCGATTTGTACAATTTCGGATGTATACCTTTCTTTAGATGGTTACTACATTTTCACCGCTTCAAATTTCGTGTGGATTCTTCAGTTGTTAACGGTGAGTATTTTTTAACCAAAATCAGGAGTGTATAAGAGCTCAGGTAATAGAATAATCACACGTATAATATCGTAGACAAAAATAATTAAATATAGACTGTCAGCCGTGCTGCGGTTACCATAGGTTCCGTCGCACACCGCTGTAGTTTACGTAGCGCGTACGCCGTAAATACATGGCGCTCCAAGCGGTGTGCGCCAGAAGCTATGGTAACCGCAGCACAGCTGACGGTCTATATTGAATTCTTTTTGTCTATGATAATATGGATCTTGTTGTCAGTATCGATGTTATAGGTTGCAAGGTTATGCTTTTGTTGTTATGAATTAACATATTAAATGAAATGAAATGAAATATTATTTATTTATACAGGCAAAAATTAGGGCCACATGGCCCTTTCTTACACTTAACCTGTCATAAATATAACACTTATATTTTAACAATTACATACATATACAGAAACTTTAACAAAAGAAAATAACTTAAATTTTAAACTGTACAAAAACAATCTTGCTCTCTCCCTCTCTCTCTCTCCCTCTCCCCCCCTCTCTCTCTCTCTCTCTCTCTCTCTCTCTCTCTCTCCCTCTCTCTCTCTCTCTCTCTCTCTCCCTCTCTCTCTCTCTCTCTCACACACACACACACACACACACACACACATTAAATCACTATACACTATATACTGTAAAATCCTTTAGCAGAACTTATACTTTCTTAAAATTTTATTTAAGTGAAACTTTATTGCATCTTGGAAATATGGATGTGAAACAAACAAATCCCTATAGTTTTGCACAAGTTAAACACAATGAATGACCGCGTCTACCACAAGCCTAGGGCAGGATTTGGTGTCGTCAACTTGGGTGAAACTGAATTCATATTTCCAAAGTTACTCCTCTTTGAGAAATACATTGTACTTACCATTAAATTACAGTTTAGAGAAAAAAAAACGCTTCATAAGGATTTGCCTTACACTCTAACGTAATAAGTAATGATTCATTAACATTTTTCTGATCAAACTTATGTAACATTGAATTTTATTTACTTAGATAAAATAACATTTCAATTTATTAACATTATGGTAGCTTTCCTTCAGGTCGTCTCTATTTTTGGAAAAGTAAGTAAAAAGATGTGGTCTACTACACGTTTTGTGGACATATATTCATATAACATTTGCTATCAGAGCCAAAAGTAAAATTTTATCAAATACTTCTAAAGTTCACTACATCTTGAGAAGGTAAAATACATTGTAACATTAAATTAATTAATATATTCTACATGGATTGTTGCAATTAATCCATTATTTCTTTCCTTGTACTGAAACAGTTTTTGGATGTTATAAAAGATCCTCAATGATTTTATATTAACTTTTACCTATGATGTCTTACTTTACTCCTATTGTTTCAGATGAGATCATAAACGTTACTCAATACCAACAAAGGCTCAGCTGACAGACCATTAATGTACCAGTAGAGGACAAAGGGTTACACAAACTACTCATTGTCTCTGAAATGAATCAATTACAGAATAGCTTTCTGTCTTAATAGCTGATTGTATCTTTCTCTAAAAGACGGACCTTCAGTAGTGGGTTGTCCTTCTAATATTTGTTTGGTAAGTAAAACAACGATGATATATTTTTATGCTATTGAAAATGTCAACTTTGTATGCTTTTATTGTATTGCTTCACCAATGGTTAATATAACCTCCCAGAGTTAGGTTTAGTTGTCAAATATTAAATGCAAAATATGCTCTATAACATAAAACTTCGATACATAGTAATAAAATAATTGTTGAAACAACTTAAAAATATTATACTAACCTTATATTGAGTGCATAAATCTTCAGCTCTTTCAATCTCTTATTCTTTATTATTTTGTCAATGTTGGATTCAAACCTATCAAGAATCTGTACGTAACATAATGACCTTTACACTACTTACATCACTTGCCAAGTGATTCGATACGCTAACAAATAACATTAATCAAAGTGTTGTCTTAGTTGGAAGAGCTCTGGACCCTTATAATCCTTTGAAATTGACTCTCCAGACAATTTAGTTAACTGGTTCTGAGTGAAATTCTTAAGTTCTCTTTGTTTACAAAATATACAATACATTTTTACCAATTGTAATTTAAACTATGCAGATAATTTGTTAATGTGTACTTTAATTGATTAGTCATCCATGCATTTTGCTCGGTTACGCACAGTTTGTTTAGTTTACACACTTCAACATTCAATAAAGAGAACTTTAATATTAAATAAAATAAATAAATACTTTATTTTCTTGACAAATAAATTGTATCGACAGTACAATTAGGTATGCTATTAAATAAAACTCTTTAAATTTTGATGCATTTTTCATTGAAGTCTTCAATAGAGTAGATTGGATTTTCAGTAAGAATTTGTTTTGATTTTCTTTTGTATTCTTTTAACTTTAAATTTTGAATATCAGTTGGTAGTTTGTTGAATAATTTTCTTCCGCTGTAATAAACATGTTTTTCATAAAACCTTGTTTGGTGAAAGTAGAAGAAAATGTTTGTAATTTTCTCAAATCATAATTCTTCTCACATAATCCATCATTTTTCCAGAATTTCTCAAAATTGTTCTTTAAAAATAGTAATGTTTCATAAATATAAATTGAGTAAAAGGTCATAAATTGGTAATTTTTAAATAATTTTTTACGGGATCGGCGTGGTTTTAATTTGAAAATAATTCTTAATGCAGACTTTTGCAATTTAAATATTTGTTTAGTTTTTGATGAAGTTGAGCCTCATATAGGTAATGCATATCTAATATTGGAAATAATTAGCGAATGATACAGTAAGTAATGCGTCTTCACTACAGAACATAGACAATCTTCTTAGTATAAAAATAATTTGGGAAAGTTTTTTACATAAGTGTTCAATTTGTGAGTTGAAATTTAAATTTTGGTCTATAATAAGTCCTAGGAATTTGATTGTTTTTACTTCTTCTATATGTTGTTCATCAATTAAAATATTTAAGGTGAAATCTTTTTTAATTTTATCTCTGATTGAAAATTCCATAAATTTGGTTTATTTACATTAATTTCTAAATGGTTTTCCATGACGCATTGTGCTAGTTCATTTGCTTCTTCATAACATTTAATTTTCAATTCTTCTCTATATTGGCTGGATGTCAATAAGGTTGTGTCATCAGCAAATAATATTAGTTCAGGTAATTTTCTTGAATATGTCACATCATTTTTGTATATTATGAATAAAATTGGACCTAGTACAGAACCTTGTGGGACAGCTGATTTTGTTTCAAGTTTTTCTGAACTATAATATATTTTAAATTATTGTTATTATCAATAAATGGAATTTGGACTGACTGTTGCCTGTTACTAAGGTAAGATTCAAAACATTGTAGTGCAATTCCTCTTATTCCTATATTGTTTAATTTTGCTAAAAGTTTTTTATGATATTTTAACATATCATATCGAAGGCCTTTTGTTAAATCCAAAAATAGTGCCATTACATTATTATTTCCATCAAGATGAAAGGTAATATATTTAATTACTTCAAATATAGCGTTTGTGGTTGATATTTTCTTTTGAAATCCAAAGAGATTTTTTGATAATATTTTATTCGTTTTAGAAATGATAAAAGTCTATTCAGAATTATTTTTTAAAATATTTTACTGAATGAAGAAAGGATAGATATTGGTCTGTAATTGCTGGTATTTTGAGAATCTCCAGCTTTAAAAATTGAATAACTTTGGAAATTTTTAATAAGTGTGGAAACTTACCAATAGTTATGGATTGATTTATTAAATACGTCACATGAGTAGACAGTTCTGAAGAGCAAAATTTTAAAATTTTAGAAGAGATGTCATCAAAGCCATAAGAGGTAGAGGATTTCATATCGTTAATAGTTTTTATAACCTCTTCTTCATTTGTATTGCGTAAAAATATAGAATTATAATTGTATAAAATTTCAAGAGATGATTTGTTGACATCGTTTACTTGTCCAATATTTATGAAACATTTATTGAATTCTTCAGCAATCGAATCTGGATCAGTAAGTTTGTTTCCATTTCAATTCCTGTTTCCATATTCAAGTTGGTTTAAACTTATTGAGTTTTGTTTCCATGAAAAAGTATTTTTTTATCTAATCTACATTATCAAAGTTTTTACTTGTGAATAATTTTAATTGGTTGTACAAATTTTAAATAACTTCTTGATTAGTATTTTACGTGTTATAAAATTTATGGAAAGTAAGTAAAGAAACGTTTCATAACACTTAAAATTTAAATAACACTTTTAAGTGTTATAAGACATTTTTTTATTTACTTTCCGTACAAATTTTAAGTAAAAAGTTAAATAAAATACTCTGATCTTATACAATAAATGCAGATAACTTGTAAATTCACTGCAGCATCATAGAGTCACTGGATTTAACCTGCATTAAAATATATTGATGACAATAATGATTTATTTAAACATACTTATAAAAAATAAAATATTTCTAATATCAAATGCTAAAACCTGATATTCAAGCCCCTTGTGTGTCATAGAAAACAAAAATACTTAGTTATTGTTTATATGAATTTAACGTATATATTACGATTACATGTTTGAGCTACTGTGATACTCTTTCAAAACTTTACCCTTTCTATCTAAGTACTTTGTATAAAAAGCATCTGAATTTGTTGTTGTATAACTGAACTGTTTAAGTGGATTCAGTGACTTTTTAGCGGTGGTAATAAAATAACAATATAAGTTATCTCTAATATATAAAATTCTCGTGTCACAGTGTTTGTCTGCAAACTCCTCCGGAACGACTTCACCGATCGTTATGAAATTTGGTGTGTAAATTCTGTAGGTATGCGAATCGGACGTAAACCATTTCCCGTTTCGAAATTCTTAAAAGGGATCCGCCCCAGTGGCTCTGGAGTTTCCCATGTTAACCTTATGAGAAATGGAATTAATGAATCTTAACAGCTGTTTCAATTAAACAAGTTGGTTCTGTTCTATGATGTTCAATAGCATTAAAGTTACAAGGATTACCAACAGGGTGCAGCACTATTATTTCTTTTACATTTATGACAACAGCTAATTTGCAACCCAAAGGTGAGTGAGCGTAGCGAACGAACTTCAACCTGGAGGCGAGTTAGCGTAGCGAACGAGCTAACCTGAAGGCAAGTGAGCGTAGCGAACGAGCTCCAACCTAAAGGCGAGTGAGCGCAGCGAACGAGCTCCAACCCAAAGGTGAGTGAGCGTAGCGAACGAACTTCAACCAGGACGTGATTGAGCGATGCGAACGAGATCATCTTGAAAATTAAACGTAACGGTACTTTCTTTCCATCGGTCTGTCTTAGGGGAAACCTATAACTTAGGCGATACGAAGTTCGCCGGGTCAGCTAGTAAAACTATAAAAATGATCAAATTAATTAACGCTATCAAACCACGTTAAGTTCACTTCTCCCATAACAAAGAGCATGTCACCAAAAAGTTCTTAAACTCACAACATAAAAGCTACCATAATTATGCATCCTGACATATGTTCAAGGCGTCCATCCAACACATAACCAGCAAACGTTTTGAAGAAGGGGCAGTAAATGATAAACTATTAATTAAATGAGCAAAGAGAGTATATCACCTTACATTTCATGATGAAATTCTATAATCAGGACACTCGTTGTTGTAACATAACGTTAACGTATTAGTCGATATTGCGTGTAAATAATTGTTGTATTCTAATATAATATATTATTTAAGACATTAGTTCAAATTTATGGTCATAATTTATGACCATGTATAATATTAAAAATATAAGCCTATAGCACATCAAATGAGGCCTCGAGTTTGTAGATTAAAATACGATTGGTATGATTGAAATGATTAAAAGAGCTCTGTCCTTCGGACAGATTTCCTATGGACTTAGCTTTGCATGTTTTTAAATTTTACATTGTAAAATTAATTAAATGATAAAAAGATGGTCAGTACAATTAAAAGCCAATTGTCTATTTAAATGACTAACTTTTCTAAAATCTGTTCGTTGAGGTTTTATTTACATTGTGGAAATTAGTATATTGATTATAAATCAATTATTTGAGATAAGGACGCCTTATGCGCAAAGGATGAGGGTAGAATGGTGTGAGATGATCTGTGTAGCTTTGTTACTGACTAAGGTCAGCTGTTTCATTAGTCAGGACTTTATTTAAAGCGAAATGTTCAAGGACATCTGGGTCCGGTTTCGAACTATCAAAAAGATACTGACTTTTCTCAGGATCGAAACGGTGACCTTTTGATTGTCAGGTGATGAAGAATGTTATCTTTCATTTTGTACACGTTTTGTATATTGTAGCATATAGTTCACTGTTCAACTTACATAATAGCTACTTACTGGTGAAGAGGCTTGACTTACATAGAAGAAAACAATGTTTTCTCATGTAAGTAATTTATTGATTGCTACAGTATAGCACTTTGTTAGATTATTTTGAATCTATTTACTTCAACTACTTTATTCAGTGCCTTGTTTACGATTAAGTAGGTTGCCTGTTACATTTTAAACCCCTTATCTGAATTAAAATCAGAGAATAATACCTATCCAGACTCTAAAATCAAGATTTATTTTCCAAATAAACGACGAATGTGTAACTTTTTCATATAGCGGATCTAAAACACATTATTCAATTCCCTTCCGCGCCCTCTTCCCAGTAAGAAGCACGGGTATAGCCGCTTGATAATATTATTTCCATGTAATTTAAAAGTTGTCTTTTAACAAGACGTTACACAATTGTTACATTTAAGGAATGCTTGTAGTTAAATGAACAAGTCAAGTAAAGGTTAAACATTATATTTCAATTAAACCAATACCGATTCTTTATATGTAGGAATCTATAGGAACCATCAACACACTTTGAAACCAACTTTTGAAAGGCACTTTTTAGTAGAATACACGATGAATTAATAATGATTACCTGTTAATATACTGGAAGATATTACTAGAAATAAAATTTATTCTTATACTACAACCCTTCAGCATGCATATAGTAATTATTTATTGTGTTAAAATAAATTGAGTTAGAATTGCAGAGAATTAAAGGCTCTGCAAGATAAATGGAGCCAGATTTTCAGACTGCGGAACATCCGTTGCATTAAGGGAATGCATTAAAGGGTGCATTACGTAGAAGCATTTTAAACAAACAGTCTAGCGATCATTTAGTTTTAAAATAATTTTACGGGGATATCAACCTTAAGAAACGTAAACACTTTTTTATATTTTTAAAAAACTTTAAGGAGCAAATACAGAGTCAATGGCATTGAGATGAAAAGGCAATAGGTTGTTTCTCAGTATCTATAAGGACTCAGTTGACCATTAACGCTGCAGTAGTGTACAAAAGGTTACATAAACGGCTCATTGTCTATTAAATGAACCAATGAAATAATAAATCTTAACTTTGCCAGTTAAGTAACCCAAAACCATTTAAATAATGAAGTCAAAGGATGAGGATTTGTACGAAAAAAAGTTATAGGACTGATAAAAAAATGTCATGTGAAACAGCAATTTTCTCTACACATATTTTTATATTGTTAAAGTATTAATATGAGTTTGAAATTATTTTTGTAAACCATACATTTTATAATTTCTGGGATATACTTTAGAATGTCCTATGGGTTAAAATATGTATATGTGTGTATACATGTACATGTATTTATCTAATAGGTTTTTAAACAAGTTTTTAATACAATGCCAACCATTACTGAACACAAAAACGGTTATTAAATAATGTGAATGGTAATTTAAAATTACCAAAATACAAAAATTTTACCTAAGTGGCACAAACATTCAATTTGAGCTAAAACGATGGTGGCATGGAATTCCCAGGGATAACGTTATTCAAAACAGCCCATGTTTGTCAAACATTCACACTCTTATAAATGATTCAAGAGGAAAACTTGAACAGTTCTTTACTTTACCTTAGATGGATAGCATTACTCGTTTCAACACTTGCATGTGGCTATACTATTCCAAAGTTTAATTCGAACATTTTCCGAGAGCTTAGATATTCATTTAATAATAAACAAAAAATGTAATAATATATTTCATTTCTATTAGATTATTTTGTTATGATAATTCAATTAAATCGTATAGTTACCAATATAAGACGTACGGAGCTTCATAAACAATCTATTTTCAATCTTAGATGATATTTTAATTATTAACAAATATAGGTCTTAATAGAGTGTTAATAACTATAGGAAGAATGAAAATAATTTGTTTTCCAATATGATAAGATTGTATTAGTTGTTTTTTAAAATTAAAATCTATTTGGTCTTTGAACTTTATTTGCGTCCACTACTTGTGTCATGTGATTCCTGATGATCCTTCCCAGAGTTCATGTAACCCACAAACTAGCAACATGTTCGTAATCGTTCTAGTTGAGAAACAAGTTATAAAAATTAACACTGCAAAATAAATGCAATTAATTTAATCAAAATAATATTTAATGGTCTGACAAAACCTTCGCGCAGTACTAACATTTACTTATAAACAACTTATTAATCAGTATAGTACCATTGTTAAATTTACGGAAAGTAAATACCTATTTGCCATACAACATAAATTTTTAGTTAAATCTGTACTTTTTGTGATTCATGTATAAGTATTGTGACAATTAAACTTAATTAAATCAAATCATACAGGATTAAGACTCGTATTTTAAGGATCGTATTTTAAGAATGGCGAAATTCCAGGTAGTTTGTGTAAAAACCGGTGTAGGTTAGTTGCGGCCCAAACCTCATTTTGCGCATGAGTTTTGGCCCAGACCGAAAAAAGTTTTGTACGAGTTGCGGCCCGAGTATATACAGATTAATTGCCAATTATATGGTTGGTTTAATGGTACATAAAATAATCATACATAATTTAAGAAATCAGTTTGTTGTGTTAGTTTGGTTTGCGCTCCATTGTACATAAGCTTATTGTGTTGGCTCAAAATCTATGAAAACTTTAGGGGAGCAGGTAAAATTAAGAGAAGCACATTCACTAGCTACACATTTCAGTGCCAAAGAGTATGATTCTTTGTTTTGTCAGGCAGAAAGAAAAATATCAATGTTGTTGTTAATCATACGTTTCATTTACCAATCCATGAAGATTGAACTTGTGTGTGAACAATTTAGGACAACTCTTGAAAGTAAAAACTAGTCATTACTCCTTGAACATTTTGTGCTTTCAGATAATTTCCTTTATTTTCGCTGCTCACTTAGTGTAAAGTTAAAGAAACTTGGACTTCCAGATGGTATCACTTGGCGGAACGGAAATATTAAAATGTTTGTTTGTGGCAAACTGCTTCCAGTTTCGGCTTTGAGTTTGACCTAGATTTGCTCCTTGTTTATTGTTACCATTTGAAACAAGTCTTGTACACTGGCAACCATTTGCCCTAAGGATATTTAGTTTTATATTAATATTAGTTTCTTATCAGCCTGAGAAAACGAGAGGACCACTGAAGCAGTTGATGTACTGTAAGTAGCATAAGTAATTTTATATGACTGAGAATATAATAAACATAAGTTTGACCTATCACGACTTTTTACATGATTATGTCGAGGCTTTTTAAGGATCTGATAAGCTATTGTTTAAGTTTATAAACGAAATACGAAACTATAAATATTTTGTATACACTTATAAACGCACAGTACATTGTTTTGAGTAATTTGTACACTAGATGTATCAAGACTCACTCATACCGAGATGTGCTAATATCGCAGACTGAGGGTTAAAGTTTTGACATTCTGACCAGACGTATAATCTTATACCACCCTCCCTAAAAGTACAAACCTTTCAATATCCTTAAACTCATCAATTCTGGTTTGATGGCAATATATGTTTAATGACGAGTTATGAAAACATATTTAAATATTTGACTCAAAATCATACATCTGAATCAAACTATTACAAATTATTAGATACAGTAACATAACCTTAAAGTATATTTTTGTTTTACAAACACATTTTGATTGCCCTCAAAGCTGCCTTTCTTAAATATCTTAATAGGCTATATGAGATTTATTCTTGAAAGATACTGTAATTCTATTGGGAAAATTAAAATATAAGTGAGAGAAACCTATTTCAGGTGAAATTCAAGAATCCATTTATTACTTTTACCCAACCCGCAATGTTAAACTTCCCTATCCCAAGCGTGATGTAAATAACTTCTTTACTTCACGAGTGAAGTAACTTTTCAAAATCTCACTCGGTGAGGTAATGAAACCCATTTAAATAACATTGAGTGCTCAACTAAAAAAATATACATCAATGGAGCCAACGACGTTTAACGCTAGAAACCAGCTGTGCGCTTGAATTTTATTGTTATGCTTTAAATAATTATCCTAACCTAGCTTTTGTTTGTAAAAGAACGTTAGTGTTAGAAGATAAGTGAAATGGATAAAGAAAAATATTGTACGTAACCCCGTTTATACTGTCGGGTCAGGTCAAATCTTGTACGTTACACGTTGCGCAAGAGCGTGTTTACATCACTTAGATGAATTATTCACCTGCGTGATGTAAAAACTCTCTTACTACCCTTGTAAGGGAAATAGCTATTACACCATTAGTGATCAAGACAATTAAGTTATAATTAAAGAAAATAATTGAAAAATTAATGTTCGAAAGTAATAAAATCTAAGAATAAATGTGTTTGCTGCTCTAAAATCCGAGGTTTTGCACAATATATTGGCGGCATTAGGATTAATCTTCTTAAGCACGTTGTCTCTTTTTAAACCAGACTAATAGGCTGATTAACGCCTCAGTGAACTAGTTTTAATAGTACGATCATTTTCATGTAGAAGAACAAAATCATAATTGTATAAAATTCAAAATTTTTATTTGCATACAAATATAAAACAGCTTGCATAGAAAAAATGGTTTAAAAACTAAAACTATAAATGCAATCCAACTAAGAATAAAGCGAGGATATTCAAGTTAATTTTCAAATATGTTTACGGGGGGATAAAGTAATTGATATAGTTTAGTTTTGGAGGATAGCAAATCGTAATGCAAACGTTGATTCATGCAGAGGTTTTCCAGTTTAAATGTTTTAATTCAAATTACGTGTAACATGCCAAAAGTTAAAAATGAGTGGCACACCCTTACATAAAATTTTATTTAATCATCTTTTGAATACCATCAAATATACGTATTATTCTCATTTCAAAGCTATCAACGTAGCAAATTGCAACGGCGTGGAATTATAATCAATAATCTATTAGTTGAGATGGAGATCTGGGTGTGTATTCTATCCCAAATAAATATGAGTGAAGGATGAGTGTAGAATGGAGTGAGATGATCTGTGTTACTGACTAAGAACAGCTGTTTCATCAGTCAGGATCATTTATTTAAATCCCAATGATCGGAGGCAGCGGGGCCCTTTTTCGAACCATCAAAAAGCTGTTAGAAAATTACAAAGACGATTAACCCTGCACATTTTATTCAAGTATAATCTGTAGGCCTATCTATAAATTCAAAAACTTTCTAAAATAATTCACTAGAGGCCGTCCAGTGGTAAAAAACTCTGAAACATATGTAATGCACAGACTTCTCTATTTTCACCCCTCGCTGTAAATAAAACTGTAATTTGTGTTTTTTTTTCAGTTTTAATTTTCTGTATGTATTTCGTTGTTATTTTATCAGCATGGCAACCCATAAGGTCAATGTAAACTTTTTTAAATTTAAAAAAATTAAGTTTTTGTGCTTGTTCTAAAGCCTATTTTAATTTAATAAAGGATTCTGCACATCTACAGGCAAATATCTTTCTAACTGAATGCGTAGATTTTCTCTGTAATGCAGGGGAGCTGAGAAAAAAGTTTTTTTTTTTTAGAAATATTGCTTATTAATATATTGGATTGTTAGTTACATAAGGAATTTTTTCGTCACTATGGTTTTACAGTAAAAAGTAGTTGAAATAATATTTTAGTAAGAAAACTTTTGATAAGCTCTGTGGTTGCAAGTAAAATAAATTAAATTTTACACAGGAAATGATTCATGCTACTATGTCCATCCAATGAAATGCGTTCGATTCCTAAATCTTTAATATTTCTAAAAGCCAATATTAATGCCTATTTGTAAGTCGATTTATAATAAAAAATAACAATATACAAGGTATAAAAAATAAAATAAATACAAACTGACATTTCTTTTTTATAAAATATTGCGTAAGAATATGTACAAATCTTATTAAAAGATTATTTGTAACAACAAACTTAATAGGTAAGTTAAGGTAGAGAAAAGTCATTAAGAACAAATTACAAGTCTCTAAAGGTTTAAGGAGAGATAGAACAATGCAAATAAATCACTAGGACGGAGAACGAATCCATTCAACGATTCTTGTTAAGTTTACACCTGATTCTTATCTTGTTAGGAGTGTTGACACATTTGGGTTGATTTGTAGTAAAATAACACAACTTAAATGATAAAATAATAATAATAATAAAAAATAAAAAAAACTATTCATTAACGTGACTAGGCTAATAATAATATGCCTATGTAGGTTGTAATAATGTTTCGTTGCAGATCAATGTTGTTTTGTTTAAGGCTGTGAGTAACCACAGCCTAAGAGTAAAAGAATCTGAGTAAATAATTTTATGTTGTGGTGTCTATTAGTATTGTATAATGAAGATTTTTTCTAGTGTCATATGCAAAAAATAATATTGCTATTAAAAGAAATAAGCGAAATAAGGCGGTCAAATTATTTATAGTTCGATAAGTCAAATATTCGTAGGTCCATCCAAACCAACAAATTTTATGGCAAAAACTATAGAAAATTAGTAAGGTTTTTTCATTGTATTTTTTGTAGCTAAAACATTGATATCAAGCTATAATGCTAAAAACCTATTACTTAACACATTATTTTAATAATTAAGTACTCAACCGTGCTTAATACTTCTAAAAAGTACATTTATTAGAGTGGATACCCAGTTACTTTGTTATTTATGAGTTAGCTACCGATAATATATGTTAGCAAAGCTTGCAATTCCGTTTCCGGATCCAGGTACATTTAATCACATTACACTATTTTGATGTTTATAGGTTTTATTTAGTACGATCTAAAATAAATAGTATATAAATAAGCTATTGAAATAGTCCCAGTAGCTTAACTATTTTAAACGCTGTTTAGAGTCACAAAATCTAGTATTGAATATGAAAAAAGTGTAGTCATACTCCGTATAACAGGATAAGTTATTGTAAGACTTCATCAACTAACATTTACTTAATCTCTTAATTTAAGAATAACATTTGATATCCTTTAGTTGTTGATTAAGCATTAGGGAAATTTAATGGTAAGTAGGGAAATCGCAAGTTTTTAAATGTAATCCACACCATGGCTACCAACTGTTAAGTTTTTCTAACGTCCTAATAGAGATGGGAATATGTGGACATGATAACCTAGAATGACTTCACAAACACAATCCATATACGTATAGAAATTGGTATTACATGATTGTCACTAAAATTAAGAGTGTCTAATTTAGATTGTTTTAATATGATAGGCTTACACTACAGAAATTGAATATGTTAAAAAAAAATTAGACCCTCGAATTCCAATCTGTGTACATTTTAAGACGTGTAAGAGTATTATTGAACATCCATAATTTATTCCAACAGGAAAAGAGATGAGAAGAAAGACTCATCCTCGGCTTATTAAATGAATTCCTTCTCAGCCCTACTGATGTATTTGCTTTTCTTCATCTTTCACGCAAAATTAGTTTTGAAACTTGAAAACCGTTCCAAAATACCTCCGTTATTAGTAATAAACCAATTGATTTTTGTCTTTGGCACTTTGGCCAGGCAATTAAATGATCACGTTTTTAATCAATAATAAATCAGTTTTAGTGTATTAACAACATTAGTTTTTCAAAACTGTTCTCAAAACAGTTATGTTAATAGAATACCAAATCCATTGGCATTCAAATTAAATTTTGTTATTAATACTTGAAAATGCATTAGAACTATCTTTTTGTGATACAGAGTCAAGTTGATCCCCCACAAAGATAATTAAATTAGATCAATTCATCATATGGGTGACGAACAGAAGGGTAAAGCGTGGGTAAAGTGGGTTTGTCCAATGGGATAAGCCAATGTGAATAATATTTTACAACACATCCACAAATTATATTCAAAAATTGTAATCGTCCAAACATGTTATTTGTTAAAAATTTTATCATCTATTACGGTTGCTAATTAAATTTAATATATACAATTATTAATACCATACCCTTATTAGTTGGACATATTCTGATACCATGAGTTAAAAATGCATACCTATATACATTCTTTGTGTTTAGGCAACGCATTATATTTGTAAGAAATATTTACTTTATGAACATACACATTTTGTTCACGTTTTTAATGATGGTTAATATGTTTTAGATTTGGACTATTAATTGTGCCATAATTTATTAAATATTTTTCTTAAAAATAATGTTTAGGAACAAAACAGCTATAGTGAACCCATTTAACGCATAATATTGGTTAAAAGAGATGAATAGTCTGGTGAAAAGTATGTAAAATCTAGTCATGCGACATACACGAGGTGATGTTCCTAGAATTCAAATTCCGATCTGGAACAGATATTCTACTAAACAATGATGTGAAAAATGTGACATTACGTTACGCTCGTGGAGAGAAGTTTGGTGTCCAAGAATAAATAATAAACGCCCTAGTAGTGTAGTATCATGGTTTCATTCATTGTAATATTTATTTTGGTGCACCATCCTTTCACATGCAATATTTAATAAGAATTTCTTAAAAGGTGATCCTAAATCGATAAATTATTACAAAAATAAATATTTTCAAGTGTATTTCTACTATTGTTGACAGGAGCGAGCTGGTCTAGTGGTTAGAGCGTGGGACTCCGGTTCCTGGGATCCCGGGTTCAAATCCCGGCCAAATCACCAATGGATTTTATCTAAGTGATAAAGCTGTAACCGCTAGGTCTAGCCTGAAGTAATGTGAAAAACAATTCCGGATTCGTGCCTAAGTAAACAAAAATATTAATGACAGTTCATCATTAGCCATTTTATTTCCAAGCATTTGCAACTGTTTACTGGATTATTTTATAAGGTTATCACTCAAATAATTGCATTAAGACCCCCTGCCTTTAAGAAAATTCGGTAAAACAAATTCGTAAGAATAATATAAACTCATATTTGGTTATATGAAGTTATTCAAAGAATTAAAGTATTTATATCATACTGAATATCTCTATAAATATATTTTTTTATTATTTAACCATATGTTGTTAATTATGATCTTTACTGATGTTGTCTTGCATTTTTGCTTTGAACACAATAATAAAAAATGTGAAACATATTCTATAGTGACACCCAGGTAGAGCAAGAGAATTGTTTTAGGTTGTCATAAGACAAAACGTCCAAAAATATTCCTCGGCCACAACTTAAATTAATGGTTTGTACATTTTGCTGATGATTTGGTTGTGAAACATTTTCATCCTCATGTAACTTCAAACTAACTATAAAATAATTTAGTTCTTATAAATGTATAAAACCATATCTCTAGCTAGTATATCTTTAACTTATATAACCATAAGAGCGTGTATGATTATCTAGCTCATATCTAATTGAGTTAAAGATTTTTCTATCTAAATAGTGATAAGTTTGTTCTTTATACTTGTGGTATAAAATGGCTGGGAATAGGCCTATACTAAGACAAGAATTTTGAATTTTGACTACTTGTTATTATCAAGTTTTGTCGTTATTCTTATTGTAACAAACACAATAGTTGTTCTGTAAGTAATGCGCACTTTTAAAATATATATAGCACCTTTGATAATTACATTACTGGTTTTATATCAACCATCAACTATATTAATACATACTAGTGTACCTGTTCCTCGAATTATATTAAAGCAAACGTTTCCTTAAATTGTAACTAAAATACTAACAAACACTAACATTAATTAAATCATCCCGCTGATCATAATGTAAACAAATATGTTCTTCATAAGGATACCATGGGAACTTTAAAAGCCACTTGGGCAGAGCTCAAGGGTCTTTTTCAAAAATGTAAGGTCACTTTACAAATCTACACACCTAGACGAACATGTTGGTAAATAATATGTGGGGTTAAATTTGAAAACAAAAAAGCCTTTTTGTTAAACGTTCCATGTAGCGTATTTATAATATAGAAGACAGATAGATAGATTGTGCTGGTGTTTATAGTTTGGAAATAAACACACAACTTTAGATACATAAAATAAAAGTGCTTGTATTTAAGAGGCTTACTAAGTTTATTTAAACACTCGTCTAAAACACTGGGGCAGACAGCGTAAATAACAATCCATCTTCCACCCATTGCGGTGTCGTTTAAATTTTATCTTGGAATTCTCATGCATTGCAATACAATACATCTTGCAGTGTATTGTGGTGGGTTTATACCCAGACATATCCTTTTGCAGCTGCTCGCTGTATATTAGATTAGACTGTATTAACGCACCGCTTCCTACAATATATGTTGGCTCAATATGTCTTGGATAAAAGCCTGACTCATCAATGGGATTAAAATGGAGTTCTTGTAACATCTGAAGTTTTAAAGTCAATTAGCACCTCCTAGTTGGATATCATTGAACAGTTTCATATGACAACACCAAGTCTAATCCATCTTAAATCCTAAATGATCAACGTAACTTTTCAGGAAACATAGTTTTCACCACACTATGCTGTTTTTGGCTGTATTAACATACGTTAATTGGTGGCTGAAAGTTACGTTTTGCTGGCTATGCCAGCTGTCATCGTAATTTGGGGACCGAACAGGTTTTTACAGCCCGGGGCCGCAAAATCAGCTGTCCGCTTACTTACTTAAAACAGTGCATTTTAAATACACAATCAAAATCCATAGCATTGCAATAGAATTGTGTTATTGTCACCGTTGCCTAGCAACTATTTATTTTTATTTTTGCTGATTCCTCAAATTATTTCTTTACATAACCTTAAAGTTGTAGTTGTGTTGACTATCAGTGTGCATTATTATAGTGGTGAATAGTGGTAATAGGGTACAGTGTGGTGAAAAATAGCGTTCGTACCACGGACCGAAATGGTTTTGCAGCTCTCGATCGATTTACGTTCTCGACTTCGTCTGGAACTTAAAAACTATCTGGAGCCGGCAAAACCTCATTTCCGGCCCTAGGTACGAAATATACTATTTTGACACATGACTGAAAACAATATCTATGAATTACTTATTCACCTCAATCCGAAAGCAATCGGGACTGTAATTTGTTCACGAAACACGTAGTCAACATAACCTGCAATCCCGTTCTGACAATATTATCCGTCAGTTACCGGCAAAGTGTTTTCAAAGTGAGGCTAACCCATATTATAAAACCATGGTTTTTGCCCCAAATATATGTGACAAATTTGTGTTTAGTGTAAGTACTCCATGTTTTGTTTATCATCTTCGAAACTCTTCGGATACAAGTTTTAAAATTTGGTCGACCTAGATACCGAATGATGATGAACCAGTTTAAAAATGTATATCGTTGGATCAAATACGTTAGAAATTCCAAGGTAAGACATCAATATAAATCACTTTCGTACTGTTTGTAAATATATTTTAACGACTTCTTACTTTTGATAAAGAACCTGAGTACAATAGTACGTTAGTATTAATTTAATAAGAGTATAGGTGATAAGATCGTTAATATTACTTAAACATGTTTTTAAAGTTGCTGAAAGAGAACATCCTGTATAAAATACTCAAATAATTGAATTCCTATCCATAAACATGTTTAAACAAGTAAGATCATCACTATATGCTAAATGATTTATTCCAGTAGGAAATGAAATGAGAATGGTGAAATACCCCTAGACTTATTAAATGAATACTTTCAGCCTACTGATTTATCTGATTTTCTCAATCTTTCTCATGAAATTAGTTTTTCAACTTGAAAATTGTTCCAAAATACTTCCTTTATTAAGTTTCAAAACCAATTGTTCTCATCTTCTGTCAACTTAGTAAGCCAATAAAGATCAAACATAAATGTGAATTAAATTTAAAAAAATCATTTTAGTATGCTAAACAGTTAAAAATATTTTAGTTTATGAAGGAGTATTTGATGTAATGAAACAAGATCCCTTAAAATTTATTCTGATCACATTTGTTAAGTCCATGATAAGGTTATATATAATTTGTCTTACATAATCATTACATGTATTAAGTTCTTCTTATTGCCAACTAACCCTATCCCTATTTAAACAGGTAGCTATCCCTGTTCAAACGCAAAACATAAACGGTTAAAACATAACCACTCAGATTTTGTACATTTAGTTGCAGATTCAGTTAATAAAACAAAACGTATATAATAAAACCATTTAAATAAACATGAAACACTTCTACATAATTTTCTGTAGCCAAATACACCAGTCTGAATGGAAGTATCTCAAAGAAATGTAATAAATAAAGAGACACCTCCAAGTTTTCCTCTTGAATCATTTATTAGAGTGTGAACGGTTGGCAAAATGGACTGTTTTGAATAATGTTATCTCTGGGAAAATAGCATCAAACTACTTATACTCCGTGAATCCAAATAGTTCTTTCTGTTACTTTGGTCTACAAATGTTCTTAAATAATCAAGGATAACTATTATCACAATTGATCATTTAGCTACACCTTTTTTATATAGATGTAAAATATTAACGTTTTATTAGGAGGATTTATCTTGAAGAGTTAAATAAAAATTCTTTATTTACCAAATTGAATATTTTTTTTAACTAAAAAAAACGCATAGTTTTTCTAGTCTGAGGTTCAATATACATATTTGTACACATTTACATAAAATGTACCTTCATTAACTTGGATATAACTTTGTGGTTCACTTTAAGGTTCACATTAACGTGTTGTATCTAAATTTCCATAAACATGAATCAAATCAACTAGGTATAATTTGACATGTTAACAACATACCTTCATTAATCCATGAAAATATTCCTGCTGGGTTCCCAAAGTAAAGGTTCAGCTGGAGTTTTTGAAATAAGTTAATTTATATTTCATTTAGTAAATAGAACTAAATGAAACATAATAACTGTTTGTTTTATAATAATTAAGCATTATTTAACCGCTTTCCCACTTAATATTCCAATCGGAGTTAACTATTAACATTGTGTTATGAATCCAATTAATTTGGGTTAAATGTTTTTTTAAATGTACTAAAATAGTGTACAAGCCAAATATTTAAATGTTGAAATATAAGTTAAAACAAAGCCAATTCAAAGTATATTATGTTTGGTACTCATATAATTAATTATTTTAGATAATACACCATTAAATTTTGTTTTTACTCTATATTATTAATATATTAATATGAATTACAAATTGTTAGATTACTGAGATTTATCTTATAAATCTATAGTTTTCATTCACTACTTCATACTATAAAAAAACCACCACTATCCAACCACCTGTCAGTCAGAAAATTACCATCACACATATTTCTCTATACGGGTAAAACAGGTAATTAGTTTTTAAACGAGTAAAGTATAATAGAGGATTTCTTTTCATGCACGAGAAGATTCCTATCTTCCAAGAATTCGAAATATCATAAAACTGGAATGGTATTTCACTTAAAAGAATTTGTAAAATGTTGTACGCGACCCCCAGGTAGCCAGAGGGTTGACGGCCAAGAATGAATAATAAACAATGTATCTAGTGTGGTGTAGTGGTTTTTATCTGAAAATTCTCTCTAAAACATATTGCGCTCTTTAATTTAATTTCGAAGTATAACTTGTTGGACAAATCAAAAGTTGATAAATTCGTTTATTATTAAATATTTCACAAATACTTAATTTCATGTTGAGTGTTGACCATCACTCAATTCAAGTTGAACGAATGATATTCTTTGACTAAATTACCAACATAAATACTTAAAATGTGTATACTCAAATTCGATGAAGAAAAATGTGAAGTACACACAAAAGTATAATCCATATTATAATAAAACTATAGTATAATAAAGTATAATATAAAGTGAAATCCTTTTTTATTATTTTCCTAAGCTATACACATTATGTATAGTGTGGCTTATTTATTTTTAACTCAGTTTATGCATTTCATTGTTTGGCTTTAATTTCCTTTTTCATTGGGTACGAACTTTAAAAAAAAATTATGTAACTGTAGGTGCACATGTTTTATATTTTCCTTATATATTTTAACGCTTTAGTAACCCCTGAAGTTATAAAAATATTTAATTTTATATCTGTAATGTACCTTTCGTGGAGAGAGTCATTTTAGCAAAACTAAATCAATGTAGGTACAGTACAGCTACTAACTACATTTTTAGCACCGATTCATGCATTGAATGGCTTAAATGATCGGCGGTATGATATGCGTCATATTGCAAGTAGTATGGCTTAGGCCTACAAACTGTACTATGATATCCTAGCCTAAAAGTATGTGAATACCATTTACAGACTTGCCATACAGTATCATACATTCAATTATACTCAAAGCTCCACACTCTGTTTCAGAATTAACATATATGCGTAATACCGACACAATTTAACTGGCTATAGAATTACTAGCCAAATATCTAGAATTATATTGTGACATTTCAATATTGCATAAGCTTGTTATTTCAGAATCAAAATTGTTATGGTAACCATTACAAGATCAACTCTACATAAAATATGCATTAATAAACATAATACAACAGCTGTACTCGTACCAGGCTGCATTACTTTTTAACCGACTTCCCCACTACCAACAAAAGGAGGAGGTTCTCAATTTGTCTGTGGTGATGTTTTTTTTTTCTATGTATGTTCACCATTTTCTCTGTGATTCTTTTACCGATCAGCGTGGTTCCACCACCAAAATAACCAGGAGAGTTTCTATTTGGTACCATATATAGCATTATGTTTAAGAAAAATATTTGTTTGGTGAAAAATGCTAAAAACCTCAAATATTTAACATTATTTTGTTTATATTTTTGCAGAGAAGGCAATAAATAAAAAATAACATTTCTACAGCTGTTAGTTAAAACCATTTAAATGAAGCTACAGATAGTTTCTTCATTAAACAGTTGCTTCAAATGGTTAATAAACAATTTCTTGCCATGGAGGCTAAATAAGTAACATTGAAAAAATGCATTTTGTTTTGGTTACTATAAAAAGGTATTTCAACATTTGACCTGATTTGTGTATGATTCTCTTTTGAGTATTGAATGTTCTGACTTATAAAAACATAGTGAATAGCTGTATGATATTTTAAGGTGTATTATGAAAACCAAAGCATTCGTAAAAGAGGTCGAAATATAAATTAGATGCAATTATTCCTTAAACGGCATAAGAGGTGTGAGATTGCATAATCGTCAATCGTCTTAAAAGTGTTAAATATTTTAATTACTGAACATGCATTTGAAGATGTCAAGATGTGGAATGTTTATTAATATTCTTCACTGTCAATAATATTATGCCTGCTTGGAAAATTAGAAGCTGATTTGCAATTTCTGTGTCACTTTTGATTGTTTCAAACAGTTTTGCTTATCAAAAAATTTCAAGTAATTAATATATAACAAATTATACAGTCACTAAAAATCATGAAATAATTTATTTTTGTAAAAAAAATACAACCGACTTCAAATGCTCTAAAAAGAATGAAATAATTTCAATAAAGTAAACTTTTGTATTAGCCAAGCTCACGTATTTCAAGTCGGCGCGGCTGCAAAAATACTGTACAAAAACTGCAAAAATATGAATAAAATAAAAGATATTGAGAGTGTATTTTGAAAATCAATAAATTGTAGCTGGATAACATAAATATATAAAAAAAACATACTGAACTGTTTTGTTTATATATACCAAACGAAGTATTTCTTGTATTTTATGTTTACTTCAGAATGATTGCATAGTGAAAATAACACAGACAAATGTTCTATATGAATAGGAAAATAATTTATTTTGATATTATGATATGGAAAAGAAGCTAGTTTAAAATTAAAACGTTACTTTTCCAAGTTAGAAATACGTAAATACATTATAATCTGTTTAAAGTTACTCGTTAATGCCACTATAAGATTATAATCACCTTTAGTTATAGATAGTCACCTGCAATGTGGACATCCTCTTTAAATTTTGTATCAAAAATCACCATAGAGCCGCGCCGACTTAAAATACGTGAGTTTGACTAATACAAAAGTTTACTTTATTGAAATTATTTCATTCTTTTTAGAGCATTTGAAGTCGGTTGTATTTTTTTACAAAAATAAATTATTCATGATGGCAATTCCAGCTTGTGTCATTATTCTCTGACTTTCCGTAAATTACATATTGTTCAAACTAAGTCTGTGTTTAGTTTTTTAAAGATAATTATTGATTGAACACCAATTAATCCACAATAGCTCGTGTGATTGATAAGAAATAAATAAATCACTTATAGTAAGTAGTCAATTACAACTGTTGCTTAAAGAAATAATTTTGTTTAACCATGATTTTCTATGGACACGTCCATCGAAGACATTCGTTACTTCACAGCTGACTGTAGTCTGCTTTAAACAGCTGTTCTATCTCCTCAGATCTCCCTCCAAACTGTTTATACAAACCACATTGGGCTACATTTAATTGCAGCTGCAATATCCGCTGTTTAACACTCAAATTAACTTCTCTACGCTACGAGGACTCATACGTATCTTTAGGAAACCAATATGTTGTACTGACTTAGCAGTAGAAAGTTCAGTGAAGTTTTTTAGCTTTACAATCAAAATCTATTTAAATATCTGTTTTGCAAAAAAACCATGAAATTTTTAGCGATGAGTTTTCATAATTGTGTGTATGTCGATATCGCTGTAAATATAAGAGACAAAATTGTTGTTTGGCTCTTATAATGCAGACTAAGTAAATAACGGTACTTTACAAAACCAAAGTATGTTTGGTTTGTTTAATTATTATAGAGTGTGGTCATATATTTCATGACACCAGTCTTCATAAACCTGACAACCATAAGTTAGTCATATAATATACAAAAGTACGCCTATTCGCAAGGTTTTTAGTAAAATATTATTACAAACTGTTATAAGACCCAGATGTATTCAATAAAGATTCTCCTAAACCCCGCCGCATTGGCGTTTAAATTGAAAATATATTATAGCATGCATTATTATGCTTTTTGCAATGTATCGTGGTTTAATACTCAGGCATATTCTTGTGCACCTGCTCTTTGTATATTACATTAGTATACATTGGTGCACCACTTCCTACAATCTTGCCTGAAAACTCTGCCGTGTGTACATGTGTGTGTGTGTGTGTGTGTGTGTGTGTGTATTTTGGTGAAAACTGTTGTTTTTTCATAGGAATTTGTGTTCCCAGATGTGCAAAGATTTGAATTTGATCAATTTAATTGTGGCTTAATACTTTTTTATAAAAAGTTCTTTAATTTAAAAAATAGACTATTGAGTTTGATAGATTTAAAATTATATAACTTGCAGTGCTCAATATTAGAACCTCCTGCCCTCCTTTCATCTTGAACACCAGAACTTTTTTAGTACAAATACCTTAATACATGCACCAAGAGAGCTTTTATCATATGTTGAAAAAATATTGAAAATCATTGACAGCAAAACTAATATCCAGACTACTTACATTCAATTTATATATATAACTATTGATAGTATTAGTTGACCTATTGTTAAAATAATGTTAAATAGACCATTATATTTGATTAGATATAAGGCTGTCAAAAATTATTTAAATTGATTGTATTATGCATTTATGACGAATTTCAGAAAAGTACAGCTAAAGCTCAGCTTCGTGGATATTTAGATGCATAATTTGTCACAATGTTCACATACAAAGATAATAATTGTAATAATTGTTATATACATCAATACAACAAATAACAACACTCAAACTTATACACCATTAATTGATTTTTTTACCAAATAATTTTTTTGTTGTTTTTTGGAATTTGGGGGTTGTGTGAGGTGGCCCGAGTTCCACACGAATCACAACAATAAATTGTCAATAATTTAATATGCATTCAGTTTTTAACCATAAAACAAATAACGAACTAATATACTTACAACCATTGATCTTACAGCGTGTTAAGTTATTTTAAACCATGTGTAAAATTTCATGTTGTTAGCCTCTTGATCACTGGTAATAATAAATAATGTTTTAATACCTTATACTGTCAAGTGATCCTTTGTAGTCCAAACATAGGCTACTGCAGTTTCGTTCCTGATGGGAACTTCATCAGGCTGTCAAGGACATCAAATTTCGTTCCAGAGGAAGTCGTTGAGGTTAAAATCCATCGATACATTTAACACACAAACGAAAACACTAACAATAAATATATATTACAAAAACGGTGGTCCCGGTAAACACGACACGCACGGAGGGCAGCTCTATGTGTAAAATGATGCATCAGTTAAATGTACTTTGTACATGATCACCCATAGCAGCATAATCATAAATGAGACAATGGGTAAGAATTAGTAGATTACTCACTTATTGAAAACAATAAACAATAAATCAGTTATTTAGCGAGCATTACATTTCTGATATCACTTATCATTTAAATACACATGTTAACAATTAGAGACAAGTAAATAAAATTTTTTGGAATAAAGTATGATTCTTGATAGTTATTCATTTTAAAGTAATAAGATATTATTGTTATTGTTTGTAACACAATATTTAAGTTTCCACTGTTGAATATGTTACAAAAATATGTCCAGAGACATAATTTCTTTGTCTTGAATTAATACATCGCAGCTGTGTACTATACAAGTCGATGCCTTCAATAAATCATATGATTGTATCGCGTCAATCAAGTATCTATTGGTTCTATTTAATTTTATAAAGAAAAACCAGGACATACTATTAGTGAAAAAATATAGTTATAAACATGTTATTCAGTTATACGTGTCTTCAAAATAATTTGTACATGCATAATGGAATCGTTAAACAAATCGAGATTTAAAAATAAAAAGATTGTGGTGGATATTATCCACATATAAAGTAATATGACCTACTATACACATCAAGAGGCGGAAACTTGTTTTGTGAATGACAAATATTTCTTTGAGAATTACTAAGTAAATTAAGGTAATATAGAAGTAGTTAAAAACAAATTACAAGTCTGAATGAATGTAAGAGGAAAGGAAGAATAATGCAAATAAATTACCATGACGTAGAGGGAATATATTTACTGTTTCTGTCATAGTTTACTCTTTATAATCATTCATGTCAAGAAAATAGTGTACTTTGATGTAAATACGCCTTTGTCATTTCAATGTTAATATTTCATTTCATTTTGAACAGATGCTTTTTCACTTTGAACATTGAGGATTTCACTTTGAGGACAACGCTGTACTTTTTATGATGTAATTGAATTTTGTAAGACATTTTTGAAGAAATAACGCAGTGCAATAATAAATATATTTTCCGTGTTTTAACATTTTTATAATCATACATTTTAAAATTGTCAATCTGTATTCGGAATGTTTTCCGTGCTCTAATAAGCAGAACTAATAAATAAAAATGTCTAAAACAGAACCACTTTCACTTCTAACGGTGTCAGTTTTTGTCTGAAAATATTTAACAGAAAGTATGAATATGTACTGAAGATATGAGTCATACCCTTAGCTTAAATTGTTATTCTCGACAGCTAAGCTAAATACCATATACACTTTACAAACAGATGCACGTATAAATATGATAAACCCCTTTGATATTAAGAGAAACAATATTACTAAATACCAATATTTAGTACTGTTTATATTTATTCATACTACACAAATGTTATAGAAAATCCAATTCTTAGACATTTGAAAAATCTTATTAGTGCAGTAATAATCTAAGGCTTAAAATACGAATGAAGATATCTTAATCTTCTAACATTGGTTGTAACGTGTAATTTACTGGTGAATATGGGTAACACATCCATATTCACCGATAAAGTACACATTGCTACCTAATGTTTGAAGAGTAGTTGTCTTAAAATAACCTTGTCCGTACGTAGTTGTTATTATTATTATCAATTAACACAACTCATAATTATAATGGACTTATGGCTTTAATATGTCTTGATAATATGATCATGATTCGTTAATCTTTGGGGTACTGTTCTTACTTAAAAAAGTTTAAGTATTATATTTTACGATTAAAAGTAATCTACAAATAATGTAGTGGTTTGAAAATCAACACTTTAAAATAAACTTTTCCGATGCTATTTTATTATTAGTCAAATTGTTCATCACAAAATTAAAAATTATTAGTATATTTTGACCAGTTGTTCTTCATTATTAAATAACGTAACAATACATTTAATTGTCAAACTGGGAATAGTTAACTATCATCTTTTCAGTAAATTTCCTTTATTTACTGAAATGAATTTAATTACTAATTAAATGTCAAATTTAAATTAAGATTTTCATTAAATGGAAAGTTAAAAAAAACGAATATTTATTATAGCAATAAAGGCAATGAGGAAGACGGAATCTCCATCAACTTATGAAATGAATACTCAGGCCTACCGATCCATTTGCTTTTCCTAATCTTTCTTGCAAAATTTGTTTTGAAACTTAAAAATTGTTTGAAATACCTCCTTTGATAAGTTTTAGAACCGATTGGTCTTATCCTTATTCCCCATAATGAGACAGTTGTTAGGAGGTTAATTAGATATTGCATTAAATGTTAATACACCTATTAGTAAGCCAACAGGTTCAACAGTATTTCACTCATGTATATTGGAACAAGTTTATAATATTTAAGGTAATGTCGATTAAACTTGTTTGTAATTGTAATTAAAATTCTTTACATTCATAGTAACTTGATATGAATTCCTGTTTAATCTACAGTTACATTTATTGACTATTTTTTGTACAAATAAAATCTTAATTTATTCTTGTTTGAACAATAAAACATCAGAAGAACCATGTCCTTCTTCGTTTCCCTAATGCAGTTTTAACACAAGTTAGTATGAAAGTATATACTGATAAACGGAAATAATATATTAAACTAAAACAATAAAATAAAGTGTCATATAATACAACGTTTATGCCTAAGCCCACATGGTTAAGTGTCAGCGGAAGTTTCTTAAGGATATGAAATAAATAAAAAGAACTCTTCAAGTTTCCCTTCTGAATCATTTATAAGAGTGCGAATGCTTGGTAACATAGACTGTTTTGAATAATCTTACCATTGGGAACTATAATATCAACCGGCTTGTATGTTGTAAGTTATCTAGATTCCTCAGTACCACAAATTGTATTTATTATTTAATGGATATTATTTAAAATATAAAGATAATTAAAAACATAAATTGGAAACTGCAGAGCTAACATTATAGAAGAAAGATCTTTCATTCAAAAATTCGTTAGTTTTCATCAAAGGTAGAAACTTAGAAATAAGTTTTTTAACCAGACGTTTTCCTTATACATTGTTATTTTACTTTGATGTTTTATATTTTCAAAAGGGTTAAGCATTTTAGGTTTTACACTTAGACAATGAACTAATTTATCTACTTTATATTATTATAAATTCAACCCAACTTAATCTGATTTTGTTGAAAGTTTACTCTATTAAATGATAATTATTTGTTTGCTGATCCTATTGGAATCATTCTTTAATATTTGTAACAAGTACAGTACGTCTAAAATCAAAGTTTGATTTTGTAGACAAAAGAATCTATGCCAAGAATTTAAAATATTATATATAATTTGAATTCCACTAAAAATAAAGTGCCACTCATTACTAGGTAAATATACGAGATTGCTTTTCCATCACATTACTTTGAATTATTTGAAGTATTACCCTTATACCAAGTCTCACAAGACCATACAGATGAGTACGACGGCTGGTAGGCAAAGTGTTAAAAAAACACATTTCATTGTTTCAATCAATGTGACTTTTCGTGGAAACGTCAATTGACACTTGTTTCCACACAGCTGACTGTCGTCTGCTCTAAACAGCTGTTTAAGCCCCTCTCAACCCCTCTTAGTTGCTCTACAAACAGTTTATACGACCCATATTGAGCTACAGTTAATTACAGCTGCAATATCCTCTGTTAACCACTCTAGAATATAAGAGCTGATAGAATATTTAAGCGAAACATATTATTACACTTATTAAATTGTACGCTGTTGAATTATATCCAACCAGTTGTACAATCAAATTTTGTTTGAATATTGGCTGCTAATTTGGAATAAAATAAAAGAACATTAAAAGTATATGCTTTTGTTTATATATCAGTGTTCGTTCTTTTTTATTGGAATAAAAAATACATATTTAGAACATTTATATTGATTTTTTTAGAACATAGTATATTTAAAACAGTTTTGTAAAGCTACTATTTCCTATTTCTATTGGTTCCTAAGATCAACAGGGTAGGATTACTGTTGCATTTTCCTGTCGCAATTTTCCCTATTACATATTGTATTGTGTGAAGTATTAAAATATACTGTGATGTGAAATGCGCAAACGATTTCTCAGCTTAAGAGTAAAAATATTAACTTTGCGAGGTGAAACCTCAAGAATGTTAATTATGGTTTTATATTTATTCTTTTTAAAATTTTTATGTTAATACATTAGCGGAGCATGGTACTAAAAACGTACATGGATGACGCATCAATAGTTATTAAGGTAGATGTATGAAGCACGCTTCCAAGTAGGTAGTAAGGTAGAAATATGAAGTATTTGTAAGTACTAAGCGAGCACTTCAACAGTTAGATTGTTTTAAAATACTTTTTCCTACAGTCACCCGACAAAGTTGGCTTCCCTGTACTGTTTATAGTACAGAAAGCTGCTAATTGCTGCATATTTATACTTTGCCGTACGGTTTATACTTTGCCGTACGGTTTATACTTTGCCGCACGGTTTATACTTTGCCGCACATCAGGATTCCAACCAAACAACACAAAACAGCGTGGTTTTATTATGCACGTAATCCGTGTACGCTTGGAAATAGGTTGGCAACAATTAAAGATAATAATACTATGAACAGCTGATTGACTATTATAACTACGATTTAACCCGTCATTTCGTGTTTATAGTTTTGGTATTTCTGAACTTTCTGGACTTTTCTTTTAAACGTTTTTAAAACATTCCTACGGTCTTAATAAACAAGAAAATACCTTTAAAGCATTTTTTTTAGGCGCGGAAACCACTTCAAATTACAAAAACATACGGAACTATATTCTCAAAAGACGGAGCACATTTCTTGCCGAGGAAAAATAGCGGAGTGATACGGACCACGGGTACTACCTTCTCCAGGGCACCATTTGTGTAATTGTGTTGCTAGCTGAACCTAAAAACGTGTTGTATAGTGTTTGAAAGACTAATTATTTATGTTTTATAGTGACTGTAGGAAAAATATAATGTGTAACACGAGTGAAAAAGGCCTTTGCTGCACTCGAGATCATTCCACACTCGCCTGCGGCTCGTGCGTAAACATTGCTCTCGTGTGCAGCAAAGTGCCACTTTCACCACTAGTTACACAAATAACTATAGTCACAAAATTAATTACAAGATAAACTTAAAAAAATATATACATTATCTTAGGTTCTTAAACAATTGAAAATCCACGTCCCTATTGGTATAAAAAATCCATGTAATGTTCATGTTATAATTTTTTAACGAATACTTTACAGTTTTGAAGCTCTAAAACATTCTAGGAACTTTTTATAAAAGGAAATTTCCATACACAAACAGGACAGTAAATTCATAATCTTTATACTTATAAAGATTATGAATTTACTGTCCTGTTAATGAATCACAAAGTATTAATGAATCACTATGAATAAGGTAGGTTACTTAACCTACCTTATTCATAGTGATTCATTTATGTACATGAGATTGCTTTATACAAAATGTAAGAGAGCAGACGTTCTACAAGTCATTTTATTAAGATACACATTTTTTTTTTTTGAATTTATAGTTTTAAGAATGTTACATGGATAAAGAAACAATAGGGTTATATAAATGTTTAGTAAAAGAAGCGGTTCGTTTTATCAATTTGTGAATAGGTAATTTTGAAATATTGGCTTGTTATCTTTACTTAGATTGGAAACAATTAAACAATGGTTGGATTCAAAAGAATATTTAACAATGGCGCATACGTAATAAAATTTTTGATACACAATAATCAAGAATACCAACTATTTTTAGTAAATCTGAAAAATTTTCAGAAAAATATTGCACGGTTTTTATAGACGTTGCCTTTAAATATAAATCCAGTTTCAAACCTAAACCTAATGTACTGCAGTCTCAACACCTGGCAACGTATATCTTTGCAATAATCCGTCTAAATTTATATCATCAGAAAAACAATTATACGCTTGGCAGATGGCGGTAGTATACCTGTAATATGTTTGAGATTTACTACTATTATTGGTTATATTACTACTATACTTAGTTGCTTTGTTAGTTAGACGCTCCAGGCTGGTTGTATTTAAAAGAACAATATTAAAGTAGATCAACCACTACAAAGTATGTTAATCGTAACAAAAATGTTACGAAAATTCTCAAGTTTTTGATGGTTCTATTTTCTTATAAGATTTTAAATATTTACGATCATAATACGACAGTAAATTTGTACGATTATTTCTTACATTATTTTCGTCTGTGCCAGCAAACATGTTCAATTATTGTTTTTATTATACAATTGAAATTTTTAAGTTTCTAGTATATTGTAATTATCACAGGAATTAGAGCAATATTCTACAGTATAACTAAGCTATGTATGATATCAGCTATTTAAATATCATGCTTACGTTTTAATGATTTGTGCCTCGTTTTAAATGTGATTTTTCTCAAATATCATTTAACAAATACAACAACTTCATTCTTTGATCGGTTTGAAAAACTGTTTATGCAACAATCTCAACAAATAGGTTCCTTACTTGACCTACTTACAACTGTTCTTAAAAAGCTCAATTAATGGTGAAAACCTTGAAAATAGCCTTGTGGAATGCTAACGGCTTGGCACAGCGATGCCAAGAATTAAAACTGTTCATTGCTAAACATAAGTTGGACATTATTCTTATTTCTGAAACTCACTTTACTGATTTAAACTTTTGTAAAATTCCAAATTTCAGTCCATACAACACTAACCATCCTAGCAATAGAGCTCATGGAGGTTGTGCTATCTTGATTAAAAGTCATATCAAGCACCATGAATTGCCAAAATATCAGTTCGATTTCATCCAAAGTTCATCTGTTGTAGTGGAGTTTGAGACAGGCCCACTTACTAAAAGTTCTATTTACTGTCCACCTAGACACAACATTACACGCCAACAGTTTAATGATTTCTTCTTCACTTTAGGCTGTAAATTTTTGTCAGGAGGAGACTACAATGCCAAACATCCTACATGGGGCTCCCGTCTGGCAACTCCTAGGGGTCGACAACTATTGCAGTCAATCCAAGAACGGAACCTTGATATTCTATCGACAGGCGAACCGACATATTGGCCCTCTGATCGTCAAAAAATACCAGACCTTCTTTATTTTTTTGTTACAAAAGGTGTATCCCGAGATTTTGTGACAATCGAGCAATCTCTGGACCTTTCCTCAGACCACTCACCTGTAATTTTAACGATCGCTTCAAATATTATATTCAAACCTATTCCACCACATTTGTGCAACAAAAATACAGATTGGAATTATTTTCGTGAATTAATGGATCAAAATTTAAAGATTTCTGTGTGTTTGAAGAGCGAAGAAGATTTAAATCTTGCTGTTGAACATTTCAACAAAACAGTTCAAGACTCCGCCTGGAGAGCAACTCCAGACCAGAATAAACATAATTTAAAATCAGGAATACACTATCCAATTGAAATTAATAGGAAAATAGCCGAAAAACGCAGACTCCGTAGAATATGGCAAAACTCTAGAGACCAGACGGATAAAAGAAATCTAAACAGGGCCACTCAACAACTGAAAAGGTTACTGTTTAAATTAAACAATGACAGATTTCAAGATTTCACATCAAACCTTTCTCCATCTGAAGCTAGTGACTACTCCCTTTGGAAAGTTACAAAAAACTTAAAACGTCCACAAATTTTCATTCCACCTATTCTAAAAGAAGACGGTTCTTGGGCCAAAAACAACATCGAGAAAGCAGATGTATTTGCTTCATACTTCAAGGAAGTGTTCAAGCCATATAATATTAATTCAAATGTTGAGCAAGAAATTTTGGAATTCCTCGATTCTCCAAATCAACTTGATTTACCAATAAAATTGTTCACACCATCTGAAGTAGCTAAAGAAATAAAAGACGATTTAAACGGCAAAAAAGCCCCCGGTTATGATCTGATAACAGGTAAAGTGTTGAAAGAGCTTCCTAGAAAAGGAATAGTTTTCCTTACAGTACTTTTCAATGCAGTTTTACGCCTTGAATACTTCCCAATACAGTGGAAGGTTTCACAAATTGTAGTTATTCCGAAACCTGGTAAACCTTTAAATCCTCGTATCGGCCTATATCTCTTCTTCCTGTGGTTTCCAAAGTTTTTGAAAAACTTTTCTTAAAAAGACTCCAAATTATAATTGATGAAAAAGAATTGTTGCCTTCCCATCAGTTTGGATTCCGCCGAAGGCATTCTACCATTGAGCAAGTGCATAGAATAGTGAATGTAATCAAGGAAGATCTTGAAAATAAACGTTTTTGTTCATCTGCTTTTTTGGACGTAGCCCAGGCGTTTGATAAAGTCTGGCACACAGGATTATTGTTCAAAATTAAAACTTTGTTACCCCATACATACTATGGAGTGTTGAAATCGTATTTGTCCAAACGCTTTTTTCAAATTAAATATCAAGATATAGTTACAGATGTGCATGAAATTGAATCAGGTGTACCACAAGGCAGTGTTCTTGGACCTATTTTGTATATTTTGTTCACTTATGACCTTCCAAGTACTCAGGGTATTACGGTTGCAACATTTGCAGATGACACTGCTTTTTTATCATCAAATCAGGATCCTATTCTGGCATCATCAAACCTTCAGGCTGCATTAGACGATTTGTCTCAGTGGCTACAGAATTGGAAAATTAAAGTAAATGAAACAAAATCCGTTCAAGTTACATTTACTATGTCTACAAGAACTTGTCCCCCAGTAACATTGAATAATGTCATGCTTCCACAATCCAACGAAGTTAAGTACCTTGGTATGCATCTCAACAGACGGCTTACATGGCATTCACACATTTGGAACAAACGACTTCATTTAAATTTAAAAACAAACAAACTAAATTGGCTCATTGGTCGAAATTCAAAATTATCTGTTGAAAATAAATTACTTTTATACAAAATTATATTGAAACCTATTTGGACCTACGGTATCCAACTCTGGGGAACCACTTCCAACTCAAACATAGAAATAGTTCAAAGGTTTCAATCGAAAACACTGAGAAAAATTTTACAAGCACCTTGGTTTGTCACAAATAAAGTAATTCATCAAGATACGAAATTACCCCATGTTAAAGAAGAAATAAAGAAACGAAGTGAAAAATACCAAAGAAAATTAGAAACCCATCCAAATTTCCTGGCTGTTAACCTCCTCGACAATAGTGAAGCTACATATAGGCTCAAAAGAGTTCATCCAATAGACATTCCAAATCGTTTTTAGTTAAACTTTTTAAAAGTTTTTGTATGTTAGTGCACTTGATGGAGTGTAACTAACCCATGTTAAAATGGTTATTGAATTTACTTATTATTCTCGTGTTGAATAGATTGTCTAATGTTTGTTTGTATTTACATTGTAAAATTAAATTGATGACCTAATTCGTACATATTGTATCCACTTAATGAACTAACATTTTACAATTGCTTTGGTTATATAAGTATCAGTATTTAACACGCATATTCAAAACTGCCTTTTACAAATAATAGTGATAGTAGTTACAATAAAGGGGATATTAGAAAACATAAATAAAAACAGATTCACGCAAATGCTGCGTTTTGTCATACAGTATTTGTTAAGTAAAATGTTGTTAGGCTTACATAGAAAGCATCCTATTATTCAACTTACACAAAAAGTGAAAATGAATGACTGAAAATCAAAAGATTAGGCTAGAGGCTAGACAATATAATTACTGACCAATAAATTTGTTTATTTAGTTTATCGCCTCTTCCTCAACATTTGCTGGTTATGTTTGGATGGACGCCATTTTGAACAAATGCCAGGATGCATAACAATGCATGCTTGAGTGTTGTGTGTTTACGTATTACATGGACACATAAAGGTAAAAATGTTAAATATTTACTATGTCTATACCCTGTGGTTTTCGTACACTGTTACATTTTACTCTAGCCTCAATTGTTGAAGTGATCATGGAATTACAGTTCTAAGTTGCTACAATCAATCGTAATAATGCAATGCTCCCTTGTTAGAATTCCTTTAGGCAAAAATAAGTGGATTATCATAATAATGGCGACTATGTAGAGGCTTGATTTCAATAAATGAATAAAAGTGGTTTTATTTCTGTTTCTAAATTCATTACACATTTCAAAATCAATAAACAGTAAAACCCTTCTAGCCGTTGCTATTTTTAAGTTAATCATAAATCCCAGCGAAATTAAGTTTATAAATATAATAGTTTCGCTTCAAGATTTGTATTACTCTACTGTTAAACATGTATATGTAATGTTCATTTATAAGCAGAAATGTAGATACATAACTTTTTATGTGATGTAAAAAAAATAATATTACTTGTAATTTAAATTTGTCAATTGTATACATAATATGTTTATTTAAAGGTATATAATTTCATTTTGATTATTCAGGTTTCTACAAATAAGTAAGGTTTAGTTACAAATAAAAAGTAATGGCAGGATAACGTATCAGTCTACTTCTTTCAGTCTTTGATGATAGAATAAACTGAACAGACCATGTTAACTATTCGTTCTATATAATTCATATTCCAGTCACGGATAAATATGTATATATATATATATATATATGTATAGGCTATGTATGTATATATACTAGTATACTATCATTCTATTATTCTGGCAATTAATGTAGAATTATAATTTTCCACTTGATAACTGGAGGAATTGAACCACCTCCAGAAACGTTGTGTAGAAACACAACACACGATGGAAAAGACCAATTTAAAAATACTAACGAATTTAATTATGTTGGGTTTTAAAAAACAAGGAATTTTTTATTAATTCCAAAACTAACAAAAATGTTTTGGCATAATAATATGTACACAACAATTTCAGACACTATGTTTAAATCAAGCCTTTTCCATCACCATATTGCAATGCAGGCTTAAGCCAGTGAATGTGTGATAGGATTGTATGCTGCAGTGAATTTACACGACGTGTGCATTTATTTCATCAGGTACAGTTTATTTACTATTTGACTTAAAGTACTAATCTTTAAAGTTTGATTAACTCATTCTCTCAACATGCCATGAGCAAATCGTTATTTTGAAAACAATATCGTAAACGTTGTTCTTTTTTATGGTAAAAAGAAAACGAAAAAATATATAACATCAATAAATGTTTTTTTTAGATTTTTTTATTTATTTATTAAACACCAACGGCAAACACCATTTTACATTAAGTAGTTACAAAAAATATTATAAAAATTTAATAATTAACAGAGGAGTATAAAACAATATTTAAGAAAAATATAACAATGTATAAAAAATATAACAATGTATACAATAAACCAAACAAAAATGTTTTTATCCAACAAAAGTAGCAGAACTATAAATGTTTCTACAAACTGGTATTTTAACATTGTAATTGTAATTTGAATTATTTTAAGTATTTAACATAACGTAAAAATAAATGATCACTCAGGGGATTTTAGTCAAACTGTCAGGAGAGATTACATTCATGGAGATTATAAGGATCCAGAGACCTTGAAAATATTTTATAATTGAACGAACAAGTTAATTAAATTGTCTACACATTTTGCGAGTATCATTTATACTCTGTTCATTTATTTTCTAATACAACAATTAATAAATCACATAAAAAAGGAGGAGGTCATGTGATAATTTACATTCAATATCCGCTAGTTAAAAAAATAAATCTCTTCTGTAATCGGTACGTTTGAGAGACAATGAGTAGTTTGTGTAACCCTTTGTCCTCTACTGCTACATTAATGGCCTGTCAGTTGAGCCTTTGTTGGTATTGAGTAGAGTCTGTTACCTCGTCTGACAATCACAGGGCGAAGTGATCATTCTTGAGACGACGTAAGACTGATTATGTATTAACCACAAAACAAAATGATAAAATACATTTATCGAATGTTGTAAATATCTTCATACAAATGAATTAAACCTGTTTTAAAAAAAAAAGGATTAATTTAATGACAATTGCTTTGCGTCATTGCTCCTAGATAGTTTTGAGTATTTAAGCTAGAAAGTCCTATAATCTTCATAATAATGTTATATCACTTATTATTATTTACTTTCACATTTTTAAATCTCACACATTAAAATGATTTTGGTATGACGATGGTCTTCCTGACACTAATTTTCTTCTAATTATGTACCTGCAATATGACCGAATGTAGAAATATATCAAATACACCATATTTTGTAGTAGCCACGGTAGCCTAGAACAAATTTTTCTACAGCTCTAAGGTATAAGTGATCTTTTCTAAAGGTAAATATAAGAAAAAAGTGTTTACAAACCTGCAGAGATTATTTGGTAAGATAATAATATTCATCTCAATTCCACTGCAGTGTCATTCAAACTGATTGAAAGAAATTATAGCTCTGAATACGCCTACATTACAATACAAACATCTGGTATTGTAATGGATTTATATCCAGACATATTCTTGTGCAGCTGCTCACTGTATATTTCATTAGTATACTTTGACGCACCACATCTTGCAATACGTGTTGACTTTATATGTTTGTATATTTATAACTTTATGGAAAAATCGGTTTCACTAAACTGTTTGTATAATAGCACAGTCTAATTCATAGTACTGTAAATAAATGTCAACAGCCAAAATAATTACAGGCTCGCATAAGGCTGTAAGCACTGACTGACTCAGATTATAAGAGGTTGTGTTTTGTGAGTCTTATTCTTTAACAATACACATAGGGTTACTACGGATTCTGCAGTTTACTTTAATAAACATAATCACAGAAGTGCCTTTAAGACAATATATTCCTCTGCAATGCCTACAAAATTCTTTTGTGGTTGTGGGGGGGGGGGGGGGTTAGGTTATTCATATATCCCTCACTACTTTCGGCCTAGTGACCTATTGTAGCAAAACCTACAACATTTGGTTCGTAATAATACAATTATTTAATTTTATAAAATTTTAAATAGGCCTACAGTAAATTAAAATCATTAAAGTTGTATTGCTAAATTAATTTAAATTATGTTTATATCTGCAAATAATTAGTTTAGATTATCATTTTAGGTAATAGGTAGTAGTTTAAATGCTATGCGTTTTTGAATATTGTTTTCAATATAGTATTTTAGGAATTTAAAAACTCTGATTGAGATTCAAGTAACCAAGATGTGTCAAATGTTACATCATGTCACCCAAGTAGAGGCTTGACGTCCAATAATGTATCATAAACACTCGGATGCTTAGTGTGGTTTTGAAGTTCACAGACTTTATGGGGGGTGTTCATCCTGAAACTCATTCTGTTTTCCAAATATGTTTGGTTCTTATAATATTTCTTCAACATAAAAGATAATATAAACTGAGACATATAACTATATAAATTACATTTTTAGATATTGTAATTTCTTTATCTCCCTAGTTTAGAGTTTTTGGGTGTTGTAATATATTCCAAAAATATATCTTTTATTTTAATATTGATCATATGACTGGAATAATTTCATATTGTAAATAATTCAATATTTACATTTATTACTAAGAAATAAACATGTATCAAGAGTTGTGTGGGGGATTATGGTGGACAGCAAGCTTAGCTGGCGGGATCAGATCTTCCGTACGGCGGACAAGGCCGCTAGGGTGGTCTCCTCTCTAAGCCGGTTGATAGCCAATGTCGGAGGGCCTCGGTCCAGCCGTAGAAGGTTGTTAATGTCTTCTGTACAGTCCGTACTTTTTTCCGTGCGGAGGTGTGGGCAGACGCACTAAATAAGGAGGCATACAGGATGCGGCTCGCCCGAGTGCAGCGTCAGGCAGCACTGAGGGTAGCATCTGCCTACCGAACAGTGTCCGAGCCCGCCGTCCTGGTGATTGTTGGAGTCATCCCCGTCAAACTTTTAGCGGCGGAGAGAAAAGCAATTTATTATACGCATTCTACTCCGAGACTCCCAAGGGTGAACACCTGTGCTCCTCTTCGCTCTTAGAACATCCAACTCCACTTCAAGGACATCGAGAGTGCTAGCACCAGCGATCGTCCGACACCCAGCCCGGCCAGACAGCCGAGCGCCTGCCCTGCCCCACCGCCCGGCCTGACAGCCGAGTTTCGCCCAGCCCAGCAGCTGCCCCGACCGCCCGGCCTGACAGCCGAGCGCCCGTCGCAGCCCAGCCGCTAGAGCCAAGCCGACCGCCTCCCCGGCCCTGACCAGTCCCGCCTGCCGACAACGCCTGACCAGACGGACCTCGCAGCGGGTGGTAATTATTCTACAAATACCTGACTCTCGCCCATTTCCCCCAAAGCCCTGGTGTAGGTACCTGTTCGGCGTAAGTCTGGTCTCCAATTTATTGGTACCTTCTGCCTTGCTACGGAACCAAACCTGCGGCCTACCCTGTGGACTAGGTGACTTCCCTGTTAATTCAGGCCCACCTCCACGCTTACCCTACCTTACCAAAACACCTTCTAGTGGACTAGGTGTGATAACCTGCGTGCAGGCCCGCCTCCACGACTTTCCCACAGCCCTGGTGAGGTATACCTGCTCGGCGTAAGCCTGGTCTCCAATTTATTGGTACCTGCTGCCTTGCTACGGAAACCAAACCTACGGCTTACCCTGTGGACTCGGTGACTTCCCTGTTAATTCAGGCCCACCCCCACGCTTACCTTACCGAACCCCCTCTAGTGGACTAGGTGTGATAACCTGCGTGCAGGCCCGCCTCCACGACCTCCCCACAGCCCTGGTTGGCGATAACCTGCTCGGTGTGAGTCTGGTCTCCAATTTATTGGTACCTGCTGCCTTGCTACGGTAATCAAAGCCCACGGCCCACCCAAACCTCGCCCTCAAGTACCTTTTTGTCTGTCTGTCTCTGATACTGTCCATGTGTTTTTCACAGGATGGCCAGTGAAGACGAGATCGAGATGACCGAGGACGCAGATGAAGGCACCTTCACGTCCGTCAAGCCGAAGAAGAGGAGGCGAGGTCAGTCTGGTGGCGAGTCTGACACCTCGACATCCACTGTGACACAACGCCCTGCTGCCAGCCCTCCCAAGATGAGGATCCCGCCCATCGTCATTTCACCGGCTGAGGTCACCTCAACGTGGCCGCTGTTCCTGATGCAGCTGCGCGACGAGGACATCAAGTTCGACGCCAAGTTCGCCGGTGACCGCCTGCACCTGATCTGCGAGACAACGGACGACTTCCGTCGAGCGCAGAAGTACCTCGCCCTCAAGAGAGTGGAATTCCACACGTTCGCCATGGAGGCCGACGTCCTGGTCAAGGCGACGCTGAGGGGACTCCACCACTTGACGGACGTCGAGGTGATCAAGGCCGAGCTACGAGCGGAGGGGTTCTCTCCCACCTATGTCGCCCCAATGCCACGCCGCCAAAATGGAGAGTCATTTCCTGTAAATTCGTTTTTTGTCACTGTGCAGAGGACCGGAACCTGGGCGAAGCTATGGTCGCTGACTCACTTGATGGGTGTCAGAGTATCGATGACACCCTTTGAGCCGCGCCGTGGCCTCCCCCAATGCTTCCGTTGCCAGCGTTACAGTCATTCTTCACTAAACTGTAATCTTGCTTACAGGTGCGTCAAGTGTGCTGGTCCCCACGACGCGAAACAGTGCCCCAAGCCGAACGAGGAGCCACCGAAGTGCTGCAACTGCAACGGCTGCCACGTCGCCAGTTGGAAGGGCTGCCCTACTCACAAAGCAGCGATGGCGGCGAAGATGAGAAAGGAGGCTGCCGCAGCAAACCCCAACACTCGCCCGTCCACCCAGCGCCCACCTGCAAGGCAGCCGACAACGCAGGCTCCACGCCCACTCAAACCAGCAGGGACGAACAGAGGTTCATTCGCTGACGTCACCGGTCGTAAGCAGAAAAACCCTCCTCAAAACCAAAACGTCCCTCCTAATACCCAGACCATCCCTCCTGCCTCAATGGCTCCACCACCTCCCCCTCCCAAGTTTCGGGTAACTGAGGCAGCCCAACACCCTGAACCATCGAGGCGCAAACAGCGCCGAAAGCGCCAACCACGAAACAAAACTAACCGTTCTTCCCTTGTTGTTGCAGGTTCCGAAGCCGACGGAGACGAGAGTGGCATGGACACAGAGGACAACCCACTTGGGCCAAACCGTGCCTATGCCAGACCACTCTTCCCTGAGCTCTCAGCCCCAGTGCCGCTACCGCAACGCCCTGCTGTGACCCGAGCGGCCAACACCCGACCACCATCCACCAGCGCAGCGGACCCTCCGCCCTCCGTCTCGGCGGATCCACCACCCAGAAAGACTGCCTCCAACGAGCCCACAGGCGTGATCACCGTCCAAAAGCTGATCGGCTGGATGACAAAGGCCATCCCAGCTCTGATCGCAGCCAAGGACAAGAGCCCCGCTGAGTTGATCGCCGACTTCCTCCAGAGCCTTCTCACCCTCCTTCATGATGGATAGTCTCCTCCGCATCGTAGCGTGGAACGCCCGCAGCGTGCTGCAACGAAGGAACGAGCTTCTCTTCTTCCTCCGAGACAAGAACGTTGACGTCGCACTCATCAGTGAGACGCACCTCCAGCCCCGACACCAGTTCAAGGTCCCTGGCTACGCAGTCCACAGGACGGACAGACCGCCCAGAGGCCGCGGAAACCCAGGAGGAGGAACGATGGTTTTGGTAAATCGCCGCCTTGTCCACAGGATACACGGCATGGCCGCGGGAGGTCTCGAAGCCACCGGTGTGTTCATACACGCCGCGGGGTATGAGATTCTCGTGGTCGCCGGGTACCTGGCGCCAGGAGCGGTGTTCGACCCAGCACCCTTTGATTTACTGTTTGACCACCCAAGTCCCGTTATTGTTGCAGGTGACCTGAACGCCAAGCACCGTTCGTGGAACTCGATGCGGGCAAACCAGAGAGGACAGCTTCTACGGGCCTACATTGACCAGAGAGCTGACGCCACTGCCATTGCACCGACCGAGCCCACCTTCTACCCCAGTGTCCAGCGCCAACGGCCGGACGTGCTCGACCTAGCCTTGCACAAGGACCTCCCCTTCCACGTGGACATCGAAGCATTGCACGACCTGTCTTCCGACCACCTACCAGTTCTCCTGCTCGTCGACACGACGCCGACACGGGCCCTCCCACTCAGGACGGCGGCAATGAGGACGGACTGGGAGAAGTTCAAACAGCTGGTTGAGGAACGACTGGAGGCCCCAAGGGAACCCACCAACGCAGCTGAACTTGACGAATTCACTGACAGTTTTCACTCATCCCTTGTTTCCGCTGTTTCAGACTCGTCTGTTCCTGTTCCTCCTAGACAGCATCACTCAGGCCTTCCCCGCCGCATTCGTGAGCACATCAGGAGGAGAAACAGACTTCGAGTCCAGTGGAGAAACACACGACACCCGGAGGCACGACGGCAGCTCAACCGACAGAACCGAGTCGTCAAGCAGATGGTCGACGACTTCAGGACGGAGACTTGGGACGACTACCTTTCCACGCTGAACGTCGAGGGAGGCAGCGTCTGGAGTGCGGCGAAACAGCTCCGGGGCGTCAAGACTGCGGTGCACCCACTCCTGGGCCGACTTGGCCTGGTACACACAGCTGACGCCAGGGCAGAAGCGTTCGCCGACTCGATGGAAGCCCAGTTCCAGACAAACAACATCAGCGACCCACAGACCGACATCCGGGTGGGGCACTTCATGGAGGACTTCTTCCACGAGCCACCAGAGGACAGCATCGAGCCCTTCACGGAGGCAGAAGTGAAGGCGGCGATCCGATCCTTGAAACCCAAAAAGGCTCCCGGACTAGACAGGATTGGTGGGCACTGCAATCTGCCCAAAACATCTTTGCTACGCACCTTCTAAACCTGTTTAATTCTGTTCTCAGGTTATGCCACTTCCCGGCCTGCTGGAAATCTGCAAAGGTCATCATGATCCCGAAACCCGGCAAAGACCATCTCATCCCCGAGAACCACCGCCCCATCTCCCTGCTCCCGATCGTCTCCAAGATGTTCGAGAGATTTCTCCTCACTCGACTCTCAGACGCTCTCCAGGGATCCATCAGACCAGAGCAGTTTGGCTTCCGCCGGGGGCACTCGACCACTCAACAGCTGATCCGGGTGATGAACACGCTGGTAGACAACTACAACCTCGACCTGTGCACCACTGCAGTTCTCCTGGACGTCAGCAAGGCCTTCGACAAGGTGTGGCACGAGGGCCTCCTCTTCAAGCTCTCGGACACTGGACTCCCAGACTCCGCAATCCACCTGCTCCGCTCCTACCTCGAGAACCGGTTCTTCCAGACGAGCGTCGAGGGACGTCTCTCCACGGTTAGGCCGGTCCGAGCTGGTGTCCCTCAGGGCAGCGTCTTGGGCCCGGTATTGTACTTAGTTTATACTAATGACTTGCCTACTGTTCCAGGTGTAACGCTGTCCCTCTACGCCGATGACGCGCTACTGACATGCAGGAGCTTCCGCCTTGACCAAGCCTCCAGAGTCATGCAGAGACAGTTGGATGTCCTGTCCCCATGGCTTGAGAAGTGGCGCATCAAGGTGAACGCCGCCAAGAGCACCGCCATCTACTTCGGGAAGCGCCGGAATAGACGACGTGGCCAACCTGCCGCAGTGATGCTGGACGCAACACCGATCCCGTGGAGACCTACGGTCAAGTACCTGGGCGTCACGTTGGACTCGAAGCTTCGCTTCCGGCATCATGTGAACAGGAAGGTCGCTGAGGCTACCGGCATTCTCGGACTGCTGTGGCCACTCCTCAACAAGAGAAGCCCTCTGACGCTGAAGACGAAGATCACCGTGTTTCTTCTCATCGCACGCTCCTGCATGATGTACGCTTCGGAGGCCTGGTGGGCCCTCGCCAGCAGGACCAACAGGAGGAGACTGGAAGCCGTCCAGTCGAAGACACTGCGCCGGATCACCCGCCAGCCCTGGTTCGTCAGGAACACCACCATCAGAGCGTAAAGAAGTAAAGAATCAAGACGTAAAGAAAATAATTATTTCTTTTGAAAATAAATTTTCAACAGGATATGACGAAATTTCCATTGATATCATAAAAAAAACTCTTCCTAGTATTTTAAAACCACTTGTACATTTAATAAATTCCTCTTTAATATCAAGTATTTTTCCAAATAAACTAAAGATTGCAAGGGTTATACCAATTTTTAAGAAAGGTGACTTAAATGACCCATCGTGTTATCGTCCGGTATCGCTTCTCCCAATTTTTTCTAAAATATACGAGAAAGTAGTTTACTCTCAATTAGTAGATTATTTAACCATAAACAATTTGTTGGATAAAGAGCAGCACGGTTTCCAAAAAGGAAAATCCACCATATCAGCTGGGATAGAATTCATTCAGTCAATAATAGATTCAGTAGATAAAGGGCAAAAAGTGGTTGGTATATTTCTTGACTTGACTAGGGCTTTTGACAGTGTGTCACACAAAAAACTCTTAATTGCATTGCAAAATTTAGGAATTACTGGCAAAGAGTCTAAATGGTTTGAATCATATTTGGGAAATCGGGAGCAATTTGTAGAAATTGAGCACACTATTAACTTCAACAATTCAAAAAATCACTATAACTATATCCGGAAGTTTAACTCTCAAAATTTAAAAATTAAACACGGAGTACCACAGGGGTCAATTTTAGGACCTTTATTGTTTCTTTGTTACATAAAAGGGCTACCTGACTTACTACCCGTAAACAGTAACGTATGTTTATATGCCGATGACTCTAATATCACTGTGACAGGGAATTCCAAGGAGAGTATTGAAATTGCATCATTTATTAGTCTCTCAATTATTAAAAATTTCCTTGATGGTAAAAACCTTCTTCTTAATTCAAGTAAATCCACTTTCATATCTTTTTGTACGAAACAAGCGAGGGTCAAACTAAAACCAGAAATCTATTTAGATGACAATCAATTAGACCAAGTAGAAGTTACAAAATTTCTGGGACTCTTCATTGATGCTAATCTGAGCTGGGACGATCATACAAAACATGTTGTTAACAAAATGTCAACAGGTTTGTCTGCCTTGAGACAAATGGCTAAATTTTGTAAATTAGAAACATTAAAAACAGTTTATTATTCTTTAATTCATTCTCACCTGTCCTACGGAATAAGCATTTACGGAGCAACAACGCAGAAAAATTTAGATAAAATCTTGCGGAAACAAAAAAATGCGTTAAGAATTATGTTTAAGTTGAAAAGGGGTAAATCTGTTAAACATTTATTTACTTCCACAAAAATCCTAACGGTTTATGCTCTCTACATTTTAGAGACTGTAATGTATGTGAAACAACTTGAAAATCTAAATTTTGTAAACAACGTTCACCCGTACAACACCAGATTAAATAGACCGGTAGAACCACATAATTTAGAATTTTTCAAAAAGAAAACGAAATATATGGGAACAAAATTTTTGTTTCATTTACCAAGGTCATTTCTTGGTGAACAAAACTTAAGTAAATGCAAGAATGACTTAAAGGAATATTTGGTAAAATTAGCCCCATACTCTTTAACCAATTTTTTCGAAAACCACAGAGTTTAGAGTAATTGATGAGTAACAAATCAAATCAATAATTGATAAGAAAATGAACCTTCCATACACATTAATTAATTTACTTTTAATTTAGACGAAATTAGTGTAACTGTTTTTATATATAGGATTATTGTCATTACTATTTCTTTTTGTAAACATTGACACTATTTGTTGTACCTTTGTGCAAATTTATGAATAAAGAATGTTTGAATTGAATTGAATTGAATTGAAAAAGCGTCGGCTGGAGTTCCAACGCTGGAGGACTTCACCAAGGCGAAGACAGCGAAGCTCTTCCAGAAGGCTGCGGAGTCGACGTTCGACCACATCAGGGAACTCTGCAGCCGCCACGACATCGCAGAGGACCGGAGACCTCGGCCCGTCGCCATCCTGGACGACCCGCCGTAGAGACGACCCACGACGAGCGGCCACCCTCGGTTGAGCTACGAAGGAGAGTACTTCGAGAAGCCAGCCCCCAGAACCAGCGGTGAACGACGTGTCACCCGCCGCCCCGCCTGAGAGACCCCTTCTAGAGATGACAACCCCAGCAAGATCTTCAAGCAGCACAGCACCAGCCTGCTACGCTGCGACCGCCCTCCCGGGAGCAAGGACAGGGAGGGGGTAGGTGGTTTAGTGGGTAAACTACGGTGACACCCGTAGGAGTCCCACACTCCCCCGGCACGTCGGGCGCTCCAGGAGGAGCGCTCAACGTATCGGGAAGTGCGTAACGCATTCCACCTACCTATCAAAAAAAAAAAAAAAAAAAAAAAAAACGCTCTAAATAAGGAGGTATATAGGATGCGGCTCGCCCGAGTGCAGCGTCAGGCAGCACTAAGAGTTGCATCCGCCTACCGAACAGTGTCCGAACCTGCCGTCCTGGTGGTTGCTGGAGTCATCCCCGTCAAACTTTTAGCGGCGGAGAGAAAAGCAATTTATCAGCGCCGTGGGGAGGACCAGGTACGAACAGAGGAACGCACCCGCACCTACCAGCTGTGGCAGGAGAGCTGGGAACAGGAGACTCGGGGACGCTGAACCAGGCGACTGATAAAGCAAGTCCAACCTTGGGTTAATCGGCGGTGCGGAGAGGTGGACTTCTACCTCACCCAATTTCTGACGGGTAACGGCTTTTTCCGGTCGTACCTGTTCAGGATGGGCAAAGCCGCGTCACCCGATTTCATATACTGCCCAGGCATTCCCGATGACGTGGAACATACCTTTTTCCACTGCCAGCGTTGGGAAAGGCCCCGCCTGGAGGCTCAACAGTTAGTAGACTGCTGTCGGTGGACACGGTCATACCGATGATGACGGAGGGTGAGGACAATTGGACCTGTGTGTCACATTACATCCAGGGTATTCTCCGCGCCAAGAAGCTCGACCTTGACCGGGATGCGGTGTAGGTCATCAAGTATCCAAATGCCAAAAACGGTGAGAGCCCTGAGGGCTTAAGTAACATGTTGGCCTGACTTGAAGTAATGTGACAAACAATTCCAGGTCTGTGTCCAATAGAGTAGAGGGGGTTTTTTAGTGAGTAGTCTGTGACAGATTCAGGAGTCTCACACTACAGGCTGGCTACCTGTGTGCGTAAAAGCATTTTCCCTCCTCTCCCTTAAAAAAAAAAGAGTTGTGCTCATATATTTTGTATTAATTTGTATTTAATAGGTGTCTAGGTTTTTTTATGAGAAGGAATAAGTTTCTTTTGTTTTGAATAAAATAATCAAACATCATAATATATATTCATATATTAAGAATTATTTTTATAGTTTTCATTACTAAGCCATAATAAAATCATTTGGCTGAACACTCAAGGTGTTCACAAGGTAACCTTTAAAAAACTAATCGTTATATATAACAAATTTAAGATCCATGAAATTTTAGTTATTAGTAACGAAATAAATGAAATTGAATTAGAAAACGACATTTGTATATTTGCGCTTGGATTCAATTGTATTTTCCTACAGTCATCTGATAAAGCGGGCTTACTTGCACTGATTATAGTACATAAAGTTCGTAATTGCTGCACTTACTTACTTTTTTCCCACTATTTCTTTTTGCCGCACTCCAGCATTCCAACCAAACAACACAAACAGTGTACTATTAGTCACGTAATACGTGTATACTTGAAAATAAGTTGGAAACACTTGAAGATACTACGACTACGATCAGCTGGTGCAGCGTTTCCCATTTCTTACAATGCTTGGATGTATTCTAACCTTAAAACGTGTTGTATAGTGCATGATTGACTAATTATTTAAATGATTTATAGTAACTAATAAAAAATATATTAAATATTTTATAGTAACTGCAGGAAAAATATAATGTGTAACACGAGTGCAAAGTGCCACTTCGAACACTAGTTACACAAACAAATATTTTTTGTTTGGGAGGTATTTAGCTGGACATCCCTATACGGATACAAATCTTTTTGACCGACCTTTAAATATTAGCCTTTAAATATAGTGCAACTCACGTAATAAAACGTTATATTTTTTACCTATTACAGTATATAAGTTGTATAAATGATTTTATTCGTATTTCCTAAAATTACAATATTAATGAATAAACAATCATGAAGGAAGAGCTCTGATTAAAATTATTTAACTTGTACGAATAAACATAAAACAATCATTTTCCCGTAAGCAAACAATAGTTAGTGAACGGCGTCTCGCCAACTTTAACCCTACTTTATCCTGTAAAGTATCCGAGCGCCTCTAATCCCTGTTAAATTGACTCCATCAGCCGGGATAATTCAACTCGCTCAAGATTTTGTTTCATCAGATAATCGGCAAAGCGGACTGCTTAAACAAACTTATTAGTATTAAACTTATTCGCTTTGCACCAATCATATGTAATTAAGTTTCTGTTATTTGAATTTAGTTTTTTTGAGTAAATATATTAGTAAGTATTTATTGAAAAGATGTGTCTCACTATACTTCGTTTAGAATATTTAGTTTGTTATAGGGGAAGAAAAATTAGCCCCTGCACTCTCTTGACCCTTACCTTTAAAACAATAGCTTAAAAGCAGATAAGGCTACAGACATTAAATACAAAAAGGTGGTTGGGGAACTTCCCAACCGCCAAAATAATGTGAACGTGGTGACAGTGAAAAAAGCTAAAAATAATGGTGTTGTAAAATTCTCTTACAACAAAATGAAGAGAAATTATATTCCCTCAATATTACCACGACGTAAACTTTTAATATAAGAATTCAAGATTCTTATAACAAACGTATTCTAGCTTCATAGTGTTTTTCACTAACCCAGATTAATGTACTATGAGAAATAATCTTTGTAAAAGTTGATAATCTTAGTTAACTATATGCAAAAACCTACCCATGATACAAACACAAACATTTGAAATTCTAAGAAGGAGTTGATACTGAAACGATACAAATAGTTTTGAATCATATTTATGGCCACAATTTGCTATTTTAAATTCTATGTATTAGTAACGTTTCAAAAGTCGGATCAGAACAAATATTGCCTGGTGGCTAATTAAATCCAAAATTCATTGGAAACATACTCTCATAATTTTAATCCCTTGTTAGAATTTGTAGGCCATAAATAAACTAAACGAATTATCGAATGTTTCGCCAACATTGAACATGTTTTGTAAGAGTCAAGATAGCTTAGAATACGGTACATTGATATTATACCGGCCATTAGATAAATCGACTTCCAAATAAGATATTAATTGGTTTAAATAACAAAATCGTGCTAACCTAATTACCCTTAAGTTATGTTCGGCTATAATTATTGGGTGTGGTCAGTATAATACCAAAGTACCTAGAATACTACCACACGAACAGACCCAATGGAAAATTTTGCATGGTCAGGTGCTCTAAAACATAGATGGATACTAAATAAATTATTAAATTAGTTAAGTTTGTTTTGCTAAACGTTGGATAATTTACGTCGAAAGCATAATTAACACTTTAAACATTACTAGGTGGCAATAACAAGTCCAAACCGGCTAACACAGTTAAACTTGTATTTGGTAACAACAGTTAAGTGCAAACATCAAGTGGTCGGGTGAACCATAAAATGCAGACTGAGGCTGAAGTGGTGACCGTGCAGTGTATCTGTTTCATTATAGTGATCAGCTGTTTAACAATACGCTTTAAAGTGTAATTAAATCAAGTCATAGACCTTAAAGGTTGCAGACATTAGTTACACTAGTTTAAGTTACTTGACACACCAAAAGACCGATGATTTAGCGAATATATGTAAATAGTTTATAGTGGTGCAATTTTATCTAACGCAGGTTTCAATAGGTAAACCTATAGCTTGGTTGAACTTAGTAACTGTTAATGTGATATCTTTCATATTTTATGGCAAAATATATTACATAAAGTATGTTAAAAGAATTGCAGTGAGTGTTGGAAATAATGCCTTATAAACAGATATTTCACTTAATCTGTAGTTATGCAATCATTATTGTTATTACTTTCTCCCCCTATACCATAGTATATGGAGAAAATATTGTTTTCGTCAAAATTTTCGAGTTTGAGTTTTGAGTGGATATATTCGTTTTGGGTCCTCCTGGACCCAAAAAAGTGGTTTTCGAAGTGATGTCTGTGTGTGTGTGTGTGTGCGTGTGTCTGGATGTGTACAGAGCTAGAGACCACACCTGTGGTCCGATTTCGATGAAATTTGGTATGTAGGTTCTAATCCATGGTATCTCCAGGCGTTTTTTTTAATTTTTTTGAAATTTTTATTTTTATTGGGGATTTTCCCATAAAAACCCATAAAAAACCGGAAAAATCTGATTTTCTCAAAAACGGCCCTAACGATTTTGATACAAATTTAGTATGTTGTTGCCCTTTAAATTCTGAATAAAATGGTACAAATCCCATATCTGTAAAAATTATGGTTCAAAGGTTATGGTCAAATATGTTATTTTCCCATAAAAACCCCATAAAATAACGTAAAATAGGATTTCAGAAAAAATCCGGTTTTGATTTAACATAGTATGTTATAGTCCATACTGTTTTGATAGTTTTTTTTTAATTTTTTAGAAATTTTTAATGGGGGTTTTCCCATAAAACCCCATAAAATAACGGAAAAATATGATTTTCCAAAAAATGGCCCGAACGATTTTGATACAAATTTAGTATGTTATAGTCCTTTATATTCTAAACAAAATTATACAAATCCCATTTCTGTAAAAATTACGGTTCAAAAGTTATTGTAAATTATGTAATTTTCCCATAAAACCCCCATAAAATAACAGAAAAATCGGATTTCCCAAAAATGGCTCGAACTATTTTGATAAAAATTTAGCATGTTTTAGTCCTTTAAATTCTGAACAAAATTGTAAAAATCCCATTTGCGTATATTTACTCCACCACTTACACATGATAAAGGTTGTTGACAAACTTATGGGAGAAAGTATGTGTCAGAATGCTGATACCGTTTATTTTTTTATGTGAATGAACCCTAAAATATAAAGAAAAAGAAATTGCGTATGGCCTCTATACCAGGCAGGTTAATTTTTTTACACGATTTAGAATCGTCTACTATAGAAGGCTTTATATGTTAAACTACAACTTGTGTCACATTAAGCTATTTATTGAGCTAGACTCAGTAATAAATGTAGGCTAGTTAATTCATATTTAATTGATAATTTAAGGGCAAAACAAGAGTATTTCAAGATTCCAAACAAACGATATATTTCGAACCAAACCTCTAATGAAACATAATACCTTATTACTAATCTATATTTTGGGCCCAATTTTGCCTGAAGATGAATGCAAAAATAACACTGTTAAAAGTACTTATTTTATCGTTTAAGGCATTTCCATGTTTATGAGGCATCCTGGAATTTTCTATCTCTTTCAAACGAAAAGGATATAAAGTACACACATATTCTGCGATTGTGTGAAGAATTGTGTAAGATAATTAGTAGTTTGTGTAACCCTTTGTCCTCTACTGCTACATTAATGGCCTGTCAGCTGACCCTTTGTTGGTCTTGAGTTTTTTATTACCTCATCTGACAAACACAGTACGAATTTGATCACTTTTGAGACAATGTAAGACAGTAACTTTTTCTACACACTAACAAAGAACCAAAAGTAAATACATTTCTGGTAGGCCTATAGGTATTTTTAAAGTGATTAAACGCATAACCTATTGTTATAGCGTGGAAACCATATACCAATTTTAGAAACAAAGAGTTGATAAAACTAAACAAAACTTTACAAAACAATTATTTCCCTCGCAGCAAACAATAGTTAGTGAATGGTGTCTCGCCAACTTTAACCCTACTTTATCCTGTAAAGTATTCGAGCGCCTCTAATCCCTGTTAAATTGACTCCATCAGCCGGGATAATTCGCCTCGCTCAAGATTTTGTCCAAACAGTTTCTCGCCAAAGCGTGCTGCTAACAACAATTTGTTTAAATCATCAAAAGTGTTTTGCACTAAATCTTTTGAAGTTTCAGTTGCAAACTATTTATGTTAATTGACGTGTATAAACGAAAAGCTTGTTATAAAGTAATTTTATTTCGAAATGCCCCAAATTACCCACTTTTTCCGTCCCAAGCTTCAAAACATGGCTAGGTATTTACGATTTAATAAACATGTTATTCAATTATGTGTGTCAAAAAAATAATTTTCATGCATAATGGAATTGTTAAACTAATCGAGATTTCAAATAAAACGATTGTGGTGAATATTATCCACATATATTGCGTTATATGACCTACTATATACATCGAGAGGCGGAAACTTGATTTGTGAATGAAAAATATTTCTTTTAGGATTACTAAGTAAATTAAGGTAATAAAGAAGTAGTTAAAACAAATTACGAGTCGGAATGAATGTAAGAGGAAAGGAAGAATAATCCAAATAGATTACCATGACGTAGAGAGAATATATTTACTGTTTCTGTCAGAGTTTACTCTTTATAATCATTAATGTCAAGAAAATAGTGTACTTTTATGTAAATACGCCCTCGTTATTTCAATGTTAATATTTCATTTCATTACGAACAGATGCTTTTTCACTTTGAAGATTGAGGATTTCACTTAGAGGACAACGCTGTACTTTTTATAAGGTAATTGAATTTTGTAAGACATTTAGAAAAAAATAACGCAGTGCACTAAATGTACTGAAGAATATGTACTGAAGATATGAGTCATACTCTTAGTTTAAATTATTATTTTCAACAGCTAAGCTAAATACCATATACACTTTACAAACAGATACACGTATAAATATGATAAACTCGTTTGATATTAAGATAAACAATATTACTACCAATATTTAGCGTAAAGTACTGTTTATATTTTTTCATACTACACAAATGTTATAGAAATTCAATTTGTAGAGATTTGAAAAATCTTATTAGTACCGGTACAGCAATAATCTAAGGGTTTAAAATACGAATGAAGATATCTTAATCTTCTAACATTGGTAGTAACGTGTAATTTATTGGTAATATGGGTAACACATCCATATTCACCGATAACGTGCACATTGCTACCAATGTTTGAAGAGTAGTTGTCTTAAAATAACCTTGTCCGTAATGAGTTGTTATTATTATTATCAATTAATTAACACAACTCATAATTATAATGGACTTATGGCTTTAATATGTCTTCATAATATGATTATGATTCGTTTATCTTTGGGGTACTGTTTTTACTTTAAAAAAGTTTAAGTATTAAATTTTACGATTAAAAGTAATCTATCAATACTTTAGTTGTTTGAAAACCAACACTTTAAAATAAACTTGTCCGTATGCTATTTTTATTATTAGTCAAATTGTTCATCACATTCTTAAAATTATTAGTATTTTTCGACCAATTGTTCGTCATTATTAAATAACGTCTATTTACATTCAATTGTCAAACTGGGAATAGGTAACTATCATCTTTTCAGTAAATTTCCTTTATTATACTAAAATGAAATTAATTACGAATTAAATGTTAAATTTAAATTAAGAATTTTATTAAATGGAAAGTTAAAAAAAACTAATATTTATTATAGCAATAAAGGCAATGAGGAAGACAGAATCTCCAACAACTTATGAAATGAATACTCAGGCCTACCCATCTATTGACCGATCTATTTGCTTTTCCTAATCTTTCTTGCATAATTAGTTTTGAAACTTAAAAAATTGTTTGAAATACTTCCTTTAATAATTTTTAGAACCGATTGGTCTTATCTTTATTAGACAGTTGTTAAGAGATTAATTAGATATTGCATTAAATATGAATATACCTATTAGTATGCCAAAAGGTTTACCAGTATTTTGCTCATGTATTTTGGAAAAAGTTTATAATATTTAAGGTAATGTCAATTAAACTTTTTTGTAATTGTAATTAAAATTCTTGGTACTTTTTTGTTAAAGGGAACATTCATTAATATCGATGATTGTTTTCGATTCATTAATGTTCTATTTTTTGATCCGATATACCGATATTAATGAACGAGATAATATTGTTCAGGATCAACAAACAATATAAAAATATTATATTTAAATGAAACTGTTCTAAACTAAACTTACCCAACCAACTAAACTTGCTGTAACATTTCCAAATCCCAAATTTCCAAATCCCCTACAGCAAGTTTGGTCAGTTATGTTAGGTTAGTTTAGAACAGTTTTACTTATTTCTGGATCCATATAATATACTATTTTTGCCTAAACAAGATCAGTTTGTCAATTTGTAATTTAAATGTGTTTGAAGATATTAAAACAGAAGGCATGGATCGTAAAGGGAAACAAAAATATCGATCGATATATCGACAGAAATCAGATCGATAATAATGAAGGTTCCCTTTAACATGAAAGTACCAAATCCTGTACATTCATAGTAACTTGATATGAATGCCTGTTTAATCTACAGTTAAAATCAAATAAAATCTTCATTTATTCTTGTTTGAACAATTAAAACATCAAAAGAACCATGTCCTTCTTCGTTTTCCTAATGCAGTTTTAACACAAGTTAGTTTCTAAGTATATACTGATAAACGGAAATAAAATATTAAACTAAAACAATAAAATATAAAACAATAAAATATAATGTCATGTAAGACAACGTTTATGTCCAAGCCTACATGGTTTAGTGTCAGCGGAAGTTTCTTAAGGGTATGAAATAAATAAAAAGAACTCTTCAAGTTTCCCTCTTGAATCATTTATAAGAGTGCGAATGCTTGGTAACATAGACTGTTTTGAATAATCTTACCGTTGGGAACTATAATATCAACCGGCTTGTATGTTGAAGGTTTAATAGTTATCTCGATTCCTCAGTAACACAAATTTTGTTTATTATTTAATGGATATTATTTCATATATAAAGATTGTTTAAAGTGGGAACTGCAAAGTTAAAATTATAGAAGAACGATTTTTATGAGAAAATTCGTTATTTTTTCATCAAAAGAAGAAACTTTGAAATAAGTTTTTTAACCAGAAGTTGTCCTTACTACATTGTTATTTTACTTTGATATTTTATTGATTTAAATTTTTAAAAGCCTTAACCATTTTAGGTTTTACACTTAGACAACAAACTATTGTATCTACTTTATATTATTATAAGTTCAACCCAACTAAATCTGATTTAGTTTAAAGTTTACTCTTTTAAATGATAATTATTTGTTTGCTGATGCTATTGGAATAATTCTTTGATCTTTGTAACAAGTACAGTACGTCTGTACAAAGTTTGATTTTGTAGACAAAAGAATCTATGCCAAGAATTTAAATTATTATATATAATTTGAATTCCGCTAAAAATAAAGTGCCACTCATTACTAGGTAAATATACGAGATTGCTTTTCCATCACAACCTTATATATAATACGTGAAGGTGATTTCTACAAAACACTACTCCTCCGTTAATAATGGGCGGATTTAAAAGAACAATATTAAAGTCGATCAACCACTACAAAGTATGTTAATCGTAACAAAAAACGTTACGAAAATTCTCAAGTTTTTGATGGATTATTTTCTTATAAGATTTTAAATATCTACGATAATAATACGACAGTAAATTTTTACTATTATTTCTTACATTATTTTCGTCTGTGCCAATAACTGTTTTTATTATACAATAGATTTTTATTTAGTTTCTATTATATTGTAATTATCACAAATTAGAACAATATTCTTTAGTATAAGTATGCTATGTATGATATCAGCTATTTAAATATTATGCTTATGTTTTAATGATTTGTGCTTCGTTTTAAATGAGATCTTTCTCAAATATCATTTATGAAAATTTATTACCTCTAAAGATTTACTAATGATACTTTATTTTATTTCATGATCTATCTTTTGTTTGTATTTATATTGTAAAATTAAATTGATGACCTAATTCGTACATACTGTATCCAATTAATGAACTAACATTTTACAACTGCTTTGGTTATATAAGTATCAGTATTTAACACGCATATTCAAAACTGCCTTTTACAAATAATAGTGATAGTACCTACAATAAAGGTTGTATTAGTAAAACATAAATTAAAACATATTCACACAACTGCTGTGTTTAGTCCTACATTATTTGTTAAGTAAAGTTGTTAGGCTTGCATTGAAAGCATCCTATTATTCAACTTACACAAAATGTGTAAATCAATGAATGAAAATCAATGGTAAAAGATTAGGCTAGACAATATAATTACTGACCAATAAATTTGTTTGTTTAGTTTATCGCAGCTTCCTCAACATTTCCTGGTTATGTTTGGATGGACGCCATTTTGAACAAATGCCAGGATACAAGGCATGCTTGAGTGTTGTGTGTTTACGTATTACATGGACACATAAAGGTAAAAATGGCAAATCTTTACTATGTCTATACCCTGTGGTTTTTGTACACTGTTACATTTTACTCTAGCCTCAATTGTTGAAATGATCATGGAATCACTGTTCTGAGTTGCTTCAATCAATCGTAATAATGCAATATTTGCTTGTTAGAATTCCTTTAGGCAAAAATAAGTGGATTATCATAATAATGGGACCTATGAAGAATCTTGATTTCAATAAATGAATAAAAGTGATTTTATTTCTGTTTTTAAATTTATTACACATTTTAAAATCAATAAACAGTCATCAACAGTCATCACAGTCATCAATAAACCCTTCCAGCCGTTGCTATTTTTAAGTTGATCATAAATCCCAGTGAAATTAAATTTATATATAATAATTTTGCTCCAAGATTTGTTTTACTCTACTGTTAAAACATGTATATGTAATGTTGATTTATTAGCAGAAATGTAGATGCACAACTTTTTATGTGATGTAAAAAAAAACTAATATTACCTGTAATTTAAATTTGTCAATTGTATACATAATATGTTTATTTAAAGGTATATTATTTCATTTTGTTTATTCAGGGTTCTACAAAGAAGTTAGGTTTAGTTACAAATAAAAGGTATTGGTAGGATAACGTATCAGTCTACTTCTTTCAGTCTTTGATGATAGAATAAACTGAACAGAACATGTTAACTATTCGATCTATATCATTCATATTCCAGTCACAGATAAATATGTATACTATCATTCTATTATTCTGGGATTTAATGTAGAATTATAATTTTCCACTTGATAACTGGAGGAATTGAACCACCTCCAGAAACGTTGTGTAGTTTTAAACACAATACACGGTGGAAAAGTCCAATTTAAAAATACTAACAAATTTAATTAAAATAGCAAGGAATCTTTTATTAATTCCAAAACTAACAAAAATATTTTAACATAATAATATGTACACAAAAATTTCAGACACTATGTTTAAATCAAGTTTTTTCCATCACCGTATTGCAATGCAGGCTAAATCCAGTGAATGTGTGATAGGATTGTATGCTGCAGTGGATTTACACGACGTGTGCATTTATTTCATCAGGTACAGTTTATTTACTATTTGACTCAAAATACTAATCTTTAATGTTTGATTAACTCATTCTTTCAACATGCCATGAGCAAATCGTTATTTTGAAAACAATGTCGTAAACTTGGTTTTTTTATTGGTTAAAAGAAAACGAAAAAATATATAACATCTATAATTTGTTTACAGAATTTTGTGAATCCAACAAAAGCAACAGAACTATAATTGTTTCCACAATCCTGTATTTTAAAATATAATTGTAATTTGAATTTTTTAAAGTATAAAACACTAGGTAAAAATAAGGAGTTTCACTCCGAGGATTTTAGTCAAACTGTCAGGAGAGATTACATTCATGGAGATTATAAGGATCCAGAGACCTTGAAAACATTTGATAATTGAACAAACAAGTTAATTAAATTGTCTACACATTTTGCGAGTATCGTTTATACTCAGTTTAGTTATTTTCTAATACAACAATTAATTAATAAATCACATTAATTTTGACAATATCAATTAATAAAAAAAACATTAAAAAGAGGTGGTCATGTGATAATTTACATTCAATATCAGCTGGTTACAAAATAAATCTCTTCTGTGATGGGTTCATTTCAGAGACAATGAGTAGTTTGTGTAACCTTTTGTCCTCTACTGCTACATTAATGGCCTGTCAGCTGAGCCTTTGTTGGTATGGAGTAGAGTCTGTTACCTCGTCTGACAATCATAGGACAAAGTTGATCATTCTTGAGACGACGTGAGCTTGATAATGTAGTAACCACGAAACCAAATGATAAAATACATTTAATAAATGTTGTGAATTTCTTCATAGAAATGAATTGAACCATGTTCTCAAAAACATTATTTACAGTTGCATCTTTAAATCTTACACATTAAAATGATTTGACCGAAAGTATAAATATATCAAATACAACATATTTTGCACAGCCACGGTAGCCTAGAACAAATTTTCCTACAGCTCTAAGGTATAAGTGATATTTTCTAAAGGTAAATATAATACATTATCTGTTAAAATGGAAAATCCGAATAAAAAATTACTTTTTAAACAAATATCCTAAATTAATGTTGGAGCGTTTACAAACCTGCCGAGAGTACTAAGTAAGTTAATAATATTCATCTCAAATCCACTGCAGTGTCATTCAAACTGACTGAAAGAAATTATAGCTCTGAATACGCCTACATTACAATACAAACATCTGGTATTGTAATGGATTTATATCCAGACATATTCTTGTGCAGATGCTCACTGTATATTTCATTAGTCTACTTTGACGCACCACATCTTGCAATACGTGTTGACTCTATATGTATTTCATACAAATAGAACCTCATACCCGTGTATTCCTACTAATCAATGATAATGAAATAATAATTTGGAAGACACGTAACATCCTGAGTTTTTATATTCAGTAAATATTTTGTTTGTTTTAAAATAGTTTCTTGTGATGTTTCATTGTGTATGCTTTGGTATTATTTTATTAGTAAAGCAAAATAAATATAACTAATTTAATTATTTTGATTATATCTATCATTTATCAAGAACTATCAGAAACTTCTATAAAATTAAACGGTAACAAACGTTTCTGGGTATAAAAAGTTCCGAAAAATTAATAACAGAAAAGGCATTAAACCACCTTTCCTATTACGAAAAAACAACTGTAAAGTTTTCAAAAATCAATTAAGTGCTGAACAGTTTGGTTTTGATATTTATTACGTCATAAAAATTCAGTTTAACTAAACTGTTTATATATTATCACAGTCTAATTCATAGTAAACAAATGTCAACAGCCAAACTAATAACAGGCTCGCCTAAGGCTGTAAGCACTGACTGTCTCTCAGCTTATAAGGGCTATGTTTTGTGAGTTTTATTATTTAACAATGGGTTACTACGGATTCTGTATTTTACTTTAATACACGTTATCACAGAAGTGCCTTTAAGACAATCTATTCCTCTACAATACCTACATTTTTTGTGCTGGGGGGGGGATTCATATATCCCTCGCTACGTTTGGCCTATTGACCTATTGTAGCAAAACCTACAACACTTGGTTTGTAATAATACAATTATTTCATTTTTTTTTTTTTTTGTAATCAACCTTTAACTTAGGTCTACAATGGAAACTCCATGTACAAATTCGAAACTTAAATTTATTAATTATAATACAAAACTGATAGTAAAGAAAAGAAAGGGGGTTCACAATAAATTGTACAAACAGTGTGAGATGAATTTACTTTAAAAACTTTAGGCTAGGCCTATTACAATGGTTTTAATTATTTAAGTTCAATGTTATAATTTACTGTAAGGATCTTAATCTCAGGTGGGGTGATCGAGCGTCATTTGAATTTAATCTTGTGATATAAGCCTAATTAAATTTTGTTTTAAAATATAAAGTATGTTCGAATTATAGATTGGTTGAATTAATAATAATATTGAATTAAATTAGGTTATTTGAAAATTTCTATCTTATATTGTATTAAATTGATTACCTATTGGTCTGTTTGGTCAATTAATTACTATATATGGTTTGAAAAGGGATTGAAATTTACATAAAATGAAAAACATATGGTGGAAATTAAATTATTCTATTAAAAAAATATTGGTGAAAATATTGAATTGTTACAATCTCAAATAGGCCTACAGTAAATTCTAATCATTAACGTTTTATTATTAAATTAATTGTAATAATGTTTGTATCTGCAAATAATTTGTTTCGATTATCTTTTTAGGTGATAGATGAGAGGGGAGTTTTTGGATATTGTTTTAATACAGTATTTTAGGAATTTAAAAACTCTGATTGAGATTCAAGTTACCAAGAATGTGTAAAATGTTACATCATGACACCCAAGGAGAGGCTTGACGTCCAATAATGTATCATAAACACTCGGATGCTTAGTGTGGTTTTGAAGTTGACAGACTTTATAGGGGTGTTCATCCTGAAACTCATTCTGTTTTCCAAATATGTTTAGTTCTTATAATATTTCGTCAACATAAAAGATAATATAAACTGAGGTATACAGCTATATAATTACATTTCTAAATACTGTAAGTTCTTTATGTCTAGTTTAGAGTTTATGGTTAATTATGTACTTTAAAAGGTGTCTAGGTTTTTAGTGAAAAAGTAATAAGCTTCTTTTATTTTGCTTTGAATACAATTAACAAACAGCATAATCTATCTTCATAAATTAAAATTGTTATTAAAATTATAACTATTAAATTTAATCAAGTAATTTGGCTGAATTATAAAGGTTGACCTAAATATAGTAATCGTAAGAAATAAACAAATAACAGATCCAATAAACTTTAATCATTAGTAAAAAAATAATGGAAACTAAATTTGAAAACGACATGTATGCTTTCACTTAAATTCAATATTAATATTATTGTTTGGAAGGTATTTAGTTAGATGACCCTTTACAGATAGAAATTGGCCTACGTTTGATTAACCTCAAAATTTTTGGCTTTACATATAATGTAGCTCACGTAATAAAATGGAATTTTTTTTACCTATTACTGTATATAAGTTGTTTTAAAACTTTGCTCTAAAATAACAATATTAATGAATAAACAATCATGAAGCAAGAGCTCTGTTTTAAATTATTTAACTTGTACGAATAAACATGAAACAATTATTTCCCTCGCAGCAAACAATAGTTAGTGAACGGCGTCTAGCCAACTTAACCCTACTTTATCCTGTAAAGTATCCGAGCGCCTCTAATTCCTGTTAAATTGACTCCATCAGCCGGGATAATTCGCCTCGCTCAAGATTTTGTTTCATCAGATAATCGTCAAAGCGGACTTTTTAAACAAACTTATTAGTATTAAACTTATTCGCTTTGCTCCAATCATATGTAATGAAAGTTTGTGGTATTTAAAGTTGGTTTGTTGAGTAAATATATTCGTATATATTTATTGTAGATACGTTTCACTATGCTCCACTTAGAATATTTAGTTGGTTTTAGGGGGAGGAAAAATAAGCCCCTCAACTAGACATTTACCTTTAAAACAATAGCTCAAAAAAGTTTAGGCAACATACATTAAATACAAAAACGTGGTTGGGGAACTTCCCCTCAACCCCCGTTATATAAATATTGTTAACGTGGAGACAGTGAAAAAAAGCAAAAAATAAGAATTTTATCAAACCGTCTTACAACATTATTAAGAGAAATTATATTCCTTCAATATCACCATAACATAACGTTTTAATAAAAGAAGTAAAGATACTTATAACAAACGTTTCATTTTAGCTTCATAGTGTTTTTCACTAACCCAGTTTAGTGTGTAATTAGAAATAATCTTTGTAAATGTGGATAATCTTATTAAATTAAATGCAAAAACCGACCCATGATACAAACACAAACATTTAACATTCTTAGAAGACTCATACAGTGATAATGAAACGATACAAATAGTTTCAGATCATATGTTTGGTCACAATTTGCTATTTTGTATTTCCAAATTGTATTAGTAACGTTTCAAAAGACGGACCAGAACAATTGATTGGTGGTAAATTAAAACCAAAATTCATTGGAAACATACCGTCAGAATTGTAATCCCTTGTTGGAATTTGTAGGCCATGAATAAACTAAACGAATTACCAAATTTTTGTATAAACATGTTTTGTAGAGTCACGATAGCTTAGAATACGTTTAATTGGTACTATACCAACCATTATATAAATCGACTTCCAAATAAGATTTTAATCGGTTTAAATAACAAAATCGTGCTAACCTAATTACTCTTAAGTTATGTAAGACTATAATTATTGGGTGTGGTCAGTATAATACCAAAGTGCCTAGAACACTACTACACGAACAGACCCGATGGAAAATTTCGCATGGTCAGGGGCTTTAAAACATAGATGGCTAAAAGAACTATTAAATTATTTAAGTTGGTTGTGCTAAACATTACATAATTTACAGCGAAAGCATAATTACCACTTTAAACATTACTAATGAACACGTCCAAACCGGCTAAAACAGTTAAACTTGTTTATGGTAACAACTGTTAAGTGCAAACATCAAGTGGTCGGGCGAACCATAAAATGCAGACTGGCTGAAGTGGTGACCGTGCAGAGAAGCTGTTTCATGATAGTGATCAGCTGTTTAACAACACTCTTTAAAGTGTAATTAAATCAAGTCATAAACCTGGTAAATGTTGCAGACATTAGTTACACTAGTTTAAGTTACTTAACACTCCAAAAGGTCGATAATTTAGCGATAGTATGTCAATATTTTATAGTGTTGCAATTTTATCTAAAATGTAAGTTTCAATAACTAAACCTATACTCTAAGCTTGATTGGACTTAGAAACTGTTAATGTGATATCTTTCATATTGTATGGCAATAGTATATTTCGTACCTAGGGCCGAAAATGAGGTTTTGCTGGCTCGAGATAGTTTTTAAGTTCGAGACGAAGTCGAGAACTTAAATCGATCGAGAGCTGCAAAACCATTTCGGCCCGTGGTACGAACGCTATTTTTCACCACACTATACCCTATTACCACTATTCACCATTATAATAATGCACACTGATAGTCAACACAACTACAACTTTAAGGTTATGTAAAGAAATAATTTGAGGAATCAGCAAAAATAAAAATAAATAGTTGCTAGGCAACGGCGACAATAACACAATTCTATTGCAATGCTATGGATTTTGATTGTGTATTTAAAATGCATTCATGTTTTAAGTAAGTAAGCGGACAGCTGATTTTGCGGCCCCGGCCTGTAAAAACCTGCTCGGTCCCCAAATTTCGATGACAGCTGGCATGGCCAGCAAAACGTAACTTTCAGCCACCAATTAACGTATGTAATACAGCCAAAAACATCATAGTGTGGTGAAAAATATATTACATAAAGTATGTTGAAATAATTGCAGTGAGTGTTGGAAATAATGCCTGAAAACAGTTATTTAATTTAATCTGTAGTTATGCAATCATTATTGTTATTTTTTATGTGAATGAACCCTAAAACATAAAGAAAAAGAAATTGCGTAGGGCCTCTATACCAGGCAGGTTTATCTTTTTTACATGATTTAGAATCGTCTAATATAGATGGCTTTATATGTTAAACTACAGCTTGTGGCACATTAAACTATTCATTAAGCTAGACTCAGTAATAAATTTTGGCTAGATAATTCATATTTAATGAATAATTTAAGGACAAAAAGAGTACTTCAAGCTTCAAAACAAACGATAAATTTCGAACTAAACCTCTAATGAAACATAATATCTTACTGCTAATATTTATGATGGGCTCATTTGGGCCTGAAGATGAATGCAAAAATAACACTGTTAAAAGTACTTATTTTATCGTTTAAGGTATTTTCATGTTTATCAGGCATCCTGGAATTTTCTGTCTCTTTCAAATGAGAAGGATATAAGATACAAAAATATTCTGTGATTGTGTGAAGAATTGTATAAGATAATTAGTAGTTTGTGTAACCATTTGTCCTCTACTAATACATTAATGGCCTGTCAGCTGAGCCTTTGTTGGTATTGAGTTGTTTGTTACCTCATCTGACAAACACAGTACGAATTTGATCACTTTTGAGGCAATGTAAGACAATAAATTTATCTGCACACTGTAACAAAGAACCTGTAGTAAATAAATTTCCGATAGGCCTATAAGTATTACCATAGATAAACCATAAAGGGACTATGTTTTACCTATGGTATTACTCTTTAAATGTGATTACACGCATAACCTATTGTTGTAGTGTGAAAACCATACACCAATTTTAGAAACAAAGAGTAGATAAAACTAAACAAAACTTTACAAAACAATTATTTCCCTCGCAGCAAACAATAGTTAGTGAACGGCGTCTCGCCAACTTAACCCTACTTTATCCTGTAAAGTATCCGAGCGCCTCTAATCCCTGTTAAATTGACTCCATCAGCCGGGATAATTCGCCTCGCTCAAGATTTTGTCCAAACAGTTTCTCGTCAAAGCGTGCTGCTTACAACAATTTGTTTAAATTATCAAAAGTCTTTTGCTCTTAATCTTTTAAAGTTTCAGTTGCAAACTATTTAATGTTAATTGACGTGTAAAAACGAAAAGTTTGTTATAAAGTAATTTGTTTTTTTTTCGAAATGCCCCAAAGTACACCACTTTTTCCGTCCCAAGCTTCAAAATTAGGCTAGGTATTGACGATTTACTTACAATTCTTTATTAGTGTTGTTTATTGAACTAAACCGTAGCTATTCAAAGCCAATTGGTATAGTTTAATTTTGAACTAACTTATAACTCTCTAAAATTTATAATAAAAATAGGAAAAAAAGGAATACTTAAGATAAATATTAGACCTACTTCCAAAAAAAAAAAAAACCAATAAAAATTCCTGTATTAGAAAATATTTGCATTGTAACTACAGTGGAACAATATGACACTGCTACGAGTGGTTGGAGGTAAAACTATAATAAAATAAACTATTATGCTCAGTGCTAGTGCAACTGTCCCAAGGAATAACACCTTATCCTACAGATACTTCTAATATTAATCTTCGTTAACAGAATCAATGAAAGTACTCATATAAGCGTGGCTATGAGTGTGATCACATTGCATGCACGCTTGCGCGATGATAGTGGTTGCGCGAGTGTGATCTTTTTACACACACCAAAACTCACACGAGCGTGCTGTTACCTGTATCACCAGATTCATGCAACAGTATTTTAATTTATTTGTTTTTGAAGCAAGTACGTGCGTGTGTAGTTTTTTCTCTGGTTTCTGCTTTCTTACAAATGGATGAACTTAATTGAGTTGGCCCGTGCTAAACGACGAGTAATACAAAACATTCCAACAGAGAAATATTAGTTAAAAATATTCCCGGCTGTGTCAAAAGATCTGGGAAAATGCGATGGTATTCTGTAGTACTTCTCTGCCAACGAAGTAATCGTTCACACGTTCTTCAGGAAATGGTTCGTTATCCACAGCTAAAAATAATAACTTCAAAACACTAATTTCCATCACAACAAGTTCATGTTGGGTAAAAGCTGTGTTTTCATGTTAAACATATCCTTTTATTTTTGAAAATTATTGAATTTATTGAAGTAAACACTTACAGAAAATATAACTATGTACTTTTTTTTATTCCAAGTAATAAGTAAGCTAGGTAAATTATAAGTATATTAAAAAGACAGCGTATGCTATCACAATATTTAGTATATTAATGTATATTTAGATATATAAAGTAAATAATTTCCTAATTCTACAAAAGGCTTTCGGGAAAACATAAAGTTATAGTGGTAGAGATTTGGTCTATTTTATAACCTAAACATAATTATCGCTATATAAGTAAAATGGAACAATAAAATGTACAAACAAGATAAAAACACTTAAACTTCTAGGTAACAACTGTTAAGTGCAAAAATCAAGTGGCAGCCGGGCAAACCATAAAATGCAGACTGAGGCTGAAGTGGTGACCGTGCAGTGAAGCTGTTTCATGATATAGTGTCAATAAAGTTAAACACCTGATGATGGGCGCAGCGGTAGAAGTTTATATTACTATCAATTAGTATTTAATACTGCAAAAGTAATAAACAATATTTTTTGCATATTTATGTAATCGTAATTAATGTGATGTAATTTAGAGGCAATACAAAAGGACTATCAACTACGAGCAATGTTAAATACCGAAATTTCGTTGAACTTTGTTGATGTATGTTGGACTCTTGGAGACGCATTGAAATAAAGGAAAATCTCTTCTAGGAATTCCGTATTTTGTAAATATTCCAAGCATAAAACTTGCAAGACAATTATGTTCTCAATTGCAATTCGTATTGGTGATAAGGAAATATGGACAGTAAAATACTTGTGTAATGACGGCGATGCGTGGATTCATATTTTCTGCATTATTGTTATTCTGTTTGAAACAGCCTTTTATGCTGTAGAGCTTTAAAGGCTCTTAATAAACATATAGTTATTTTAAGACGTTATTTTGCTCTGAAGTCACTCAATACTACTGTAATACCTCCAAAAAATTGTAGGGGCTTAATTCAATACCTCTAATCATTAAATTCTAGAAATAAACTCTATGATGATGATCATTGTATAAAACCAAGGGTGTTAAGGGTACGCCAAGTCAACTGGTCTAGTAATTTGAGAGGGAATTCTTTCCTGATGGGCTTACCCCAACTCCGCGCGGTGGTCAGAAATCTGTCAAAACCGACTGCCCAACTCCGCGCAGTGGTCACTTCGGGTCCCTCGCGGCACATGCCCAACTCCGCGCAGTGGTCAATTTTGGCTCTCACAGCCCTGACGGATGAGAGTTTGTGCTCTAAGTTTGAAATTATGATATATTTTAATCATTTATAAGAAAGGGAAAGTAAAAAGGTATATGCCTACCCAAAACAGGAGACGAAGCTTAAAAACCACTAATATAAGAAGTTTTAAAAAGCCCGTGAGAAAGAGTGACTGTAAATTTATATGTTCCAAAGTCTACAATACTCAATCATTCACATTAGCACTGGGTTTATGAGCTTACTGATAAACTTGAGTACCAAATTCAAAAATGTTAGTCTTGTAAACAACCACAGATTGCTTCAACAAATTGGCTGTAATCTCTGTTTCATAAAACAGTTAGCTATACACCTCAAATTGGGGAAAAAATTGGCTGAAATTGGTTTACGAGCATATTTCTTTTACATCTTATTAAAATTGGCAAATTTTACGTCTATGAAGAGATATTACGGTTTCATTGAATCCAGACCCAGGCCAACGTTTTAGCGAATTTCCCATATACAGGGTGATTGATATAAGTGTGCCAGCCGTTTTATTCGAAAACTATAAGAGATATCAAAAAAAGTTAAATGGTAAGTGCCTTGGATTTTTTATTAAAAAAATGGTAGTCAAGTCAAAAAAATTATTTTAGCCACCATTTTTTCAATGTGGCCGCCAACTTTGATTTTTCTTATGGAACACCCTGTATTTTATGATGTATTCTGGTAGAAAATGTAATTTTAAGACGATTCTATTCTTGTAATTTTTTTTCATAAACCTAACCGTTTCAAAGATAATAATGGTTAAGTTTTGAAATTTCTGCATGAGAAAGAGTTTCGATAAAGGCCTAAGCAAGCATGTTTTAGCTGTTTTATTCTAAAACCATTCAAGATTTCACAAGTTAAACCATTATTATCTTTGAAACGGTTAGGTTTATGAAAATAATTACAAGAATAAAATCGTCTTAAAATTACATTTTCTACCAGAATACATCATGAAATACAGGGTGTTCCATAAGAAAAATCAAAGTTGGCGGCCATATTGGAAAAATGGTGGCTAAAATATTTTTTTTGGCTTGACTATAATTTTTTAAATAAAAAATCCAAGGCACTTACCTTTTAACTTTTTTTTGATATCTCTTATGGTTTTCGAATAAAACGGCTGGCACACTTATATCAATCACCCTGTATAGGGAATAGGCTATTACCGTAGGTCTCATGGTAAGACCTGGACTCACTGATTAAATTTTTTGTTTTTATTTCCCAAAGGCCGAAAACACCATCCGTTCAAATTCATATATATATATATACCGGTATATATATTTTATGTGGATATATGTAAGTCTGTTAGCACGATAACTCGAGCAAAATGATCTGATTTTGATTAAATTTGGTGTGAACGTGTAAACCGTTTATTCGAACGAGTTCACAAACCAGCACGATTGAACCATGTGAACGGGGGCTTATGTATATATTATGAAAGTATAACGGTTTGAAATTTCTTTTGAAACCACTTTGTAAAGCTTAAAAACAAATAATTCAGTATATCGAAGCGTAAAAGCGCCATAATAGTTACAGAAAAAATGCCATAGAATTCTTATTTTTATATTCTCATGTTATTCTTATGGCGAATAAGTAAACTGTTGTAAATTCCTGTAAAAGGAACATATTTTGATTAAATTGTCAAATGCATTTATTTTACACTTAACTATTAACATTTCACACTTTTTACCCTGTCTCAAACACTTTTTGATGGGTCTGTAATTGACGGGTACCTAACCTTAAAATTACAAGTGGCCACCGCGCGGAGTTGGAATCGGCCCTAAAAGTGACCACCGCGCGGAGTTGGGCTGAACCCTTCGGGGGCCATAAAACTTTTCCTCGGATTAAATTTGACCACTGCGCGGAGTTGGGCAATCCCCTTCCTGATAGCCCGTGTTCAAGTCTCACTAACCACCAAGATATTATAACTATGTCGTAACGCCCTGCCTTGGTAATATGGAGTTCTTATCTACTAAAATTTATTTTTTTGGCCGAGCTATATCACTATCTAAATTTTGTTACTTTTGAGACATTTTCAGCAACAAAACACTTCCATTAGTTGAAACCTGTACTGTTTTTTTTCAGGCACTTATGAAGGTTTTTCGAAAATTTATCTCCTGCTAAATTAGAATACATGTATGTTATAATGCCGAAACCTAAATAGTAGATTACCTTAGTTGGATGAATTGTTATGTGGTGTGATTTATTAATTACCTACTTGTGTTTCATTGTTTATCCAAACATTTCTATGGAATTAAGATTATCACAGAAAATTAATCAAAAATCTAATTACTTACTGACTTGTGTAATGTTTTCTGTGTTTACAAAAACAAATACTCAGGTCATAAATACAAATTACCTTTAACCAGTTTCGTTTATAGTCTAATGTTTATGATTATGTATGAGTCACTTGAGTCACAACCACAGCAAGAGCCATAACTCGACAGTTGTGTCAGTGACAGCGTCCACTCTCTGTTGAAACAACTAACTCTTGCTTGTACTTTATAGGTTAGGTTATAGCATTCTGTTTTATACTTTAATACACAACGAGCGTAATCCTGGGTCTCGAATTGTTGTGTATTTGATTTATGCACTTGACACTATGTAACTATGCCGTTTAAGATTTTCATGTTAGTTTTATTATTTTACTGCACCCTCGTACCTTTTATAGCCTGAAATAGAACTATGTCATAAAAATAATATCTATCATTTAAATACATTTCTGTAAATAAAAACATGCATATCCACATATCAATATTTACAATCACAAGAAATGGTTTTGAAAAACTTATTTCTTTTCAATTTTAATGGTAATGTATCAAGTATTAATTTATAGATATGAAATTTTCCCAAAACAACAGTAAATGTTCAATTTGGTTTTAACTGGAAATAATTAAAACACATAAATAGTAAATAACGTTGATATAAAAATCGACATAGCAAAAATTTAAGTTGAGGAAAATTCCTATACTAATCAATATTGATTATAAATTTACCTTAAGGTTATGATTAAATAATCCAAATAACATAGTTATGGATAAAAAATTTTGGCTTTTGGAATTTCGTGAATGCTTCTATATTTACGCGTGCTTATTACATTTAATGTTAGTCAGTACAACTTGGTCAAACAATCTGCTCTTAAAATTTTTATTTTGTTCCCATAATTTGTTTCTCACAAGGAAAACTGCAAAAAATGAGTATAATTAAAATAAGGCCTCGTGATTATTGGGGATTTACTTGTCCCGTTGGGTAAAGTTTCTTTGACCTAGTTATATCTATATTTAAAAGAAAGATACACTATGACATTATGTTAGTACTGTGTAGGATCTCAATTCTTCTCAACTCTGTAAAAGAACAGAGAAAAATAGAATAAGTTTTAACAAAGAGTTTTAGCACACAGGTGGACCCCAAAGTGCCTACCAAATATAACCCAACAGTAGTTATTAGAGTTGTGAGTACTAAAAAGGGAAAGAAATCGCTGCATTGTGAATTATGTGCTCTCTTGTTTTACTAAATCTTTATCAAAATTAAAACTGACAACACCAATCAAATTTTTTGGATACTCTTTCATACAGATTTTACTTTGGGTAAAACATCAGCACATCAACACTAACTACATAAACATAAATTATTATTTCCATGGTCAAGTAAAACATCGTCGTAGGATATTTAACTCCTGAACTGGTGTTTATTACACTATATAAGGCATAAAATAGAGTTTTACTGCGATACAACTTCAGTGGACCACGAGTAACCACAAAAAGAAAGGTTAATGGTCGTTTAACTCATAAGTCACATGACTGGACATTTTCCCGTGTGAGAAATGACCGCTACAATAACAGCTGGTCACTGGACACTCTTGTTAGTTCTGACATCAATCACAGTCATAGGGAGATATTGTGTCATGTTCAGCAAAGTATGCTCTTTATGTTCAACATCTATCTACATACTTGATGAGATAAGGGGTTTCTCTATAAGTCCTTTCCCCCGTCCTAATCAACCGATTTTTACGATTTATCGTAATCGATTCACCGATTTTTTTGATTTTTATCTAGTGGAGTGACGAATAGCAACTGAAAAGGTAATTTCATTAGGGTCTTCGCCCCCAAATGTTCAATTGATTTCCAGTCTAATTTTACAGATCCAGTGATGCTGACATCTTCTTGAATAGTGGTTGTAATAATTTCAATTGTAGTTTAACAACAGCTGGTCCTTTAGTTGAATCTATATCCACAGTCAGGTAAAAAAAATAAGACAAAATAGTTTATGGAAATTGGTTATATTGAATATGCCACTTTTAGTGATAATTGTAATTGTGTTTTGATTGAGGCAGGAAAATCACTCTTGATGTAATATCTCTGCAGTCAACACATTTAATTGATTTAAATTCAAAAGTTTATTCACCTAATAACAGTCTATAGATCATAATCACTAAAAGGTAGAAGCTTTATTTGCATTATGCGTTTTTCCTCTAGTACAAGTTATGAACTCTATTAAAATGCACAATTTCCGCAGTCTCCTCAAATCAATAAACAAATTTTTTGAAGCAATTGTTTGTGGTTTGAACTTCAATGATTTGACTGGACTGAATTAAAATTTTTCGCTCATTGTTAAGATCTTCTATATAATACAAAGACATGAACGATTTAGTGCTCATCCATTCTTTATACTTCTCACGTTGATTCTGAGCCTAGATTAAGCTGTTGTTCTACTCAATTAAGAAAAAATAAGTATTTAAAGGAAAGGAGAACTGAGTTTTTTTTTATATTGTGGAAGAAAAATTAGGATACATTCGTTTCATCAGTATCGTTTGATAAAATTCCATCTTAACGATGGATTCAATATTATATGCTATGTATCACATAAAAGATTTAGTGCATAAGATATAAAGTACAGGTTATAGGTTGGCAATATGTTACAAATGTTTACAAACTCCTTGTTATTTTGTAAAGCATATGTTAGCCAGGCATTTATTATAGACAACTATCAGAACATGAAAACCATGTAGAACAATTACACCTTATTTTTAATGATACGTTTCAAGTTTCCTTTGTTTGGAAGAGCACTATTGCGTTACATGTGATAAATATGCGATGAAATTGAAATTCGATGTTTCCAAATTTCATGTAAATTCAATAAAGGATAAAAACAATCGGTCACGTTTTATGTATAATATATTTCACTATCCTTTTTACAAAATCTGTATTCCCCACATTTGATACAACAGTGTAATTCATTGGAAATGAATGAACAAATAACACAACCAGAAATTATTCTAGTAATAATCAATCATATCATACATAAGTGCATAGAGTCAACATAATACGTTCACATACAACAAGCATGCCTAATTATGCATCCTGGCATTTGTTCAAGATGGCGTCCACCCAAACATAACCAGCAAATGTTTTGATGAAGAGGTGATAAATTATACACCATTTTATTTGTCACCAGTTTGTGAGTTATTGCACGAAACATGCATTTATTGATTTTAATCGAGTAGCATTGAATGGATCGTAATACATAATACGCTATATGATTTTAAACACAAATAAATGCTTCTAACAATACATTACATTTCTAATGATTCATTCTGGGCTATTTCAGTGTTAGCCTGTAAGGAAATCAGCCATTTCACTGCAGTATGACAGAAAATCCTAGCAGTTTTTGAACAGAGTAAAAAAAAAAAATAGATAACAATTTCTATCTTAATAGCAACGAACAGTGTTCTGTTTGTGAGAAGGATAATGTATATTAATTTAATATTCGCTTTGAGCAGATTATCCAATGCAGGACAAAAGAATAAAATAAATATCATACAATTAAGTTTTAACCAGACCTTTTACTCTATCACAAATATACAAATTGGTTAGTCTAATGAATAAGATTTTTTTTCTAAATACCTTGTATGTAGGCTAAAGAAAAATATAACGATCTTCTCTACCCAAAGATAACGTTATTCAAAGCAGACCATTTCAGGAACCATTCACACATACATGATTCATATGTGAGATCGGAATAGGTTGTGTATTAAAAGCGCACTGACTATTTGTGCTCGTAATACACACAAGACTTTTCCTACCACTATTACCAACTTATAAAAATATACAGATTAACCTTTTAGATCTATATAAAATGTAACTTCGGGTATGTTTGATTTTTGAGGTTATGTTATTGTCTTACAACATACCGGACCCAAGGCTGGGGTTAGTGTGTTAGTGTGTAGAAACGCCAACTGTGAAATCAGCAGATTAGCGAGCGGGAATAATCCATTCCCGCTTTAGAGCGGCAATGAACTATTCTGCGTACTGTTACAGGTATGAACATGTAATGAAAAAGCCATTTATTTGGGGTTTTAACTCTCAATACTTTTACAGACTCTAGGATTATTCGTTCGGTAGCTAAACATGCAAATCATTATGGAAGAAACTTATTACATTTTAGCTAACTTTATAACAAGTTTAGACGTTATTGGATGTACGATTATTAAAAGTTCCATTGTGCAAAATTTTTTTATATTAATGTAAACGAAAGGCAATGTGCGATCAGAGCGATATGAGTAGTATATGATGAACGCTGGATTTCATATATGATTAGCCATAAATATATTGTTACGAACTTGCCATAGAGTAGTTTAGTACGGACAACAAGTTATTGTTTATTTCAAAAAGTAAACGATTTTGAAACGTATTAAAAATCGTTAAAGAAATGGGAAACTTCCTTTTCAGTTGATTATATACAGTTCTATTGCACATTTACATAAAAATTGTTACAACTTAAATACCTTGGAACCATACCAGATGGAAGCAAATGTTTTAACTAATCACCTCATAGCCAGTATGAATTCCATCCGACTTCCAATTGAAATGTTTTCAATTGGAACATTTCACCCCCCGCCGGAGGATCGACCAACTAGTCCCATGATGATGTCACCTGTACCTAGGCCTACTACCAGTCCCAGGGAGAGCCTAGGGCAAGCCCAGCCTCAGCCAACTCCTGCGTCGCCGCTAGCACAGTGCAGCCCACCACCCTCGCTGAGGAAGTCTGCACGGACTGTGCGAAAGCCTCACAGGCTGGACTTGTAAAATTATTATTGAATAATGGGAAGAAGAAATTTTGGTTGCATTTTATTGAAAGTGAATTTATTTTATTTTGAAAGTTGAGTTAATTTTGAATTTATGATATTGACTTTTTTTATGGGGAAGACGAGTGTAGTAGAAGTCATTATAGTTTCATATATGAACAGTCATAATTATTAGTAACGGAAGAGTTATTATGTTTTGCGGGGTGGCTGCACTGTGCACTGAGCCCTGAAGTGGGATGATTCGTCACGGCTCCTTCTTCTATGTCCACCAACGATAGTAAGTGGTTCTCTCTTAATTACTGTCCACTTTTCTTGTGTTCTAACGTAACGGTTAGGTTACGACACAAATATTCAGTGATCCAATAACTCGTCAGGGGGACGGCCCACAAGGAGTCGGAAGAAATTCTTAAAAGGAAAGCATAGGTCAATATGCACATCAAATTAAAGATCTGTTTTAGTAGAATACAATGCCGCAAACCGCACTTCAAAAGGTTGATCCTGCGCAAAATGACAGTTGTTCAAAGATTCATTTAATTTACATTGTTGTTATTATACGCTTACTCAGGGGGCACAGCCCTAGGAATTGGAAGAAAATTGTTAACGTAAGCATACCTGTTATATTTGTTAAAATAGAGTTTAATGCCCTGTAACTTTTTACCAAGTATTGTAGCTCTATCTGCATTATTTTTTAAAATATTTAACTGTCCAGGGACTTTTTTACCACCCTGTATATCGCCCAATATCTCGCTCTGACTGTGATTGATGTCAGAACTAACAAGAGTGTCCAGTGACCAGCTGTTATTGTAGCGATCATTTCTCACACGGGAAAATGTCCAGTCATGTGACTTATGAGACATATGACCATCAACCGTCCTTTTCTGGCTTTTGTGTGCTACTTCCGGTTTGTATGAAATTTATCAAAATACTCTGTGCAAATAGATATACATATATAGTAAAATAAACAAAAAACCTTTTTACTGGACCAAGAAAATGATATTAGTATTTTTACTGTATTTAATGAGAATATTACTCCTTATAAAGAAATAATTTATCTAAAACTAAAACAACTATCTCAAGGCTAAAACACCTTATGGTCTTTATATCTTTACTTTTGATTCAAACCTGACTTAACAGGAACGCACATTAATCACAATTTACTCTTTACTTCCAACACAGTCAAATACTTCCACCGTTGCCAGTAACCGCAAACGTGTTGACCAGTACAACACGAACCTAGTTTAAGGTAAGTAAAACTTGTTTCATTAAAGTTAATATATTTTTTTTTTTTTTTGTAAGAAGCGAATAAATTATTGGACCTAAATTAACAGCTACGTAGTACGTTCCAAAGTACAGTTAGTTGTCTAAATCTTCCATCGGACCTCCTGTTTCCTTGCATATAAAAGACCATAAATGTATTACATACTAAGATTAAAAAAAATTGTTTCGAACAAATAAAAAGTGATGAAATGAAAGATTATTTATTTTACCAGGCAAAGTTAGGGCTACATGGCACTTTCTTACTGTTAACCTGTCAAAATAAATACAAATGTGATTACATTTCTTATTCTAATAAATACTGTATTAGATTAAGAGAGGTGATTAAGAGAGGTATTAGATTAGAAGAGATGTAAAAAAGACACAGGAAATTAACTACCCTTGTTAGTAAACGATTTTATAATATAATTATTAACATCTAACCCTTTTCATATCACTTAATGCTTGGTATAGAGGGCCGTGACATTATTTATATAGTAATTGGTAGGATGTGATAATCCGGGTATTATCAGCAACCAACGTCCCGCTTCATAAATTAGACTAGCTCTCTGTCCCGATAATAAGAATAGATGACAATTAGTGACGTATCGATTTCAAGCAAGTGTACCTCAAAAGTCATTGTTTATGATCCTGGATGGATAAAAAGAACACTAAATAAGGGACTGTCAAGAATACTTTATTACTTACGAGTGTTTAGAGCAAGGCAAGAGATACTTTATTTTTTCGCCTTAGGCTTTAACTGGACAAAATCCAGGAAAACGCTTCTATTTACGTTAACTGATTACTTCATTAAACTATATTACTTTGCAATAAAAAATATAGCCATAAAAAGTAAAGTCCTGTAAGATCTAAAAACTAATTTATAAAAGATAAGATCCTATATTGTATATTAGGAAGATACAGTTCAGCATTGCTCAATTCCAGTACTGTAGCTACGTCTAACCGTCAAGTTGTGTTCCAAACAAAGTTTGTCACAAGTCCATCAACTGTCTTAGTTAGTGATTGTCTGCTATTGGCTATCATATTGAGGCGTGCTGTCATTTTATTATAGTTAAGTATATGTTTTAGCTGTTTAATTAAATATTTATTTATAACTTGTTTTGGACTATATTGTTTGTTATACAAACCTAATACTAGTTCACAATCACTACTTGCGTATATAAAAATAGTATATAGAGACTTTGTAATAATTGAACGACCAATAGGATCAATGAGAATTGGAGAATGTTTAAATAAACTATTAAATTAATCTAAAAGGTAAAAGATGTAATGTGTAGGGATTATTGAAACATTTTTGGTAAGTAAATAATTATTGTCATTTCCCACAACAATAACATTGCATTTTAACGTTAGTGGTTTGTTTATTTTACACTAATGATGTTACAAATAATCTGGGAGTGGTTCCCAATCAATATAGACTATGAACATTCAAAATGATATTTACTATTAAATTAATATGCAGTTTTGGTAAACAATTGTTTGATAATAATAATTTTCCCTGTCAAAAAACCTGACGAGATAGGTTGTGTTTATTGTACATAATTTCAATAATACAGCATATTTATTTTAAATATTGCATTATTTACCAAACTAATTTAAGTTTATTAATAAATCTAAGTAGTTAGTGACCGTTAACTAAAATGCAGGAAACACTTCTCAAAATAAATAATTATTTGATCCTAGCATTGTTTATTAAATTTCCTCTAATCCATTCTAATCCATTCTAATCCAATTTACTCTGTTTTTCAATGCTTTTGTAAATATGTGCTAATGCATGTAATATCGGTAATCATGTTTTCTGTAGTTACAATGGAGTTAACAGCCCTTAAAACGACAAACACACAAACTGAAATTAACATTACGTTAGTTTACTGGCAAAAGTTTGGTTCAAAACCAGACCATACTTAACAACGAACATTAGTGTTTTAACAAACTACGAACAGTCGTAACTGTATGTACTGAAAATCATGGATATTCATCTCTACATGCCAAATTGTTGCATATACTTACTTTTGCCTCAATCATTTTTCTTTTGCCACACTAATGTTTAATAATAATTTTTTGCCACCCTCCAGTATTCCAACCAAACTTCAAAACATACTGTGATTATATTAGGCAAGTAATATGTGTACGCTTTAAAATAAGTTGACAACACTTAAAGATGCTATGACTACGATCAGCTGCGTCAGCGTTTGCCATTTTGTTTAGTGCTTGGATTAGACCTAACGTTAAAAGGTGTTGTATAGGGTTTGAAAGAGTAATTATTTACATGATTTATAGTAACTGTAGAAGGAATATAATGTGTAACACGAGTGCAAACTGCCTTTGCTGCACTCGAGAAACTTTCCACACTCGCCTGCAGCTCGTTTGTAAACATTTTACTCATGTTCAGCAAAGTGCCACTTAGCACACCAGTTACAAAAATAACTAATGTCACATACTATATTTTCATTGAATTTAATTTCTATTCGGTGTTGTTAAGAACTGAGCTTTGAAGAGAACACAATCTTCATCCAGGATTTTATGCATTACTACTGCGGCGCGAACATAATACAGTAGTTGAAATTGTTTTGGAGTACAACAAACATAATGCGAAATCATAATTCAACTATATTTTAAGAGAAAGAATGCGTCATAGTGAAATGTGTAAAGTATAAAATAACTGGATGATTAGATTTTGATTAATTTCAAACACATAAACATAAACAACATACATGAACAGACATAAGTAAACAAATAATATTCAACATACACTTTTTGATTGTTTATAAGTAATTTTTCCTTGTCGGATTGAAAGAAATAATGAAACAAGTATTATTAGAACAACATTAGTAAAATTTAGGAAATTTCAAATGTAACATCTCTAATCTAAGGGAGGTTTTAACCTTAACTGGTAAATTAACATTAAACAAACAAAACCTTATAGGAATAGTACAGTACAGTAGTATGAGTCAAATTATTACGAAAAAGAAACCACTCGCAATCTTAAAAACTTCGAGCTCAGGATAAAATGAAAGTAGAGAGAACAAGTAATGAATGCATTAGTGGCATGATTAAACCCGTGTTTACATTCTCGGATTAGTTTGCACAAGATGATTATTTTCCACTTATTATTATACTGTACTGATTTACCTTAAAAAACATTACTTATCTTTATGCGGCAAGTAATATTCTGTATGTTGATTATATGATGTTTGTTGTTTAGAAGATAATAAACCAGACATCATGAAATGATGCTCAACCTTATAGTATTATTTACATTTAAACTCATAAAACATACAGGATATAACACATTGCAATATCAATATTTACTTTTTATCTAGTTAATGTAACAGGGGATTTTAAAATACAAAAATATTTTTCTCCATTGTGTTCCACAAATATATGTTAAAAATAAAATGGTTATAATTACTTGTGTAATAAATATTTTTACCTATTGCTTTAAAAAAAAAAATTAGTGAAAAGGGATAGTTTTTAATATTTAAGTAAAAAAAGTGATTTATTGGAAGGCAAATTAAGGTAAAAAAACAAACTTAATGGAGTAAATTATACACAAAATATTACAAAACTATAGTATCCTCTAGTAGCTCTAGTAACTAGTAGTATCCTCTGCAAGTACACTCTATAAACATAAGATTACAATTAGATGATTTGCTTTAGGTTTTCAGTTCTTTACATTACAGATAATTTAGCACATTCAATTTGCTTAAATGTTATCTAAGATATTGGTAATATAAGTAAGATATACAAGTGAAAAATATTGTAAACGCTGTAAACAATGTAAACATTGTATTGTACACAAGTAAAAACAAGCTTACCCAAATTGATGTTCTTTAGTCTATTTCTATATTTATTGTCACGTTCACTCATATATATTTTCCGATGAATCGTATGGACAGCTAGAAAACCTTAATTAAAAGTAAACAATAACCAATCCAAACAAACACCATCAATCAAGTATTGTAAAATAAGCTGTCACTGAAAACCAATATGGATTGGTAAAGGTAGTCAAGTCAGTTATTGGTGTAAAGTTATCAAGCACATAGTTTAGTCACAAGCTCTATTAATATCAAGTTCTAAACGAGGTACGCCCGTTGTAACATGGGAGTTATTTGGAGTGTGGAATTTTCATAAACCATCGGATAATACATATTCGGTTTGAAATAATAATTGAAGTAATAGGTTGAATTGAAATAATAGGTTCGTGTGAAATTTATTGTTTTTTAGATTGTAGTATATACTACAGTGCGAAATGCTTATAGTATATTTTTCTTGGCCTTAGACCAAGGAAATGCTTCTAATCGCTCGAAATCAAATAAAATTAGGAATATCCTATAGCATAACACGTTAGTTCGTAAAAAAGAAGCCCTCTATTACTATGTCAAATACCCAAGAAGGAAATCACACCCATGGCTGGCATTAATTCAATCTCATTTCCAATTAAAATGTTCCCAACTTATATGAGAGCAGTTACACTGACCTAATACATTTGTATTTTCGTCCCCTGTGTCTTTTTTCTTTTTCAATTTAAATGTAATTCTTGAATTTTATCTATGCGTAAATACTTAGGTTAACAAATACAAACTGTAACCATCTTTAATAAAAATAAGATCCTGCTTTAAAATTTGCCCGTTATCAAAAAATCTTTATAGTAAGTATCTGTTACGTTTCTGCTAAATATTTTGTTAAGAATTGCCGTAATTGTCATAGTAAGTCATAGGATTAGGTTTGATTTATTTAATAACTTTTAGTAACCGGTACACAAAACAATATTTGTTTAGTAAACATTTTTAGTAAATAAGCAAAGAAATTTCATTGGCGTTACAAACCAGACTGTTAAGATCGCCAAGAGCCAATTGATGTACCCTGAAAATTTGTCAGTGTCTTAATTAAACCAAACAAGCTGCATACAAAATAAAAGTTTGCATTTTCCTTTTTTACAGTGAATTAGATAGCTCTCTGCTTTTAAGTTTAGTGTTTTATTAATTTATTATTTATTATTTACTATATACTGTATATGTATACTAAATAAAATAAATAACTTTCAAAGCTTAAGTTAACGTTATGGCACCATTATAATGGTGAAAGTTATAGTCATGTTGTGAATAGAACATGTGGTCACTAAGCTGTGAAACTTGAGGGTAACTTGTGGGTTACATTTACTGTTAGTTTTTTTATCTGTAATTTTAGAAGGTAAGATGTTATCTCCAAAATGCAAAGGATAGTACAAACTTTTGACACTACAGAGTTGTTTCCTCTGTCTTAAATAACTATTTTTTATTTAAAAATTACCATAACTTTTCATCGACATCTTTACCATCGACGTTACCGATGGGGCATTTATTAAAAAAGAGGATTTGGTCTAGACAAATTTGTTTTATATTTTATCTTAATCTTTTAAGTATTTGTTCACCTTCATCATGGAAATCGCTAACTTATAGTTGAATATTTTTAATTTAGTAAGATTTCTATTGGTCGTCAAAAGAGTTCTTTAATACAGAAATAGCAGATTCCTTCACTTAAAATAATACTTGTCTTTCTTACTCCCTTATTTAATGGGTTGGCCAACAAATAAAAGAGAGCTCTACGCCCACATTATAAGAGCAGAATAACAAAGTGTCTCTTTTTGAACACAGGTTTTAAGGGAAGAAAACTAGCACTAACTACCTTATACCAGTTCAGCACCAATATCCACAATCATTTAATTATTTCTACTTTGTTATCTCAAGACTTTAAAAAACAACCCTAATAAACAATGGGTGAGTATTAAAACATTGGATGCAAACAACAAAGAACAAAAAACGCAATAGAATCTTTTAATGAAACGATGAAAGCAATACATGAGGTGAGCTGGTGGCGCGCATTCAAATTAAACTTTAACCTTGTGTTAGTTCGCTGGCGGCGGTATTTTGAAAAAAACACGTCTCTTTTAATGTTTAAGATTATTTAACAGGATTGATTTTGCTCTGGTAAACATTAGTAGTTCTAATTACGTAGATCCAATTTCGATTAACATAAAGTAGCTAGATCCACCGTTAGACTTACATGGAATTGTTTCTTCCTATTTTAGCTGAAAGGTTTGAGAATTATAATCTAAGGTTGTACCTTATCCAAAGGTTTGCAAATACAGTTTATTAAGATTGCTATATTGTATTTACATACATCATTCTAAAAAGTACATCACAGAAAGTTGCACTACATCTTAAATAATGTATGGAAGTTCTAACGATTCAAAATCCTAAATGCTCTATAATGTGATAATATATGGAGATTAATTTTATTGAAACACTGAAACATTTGGTTATGTATGAGTCACTTGAGTCACAACCACAGACAAGAGCCATAACTCGACTGTTATGTCAGTGACAGCGTCCACTCTCTGTTGAAACTACACATTTGTTTTCTGTTCTACATTATGGCTACCTACACACATTTTTTGAATCCTGCTAAAGGTCAGGTTTCTTTTTTAAAATTATTTAATCCTTTGTAAATTACCAATTATGTAACATTTTGTAATTTTTTTCATAACCTTTAACTATTATTTTCTATAGAGCGTGAGGTCATAAATTTTAAAATACAATGATTACCGGTCAATCCCAGGTTCCGGTTTTTATTAAGTTTTTGTAAACGTCTTTCATATGAGGATCAGTCATAGTTGTGATGTACGCCTTAGTTTTCACACATGCAATATGTTATTACATATATACCCAATTATGATATTTACCCTTACAGAGGATAATGTGGTCGATTGAACGTGACAACAGCTGTTGTTGATGTAACGATAACTACACAGTTATGGGCTTTGGCATGGTAAACAGCACTAGCCAGTAGCTTGGGTGAAACTACACCTAACCTTCAGTGGGACATTAGCTACGAACACATGTACAGCACCTAATCATCAACACCTTGCAGTAGACAATAGTATAGTGGCAAGTTTAGCATCCTAGTCAATTTTTATTTTCTTCTGTATTTGATTTCCGAACTTATTTTTATTGAAAAAATTTTCCCCTCTAGAAGAAGTGGCATCCACCCCAACGGAAAAAACAATTCCGGCACTATAAAGAGTTTCACATTGAGGACAAGAAGAACCTTTCTCATTATTTTTATGAAAATCTGTGCTGTATGGTATAAATAAACAGTTTTAAATCTTCAATTACTGGACTATAACCACTATAGTCACTATTTACCAGTTGATCTTCAGTATAGATTAAAGTTACTTTTGGATTTTTCAAATGGCGATATACATTTTTTGCTGCTCTGAGGTTTATCAGTTTGATTGGATGGAACATTGGACTTCGCTGTTAATACCATCTCATAGAAAATGTTTCCTTTCGTCTTGGAGAAAAATCCCAGAAATAAAAAACTTAGGACAGTTAGTTAGGATATTGGATGTTTAGATCTTTCCACGAATACTAATTATTTGTAATTATATCCTACTAAATGAGGTACGTTCCTTGTATCATAGGAGTTATTTGAAATCTGAATCTTTAATAAAACAAAGGACAATAAATTGCCAAAACAATTTGAAATACTCATATACTACAGTGCGATATGATTATAGTGTCTTTTTAGACTTAGCTTTAGACCAAGTAAATGCTTGGTTTTTAGACCAAAATATCAAACAGGTCAATTGCAAGCAAAGACCACTTTTAACCGTCTGTATTTTATGTTCCGACATGCTGATACTTGAAATTTTGTACTGAACAACTTTTATTACCATCGGGCTAACGTTTTTTATCGAAGCAAAGTACATTCAGTCAACAATTTAAAGTCAATCAACTGTGTTAAGCACAATCGACTGTTTTAAAGTCAACAACATGAGTGTTTTAACAGAAACCAAAAACAGCGTATAAATAATATTAAACTCAAAACATTAAATACGTTAACAATAAAGAGCTTAGTGTTAGTGCTTAGTGTCTAATTCTGTATGTATTTACTATGAGCAACATTAACAATTTTCATAAATAATTTTAACCATTTATTAATCATCCGGAACTAATGGTAACTGTATTCACTAAAAAAAAAAACTATAAAACTATGTTTGGTTTTTAGGTCCCAGTTTGTATTTGAAGTTCTACATATAATACATTGTAATTATTTTATCACACGTCCAACGCAGAATTATTTAGGTTTATAATATTCTTATTTCTGTAGTTTACTTCTAATTGTATTTTTATTTCAACAAAGAGAACTATTTTTTTTTTGCAACGGCATGTTTACCGTTATCAAAGATACTGAAAACCCCATATTCTAATTTGTTACAGTGTTGAAACAAAAAATACGACAGCAAATATCGGAAAGGGACCGAATATTTTCCACTTCGAGGTGCGGTGTCAAGCTAAGCAGGTAATTTCCTGTTTGAATGTTTATTGTAGGTTTCCTTTTCCGGATGTAATAACTTTTTCCTCTTACAGCAATGTTTTCGCCCAATAGAAGTAAATAACACGTCATTTTTTCATTTATCTATATCTAGCTTTAATTTATATTTTTGTTTGTTTCATTTTAAAAATATACTTGAAAAAAATTTTGTCCAAATAAAACAGTACAAATAACTGAAAATAAATGTAAAATGTTTGGATACATTAATTCTTTATGAAATTCATCAGAACACAGAAAATATGTTAGGTAAATAGAGGAAAAATAAAGTAAAATTTATTCTTTGAATATTTTGTTTTTTATTGATTCTGTTAATGGAACCAAATACGTTGGGTGCAACATGACTTCATAACGTAAAAATACTCTTTCTGGATTAAAAAAGCTTTGTATTGTGCTGTTTGCGTTATGATTTATTTTTTTTTTAATTCTATTTATTTTCATAAGTAACAACACAGTTAAGAGAGAGCTTAAGTTAAATGCAAATCAATACAATACGAGAATTAATTTACTTTATTCAGCTAGCTTTATTTAGTTAGAGTGCTAAACTGTAACATCCAAAAGAGGAATGTAATCTTAATTAATACGCTAAATGAAAATTTGTGAACAATAAGGCTTTTTTTTTAGATTTAACCTCCCATATTATATACCAAAATGTTCGTGTAGGTGTGTAGATTTTCAAACTGAAGAGCTGAGGAGAGTTAATCCTACCATTGATCAGTTTATATAAGAAGGTAAGATCTGCAACATCCCTTCTCATGGCAAGAGTATGAAGATTAAGTGCTGACTGAAGTTCTTCAACTGGGACGTCTCTATAGTGGTCACATAAATCTAACGTACTATACATATATTCTCACACACACACATATATATATATATATATATTATCATACATATTCACATATATTCTCTATATTCACATTATTCTCACAAATCTTCTATGAATTCTCTGTTACCTGGAAACGTAAATTACATGGTAAGGTAAGACAACGGACCTCGGAATATAGTACATGTGAATGAAAGTATTATATTATTATATTATATATTATATTATTATATTATAGTGTGTATGAGATATTCTATTGCATAGGATGTATGCCCAATGCCAGTGGATGACTTGGGGTATGTGTAATATTATAATATTATATAATATTATATAAAGGTATGTGTAAGGGCATGTGTTTTGTATGGAAATTTTACGTGGGTATGGAATAGTATATCATGTGTAAATTAAAGTAGTAATATAAGGTTAGAGTACATGCATATGTATTGTAGGCCTCTAATATGTGTGCACCGGGAGTAGTAGCCTATGTATGGGGTATGTGTAAGAAGGAAATTGATTTATTTCAAACAGATAGGAAAATTTTTCAATCTATAGACGTATTTATAGTTTCAGTGGAAAATCTCACACTTTAATTGCATAAAAATATAAAAGAGTGTATCGGACAAGTCTGCTCCAAGTTTCACGGCTAAGTGACCACCTGTTCCGGAACGTTGAAGCCAAAACATGACAAGTCCATTAATCACGTGACTACAACTCCCATTATAACTTCACCATCAATTTAACTGTGACTTAGGTAAAAGTCATGTACTATCTCCTTCACCTTCTGAAATATTTTACAGTTGCTTCTATAAGAAAAAAAAGTTGATTTAATGAGTCATAATATGAGCATTACTTCGATTATCATTACAAACAAATGCGTGCAGCACTATTTATATCACCATCTCTTTGAGTTGCGTTATTGAATGTTTAGCCAAGAAACTACGCATCAAAAATAGATTTTATTGTGTATCTATATAGCCCTATAACAGGAACGAATACATATAGGCTATTTGGGCTTTCTAAGGTTTACTAATTTGAGAATACACGGACAGAATATACAGTTTATAAAAAATATATTTTTATAAACTTTCATAACGACTACAGTAACATTAAGTACTAAATAGGTAAATATTTCGTTAAAGTCAAAGGTTCCAATTTAATTTGATAATCTTATTTCGCTACATATCAAAGACCATATTTTTATGGTATAATTAGATAAATATGTATCCACACAAGATAAACCTAAGTGAAATATAATAGCAGATTAAGCTGATGACAAAACTATAATTATACTTGGTCAGTGAAACTTGAGAAAAGTTCAAAAGTTCAAAAAACATTGTTTGCATCCAATGTTTTAATACTCACCCATTGTTTATTAGGGTTGTTTTTTAAAGTCTTGAGATAACAAAGTAGAAATAATTAAATGATTGTGGATATTGGTGCTGAACTGGTATAAGGTAGTTAGTGCTAGTTTTCTTCCCTTAAAACCTGTGTTCAAAAAGAGACACTTTGTTATTCTGCTCTTATAATGTGGGCGTAGAGCTCTCTTTTATTTGTTGGCCAACCCATTAAATAAGGGAGTAAGAAAGACAAGTATTATTTTAAGTGAAGGAATCTGCTATTTCTGTATTAAAGAACTCTTTTGACGACCAATAGAAATCTTACTAAATTAAAAATATTCAACTATAAGTTAGCGATTTCCATGATGAAGGTGAACAAATACTTAAAAGATTAAGATAAAATATAAAACAAATTTGTCTAGACCAAATCCTCTTTTTTAATAAATGCCCCATCGGTAACGTCGATGGTAAAGATGTCGATGAAAAGTTATGGTAATTTTTAAATAAAAAATAGTTATTTAAGACAGAGGAAACAACTCTGTAGTGTCAAAAGTTTGTACTATCCTTTGCATTTTGGAGATAACATCTTACCTTCTAAAATTACAGATAAAAAAACTAACAGTAAATGTAACCCACAAGTTACCCTCAAGTTTCACAGCTTAGTGACCACATGTTCTATTCACAACATGACTATAACTTTCACCATTATAATGGTGCCATAACGTTAACTTAAGCGTTGAAAGTTATTTATTTAAATAAAAAAAAAACACTAAATTTCAAAGCTGACAGCTATTTAACTCACTGTGAAAAAGGAAAATGCAAACTTTTATTTTTTTAACAGCTTGTTTGGTTTGATGACTGACAAATTTTCAGGGTACACCAATTGGCTCTTGGCGATTTAACAGTCTGGTTTGTAATGCCAATGAAATTTCTTTCATTGTTTACTAAAAATGTTGGTACTTACGTATTATACGGAGGCCACTTATTTTACAGCGCGCTGCGGCGGTTAGATTAGGTTGGGTTATCATAAGTTTTTATGACTCATCTCGTATAGTTAGATTCATAACGAAACTAGGAAAGTTCTACAAACATATTATATATGATAACCCAACTTAACCCAACCGCCGCAGCGAGCTGTAAAATAAGTGGCCTCCGTATAATACGTAAGTACCAAAATGTTTACCAAACAAATATTGTTTTGTGTACCGGTTACTAAAAGTGATTAAATAAATCAAATCTAATCCTATGACTTAAAAAAGGCAAGAACTATATTTGAATGCAAAAAGAAAAAAAAACACTGGGGACTAAAATACAAATATTCTGGGTCAGTGTAACTGCTCTCATATGAGTTTGGAACATTTTAATTGGAAATGAGATTGAATTAATGCGAGCCGTGGTGTGATTTCCTTCTTGGGTATTTGATTACATAGTAATATAAGGCTTCTTATTTACGAACTAGCGTGTTATGCCATAGGATTTTACTAATTTTATTAGATTTCGTGCAATTAGAAGCATACTTGGTCTAAAGCCAAGTCAAAAAATATACTTTAAACATTTCACACTGTAGTATATGATACACTCTAAAAAACAATAAATTTCACACAAACCTATTACTTCAATTCAACCTATTATTTCAATTATTATTTCAAACCAAATATGTATTATCCGATGGTTTATGAAAATTCCACAATCCAAATAACAACGGACGTACCTCGTTTATCAGAACTTGATATTATAAAGCTTGTGACTACAACTATGAGCTTGATAACTTTACATCAATAACTGACCTGACTACCTTTACCAATCCATATTGGTTTTCAGTGACAGCTTATTTTACAATACTTGATTGATGGTGTTTGTTTGGATCTTTTATTGTTTATTTTTAATTAAGGTTTTCTAGCTGTATATATGAGTTATCGGAAATATATAAATGAGTGAACGTGAAAATACATATAAAAATAGACTGAAGAACATCAATTTGGGTAAGCTTGTAAAACAATAGTTTTTTTTTTTTTTTTACTTCTATATCTTATGTATATTAACAATTCCTTAGAAAATGTTTTAGCAAATTGAATGTGCTAAATTTACTGTAATGTAAAGAACTGAAAACCTAAAGTAAATCATTTTATTGTAATCTTATGTTTATAACATAGTGTGAACTTGCAGAGGATACTACTTAGTAGTATTGTAATATTTTGTGTATAATTTACTCCGTGAAGTTTGTTTGTTTACCTTAATTTGTCTTCCAATAAATAACTTTGGGTTACTTAAATATTAAAAACTATCAATTCTCACTCAATATTTTGTTACAAAGCAATAGATATACATATTACACAAGTAATTAAAAGCAGTTTTATTTGTGACATACGTTTGTGAAACACAATAAAGAAAAACATTTCTGTATTTTAAAATGCCCTGTTAAATTAACTAGATAAAAAGTAAATATTGATATTGCAATGTGTTATATCCCCTATGTTTTATAAGTTTAAATGTAAATAATACTATAAGGTTGAGCATCATATCATAAAGTCTGGTGTATTAACTTCTACCAAAGGCCATATAATCAATATACGAAATATCCCTTTCCGCATGAAGATAAAAAATGTTTTAAAGGTCAATCAGTATAATAATAAGTGGAAAATAATCACCTTGTGCAAACTAATCCGAGAATGTAAACACGGGTTTAATCATGCCACTAATGCATTCATTACTTGTTCCCTCTACTTTCATTTTATCCTGAGCTCGAAGTTTTCAAGATTGCGTGTAGTTTCTTTTTCGTAATAATTTAATTCATACTACTGTACTGAACTATTCCTATAAGGTTTTGTTTGTTTAATTTTAATTTATCAGTTCAGGCTAAGACTTCCCTTGGCTTGGTGATGTCACTTTTAAAATTTCTACAATTTTACTAATGTTTTTTCGAATAATACTTTCTTCATTATTTCTTTCAATCCGACAAGGAAAAATTACTTATAAACAATCAAAAAGTGTATGTTGAATATTATTTGTTTACTTGTATCTTTTATGTATGTTGTTTATGTTTATGTGTAAAAAAAATTATACTCCAGTTATTTTATACTTTTTATAATTTTACAGACCCATTCTTTCTAAAAAAATATAATTATTAAGTTTACGCATTATGCTGGTTTTACTCCTTAAGAATTTCAACTATTGTCCGTCCGTGGTAGTAATACATAAAATTCTGGACGAAGATTGTGCTCTCTTCAAAGCTTTAAATATTCTTAACAACACCGAATATAAATTAAATCCGATAAAAATGTAGTATATGACATTAGTTATTTTTTTAACTGGTGTGCGAAGTGTTCGCAGTTTGCACTCGTGTTGCACATTATATTCTTCCTACAGTTACCACTACAGTTACCACTACAGTTTCCTACAGTTAGTTATGCTATAAAGCATGTAACGAATTATTTTTTTAAACACTATACAACAAATTTTAACTATAGGTAAAATTCAAGAATTGAACGAAATCGGAAACATTGACGCAGCTGATCGTAGTCGTAGTTTCTTTGTTGAAAACTTATTGTCAAGCATACACATATTACTTGCCTAATAAAAGAACACTGTTTTTTGTTGTTTGTTTGGAATACTAGAGGGTGACAAAAATTTAGTAGCAAAAGAAAAATGAGTGCGGAAAAAGTTGTTATATGCAGCAGTTTGGCGTGTTATAATAATAGAACAAAACAAGTGGAATGCCGACTCAGCTGCGCTAGGCGCTTGGAAACGAGCCGGCCCTACTCGGCTCCCCCCACCACAAGTCAGGTGCAGAGTGTACTATGCGGCTCATGCTACTCGCCTATGTTTTTCATCGCTAGTTCACTAGCCTAACTGTCTAATTAATCACTTAAGCCTAATTGAAAACTGTTTAGTACGATGACATGCCTGTTTACTGTGTGGACATCCAACTGCAAAAATTATCTTGATATATTGCAAAATAATAATCTTCTGCAAACAATAGAATGTTTAATGAGCTTACCAACTCACACGCATTTTCTAATAACAAGGAAATTAAAGTTAGGTTAACAGCAAATATCTTGTAACAGTGTTACTGATGCGTTAGGCTTTCTGTTAATAAGCATAAACTCTGATTTTGTATTTTGTGGAAACAATCTAGTTTATTCGAATTATAGACATATTATTTAATTTGTTGAAGACACAAAACTCTCATGACGGCTGAAAAAAGTTACCAATGAGACTCTATGATTTTTAATCATAGAAAACCCTTTTTTTGCTGGTTGTTCGCCTTGCGTTTGTTTGAAACTCGTCCAATTTGAATAAATAATAATTTATATAAAACCCGGTATTTAAATGAAGGTTCTTAGACCAAAATATATAGGATTATGTAATTATAACTGGTGAAATTAAATACATATTAAATTGAAGGAAGAATTGGAAATGAAATTTTTTTTATTTTCTGTTTTGTGGTCGAGCAATACAGTAAATAAATATATACCGATGCTTGATCTGAAATCTGTGCATGCATACCTTCAATTTGAGACCTCAATCATGAAAATCAATCTGGTAGATGAGCCAAACGAACTAGGAAAAAACATTTTTTTTTTATATAAGATATGACGAAACTCAAGTGAATATGTTTTTTGATGAACACGACTAAAGATGATTAGATATGGTTATAAATAGACAATTTGGAATCTTGTTTATTATATTTACCCAAATGTTATTGTTTTGTTGCTTGTTGTTGTTTTTGTTTTGATTTACAAAGTCGCTGACGGAGTGTATGTTGTACAAAGTGTATTTCATACCGTGACCTAACTTCTTTACATCGGAGGTGTCCTTCACATATATCGTAACCAATAAATTCCGACATACTGTTGAACCCTTTCAGTTTGCAATGAAAGCAAGGTCGATTTATCTTTCCATCATTGTTTGCGTTACATACAGCCTTGTATCCCCATCTATTATATTATTAAAGTGATACAATCAAATTTTATGTAAACGTTTAAGGCCATTTACCAAATAAAAATATAGGCATATGTCACATCAAAATGATGCTTAGAGTGTGTAGATTTGCCGAAAAGTATTGATATGGACGAATTTCCTAAGCTCTCATGCCCCACTCTTCATTTTCTTCATTTTCTTTGCTCTTCATTTTCTAAGCCCCACATGCTGATTTCCAAAGGGCTACGCCTGGCATGCTTTCAAAGTTTGCATGATTTAATTTAATTTAGTTAATGCAACAGCTGGTCAGTACAATGAACTGGTGTTTGTTTATTTACTCGAAAAAGATGTTTGTGTTGCTTTATGTAGATTTAGGAGGGTTATGTTTGGTTTTAAAGAAAGGTTGTATACGTTTTGTAAAGTATTGCTCAAAGTTTCATTTTGTAATTTATATAGTGAGCTACATGTAAAGAGGCTTGACTAAAGTTGAAGAATTATGGTAAAACATGTCATTCGTGAAGCATCAATATGAAGCAATTGATGCTGTTGCTACACTAAGGTATGTTGTCATATACTTTTGGATCTATTAACATAAAAAGTAGGAATTTGAAAGTAAGTAGGTTTACACTTTTAAATCAGTTTATATTTTCAAACTAATTCATAGAGTTGCAGTATTTTAAAACACACATCAGAATTACTTTAATAGCTCTCTAGGTCACATTTTCTTCCCGTTACAAAGCACGGGTATTGCAGCTTGTCTACATTTAAACAAAGCCCCACAGAGAGTACCTGAAACATAACCGTTATATAATTCAGTCGTTTAACTTTCAAAATACAACTATGACATTCGCATCTAACAATAATGAATTGGGAAGTATATAGGCTTAAATATATTATAAATTTTGCCATAACCTAACATTGTCCACAACATAACTGAACTAGAGAGGTCTAATAGTTTTGAATTTCGAGCCAAGCTGATCCTAAAGCTTGGTGATCGAGGACCAGGTCAGAAAATTAAGCACAGTCAAACTAAACAATCTCGACTGCGAAGAATTTCAGATCGAAAATACCCTATATTATCTAGTTAGAGGAGACAATAATGTTGTCTACTAGATGGGTAGCCGGAATTTTACCCCCCTTAAATTTTACCCGTGGAGAAAACCCATTGATACAATTTTGGAGTAAATCATCAACAAGTAAATCATCATTATCAGGTACAGCAATCTTACTACCAATCATAAATGATTTGTTATGTTTATCCCAATATAAACCAAATTTAAAACTTCTTGATCAGCATTGTATGTGTTATTAAATTTACGGAAAGCCAATAAAAGAAACGTCTTATAACACTTAAAACATATATTTACGCTTATACTGTTACTCACAAGACGGTAAATATACAAAAAAGATGGTAAATGGTGATCGATTTCGATTGGACACTCCAATCATCATCAGATTCTCCTATTGGGTCTGATGATGATTGGAGTTCTCAATTATCTACTCCCAAGTTACCGTGTGGGTATGTGTGTGTACTGAGCTACAGACCACACCTGTTGTCCGATTTTGATTGAATTTGGTTTGTAACTAATTTATTATATACTAATTTATGGTATCTCCAGGTGTTTTTTTAATTTTTTTTAATTTGGATTTTTAATGGCAATTTTATCATAAAAACCCATAAAATAAAGGAAAATCGTCATTTCTCAAAGATGGCCCGAACGATTTTGTTAAATATTAAGTATGCTATAGTCCTTTAAATTCTGAAAAAAATTAAAGAACTCCCATTCCCGTCAACAGAACGGTTCAAAAGTTATATTAACTTATGTTATTTTCCCATAAAAAAAGAAAATTGGATTTTAAAAAACCTGGTTCTGATTGAAATCCGTCTGTTATGGTATTTATAATTTTTTGTAATAGTGCAACCCCCATTCCTGTAAAAATTACGCTTCAAAATTTAATGCAACTTTTGTGATTTTACCTATATTACCTACCTAGTTACTCTCATATCTTACTCATGCTTAATAAAGATTTTTGGCAAACTAATGGGAGAAAGTATGTGTCAGATTGCTAAAACTGTTTATTAAATTCATTTTTAGGTACTGTATAATGAAACATAACCTGTTTATAAATTATTTTGTACGTGTCCTAACTAACCTTTATGTATTAATAGATCCATAAGGTCACGACTTATATTGCCCAATTTCACGACCAAATAAGCCATTTCTGCTGTTCATAAGTACTTTACATACATGATTTTCAGTACATACAGTTACTACTGTTCGTAGTTTGTTTAAACACTAATGCTCGTTGTTAAGTATGGTCTGGTTTTGAACCTAACTTTTGCCAGCAAACTAACGTACTGTTAATATCAGTTTGTGTGTTTGTCGTTTTAAGGGCTGTTAACCCCATTGTAACTACTGAAATAATGATTACTGACATTACATTAGCACATATTTACAAAAGTATTGAAAAACAGACTAAATTTATAGAATGGATTAGAGGAAACTTAATAAACAATGCTAGGATCAAATAATTATTTATTTTAATAAATGTTTCCTGCATTTTAGTGAACGGTCACTAAATACTTAGATTGAATAAACAAATTTAATTTGATTGGCAAATAATGCAATATTTAAAATAAATATGCTTTATGTTTAAATTAAAATTATGTACAATAAACACAGAATATATCGTCAGAGTTTTTTTGACAGGGAAAATTATCATTATCAAACAATTGTTTGCCAAAACTGCATATTAATTTAATAGTAAATATCATTTTGAATGTTCATAGTCTACATTGATTGGGAACCACTCCCAGATTATATGTAACATCATTAGTGTAAAATAAACAAACCACTAACGTTAAAATGCAATGTTATTGTTGTGGGAAATGACAATTCACCATTATTTTAGTCTTCAATTCCATCTATAAATTATTTTTTTTTTATTATTTACTTACCAAAAATGTTTCAACAATCCCTACACACTACATCTTTTAGATAATTTAATAGTTTATTTAAACACTCTCCAATTCTCATTGATCCTATTGGTCGTACAATTATTACATAGTCTCTTAATACTATTTTTATATACCCAAGTAGTGATTGTGAACTAGTATTAGGTTTGTATAACAAACGTAATTGTCCAAAACAAGTTATGGATAAATATTTAATAAAAAAACTATTTTTATTCACAGCTAGAACATACTCAACTATAAAAAATTACAGCATACCACAATACGTTAGATACAAGCAGACAATCGCTAGCTAAGACAGTTGATGGACTTGTGACAAACTTTGTTTGGAACACGACTTGACGGTAAGACGAAGCTACTGGATTCGAGCAATGCCGAACTGTATCTTCCTAATATACAATATAGGATCTTATCTTTTTACCAAATTAGTTTTTATATCTTACAGGACTTAACTTTTTATGTCTATATTTTTTATTGCAAAGTAATATGGTTTAATGAAGTAATCAACTATAACGTAAATAGAAGCGTTTTCCTGGATTCTGTCCAGTTAAAGCCTAAGTCGAAAAAATAAAGTAATTTTGCCTTGCTCTAGACACTTGTAAGTAATAAAATATTCTGGACAGTTCCTTATTAAAATTTTTTTTATTCATCCAGGATCATATTTTCCTTTATTATTAAACCATCTTGAGTGATAAAGTTCCTAGTAGGAATCATAATCTTCTTTCTCTATCTCTCAACTCTTGCTTAAGTTCATTTCTATCTAATTGTCATCTGTCAAGTCCGGAGTGAACCGGTTTAGTAGTAAAGTGCAGGCCTTCGGTCCCTGAGGTAACTGGTTAAAATCCTGCTATCAACAGTTTTTGGGGTGTGCTAATTCCTCCAACCACAATGCCAAGCCTGAAGTAATATGTACAGTAAAACGACTCTGGGCTAGAGAATAGGGTCCTAGTAAGTAAATTTTGCAAGAAAAAGTATGACGGTCTATTGATCAGCTTTTATATCCAATGACTATATTTTTTGAAATTACAAACAGTTGTGTATTCCTCCCAACCAATCAGCAATAGATCTCATGTTGCTATGATGGATGATAGACCTAACAAGACGCTTTAGTACGGCTGTCGTTGTGATCGTTTTTCACTCCTAATACAATCATGATATAGCACAAACACCTCTTTAAAATACTACTCTACTTAGGCCTTGATATAATAATTGGTTTCAGAAAACAAAATCATAAAGTACATCCTACCTGTAGTTAAAAAAACTGTTTTAAAGCGTTAAAACTAACTGACCTTTGAAATTTTAGGTTTAAAATGGAGCCAAATTTTAATTAAAGAAAAGACTTTAACAAAATATTTTATATCTTCATAGAGAAATGTGCTATCGCTATGAAAATTAAGATTGTTTGTATTTGTAAAAAGGATTTTGTTACTAGAAAACCCCTAAGGTTTTGTAAATTATTATTTTAATTAATAAAGAGGAGAAAAATTATATCTACTTCCTCAAAATATGTGCGGATCAATAAGGTGACAAAATGTTTCCCTCGCAGCTCTCTCCAAGTCTATTCTCCAGGGCAATGTTCAACGCAGATACAAACCTGATCTTGTTTTGTTTTGGATATGTGGTTTCCCATTGAGTATTTTTGTATTTGGATTCCGTATGTTGATTTATCAAAATAATTTTAATTTTGGAGACACATTCAGCTGTAACATAATTTATTCCATATATGGAATTCCAGCATAAATCAGTGGTCACAGAATTGATTTAATTTACGATAACGTTAAAAGTGAATAAATTTTAACCGTAACCTAAAACAGATGCTTATTTCAGCTGTTACACTAAAATACTCACTAAAATATAGAAAACAGTATTGTGTGATTAATATAAAATCAATTTTAAAATAGCCTTTGCATTTTTTAATTCCAATAATTTTTTTACTGTTGTATTTCATTTTAGTCTTTACCAAAATACCTGGGTGGACTGAAAACCATGTTCAAAACGTGTTAAATGGATGTAATCATAGATAATTGAATCGGATGTTTCTTTACGTATCTCAATTTGACAGTCCGTTTAAAAGTTTTATTTAACACTAATTATGTCACATTAATTAAATATACGATCCTTTATTTAATTGTATATTAGGAAGATACAGCCTGTTGTTGCTCAAATCCAGTAGCTACGTCTTACCGTCAAGTTGTGTTCCAAACAAAGTTTGTCACAAGTTCATCAACTGTCTTAGTTAGCGATTGTCTGCTATTGGCTATCGTACTGCGTATTGTAAATTTACTATAGTTTAGTACAAGTTCCAGTTATAAATAACACATTTTTTTTAAAATTAAATAACTATTAATAAAATGAATTTTTTTTTGACACAGTAATAATAGTTTGACTACCCTATAACGACTAATTCTTTTTTACAAAGACTGATTTCTACATTTATACCATAGTCATGTTGTTTATATCATACAAAACCAATTAAAGAAGGCTTACAATATTCCGACATTGCTGATGATTTCGTTTATACTAATTTTGTACAGTAATTAACTCAATTGGTGACTTCGTATGTAAATTGCTAATGCATCATTTAAAGAGTGTATAGTATTAGTGTAGTAGTTGGTTTGTATTATGTAAATTAATAGATGAATTTCTGTTAAGGACGAGTAATTGTTTTACACCTCTCGAAATATGTTTTACCTTGAGCTAACTTGAGCTTATCTATTTAATCCAAACTTTGCCGGTAAATTAACAATCGTCAATTAAATGAGAGCGATTGCTGACATGCCAATCACAACTGTGTTTTTCAAAGTCAAATTTAAATTTTTTCCATCAACTATGAAAAACGAGTGTGGTGTACTAGATCTACTAAGTTCTAAAAGAGTAAATAAAATATATTTCGAGTAAATACAAAAAAATACTTGGCATATTAAAATCATTCGTAGGGTTTCTAGAGAAAGAAACGACTGCATTTTACACTTAACTAAATTAATTAATTAATTAATTAAATAATTAATTAATTAATTAATTAATTAATTAAATAATTAATTTCTTTTAGAATTAGGTTGATTGCTTTACAAAAGAGCAAAAACCCCAAATTTACCCAAAGCAAAGTATTGTTAACACGTATAGTACTCTCCCTGCAAGATCTATCGTAGTGAGTGTGTTTGAGAAGTCAACCCCAATCTTTATGGCTAAGTGACATCATGTTCCGGCAAAAAAATGGCAAGTCCATTAATCGATTAATTAAAACAACCATGATTATAACTCCAATCTCAACCCAACATAGATGAAAAAGACAAAACGAAAGTGCTTAGGTCAGGCTTGTAGTCCCCAAGCTTAAAAGTGTCTATTAATATTGTCGTTAAAAATACATATTAGTTTGGATGTAATATACCTCAAGTGTAAAAAACTTGTATAGTTGCAATGTTTTTTATAGGAATATGGTTATAAACCATTTTGTATGGATTTTGGTGAATTTTAAATAGATCTATAACTGTTGCACTACAAAAAGTTAAATAAACATGTTAAGGTTTCGTACTGCATTGAGTTTAAACAAACAAAGCACTAAAGCACAGATTCCTTTGTATGTAAAATGCAGGAACAATTTTAATCATTCTGGATGGCAGCAGCTCTAATATGTGTTGCCAACATTTTAATTTAAGTCAGACACAATTCAAGCATGCTATACTGTGTTTAACCGTTGGAGTGACGCACGCTTCACTGTTTATAGGAATTTATCGAACTCTTAGAAATCGTAGTTTTCCATTAAATCAGCAACAGGGTAAGATTCTATGTTTACTAATTAATAACGGATATTTATTAACACAGTTATTTGTTTTCAGTATTGTTACAAGGCATTTTCCAGCAGTTTATAAAGGTTTATACCATTATAGTAGAAAGTCACACAAAAAGGTGACGAAAATATAACCACTCAGTAAATATTAGGAATGTTAAATTCCATTTTATAGGCAAAATTGGGTTTACAACCATAAAAGGTTATTAATTCGTATTGGCTTATTTATAAAAGCCAATACGAATTAATAACCTTTTATGGTATCTAAAGTTGTATGAATGATTGCAATCCTTAGAAAAACTAAAAATTAACGATATTTCAAAAGCCAATGGTTGAATGAACTTATCTCAGTAGTTGTGAAATTATATCCATACATTAGAAAACGAGACCTGAATTAAAATTTTATTTGCAGACTACGTAGTAAGTATTTTTGTCGGATTGATTCAGTGACCTGTTTTTGAAATTCTTTAAAATACAGAAGATGTAATAAAAACGTATTCTATAAGATACAGGAGATACTGTAAGGTAAAACTTCCTTCATTAAGTCTTTGGAACTTTTACGTAGTTACCACTAGGTGTAAAACATAGGATTAAATAACAATGCTTTAATAATAATTTCCAAATATGATTGTAGCCAAATATTATTGTAAGTCAATTGTATATTATGGTAATAGTAAAGAACCTTATTTATTAAGCTTGATAAGTAATTTTATTGGTAAAATAATCAGATCAGAACAAAATAAAATTTTGGGAAACAAGTTGTATATTAGTGGTATGATTGAACCCATCTTTAAAAGTACTCCTGTTATTAACCAACTGATCTACTTTTGTATCCAGCTGTTAAGTCATTTATACAAATTGTATTTAGATTGAATTATGAAGATCCAGACGGAAAATATATTTATTTCATAAAGCTTCTTTTTGAATCAAGATTTCGTAAAAATCTAGGAGAAGTAATTTATTTAGTGAGAATTAAAATGTAGAGAAATTAAATAAGGAGATACATTTTTTGCTTTTCACCCTTTCATAAGTCAGACTAAAGGTTTATACCCTGGAATGATATAAGCCTGTCATATGCTGTGTCAGAAACTGTTGCTGCACGTCACTGATAACAGGTTCCGTTCCATGTTTGGACCAGCTTTTGTCTCGTTCATGTGACAGGCTAATATTATTACGAATAATAGGTTCCAGCTACGGACCTGCTTTTGTTTGGATCTACAATAGGAAGTGAAACTTGAAATGGATAGTTATTAAAAATTAAATCGAAAAGTGCATTATTGGTTAATATTTTAGAGATATTAAGTAGTTTTATTTGACATTGTAATCTATAAGCAACCATCTATGTACATTGTTGATAGCAGTGCTTTAAAGTCCTGATAGATAGTTCACAACTCTAGCTAATCCAGTATTTTTTGTAACTTTTTAACAAAATATATCATGCATTTTTGAAATATTCAAGAGGTTTTGATTAATACAATTTTTGATTGGTGGTTTCAAACCTACATTAAAACACTAGTTACTTACAATTTTCAATGTTGATTATCCATAACTTACATCCTGTCTTCAGAAGTATAGTCCGAAATTATTACAAAACATTGATCGATTGTGTTTTGAAATGTTATAAAATTAAATAAGAAAAAAACTTTTAAAAATATTGAACCATACAACCCTATTTTATGTTTTGTTCCTAAAAATAATTTTGAATTGGTATTGTTGACATCTGTACTTTATTTCATAAATATTTATGTGTATTTCTATTACGGTGTATTTCAAGTTGCAGGTACACTAACATATAAATTAGTGACAGTTGATTAAAAGTGAATGGAAGAATCCCACTGCACGACATAGTTATTGGATCATAACACCCAGGAAACAACAAGATCCAGTTTGTATCAGCACCAAACATTCCCTTGAGATGTAGAAACGAGACATGTCGTGGAAAACATTTCACCTCCTTCACATTTTTATACACTAAATTACATTTTGTGTCTTCATTTTGAATGGATTGCCTAATGAATCATTAAAAACAAAACAATGAAAATATTGTTTGTTTGTATTTTACTAAAGTAATAAACCTATTGTAAGGTTAACTATAATTGTTTGCGTTTCGAAGTGTAAATGTGTGTCTATATTTTATACTGTTTTAGTGAATTAAATGTAAGCTAAATAATTTTGAATACAATTTTAGGAAAGACTTCCCCAAACTAGTGTAACTCGTGCAATGACTCTATATTCTAACTTCTCTTGAGAGTGTTTAGAAACTATTTTTAAAATTATTAACTTGTGATCCTTGTGATATTTAATGATGCTTAAAACCAATAATCCTCATCAAAATTATTATATTCAATTTTTGTATAATATAAAAAGATATAAATAGATCTACAACGTTATACAGAAGAATGTAATTTTCGATAAATTGTTAGGGGTTTAAATATTACATTCTAAAAAGATGCAACCCCTTTCAGCTTAATTATTGGTACTGTAGTCCCTTTTACATCCAACGTGACTTTCACTTAGTCTTGTTAAAAATCACAATGGACAATGGCAAAATAAAAATAAAATATTACTTTGAGTCAAGACTTTAATATGGCCACATCTGTTTGATTGTCAGTAATTCTCTTTGCTATTGAAACAAGCCTATACTTTCTTGATGGATCTAATACAAAGCACCCTTTTCCTACAGTCACCCGACAAAGCGACTATTTTATAACGAATTATTATTATTACAACTATTTTGTAATAAATGGAAATCAATATTAATGATTAGCTGTATTTTTAAAACAATAGTAAAATGGCTTGACGGAACAGACAAAACACATTCTACCAAAGATATTTTTACCAAACGATTTGATATCTGTCAATAACACAGATTTACTGATAAAGCCTATTACAATTCCAGCAACGATAAAACTGTCAACGCTTGTTACTTTGTATCATATTCACAAACATTGGCCCACATCGTTTGAAGTTGATTTGGCCAATAAACTTGAATTCTTTATCATAGTTCCAAAAATTTTGTATTTATTTTTCTTCATGTGTGTTCGAAGCTTAAAATTGAATTTTATTTTGTCGTGTGTGTGTGGTGTGTGTGTGTGTACTAGACGTCACAATTATAATAACGTTGCCCTGGTGTATCATGTATTACACATAAAAATAAATAATACAACTCCAATTGTTGCATCACTTACTTCGATGGTCTTACACATGATGGTCTTACACTGTACGGGTATTAGGAAGTTAAATAATTAAAATAGTTGACTACAAACGGCTAACGACCAAACTCAGGATGGAAGCTGGACTATAACTAAGGTACGAGGCGAGGGCTAGGACTATAGACTGTGGAGGAGGTTTGGCTTGGACTGTTGGACCTGGGGAAGTGGAGTGAACCGATTGGCCATTAGCATTATTATTTATTCAAATAATATTAAATGTAAATGGTAGGAGGGCAACGAACTGTTAACTCAACGTATAAAAATGTAGGTGTTGCCAAAATAACCGTGAAAAATAGTAAATAGTGAATGTTATAACACAAACACAAAGATTTTATACAAAGACAAATATAAGATTTTAAATTGTACCCTAAAATATAAAATATTATACATAAATTAAAATGATAATGTTGATTTTAACAATGCTCAGGTACACCTGAGGCTGTTCTAAAGCATTGTCACCATTAAAAAAGAAAAACTGGGTTTCAAAGTAAATACCTATACTAAAGGTTATAATTATACTAACTTGTGAAAATTATATAATATTATATATTACAAAAATTTTTATAATATAATATTTAAACATTATTATTATATTTGCACGGCCTTGGTAACTACACTTTTAAAAAATGTCTAGAGAATATAAAAGGTGGAAAACGTAGCTACAACTTTCTTGATTTTTACTTGTTCTCTAAGTCAAAGTTATATTGATTACACAGTTAATGGTGGGAGTTGTAGTCACGTGATTAATGGACTTGTCATGTTTTGGCCTTGACGTTCCGGAACAGGTGGTCACTTAGCCGTGAAACTTGGAGTCGACTTGTATTTTACACCTGCTTGAAATCGAGATGTCACTAATTGTCTTACGTTTGTCTGTTTTATTATTGGGGCAGAGAGCTGGTCTAATTTATGAAGCGGGACTTTGGTTGCCGATAATACCTGGATTATCACATCGCACCAATCACTACCAAAATAATGTCACAACCCTCTACTCCTAGCATCAAGTAATATGAAAAGGGTTAGATGAAGAACCAAGATTAGATGATACTTAAAGAAGATGAATCTTAAGATTAGATGAGGGTTAGATGATTCTTGACCAAGAGGTTAATAACCGTATTATAATATCGTTTACTGCCATGGATAGTTTACTTTATTCGGTGTCTGTTTTACATCTCTCCAAATTTAATACCTTTCTTAATCACCTCTCTTAATCTAATACCTATTATATTAAGAAATTTAATTGTATTTGTATTTATTTTGACAGGTTAACTGTAAGAAAGGGCCATGTAGCCCTAACTTTGCCTGGTAAAATAAATAATCTTTCATTTCATTACTTTTGATTTGTTCGAAACCATTTTTTAAATCTTAGTATGTACTACATTTACAGTCTTTTATATGCAAGGAAACAGGAAGTTCGATGGAAGATTTAGACAACTAACTGTACTTAGGAACGTACTACGTAGCTCTTAATTTAGGTCCAATAATTTATTCGCTTCTTACTAAAAAATAATAAAAAAAAAAATATTAACTTAAATTTAAACAAGTTTTACTTATCGTAAACTGGGACCGTGTTGTGCTGGTCAACACGTTTGCGGTTACTGGCAACGGTGGAAGTATTTGACAGTGTTGGAAGTAAATAGTGCATTGTGATTTATGTGCGTTCTTGTTAAGTCAGGTTTTTATCAAAAGTAAAGATATAAAGACAATAGGGTGTTTTAGCTTAAAAAAGTATGAAACAAATTATTTCTTTATAAGCAGTTCTTTATAAGGAGGAGGATATTTACATTAAATACAATAAAAATATACAAATATCATTTTCTTGGTCCAGTAAAATGTTTTTGTGTCTTCAAGTCAAAGAACTGGTGTTTATTTTACAATATATGTATATCTATTTGCACAGAGTACTTTAACAAATTTCATACAAACCAGAAGTAGCCCACAAAAGCCAGAAAAGGACGGTTGATGGTCATACGTCTCATAAGTCACATGACTGGACATTTGCCCGTGTGAGAAATGACCTCTACAATAACAGCTGGTCACTGGACACTCTTGTTAGTCCTGGTATCAATCACAGCCATAGGGAGATATTGGGTGATTTATTGTAAATATGTTGTAAATTGTACATTTAATGCGGATTGAAGCAAAAATAATGTTTGTATAAAAACGGTAAAGTATTATATTTTAGCGAATAATGTGTTGCTTTGTGCCTAGTAATTACTGAAGTAGTGGTAAGCCTATGTACGGTTCTAATGTTTATATCGCATCAATAATATTATACCATATCTAGCTATGCGATGAATTGACGGTTTATTAGCCCACTTCAAGCTGTAGCTTATTTTTGTAAAAGACGAGTTTCTAAGTCGATAAAAACTTCTTGTCTCTATATTTAAATTCTTGTACCGTAAAATGTATGGTGACATTTAATATTTTACCATGTAAAAATTATGTCTATACTACAATTTCCGACAATCATTAGGTTAAGAATAGTATATCCAGTACTATTTACCAGTAAACATTGCAATAGAAAACACTTTCAAAATACTAGCATTTTTGAGCGAATATTTTTTTTTAGTTGCCACTTGATAGATAATCTTTTACATTACACGATACTTGTAAATATGTTACTCACACCAATCGCTTCAATCCCGTAACAAAACATATTTAGCGTTGCCTCACAGTTGTAAGAGCTCTAGATCCTCATAATCCTCTGTAATTGGCTCTCTACTGACGATTGGACTAAATTGTTCTGTATAAGTAAAACCCTTCAACTGCTGGTTGTGTAAAGTACACTACAGTAGACCGCATTGAAATGATCCGATGAGATTTAATACAATGTTGCAAAACTTGCAACTTTGGTAGCCGAACTAACAGCTGTTTGGTTTCAAACTGTCTTCTTTCGTTCGGCCCTCAATGTTAACTTTAAATTTGCAAACGTTTACTACGTAATTAAAGAGTATTCTGGGTTTAAAGTATATTTGGGAGTAAAAAGTGTATGGAATCAACAGTTTGTATTTCAAAGTGAATTTCAGGATAAAAATGGCTTCAATAAACCAAAAAACCTACTATGCTACTGCTGCTATGAAATGTAGTTAGCATCCAGATGCACCAACTTTTAATAAAACCATCTCGAATAGTTTCTTCGTAAAAAAATCTCTATCATCTATTAAACTGTACAGACAAAATCTAAAATATATACTATTAGTAACACTATAAGAGATTTGTGTATCTAGGTCATTGTGCTCAAATTGATACAAGCTACAGATACGTATATAAGGGATAACTTTGCATACTTCAGTATGCAAAGTCAATGGTACTAACTAATATAAATATAAAATATATCCTTCACTAATTTTATACCCTCTCATCACTATACATAATCTTGTCAAATTCAATTTCTTCTTCTCACGATCAACACTATATCATTCTTTCGTCACCATAAGTATCCTCACTCAAACAAATCCTGAACAATCCGTTTATCCAAACATCACAACCTAACCAACCTCTACATATTCACGACACCAGACCCGCTGTGGTTCTCAGATATTAAACATTTTATTACATTCCTGTTTTGGACGTTGGAGTTTTGTGGCTGAATGTTGTTGGGTCAAAACATTCTCGTATTAAACTTCTTTATTTTTTTTTGTAGGATACACATCAAAAATGTTTCACCGTAATACAATGTTGTTCACTTAACGGCATGTAGATGATATATTGTTAGGGTTAATTTAAGTCAGTTAGTCATAAAACATGATTAAGGGATCAACATAATATTTATTTTACCTATCTAGATATTTTTCTTATTTGTTTGTATTATATTTTTGTGTTGTAAATTATTTGTTTAAGTGATTAAGTTTTTTTACACCCAGATGAATTCTCTCAGAATAATGTGCTGGGAAAGGAGCTCAGTACCAGGGCCCGGTACTGAGTACTTTTGACCACCATTTGGGGGATAAAATCCGCGCTTATAAGGGAGGCCACTTTGATAGCAGAGTCAGTTGGGCCTCAGGGCCCACGGTTGACCCTTCCCCTAGGTGCTGAATGGTATTTACTATAGATTAGGCTGTAGTGGACCTGGGAAAATCAAAATTTTGTCTTATGCGTTGTTGAGTGTAAGATCAAGAACTATCAAGGGCTTGCTAATTGAGAAATATTTTATAGGGGGAGTTACAAGAAAACAGTAAACGGGGGGGAGGGACTTGTGATGAAGTATTGTATTGATCATTAAAAGTTTTAATCAATTGTTACTACTATTATGCTATTATTAATATACTGTGGCTACATGGTTTTGCCATCAACTATACTTTAAATGTAAAAATTATCATATGATCAGCTGACTGTTTGTAAACTTTATATTTGATTTTATTGTAGTTCTTTTCTTAATACAAAAGTGTTTCAATGTTATAATCTCTTCTTTTAATTAACTTATTTTGTGTTAGTATATTTATATAAGGCACAAGCCTTATTTGGTGACCCCTTACTGTACTTTTTATTGTCATTAATTCAATTGGATCATAATGAATAATCAAGATCCTACTCCAACTCCTAGTACACCAGAGGCTTCACAAATCTCAACAATTCAAGTGAAAATTCCACCATTTTGGTCAAAAAATGTTTCACTTTGGTTTCATCAAATTGAATGTCAGTTTTCTCTTCATGGAATTTCAAAGGAAAGAACTAAATACAATTATGTAATGAGCTCACTGGACAATGAAGTTGCAAGTCACCTTTCGGATTTTATTACCAAACCTTTGTCTCAAACTCCCTACTCTGACTTAAAAGAAAGGCTCTGCTCAGAATACGAAATTTCAGAAAATGCCAAACTAAAACAACTGACAACAGAAGTTTTTCTCGGAGATAAGAAGCCGACAACTCTTCTTCGTGAAATGAGAACCTTAGCAGGCACACAGGTAACTGACAGTTTTTTTGAAAGTTATTTTTCTACAACGTCTACCTAGTCACATTCGTACTGCTCTAGCTGCTTCTCAAACCAATTCTCTTGATGACTTAGCTAAATTAGGTGACCAAATAGCTGAACTATCAGCTGTCGACAACTACGTTTGTGCTCAAGGAGATGTTGCGCAATCTAGTGATCGGATTGCCAACTTAGAAAAACAAGTCAGCGAACTAACTCAGTCTATTGATGGACTTCTTAAGTTAAGTAAACGCAACTTCCCAGTCAAACATAAGAACAATTACTATCCTAAAGAGAGAAATGATCAAGGTGAAATTTGCTGGTATCATAACAAATTTGGTGAAAATGCCAAAAAATGTGTTCAACCTTGTTTGTTCACACCAATAAAGAATGCACAACAGGAAAACTTCCTGCCCCGTCACTAAATGCGGCTCAGGATGACAGGGGCTTTCAATCTCGCCGCTTATTTGTAACCAACTTACCCTGTGGTCGTAAGTTTCTCGTGGATTCTGGAGCAGACATATCTGTTTTGCCTCTCACAAACAAAGACAAATGTGCTGTAAGTAATAGACAATTATATGCTGCCAATGGTTCTGTTATCAAAACGTACGGTAAACAAGACATAAAACTTGATCTAGGCTTGAAAAGAAAGTTTGTCTGGTCTTTCATAGTTGCAGACGTAACCCAACCCATAATTGGCGCAGATTTTTTATCACATTATGGTTTACTTGTTGATATCAAAAATAAAAGACTAATCGATAACAGGACTCAATTATCTGTTATTGGAATTCAAAAACTTTCAAATCAACAATCTGTATTGGTTCTTGACCCAAAAGGTAAATACTCAAAACTTATCAACCAATATCCTAATTTACTGAAAGAAAATCCTAATTTTCAAGTTTCACAGGACACAGTTTTTCACTCAATTCAGACAACAGGTCAGCCTGTGAACTTTAGAGCTAGACGTTTATCTCCAGAAAAACTTGCGGTAGCTAAAAATGAGTTTCACAAGATGGTTGAGTTAGGCATTTGCAGACCTTCAAAAAGCTGTTGGTCCAGTCCACTTCATTTAGTTCCCAAAACTGATGGTGCATGGAGACCTTGCGGGGATTACCGTGCCCTAAATGCAAAAACAGTTCCTGATAGATATCCTATACCTTATTTGCATGATTTTAACAGCCAGTTAAATGGAAAAACTATATTTTCTAAAATTGATCTTGTTCGGGCTTTTCATCACATTCCAGTAGCTCCTGATGACATTCCAAAAACTGCTGTCATAACGCCTTTTGGATTATTTGAATTTCTAAAAATGCCATTTGGATTAAGGAATGCTGCACAAACTTTCCAGAGATATATTAATTCTCTTTTGCATGATCTAGAGTTTACCTTTTGTTACTTAGATGATATTCTAGTAGCATCCTCCTCAGAAGATGAACATATTAATCACTTGCAAACTGTTTTTGATAGACTTAATAAGCATCACATTAATATTAATACGTCAAAGAGCGTATTTGGCGTGACTGAGATCTCTTTTCTTGGTTACACAGTTTCGAAACAAGGAATTTCTCCTCTTCCTGATAAAGTTGAAGCTATTGTTAGTTGCAAACTTCCTGAAACCATTCTTGAGCTTCGTAGATTCCTTGGACTTATAAACTTTTACAGAAGTTCACTTCCTAACGCAGCTGCTATTCAGCAACAACTATTTGATTTGTGTAAGGGTACACATAAGTCTGATAAACGAAAAATAATTTGGACTTCAGAATCTAAGAAAGCTTTTGAGGATGCAAAGGGCCAGCTAGTCAATGCCACACTTCTAGCACACCCATCTCCTGATGCTCCTTTAGCTCTCATGGTCGATGCATCAAACTTCGCTATAGGTTCGTCTCTCCACCAGATTTGTAATGGAAACTTTGAACCTCTTGGGTTTTTCTCTAAATCCCTTACAACAACTCAACAAAAATACAGTACCTATGACAGGGAACTCCTGGCTGCATACCTATCTGTGAAGCACTTCCGTTATCTCCTTGAAGGGCGAAGTTTTGTTATATATACAGATCACAAACCTCTATCTTTTGCCTTCAATAAACCCTCTGATACATCTAGTCCAAGGCAATTGCGTCATCTAGACTTCATTGGACAGTTCACTACCGACATAAGGTATCTTCCAGGAAAACAAAACATTCCTGCTGATTTCATGTCAAGAATAAGTGCTATTGACCTACCTTCATCTATATCATTTGAACAAATTTCTGAAACTCAATCTCAAGATGCTGAACTTAAAAACCTGAAGTACTCAAACACAACTTCTTTGATATTCAAAAATATTTTACTTCCTAATGGCTCAGAGCTGTGTTGTGACACAAGTACTGGAAGACTACGACCGTTTATTCCTCAGCAGTTCAGAAAACAGTTATTTGACTCCCTTCACAACCTGGCACATCCTGGAATCAAAGGATCTCTGGACCTTATTAAACAACGTTTTGTTTGGCCTTCCATGAATAAAGATGTCAGACTTTGGGCCAAAGCATGTGTAGCTTGCCAGAAATCAAAGGTTTGGAAACATACTACTTCTGAGATTGGAGCTTACAACAACATAAATGGACGTTTTTCTCACATTAATGTGGACATAGTTGGACCCTTGCCACCTTCTCAAGGATTTACGTACTTGCTAACTATCATAGACCGCTTTACACGATGGGTCGAAGCAACGCCTATCAAGGATATTACTGCTGGAACAGTTGCAGAAGCACTTCTTTCCACCTGGATTGCTAGATTTGGAGTTCCTCAAAACATTACTACAGATAGAGGAAGACAATTCGACTGCAATTTATTTCAGGAATTAACAAAACATCTCGGTATCCATCACATTAAAACTACAGCGTATCACCCTGAAGCTAATGGAAAGATCGAGAGATGGCACCGACATCTGAAATCTGCATTAACGGCTCAACTCACATCTAACTGGACACAGACGTTACCAATGGTTCTACTGGGACTAAGATCTTATATTATTCCAGAACACAATGTTACTGCTGCAGAAATGACACTAGGTCAGTCCATCAGACTGCCATGCGATCTTTTTCAAACAACAGAAGATACCTCAACAAATGTTCCTGATTTAGTGTACAATCTGAAAAGAAAAATGAATGATCTCAAACCAATAGAAGCCAAATACCATTCTTCTAAGAAGGTCTTTGTTCATCCAGAATTAAGAACATCCAACCATGTTTTTGTTCGTCATGATTCATTCCGAAGACCGTTGCAAGCTGTCTATGATGGTCCTTACCAAGTGGTTTCGCGATCTGACAAGTGGTTTACTATTCTTACTCCACGAGGACCTACGTCGATTTCTATTGACCGACTCAAACCGGCATTCCTCCTTCAAGATTCTATGAACGGTACGACCATTAACGTAAGAAAAAATGACATGAAACCTAGAGAAACTCAAGTAGACAAGACCAAAGACAGAAATGAAGATGTTGACCTTAAAAAAACACTGATTTTTACAAGATCAGGTCGTAGTGTTCACCTCCCGCATCGTTACGTTCCTCGTTGACACTGGGAGGGGAGTATGTGGCTACATGGTTTTGCCATCAACTATACTTTAAATGTAAAAATTATCATATGATCAGCTGACTGTTTGTAAACTTTATATTTGATTTTATTGTAGTTCTTTTCTTAATACAAAAGTGTTTCAATGTTATAATCTCTTCTTTTAATTAACTTATTTTGTGTTAGTATATTTATATAAGGCACAAGCCTTAATACTATTATTTTCAAATTTAATTTAGAAATGTTTTATAACTTTTTTGTTCCTTCCGCTCAATTGGTGGACATGACCACTTTTGATGTATAATACTAGGGAAGTATACATCAATGGATATCGCACTAGTTGTATTTTAAAATAATTTTATATTACTTATAACTACAATTTGCAAAATATTATTGTATCCACATGTTGATATTTATTTATACCTTTTTTGTCATGATCTGTCTTATATTTATTTATCATAAACTTACAACAAAGGAAACTTACAATAAGTGTTCCAGACAAGTCAGCTCCAAGTTTCACGGCTAAGTGACCACCTGTTTCGGAACGTTGAGACCAAAACATGACAAGTCCATTAATCACGTGACTACAACTCCCGCGCTTTTTGCTTGGCTTTTTTTAAACACGTTTATAGCAAATTTAAATTACGGATTAGCCTACAATGCTCAACCATTTTCTAACTTGAAATATTAGGAAGCGCATATAAGAGGATTGCATATACTAGGTTTTAAGCTCTGAAGTGTACAATGCGATACAGCAATATGGATAGAAACAATGACAACGCAACATACAATATCAAACCTCAAGGTAGATAAGGCTATTCCTTACGTAACTATAGCTCCTGCAATTATAACTGCACCATTATTTTAACTTTGAATTAGGGAAAGAGTAAGACTTGTGTAGGATACAGCCTTGAATTTAAAACCATTTTTAAATGTATTACGTACATTGTCGAGTCTAGATCTATTCATAATGAAAGACTAGAAGCTTTCGCTTTGCAAACGGCACGGAAATAAGCGTAAAAGATATGTTGTTGAGATTTACTAATTTTAGATCCGTATTTCTGTTGAAACATAAATTTAACTATCTTTAATCTTGTGCATGATGTATTCTGCATGATGTAACCAGATATGTTTCCCTCTTTAACTATTGCTATCACGAGGTAGCATTTAATATAGGTTAATGTGACTTATTTCATTAAATATTTTAACTAAATACTATATCAAATTCATTCAACAATTTGTGAATTTTGAAAGTTTAGCGTTTGTGTACTTAATCGTAAAATTAAAACTTAAAAAGGTGGGTTTGAATAAAACTGCTGTGAGAAATATACCATGAAAAATGTGATATGGTCCAAAAAAGAAATATTCATAAACATTTATCGAAAATTAATATAGTCAACGTTTCTTCTTATGCTGTTTGCATTAGGATAACACTAGCTAAAATAGATTCCAAAGTAAAGCATTACACTAGAATACGTGAATGAAAATAATGCTCTATACAATTTGCATAAAGCTTTCTTATAACGATCCACAATTATTAGCTAAATCAACTTCAAATAATGTGGCTCAATGTTTTGAAAATAATGAAATGGAAGCAGCGTTGACAGTTTCATCGTTGCTGGAATTGTAATAGGCCTTATCAGTAAATCTAGTGTTGTTGACAGATATCGGAGCGTTTGATAACAATATTTTTGTTTTGATTTAAATTTTATCTGTTTCGTAGAGCCAAATTAGCGTAAAATATAAGACAGCAAAGAAATTTAATAAATAAGTTTCTAAACATTTTTAATATGCTAATGACACGTTTTTGTGAGTCAACACATTACTTAAAAATTTTACAACACTATCAGTTAAAATACGTTAAGTTGTACAGCTTAAGTCTACTAACTTTTGAGCATGATGGATGTATTTATATTATGCTCTAGAATGAGGACTATATCCCTATGTAATTTGTTCTGACTACTTTCGTTTACTTTTTTTCTAATATTTAAAACAAATTATTAAAATTGAAAATAAGAAGTTTAAGTTCAAAAGTTCTTAAGAACTATTTCAAAATAATTTAATTCAGACATTAATACGTGATAATATGTGGCCGTATGTGGTATTCAACTGTATTTTCTTGTAATTATTGCCTTTTTTCGATTCGAGAACTTGTAACTGGTATGACAGTTAAGGGTAAACATAAACAAACTTAGTTACACTTGATTAAAGGTTTACTGTATTTTATAAGGTCTAATTCCTTAAAATAATTTGTTACCAAATAGGTAAGCCATCTTACAGCATAATTTCCAAAAAAATATTTCCCTACTATCTGTAAAGCTCACTTCCGACTGTGGATTCAAACAAAAGCAGTTCCGTAGCTGGGACCAGTTAATAGTAATATTCTCTGTCACATGAACGAGACAAAAGCTGGTCCAAACATGGAACGGAACCTGTTATCAGTGACGTGCAGCAACAGTTTCTGACACAGCATATGACAGGCTTATATCATTCCAGGGTATAAACCTTTAACCTGTCTGAAAGAGTGGTAATCAAAAAGATAATCCCCTTACATCGGGTCACTTTCCATCAAATTTCACTAAATCTATGAATAAAAATTGTTTCGAAATTGAAAAAAAAAATGTAATGTAAACCGTTATATATATTTGTAAAAGGTTTACTGTACGGTATGAACTTTTAAAATAAACAATGCTTCATGTTTGTACGTAAAACTAACTTGGAAATGTTAAATGTTGTAAAACTAACCACTACTGAACAATGTTGTTTAGACCGTCCTTTGGAGTACAGTTGCTGTTTACACTCACTTACAATTAATTCCACGTCTAGTTTATCGTTATAATTCACTATGTGATCTTCGTATCACCATTAAGAGTCATCAGAGGCTAGCGGCCATCTTGGATTAATTTCAAACAGCTGCTAAAGAATTTTTTATCATCCCAACAGATTTTTTTTCAAATACCAATTTGGTAGAAATGTAAATATCCACTGCACTATGGGATTCTAATTTTTTTTTGGTTTAGTATTTGTTTTCTAAGGGAGTCCTTAGAGTCAAACGGCTATCTTTGATTTGCTTGCCATAAGAGCAATGCTAAATTTGTTCCTTTCTAACAGCAACTTAAGATTTTTCTACAGTCTCAAAATGTAATTTCATATACCAAAGTTATTGCAATTTAAATACTTTGGTTACTGTGAGATTATAAGTTATATTTTTAGTCTTGTAATTTAACTCTTAAGTTAAGTAACTTTCCTCAGGAAGAATGTTCAATGGGCTCTTGTTTTACTAAAATACATGTTTGTTTATATTTAACATTTTGTTCAGCAGATTAGGAATTTGTTTGTATTATTTATGTTCTAATTATCCGAACCTATTCAAGTTTTCGTTTCTGTAAGATACACTGTTATATCCTAGAAGAGTCTTAGAAATTAAACTTTCTATTTGATGAATGAATTATGAATGAATTAATATTTTTGTTGAATCTCATATAAGGAACACTAAATTTTCTAATGTCATGCTTACAATTTACAATATTTCTAATAACGAAACTAATACGATTCACAAAATTAAACAAAACTGTATGGAGTTGAAAACTCTTTGCTGTAACCAAATAGTTTGCTCAAATTACACATTTAAGATTATTTTTAGTATTAAGGTAAATAAAGTGTCTAAGCTTGAAATGTCAACAGGCGGGAACAACATCACATGAACCACTGGCAGCGTTGACAAAGTTAAATATCGAAAACCAAACACTGAATGAGGGACAAAGTGTTTGTTTGGATTGCAACTCTTCCTCAATAACGGTTTTAAAGGTGTGTTGTTGTCAATATCTTTTTCGCTTCAACTTAAATATATTTTTAGTTTCATCAACATGTCAAATTGGTCAAAGACTTTTAGATTTTATTTTTAATTTAAAAGGGATGAGGGTGCAATTGAAAACTTTTGTTGGGTATGAGAATGTAATTCATTGAAAAAAAAACTGCTACTTTTTCTAATTAATACCATGAATATATATCACCAGGAAAATCCATAATAAACCCAAAATCCCCACTGATTATGTGACATCATTTTTTGCATATACCTAAAATAATTATAACTTACCAATATCCATTTACGAAACAGAACTTTATTACATTCAAGAAGATTATCATAAGACAACACATAAAACGAATCATAATTTTGACCTCATCATAAAATCAAAGTAGAGAGAACAAGCTGTGAATGCATTAGTGGTATAAAAAACACTGTGTTCACATTTCTGGATTGGTTTACGTGAGGCGGGGTTTCCTCTTCTTAACTAACTTATCCATAAAATTCTAATGTCTGATCACCAACCCTTGAATTTCATCAAATAGCCCTTGATACTTCTGTCCCAATTATTTCTAAGTCTATTTCTTACACCAGTATTACAAACAGGGTTGGCTTTTTTAATTTATGTAAGAAAAAGTAAAACAACTTTATAGCTTTTATTCTAATTTAAGCAAATTTATATTTTGGTTTACTATTATTTCAATCGATAAAACGGTAAATAAATACATAAGAAATAAAACCATTTCGTAGAGAAAAGCTTATCAGTTAAGAAACTGTAATTAATTATTCGTTCTTTTATAGATACCTTATTTTTTATATTTAAAAACCGCTTACCATAACTATATTACACTCTTGTATTTACAGTTTTTTTTTTATTTTTTTTTTTTTTAAGGAAAATAACCGAGAGAAAGCTATGATCAATTAGTTTCACAGTTTCACTAAAGGAACTTAGACACTAGAGTTAGTCGGACTGAACTTGAAGTGAATCCGAGTTGAGACCCAGCTTTAGGCTGCCGATACGGGGTTGTTCACTTAACTATGTCTTAAATATCAAAATTTATTACCTAATTAGTTTGTAACAATGCATTAAACAATTTTAATATTGAGAGTACAGCATTTGTCATGCTTTTAAATCAGGGAGGTAGCGATAACATTATGAAAAGGGTTTAAGGACTAAATTAATATTTAAGACGTTAAGAACATATATAGATATAAGAACAGATATAAGAACATATAAGAATATATATAGGTATACAAACATTACGAAATAAAAAAGAAAATATAACATAGCACTTAAATGACATTATAATTTTTTGTCATACCGCAGCAAAAACGTCCGTTTTTAATACATGCGTTTCAGGCCTAAAGTAACATTTTTAATGGGGAGTAAAAAGCATTTTAGTCCCTAGGAGTAAAAATCAGCTGTTGTAAACTCACTTGTAAACTTGGATTATCAGCAATCGCAAGTATCGAAATGATGTATTGATTGATTTAATCTTTGTCAAATTATTTTTGCATAACCGTCAATAGTTCGACTTACCAATAGTATAATGTACACACAAAAAATCGTAATAGACAAAATAATTAAATCACTAATATCTGCTTATTTGCATTAGCAAAGTTGAAAACAAATTAGTCGTTTTGAGAGATTATCTTTACATAAAAGGTATTTTCGTTTACCAACTTAGTTAGTAAATAATGTAGCAATATGACGAAAGATATAGTTCATCACACGGGTAAAAGTGTCTTTTCAACCGTCGCTCTTCCGACCTCGACCTCGCCTCGATCGAAAAACTTGACTTTGGTCGAAAAAAAATAATTTTTTATAAGATGCATGTCTCATTTCAGTGCATTATCTTCATTTCACTGTGTTACTTTGACTTATATTATAAAAACTGAATCTTAACATAATTTCCCTTTCAAATGTTTATTTAAAGTATATGTGTGATACTATTTACGCTATTAAATTATTAATCACATTTTTTTATCATATCATCGATTCTATTGTATTTCTGTGGATATGTAATCGAATAAGAGCGCCAATGAGCACCAATACCTTGCTATTATCAACGCCAAACCTTCTCAGACGTTTGTAATAATGAGACATGTTGGGGAGAATCTAGGTTTATGTTAAAACCTGTTAAAAACTTTCCTTGTATTTCACGTATGATTTAAGATAATTGTAATGAATTTTGTTTTACATGAATTTCAAAATGGGTGGGCAATAATTGCACTACTACAGGGAGCCACCAAATACGTTCATTAACTGCACCAAGTGGCGGCCCTCTCTGGTTGTATAATTGAGTAGGTTAGGTTAGGATAGGTTAGGATAGATTAGGATGACATGTAAACAAGGACATTCCTTCTGCCGGCCACTCACCCCTACCTGGCTTGGACTTATTTATTTATTCTTTCAACGGTAATACCATTTTTACATTCGAATATATATTAAATAGGATTAAATCCCTTTATAAACATAGCAGGTAATAAAATATAAGCAATAATAAGAATAAATTAGAAAGCAGGCAAGATATGCAAAAGACATAACCAGTATAAAAGAAAACAAAAATACATTACATAGGCTGAATCACTTCAAGTGTATGAAATTAAATTAGGTATAGGCTACTAAAATAAGTGCAATAAATAAGAATGAAAGTGAAAAGCAGGCATAACATGCAAAAGACATAACCAGCAAATAATATGGTGCATAAATAACAACAACAGGTAATATATGAAGTGCAAAAACATAACAACAACAAAATTTAACAATATGCAACCGAGACATAACAACAACGAGAAAAAGAGGAAACAACAAGTGCAATACTTGCATAGACTTGGTGCAGCCAAGGAACATTTGTTGAGACCCTTTGAGGGCTTAGCGCAATTAAGGAACTCTTGAGCACAATTAATGTTCGACCTTCAAAACTTGTTTCTAGTCTGGGATTGTTTTTTTACAATATGTCATGCAAGCCTAAAGGTTATGGCATTATTATTTGGATAAAATCTATTGGGTATTCGTGGTATTGAACCTGGGTCCCAGGACACAGGACTTTTTAAGTAAAATATTAATGTCGTACCGAAGATAACGTAGGTTTTATCAGATTTCTATGAGGTATGCAATGAAGAGTGCTTTAATCATAACATTCCTTGCTCGCATTCCATCTGACTCTAAATTAAATGTTTCCAACTCATGTGAGGGAAGCTGCTATTGTCCAGAATGATTATAAATTCTTCCTGGGGTTTACATGCAAAGAAACCTGAACTTCTTTGTTTTGTTGATGTAAAAATTTATGTAATAAATATGTGGTAAATTTTAACCTCAGGTTATATAATAATGTTCCCCTAGGAGTTATTATGTAATTTAAGGAAAGTACTTAGAAGTTGTAGCGGTACACACTGTAGGCCTATATTATTTTATTCACCGAAATGAAATGAACTTGATATTTACTGCATGGCTATTTATCGACTAAGAAAGAATAATTGGAAATAGAAATAGCAATCATTAAATTTGTTTGTGCAAGCCACATTTTAAGATGTAAATCTGTACTTTTATTTCGTATTTGCTCTATTTTATCACTGAGAAACATTAATTTACTGTTAAACAGTAAGGTATACATATTGGCTAATTTCCCTTCAGAGGGAGATTAAATTCACAGCAGGAGTTAGCTCAAAAGGTAAATATCACCTGTGATACAATAGGTGTGCAGCAATTACTTCAGAGAAACTCGAATTTTCACTTCCGTGATTCAAACGAACTGTTTAAGTCTGTAAACACAATAAGCTGTTGATTAATACCTGTCAATGACTAACAACACCCTTCTTTTAGGGCTGCAATGATCTTGTTAATTACTTAAGATATGTTTTGTAAAAGAAATGTGGACTAGTAGTGCATGAATATTGTGAGTTATCTTTGAACACTTAAGGATACATTTTGGAGCTATCATGAAAGTGAAATATTCGAGGAGCAAGATCTTCAGATACCTTAACTTACTCCTACCTACCAACACACTCTTTTTTCAATATTGTGTACTGGTCTGATTGCAGGGTCTTGGAAATGAAGTCGGATAACTAGTTGACCTCTTCTATAAACAGTGGCCTTCTTTTAGAAGATAAAGTCTCTGTCCTTGTCCTTACCAGGCGGAATTGAATCTGTAGCAAATTAAATATTTATAACTGGTGTTAGTATCATGACAATTGTTTTATTGCAATTCCTACTTATTAGTAACTCATTTTGTGATTATTTCATAGACTTATCAATTTTAAAGTTGTATGTAGTCAACCTTTACCAATGAACAGTTACAATGATACATTTAGTTGAGGGTTTGGTTTTGGTTCCTTTCAAAATTATTTGATCGTGCTTCCTGTGAAACTTTACTTTAGTATTTTATAGTTAGGAATTATATACTTTACTGCCATTTTTATCTGAAATTGTTATACCTATAGATATATTTTTCTTCTCGTGATTTTAGTGGTCTGTTACATTACTGCTGTTTTTATTGTGCAATGAATGTCTTACATGTATTTTGCATCATGTGTCTACCAAATAAAGTAATTTAAAAGGGTGAATTGGTTGATATTGTTTAATAGATTAATAAAAAAGTTTGAAGTCACATGGGTTTAGCTTTACATAGAGCACCATTGCCCATCTTTTGAAAAAAAAACACACTTCTTAGTGATGAAAATATGTATCCGGGTTTTAAATACCCACATCTTATGTAGACTTTTCTGGGTAAAATTTGTCCCTATTATATTTATTATCTTTAAATAGAAATTTAATGTCAATAAATGTACACCTCAGTACTTTTGCTTTCAAAGTAACAATAACTATATCCACAGTGCTGTTGCGTTGAAAGAGGTTCTTTGAACAGCTCAATTGAATTTAGTCTTTTCTATAGATGCGGTAAAGGAAAATTGAATTTAAACTCACGGTCGAATCAGTTATACTTTTTAGTACAGTAAGTGATTCGAATTTATTTTTGAAGTATTTGATTATCTAAAAAAGTGCTGTTTGACTAATATTTACAATGAACACGATTTTTAAATAGGTAAAAAGTTCAACGATAAACAGCTAAAAAGCTATTGTTAATAAACAAAATACAATACATTTAATACAAATAATAATGAGTTTGTTACGGTGTAAAAAAAAAACACATGGACAGTATTATGTTAAGTATTTTGACAATATGTAAAAAATGTCTCATCAACCCTGCATGAGAGGTTTTATGATTTATTGATACAAAACATATTCATTAATTCATTTTGTTTTGCAGTTTTATTTGTTTAGCATGCAACCATATGCAGTATATCAAATGATTTCTTCACAGTAAGTATCACCTTGAAAAGATCTTAGTAGGCGTTCCTTTCTATGTTCATAAATCATATATGTTTTACAATTACTCTTAACCTTCAGTATGAGATATTTACTAAAACGTTTTTAACAATACTTAGGAATTGCTATTAATTGCAATGATAGTTTAAAACTACCATTTCATATACTACTGCACTAAAATTCTGAAGAAAAAATTAAAATTCCTTTGATGTAGAGTGGCTTTAAACTGCACCATACAAGTTTATGATTCATGTCACTATACGTTACCCAACAAAAAGTTATAAATCCACCAGCGATATAAATAAGTGTTGAACTATACCCTGGCTTAGTTTCTTCCACCCAACAGTCAATAAATCAAAATAACTACTTTTCGCTGAACTTACACGAGGTTGGCACTTTTCTTAATACTTGTTGCGTTTTGTGACGAACGACATATTTTATTTACAATATTTGTTTTTAATCCTTATTAACTTTAGTCAGGACATTCTTACTTTTGTATGTCAAAAGCTGATATGTAAAGAAGTGATAAAAAATTGCGTAACACAAAAGTTGAATCTCTGTTGTCTCCCTCTTCTTGGAATGAGATTTACACAGATATTTATTCTAAATGATCGTAGTATAATAGGAAGATACAGTCCGTATTGCTCCGTCTTACCGTCAAGTTGTGTTCCAAACAAAGTTTGTCACAAGTTCATCGACTGTCTTAGTTAGCAATTGTCTGATTTTGGCTATCGTACAGCGTATTGTAAATTTACTAAAGTTCTAGTTTCAAGTTTGAAGAAAATCCGATTTTAAAAATAGTTTACGTAACGATTGCGTAAAGACAGTGTTAACAACACGAGTAGAAAATTTTAGGTACGAGCCTTGACGAGTGCCTTAAAAACGTCTACGCGTGTCGTTAACAATATTTACAAGAGTTGCGTACACTACTTTACCAACGATATTTTATTTTTATTACTAATAATCACTACTCGTAACTTCTAGGAGAGGTTATGTTTTCGTTTATAATCTAACATTGACACTGACAGTGACGCAAGGACTCATTGTACCAATCACCAAATGCACCAATCGTTAACATTAACATTGGTTGACAGCTGATTTGTTAAGTTCGAAGTATTACAATTTTACTTCTTCTCTCTCAATCCGTGATCCTCATTGGTCCATTAACCGTGTTGTTAAGTAAAACTATGCTGTTATGTAACTAAACAATGCTGTTATGTGTAACTTTTTAATTCTAGAACTGAAACGGCTACTAAAAAAACGGTCGCAGGTAAAGTATATTTTACTATACTATATATAAGTATTTGTAACGTAAACATTAAAGAGAGTTTGTTTTACATTGATGTCGTAATAAAAGAACATATAAATATTCAAAAGTAAGCATGCATATATTGAAATATTATCTAGAGAGATTGTAAGTTTTTTTTTCGCTTCCGGTAGTCATGGTGAATGAGTCTGACGTAAATGCTCCGTGTGAAATATGTAAAATTATTATTCCTGCGGATGGTGACGGCCTATTTTGTGACGGTTTTTGTAAGAAATGGTTTCATCCAACTTGTGTTAACTTAAGTTCTGATGACTACACCCAGATTAATTCTCTTTCGAGTCATGTGAAGTGGTTCTGCCCAAAATGTGAGGTTAGCCTGGACAGATTGGTCAACAGAATCGGTGACGTTGAGGACCTAATTGATTTGAGAGGTATTGTTGACGGACTTGTAAACCTGGTCAAAGGAATTATAAATGACAATTGTTTGCTAAACAAGCGTATGGACGTTTTTAATGACTCTATTGATAATTTTAATCAATTATTCAAACGTGGTAAGCAGGAAGAGGGGTCAAGTGAGAAACTGTGTACTCGTACTACTGCTAGCAGCCGACAAGGTAAAAAAAAGGACCAGCAGGCTTTGACACCGGCGGTACCTTACAGTCGAATAGTGAAACCGATTCCTCAGTCAGAATCGGAATCTAAATCTACAACCTCAACAGACGATTCGATTCTAGAAGTTGAAACCCCTGCCGTCTCTCCTAACCTAGAAAATAACATTCCAATCACCGAGGTCGTGAACGGTAGTGTGAACAATTGGCAAACTTTCTCGCGTAAAAGCCACCGTAATCGCGGAAAGAAGGAAGTAAAACCTATAATTGGTACAAAAATTAACTTGGACTCTGATGATAGTAAAGTGCGTGCTATTGGGAAGTTAACCTGGGTTTTTGTCTCTAGACTCGACAAAAGCTGCACTAAAGAGGACATTTGTAACTATCTTGGTAAATCAAATATAAAAGGTGAGTGCGTTGCTTTGACACCTAGGCAGGATTTCTACAAATCTTTTAAAATTGGTGTCTCCTCTGTTCTAGCACCTAAACTATTGACTGACTCTTTCTGGCCCGAGGGTACTCTTGTTAAAGAGTTTGTTCTTAAGCCTAAGTCTAACTACGTGCCATCGCGTACTTTTTTAGGAAACCGCATAATCCACCAATAGACATGGGTAGACCTAGTCTGGATCAGGGAGGCCTAGGCCTAGATCTTGACCTGACAAATGTTAGTTTATCCGATTCCTCTGTACATAAGCCTAATCTAACCATAAATACCAGTAAAAGTATATTAAGTTTCTGCTTTCTTTTCCTTAACGTTCAAAGTTTGTGCATGGCTAGAATCCTGGAACTAGAGATGACACTTGCTGTAGATGAATACAAACTGTTGTGTTTTACAGAACATTGGCAGAATGAGGAGCAAATCAAGCTAGTGAATTTAAGTGGATTCTCCCTCATATCAGCTTTTTGTAGACCCTCCATAAAAAATGGCGGTGTTGCTTTCTTTGGTGCCCCCTGTATTATGGACTCGGTCACGGTGATCGATGTGCGTTCTTTTTGTCGTGAGTTGCACCACGAGTATGTTTGCCTAAAATTGCTGGACATAAATGTAATTGTTATAGGTGTCTATAGGTCCCCTGATGGAGACCCTGCTCTGTTTCTAGATAGCCTTGAAAGTCTAGTGCTGTCATTGGAAGGTGACAGAAAAACAAACCATGTTATTTTAGGGGGTGATCTGAATATAAACATTCTTATTAAAAATAGATTGACCGAACTTTTCATCAATCTTTTAAAGTCACTCAATCTCTACTGCTCAATCTGGCAACCGACCCGTGGAAATGCGTGCCTTGACAACGTAGCAACTGATCTTGTGGAGACACATTTCAACGCGCAGGTAGTGAAACTTGGTGTAAGTGATCATGATGCCATAAGATTTAGTTTTTTTGACCCTGGATCTAATGATAGCTCGCCAAACCCAGGTAGGCCTATTACCTATCATAGGTCTATCACACCCGCTAATATAAATAGCTTTATTCGAGCACTGGACGATGTTGAATGGGAAAAGGTGTTTCTTAATGGTAGTGCAGAAGAAAACTTTATTAACTTTTTTAAAACTTTCCTTTTAGTATATGAGGAGTGTTTCCCAAAAAGGGCCAGGCGACCTCGCGTTAAGCCTAAAAAACCTAGTTTCCCTTACTGGAAAGACCCCAAACTTGTTACACTTAAAAAATGGAAGCTTCTAGCCTATGACTTATATAGAAATTCACCAACCGATGAAACAAAGTCAAGATACATTAATATTAAAAAGGAATTCCAACTTAACCTTAAACGAGCTAGGTTTGAACACAATGTAAATCTCATCAAATCTGCTGAAAACCCCTGTTCGGCAGCGTGGTCTGTCATCAAAAGGGAAGGTGCTCCTCTAAAGTCTTCTCCCAAAACCAACCTGTCTGCAGAGGATTTTAACAACTTTTTTGTGACTTCTGTTCAGCGTACCAGGGACGCCATTGGGACTCCAACGACTTCGGCAATAGAACTGCTCGAGAGACAGCCCAGACCCTCCAGCACTCTGGATTTTATGCCTGTACCATGTGAGAAGGTCCTGTCTGTTGTACAGACACTAAAGAGCTCCAAATGTAAGGATATTTTTGATATTTCTGCCAGTTTTGTTAAAGATACTATTAGTTCTACCGTTCTTCCTTTAACTTATTGTATAAACTGTTGTATTCTGGATGGTGTTTTTCCTAAGATTTTAAAAACTGCTAGAGTAGTTCCTATCCATAAGAAAGGAAACCACAATGTTCCTGAAAATTTCAGGCCCATATCTATTTTACCTGTTTTCTCCAAGGTGTTTGAAGGAATTATTAAAGAACAACTCTCTTACTATCTAGAATCGAATAACCTGATGGCAGATGCCCAGTTCGGTTTCAGGTGGGGCCGCGGCACAATAGATGCAGTGTACTCTTTGACAAAGCCTATCTTTGAGTCGTTTGAAAGTGGCGGTTTTGCTGGGGCCACCCTGTGTGACCTCAGCAAGGCCTTTGACACTATTGACCATGAAATTTTATTAAAAAAGTTAAATTTCTATGGTTTGAATGATAAAAGCCTTGATTTGCTGAGGTCCTATCTGGCCGAGCGCGGGCAGCTGGTGTCCCTAAATGGTAAAACCTCAAGTATCAGCAACCTAATCCATGGCGTTCCGCAGGGCTCTGTACTCGGGCCCCTGCTCTTCAATATAATGATTAATGACATCCCCATGTGCCTTGGTAATGGTGTTGTTTGTTATGCAGACGACACTACAATTGTGGAAGCTAGAAATAGTGCTGTTGAGTTGAACTTGGCTTTAAATCAATCTTTAAATGTTGCATCTACCTGGTTCCGGGCAAACTATTTCTTTTTAAATCAAGAAAAAACCCAATCTATTGTTTTCAGTCTCCGAAACATTGAGCATGAGGTAACAAGCGTAAAGCTTTTAGGTATTTACCTAGACTGTAAGCTGGATTGGAATAGCCATATTTATTATGTTTGTAGCCGACTGGCTAGGGTTGTGCACTTGCTTCGTAAGTTAAGGTACTGTGTACCAAAAGAGTGGTTAAGGACTGCGTATGTGGCTTTTTTCCAGAGCATCATAACTTATGGACTGAGACTTTGGGGTGCCGCTCCTGGAGTCGAGAGAGTCCTACTTCTCAAAAAAAGGCTATACGAATAGTAGCAGGGGCCAAGCGCCTGGATCACTGTGAGCCTATCTTTAAAGCTGAATCCCTCATGACGGTTTTTAATCTGTTTATCTTCCAGACCCTCATCAAAACTAAGGAGGAGTTGGGCGCTCTCGAGCTCAGGAGCGACATCCACTCGTACAATACTAGAAGTAAACAGGATTTAAATGTACCTTTTGTTAGGCTTAAGAAATTACAAAGTAATTATGACATTGTAAGCCTAAAACTATTCAATGTGTTATCTTGTTCAGCCCGGAACCTTCCAAGCAACCATTTCAAAAGGGGCGTGGAACGTCTCCTCCTGGCCAACCCACTGTATAGTATTGACGATTTCTATAAACTAAAAAAAGATTATGTAAGTACTTTTTTTTGACTGATGTTTGCCGAGTGTGCTGTTTTGTTTTCTTTTTCATTCTTTGCATGGTGAGTTACAGGTCATATTGTGTATGCATTTCCTTTATTATATGATGTTGAAGGAATTTCTTTTTATTCATAGATCTCATGTTATTTTATAATGTATTTTATAATGTAGAATTTGACGTTTTCCAATGACTTGTATATTGTAAGTTTTGCAGGAAATAAATTGATCTTATGTCTTATGTCTTATGTACAGTAAGTTAACTATAGCCCCAATAGGACCGATTAGAATTTTTAAATTCCTCGAAAAGAGTTTAAACGATCTAAAAGGCAAAGAATAAAATGCCTAGAAATTGTTAGGGAAATGAATTATATAAAAGTAGAGAGTTTAATTAATATAAAAAACAAATAAAGTACAGATGTAACTAAAGACCAAATTAACAGTGCGTTATCATTTACTTAAAATTCTGCTAATTATCTGAGACCAGTTTTCTGTTAATATAAACATTCAAAATTATCATTATAAAATGAAATTAATAAGCGATTTTGGTCAATTATTTGCAGGTTAATTTTCTTTGTCGATAAAACTCTAACCAGACTATCTGTGTTACTAATAGATTATATAAATTCAAAACAATATTATATTTATTTCAAATATGATCTAACTTATATATTATCTGATGATTAATAGTGACAGTTAAGTAAAAACAAACGTTCAACATAAAAAAAGATTAATTTGGTCCTAGCTATTTTAATAAAACTTTGTTGTTTGATTATATGTATATTTACACTATTCTTAAATATTTTTTAAATTGTGTGCTAATGTATCTAATACCAATAATACTGTTTTAGCTAGAGTTAGCACAAAGAGGTTGGTAACTCTTCAAACGAGAAACATACAAACACAAATTAACAGTATGTCAGTTTACTGAGCAAAGTTTTGTACAAATCTAAACTATGCTTAACACAAACATTAGTGTTTCAACAAACTACGAACAGCTGTGACTGGAAGTACTGAAAATGTTGTATGTAAAGTACTTAGGGACAGCAGAAATCTACTGTTTGTGCAGGAAACTGGTCAATGGAGTTATTGACTTTAACGTACTATTAGTACATAATAAGTACTTGCTCATAAATTGATTAGGAAAAGTACGTAATATTAGTCCAGGTTACATTTTTATATCTTTAACTATTATAATTCCAAACAACGAACATAAAATACGGAAAAGCCTTACTGACAAATCTTTACCTATTTTCTATTTAATTGTAAAACCTAATGAGGTAGTTTTTGGTTTTTCTGCCTTTAAATTGTCTTAGAAAGCAATAGTAGCTGGAGGGACAGTATTTTAATATAAATTGACATAATAAAGTTATGTCAACTAGTTGTTGCAAACCTGACGATGCCCCATTTACATCGAAACTTGTAGGTCAACTGATTTCTTCAACAATAACTTGTAATGTTAAGTTTAACATCACGAGACGATTGTACCATTCTAGTCATCATTTAGGGCCTACTAATTCGGTGCCCTTAACATTAAATTTAATTAAATTGATAAATACATGTATACGTTTTACCAAACTAAAATGTTATAAAAATAGGTATATATATATATATATATATAATTATCACGGGCCAAAGCAAACGTAAATTTAAAAACCTCGAGCTCAGGATAAAATGAAAGCAGAGGGAACAATTAATGAATGCATTAGTGGCATGATTAAACCTGTGTTTACATTCTTGGATTAGTTTGCACAAGGTGATTCTTCCCGTATTGTTATTAAACTGATAACCTTATAAAAAAAATACATTACCATTACGGTAAATAATATTTTGTCTACAAATTATGCTATGTAGGCAATGGCGATTAGACTACAAAGGTTAAAACTAAAAAGTTAAAAATTAAAAATCAAAAATCAAAAATCAAAAATCAAAAATTAAAAATTAAAAATAAGAAAAACAATGAACAATATATAATAAAAATAAGTTTGTATATATAATATTTATTAATAAATAGTATAACAGTAGAACTAAACAAAAGCAGAAATAGTTGCATTTTATCAGCGAAATGCAGTAACAATCTTACGCCGAGTACGTCAAAGATATCCCTTTCAAAAACTGTTATTTTCTTGTTGTTTGGACGAGTCCAAAACAGTTATCAGCAGAGGAACGGTTATCGGTAACACACAGTAACTGTTCCTTTACTAGTATCTGATAGAGTTCATACGCGAACAATTCACCAGATAACCATTTACGTGCTCATTCGCTTCTTCTTTTTATTCGTACATTCTTATAAAGGGTTGAGCGGAGTTCGTGGTATATTGATGCAATGTACTGAAAATATTGGATGTAAACCAACAAAAAAACAGAAAACGCAAAAGAATCGTTTAATGAAACAACAAAAGCAATATGTGAGGTGAACTGACCATGTGTGTATGAATTAAACACTGTGGTAGCTCACACGTAGTGGTGTACAAAACACTTTTCTTTAGAACTGTCCAAATATTAACCAGGCTTTATTAACCTCTATTTCGGCCATAGACCAAACGTGTCAAACTTATTGGTTGTTTTCTTTACGAAAATCCAATTTTGTTGTATTTAGTGATACACACACCTTTAGATTTTGACGGTATATTTTACTTTATTTTAGCTCATAGCTGTAAGAATTATAGTAAGCAATGACGATTGATAAAACAATACATTAACTGTAATGATTCACAAATAGATACATCACAATCTATAATGATGTACCAGAGTTTTATATGAATTCAAATTTAAATTTTCCTCTCATATGCAAAAATATGTAAAATACTTTTACTTAAACACTGGAACATTTGATTATGTATAGACCTCTTGAGTCACAACCACGAACAAGAGCCATAACTCGACAGTTGTGTCAGTGACAGCGTCCACTCTCTGTTGAAACAACACCCTTTTTCATACTTCTGCTGCATTGGGGCTACCGAGGTACGTTGTATATGTTTTGAAGGTAAAAAATAGTTTTTTTCATCTCTTCCTGATAGTAATTATATTATAAGAAATAAAGCAATATAATATTTAGCTAAACGACGTGAAAGAATAGATTGCCTGCTGCTACAGGGAAAATAACTGTATTAACCATAAAACATTTTTCCCCTACAAAGTGTGATCTTAGTTATGAACATGATTATTGTTCCACTGCAACAAAATTCCCTGTATTTCTTCTGACTATTGACACTATCTATTAGATACATAATAACCTTTATAAATTTTCCGCTACGGCTCCGAATCAAACTTATAAAAGAGATATCACTTATATCTAGCCATGGTGAAAACGCTCCAGGATGTAAAATTAATAGTAAAATTCCACCTTAAAATGTAGTGTCATACATTCATTATAGTCAGCCTAAGACAGGATATCTCACAAATTGAATCACACATTTTGTTATTATTCTAAAACAACATCTTACATTGAACGTAACAACATTATATGGTTGATGACTACAGCTATGGGCTTTAATTTGGCTTTAGAACACCCGGTCTATTGCTTTAACCTTGTTCAAGTACGGCTAACCCTCAGCAAAACTCTTGGTAAGACAACTTGCATCGCTTACATGTGATAGCAGCTATGGTAAAGAAAACTACCAACGTTTAACAGCTATTAGACGCAATGTCAGTTTATTAATAAATGTTACTGGTTGTTCGAGTGGATGAAGTGTTTTTTTTCGACCTGCCAATACAGTACTTGAAATTTTTACTGAACAGCTGTAATGTACAATGAAGTGAAGTGTTATAATGTAGCCAAGCATTTACATGGCTTATTTATAATATCACTTAACTAATATAATGTGTAGTTATATTGACAAGAATATGAAGTTCTTAGTAACAAGAACCCAACGTAGTAAAGGTGTTAAGCTGATAAAATTACAACACTTAGATCAATATTTCAATTTACTGGCATGGATAAACGTGTATTATTTCTCTTTAACTTTGGATATTATTTAAAGTTTTTGTCATGTATATTTTAATTCTATGGGAAATAAAAAAAATATTCAATTATGTTTGAAAATTTGTTAGAGTAATTAATTTTTTGTTAAAATTTTGTAGTCGCTTAGTATTGTAGTATGACAGGTTTTAGTACGGTATAAAGTTTAAAAACCTGTTACACATTCGAATCTGAGTCGTTTACCTTTAAAACTACTTGGTTCTACTTTTAAATAAATAAAAAGTTATGTATTCTTTGATAATTTGCTTTTCATTTATTCTAATTAATCAACCTATTCCCAGTAAAAACAGTTTTTCAAAATATTTTTTGTAAATAATGCTTTATATGTTTCAGGCTAGGCGAAAACGACAAAAATATGGAAAAATGATCAAATGTTTGCACTTAAAGATTTGTTTTCAATCCAAGCAGATATTTACTAAATATTTACTAAAGATTTCCTTTTCCGCAGAACCTTCTCCAGCAATTTTGACTACGCAATATAAGTTTAAATAACAGTAATCACGTAGTTTTATCATTGATCTACTTTTGTTACTGTATTTAACTTTTGAAGCATATATTATCTACTTCTTTTATAACATTTTAGTTCAAATTAGCTAGGAGTGTCGATATAGTAATGAGGTTTATGAGATGTAATTTTAGTTTCAGTTGTCGTTCATTCAATCTGAAATTTGAACAACAATACTAATGTGTCCTCCACGTAAAACAACAGAAATACCTTTAAAAAAAATTATAAGAGGTTTTAATTTCATTCTATTTTTCACTGGCTATTAAACATTCTTGCCAGAGAACTTAAGCTAAAATTAATCGCAATATAATACGAGCACATTTTACTGGTTGGTATTCAGCCACAACACTTCAACATTCAAAACAGGAATGTAATGTAGTTTTTAATATCTGAGAACCACATAGTCTGGTGCGAATACACAGTCGAGGTTGTGATGTTTGGATTTAAATGGCGAGAGTAATATTATATGGTTATTTATAGTATCTCATTTGTATAGATAACTGTAGTTTATGGAGGTAAGTAAGGGGTAGTTTGTAGTTACCTCTGACTGTGATTGATATTTCGGTAAAACGTCTAGTTATAAGACATATAAGACATATGCACAATAATCATTCTTATGTCTATCTTATTTGAGTGTGCAGGGCCAAGTGGCAGTTGCCTAAAAACTTTGACAAGGGTAATTTAACAGCCTGAGGCGTGGCGGTACGAATGCTAGCCAGGTATCAGTGACTTGTTCCACGGTGTGGTGGGTAAGGGGGTGGAAACATTGACAGGTGAGGGGGGCATGATGAGCAAATCTTCTTGAGGGATTAAATGAAACTGGTATAACCAATCCTTACCTAACCAAAATTGCTGATTAAGAAAAAAAATAATGAAGGTTTAATAATCAAATCGATATTTTTAATCGATATTAGGGTAGCCTAGATATTAAACTTTACCCGGCCTCTGTTACATCCTACCCACTACACCCCCTTCCACTAATACCCCTCCCCTGGGTATTAATGGAACTCACTCTTACGCTCTGGGAAGTCACAGGGCACTCGGGCCTACTTGAAGGTTTGGAAGGTGTATGAGCCCAACGGAAAAAAATAGGACGCCACTAGCTCCACGCCCCCTTCTCTGCCACTTCTGGCCTGCAAGATTTATATTACAAAACAAGATGTGAAGAGGGATATTATATCATTCAAATAATTGGAATTCTAAGGCCCTAGAGCACCAAAATAAATGTCAGTACGTTAAATATTATACGTCATATCGTTTGTATTGGCGGTTTTAAAATAAAAAGTGTGAGGCACAAGCAAGAACGGACATAATTCACAGTGCAGCAATTTTCCCTGTTGCCAGCAACCACAAACGTATGTTGACCAGTGCGGTTGAAAGTTACCCTTCTGCGTAAATAATGTTCCACTAAAGTGAATACTCTTCTAAACTAGTTTAGGGTTCAAACTAAATGGATGGTGTACGACCAAATGGATTTGACTGAGTTATAAATAAAGATAACATCTATTGACATGGGGGGGGGCTTCATGTTTTTTTCATAGCTAGTTGTAAATGGGCTCCCATAAAACTTTTTATAAATACTATTATAGATTTAGTAATATTTTTTTATATAATCACATATTTAATACTTATGATATGGGATTTTCTGGAAAAAAATTAAATCATATTACATTTACCAATCGGGTGTATTTTTTTAATTGTTTGATTCTTGTAGTAATTGGTTCTTTAGATTTAAGGTTTATATTGAATTTTTATTGCTAAAATTGAAGTAAAGCCCTGCAATGTCAAGAAGAGGGCTTGAAACAAATTATATTAACAATTATAATATAACATTGTATTTTTAAAATAATTCATGAAACTATATTAGTTGAAATAATAAACTAAACTGACCTATAGTGTACACTTTTTATCCTCCACATAAGGCTGGAGTGGTTTACTAACTTATTGTAAACATATAGTAATGTTTAAAATCACTCAGCTTTTAGTTTCTGTCTATTGTATTGCAGGTTATTACTACTAATCAAATATATGATCATATTTTCATGATAATATTCTCTAAGTAAGGGTAAAGGTAAAGGTAAAGGTAAAGGCAAAGGTAAAGGTAAGTGTATCAACAAAATAAAAATGTTAACCTGCAGACACAAACCATCCGTGGGTTAAATATAATCTTTTACAGTAATAAACTTCAATTATTACACAAATCGTACTGTGAAACAGCTCTACTGCACGGTCACCACTTCAGCCTCAGTCTGCATTTTATGGTTAGCCCGGCTGCCACTTGATGTTTGCACTCTACAGTTGTTACCTAATACGAGTTCAAGTTGTTTTAGCTGGTTTGGACATTTCATTGCTTCCTTTTATTGTTTAAAGCATAAAAATATGCTTGCAAGTAAATACTGTGACTGTCCAGTGAATCCATTTTTACATTAATTTAGGAAAATGCACGCGATGTGTACTCATAGACTTTTTTTTTAATTAAATGTTTCAAAAACATCAATGTAAAGCGAACCAAGGCTACCAAGCCATTTCCTTTAAGGAATAACAATATTTCATTACCATCTCCTTAAAAAAACTTGCTTTGGTAATCATAAGATACTAAACACAATAATAATTTATATGGAGCGATTATTTTAAATAAAATTAAATCAATATTCATAAAGGTTTTCTGTTGAGGTTCTACGTCTTCAATGGGAGGCAAACAACAGTGTTTTTTTTTTTTTTTATAGTAGGCTGAACACTTGACTTTATGTTAAAATCAGATAGTTTTCATTATTTTTATGTATTCCTGACACATACATCCATCGTTTATACCTGTAATAAAAATACTCTGTTTAAACGTTTAACAGTAACGATGTGTCATTGGATTTAAATATAGTGGCAATATGTATGAAATACTCTTATTGCTGTATGTATTATTGCTACTTTACCTTGAAAAAAAAAATGAAAACCTATTCAAGATTTTTAAAGTGTAATACAAAGAAGTTTGTTATCTGATGAAAATAAATCTTGAGTTGCGGCAAATTATTCTAGCAGATGGAGTCAATTTAACAGGGATTAGAGGCGCTCGGATACTTTACAGGATAAAGTAGGGTTAAGTTGGCGAGACGCCGTTCACTAACTATTGTTTGCTTTCCAGCAAGGTAATTATTTTGCAACGATTAGTTGAGTTGATTTACACCCGATGCCTCGTTTTATGATTAAATAAAATTCAACACTGGGCAGCTATACTTTACAATCAATATTCAAACACAATATTAATACATGGAGAATGGGCAGTAATCATTTAGGGGTTTTATTCTTTTATGTTATTATATTTGGATAAATATGTTTCAACAAAAATATTTAAAAAACGGATTTTTATTGTCGTAACAAGTTTTTGCTGACACTTCTAATCATCTTAGTCAATCATAAATTGTAACCACAAACAGAAAAACTTCAAAAAAGTAATAAACTTGCAACGGGGTATATTAAATTGTACATTGTTCAGTTTGAAAAAAAATTTAGCGAATATAGGATGGGTAAAACTGTGATAAAATGTATAAACCTCAACACCACAGTACGGCACTGGTATGTTTATTATTCATTCTTGGACGTCAAGCCTCCCTACCTCATGTCGTGATAGCATTTCCTACATTCCTGGTTAGGGAAATTTCAGTTATAAACCAGATTGTGAAGTTTTGAAATCGTACTTTATTGTTAAAAAATCATTATCTATATTTATACATATATACTTTTGTTTTGTTTGTTATCATTAACTTACTACTAGTTACCATTGCTGGTGTTATATACTGGTGTTATATTCTGGTGTTATACACTTGATAAACTATACTTATATTTTGTTTAATATCACATTTTAACGACATACTTGTTTTAGCTTAGTTATTGTATAGTTTACACCTATAAGGTTATTTTCCTTGCATACAATCATATTCACATCTGGCATATCGGCTCAATATAAACTAAATGAGGAAGACATTGGTTAATATTTAAAATGATTTAATACTCAATTATTTTAAACTGCGAAAAACGGAAATGGATCATAGCTGTTATGTGCATGATCTATAAAAGGCAACACTAAATAAACAGGCCGTAATGCTCCTCTGGCATGACGTCATCATAGGTGACGAAAATGACGTAATGTTTGCCGTTTGTGATCAGCTGCTTTCTTTAATCTCTTCTTGAAAAACAAAAATATAACTAAAAAAATAACGTCACCGTTGCCTATTATGACGTCACGTAACATTTCATTGTCAGATCATTGTTGAGTAGTAAGTACTTCATTTTGACTAGGTATACATTTTTGGCCGCCATCTTGGATCCGCCATATTGGATACAAAGTTTTTTTTTTCAAATGTAAAGGTAGGGTTGTGACCCATTATTTCAAACTAGAATTTTACGCTGATTACAATGCCGCAATTCGTTTTTAAAAATCTCGATTCGTTCTAAAGTTATGAGGACTTTTTATTACTTTATTTTTAGCCCATTTTAACATTGTGTATTAACAAACTAAGACCATAATCTCAAAATAGTGCTAGATAAAGATAAGTATACACCACCATTCATTGTCGACATCATTGTCTGGTGTTATACACTTGATAAACTATACTTATATTTTGTTTAATATCACATTTTAACGACATACTTGTTTTAGCTTAGTTATTGTATAGTTTACACCTATAAGGTTATTTTCCTTGCATACAATCATATTCACATCTGGCATATCGGCTCAATATAAACTAAATGAGGAAGACATTGGTTAATATTTAAAATGATTTAATACTCAATTATTTTAAACTGCGAAAAACGGAAATGGATCATAGCTGTTATGTGCATGATCTATAAAAGGCAACACTAAATAAACAGGCCGTAATGCTCCTCTGGCATGACGTCATCATAGGTGACGAAAATGACGTAATGTTTGCCGTTTGTGATCAGCTGCTTTCTTTAATCTCTTCTTGAAAAACAAAAATATAACTAAAAAAATAACGTCACCGTTGCCTATTATGACGTCACGTAAGAGCAGCATTATTTCCATCTTGATCTATGCCGTGCATAAGACTGTAAAGCCTTAAGTTTATTCATATACAGGGTGAATTTTAAATGAGTTCCCCCCCTACTTTTTTCTACATTTCTTAAGATATCATCTCCGGACCACGTCAGATCATTGTTGAGTAGTAAGTACTTCATTTTGACTAGGTATACATTTTTGGCCGCCATCTTGGATCCGCCATATTGGATACAAAGTTTTTTTTTTCAAATGTAAAGGTAGGGTTGTGACCCATTATTTCAAACTAGAATTTTACGCTGATTACAATGCCGCAATTCGTTTTTAAAAATCTCGATTCGTTCTAAAGTTATGAGGACTTTTTATTACTTTATTTTTAGCCCATTTTAACATTGTGTATTAACAAACTAAGACCATAATCTCAAAATAGTGCTAGATAAAGATAAGTATACACCACCATTCATTGTCGACATATTTTCACTTGGTTATGACGGATGTAGTTTTTTCAGCCGCCATCTTGGATCCGCCATTTTGAAATGTGATCAATTAATTTAAATATGAAGGTGGTGTTGTGACCCATCATTTTGAACTACTTTTTTATACTGGACTCAATGCTGCAATCCGTTTTTGGTTATCAAGCTTTCATGATGAAATATTAAAATACTCTTATTTAAAATTTCAATATTTCAAAATCCAAAGATGCAAATGAAAAACGGATTGCGGCATTGAGTTCAGCATAAAAAAGTACCTCAAAATGATGGGTCACAACACCACCTTCATATTTAAATTAATTGATCACATTTCAAAATGGCGGATTCAAGATGGCGGCTGAAAAAACTACATCCGTCATAACCAAGTGAAAATATGTCGACAATGAATGGTGGTGTATACTTATCTTTATCTAGCACTATTTTGAGATTATCGTCTTAGTTTGTAAATGTACAATGTTAAAATGTGCTAAAAGTAAAGTTATAAAAAGTCCTCATAACTTTAGAACGAATCAAGGTTTTTAAAAACTAATTGCGGCATTGTAATCAGCGTAAAATTCTAGTTTGAAATAATGGGTCACAATCCTACCTTTACGTTTGAAAAAAAAAAACTTTGTATCCAATATGGCGGATCCAAGATGGCGGCCAAAAATGTATACCTAGTCAAAATGAAGTACTTACTACTAAACAATGATCTGACGTGGTCCGGAGATGATATCTTAAGAAATGTAGAAAAAAGTAGGGGGGGAACTCATTTAAAATTCACCCTGTATAATAACCGTTCCATGCCAAAAGTTTTTATAATTTTGGTGTTAAACAATTATGTTTAGATCTAGCATAAAATGAACACAACGTGTTTATCAAAACGTGCAACAACTTAAATAAAACTAATGGTTAGAACACTAAAGATTGTTGTTTGGTTTCCTTTTTACGTAAATGATTCTTAACATAAGTAAACTTATACAAATTATTGGAATTTCGCAATTCAATACTCGTACCATTATAGAGTGTGATGTGTCTATTAACTGAATATAGTTATCGCGACAATGCACATGCAAACACAACAGCATTCAAAGCAGCCTATGATTTCAAAACATTCACACTCTTATAAATTATTCAGGAGAAGAATTTATATGTGTTACATTTCCTTAGATACAATATACACAACACAAAATACATAAAGTAGTTGAGTTGTTTTATTTACATTGGTAAAAATTTCCCCTGCCAAGAGTATATGTGATGGAAAATCTTATATTTTTAACCTCTGACACATTTTGAAGCTATTTCATTTTTCTTTTAAGACAAAAATAGATAGTTATTTCAATAGAAAGTTAATGATGTAATGAAAAATTGTGGCAACTACGCAGTTCAGTTTAAAATCGTGATATTTATTAATGTGATATTTGTTGGTTATTTATTAATTATTTATTCAATTATTTATAGCATGTCATTATTTATATATTTATTTAATAACTTATTATTAGTGAAACAACTTACTAACGAGCCTTTGTATCTTCATGAATAACTGTATTTGGAAAATGTAATTTATTTTCATCCCCCCTTTGAAGGAAAATTCGATAAAAATGTTACGATGATTATAATGATGAATAAAAAAACTAAAACGAATATCGAGAGAAATTTAAGAAAAGAAATAATAATTCAGTAGGACTTAGAAGTATTATTTTAATTAGTTTTTACAGCTATGTCTTTCTTATTTAGTTTTCCAATATGTTTAAGATTTACGAAATATTGTTATATTTTAAAAATACATACATACGTTCATTGTTATGTTTAATGCTTGTATACAAATCGTCATACAACATGTATTCTAAACCTAAAAGTAATGCAGCAATAACAAAAGCTACTTAAATACATCATATATAAGCAATAATTTTATTTCAGAGGTCTGGTTAGCAAAAGCATTTTATTTACAATAATAAAAGAGCTAAACGGTAAGAATTTATCTCACTATCTCCTAGTTCCTGATAGAAGGGATGCATAAAGTAGAATTATAGAGTTAAATTGTAAGTAAGTATGATACAGATTTTTAAAACATAAATGAAGTAACTTGGCATTTTCATGCAAATCTCGTCGGAATGTCAGTGTATGATAAGTGCGGGAAAGGATTACAGCTTCCTTATCTAGTTGCGATTCATTCTGCTTCAGTGACTCTTTGCAACGTCTGCGTTAAGGTTTCGGCAAGGATGACCTTATTAGTGATTCTACTTACCAATTAACTCTTCTAATGATTCTAGACACAAAATAATAACGTTTGGTAATTTTTTTAAACTGTACTACATTGAACAACAATGTTGAAGAAAATTAAAATGCATCTGAAATGGATTAATAGCACATTTATATGGGGAAAATAAAAAAAATCTAGAATACGCACTCTCATTATTTTTGTCGAAGTGTCCTTATATTTATACATATAAGAATTCAATTTAATTATTTTTTTTGAAATCAATTTAATGAAATGTAAATGAAAACTCGTTGTTATCATTCAATATTTTTACAGTAAACTTTGCACCTAAGGAGAAAAAAATAGAATTAATCCTTAAAGAGTATTTAAAAAAATATATAGACCGATTGAATAATATGCATAATTCTATCCTAATTTCCAAATATAGTTATAAGATTTTCCCTATGGTTAATTTGTATTTACCTTAATTGTAGTTTATAACAACGTATATTGGTTGTCAGTCTCTTTTTACCTTGCATTTGCCCATCTACATAGTCTATAGATACGTGCATGGAACGTATCCAGCAAAGCAAGGAGTGAGCTGGTACAGTTATGGGTAAAGTGTACTGATAAAAAGTTGTTTCAGTGACCAGGATTCGAAACCACGACATATCTGCCTTAGGCCCGAAATACGTGAAGCTACCGTTGACACTATTTGTTGGATTATATTATGGGACTCAATATTCATAGTCACAATATTGTTACATAATACGACAGACTGTAATCGTTACTTTACATTACTGTTCTTAAATAGTACAAAGAACGGACATTGGTTCGTACCTATTGTATCCAATTATTACTTTCCAAGAAAAATAATAAAAAAACCTTCAGTACGTTTTCAAGGTTATTCTACGTGGTATATGTGCCTTAAACATATAAAATGCTTTATATCTGGGTGTAAGATTAACTTGGGAAAGTTAAATGTTGTGGAACTAACCAAGCAATGTCGTATAGACCTTGGAAGGAAAGCTTCTCTTATACTGAGTTACAATTAAACATCTAGTTTATCTTGATATGAAACTGTTAATCTGGTTCCCAAATTAAACCATTTTAGTATTTAATATATAAATAATTGGAAATTATTTAGCTCCTATTATATTTTAACCTTTATACATTTTACATGTGACAAATCATAGCAGAGGATATACAGTACAGTACCTACATTCGAATTTTAGCCATTTCTATTTATTTTTTTTGTCTCTTACACACTAGGGCCGTCAGATTTCCTACACACAACATCACTTAGATAATTTAAGTTCATCTACATTGACATTCGTTAAGAATTTCTTATTTTTTTACCATTCTATGTCAACATTGTTATCGCCAACCATCAACAATCGTTTATCTAAAACGAGTTAGGGTTATCAATTGTTATTTTAAGATGAATAAACATATAAACTGGGTAAAGCAATGGATCAGTGCAACATGACTCACATACGACTGACATTTGGCGGCAAAGTCAAACATCGAACACCAAACACCGAGTGACACATAGTGTTTGTTTGTTGAGTGTGTGACTTCCTCAATAACTCTTGGAAAGGGGTATAGTTCTATCGTTCAAATATGTGTCTCCACTAAATGTGTTCTGTGGCGATAATTTTAAATTGTTGTTTTATATATAAACAAATAATAGCGAATTTCCCATATAGGGAATAAGCTTTTAAAATAGGTCTCATGGTAAGACTTAGACCAGAGACCGGTTTACTTTTTTTTTAGGTCCCCAGAGGCCAAAAACACCATCCGTTTAGATTCATATATACAGTATATAGATTTATATAGTTGGTTCTGTGATATTTAATAGTAGGCCTATTACAACGTTATAAGGTTTACCTACGTTTATAAATAACGTTAATCATTTACGTTTGCTCTTACCTTTTGCCTGAAATGATATCATAGTTTTTACTTAAGATTGAATGAAGTTGTAATTAATACGATTGTGTCCACCATCAAGTTGATCAGAGAAAAATCAATATCAAACAGCACATGTGGAGTGTCCAAGTAGGCGTCGTCGATAAAGCTAGACAGTTTTGTGTACACTTTTAAGGCGGCGTTTGAGAGTGAGAGTGACCGTTGGACTTGCAGGATAGAGATACGTCTCCTTTTGTACCTGACCAATCCACTGAGTGCAAAGTTTTGAATTATTACTATCACTATCATTTTTGGCGACCCTGCCAGGATTATTAGAAGAATAAATAATTTTGAAGTATTAATTATTGTATAAAACCTGAAGGTCAATTAACAAAAAATGGCAGATGACCTAATACGTTTAAACAGGAAGAGAAGACAGCTTCGACGACAATTTTTGAAAGCACATAATAATTTTGAAAATGTTTTAAAAGAAGATTTGCCAAAAGAAGAACTCCTGGTAGCCATTGAAACACAATATTTAAGTATGGAGGCGACATGTGACAATCTCTTCACTATGGATGAACAGATACAAGACGTGATGCTAGGCGAGAACACTTCTGACGCTGACCTGGACGCAGAGTACGACGCTTCGTTAGAGTTTCGAGACAAGTGGTTCAACATGAAGGCCCAATACAAAAACCTGGTAAAAGCCTCTCCCTGCAGCGACCGAGGTGAGTTGAACCCCTCTAAACATGAAACCAAAATTCGTTTACCAAAAATTGAACTAAAGAAATTTGACGGGCAGTTCAAAAATTGGATTGGATTTTGGTCACAGTTTTCGAAAATCCATAATGATCAGAGTCTGCGTGATGAGGATAAATTCGAATATTTAATTCAATCAATGACACCAGGTTCAGCGGCTCTAAAACTGATCGAGGGTTTTCCTTTGTCTCAGGAAAACTATTATAAAGCAATCGAGCTCTTGAAATCTCGATTTGGCAAAGACGAATTACTAATCGAGTATTATGTAAGGGAGCTGTTGACCTTAGTGTTAAGTAAAAGTAGCCAGGTGTCTGTCACTAACCTCTATGATAGACTTGAAGTGCAGCTGCGGGCTCTTGAAACTTTGGGCGTCACTAAGGAAAAATATGCCGCTATGTTATTCCCTCTTGTCGAAACTTCAATACCAGAGAATATTTTTAAAGTTTGGGAAAGGTATCGAGTAGGCAAAAATGTGACCACAATGGAGCCTGATAATTGCTTACGAGAGCTATTGTTGTTCCTAAAGACGGAAGTCGAGGCAGAGGAGAGATTTAAGTTGAGAAAAGGATGTTTTGGGGTAGTTAGTAGTGAAAATAACAAGGTAAATGAAGATTCACAGAAACAACAACGAACTGGTAAGCCTAAGACACCTTCAGCAGCAGTTCTGGTATCGTCTGATGGACATCAGGATCCTAAAATGAGCACAGGTATGTACCCTAATAAGAATCTTTGCGCATTTTGTGGAAAATCAACTCACAATTCATCTGATTGTTTTTCCATCTTTGATAAGACAACCTCAGAAAGAACCGAGATTGCAAAGAAAAAGGGGTTGTGTCTTAAATGTTTGAAGAAGGGGCACTTAGCAAGTAAGTGCAGGATTCAGGTAAAATGTCACATCTGTATGGGTAAACATCTGGCAATCTTATGTCAAAAGATCCCTACCACTAATGAATCCAAGCCGAGTGGTGAGGACAAGTCAAAACAAACTCCGGTTCAAAGTACTAGTTCATTTTCGACTTTGAACAACAAAAGTAAAACTACCTATTTACAAACTTTGTATGCCTTTGTTAATGGGGAACCGAAAAGGGTTAGAATCTTATGTGACTCAGGTTCACAGAAAAGCTTCATTTCTAGTCTCTGTGTATCTAAATTAAGTCTCTCAAGCAATGGTAAAGTTCTGATCCAGCAATAAGTCTTTGGAGGTAAACAAACCGGTCCTAAATATCATAACACCTATGAATTAAATTTGAGCACAATAAATGAGAACTTTCGGACAAGTGTCAACGTTGTAGAAAAACATGTTATATGTAATCGTGTTCCTAAGTTTTGTGATTACAGCTTGATCACTCGTTTAGAGAAAGAAAACATATTTCTGACTGATGTTTCTTCTTGTGACGGCGATGACTTCACTGGTATTGATGTCTTATTAGGAGCTGACGTTTGGACACAGATCATCACTCCAGAGTTTCATAAGGTAAATGAGCAACCTGTAGCTGTAAAAACTCGATTGGGCTGGACAATTGTTGGCACGTCTGACGAGGAATCTTCTTTTGTCTCCTCCATGTTTGTGGCTTTCCAATCTTCACAAGATATTAGGCAATTTTGGGAACTAGAGACAATGGGTATAATGGATCCGAGTGTCAAGCAACAGAAAGAGGAGAGAGATAGAGATGTTTTAGCGTTCTTCGAAGACACTGTCAACAGAGATGTGGATGGACGCTACGAGGTAACACTACCTTGGATTGAAGACCACCCCCCTCTGGATACGAACCGTGAAGTAGCCAAAAAACGTATGTTGTCAACAACACGTAAGTTGAAACAGAGTAATATGTATCTTGATTATGATTTAGTATTGAAGGATTGGTTGACCAAAGGCATCATTGAGCGAGTGACAGATGAAAACATTTCACAGCCGTTGAAAAGTCACTACGCTCACTTTTACGCTGAGTAAATTGATTGGAAATGAATGAGGACAATATAATTAAATTTTAAAAGCTTTTAGTAATATTGCGAAGCGATCAATAAACACTCAATAATAATAATAGCGAGAATAGCAAATTATCTCTATTATAGATTAGTGTTACTATATTGGAAAATACCCACGCCGCAGCAAACCTGCAGACTAAGCAAATTTCCATCTACATGGCTGGAATTCCACTAAATTATTTCCTTAAAATTGTCAGATTTATTTCCTATTTAAATATAATTAATATTAATGAGTACTTAGGTTTGCTGCTACAGGGAAGATAATGGGGAATTTTTATTGAAATATTAATAGCTTAGTATGAAGTAAACAAAATTTCATTAAAAAATGTCTAATGACAAGCAAGCTACTAAAGTGTATTTATTCTCCATAAGAATAACATAATTTTAAATTTACATTGTTTTGCGTTTTTTTCCGTAACCGTTAGGCATACAACAATGTTTCAATACAAAAGAGAAGTTTCTTTAAAAGAGAAATTTCTCAAATAGCATTAACTGTTTTTTAAATCCGTGTCTGTTATTTAGCATTTTGGATTTTTTTTTTTGAGGGAGGGGGGGGGGTTAAAATTTGAGAATGGGGCTTTTAACAAGTTCACCGTTAATTTAAGATCCCATACTAAAATACTATCGAGTTGCAAGTCTCTAGCACGTGTCTAAACGGTTCAGGCGAGCATTTTCGATGCGATTCCCCATAAGAAAAACATGGGGAATTCGAGATTTCGGGGGGGGGGGGGGGGGGTTCAACATTTAAAAGTGTCACTTTTCATCATTAGTTTTGCTGGGGGTTTGGGTTCAAGACCTACAAGCGTGCCAAATTTCAAGTCCTTAGCACTTCTAAAAGTGCTCAAACATTTGTATACCTGAGTCAGTTGCAAATCCAGCTGAATAGTATTTAGAAATATAACAATTTGAATGAATGGTATTGTTGGCCTTTGGGGACATCAAAATGAAACAGTAAATCGGTCCCGGGCCTGGGTCTTACCGTGCCACCTACAGTAATAGCTACTTCCCTATTCGCCAAAAGTAATTAGACCAGCAATAGATCTGTCACAATACAAACTATCAACACAACTGGAGACGATTGTAAACATGTACACTGTGGTAGAATGTTATTGTTTCTGTGTACCTTGGGGTAATGATGAGTCAAACTGTTAATGACGTGACTCTGATTAAATTTCTGAACAATTTGCTATAGAGACAATTTTAATCGGCCACCTTTTTTAAATTGTTAAAATTTATAGATCTGATACGTTGTTCAAAGATTGTTCCTGTTAGTGACAAAGTATGTGCAAAGTTTAGAGTCAAACGTTTAAAGGGGTCAAAGGTTATTGATACAATGTACAAATCATATACAGACACCTTTGTCAGATAGAAAACTAGACATTTTAGACCCATGTTTATATGTAGTCTTATTGTTTTAACCTAAGAAACAAATATACAAAAGCGTTCGATAAACTTTGTATGCACACTGGATATACAAATATTCCATACAAAGATAGATTTTTAAAGTTTTCTTTAACGGATCGATTGTATAATAAGTTACAAGCTACTTTGATTCATAAGTAATTAATCCAGTATGGGGAAAATAATTTCTCGACTGTGTCAGTGACTAGTTTTCCTGAGAGGATTTTAATGATTATGAGACGTGAGTTAAAGAAACCTAATCAGTATATTCTTGTTAACTACCCGTATACTTCATTGACATGCAAATTTTAAGAAACAAGTAATTATCAGAGATGTGACGTATGCGAAGATTCACAACGACTTGTCGTTTATATTCTTAAACGACATGGTATATTAGGTGAGGTCAATACTTCAGTATGATAATATTTTTGTTGGGCATCACTCACCTTATTGAAGTCACGAGAACGTAGTCCTTGTCATGTCACAATCATACACAGTTCATTGCACATAAAAATATACAAAAATAAAAATAAAAATAAATCCAAATTTAAAATATCAGACAAAAGTGCTCAACACCGACGTTTCGCCGCACCAAAATCAACGTGCGGCGTTTTCAAGGTTATTCCTCTTCTCACGCAATCGTTGTGAGCGCCTAACCACGACTGACGACCCCGGTGGTGGAGGAGGGGGAGGGGGGACTCTGTTATTAAGAACAGCTGATGGCATTATCTTCTTTTGTTTAGATTTTTCTATGCATCCTTTAATTTCTTTCTCTATTAGTGTATTGTAAACCGGGCTGATATCAATGGATGCGTTGGCTAATGAATCTTGATCTGAAGTAATAAACAAAGCCTCAAAAATATTTCTTTTCTTCCAATTAGGCTCCTTGTATAATATACAGCTTTCCTCCCACTTTATACAATGCCCGGTGTCATGAACGTGTTCAGATATTTTTGAACCATAGGTTACACGTGTATCAACTTTTTTCATGTGTTCATGAACCCGTATGAGAGCCGGTCTTGAAGTTTGACCTACATAGCTACGTTTACACGAGCATGGGACCTTGTACACCACGTTTTTATTGTCATTACCACAGTTAGGAGGTTTCACTTTAGATACCTGTCTTCTTATCGTGTTTTTTGAGGTAAAGACCGTCCTAATACCTTGCTTAGCATTCACGCGCCGTATTTTCTCCGAAAGGTTTTTAATATACGGAATGCATACTGTGGCCAGAGGTTTGTTATCTTTAGGTGGTAAACTTGTATCAGAGCTGGATATTTTTCCTAAGGCTTTATTTATGAATCTTTTAGGGTACCCACTGTTAAGTAAGCGGTTTTTTATAGTTACTACCTCATGCTGAAAAGTCTGTTCATCACTACAGATTAGTTTCGCCTTTTTAATAAGCCCAATTATTAAACCTAATTTTACGTGGTCCGGGTGGTATGAATCAAAATGCAAATATTGTCCTGTTGCCGTAGGCTTCTTGTACATACTGGTATGCCAAGTGTCCGAGGACCTATCAACCATTACATCTAAGAACGGAAGTTTACAATCATTTTCAAATTCAATAGTGAATTTAATAGTATCACAAATGCTGTTTATATGCTCCTTGAACCTATTAAGCTCTGAAATGCCACTTTCCCACAAGCAAAAAACATCATCCACGTAACCCAACCATAACTTAGGCTTAACCTCAACTGCCATGCCAGCCGTTTGGGCGTAAAAAGTATCTTCAAACTGGAAGTAATTGTTATTTACACAGACCGTGAGCAGTTTCATGATTGAGTCAATTGGTAGTTTAGTTCTCTCAGGAAGAGTGTCATCAATCATCAATTTTTGTTTAACAATCTGAGTGCCATGTTGTGAGTGCCATTGGAGCTCCTACCTATGAGTTGTCCAAATGGTTATTACCTATTTTGTCCCCATTATTAACAATCTCCAAACATGGGACAATAGGTACATTGGGAAATAGATTAGTCACATCAAAGCTGACCATTATCGTCTTGTCATTAAGAGTATGATCCCTTATCTTTTGTACAAAATCTTCCGAATTTCTTAAAATGGGACGTTGAGTGGCCAAATAATGGGGACAAAATAGGTAATAACCATTTGGACAACTCATAGGTAGGAGCTCCAATGGCACTCACAACATGGCACTCAGATTGTTAAACAAAAATTGATGATTGATGACACTCTTCCTGAGAGAACTAAACTACCAATTGACTCAATCATGGAACTGCTCACGGTCTGTGTAAATAACAATTACTTCCAGTTTGAAGATACTTTTTACGCCCAAACGGCTGGCATGGCAATGGGAGGTGTACTAAGTCCCATTTTAAGTAACATCTTCATGGATGACTTTGAACATAAAGCTATTACAACAGCTGAGGTTAAGCCTAAGTTATGGTTGCGTTACGTGGATGATGTTTTTTGCTTGTGGGAAAGTGGCATTTCAGAGCTTAATAGGTTCAAGGAGCATATAAACAGCATTTGTGATACTATTAAATTCACTATTGAATTTGAAAATGATTGTAAACTTCCGTTCTTAGATGTAATGGTTGATAGGTCCTCGGACACTTGGCATACCAGTATGTACAAGAAGCCTACGGCAACAGGACAATATTTGCATTTTGATTCATACCACCCGGACCACGTAAAATTAGGTTTAATAATTGGGCTTATTAAAAAGGCGAAACTAATCTGTAGTGATGAACAGACTTTTCAGCATGAGGTAGTAACTATAAAAAACCGCTTACTTAACAGTGGGTACCCTAAAAGATTCATAAATAAAGCCTTAGGAAAAATATCCAGCTCTGATACAAGTTTACCACCTAAAGATAACAAACCTCTGGCCACAGTATGCATTCCGTATATTAAAAACCTTTCGGAGAAAATACGGCGCGTGAATGCTAAGCAAGGTATTAGGACGGTCTTTACCTCAAAAAACACGATAAGAAGACAGGTATCTAAAGTGAAACCTCCTAACTGTGGTAATGACAATAAAAACGTGGTGTACAAGGTCCCATGCTCGTGTAAACGTAGCTATGTAGGTCAAACTTCAAGACCGGCTCTCATACGGGTTCATGAACACATGAAAAAAGTTGATACACGTGTAACCTATGGTTCAAAAATATCTGAACACGTTCATGACACCGGGCATTGTATAAAGTGGGAGGAAAGCTGTATATTATACAAGGAGCCTAATTGGAAGAAAAGGAATATTATTGAGGCTTTGTTTATTACTTTAGATCAAGATTCATTAGCCAACGCATCCATTGATATCAGCCCGGTTTACAATACACTAATAGAGAAAGAAATTAAAGGATGCATAGAAAAATCTAAACAAAAGAAGATAATGCCATCAGCTGTTCTTGATAACAGAGTCCCCCCTCCCCCTCCTCCACCACCGGGGTCGTCAGTCGTGGTTAGGCGCTCACAACGATTGCGTGAGAAGAGGAATAACCTTGAAAACGCCGCACGTTGATTTTGGTGCGGCGAAACGTCGGTGTTGAGAACTTTTGTCTGATATTTTAAATTTGGATTTATTTTTATTTTTATTTTTGTATATTTTTATGTGCAATGAACTGTGTATGATTGTGACATGACAAGGACTACGTTCTCGTGACTTCAATAAGGTGAGTGATGCCCAACAAAAATATTATCATATTGTCGTTTATAGTTGTGATATAAATTTGCAATATTATTTGTGACTTAATATAACACTTTAATTCAAAATATAACGGACAAACAATGTTAAATTTACGAGCTAACGAACTAACCAATCTTTTTCTGTCAATATCAGTGTGTTTCACTGATAAAGCTTATTAAAATCATGCTGTGATAATAGCGCCACAACTTGTTATTTGGACGTGACATTCAACTGTTTATCTCATTATTTGCAAACAGTTTGGATATTTTGAGCATACATTTTCACGTAGTATTGTTCAAACATGTGTGTTGATCGAATTTTTAATACTTATTTGTGTTTGATAGTTACCTAATGATTAATTTGTGCTGCAGTATGACTAGCCTGTTGAAAGGTTTTTGGTACTTATCCAAGCACACCTTCTTACTAGAACAATATTGTCGGAACAATGTGTTATTACCCAAATCTGCTTTAAATTTTTGTTGTCTTTTACACTTGTTATCCCCAAATCGGTTTAACCATCGACCTGATATCCAATAAGGTTAAAGCTTTTAGAAGCTGGTGAATATAGATGATTATTACTGTCAACTTGGATTATTGTACCTTTTGTATACAAAAATGTAAAGTACCCAAACCTGAATACTGTCTTTTATTTATTGGTATAAGTAACTCACTAATCATTGATATTGTTTTCTTAGGGATATTTTTAACATTAACATCTTAAAGCTCTTTGTATTTTACTAAACTTTGAAAAAAATAGCAATATGAATATTTTTTTAGTTTTTGACGGAGGTAACCACTCTTTGAGCAAAGGGATGATTAATTACTTAGGAAACTAAACACGTTAAACCTTCCAGTTATTACGAGCTTGTTAGAACCAATAGGTGATTACATTTGTAATAAATAATCTAAAAATGCTTTTCCTTTGCAGGTCTTCTACAACATGAATAATTTTGAAGGATATAATTCTCCGAAATGTATTTTTTAGGTTATTTTGATAAAACAGAATAGATTCAGGTACTTGGAATTTGTTGTTCCAAAGTTATTTTATGAAAACAAACTGTTTCTTGTCTGATTGCAGTTCTGCATTATTGTTGCAATTATACAGTGGTGTTGCAACAATTATATTGGAATGTTGCAATTATGCTTTTATTTATCATGTCTCTGATAAATATCAAATTCCATAAACCTGTAATCAATTAAACTATGTATACAGGATAAATAGCAATATTACAAACATAGTTTATAAGAAAATAGATCCCAATACCTTATTGATCTTTTAAACAAAATTGCAACTAACAAATATCTCCATAATAATTCTAAAGAATACAAATGTTATTTTCAGACGATAGTGCGTGGATTAATAAATGAAAACTTTGCTTGAACTCCATCTGACTTTTAATTAAAATGTTTCCAGCTCATATGAAAAAATGTTATGTGATCCGGTATGTTTTGAATAGGTTCCTGCGTTTTGCTTAAATTATTTTAGGCATACTTGTGTGCCTAAAATATTTTCTTTCTTGTGAAATAAGATTAATACCATATATTTCTATTTATAATACGACTAACTATTTAAATTAACAAATCTTTATCGAACAATCAACTAGGCCTTTTTGTACTATATTTCACTTGCTAATGGATTTTATGTAAGATTAATGGTGCAGTTATAACGGCAAGAATTATAATATGCCAACTCACTTTTACTATAAACTTTTTTGTTGTTAAAACTCCTTGCATTTATGGAAGTCCTTAATCGTAACTACGTTCTTGTTTAAAAACAAGTTTATATTGCCCTATCATAAGGTTTAACAGGATACGACCTATATGTTAGCTATCTTTAAAAATACTGTTCACTAGTACGAGTAGTTTTGGATGAATATTTACATTTTGAAAAATATTTAGGATAATCAAATTGTGAAATAATATTGAGTACTAAATGTATTAGCTGTATCATACTGCCAGTATATTTGACATGAATGTGATAGTGTCTTGGTCATATTGACAATGCTTTGATGTTCGTTATCTACTGTGTTGTTGACTGTTGGGCAATCAATGATTGACGTATCTAATGTTGGCAACCATCACTGTATAGATTGTGTCAAAGGCTTATAGTGTTGTTGGTGACAGTTTGACATTAAGACAATAGGTTAAAAATGCATATCATATAATTCCTTAAAAATATAAAATATTGTATTACATTTCACCTAGCTAAAACTAATTAAAACTAAAACAATAGTGAAACTAATTGAAAAATATCGTAATGTTGATTGTAAACATGTACATTCTAACTTTTATTATAACATGTTTTGTAATATCAAGGAGAATTGCTCATTTACTAAGACTCGTTGTCCGTCACAAGTCAAATGGCAATGTTCTCGTGGTGAGGAATGACCCAGGCAATATAACTGCTTGTCACAGCTGACTTTGACCAGTCTCGCCAACCTAACAACATCAATCATGACTAGAGAGCGAGTATGGTGGTTGATTTACAAATCTTTCTTACAAAAAATGTGACTTAGTTATAATTACTAGGCCTATACCATACTATTTTACCGGTGATTGCGATGAGTTAAAGATAATTACTAAGGGAGCATGAAAATTAATAAACATATAAATCAATATAACAAATTAATTGTTAAAGTAATTTTAGGCTGTCACAGAAAAGGTTAAGGACTGAGGAATTGTTCATTCTTTGACATTGAAGAAGTTTTTTGGGTAGACATTACTGTACAGATAGCTCATAAAAACTAATTAGAATAATTTATTTTGCACTCCACAAGCATTGGAGAGCTTCTTTGGAACGAATATACTTCAACCGGTTTAAAAAGCAACGTTAACACATTACTCCCTTACAGAATAAAAAACAATCGAGAGGACTTTTCTAGAAAAAACATACAAAATACACTATAAAGATGTAAGTGATATTATTACATAGGTACAAATTAACTATTAATATAACATCAATATAAGATCATATTTCATATTTAGTTTAATTTGAATTAAATCAATTATCAAATAAAATCCATATTCAAATCGTATTCGTTAATATTTATTTCCCTAAGATATTTTAAAATTACGATGTTCATATCCTATGTTCATGAATCACATTTATGATTTAGCTCAGAACGAAATTGAATTTGTAAACTAATACGTCAAATAAGTTTTTTATTTTTTTTTATTTACTCATTAAATAAATACATTGATCTACACATAATTTGCGTACCACCGTCTTATATATTCCTTAAAAACTTCCTAAGAGAAAATATACCATTTGTTCAGAAAGACTGTAAACTACACCATACAAGTTTATGATTCATGTCGCTATACGTTACCCAACAATAAGTTATAAATCCAACAGCGATATAAATAAGTGTTGAACTATACCCTGGCTTAGTTTCTTCCACACAACAGTCAATAAATCAAAATAACTACTTTGCTAAACTTTTACGCGTCTAGCTTTCCTCTTCCTCTACTATGTTTGACTCAAAATATTTAATTTGTATAAATTATTAGGCGTTTTATTTTATTACAATTAGGACTTTAAAATATATTTCTATTGAGTTCTGATAAGTTGCGTATTACCAACTAAAATCAATTATTTTGGAATTTGAATATATGTAATGAGAAATATAAATAGATGTGTACCCATCTAGCAAAGCAAATCCCTACTAAACAAATTTAAGTTAAACTATAATTTGACATTGAATATAAATATATCTGTATGATAATCTGTTAAAGGTAAATCGATATATTTCTCAGAATTTTTCCAAAGCTTAACTAAAAAAAAAAAAAAAATGTGTATACAACTTTATATTGTGTAGCCGGTGGCCGTTTGATGAGGGGGTGCGGGGTTAAGGTATGGGATGGAGGAGGGAAATTCGGGTAATCAGGAGGGAATAAACAGGGTAATGCTAATAGGTTAGGAAAAGGTGTGTCTGGACCAAACTTAATTTAAGCGTGCTGAATCTGCTACCAATAAAATTAGGAAGATTGCTGGGGACCAGAGGGACGGAGACCTTTTACCCAGATCAGAACACTTGCCTAGCCAGCTTTGATTGAACCAATTGAACTAACTATTTAAATATTAACCTATCCTTCAAACTATGAACTGAACTTGGGAAATTACTTACTAATATTGATGAGTGAGGGAAATAATATGTAGATTGAATATTGAGTGGCTAATATGTATGAAATTGATGGATAATTGCTAAGCTACATTCTGGGAACATGTGGTTTAACTAACAGGTTTGAGAAGGTCCGCTACCTTAAGGGTAGCGAACCCGGCTAACATTTGTTTCCTACATTTCACCAGTCGGGCGAGCCAGAAGGGCTCCCCGCTAGTTACCTGACTTAGCCAGACATTTTCCCTACTTAATTTCTACATATTAACTATTACAACTTATCCATCATATCGAGAGAATGCCTGGTGTTTTCCGGAGAGGTTTTTCTGTCCAGATGCCGGTTTTTCTGAGAAGGAGGACAAGACCTAGGAAAGGTGGGGATAGAGCATTGATGCAGTCGCGGCAGGCAACGAGATGAACATGTAGCCCGGCTTCGCGAACTGCACACACTATAAAAAATATAGCGTGCCGCTATGCGTCACAACTGTAGGAAATAATGGTAATGCAATCGTTAACGAAATATAAAATCTAAATTATATAAGAGGATTGTTTTAAATTTATATGAAAACCACTAACATCAAGATTTTCTATATAGACTCATCATCAATCAAAGCCCTTGAGCTTCTCCTATGTCTGTAAAAATATAATAAACTCAACATAATTTTTAGATAAATCAACATAATTTCCTTAACTGCTGAAAACTATTCATTCACAGTTACTATGACGTGCATAAAATGCTTGTTTAATATTTTGGAATTCACAAAATACATGATACCAAATAAGTTATCAATACCCAAGACAAAACAATATATAGTTTGTAACAGCTCTGTTCCCAGAGGATTGGAGTTCCAGTGAGCTAAGAATCCGCTGTTTAGTAAAGGTTGGTTTATTTTTATTATAAATACAAATAAAAAAGAATCTCCGAATTAAATTATATTAAAAAGAGAATTGCGTTTTAGATTTTTTTTTATTACTTCAAACAAAAACCCTTATTTGTTGAATATTTCTTAATGTACTAGCATGTGATGATCCGGCAGAAACAAAATACTTTAATAAATTATGATAAATTGTCAGCATACATTGTATCTGTCATTTAAATTGTGACGTCTCTTATGTCTGTCAACTACAGTACATTTGTCAACCTTACATGATGAATCATACAAGTTAAGCAACATCCAAGTTCCCTAGCTAGCGACAACGCGGTCTTTTTATAAAAAACAATTTAGACCATGGACATCTATTTCCCCGCTTTTACCTTATAATCTCGCTGGAAATAAACATTATGTTGTCTCCATCTTACGATAATTTATCCTCAAAGATGACCAAATGTTATTGTAGATAGTATCTTTATGGACATCGTAATTTAATGGAATACATAATTTTATCCGATGATAAGCTTCATATCTTGAAAACTCGTTTATGTAATACTCTTTTGTGTGCCCCACAATATTAAAGATTAGCCTACGGTTGGGAACTAAAGGTCATCTAATTATTGCATTATTCTTTGCTGTAAACGCGTTTGCAACGTTAAGAAATATCCGTGGAAGTTATAGTCACGTGATTAATGGACTTGTCATGTTTTGGTCTCAACGTTCCGGAACAGGTGGTCACTTAGCCGTGAAACTTGGAGTCGACTTGTCTGAAACACTTATTGTAAGTTTCCTTTGTTGAAAGTTTATAAATGCAAGCAACATTTTTTACTGTTATTTACTTTAGTGAAATACACTCTCTTAATCCTCAAACGATTTCGATGATAGCAAAGCTCTGTATAATTACAATTTGTATGAAACATAAACATGATTACATATAATGTAGTATAATAACTGTATACACGTGGAGAACGACTGGTCTTGTAATGAAAGAGAAACAATTATCAAAGATAAGATTTACGTATACATATTAAACATTACATACAAACTCTATACATATTTAACACTACGGCTGGCCTAATATACCGTTTAATTAGCCGTACCGTTTAATTTTAACGGTGAGCTATACCGTTTAATTATAAACCGTTTAACCGTTTGGTTAAACAGTATTCGTTTCATCGGTGTATTTTGCCATTGTTTTATAATATAAAAATCGAAGAATTATATAAATGGAAAAAGACATGCATCTAAACAACACAAACAGTAATAAACTGTTGTTGATTTGATTTCTAACAAAACAATACAAGTCAATTGTAAAGCATACTGACTGCATCTAAATGGATTTTTAACCTCATGGGTTTTTCACGATAGGGAAACTCATTGTGCATAGTCAGGGTCTAATGATGCATTTTACCCTGGTGTGACTCTCACCCACTAAAAACCTACCAGTCCAGGCATTGGAACCATCTCGAAAACTCTATTTGCAATACTTCAAGAGAGTGCCTTTGTGCGTCAGAGACCGCATTTCAGCCACAATGTTCCACCAGGTTCAGCTGCACGGATCATAGGTCCTGTTCACTTTTAGCTCACCCCTGGAGAATTTAGAACCATCGTTCGGGACTGGACAACATCAGTTGGACGAGTGTATCTGCCGAAACCGGCCCAACAACCGATTCGTGGTTCCTTCTGAGTATTTCCCACCTCGCACAGTGGTATGTTGTACATCATCGTAGTCGGAGTCACCATACTGACCTTCTGGGCTCTCTGACAACCTCATCTTGTGAAGGTAGGCCACGAAAACAGCCATGTCCGGTGACCAGTTACCTCATGATACTCCATGCATGGTGGTTGTTTGGAAAATTACCAATCTTGCAACTTGGTTTTATTTGCTGGTTGGTATTGGTATTGGTATTGGTTTTATTTATTTGAAAAGTGTTTAATTGCTTCATCTTCTATTTTGGCTTTTAGATATTTTACTCACAAATTCAACCATTTATATTTGTATTTTATATTGCGTGCTGTTTAATGAAATAAAATACATCTTACATAAATTTTAGTTTGAAATATCCTCCTTCATGAATGAAGTTTAAGAAATTTAACCGGCTTTGCTGAAAAAACAAATAAAACTGAAATCCTCGAAATGTTTCTCATCAAAAAAGAAAGGTAATATTAAAATGAAAACCACGCAAACCCTTAAATTTTCTTTCCAAGTTACCTTTCATAACGTATATGACACTTTAATGAAAACATTTCAAACATATGATTATGTATGAGTCACTTGAGTCACAACCACAGCAAGAGCCATAACTCGGCAGTTATGTCAGTGACAGCGTCCACTCTCTGTTTAAATAACCTACTCATGCTTGAAGTTTACTGTTACATTACCTGGTTTATATTTATATGTGTGCTTAGTAGATTAACGCATTGGTGTACATTTTTGTTTAGGATTTTTTGGGTTTTTTGGATCAGTCTTAATGGTACAGTATTGCTGTAATAGTATATAGGAGGAGTCTAACTGATAAAATTAATAAAACGTTATATTAAAATAATCGTTTAAGGGTACTTTTCCCCAACAAGATGTGATACAAATATAATTCTCTCAAATCGCTATATTATCATATTGTTCTATGATTTGCCACCTTATGGGTAACCTTTTAAAGGATCTTCCATCGTTCTTTCGGTTTGAGTAATTAAATATAAAAGGATTTTATTTATTATTGACAATTCATTAATTCGTCATAAATCAGCCTTCATAGTTGGATAAAATAAAAATAAACTACTCAAACAACACTTATATGTTACGATTTAGTTCGATACAGTTTCGTAGGAAAGCAAGAAAAATTGTATTGATTCGAATCAAATGTATCCCTTTCCGAGATGCGGTGTCAAGCTGAGCAGGTAATTTCCTATTTGAATATTTATAGACGATTTCCCTTTCCGGGAGGAACTTTTCCCTCCTCCGGCAATGTTTAGCAATCGAATAAAGTTAAGAAACACAACCAATTACGGTAGTGATACGTTTATTTTTAACACTTATGACTTTCGAATTCTAAAAATTAAACAAAATTCTGTAGTTTTTTTGTATTTATGAATCAATGTTGAGAATTTAATGTGACACTATAACACAACTTATATAATCTAGTTATACATATATTTTTATTACTTATTAATTCTACTTTACTCTTCAACCTCATTAAGAAAAAATTAAAACTTGTTATGAATAAACACAGAAAAATATCTTTACGTTCCATTACATATAACAATATCGTGATTTAAAGCATAGTTTGTAGCTAAACAAGTAAAACATATTGCTTTATAAGCAATCACTATAACAAAAAAGATGATATTTTTCTACATGCCAACATAACGTTAAAACGTAAGTTTTGTAGTAGCCCGTTTCAGGAGCATAAAATCAAACCTGTCTATTACAAAGAATATTAAGTTTTCCTATAATATTATTATTTCAATAAGAGCATAGATTGTACAATACTCTCGCTTGATCAAATTAAATATCAAACTAACCCATACAATTTATTTTTCATTACTTACTAAGTTAAAAACTCTTTATGGCGATGAACCTTTTTATTTACGTATGTTGAAAAACATATTTTGTAAAGAGAAGAGTAAGACATTTAGGAAGTTTAATACTAAAATATTTTGACATTACAGTATTCAGCCACAACACCCCAACGTCCAAAACAGGAATGTAATAAAATGTTTAATATCTGAGAACCACAGCGGGTCTGGTGTGAATACAGAATTCAGGCTGTAGTGTTTCGCAAAATGTACAGAATAGGTTTACATTGTAAAAATTGGTTATTCTCATGTAATAAAAAAATATGAAATTCCAAAACAAGTGGACACCGAATTACAAGGGCATTTCGATAAAACTTTTCCCAGTTGTGTAAATCTATGTCTATTCAACCGAGCTTACAAACCAGCACGATCGGACTATGGGAACGTGGACTTATGAGAGGTTTTATGGGATAAAACTATTGTTATTTTCATCAAGCCCTTTGCAACAGATATTTCCAGTGGGGGGAAAGAATGAAAAAAAACATTAGCATAGGTAAAACAGCTGACATTTTTAGGATTTTATTTTAGTGAACATCCAACATCCGATCAGGCTAGTGACATTTTGGTATATTGTGAATGTTCGCTGTAGTAAGGGTAATTTTATCTATTTTTTTATTTCCATCAACAAAAGTTTATATTTTTAAATCAAATTATTTAGTTTATTTACTTATAAAATTATGAGAAACACATTAATTTTAACATTGCAAATTAGTTTATTAATATAACAAAATACCACAAATAATATTGTGCGTAAATTCTTAAGTTTCCTTCTTTATTATTCTTGATTTTAGTATTTTTAATCCTTAAAATTTGTATTGATAAACTTTAATTGATTTTTGACAACTGCTGTTGTTTCGTATTTCCAAATTTATAGCAACTTTGCATAATTTATAAATCACATCAGATCATTTCAATGCGGTCTACTGTAGAGCGATTCCAAACAAAGGATTGTTGAAGGGTTTCACTTAAACAAAACAAGTTAGTCCAATTGTCTGAAGAGAGTCAATTACAGAGGATTATAAGGATCCAGAGCTCTTACAACTGTAAGGCGAGACTGATTAAATATGTTTGTTACGGAATTGATGTTTTTGAGTAACGTTTCAAGTATCGTGTTGCATATCTTTTATGCTAAATGACACTAATTGACAGACCACTAGTAGATTTTATATTAAATGACTACTTGATTTTATAAAAAAAATTTTGATTTAATATGCTAGTCTTTTTTATGTTGGACTTATCACAGTTTATACTTGTATAATGTACTAGAAATCTGAAATGTATTACCTAATGAGTAAATGTTTGTATTTAATAAGCTTAAATAAACATAGAATAAGATTTACCAAATTGTTATATTTAAACAAAAGATCACAAAACGTTAATAGATTGAATTATAATTACAGCAATTATCAAAAGGCATTTTGTGAAGCATAGCTTTAAATACAATTTTTTCCATCGTCTTAAAAACGCATATCTTACATATGCTACAGCTTAAGGTGGAAACCCAAGCCCTCAGGTTTCTGGTATTATAGCTTAGCCAAAGGCTATTAGTGATTGGTGATATTTCAACCGTATTCATAAGATAAGCATCTTCCGTGGTCTGACCACTACTTCAGTTATAACAAAACAGAGACAAATATTACACCATTATTCATAGGCTCATCACTTGACACACTCAATATTTCACAATATCCCCCTCAGACTGTGATTGATATCAGAACTAACAAGAGTGTCCAGTGACCAGCTGTTATTGTAGCGGTCATTTCTCACACACAACATATTTCACTCAACATCTCACAATATCTCCCTCTGACTGTGATTGGTGTCAGAACTAACAAAAGTGTCCAGTGACAGCTGTTATTGTAGCGGTCATTTCTCACACATTACATACTTCACTCAACATCTAACAATATCTCCCTCTGACTGTGATTGATGTAAGAACTAACAAGAGTGTCCAGGGACCAGCTGTTATTGTAGCGGTCATTTCTCACACATTACAAAATTCACTAAACATCTCACAATATCTCCCTTTGACTGTGATTGATGTCAGAACTAACAAGAGTGTCCAGTGACCAGCTGTTATTGTAGCGGTCATTTCTCACACATAACATACTTCACTCAACATCTCACAATATCTCCCTCTGACTGTGATTGATGTCAGAACTAACAAGAGTGTCCAGTGACCAGCTGTTATTGTAGCGGTCATTTCTAACACATAACATACTTCACTCAACATCTCACAATATCTCCCTCTGACTGTGATTGATGTCAGAACTAACAAGAGTGTCCAGTGACCAGCTGTTATTGTAGTGGTCATTTCTAACACATAACATACTTCACTCAACATTTTACAATATCTCCCTCTAACTGTGATTGATGTCAGAACTAACAAGAGTGTCCAGTGACCAGCTGTTATTGTAGCGGTCATTTCTAACACATAACATACTTCACTCAACATCTCACAATATCTCCCTCTGACTGTGATTGATGTCAGAACTAACAAGAGTGTCCAGTGACCAGCTGTTATTGTAGTGGTCATTTCTCACAGATGAGCATTCAAATGTATTTTTTTGTTATAAGGAAAACTTTTAATACATTTTTATTTAACTGAAACTTTAAATTAAATTTTAAACAATAACTAGTGTACATGTTGCTCGAATTCGAGCAATTGTAAAGTATTACAGGATTTGCAAACCAATAACAATCATACCAAGCTATCAACGTTTCAACAAAAACCCGCCTACCTTCCCTGTAGCAGTAAACCTAGGTACTCAGATTAAAATTAACTTAATGTTATTTAAATAGGAAAAAATTAACATTTTCAGGGAATATCTTTGTAGAAATTAATCTTTGTAAATGGAAATTCGCTTAGTCTGAAGGTTTGCTGCGGATACACAATTGTAATAACAGCAATGATTGAAGAATCTGAATTATAACTTATATCCATGGATTTATCTAACAATTATTTCCTGTAAAATATTATTACAGCAGCTCAAAAATATTGGACTCGCGTAACTGAAAGAATCCCATACTCATGACATTAACATATAGTTTGACAGTTCCATTTAATCAATGTTAAACGTTTACAATCGGGCAAGTGACATATTTTATTTGTGTTTATGATCCATACCGTTCCTGTTCTAATAACCATGCAGTATTTAATAAGTTTGGACCAGCTGTGTGTAATTGTGAATTCAAAATTAATTTGACAGTTAGTTCTGCTTGTTTACATTTTTAAATTTTGTGGGTTTGTTCTTTGTTACCATGGATACCACCAATAAATATTTCACTTTTAATTTCTGACAACAGCTGGAGTTCCATCACAAATTTTGTTTCCCATGTTAATCTTATGGATAAATACAAAACTGTAAAGGGCTCCAGGGCCTCACTCTCTAATTATTTCCCTAAAAAGAAAGTTTCCTGCACAACTTCACGTTACGCTCTTTCCAATGACACCAAGAACATGTCAATTGGTTCAGTAGTTTCGGAGGAGTAATTGTCACAAAAAACCTGCTTGCGTATTAAATAAGTACTAGTGATCGTCCTGTGGTCGAAACTCGACCAAAAATAATTAATGTACAGACTTCTCTATTTTCTCCCCACACTGTAAATAAAACATGTGATTGGAATTTCTTCCATTTGTTTTGATTTTCTGTTTACATTTTGTTGTTATTTCGTCACCATCATGGCAACCCATATGGTCCATGTTAATTTTTTGAAGTTTTCAAATTAATTTTTTGTGCTTATTTGTTAGCCTATTTTAACTTTTAAAGGCATTCTGCACATCTACAGGAAAATATCTTTCCAACAGTATGCGTAGATTTTCCCTGCGATGCACACGAGCTGAGAAAAAAGGTTTTAAAGAAACATGCTTGCCTATTAATATATAGATAGATAGATTTCAAAAGCAATAAAGCATTTTATTAGTTTTATCAATTACCATATCTAAATCAGCAAGAAAAAAGGTCTCCCAAAACAAATTCACCATTTTTATATTTTTAGCCAAACTGCCCTACAATGTTAGGCACTAGTGTGATACAAGTTTGACATTACTCAAATGTCCTGTTAATGGTATTGCAAGTTAGCATCAATATACAATTATAAAACTTAGGTTAGGTTAGGTTATTTAACACTATTTATCATGCTATTGTTTTTATCTTTTCGTGTAATATTTATTTTAATCAGCTGCCATAGTCTGATGTTTTATTGAACGTAAATTTGCACATAAATAAACTTCGAAATACTTCAAATCGTATTGTAAAACAGCGTCATTGCCGGTCACCACTTATGTCTGCATTATATGGCTCGCCCAACTGCCATTTGATGTTTGCACTTCATATTTGTTACGCAAAACGAGTTTAAGTGTTTTTATTTGGTTTGGACATTTTATTGTCCTCTTGATATGGGGTATCATTGATTCTGCTTGTGGTGTGAAGACTCTGACCATTTAACAAATATATTATAGCTTTGCTTTACAAAAACATTACTTATAGTTTACACAATCATTTGTGAATGAATGGCACGTTTTTTACCAAAATGTTGAATAAAGTATCCCTTTTTTATGATCATTTGACATTTTCTTTTCCGAAGCCAAGAACGGGCCCAACTTCCCTGCACAAAACTTGTTTCGGAAATCCAAATACATTTTCATTTTATTAAACACTTGGAGTAATTTCACTGATAAAGGCCTTAGATAATTTATTTTAAAATAATTTAAAAAAAAACTTCCCATAACACCACCGTTAAGCGTTGTCTTGATTGGTTAAACAAACATTGCAAATAAACCTTGTATGTTGACAAAAATACAAGTTAATTATGTTTTCAGTAAAGGTGTGTATAAAAGATCGTAGTTTCTTAAAGCAACTCATTCATATTTTACTAATACAGGTAATATAGTCTTCATGGTTGCTGCCAACATTCTTGCTGGAAAGTCATAAGTAGCCAACTGGGTTACAGCAACGGTAAAATTAAACTTGAGGTAAAGGTTATATAACATGCAACGATTATGCATAGTATATTTATTTCACTAGCTACATGCCTTTGTGTTTTCTAAAATGTAATAAATTTTGTTGGTTTTAAGTAACAAAGATCTACCTACCAATAGTTTTTTCCCCTATTAGAAATAAATACGTAACATACTTTTAGCTACTTTTCCTTCGAAACGAACTGAACACATTGAAAAAGTAACTTGAGTAAGATTGGCACCAAACACAAAAGTGAAATATAAAGAAGGTTGTTGTAAGCAGCACGCTCAGACGACAATCTGATGAAACAAAATCTTGAGCGAGGTGAATTATCCCGTCTCATGGAGTCAATTTAACAGGGATTAGAGGCGCTCGGATACTTTACAGGATAAAGTAGGGTTAAGTTGGCGAGATGCCATTCACTAACTATCACTAAATGATTTTTGTGCAAATTATTTTCTGAATCACTTCCAAATGGAGGTAAATTTCGTTGGAATTTCTTTCGGGAAAAAACATTCTTTCAATTAAAGTCAATCACTTGATTATTATTAATAATTTTCATATCATTTTCTTTTTTATTTTAGTTTTTTTCAGCGTTAAAATGACCTTTGAAAGATAAAAAGGTATTGCATTATTCATTAGGACTTGAACAAAAATTCAACCCTTTTAAAATGGTCATTTTTCTCATGTGACCTCTAGTTACAAAATGATGATATAATTAAATACAAAATCTGTTGCCATTGTTGTATATGGGATGATAATTAGCAACCTTACTGAAGATGAGCCCACACTGTCAAACATAACACCTCATGTGTAGTCTATTCTACTATATAATTTTTTTTTAATACATGTAATTTATTAAATTGATACATTTGTAGCCAAATAAGATGTATGTCTGAAAATATCAAATTTATTTTTCGTTCATTAATGTGAAATCTTTCATTACGGAATACAATTTAAATTGCTAGACGAGTAATATTTAATATCTAAATATATAACTCTGTAAATCTTTCAGAGTTTGCCTACTAAGCATATATCTATATTAGCAATTTTGAGATTACATGATTTATTCAAATAAAAACAGTGTTATTTCAAGTGCTAAAATTTTAAAAGAAGTACAAGGCACTTTTGAATCAGTATAAATTGTATATAAATGCATTCAAAAATTTATGACAACTGTTTAACACCCGTTTTAGTTTTTCAAGTAGTTAAATTGTATAAATGATTGGTAGTACAGAATCTATTGAAGATTGTATTCTGTGTATCTATTATTAGAGATAGACAGTATATGACTCTTATGTATTTTTTTTACGATATCTTAGCCTGCAAAGGTATAATAATGGCATTTACAGATGGTTATGATTTTCAACATTCACCCCCTTAAAAATGATTCAGTATAAGACGCTAAAGAGGCGTTTCTATATCCTACATTTAACCAGATGCTAACATTATATAAACAGACGAAGTAATTAAAGATGTAAGATTTTATTTACCTAAGTACACACTATGCTATAATGAAATGGGAAATAGTAATCCTTTTTTAACTCCACTAAATATTTTGATGCAATTTTTTGTACTGTTTGAACTAATTTCGAAAATAAGGTTGAGGTAAGGTAAATAGATCAGTAAGACTAAAACGTAAGCCTTGGACCACATTTACAGTAGTAAGTCTTTGGAAGTTCTGTCTTTCTCATTTATTTCTCCAATTAATTATGTTATGCAATATTCAGTATACAGTATACTTTCTATGTTTTAAAGAATTTTAATGATTAGTTTTATTTTGTAAAACAACTTTTAATATCAGAATATTAAAAATTAACTCAACAATATTTTTAAAATATATTAGAAGTTATTTCTACAGAGATTAGTTTAAGCAAATTCAAACTTAATTTTTAAAGGATTAAGACGTTTATTTAGTGGTGATAAATTTTACTTTCACTAGATAATAAGATAATGAGAATACTTTTTGCAAAGATTGAGATGGCTTGGTATTATGCAGATTATTTTAAAAATATATAAAGAATAATATAGTAGTATTCTATCATGCACAATATGGTCGGAATGTTAGTTGATGATAAGTGTGGGGAAGGATAGGATTGTGGCTTCGTTATCTCATTTCAATTAATTCTGCCTTGTCGACTCCTACAAGTTTCTCAGTTAAGGATTTGAAAGACGTGTCCTTATAAAACAATAATGTTCCGAAGTAAATAGAATCTTTACCCACGAATAGTTCAATTTTTTAGATTCAAGACTGGAATAATAATAGTAGTTTACCATGTATTTAAATTTGTGTTACATTTAACAAAGATTTTGAACAAATTTTGATTTAAAAAAAATAGTTTTAAATTGTACAAAAAATATTAATTTTATTATTTGTATCACATGAATGTAATTTTAAGAAATACCTGCTGTCATTAGCTGTATTGCCGTATCTTTAGTGTCATAATAAAAAACAAAGTGTAATTTTATTTCCACCAATATATTTACAGTACACGGGATTCTTACGACAAAAAGACAGTAATGAGTAATCTGTCCAAAGCTTGTTAATGCAAATTACCTGAGATCTACTAAACTATTCACTTTATTTTATACATTATTCCAACAGTAATTAGGGTCTTGTAGTTTTCCTCAATGACTTTTAATTTGCATTAATTTACTGAGTACATACTACTCGTGCATATAGTTTATTAGGTTTAACCTTTTCCACCTTTTAAACGTTACATTGCGTAAGATATAATCTTTCAACGTATAAAATGGTTTATATCTGGGTGTAAGATTTACTTGGGAAAGTTAAATGTTGTGGAACTAACCAAGCAATGTCGTATAGACCTTGGAAGCTCAGCTTCTCTGTATACTGAGTTATAACCCCACTTGTAGTTTACCCGTATAGTGAAGTGTACATCTGATTTTCACTTAAAAATATTTACTAAACACATACAGTGATGATTTGTATTTATATAGCTTCTATTATGTTTTTATATATGATTTAATCGGTGTGTTTTTACCTCGCGATATCCTTTAAAGTCACGATAAAATAATACATTTTTCGTGTCGGCTGCCACATCTATAGACGTATCCTCATATTCGACATATATAAAATTTAAAATTTGAATACGGAAGACATATTGGCAGTTAATTTTTTGTGCTTCCGTATCCAATATAAAATACTAAGCAAATATGAAGAATCATAGAAAATGATATACCCGAAGACGTGGAAGTCACGATGAATTGCTTTTTAAAACTAGAATTTTAAAGTATATCGTTTGAGTTGCTTACTTGTGTCTAAATTCTTCATAGTATAGTCACAAGACACTCTAGTTTAGTGAGTCGGTGGCTCAGTCGGTAGCGTCGCGGACTTCGGGCCCAAGGCAGCGATGTCGTGGGTTCGGATCCTGGTCACTGCCGATAACATTTTATCAGTACAGTTCACCTTTGTACTGTACCGGCTCACTCCTTGCTTTGCTGTAAACGATCCACGCACGGGCGCTTAGTCTATGTGGACGGGCAAATGCAAGGTTAAAAGAGGCCGCCAACCTCTTTTTTTTTAAAAAAAAAAAAAAAAAAAAAGTTAGTGTACTTCTGATATCTCGAAAAAAGTGAATGGATATATATTCAAGTAAAAATATTTGTGCACACAATGAGAAAACTGACACATTTTAAGCGAGTGAAAAACGCCAAATGCCAAGGATTGCTAAAAGTGTCAATCTTATTGATTAAATAAAAACACTTTGGACATGAACTGCACCACATGGTATGTCCACCTTTTTTAATTGTGAGGTGTAAAACATATTATATTCTCAACAAATGAACTAACATTAAAGATAGATTTCTGAGGCTGACCTGTAGTAATAATACGGCCGAATAATAAATGTCACCTTTAAAAATAAAGCCGATAAAGAATTAAAACTCCCTAACAAACTGTTAATAGTCTTTATGAATCGTTAATGTTTATTCATTTTGTAGCTAGGAATTAATTTAATTTAATATATAAATGGCCCATTTCCTTTCAATCATTGTTAAATATAAACCAACTAAACTTCAATTTTTGTTGTGCAGTTGACATCTAGAGTTAGGAGATGTAGTGGAAAAGATGAAATGTAACTTTACCCATTACTTTCCCTAACTCAGGATGAAAATTCAAAGAGAAAAATAACCATAAAAGTAAGCAACGTAAATTACTAAGAAATGAAGTATTTTAGAAACTAATTCTAATAAGAAAAATTTTTCTTTCTATGATGACGGTAGACAATTTCTACAACTAGTGAGTAAAGCTGCACCTTCAAACGAAAGATGGATAATAAGACTCACTAGACTTTCTACACAATTTTATCTACATAAAGTCCATTTCCTGTTTATAATATTTGCAAATAATATAATAAACCTGAATTGTTTTTGTTCATTTATTGTTGAAGGAAAAAATATCTACGTCTGACAAAGTCACTAGACGGGTACACCATCACACACGGACTGACAGGGGTGCAAAGTCAAATACCAAAAGCTAAACACAGGGTGAGTCAAAGTGTTTGTTTGTTGAGTGTGTGACTCTTCCTCAATAGCTGTAGAATGGGGTAGTAGAGGTAAAATCATTAACACTATTTAAATGTGGTTTCTTTTGCAACAGCTTGTGTTTTATTATTCTGTTTTGAAACAGAAACTTCTTGACTATTTCAACATAAAAATATAGCAATTTTGTATTGTATTAGAATGAATGGGTTGAGAATATAGCCAGGCTTGTTATCCTATGGTCCATTAGTAAAGTCTAATAAGGTTTAAAAATAGCATTGGTAAAGCCTACAGTCTCAGAGTAATTATACTCTCTGCATGCTTTTTGTGACATTGGTTTATTGCCTTAATTATAAGCTTAGCCTAATTAAATACGGCTTACCGAATATTTTTTTGATTCTTTTGCATTTATTTGACGTTTAGTATCTTACTTATAATCAACTTATACTCTTTAATATAATCCTTAAACCTAAATATAGCAGAACTTTTCGTATATTGAATTTAGTCTAAGGATGAATCATCTTAAATAGTATTAAATAGTTAATTACCTGTACAATTAAAAGTGAATTCGTGTATAACTATTTCATTAACAACTTGAATATTTTTGTCATACGGGTATACATCATAGAGTATACGGAGAGTTTAATGATATATTTTTAATTTGGTTATAATAACCGTTATGTTAAAACACTTATTTAGATATGTTAATAATATTTAGATAGAATTTTTTAATATTAGGCCTTTTTCTGTAAGAAAATTTAGATAGAGTAATATTTCAAAATGAAAAATCTATATTTAATGTTTGCCTTATTTCCGTAGCAAGGTTAGAACATAAAAATTAGGTCAGTATTGCCTGAATTGCATATTTATTTTAAATGTTATTAAAAAAGAAATTATCAGAAACTGGTTTGTAAGGTATTTACTAACAATCACAGTTTAAAAATTATAAAATATTCTTTAATCGTATTTTGTACTACATCATCAAACCTTTTTACATTTAATCCTAGTGAAAAAGTATTGTTTATTTGTTGTTATTTTGTGTTGTATTCAATAAATTTCTGATTTGATCAGCTGGCAAACTTAATTAAAAGTAAACAATAACAGACTTGAACAAACACCATCAATCAGTTGTGGTATTACAACACTGTCAATGAAAACAATTTGGTTGAGGTAGTCAATTAAGAATGGAGCAATAAAATGAAATGAATTTAGTTTAAAACTACATACATGTACAGTGATTTAATTTGGATACATACAAACAAATATGGATTGCAACCAACAAGTAAAACCCCAACTTATTTCTTTTTCGAGAAGAACTTATTCACGAGAATTATACGGACTTAAATTTATTTTAATCTGACTTGACAGCCTGATACAGGAGGACGATACATAAAAATTCAACTTTACAACATTTAAAATGGGACTGAACAATTAGGTATGCAAACAATTTGACTCCAATTTCAAACAATTTACTCGAATTCACCCAAGGATAAATAGTAATAAGCTCTAGAAAAAAACAAAGAAGAATGGAACACTTATTTTATAGTTTATATAAGGGCATGAGGAAAATAGGCTCTTTCACTGCATGGTAACATGTTTCACCTTTGAATCTTCTTCAATATGGTGGAATAGAGAACCAAACAAGAAAACACCAAGAAACAGTTAGTTACTGCATGTATGGTACTGGTATGTTACAACAATAACACAGGTTTAGTTACTCCACTGGAACTGTTACTGCCTCATACAGAAAACATAACAATGAGAGGCATTGTTGAAGAAATGAAAGTCCGACCGAATCGGCTTCAGACTGTGCCTACAGTTAGGCTAGGTTAATATAATATTTAGATAATAATTTTTTGAAATATTTGTATTACGTCTTAATTATCTAGATGTGTAACGTTAAACGGTAATTAGACTAGCAATAGACCTGTGACAATACAAACGATCAACAACAATAGAGAAGATTGTCAACATGTACACTGTGGTATTAACAGAATGTTATTGCTTCTGCGTCCCTTGGAGGATTGAGTCAAACTTTAGTAGTGTGGAGTTGATTAAACTCCAATCATGATTGTTAATACATTATGAATATTATCTTCGCGTTTTTATAAGTTTTTCTCATTACTTTTTACCAAACTAAATGAAAATCCATAAGGCTCCACGCTTAAACAGTGACAATTTATTGTTTTTGTTAGTCAATCGTGCCTTGCGTGTATTTGAACGACAACAAAAAACTTTGGTATATATCATGATTTGTTACTAATTTATTTATGTTGTTTGTTTAATTTTACTGGCACTAAAAAACTATTGCGAATAACTCAGAAATGCAAATACAATGTGTGAAAGAATGGTGAATATTGTTGTAGATTCATTAATGATTACAGCATATGAATTCCTCTACGTTTATTTAAATTGAAAGAAGAATGACTCAAAACTGGACATTCAACATAAAGTTATGAATGTGGCGTATTTTTTAGGTTATACATTTGCAAAAAGAAAGAAATAAGGTTCATTAACTTTAATATTTCTTAAATATATATTTAAAATGTTATATAAACCATTGTTTGTGTTGTTTAACTCTGTTTTCAGTATTGTAGTGATGATATAATTACAGCATCGCATGCCACTGTTAAACGTGATATTTTATAGAAATCAAGTTAAAGAATTTGAATATTAAAACGAAGTTATGTTACAAACATATTGCATGGTAAAGTTTGTTTTTTAACTACATCAGTTGTGCTCATATAAAGCCCATTAAATGAATACAGTATACAAGACACTAGTGATCAATTTGTTGCTAATTATTCAAAAGAAACTACTAAAGTTTTACTTGCAGACGAGAATGCCTGGTATGATAAATGAACACATTGCTTGAATTCCATCTGACTTTTAATTGAAATGTTTTCGAGCCATATGAGAAAAGTGATTTTGACCCAGATGATTAACATTTTTTCCCGCGTTTTACTTACAAAGGAAACATTGCCTTTTTTCGTCTGTTTTGGACTAAATATTATCCGTTTTATTAGCGAATTTCCCATATAGGGAATAAGCTATTACCGTAGGTCTCATGGTAAGACCTAGACCCGGGACCGATTTACTTTTTCGTTTTGAGGTCCCCAGAGGCCAAAAACACCATCCGTTCAAATCCATATATATATATATATTTATATATATATATATATTTATATATATATATTTATTTATATATGTGTCCGTTAGCGCGATAACTCAAGCAAAATTGATCCGATTTTGATGAAATTTGGTACAAACGTGTAAACCTACATTTATTCGAACGAGTTCGCGAACCAGCATAATCGGACCATGGCATCAGGGGTTTATGGGGGGTTTTATGGGGTAAAAATGGGTTTTTCTAATTTTTGACCCTAAAAACTTTAAATTTCTAAATTTCTCTCTAGACCATTTTGAAGAGCTTAAAAAAACGAATAATTTAGTATATTGAAGTGTTTTTTAATGTTCATTGACTACGGAGAAAATTAAAAAAATTGTAAATTTAAAATTCCCATGTTATTCTTATGGAGAATAAATAAACTGTTCTAGTTTGCTTGTTTATGGATATAGTTTAATCAAATTTGGCAATTTGGTTTATTTCATAGTAAGCTATCAATATTTCAATTGAAAAAACACACCTCAACATCTTCCCCGTAGCAGCAAACCTAACTACTAACTAAAATTAATGTTATTTAAATAGGAAATAAATCTGAAAATTTATAGGGAATATTTTAGTAGAAATCAAGCCGGGTAAATGGAAATTCGCTTAGTATGCAGGTTTGCTGCGACGGGGGTATTAATTATTAATATAGTTTTACCTGTCGGTTGTATGTACTAAGGTATCAATTAAAAATATTGTTTACAAATGTGACCTGAATAATAAGTATAGATTAGCATATCTATACTTTGTATATTTATCATCCTGGATATTAAATTAACGCAATTACCTGTTTGAATTGTAGTTTTAAAATACTAATATTAAGAAAATTAAAAAAATAAATATAATTTCACTTGCTTATAATGATGTTGTACTGATGGGTCATTTTCAAAATAGTCATGAGCTCAGAGAACTTAATTGAACTTAACACAAACTTTATTTTAAGGTAATTGATTGATTATTTACTGGAATGTATAATTCGTATAACACAGCAAACTGCAACAAATCTATTGTAATTTGTCTTAGAACGGAAATCGGATTGAATTGTCTAAGTTGATGATTGTAAGGGTAAATGTCGATAAACCTAATTTAAAGTACCTTTAATACAAGTTTTTTAGTGGACTAGTACAAAATATTTACCAGCCATTGATAGTAATACGAATAATTAATTGTATAATTTTGCTAAACATTTTTTGCTGTCTCTAAATATTTTCTCATTAACATTGTGGGCTTTTGAAATTCTCTGTTTAAATATCTTAAAATGTATAGAAAATAGTGTTAGTGTTAGGCTTAGTGTTAGTGATAGCTTAAGGAGACCCTCTGAAGATTGCACACACGCTAGACAAAATGTGCACAGGGATGATACACAAACATCTTGCTCAAGAACACAGGCAACAAAAAAAGGTAATCTATTACAGTTCATGGGAGTAACCATTTTGGAACTTGATTCTGGTTTCGAAACGAATTTATAAAAATAAGTAGAACATTTACTGTGTGTTTTTGTTAGACCCGTCTTTTAGTAAACTATAAATAGTCACTTATAGTTTTTTTTACAACCCTACTTGTCAACTCGGTATTTTGTAATTAGGCTATATAATCAAACAAGTAGTTGGAAAAAATGTCCTGTACCACTACTGTTAACTATTTCATAAAGCCCATATGTCACATATCAACAATTAATCAATCAATGATATCAATCATTGGCCATGATAGTGTCTTTGTCATATCATCGTAGATTTGACATTGTGTTATCTACTGTGTTGTTGAATGTTAGACTATCAATGATTGACGTATCTAATGTAGCGAACATCACTGTATAGGCCATGTCTTGTCAAAGCCTTATGTCATTGATGGCAACAATTTGACCAGTCGTCAAGAGCATTAGCTACAAGAAGTTTTGAAAAAATACTGTTAATATTTAGGTAGAATTCTCGATTGAAATCTATACTTTTTTGATATTTCCAATGTGGGAGGTTGACCATAATTGTTAATAATAATGTGAATATAATCATTACTTATTTGGAACATTTTGCTTTAATTTTTAATATGCTTTGTTCACTGATTATTTCTCTATAATTACCAATATGGATAGAGAACAAATACATGCGGGAGAGGATAAAATGAGAACATACGTAGATCGAGTTGAAATAGGTGGAAATCGATTTCGTCATAACCGTATAAGCAAATAAATATTTAGTTTCAAATTAGGTTACTCTAAAAGACTCATTTTCAAAGGTATTATATTATTAATTAAGGACTTAAACTATTAACTACGAGATGCTTATATGTAAATTAAATGTGTAAATTTGATACTTAGATTAGGCTATGTTAAGTTAAGACTAAATTTAGCTTGGTGTAGAAAACTATCTTTTATTAAAGTAAAAATATGTTATAAATATAAACAGTCGTATTCACATACAACTTTTTAGTTAAAAATAGAAATGAAATTAATTAAATGGATGAAACATTGTAATTTCTTGACAATTAAAAGAACGAAACCAAATATCCAAAGTGTCGTATGATACGATGGTAATATGTTGCACAGCACACAATGATAATAATGACCAACGTATGCAAAAAATTGTAAAATTTGATTCACGTTTTGGTTCGTGTATCATCTTATCTAATTTCCTTTCTAATGGTGGGACGAATTTAAACAACATGGTGACCTAACTATGCTAGTCTTAATTATTAGTAAGGCTTTTTGATAATCTAAGGTCAAATACTAATGTAATTGTGTTGACAAATGACCTAGGCAATATAACTGCTTGTCACAGCTGACTTGACCAGTCTCGCCAACCTAACAACATCAATCACAACTAGAGTGTGATTATTGTCGAGTCTTGTGGTCGATTTGATTCAAAATTTGGCTGTTATTTCCAAAACCTATAAGTGCATCGATACATCAAGTCTAAGATACTTAGGGCAAAAATTGTTAGTCCATTAAAATATAAATGCAGCATAAAAATGAATATCACAAATTAACCAGTATAGGATATGTATAAAACTGGTTATATGTATAGCTGATAAGTTTATCCTAGTGCTTGATTCACGCTTCAAGAAGCTTTTAAGTTAATACTATTGTATGAATGTGATAAAAAACGTTCATCAGTGATAATTTCAAAACACGTTATTTCCATTACATAGTGCTACGGGGAGCGAGTAGAGCGCGGTACTTCAGTCCCTGAGGTCCCGGGTTCACTCTCAAATCAACTATGGATTTTATCCAAGTGATAATGCCGCAACCCCTTGGTCTAGCCTGTAGTAATGTGACAAACAATTCCGGGCTCGTGTCTAGAGTCCTAGGACAAAAACATTACATGATGCTGTATAAAAAAACAAATTATCAAGTTTCAGGTTTTTTACAGTGTTACATGACTTAAGTTACGTTAATGTTAAAAAAGATACAAATTCATAATTTATTCGTAAATATGTTTTAGTTTATAGAATAAATGTACACCTCATACTTTTTCTTTCAAAGCAACAATGACTATATTCATAGTGCTATTGTGTTGAAAGAGGCTTCTTTGAACAACTCAATTGAATTTTGACTTTTCCATAGATGCGGAATAGGAAAATTGAGTTTATACTCTTATCGGTTACTTATCCGTTGGTGCTCCTCCAAAAATAATGCAAAACTCTCTCAACAAATATATACTTGTACAATTTATTGATGTTTTGGGATTTTAAGGTGATTGATTTATTTAAAAAGGAACTATTTTAGAAGTATTAAAAACACAATTTTGTAGACACTTTTTATAAGTGAATTTAATTTGGAAGTAAAATAATAATATTACTTATGACTTAAACTCTCATTTTTAATATAAAGTGTATTTTTTGAAAAAGGTACTTTTAAAATGTATTTGCAATTGAATTTAGATACAGGTCAGTGTGACTTATTATTTAAATAATTCTGCACATGTTGTAGAAGATGATTTATTATATGAAAAAGTAAGTTGCTATACACATTAAAGACGAATTAAATTTGTAATATTTTCATCACGAATATCCCCACTGAAAATTCCCAAGAGAAAATATACCTTTTGTAGCAGAAAGACTGTAAACTGCACCATACAAGTTTTGATTCATGTCTCTATACGTTACCCAACAATAAGCTATAAATTCAACAGTGATATAAGTAAGTGTTGAACTATATCTTGGTTTAGTTCTTTTAACCCAACAGTCATAGATCAAAAAAACTACATCGCTAAAAAATGTTATGATATTTCAGTCTTTTTTCTTTAATATAGCCTACTATTTTGTGGCACTTTTTACTTCTTTAAACATTCTATTTAGACTTTTAAGTAGTCTTGGCCTTTATGGACAAAATCTAACTTAACTTAAATTTCTCTTAAATTGCTTATATGTAAAAACCGGATTGTTAAAGAAAGTTCCGTACATTAGGATTTTAAGTGGGGTTACCTTATATAGTAGTTTTTTTCTATATTATGACATTAAAAAAACTAATACACTATACTTATTCCTTAAACGTGGATTTCTCAAAATTGTGAATTATGTTTTAAAACAAAACTATAAAACAAATACAAGTTGAAGTATATAATAAAAAATGTGTCTGTAAAATAGGTTAATCATTAAGTATTAGAGAGGTTTTTTGAAACATTATAAACAATTGTTAAACAAATAAATATGTGTTTTATAAATTACAATGAACAGGAAAATTAAATTGAAATCGTTCATAAAGTTCCGAAAATTTTCAAATGATCTATATAATTGTATTAAACTTATGTTAAAACCACTAAGCCCATGTTGTTCCAGACTCTTTTTTTCATTTAAAGCTGAGACAATGCCTAATTAATCATTTCCTTAGTTTGTCATGAAATAGAAATTACTTCTTCAGTAACTTAAAATATTTCTTAAACAGTGGAAATCAAGGATTTCCATCATTATAAATAAATATGACATGTTGTGTTTTTTTTTATCAATGACTGCAAATATTTGTAATTGGACAGTAAGAACCGAAACAGAAAAAGATCCAGTTTGTATCAGCTCTGCTCTATCCCCTTGATGATTGGTGTGAAGGAAACATTCCGTATCTAACTTTTTTCCCCAGAGTTTATTTAAGTTTAAGAAAAATAACTATGTTTCACGACTTTTGTCATACATAATAGTCCATTATAATATCCAACATCATAAAATTCTCTTTTTTTTGTAATTTGCTAAGTGCATAGTCAGGAGACAATTTTTGTAAGAATTTAATAGTTAGCTTAATCATTATTTTTTATGAACCGAAAAACTGTGTAAGAAACAGTCTCGTGATTAATGGACTTGTCATGTTTTGGTCTCGGCGTTCTACAACATTTGGTCACTTAGCCGTGAAACTTGGAGCTGACTTGTGAGATACACCTACTGTTGTACTTTTTTTTAAGTAAACGACCTTTCAACGAGTAACCAAAAATATTTATAAACTGTTACGAAAAAAGCTCTATGAAACACTATTTGATTTATAAAACCTATATTGTAAGTTACCATTGATTCTGTAATTTTCAAACCAAACGATGTTATTCTATGTTAATAAGTTAGGTCGAATATAAGAAAAACATATCACTTTAATTTGCATGAAATTAAATGACAAATATTATTTCGTTTACGAACCTTAAAATAAACCATAATGAATACCATAATTACTAACTTCTTGGCCGTTGACTATTTCTGGATAGGTTGCGTCAGTAATGATACAAATATCATAAAACTTACAAAATAAAAATAAAATACTTAAATACAATACATTGCCTCTTAAGAGGTCAACCGTAACAAGTTATTTATGTACATGTTTTATTTTAATCAGGGATTCTTTAAAAAGAGAGACCACAATTTCCATCCAGTTAACCTATGATTACCTATTCTTTAACAGACTGCAAAAGAAATTTTGCACCTAAAAATTATTAAAATGTAAAAGTTGTCATCATCAACATGTAGTGCATGGAATTCGCCCTAAAGTGTTAACAACCAGATTGGTTATCTAGTTGGCATATCTTTGTTTCTCCAAATAGAACTATAAGTGAGAAATGACCGCTGAAACAACCATCGATGTATGGAACAACAGCTTGTCAATGGATAGTCTTGTTACTTCTAACATCAATTTTTTTCTAGAGGTTGATATTGTGATTTGATTTGAAGAAAAAGAGGTTATAATATGAAAATCACGTTACAGTCTACTATATTCGAAGGAATTAATAGAAAGTTAGTCACGTAAAGATTTATAAACCCTCTACACTCATATGGACTTAAAATAATACTATTCAGCATAAAATGTATTTTCACCAGGTATACAAATCCTTGTGTACAACATATGATATATATATATCATGATGATAAGCTATAGTTTTTTTATTATAGCTATTGACAGTTCTCTAAATCTATTTGTTGATGAAAAGATTTTTAGAACCTATATCCCTTTTTTACAAATTATTACTTGTTACAAAAATAACTATCGTTATTTGTTCGATGAATTTCTCAAATAAATACATATTATGACAAAAATAGTTTAATATTATGAGATAGTCGCTGGATTACAGCAGGCCTACGTAAATCCCATCTTACCGTCAAGTTGAGTTCCAAACAAAGTTTGCCGCAAGTTCATCGACTGTCTTAGTTAGCAATTGTACGCTTCTGGCTATCGTACTGCGCATTGTAAGTTAAGTAATAATGATCGGAGTAAGTTTAGTAATTAATAATAAGAAGAATATAATATACCAATTTAGAAACATGAGTATGTAACTGTTATTTAATAATGAATTGGTTGTGTTTTAGAACATTTTGATGTTTAACAAATAATTTTTACGAATCATAATTTTATTTAATAAAAGAACCGTGTAAGCTTGATAGTAATACCACTTATACAGGGTGATTTGTACTCAGTGTGAAAAAAAATTTTTGGTGTAAATACAAAGTAAATGAAGTATGATGATGCATATCAAATGTTCCAAGTCTCAAAATTAGCTTCCCAAAAAATTATTTTATGTTTTTCAAAAATAACCATAGTTTTAAACTTAAAACAGCGATTTCTCAATTACCTGTATATGGATTTGAGTAGATAATGTCATTTTCGTGTTCTACATTAAATTTTGAACTAGAATAACTAAAAATGACGGTGGACCAGTGGTAAAAACTCCATTGGAAATAGATTCAAAGATAAAAATTATGATGTTCGATAAAAATTTAAAAAACAATGGTCCATTGCATTTATTCACACCCTGTATACAAGAAAGTGTCGGAATATGTTAAAAACTGCGCCATTTTATAAGCTTTCCAACCATATGCTACACTATTGAGGTTTATGTCTGCTTATGTACGCATTAATGGTTTGAAGACTACAAAGCATGGTGTCTTTAACATTAAAAAAAAGAAAGTCGGCATGTATTAAGCAAAAGTTGTATTTTTGTTTCAGCTTGAACAGTAGAAACAGTAAAAAAGTTCCCTGTTTTCTGGTATTCAAACCACTAAAACAACCAAAAAAATATCTAAACCTCAATAGTGTAGCATATGGTTGGAAAGCTTATAAAATGGCGCAGTTTTTAACATATTCCGACACTTTCTTGTATACAGGGTGTGAAAAATGCAATGGACCATTGATTTTTAAATTTTTATCAAACATCATAATTTTTATCTTTGAATCTATTTCCAATGGAGTTTTTACCACTGGTCCACCGTCATTTTTAGTTATTCTAGTTCAAAATTTAATGTCGAACACGAAAATGACATTATCTACTCAAATCCATATACAGGTAATTGAGAAATCGCGGTTTTAAGTTTAAAATCATGGTTATTTTTGAAAAACATAAAATAATTTTTTGTGAAGCTAATTTTGAGACTTGGAACATTTGATATGCATCATCACACTTCATTTACTTTGTATTTACACCAAAAAATTGTTGTCACACTGAGTACAAATCACCCTGTATAATAACAATAAGAGTATAAACTATTAATTTTGTTTAAAGAATTATAAAATTCTATTATATTTTATTACAAACTTATTTACTAATTTTACAGCAAAAATATTAAAATGTGTCTCGTAAAAACTAACATCTGTTATATATATTTAATAATAATCATCTAAATTATCTGCAATTTAAGCAAAACACTGAACTGAATAAACGTTCCGTTATCGAATCGTTCACAACAGAACCATATTATTGCATTTTAATGATAAGGGTTTGTTTATCATTTATAATGATGCTGCAAATAATCTGTGTGCGGGTTTCTGCAGATATAGAATTACACATACAATATGATGGGAGTATAAATAGTTACTATGCTTTCTCCTATAACCATCACATTGTTTATATTTTATACATAAACAAAAATTGTACGTATATTTGTGAAATGATTATGCGGATTTTACTCGAATTGGTAATGAAATGAATGAAACATTCCTTTTGTGACAAATCTCTAACTAGGTCAACTGTGCTGGAATGTAAAAGAAACTATTTTATTTAGCTTACTTCAAACACAAGTCGCAAATTCGATCAAAGTAAACCACTGTTACAAAAGAAATTATATGTAATATCGAATTTCAAAAGGTTTTGAAAACAAAAAAAAGATGGACACCGCGCAATGATCTCTGGTTAGTAAAAAAATTAGATAGCCTATATTGCTTTAGTAACATTTAATTTTAATTTTTTTAATGTACGGTATATGGTTATTATATAATTTTATTACATTCATTCTGTTTTTACAAGGTTAAATAAAAATAGTTTTAATGCCATTTTTCACCAGAACACTCCTCTTCTTCTAACAAAATATAGATGTGTAGATTGCAATATTTCTTCGGGGAAGGGATCACCCTGATTTATTTTGAGTATTTTAGAAGAACTTTTGTCATTCTTTTTAACAACTCTTTTGTTCCAATCAATCATGTCTAACACGGCTCTTGGTTGTTTCTGGCTTGCTATTACTAGTTCCTAATTTTATATTATTTTTATTTTATTTACTTCAACACTGGAATCAACAGATTGTGGATGAAAGTTACAACCAAGAGTTGTAGGGATGATGTTTCAGTATTTTCTCTCTATTACGTCTTAAATTAACCATAATATTTTTACTGCGATTAAAAACTCTACAACGATTAAATAAAACTGAATGAAAACTTAAATAAAAACTAAATGAAGACCATATGTTTAATCTCCGATTAAAAAATCTTACAACATAACACGTTTAAACTGAAAATTCCGCGACTCTTCAGGATCTCCAAGTATAGTTCTTTCATAGCTGTATTGGCTCTTCTAATACAGATAAAGAACCATTTCCATTAGAACAACACATTCCAGGAGGCTCATCTTTCCATTTTAATGCTCTGCAGTGTATACGCTGTCTGTCCATTTGATATATTTTTAATAATTTGTATTGTCTTATAGTATATTGCTGCGTGGTATTCCATTGCATAATTTTCAAACACACACCAAGCAACGAAGTATATCTGTTGACTACTTGTCACCGATTAATTATTAAACAAAAACACAAACATAACTGTGAACAATCCTACTTTGACAGTTCTCAATGTTACACCTTTTTGTTGCTGCTAGTTTAAATAAGCTGTTGTAATTAAAAAAATGTATTAGTGCTGCAACATGTTCGTAACCCTTAAAACCTTTTGATGCTATTGAATATCATATAACGAACTTGTCTAGTTGAAACTGCTGTCAGAATTCATTAATTCCTTTTAAATATGATTACTCATAAGGTTAACATAGGAATTTCCAGAGCCACTGGGGCGGAGCCCGAAAGGGTCTTTGAGATAAGGATAGGCTTATATGTTAATCAAGAATTTGGACTATAATAATGAAAAATTTCAGCCCAATCCGACAAGTAGAAAGTGCTTGATTGAACTCCAAACAAACAAACAAGCACACAAACTACACATTTATAATATTAGTATGATATTTTACTTATAGCCTATCACATACATCATATATTATTTTAACCAGGCTATCGAGATCAAATTATAGGTAGTAAGTGTCCTTATAGCAAACATGATCTAGTCGGCAGACGAGAGTTTACGCTCGCTGAGTATGAAGTTCAACACAAACAGTCTCAGATGTCCTGACCATCAACTGTGTTGACAGACAATAATGGACCAAGTGGCTTCTGTGTCCAATAGAGAGTTTGTGTGTTGAGTTTACCACAATCTTACTAAGGAGTGTGTCCCATGTTAAGGGGTTAAAGCCTTATTGCTTTCTAAAATTAATATTAAATCTTCCATGTAGTTTAAAACAGGGAAGTAAATGTTAGAATTTAGTTTTTAAACGTTTTTATTAGCTTGCTTTCTTGCCCGGTACAATTTTTGAAATATTTAATGTATAGAATTTATAACACATAGAAATATTTATATTAGATAATGTGTGATGGAATTAGGAAGTCGGACCTCCGTAACCATAACCTGGCCTCGTATTTAGTGATTGTTTACAACTTCTCACTCTGTGATAAATAAAGTATATAGCAGAATCAGTGTCCAACTACTATTAAGGTTGGGATTTCTTGCACGTGATTTTACACATTTTTAACGGTTAAAACACCCCTGTTAGCTATTAATTATCCAAACGTCTCCAACTAACTCACTACTTAGTTTGTTGATGTTTAGCATAGTAAGATTCAGTGACTGGGGACTATTGCAGCATTAATTCCTCAACATTTACTATTTATTGAAGATACTATTACAGTGTCGAACTTGCAATGTAATTGCTAGGTATTTCATTACGTCTAGGCTAAAACCACCCCACCACAGCAAACCTGTTATCAGCGCAGACTAAGCGAATTTATATTTGTATTAGATTCATACTAAAATATTTCTATATACAATACCTATATATTTCACATTTAAATAACTTAAGATTTAACGAATTCTTATGTTTGTTGCAATAGAATAGGTTAAAACTGTTTTTCCACCAAATGTTAATAGTATAAGGTGAATTAAATAGATTTGCCAAATCTTATCAATATATATCCAAAAACAAGCATATTCCAACCGTCTAGTTAATTTCCATGAGAATAACATGGATATTGGATATTTTTAATTAAAATATTTTTAAAACCAATAATTCTACAAACACACTTCCTCATACTATATCATTTGTTTTTTTGCTCTTCAAAATCATTTAGAGAGAAGTTAGGAAATTTTGTGTTTTGAGGGTTAAAAATGAGAAAACCCAATTTTTACCCATGAAACATGAATCCCTCCATTGCTCCACAAACCCTGTTCCCATAGACCAACCATTCTGGTTTGCGAACTCATTCAAGTCCATCCCGACTTACACCTTCAACCCTGATTTCATGAAAAATCTTATTGTTTCATCAGTATATTTAATTTTATAATTTGTCAATTTAATCTTGTAAAGATTTTAGTTACGCATTAATTAAGATTTGTTTTCCAGATTAAACTTAAGAAAAGGACTGTGACCTTTTTCATAAAGCTATGTGGTTTTCCTGTTAATTTAATATTTAATACCAAATTATGTAGGAAAATGAGTTATGAAAGACAAAACGAATCCCAATGAGGAATTTTGTAAAAGTAGAATATTATTATAGACTTGGAAGTAAAATTGGAAATTCAATTCAACGAAACCAGTAAGGAACGCCTTAGGTACTATGTGTATTGAGATTTTTGATTCGCTTTTCTTGGATCAGAATTTCATTTTCAGCAATAACCAATTGTTAAAATTTACCGTTTTATAGTAAAACAAAAAAAATAAAATGTGGAAATATGACAGTGGCTGCCATAACACCCAAATTACTATAATTATGATCTATACATAGTTAACACAATTTGGCAATTGAAAATTAATTTATTCTGGAATATTATTAGCTATAAGTACTCTCTTATACTATACCAGAAACACAACATGTTATCCAAAGCATAGGATTCTTAAATACGAGTTCAAATAAGAGTAAATGCTATTTTAGTGAAACAAAATAAATGTGATTTTGTGTATTAGCTCATGAACTTTTAACTAAGGGAAATCAAATTAAAGATTTGTTTTAATAAAAACAAATCTCCCATTGGACGAATCCCAATCCCGTTGGAACAAACAAATCCCATTGTAATAGTTAGAAAAAGCCCAATTGGGCATTGATAATTTGTTATCAATACTTATCGTAATGCAACTAAAACTTTTTCCATAATTAGTTGTAGCTTATAAATTGTAAAACTAATTCTTACTATTATTCTTTTTGTACTAGTTCACTAGTTCATTAGTTAACAATGTTATAATTGGTGCTAACCGCAAAACGTTGCATACAATAGCATAATATACTTAACTTAATTTTTATTTAAGTCATCATTAATCATGGAAAAGAAGAACTGTGTGTTTTGTTTGCATGAAATTTCATTATGAGTTCTTAATACTGTTTTCAAAACAATAGTTTTTGTCGCTAGCCCAGTAGCCAATCTAAGAAATCTCGAAGCCAATGTTATACTGCCTTCGGATCTATGTATAAATTTACTTTTACTCTAAGCTTGTTTTAATGCTACTTCATACTCAGTATGGCGTAGGATAAACTCTCTATTGGACATATAAGCCACTTGGTCCATTATTGTCTGTTAACACAGTTGATGGCCAGGACATCTGAGACTGTTTGTGTTGAACTTCATACTCAGCGTAGCGTAGGATAAACTTTTTATTGGACACAGAAGTCACTTGGTTCATTATTGTCTGTCAACACAGTTGATGGTCAGGACATCTGAGACTGTTTGTGTTGGACTTCATACTCAGCGTGGCGTAGGATAAACTCTCTATTGGACACAGAAGCCACTTGGTCCATTATTGTCTGTCAACACAGTTGATGGTCAGGACATCTGAGACTGTTTGTGTTGAACTTCATACTCAGCATGGCGTAGGATAAACTCTCTATTGGACACAGAAGCCACTTGGTCCATTATTGTCTATCAACACAGTTGATGGTCAGGACATCTGAGCTTGTTTGTGTTGAACTTCATACTCAGCGTGGCGTAGAATAAACTCTCTATTGGACACAGAAGCCACATGGTCCATTATTGTCTGTCAACACAGTTGATGGTCAGGACATCTGAGACTGTTAGTGTTTAACTTCACACTCAGCATGGCGTAGGATAAACTCTCTATTGGACACAAAAGCCACATGGTCCATTATTGTCTGTCAACAAAGTTGATGGTCAGGACAACTGAGACTGTTAGTGTTGAACTTCATACTCAGCGTGGCTTAGGATAAACTCTCTATTGGACACAGAAGCCACGTGGTCCATTATTGTCTGTCAACAAAGTTGATGGTCAGGACATCTGAGACTGTTTGTGTTGAATTTTATACTCAGCGTGGCGCAGGATAAACTCTCTATTGGACACAGAAGCCACTTGGTCCATTATTGTCTGTCAACACAGTTGATGGCCAGGATATCTGAGACTGTTAGTGTTTAACTTCACACTCAGCGTGGCGTAGGATAAGCTATCTATTGGACATAGAAGCCACTTGGTCCATTATCGTCCGTCAACACAGTTGATGGTCAGGACATCTGAGACTGTTAGTGTTTAACTTCACACTCAGCGTGGCGTAGGATAAGCTATCTATTGGACATAGAAGCCACTTGGTCCATTATTGTCTGTCAACACAGTTGATGGCCAGGACATCTGAGACTGTTTGTGTTGAACTTCATACTCAGCGTAGCGTAGGATAAACTTTTTATTGGACACAGAAGTCACTTGGTTCATTATTGTCTGTCAACACGGTTGATGGTCAGGACATCTGAGACTGTTTGTGTTGGACTTCACACTCAGCGTGGCGTAGGATAAACTCTCTATTGGACACAGAAGCCACATGGTCCATTATTGTCTGTCAACAAAGTTGATGGTCAGGACAACTGAGACTGTTAGTGTTGAACTTTATACTCAGCGTGGCGTAGGATAAACTCTCTATTGGACACAGAAGCCACGTGGTCCATTATTGTCTGTCAACACAGTTGATGGTCAGGACATCTGAGACTGTTTGTGTTGAATTTTATACTCAGTGTGGCGTTGGATAAACTCTCTATTGGACACAGAAGCCACTTGGTCCATTATTGTCTGTCAACACAGTTGATCTCAGGACATCTGAGACTGTTTGTGTTGAACTTCATACTCAGCGTGGCGTAGGATAAACTCTCTATTGGACACAGAAGCCAATTGGTCCATTATTGTCCGTCAACACAGTTAATGGCCAGGATATCTGGGACTGTTAGTGTTTAACTTCACACTCAGCGTGGCGTAGGATAAGCTATCTATTGGACACAGAAGCCACTTGGTCCATTATTGTCTGTCAACACAGTTGATGGTCAGGACATCTGAGACTGTTAGTGTTTAACTTCACACTCAGCGTGGCGTAGGATAAGCTATCTATTGGACATAGAAGTCACTTGGTCCATTATTGTCTGTCAACACAGTTGATGGTCAGGACATCTGGGACTGTTAGTGTTTAACTTCACAGTCAGCGTGGCGTAGGATAAGCTATCTATTGGACACAGAAGCCACATGGTCCATTATTGTCTGTCAACACAGTTAATGGCCAGGATATCTGGGACTGTTAGTGTTTAACTTCACACTCAGCGTGGCGTAGGATAAGCTATCTATTGGACATAGAAGCCACTTGGTCCATTATTGTCTGTCAACACAGTTGATGGTCAGGACATCTGAGACTGTTAGTGTTTAACTTCACACTCAGCGTGGCGTAGGATAAGCTATCTATTGGACATAGAAGTCACTTGGTCCATTATTGTCTGTCAACACAGTTGATGGTCAGGACATCTGAGACTGTTAGTGTTTAACTTCACACTCAGCGTGGCGTAGGATAAACTCTCTATTGGACATAGAAGCCACTTGGTCCATTATTGTCTGTCAACACAGTTGATGGTCAGGACATCTGAGACTGTTAGTGTTTAACTTCACACTCAGCGTGGCGTAGGATAAGCTATCTATTGGACACAGAAGCCACATGGTCCATTATTGTCTGTCAACACAGTTGATGGTCAGGACATCTGAGACTGTTAGTGTTTAACTTCACACTCAGCGTGGCGTAGGATAAGCTATCTATTGGACACAGAAGCCACTTGGTCCATTATTGTCTGTCAGCACAGTTAATGGCCAGGATATCTGGGACTGTTAGTGTTTAACTTCACACTCAGCGTGGCGTAGGATAAGCTATCTATTGGACATAGAAGCCACTTGGTCCATTATTGTCTGTCAACACAGTTGATGGTCAGGACATCTGAGACTGTTAGTGTTTAACTTCACACTTAGCGTGGCGTAGGATAAGCTATCTATTGGACACAGAAGCCACATGGTCCATTATTGTCTGTCAACACAGTTAATGGCCAGGATATCTGGGACTGTTAGTGTTTAACTTCACACTCAGCGTGGCGTAGGATAAGCTATCTATTGGACACAGAAGCCACATGGTCCATTATTGTCTGTCAACACAGTTGATGGTCAGGACATCTGGGACTGTTAGTGTTTAACTTCACACTCAGCGTGGCGTAGGATAAGCTATCTATTGGACACAGAAGCCACATGGTCCATTATTGTCTGTCAACACAGTTGATGGTCAGGACATCTGAGACTGTTAGTGTTTAACTTCACACTCAGCGTGGCGTAGGATAAGCTATCTATTGGACACAGAAGCCACATGGTCCATTATTGTCTGTCAACACAGTTGATGGTCAGGACATCTGGGACTGTTAGTGTTTAACTTCACACTCAGCGTGGCGTAGGATAAGCTATCTATTGGACACAGAAGCCACATGGTCCATTATTGTCTGTCAACACAGTTAATGGCCAGGATATCTGGGACTGTTAGTGTTTAACTTCACACTCAGCGTGGCGTAGGATAAGCTATCTATTGGACATAGAAGCCACTTGGTCCATTATTGTCTGTCAACACAGTTGATGGTCAGGACATCTGAGACTGTTAGTGTTTAACTTCACACTCAGCGTGGCGTAGGATAAGCTATCTATTGGACATAGAAGTCACTTGGTCCATTATTGTCTGTCAACACAGTTGATGGTCAGGACATCTGAGACTGTTAGTGTTTAACTTCACACTCAGCGTGGCGTAGGATAAGCTATCTATTGGACATAGAAGCCACTTGGTCCATTATTGTCTGTCAACACAGTTGATGGTCAGGACATCTGAGACTGTTAGTGTTTAACTTCACACTCAGCGTGGCGTAGGATAAGCTATCTATTGGACATAGAAGTCACTTGGTCCATTATTGTCTGTCAACACAGTTGATGGTCAGGACATCTGAGACTGTTAGTGTTTAACTTCACACTCAGCGTGGCGTAGGATAAACTCTCTATTGGACATAGAAGCCACTTGGTCCATTATTGTCTGTCAACACAGTTGATGGTCAGGACATCTGAGACTGTTAGTGTTTAACTTCACACTCAGCGTGGCGTAGGATAAGCTATCTATTGGACACAGAAGCCACTTGGTCCATTATTGTCTGTCAACACAGTTGATGGTCAGGACATCTGAGACTGTTAGTGTTTAACTTCACACTCAGCGTGGCGTAGGATAAGCTATCTATTGGACACAGAAGCCACTTGGTCCATTATTGTCTGTCAACACAGTTGATGGTCAGGACATCTGAGACTGTTTGTGTTGGACTTCATACTCAGCGTGGCGTAGGATAAACTCTCTATTGGACATAGAAGTCACTTGGTTCATTATTGTTTGTAAACACAGTTGATGGTCAGGACATCTGAGACTGTTTGTGTTGAACTTCATACTCAACGTAGCGTAGGATAAACTTTCGATTCTTGATTTCATCATATTAACGTTTAAACTATTAACATTTTGTTTGTACTTAATATTTTCTAGCTTTTGAGAATGTTATGTCAATGACATGATTATGGTTCATGTGATTTGCGTTGATACTATACTGAACTTTTGGTGGTGTGGCAATTGTAGTTTGATTGTAGATTGTAGTTGTCCTACTTACATGAATAGACAAAATATATAAAAACAAATTATTTTCATAACTTAGACACTTTAATAAATTGAAAGCAGAGTCTGGGTTGATACAGCAACGGTTATAGCATCTTATTTTATTTCAATAATCAACGACATAGTTTGAGAATAAATAAGCCTAATTAATAGTTGTGTAAAATATTACATTTGATTTGTTTGGATCAGCTGTCGGAAATTATGAGATAAGCATTTGGTAGTTCTGATTGTTTACATTGAAATCTCAACGCAAAGCTAAACATTATGAGTTTTCTCACGCTTCCATCAAGACCAATTATTATATTTACTTTTGAAAACCTCACCTCAAAACTCTGGACATCCAAGGGGCTTAAACCGAGAGGAACTCAGGGAAGTGAATAGGTTTATGACGCTCCTAGATGTGTGGACCATCTTTGGGCTCAATTGTGACTCTATCGGTTTAATATTTTAGTCCCGACAGCCCAGACAAACAGACACCACCTCAATTTTATAATAGTATACATAAATAATAGTATACATAAAAACCAATTTTTTTAATATGTTGTTTCTAATACATAAGTTTATATATTTGTATTAGGAGAGTTTGTTCGATATTGATAATTGATTGACCCTGAAAAAATTGGAAACCCAACGAAATTGTCTCAAACGTTCAATGTTAAATACTTCAAAGGTCGTGATATGGCAATAGACGATTTGTTGATATCATCTTCTGACATAAATGAGTATTAAAATAACACGCATGATTTAACATAAACGTTATATATATATATAGTTTTATATGTTATAACTTATAACGTTTGAATAATACATTGACACAAACCACTAGTATTATAGACTACATAAATTGCATCTTATGACCTAGCCAAAGGATAATACTATCCAAAATAATGTAATATTTTATCTTGAAAAAAAAACACTGGTTTAAGCTTTTGTAATATGAAAGAGTAATAAAAAGCGCTCTTGTTGAAATGATTGACAAGAGCACTTCAGACAGAGATCAGTAATACCGTCCTAAGAGGAACTCGAGAGAATTCTATACTTATATAAAGAGAGATACAAAGGATTATGTGAAGCCCTCTATAGGTAGTATTTATGGAGATTATTTAGTGAAAAATATATTTTCAACTTTCCAAAATAATTCTGTATTATTACAGATTTAGAGAATAGGCAAGAATATATATATATATATATTTTAACATAATGAATCATAATTTAAAAAATCTAAAAAAACTGCTTATTTGATACAGGCATTTTATATAGATGTCCACTATTAGGCAAATATAATAATCATTAGTATGGTTCAAAGAAATTCTTAAGTTTATTTGTACACAGAATTATTTAAATTGCATAGTGTTTCTTCTTAAATTATTTTAAATATTTTGCAAAATATTGTTGTACACTACGAAATAGCCAGCAGCAGACAATTGCTTACTTATATAGACAGAGCTTACAACATGTTGGGAGACAACTTGGAGAGAAGGAATATGAGAATCTACTGACAACTGTTACTGTAAGATTGTAAAACGGCTGATTATAGCTAAATATATTTTTTTCTAATTTAAAACAAGAACTGGCATATGGGTATACAAGTTATAACTAAACTTGAGTCTAGAGTTTGAGTCTAGACATAAACTCCCGCCGGTCGCGTCGTTGTATCTAGTCATGCGTGTCGTGTTTGTATGTTTAGGTATTTTGTGATTATGTGTGAATTGTGAAGACCTTCTCAAGAAGCGTAAATGTCCTTGTAAAGCCCGATAAAGGCTCCAGTGTTGAGCTGAAACTAGTTGTTACCCCAACCATTTTGATTACAAAAAAAAATACAGGTAAACGACCTATGTTGTTTAAAATTGCAAAGATTATCATCTCAAAAAAATTTTTATTTAACCTCTTAAAGCTTTAGTGTGTATTAAGAGACGGTACGGAAAATTCGTATAAGGGTTTTATTTAGTATGTTGTGTAAGAAGGAGGCTCAAACCATTTATTAGTCTCAGATAACAATTGTACATAAACAACTCGATGTCTCAGGCAGACGTCTTCAGAGCTACAAGACATTTGGAATGTCTCACCGACAGAGGGAATTGCAAGAACAAACGCTATTGTTGATAAAAAATTATTGTACAGCTTTATTAGTAAGCAGTCACATATTAAAAAAATCTGATTATAGAGAAAATAAAAAAAAAAACAATCAAAATGTCCATGGTATTCTTAGGGATAGTAAAAAATCGTTATAGTTTGCTTGTTTATGGTTATATTCTAATCACGTTTGGCAATTTCGTTTATTTTATACTAATTTATCAACATAATAAAAAAAGTATTTTTAGCAATATCAGCAAACGTAAGACTAATTAAAATGGATGTTATTTAAATTAGAAGTTAATTTAAAGGGAACCGTTTTAAAGGGACAATTTTAAATATAAAGTGAAGAAATGTGAAGGGAATATTTTAGTAGAAATATAGACAGGCAAATGGAAATTCACTTAGTCTGCCAGTTTTCTGTGGCGGGGGATTTGTATTATATATTTATACATAATTTAGAAGAGGAATGCAGTTATCAGTAACGGTATTGATGATTCATACCACCAGGATTAGGAGCGAGACTTGACTTATATTTAGAGAACAAGGCTTTTATACTGGAGTCCCCAGTTCTGGCACCGCTATAACCCAAATTCCTTTAGCTATGCGATACATTCAATACATTCTGAAGATACACTTAACTAGAAAATTGAACATGATATGTGTTACAAATTGTACAGCATTGTATAATGAGTTACTGCTGGTAGTTGTGTAGTACGAAAACAGTTAAATAGATTGACTTATAATTCTGAATACTAACCAAACAAAGCCAACCACAACCATTTTTACATTTACCACTAATGATTTCATTAAGTAAACTACTTGGAATGTTGTAGAGAGAATTGAATCCACCAGGTAGTGGTTATGGTTATGTTGGTACACAATTAAGGTGGGACTCTTACAAATAACAGTTAAGAAATTCCAAGTTATACATTGGTTATTCAACGTTATACTGGAGAACTATTGTTTGTTATAACCTTTATCGTTTTTTATGTGATGGTATGCCTTATATATTTGTATACGTTTTTTATATTTTTGTTTTATCTCTTCATTGAAATCCATCAGCATGCATATTGTTTTTTGTTGTTTTAACTTGGGGCAACTTTTTTCATATTTCCAGATATTAGTTACTTATCGTACATTCAGTTTCAGCTAATGGAAGTTTGTTTGAAAACTCCAAAACCCTTTTTTGTTATTGGGCAAAACTCTCACCAGTTGAGTGTAGCACTGATTTCAGTTTAGTATGGGTCGTTTATATTTTCTAATCTCTTATGTACTCCGCTCCTAATATTTTGAATTAATTGTACTTAAATACTTGTACATAATGTATTTTAACTGTATAGTGGTTGAAAATATATCTGAGGCATTCTGCTAATACATATGGGTAGTTTTCAATTTGGTTTTCAAATATTTTATTCCAAAATGAAACAATAATTTTTAGATAAGGGAGTTTATTATACAGCAAAATAGTATATTTGTTCTAAATGTAAAATAAGAAACTATAAATCACAAGACTAATATTATCCTTTACATCTCTAATATCCTTGTTATTAAAGGATCTTAAAGGGAAAGGTTGCGCAGTACTTCCTTAATTAATCAAAGATTGTTAACAAGATTAAATTCACATTCTACCACAATAGCACAGTTTAGCAAAGTTTTTGAAACTAAAGCTAAACTTTTTACAAAGGAACAAAACACGTCCTATATAGTTGTATTTCCCTTTTTATAGATCGGTCGCTAGTTATGTGTATATAAAACATATAATCATAACAGTTAGTTAGCCATCAACAGTATGGAAAGGATAAAATAGGTCTTAGACTCGTTGACTTTCATTTTCGTCTACTACTTTACTCGATGGAGTAATAGATAATTTTCATTATTACAATTGTCACTGCAAAAATCTAGAGTCTTCTATCTTTTAAATTCACAATACTTGCTACAGGGATAATAGAACCTCTAATACATCAAAGAAAGTGATGACAAAAGATGTGCATACAGAATGTTTGTCGTGAAGTAACATCATTTAACTATATTCTACCTTGGTATGCAGTCTCTCAATATTTTACCTAAGTGATGTATTTCAAAATTATGTCGTTGTTACAAACTAAATACAAATGTGTTTTTTTTTTACATTGAATGAACATGTTTCTAAAATAATATTGAATGACAAACTACATCTTATAACGGTAATGCCTAAGTAATTTTAATGATTGGTGAAAAAGCCTCGTATATAACCAGTAAACACAAAGTTAGTTTTTAACTAAATTCTACATATATTTACATTGCTAAGGATTAGATTGTTAACTGTAACAGAGTAACTGTAAAGTATTACAAATAAAAGATTTTGGTCGCTAATGTTTCAGCCTTACATTCCATAGTAAGAAAACCTAAAGCTGGCAAAATCAAGTGATTTTAAATATGTAGTGATAGCACAGTACTTGTCAAATCAAACAACTGTGAACAACTGAATAAATTATTATATTAGTTAATTTTAAACAACTGTTGAAAGAAAGTATATTTCACACAGTACAATATGTTGCGTATATTTCACAATAGTTGAGTTAATAATACGAAGAATATGTTTGTAAAATATCCGTATGGAGGAATGACAGACAGTTTGCATAACTGTCGTTCTTTGAATATAGACATAAGGATACGTAAGTATTTTATGTTTTACTTATATTATGATTATCCTCTTTCGCAAATGAGATATAGTAAAAGTATTAAAAATCATGAAGTGTGTTAAAATAAAAATTATAATATGTAAATATCTTTTTAAATTAATGTACTCCCTTTTAGATGTGGTGAGAACAAAAATCAAATATTTGCAAGTGATAAGATTTAGACCCTTAAACTGGGTTTCATTATTCAAGAAAATTATGTATTTTGATATGCCATTAGTCAATGTATCAGTAGGTTTTTTTTTAAATTACAAAATGTTTCAACACTTTTTCCACAGGTTTTACACGGGGAAATACATAAGGGTGACACAAAGGAACCGGACGTTTTTTAAATAAGTAGTACACAGTAGTTAAAAGGAATAAACTGGTTTTAATATTGTACATAGTAAGGTAAACATTTGCCATTTGTTACAAAACCGTCATTTTTTTTAAATGACGTCATGCATACGGCGGCCATGTACTTATCTACAAATGTGAATTCTGGTCTGAAAATCCTCTGAAACTCGGGTCAGGAGGTTGAATGCCATTGATATCTTCTGTGGTTGTAAGCTTCAAATCCTCTAGAGTGCGTGGTTTGTGAGCATGAACACGCTCCTTAAGAAACCCTCAAAAGATATAATCACTAGTGGACAAGCCAGATGATCTTGGCGGCCACGGCATGTCACCAAAGCGAGAAATCACCTTGTTAGGAAACATTCATTCAATTCACTCTTACTCTGGCGATGTTTTCGGGTGTTCTCGAAGCTCTAACAAGGCCTGGTGGTTGCTTTCTTGTTATATTCCCAGTTGTTCGGAACCCTGAAACCCATCTTAAAAGCGTATTTCGGCTTGGAACCGTTCCATGGCGTTCAATATTAAAATGTCGACTAAATTCCCGCTGGATTTGACGATGGATTCGCCATTTCGGACTAAAGTATTGTATGCGAAAACGCGATGGTCTAGGGTCCACTGAGCCATTTCAACAAAAATGGCAAGCCTCACTGAAGGTAATGACATATCTTCAATCTTCCTACCACGTGCAACAACAATGGAACAGCTGTTTAAAAAACGTCCGGTTCCTTTGTGTCACCCTGTAGAAATAGGAATTGATATGTATTTTAATATTTCTTTCTATGTAAAATTCTTAAGAAGCCATAGGAATCAGTGAATTAGTGACAATTTGACTATGTGTAGGGAATGTTTACGAATTTAAAAACAAGGAATATAAAAAGTACGATAGATATATAATTATTGCAGTAATTTTACTAGATTATTTTTTTTATTTAAACGAAATTTGACAGAAGAAATAATACAGATAAGCTATATTAATAACAAGGGGTATAGAACAGATCAATTGTCGCATCTTACATGTTCGAGTGTAGGCAAATGTATTTGAATGAGAGGGGAAAAGTTTTAACCTCAGTTGGAACGAAACTTCTTTCTTGAGTTTGTTTCTCTTGCATTTACTAAGAAACATCTTTCTTTTGATTTCATCTCGATAAAAACCTAGTAATATGGTCATGGATCCACATTATGATACTTATGTACGCTATGGAAAATTTAGTATCAGTCAGGATTGATTGTGCAATTAAATTGAAAGTGTTTTTATTGGTGAATACTGAACAAAACTCTCTGAGCCTAGCTTGTTTCCTGTGGCTTATTCCTTTGCCAATTTTATATTTTTGCTTTACAGTGGTATACAAATTATGTAGGGATATTATTAGTATTTGCAACATTTACAAAATTTTAGAATATTCATTTATTATATTAAACATATTATTTTGTCAATGAATTTCAATGAAAGCATAACACTTAATAAACGGTTATTTTCAGAAAAATTAATTGACCAAAAAAGTAAAAATTACGTTTAGTAAAAGTTACAATACAATACAGTATTGTAAATGTGCATTTAAGGTCTAAAACAGGTTGAAAAACAGATTGTCTTGACTGAAAAGTGCCAAAAAATATTGAGAACAACTTTACTACAATGCCTCTTGTTGAAAGAATCTTCTTTCAAAGGAATTGAATCTCATCATAAAAGCCTTTCTCACCGAGATGCATAAGGATCGGATTACGTGTGCTGCAGCCACTTTTTCTACCACACAAAAAAAGTATTCATGGTAACAATAATAAATTAACACTTAAGTAGTCGCAATATATTTTTTAGTGTTGTATACGTTCCTTATTTCCTTAAACTAAATTCCCACTTCCTTATTTTATTTTATTTTTTATTTTATTTTTTTTTTTTATTTTAACGCGTAATCTGAATGATATATACAATTATTGCAGTATCTTTGACCTTAACAAATTGTATTGCATAATTAAATAACATTTTATTAGATTTGAAGGGAGCAAGCCTGTACGTTAATAGGCTAGCTAACCTCCTTTAATGGTCTTTACTGTATACCATTAATAATTAAAGGCAAGATCGTAATATATAGTATCGGAATACCAAATCCGTCGTTTATCCATTATATTCTATTGTTCAGATACATCAACCTGTAGACATTATTCACAGATAACAATGAAGCGTAAATTGTTGTTGGGGACAAACAAAGGTATACAATTATTATCAATACATTGTCATTGATTGCCAGATAATTTAGAAGGTATTTAATTACCTTGTGAAATGATATTTTTTGTCTTGATAGGTAATGTATGTGTACCTTACTGGGTCACAGCTATTGGTCAAAAGCCTACCTTTGGAATGTACGATCACTAGTTCAATAAAAAGTAATATATATTTCCAGCCTCAGTCATTCAACTTGTCATTAAACCTTTGCTATCAATAAATACAACTGGTTCTACATAAGAGAAAAAAACTAGGTTTCGTCTGTTTCTTTACAGAAGATCTATTGCACAAATTTTTTAGAAACAAATAAATGAAATTAAAATATTGAAATATATGTTATAGTTTAATTATTATGTAATCAAACTTGTTGGTTTGATTAAAATATATCGCTGAGCACCTCAGCTATTCCCCAGCAATCAGATGTTGATGATACTAGAGTGTATGTGTTGACAAACTTCTCCACTAGTTGATGATTTGTATTGTTTGTCGATTGAGATGGACTTATTAGAATCTAGCACTTAATTAAATGGTAAAAATGTGTGACATGCATAAAATCAAACCCTTAATTTAATTCCATAATAACAAAATTACAAGTTAAAAAAGATAATTAAAACAGTGTTATAGAAAGCAAGTATTTACTGGTAAATTGTAACCAAAAGAGACTTGAATATATCTGTTTAAAAGTTTCCTTGTGTTTAATAGATAGTTTACGACTTATAAAATGAAGGAAAACTGGTACTAAACAATTTTAAGGATTAAATTTGTATTATATATTAATATTGTAGTTAACTCTAACAATACCTAGTTGCTCAGGATTTCACTTGTTATTTATTTTATGTATATGCTCAATAGTCATTGAATAAATGGTATAGATTTAGTTTCTACCCAAAATGTAGTTCAAAGTTATGGAAGTAAAAGACAAAGATTAAGATAATTATTACAGTAGGCCCATTAGAACTTGTAGTTTGTTTTACTTAGGTATGCCGTTTGTTTTATTGCTAAATGTGTTACACAATTATTACTATACGCTCAGTTATAAGGTTTAATATCCCTTAACAACTCTCCTGATGTTTCAACACAAGGAAAATCTACTCAAAAGCATTTTGATATTTTCGTTACAACAAAGGTTTAAGCGGATTTTGTTAATTACGAAGAAAAAAATTCTTTTTCACATTTTCACCACCAATATAACAAATAATATATTTGGTCGTATTAGGATATAAACGAAAAACAACTATTTATAGTTTTATATGTAATATTTATAGTTTTTACTACCTAAATACTTCACTAATAATCTAATTAGCTATATTCATGTGGTAATTTTGTTTTAGACGTAAAATACGTTTATTTTTTTAATGATATAGTTTAGAATAAAGAAAATAAAATTAAAATTAATCCCAGTCATTTCAGTGAACATTATCTTACCTAATAACTTTATATTGAATTTATATAAGTGTAGTTTCAATTATAGCAACAAATATATTTGAGATATTTCAATACTATGAGATACGAGAAACATATTGTGTTTTATATCAAAGAGTTTAAAACCAAACGATTCGCCAGAGCAAAATGAGCAACAAAGTAACCAGAGAAATATTTGAAGTTTTATTGAGTTTCATGAAAGACTGAGAAGATACACTTACTTAATACTTAGGCCGAGCTTAAGCTTTGAATGACAATGAGTCCAGAACAACCTGTTGTTAACGGCTTTCATCTATGTTGATAATATAAGAGCAAAATCTGTTTTCTTTTTCTACCTGCATTTCGTTTATAATGTGCGTTATACATGACTCACCAACTTAGAAAACCACAGATCAACATGTTTACTGTGTTTACGTAGTTTAAGTGTTGCACGTAAATATAACAAAAACGTTTAATTTAAGTCTTCTATTTTTAAATATTTGTTTATGAAAAATTCTTTTTTCTTACATTTTTGGGGAAAATATGAGTTCTGACAATATATGGTAAATTATGATAAAAGTAGTAAAGCAAACTCTATTTCATGATAAAATTTTAAATTATCTTCGTCATGTAAAAGATTCCAAATATTTACTCGTTATGGTTTTTTTTTGTATTTTAAGATTACTTTCTTTTAGTTTATTGCATATATACTAAAAGATACTTGTATACGGTTGTAGCTTTTAACATTGACTACTTTTATGCCGGTTTAAAACTAATATTTGCTAACAATAAATTTACAAAATCTTTTGATAAATACTTAATCTATGTTAACGTCACAAAGACGTATTTTGAACTGAAGTAAATGTACAGAGGATAGTCCCACAGGTGTTTCGTGCTCAAAGAACATACTACTTCTGACATTTTACTAAGAATAATCATAATGTGTCCACGTGAAATAAACGCAATTTAAGTGTTAGTTTGACCTCTTCAAAATTGAATTAATTGTGTTTTCCTTGTATTATAAAATATTTGGTAAATACTGTACGTACACAGATGTGTGTACGTTGTATGTAGTAAAAACAGTGTATGTTAATGAACCTTCGTGCCAAACTGTTGAAATTATCTCCTTTAATAGTATTTAAAATTGTATACCTCATTAGTTATAATTAATACATGAGCGTTTGTAAGTAAAGTTATAGCTTATGCCACTTTTTCCATTCAAAGTGTTAACTAGTAGAAGATGCAAAATTGATCATAAACACTTATCTCCATGTTTAGTACAACATTTATAAGCCAGCATAATACATTCAACGCTCAAATATATCAATTTTTTTTATTATAAAAGGTGTTGAAAATTTTGGGAAAAAATCATTACAATTTTTATATCAATTGTACTTTTTTGAATATTTCTAAATTTAAGTATAAAAAGCTGGATTTTACACTTAAATTTACTTCTAATTGTCAAATCGTTCATTTAAGTTATTTAATCAGATAAAAAATACACCCAGAGGCAAGATTAATTCCTAATACTTCCAAACAATAAACAAATATAATCAGATATATCTTTATGTTTTCTACAAAACGTTGTTTTTAATACTTTTCCTTATTGTGTACTCAATTAACTTATTTATTTCGTTTCAAGCTTTTAATATTTTAATGATGATTATTAATAATGGATATTGAAAATTACCAAATGTAGTCACAATTATAAATGTTTTAGTAATAGAATTTAAAATCAAATGTTAAGTTTCCTTAGTTCACTAAGAGGTTAAGTATCTAAAAAAAGCTTAGTTCAAATAAACAACTAGTGGAAGTTTTTTTAACTATTTTGCTAATTTTGTAATGGAACACTGAAGAAGTTCACTATTTGAAAGTATTAGTAGTACTATATTTATTTTATCTATAAAGTTCCGTACATCTGGAAATTTAGGTTACATCTTACAAAAACTTCTACAGTTTGCTATTGTTCATTATCATTTTGTCACACAACGAATTTAAAGAGCCGGATATCAGGTGTAAAAAGGATCCAATAAGCAACAATTTATTTCCCTTCTTAGGCAAAGACTCTAAAAGAGCTTAAAACGTCTGCGTTTTAACTCCCTCCATATTTTACCAGTAAACCCATGCTTAATTGTTTGGCGGGCTTTCTCTACTGACTCACAGATGGATAACGCCCTTATTGTTGTATCTTACTCTATTTTGCCGAGTGTTTGGTTTCATAGTAACTTTTACGAAACCTACAAAATGATATATAACAATTTTGGAATCAAAATTATTTTTTCAATTATAACGCATTATTAAAATTTGTATACAAATATATTTTTTTTATTTGGTTAGTTTTTACAAAAGATTTGAAGTAAATTGCCTTTATAAAAGGCACTAATGATTTTGCGTTGATCAGTTGGACACTTATACTTAAACTGGTCCAAGACGAAGCAGATTTGCTGTAACATGGGTATTAAAATATTATTAAAATATTATTTCAGTCAATAGACAGTATCGTTTTAGTAACGTACTAAATCTTAGAAAAAAAAGTCTAGAAGAATCTTAGAGTTCTTAGCGTTTGTGCAAATATGTTTTTACGTGTTTATATGTAAAATGTATTATTTATGAATAATTAATTGTTTTTTTTTATTCAGCCAGTAAATTATAAAAAATAGTCCCAAAAAATATTAATCTACTCAATTAGTTATTAGGATGTCACGGTAATATGGTTTACTTTCTTTTAAATAATATCTAACTATATTTCCTTAACAATGGATAACCTTTGCTGTGGAAAACTAAATCATAACAATAAACTTCGTTTGAATAGGGACATAAAATGACGCGTTTACAATGCTTAACGAGTTTCCTGTTCTTGCGTGACACTGAAAAATGATGAACAAAAGTATAATATCAAAACTGGGTCGCAACTTGCCCTTTTTAAAATAAAACTAAAGGTTTTCTGTAAAAAATCCTAAATTTTTCCTTCTTCGGTCAGCTAAAATTGTTGTATTTATAATTTACATAGGAAAAACCCAGTCTTTATAGTTTACATTTCATAGTAAAGTATTTAAATTTGAATAATGCTCATGGCAAAATAATATACATATTTCATCTTTATAAATTGCTCCGTATATATTGATACCTGTACATCTGGTATGTCAACACAAAAAGTGTATTAGCAAACCTTATAATTTAATTTTAACTATAAGTTTTACATAAATATGTATTTGTATTAACGGTAGACTAAGAAAAGTGTAAATGTGTGTTTTCCCTTGTGTGTTGCTACAAGCAAGTTGACCATATAAGCAGCCAGTGAGAACTCTTATCACGCACAGGCAAAAGCTCATGTGATAATTTGTTTATATTTCTATATTGCAATGCTACTATATACTATTGTACGATAAATATTGATTAGAAGGTGATTGGTGTAAAGGTGTCCTGTTTTTGCTAATTGCCGCTAGAGCTCACCTTATATTTGAGGGTACTTTTGGTATAATATTCCTTAGATACCTAGAAATAAGTGTGCAAAGTTTAAAAACTTTCGGATTTTTTCAAAGATTAAATCTTATTTGTCTGGACTATTTCGTGTGATTTAATAGATTTATAACACCATAACAGGAAACTACCTGTTTAACTGAATGAGAGAGAAAGATTTCATTTGAGATAACTCTGCAAGACGTGGTCGTGGACACAGAAACGACTTTTTGAACCTGCAACCTTTTTAAATACTTTGCTGCAACAACCTTTAATAAGTTTTATGATAAGCATAAATAGATTACTTTTGTAGCTGTAAAAAATATATGAAAACAGCATTGAAGTCACATAATTGTATAGCACTATGCAATAGAAATACGGTATTACTTTGTGTATCTTTTAAAAATATATGAACTACATAACCAGTTTTGGTTTAGTTGTTAAATACACATATTATTTTTTTTTGTTTTAGTTATGTTTTGTAAAAGATAATACCCATTATAATTTCACATGCTAGAATCATTTAGTAAAAATTAGTTTTTCTGAAAATTAGTCTTCTATTTGTGATTATCACATTAACACATTCTCACATTATCACATTCTTCTCCGTTTAGTTTAAAACCATCCTACTAATATTATAAATGAGAAAGTTTGGATGTATGGATGTATGGATGTATGTTTGTGACAAGTGAACGCGAAAAATACTGGTCGGATTGGGCTGAAATTTGGCATGATGATAGCTCACATTCCCGATTAACATATAGGCATATTCTTATTTCAAAACTCCTTTCGGGCTCCGCCCCAGTGGCTCTGGAGTTTCCCATGTTAACCTTATGAGAAATGGAATTATTGAATCTTAACAGCTGTTTCAATTAAACAAGTTGGTTCTGTTCTATGATTTCCAATAGCATTAAAGTTACAAGGATTACCAACAGGTGCAGCACTATTATTTCTTTTACATTTATGACAACAGCTAATTTGCAACCAAAAGGTGAGTGAGCGTAGCGAACGAACTTCAACATGGAGGCGAGTTAGCGTAGCGAACGAGCTAACCTGAAGGCAAGTGAGCGCAGCGAACGAGCTCCAACCTAAAGATGAGTGAGCGTAGCGAACGAGCTCCAACCTAAAGGTGAGTGAGCGTAGCGAACAAACTTCAACCAGGACGTGATTGAGCCATGCGAACGAGATAATCTTGAAAATTAAGAAGTTAAACGGGGCAAAGCCCGCGGGTTACAGCTAGTTTTACTATAAATTTGCGATTATTTGCGAACATCTTTTTATTAATAGTGTGTTAGTTGATTTTATTCTCTAGTATTGGTTCCTCAACACGAAATAACGAGGAACTTAAATATTTATTCACAACTTGTATTTTAGATATACCTCTGTTAGGGCTGTCATATAACATATGATTAGTCAATTATGGTTTGTGTAAATCGTTAATTAACTTCATTTAATAAATAAAGATGTTTTCGTAATTGGTAAGTGGAAATTTAAGATCGAGTAAGTAATGAATTTTTATTGTGTTTGATAGATGTTATAAAATTAGTTATGTATAAGTCATTTCTCTTAAGTAATATTGTATTGGTCAACCGACGACGCCATGTGAAAAACGGTTCAGTAAATTGGTTTTAGGAGAAACATCTGAGCCAAACCACAACAAGTGATTTATTTCTTCTTTCAATTACTTGACTTTTAGTTAACTGATAGTAAAGTGCCTACCGTCTTAATTTAAGACTATCCTATCAAATCAGATTTTGATAGTGTCATCTGACAACTATTTCAACTATTGCTTACCAATTGTTATGTCTTATAATGTTGGTGTATTACTCATTTCTGCCAATCTAATACTTAACTGTATCACCATTAAAAATATTTAGGGTTCTCATTAGGACCTAGTGTAACATGTTTAAATCAAGCAAACGTTATTTAAACAGACGATTATTTCAATAAAAATAAAATAACCAAATGAGTAGAATTAGTAGACCTAGATCATCTCGATCATTTGTGTTTAATTTTTTGCTAAAAAGTAATATGAAGCAAATAATATAGATACAGTAAGCTTTTTATGAATGAACCAATCACAACGTAATAAGGATTCGAATTTGAAATAATGAATTAAATAGCTGAAAATACTTAAAAGTAAACATAGTTTAGTAATGAATGTCCAACTTCTTACTTGATAATTATGTTGATGTTATTAACTTCAAGTTAAAAGTTTTAGGCGCTGTACTGTAGCCTGTACAGTGAACATGAAAATGTATTTACCTTTTTTAGGAGAATGTATAGCAAAGTGTTTGGTGTTTACACTCAATTTCAAGTTAAAATGACTCGATAAGTAAATAAAGTTTGTTTGTTGCTTACGTTTATCAATAAGAAAGAAAATTATATTTCATATTATCATGCATTCTGATTGAATTTGCAAACTAAAAAAAAACTTTGACAAGCTGATAATCCAACATGGCCAATATTTAAAAAATTATCAACTTTTGTAGGTTATAAATGAATGAATGCGTTATAAATTACTTATACATATTCACTTCAGCATAGTTTTACTGTTCTAATTTCTGTATTTAAATTTTCATTTTCGAAAAACTAAAATTTACTTAGTCAATGGATGAAAACAGTGGAAGGCTCGTCAATGGGCAATTTGCCCCACTAAATGAAACGTGTAAAATTAAGAATCCCCCCAACAACGAAGCATTAGTGATTTTTACCCTTTCTAATTATGGTAACTTATCGTAATGCAAACACATTGCATAGCCTCCCAAATAATTGAAGTTATTTTCTTACTGTGAATAGCAGCTTAACCAAAAGCCCCAGTTCCCTTTTTTGGCACTTCCAATAAAAAAAACCGACTAATGAAAGCTGGAACGTATCCCTTCAGACAATTCTTATCAAGAGGTTGAGCATCATTTCTGCCATATTATCTTTATCACATGAATATTTTCTACAGTACATATCAATATTGCTCGTAAGTCATGACATACTTCTATATATCACCTGTTTCTACAGTCCGTTAGTTGAAGTAATGTCCCGTATGATTTTACAGTTATCAGTGTGGTACAGGACTCATAGTTTATCATCAATTACTCATAAAGATCAAATAATCTCTAAGACAGTCTTGCCTTCTAATAACTTAATAGCGGGTTATATGAACAAAATATACGTATTAAACATGTATATTACAGTTATAGATATGGAAATGCTTTGTTTTATGAAACTTTGACAAAACTTCATAAGCAACTGGCTGAGATATTTTCAAACCATTTAAAACCCATTTTTTTAAAATCAACAAACATGTTACTAAGAGGTGAGAAAAAAATTACTGGTTTGAACTATTTTGCTTTAAGAAACTGTAGATCCAATAAAAGTGTACTATTACTTAACTCTAGTAATCTAGGGGAAAATGGACGCGGTATAACAAACAATTAATTTAATTCGCAGCCATGGAACAATCAACATTGAGTTATTTTTGGCTAAACCAATTTCATTGCTACGGAAAAAAGTCTTTTGTATTCAAGCACGTTGTATTTGTCGTTGTCACTATGATTTTTAAAATAAATATTTATTTGGTAAACATATATTTATACATTTATTTTGGTGTAAATATTATTTTAATTTAATCCACCCTGTTATTCATCTGACCCGTTAATTTTGAATGTCTTTTGTATGGCTGGTTCTAACTTTATCTGTGAGATCGTTACAATACGTAACGATACCTACTGCGTAATGCTGCGTATTTGCTGCTGGTGTAACAAATGATCGTTAGCTGGTTCATAACTTTGGCATATTTTTGTCTTATATAGTTTTAATAACAAAAGATAAATTTTTAAGAATGTAATTCTTAGGGAAATAATGATAAGATCCATTAAATATATTGTTTATTTGATGAAATTACTACTGATAAATTGTATGTTATATTTCAACTGTGTTATTGTATTGTGGTATTTGTATCCGTATATAGATACTAATCCACTGGTTCGTTTGGGTATCGAAGAGTGTCTTTGTATATGTGTGTACATAATCAAAATGTGTTTTAATTGTAATTTCAGAATTGACATTTTTCCATAAAACTCGGTTTACTGAAACTATACTTTTATGATTACATCTATTTTATGTTAGCACTGATTCAAAATTACTGTGTTTCAAGGGGAACATTTAAAATTATTTCTTAACATCGGAAATAATGTTATTGATAAATATTGTAAAAATATTGTATTTTATAATATTATGTATTGGAACACCATTGCAAATTATTTATTAACTGTATTTTTTGGAGGTAGCAATAGTGAGGGTTTTTACTGAGTAAACAATTTTACCAAGTCTGAGCGAAGAAGTATAACAAATAAGTGCGGTTTGAGAGCGAGTTCAAACAGTAAAAGTGAAACCATTTGGAAAACAGTTTCTGGGATATTTCTGGCCTTACAGTAACTAGACACTGGACAGCTTCTGGTTTTGTAATTTATATGCTTCATTTAACTTATTTTGTCCTACTGCGTTACTTATTTTTAATGTTACATTATTAATTACCCCTTCAAATACACAGTTTTATGCGTTGTTTAAATTAATTTTAAAGATAATAATTACCAACGAATTACACCCATAATTATATTGGGCAAGCTTAAACAATTTCACTTTATGAAATTTATTGTATCGAAACAAATATCTTATTTTTTTACCAGAAGTTATATTAGAAAAAGTTGGCGATGAAAAAAACTTGGACTAGCTCGAGGTATACGAACAAGTGTAACATATCTCACTCTATTCTAAATTACATTACGTCATTTCCTCTATGACTTATTTACTTAACTGTTGCTATCCAAAATACCTCCTGTACCTCTTATTCTTTTAAGTGGTATTCTTTAAGACGATGCTTCTAAGAATACCTTTTGCGCGGCAACAAACAACGTGATTTTTTACGATTCATTGCCTGGTTTTAGTTTTTTGTTAAAGTTTTGTCAAAAATTGAACAAATGAAGAAAACCCCCCAAAAAATGAAACGAAATGATTTTTTTTATGATGTGATTGTTCTTGAAGAAATGGATTCTTCATTCATTATTTATTGTTCCTTATTCGCTACTCGTGATTTGTTATTCATTACTCATTATTCATTATCCATTATCCATTATCCATTATCCATTATCCATTATCCATTATCCATTATCCATTATCCATTATTCATTATCCATTATTCATTATTCATTATTCATTATTCATTATTCATTATTCATTATTCATTATTCATTATTCATTATGCATTATGCATTATGCATTATTCATTATGCATTATTCATTATTCATTATTCATTATTCATTATTCATTATTCATTATTCATTATTCATTATTCATTATTCATTATTCATTACTCATTACTCATTACTCATTACTCATTACTCATTACTCATTACTCATTACTCATTACTCATTACTCATTACTCATTATTCATTATCCATTATTCATTATTCATTATTCATTATTCATTATTCATTATTCATTATTCATTATTCATTATTCATTATTCATTATTCATTATTCATTATTCATTATTCATTATTCATTATTCATTATTCATTATTCATTATTCATTATTCATTATTCATTATTCATTATTCATTATTCATTATTCATTATTCATTATTCATTATTCATTATTCATTATTCATTATTCATTATTCATTATTCATTATTCATTATTCATTATTCATTATTCATTGTTCATTGTTCATTGTTCATTGTTCATTGTTCATTGTTCATTGTTCATTGTTCATTGTTCATTGTTCATTGTTCATTGTTCATTGTTCATTGTTCATTATTCATTATTCATTGTTCATTATTCATTATTCATTATTCATTGTTCATTATTCATTATTCATTATTCATTATTCATTGTTCATTGTTCATTGTTCATTGTTCATTGTTCATTGTTCATTGTTCATTATTCATTATTCATTATTCATTATTCATTATTCATTATTCATTATTCATTATTCATTATTCATTATTCATTATTCATTATTCATTATTCATTATTCATTATTCATTATTCATTATTCATTATTCATTATTCATTATTCATTATTCATTATTCATTATTCATTATTCATTATTCATTATTCATTATTCATTATTCATTATTCATTATTCATTATTCATTATTCATTATTCATTATTCATTATGTACATTTTCATTGTCAATAAAATTCCTTATTTACAGAAAATTTTCTCTACAAAAATAACTTTACTTCAAAGTGAGTCTTAAGGAAATAATTGACGTATATAATACAGTCGCTTTAAAAAAGTCAAACCTGTATCAAAATGTCTACCATCTTTTAATTATTATATGTATTAAAGTATTAAAGTATATTAAAATAATTCATTTTTAAAATAGATTATTTGAAAACTTCAACATTTTATAGGAACATAATACCTTAGTTTAACTTTTAGTATCAGTAAAGATGTATTTTCTTTTCACTCATTGTTTACAATACAAATACATTGTTCATCAAAACTAAATAAATAATAAGAGGCACGTGATCATCACTTACATTTCCATTACTAATCTCTTTTTGATGAAAGTATCTTTTAAAACTAGAAGTAGTTTTTCTACTACCATTAGTAATTAAAATAAAAAAGTGTTGCTCAGGTTATGCAAAGTTTATGACGTAGATGGCAGTACATGCGCAATCGTGTAAACTGCCTTCTTGCTGTCAGAAGTTTCTAAATGTATAAACCGTAAAATACATTCGAGTTACTAAACATAACTGCATGTGTGACACGACACTTGGCATGTATTAAAAGATTAATAGACATGACATATAGTTTGCAGCAAATAGCCGTGTCAGTTGTTCTATACGACATTGTTCTTGAATTAAACAGTTAAGGGAGAACATGTAAGAACTAACTTACCGCTTGCCCCTGAGTAAATGTGAACATTAAAGTAGTGCTACTCTATTGTGTTTGGTACTAACCTCAGCATGTACTGCTGATTGCATAAACTACTCATTCAATAGGTCACTGTATCATATAACAGTTTCTTGGATCTTATATCAACATATTGTATAGTTATGTTTATGTATTTATGAATGTTTCTATAAGGCAACTAAATTTGAATATCTAATCTAACAAACCTTAGGCCTAGTACTGGTCATCTTGTCACTGAATTTGAATATGTTTACTACCAACACGAAAAACCCTAAACACCCACACAATGACTTTGAAACATACACATTTAAAATTCAAACTAATGTAATATTACAATTAAATGAGACAGGCGTAACCAAATAGAAGTAAAGTTTATGGCGACTTTTAAATAAAGCTAAATACGCCTACTGCTGAGCCCAAAAATGAATACTATACTCCAAACTATATGCAACGTTAAAGGCTGCACAAATGCAGTCCCATGTACCAATTTATACATCTGCAATCTGTAAGCTTCACTAAAAGAATATCTGTCATTAGAAATGAAACCAGACTATGAGGTTTGTAGCATCACATTTGAACACTGACCTCTGCTGGTGTTCTGTTTACTGGACAAACAGATTATCCTAACGTTCGATTGTTGTCTGTACCTGTATTGGATGTCAGGAGACAAATAGATTATAGAAGCATCCTGATGTCCTTAATATTCTTAGTTTATTTCTACCATTATATATTTATTTTGTGTCTTTATAAGAACTGACTGCTAAGATCAATAGTAATGATTTTAAAAATGGGTAAAATTATAATAGAAATATTATATCCGTGTTGTTTTGTATTGAATTCGAAAGTTGAAATTGGTTAGATATAAAATACTAGTGCTTGTCGTTATTAAGAGCACACTATTATTGAACCAACAAATAAACCGGTAGACAAACTTTCTCTTGGGGGGTTATTATATAGACATAAGGTTGTAAACCATATAAATTCCTTTACACTTTATATACATAAACACATAATAATAATAATAATTTAAAATTCACATGAATTTTGTTTAAACAATTTTAAATATTATTGAAATATTATTCAAATGTGAGATGTGAATGTTTGTGAAATTTGTGAACACGTTAATGTTCAATAACGAATTACTAACCTGTAAGATAATCCAGGATTTTATTAAAACTACTTGTTCTTAAAAGCCATAAACTACATTCTATGAGTTTAACCACATATGGCTAAAGTTAAAGGGTTTAAACAGTAAAGATTTCTTTTAAACGTTTAGTTTAATTTTAATTGTTCACTAAATTTCTGAATTGTGGGGAAAACAACAAAGAAAGAATAAAAAGCCAAGTTTATGCTGTAGCTTTCATTGGTACCGAAGAAATTCCAATAAGATCCACTGTGTGCAGGGTAATACGAGGAAATCAGTATCTTATAAGTTTATATTTCTCATTTTATTGTTCTTTCTCTAGTATATTTAAATAAGTTCGACTGATTCTAAACATAACTATTGTGAAACGTGTGCAATCAGGTTTATACAACAAAAACACATCATGTTGCATAATATTAGAACGAAGAATGTTAAATAGAATATGATGTTGTTACTGGCTAATATCGGATTGTCCTTAATTAGAGCCATTTATCAAAAGCTCAACAATGAATTAGTATAGATTGGTTGAGTTCCGAATATCTAAAAGTTATAAATAAAGTAACCTTCATTAGTGACTAAACTGTGCATCAGTTTGGTATAAAATATATTTTTTGTAAAAACCCGTCATTAAAGTGTGGTCCAACATCCACTTGTAAAATGGGCTTTTTATGTTTTTTCAACAGAATTGTTTGCACCTTATTTTTTTACCAGAGGGCTAGATTAAATCCATTCAAACCAAAACTTGATGTAGTTATTAAACAGAATTTGCTGCAAGCCACCTGTATGATGGTTACTAAAATGGCAAGAACGCCAAACCCTTAGCTATAGATATAATATTCAGGTACATAATATTGTGCAACGTGTACTTGTAGTAAAGAATTCCACCCATATTAAATATATGTAAAATGTGGACAATCAAATATGTAAGCCATTTAACTTAAGGTCTGCAGCTCCATATTGTGAGGAATTTTACTCATTGTGTTACAAAAGCAATGTGATCAATTTATTATATGTTCTGTTAAATAAACGTAATTTAATGAATGTTTCAGATGAAACAAAAGATCTGTATTCAACGCTGATTCCTGGTGGACCTAATATTTCCCTAAGAACCATATATTTTATCTAGATAAAAAACCTACTTTAAACATTCAATGTTAAATATATTAGTCAATCCGTCTCCTAATTGATTAAAATTATAAACTTGTAATAAAATACGTTATAGATTTTAGATATTGTCATCTTATCAGTTAGTATCTGCTGAATATTATTATTAATATTTTATAGATGGATATGATAGAAAACATAAAATTAAAGACCACTTATACAACCAGTAGTAAAAAAAATCATCGAGAAATGACTAAGTAAATGGATTTCCAATGTGAGTCCAAACGTCAAAGGATGTGGATTTTGGTAGTATTGTGAATCATGAGGTATCATTTATCATTGGCAGAGATATCAATACTTCAGAGCAGCGGACTTTCCCGCATTCCCTTCCTAATTTGATTCATAACTCATGCCGTATAAACAAATAATGTATTTCTTGGAAATTCTTTACAAATACATATTCCCCTTTGTCCAATACATCTCAACTAAAAGATTCAGTAAACTATTCTTTTTTATTTGTCTATTTGTAAGAACATAGATATAAATGTGTTTCTTAAGTAGGTCCTCATTGTTTACTTTTTCTATAAATAGTTTTTTACTATTTATTTTATGTAAGACTAAATTACTTACGTAATTCCCGTCACAGCTCAATAAAATATGTCAATTCAGGACATGTTTCGGTGTTAAAACACCATCGTCAGCTTCAGGATTGATGAGTGAATTAAAAATGGTGTGGGAACTGAACTGTAGTTTTTCGTTTAATATAGTCTCACGGGTGTTAACGTTGTTAAAACTTTTGTATATTTCATACTCCTCTTAAGTGTCTATCTTTTTCCCTTTTCTGCAAGTGTGTAGAATTTCCAAGCTGTCATCAATATTTCCCATTGTATGATTGAAGTCAATTAAATGTTGTGCGAAGGTGGATTTTTGCTTGGTTACGCTGTAAACTGGTCTGTGCTCTTTAAACCTTGTTTTGAAACTTCGTCCTGTTTGGCCAAAATACATACTAGGACATTCAGCGCATTTCAGTTTATAAATGCCAGTTTTACAATGTATGTCCTTTGCGGTCGTTATTGAGGCTAATATATTTTTTAATCTGTTGCTAGTGTTGAAGGTCAACTTTATATTATTTTTCTTGAATTTCTTTTCCCAAGCAATCATGTATAGTCCGAGAATAATCAACACATATGTATTTTGGTTTTTCGGCAATGTTGTCCCTAGTAATATTGTTTTTATTTTTATGTTTTTGGATTAGTCTGTCCACAATATTACTTTTAAAACCATTTGCTAAGGCTATATGTTTGATAATAGCTACTTCACGTTGGTAATGTTCATTGTTCAGTGGGACAGTGAGTAGTCTATGGACCATACTATTGTAAGCACCCATCTTTTGGGAATATGGGTGATAAGATGTAGCGTGAATTGTTTGGTCAGTAGGCGTAGGCTTACGGAAAATGTCAAAGTTAAAACTATTGTTGTTTTTAATGATGGTTAAATCTAAAAAATTCAGCTTGTTGCTATCTTCAATTTCAAGGGTGAATTTTAAGTTGGGTTTCAGATTATTTAAATAGTTAAGGAGTAACTAGTTTTAACACCGAAACATGTCCTGAATTGACATATTTTATTGAGCTGTGACGGGAATTACGTAAGTAATTTAGTCTTACATTATGTCCAACAGCTCAGGGGCTACACACATGGATTTATTTTATGTTAATGAGAATTTGAGAGGGTACTGTGCATTTTACAATATGCTGGCCTTTATGTTCTGTATGATTAATAGTTTTTACGAAAAATGATCACAGAACTACACTTGGTTTGATAAAGGATTATTTTGGTAAGTTCAGATAAAAATTTCCATCAAAATATTACAAAAGGGTTATTGCCTAAAGAGCTTATTTTAATACGTGTTAAGTCACCTATCATAATCTACCTGTAATCTGTAAAAACTAAATTCGTCTAAGAAATGTAACAAAAAATTTATTTTTCATTATTGCGATAAACAAATAAATAAATTACGTCTTTATTCATGAGCGAATTTCAGCAATCAATACAACAGAAGTGTGTCTTAGTACAAAACTGAAAAAGAAAAAAAAATATAAATTTATATAACTTTTGTTATGTTTAGCTTATGAAACACTGTGCTTTCACGGCCAATTAATTTTATCTGGTATATTCAATCAATCTGGAATATCTTTCAGAGCGGTTATTTTTTTTGTTTGCTATGCAAAATTAAATAAATAGATTTTATTAAATAAATAAAATAAAATAAAATTTGCATTTGTTACATGAGACGGATTAATATAAAAATGATGTTTTCGGAACAAGATTCTAAGAGTTTTCTTCTTGACTAACACGTGTGACATCCAGGATCTTCAGTAATCTGCAAATGTTCCCTTTGTTCAATCTGGCTCTCAGTGTTCTGCCCTTGTATTAAAAAAACATCTCATATTGGAAATATTAAATCCAGTTATTTCCAATCTTTTTTTGTGTACAGTAGGCAGTCTTTTGGTTGTACATATACTTTTTACTAAGCTAGCAAATAATTCCATACATTATTTTAATGTTTTAACAACAAAAATTGTATTTACTGTAAAAATTCATAGTCATATATTATTTTATGCTTATCTCATAATTTTCAATTATAATAATAATCAGCGAATACACGAATAGACTATTCCATCCATTTAAAAATAAAATGCTGGGATTAATTTTGTCAACAACGCCAATTTCCGAATTGGCTTATCTGGTTTTAGCTGTTACATAGGAGACGACATAACTGGTTTCTACATTAAAACTTTTTTTCACTTTTTTAAAATTCAGATAGCCTTTTACAAAAGCTTGAGCTACAAAGGTCCTGTATGCTATTTTTTGGCTATTTGAATTTAGGACATACCTATAAGCTCACGACGCATTGATAACAGTAAAATTGACAAAATTTTAATTTGAACTCCAATCGTGTAAATTGTGGTAAGTTAACATGACGTGGAGGGTGAAATAAAATCAGTTCAAGAAGATACTTTCCTGGTTCGGTAATATAAACAAATAAATCATTACTCTGACAAAAATACCCTAGTAGTTTCACGTAGATGCTCTATCAGGAAAGCCTTGCATTCCGTTTAACGTTACCAATATAAAACTAAAACATTGAAGTTAAACTTTTAAGGATTTATTGTTAAAAATAAACACTGTCAACTAAAAGCTAGTAAAGTTAAACATTTAAGTTCAAGTGACTCAAATCACTGTTGTTAAATTCATTAAAAGGATAAGGCGAAGAGTTTACGTACGTAAATTCGTAATAGGTTGCTCATCGAAGGGAACGCTATAAAAACTCCTAAAATAATTAACGTGTGTTTTCATCTCCTTGTTTTTGTCTTTAGAGTCTATTACCCTATTTTTTACATAATTACCTAATGATAGTGCAGTAGAAATAACTGAAAATATAGCTTAAGGTGGAACTAATTGCAACAGAAATGATTCTTGCTGTGAATGGTAGGTAGTATGCTTCTAATCAACATACTAAAAGTATACATCCGTACTGTGGCGCAAAATACGTTTTTTCGGCCGCCATCTTGAAAAAAATGTCAAAATTTGAATATTTGTAAAAATAACTTTTTGGGTATCAAATTATAGGAAATTTAATGCTGAAAAATGTTATAATAGTGGTTGTAAGCACTATTTAGAAATACGATCGTAGTACAAAATACCCCTGCCGCAGCAAAGCTGCAGACTAAACGAATTTCCATTTGTCTTAATTGATTTTCAAATAAATCTAGTAATTCAGTTTTAAAAATCTTTGTACAACTAAATCTAGAGTTCTACTGGACCGATTTTATTAACTAATGGGTCATTGGAAAGCAATTTTTGGATCAGCAAAGTTTGATTTTTTTAAAGATTTGCTAGGTCAAACCAAGATTTGTTGAGGTTGCAAGCATGATCTTTTGACTATAAATCGGTGATAAATAACTCCATTTTCAAACAATATAGGTTGTTTGTGATTTAGCAGTGTGCTTTAGGTAGATCCGATCTTAATAATCAATAATTCCAATGGAAACTGGTATTTCACTGAAGGTTTATAGATAAAAAAAAACATATAGGATATTTTAACTGATGGAATACATTTTTAATTGAAGTAAAAATGAAAAAAAAAATCCAAATTAATTGTTTTCGTAGAGTAGCCTTATTAGGCTTACATTATCCATTTGATGGATTAATGATGATGCTTGATGACAAATATGTCCTTGCATAGCTTTGAGACCAAAATTATGAAAATCGAACGGGTAGAAGAGCCAAACGAACTCGAAAAAAAAAAAACAAATATATCTCCCGTAAGTAATGTACAGGGAGGCAGTTTGTGCATGACTCGAAATATACGTCAAAATGAGTGCTGATGCTTGATGGCAAATCTGTGGTGCATCAATACCTTTAGCTTTAAGCCGGATTTACACTATGTAGCAAAACCTGCTATATAACTTTTGCTGTATGAACAATTTACGGACAATTTTAGTGATTCTATTGTGCTCGTGATATATGCTATATGTAGCACAACCTCATTTGCATTCCGTATTGAAATGTGCGTTGAAGAGACATAATTCGTGGCAGCTATCGGAGGGATCTTGGAAGTCAGAGAGAGAGGCGGAAGCGAAGATTTTAGCAAGTTTTAGGTTCGACCGCTTCTTGCTTCGAGAAATAAGTACAGTATAGCAGATTTATTACGGGACCTAAATGATGACGAATACGCTAACAGTCCATGATTGAAACGGGAAATACGGCTTCAAAAAAGTGTTACGTATAACCACAACGCCGGTTGTCCACAGAACAGTTCAATTAAGTTTATAATTGCATCCCGATCCTACGCACTTTCCGTTTCCAGTCCTTCCATTGTAAACAAAGATCGCTGAGCAAAACCGTCCGCACCCAGTAGGCTACAACTGTGAACTGTTGGCACTAAATGATAGCAGATGCTAGGCAAAAAAATATATGTATATCATTGCTAAATATGGCAATGTTAGATGTAGCTCGTATTTCTTTTGCTATTTACCGACTCCCGATGGATAGCACAATTTTAGCTATATATAGCAGGATCTGCTACATATAGCAGTGTTATATAGCACTTTTGAAAAGTTACTTTTTCTTCTTCTAGCAAATTTTATACAACATTGCTAGATGTTACACAAATCTGCTATATAACAGGTTTAGCTACATACATGTAAACCCGGCCAAAGGCCAAAATTATGAAAACCGGTCTAGAAGAGCTAACCTGACTTCTAAAGCAAAACCAATTGTTTTTGTAGATGGCAATAATTGATTTACCAGTATGTATAATCTAATCATACGAAACATGAGTTAATAATTTAACAGCTTATCGTTATATTGTTATTTAATAGATTTTTCTTTGATTAAATAATGTTGTTAACAATTTGCATTTGTGTTTAAAGTGTGTTCCTTATGTTAAGTGTGTGATTCTAATGTTATGTGCTTAATCTGTACCAAATATTAGTGAGTAAAGTGGTGTATGGATTTCATAACCATTATTTTACTAGAGACCGTTGTATTTAACCCACAATGGGCTCTGTTGCTAGTCTATTAAATAAATAACATTAGGTTTAACGAAACGAGTACCTTGGTTTGCTGCTACAAAGAAACTAATTAAGTGTGTTTTTAGTAAAATATTAATTGTTTAGTATAAAATAAATAAATCTGCAAAGTTTTATCAAAATATATCCATAAAGAAGCAAACTACAACATTTTACAATATTCTCCATAAGAATAACATGGGGATTTAAAATTTCCAATTTTTTGAATTTTCTCCGTTACCAATAACCGTACAAAAACACTTCGATATACTTAACTATTTGTTTTTTAAGCTCTTTAAAAAGGTCTAGAGAGAAATTGGGACATTTTATGTTTTAAGGGTCAAAAATGAAAAAAAAAAATTTAAAGTATAAAATAACTTATAAATAAAAATCCTTTAAAATGGCACGTTTTTAAACGCACCTTTTTTCACCCATAGTGCATCACTGTTAACAGTATACTTTAAATTCAACCATTATATTCTTTTCCAGCATGAAATTTTCTATAATTTGATACCAAACCAGATTTTTTTAAAATAATTTAAAATTTAACACTTTTTTTTAAATGGCGGCCAAAAAACCGTATTTTGCGTAACAGTACAAATGTATATTTTTAGTATGTTTTTTATAAGTGTATCACCTACCATTTATAACTCAAATAATTTATGTTGCAATTAGTTCCACCTCTAACACTATTTCTACTGCACTATGAGCTAGTTACCAATTACGTTTGGAAAAATAGCCCTAAATGTAATAATTAAAAATATATTTAGGGCCTTACCCACTTTTGTATATGTGTGAAATCTATTGTATGTGCTCAATTTTGTTTGAATTGAAAATTAATATATAATAGTTTCAAAAAGTATTTATTTATTTGTATGTCGATTTTTTAGGTTCAGTTACACGCTATTCTGATGTAAGACTGTGGCTATTCATAAATAAACAAATAATATTTTTAAACTACTGGTATACTGGTTTGTTCTAATTACTTACAATATTTAGTTTGTACGTACTTTATATTTTCATCATTGACTTTCTGAATATATTTAACCAATTTTATAAGCAAATATTAAGGTTGTATTAGTTTGATTCATTGACTAAAACAACAACAAAAACTAGTTAAATAAAAGTATTTATCAAAAAGTTTTAAAGTGAGTGGTTAAACATAGTAGTAATGTATAACAATTACATTAACAAATATTCATACACCCTTTTTTATGAAGCCTATATAGGAATGCTTTTCGTGTTGCCATAGTAAATTTAGTAGTAGTGCCATATTTAAAAGTAAAGGTCTGGGTGAGAGGTATGTGTTATATTTAAAAGGTAAGTTTGCTGAGGTGATAACATGATTCCATTTTGTTGATACACCTCATCATTTCCACTACAGCTAACCTTACAACAGTGGAAAGTTAAGAAAATAAAATGTGTAGGGAGCATATATTAAAAATTAGGGGTGTGTAGGGGGTATTTTGTTATTTAAAAGTTTAATGGCAAACCTTCGTGAAATATGCTTGATTTAAGTTCTGATACAAAACTACGAAATATCTTACACACAAAAATAAATCTATAATCAATGTTTATTGAAATATAGGCTACCTTTCAAAACGCGCTTTGCCCAAAATTTTAAAACTGTGTATACTGTTTAAAATCAACGACGATATAAGAAAATCAATGAAAAGAAAACATTATCGGTTTAGCAAATATCATCCATCATGTTACGATGGCATCTCTGTCATTAAAAGCTGTTAAGATACGGTAATTGCTGAAGGAATTTACTACACAAAGGTAAAAGACTTATTGTGGCTATATATTTCATTTTGTTATAAAAAATATTAGTTAGGTCACTAAACATTTCCTTATGTTCTTTATTAACATATCCTTAATAATAATTAAGGTTAGTTAAAAACCGTGTTTAACGTTTTTACCAAACCCGTTTTTTTAGATCATCTAAAACGGACTGACCGAAAGGGTGAAAACGTATTCGTCGTAGACAACTATTATTACTTGTATTTATTAATACATTGTTATTATTATTAATTATTATTACATTATTAATTGTACTAGAAGCAATTACCTTAGCTTGAATTCAAAAACAAATTTGAAAGATATTTAAGTTTGTCTAATTGTAAATCGTATGAAAATCCGTTAATCACATTCACTTGTGGATTTATTTGCAAGGGACTATTTCCTAATTACAATTTCTTTTCAGGCATTCTAACAAACTTGAGCACGTAAATCATAAGTCCTCGTGGAAGTTTTTATTTTAACGGTGAAAATGTTAACTCCATCAAAATGTCACCGGGCTATAACATTGCCGAGGATACTTTTAATTTTATGTTTATTTTGTACCTAAGATACCTTCTGGTTTATTTACTTATACGATTTATTCACCGATTCCTGTTGACAGAAAAATAGTTAAGAGTCCTATACTTTTTTTTTACAAATCCCACAAAAAGCTTTAAAATATGAAATAATGTCTTACCCCAAAATTTCAGGGACAACCTCAAGTCTATCAGGAAAATATCAAATTTAATATTCTGTGATGAAAGAAAACCATTTAACGAAATAAATAAGTTAGGAGGTATTGTATAAGTTAGAAGGTATATTTTAAGGCATTGTTGACTTTTAGAGCAAGTACTTACAAAATATCACAATGATTGACTAACTTAACGTATTTCTTCACTTTTAGTTAATGTTAAAGCTAAGTCATTAGTAGATACAGTTAAGTAATTTTAAATGGGGGTTTGATATAGCGTTAAGCTCTAACAAAACACAACATTTTAGGATACAAAATGTGTAATCTAACGAGGACTATATAGACTGTAATAATCTTTTCATATAAGCTCGAATAGATAACTCATTAATGCAAACCTAACAGACCATTATAACTGAATATCGAGCTGAAGCAAACTCTTTCTGTTAAGCGAACTCTCTGATATTTTAATGAAAATATATTAAAGTAAAGTACATTACGAGACAAAATTATTATTTGTAGAAATATGGTCTATTACAAACAACCTTTTTAATTAAATAATTATTTTATTATATGAATAGTAAAAATAATAATGTTTTTTTCGTATTTAAATATTTTGTTATTATATTTATAACATTATCAACTAAAAAAAATTTTGTATCGGGTAACAATGTATATCAGTTGGTTTGCAGGCCACGCCTCAAGTCTGCGTTCCAGACACAATAGGAATACCAAGTAGCGTCTGTCGCTGGATACTGACATTCAATTCTTGAATTCGATTTTATTCTCAGGTCACCGACTGCTGCGATTTTGAACCTTCAGATTTTCTACATTTTAAGATGTTTCTTCTTTACTGATACAGAAATTCTAATTGGTAAGCATCGTAATAAAATTTAAAGACGTGTTATTTTATATTTTATTCAAATAAATTTTTGTTTTGAGGATCCATGGGTAATACAAATATTTTTGTTTACATTGGAATATTTAAAGTTACTTTTGATTTGCAGTACATTTACAGTAAGCAGCTATCAACTAAATAGTTATTTGTTGTTTATAAAGGGACTTTACAGTGTTATACACTCAGATTGTTTATACTAGGGATATTGCAGAAAACAATACTTTTGAAATCATAGGTTCTACAGAAAAAAAACTAAGTAGTATATAACGTTATACCATAATACATGAAATATCACAATAGATTATAAATGCTGGGAAAATGGGTAAACTACTAAAAATAACTACAGTATGCTTGATTATTATCTAAATAAAAAACATTAAATATTAGTGGGTGTGTAACACCAACACGAACATTAAGATACACTGAATGCTGCAAAGATATGGTAATGTGATGGTAGGACGACTTTAATTTTTGGGGAAGAATGAAATTTAACAATAAACTTAAAAATTCATATTGTAAATGATTTTCAATCAATCAAACAATTGTAGAAGTATCAGTTACAGCAGTTGGTTGTGTAAAGTAGATTGCTGAGTGTAAGCAGTTTTGTGCTGCTTCTTGCATTCAGTAGGTTCAATACCCAACAAATTGCTGATTATGGCCTTACCCTCTCTCTTTGCAGCCAAATTGAAAGTACCATCGGTGGTAGACCTTTTACCAATAATTCACTCTTCCTTAGGAACCAGCGCCGGCTGGCCAAGGTAAGGCCGTTATACTCTTTTAATATTTTTGGACTTAGAGCACAGATAGATTTGAAATACTAATAAAGACACTTAATACTTGTCATATTAAATTCATACTTTTAATAACACAGAGTTATTGAAACAATATATATAAATTTACCAATTTCTATTGCCTCTTTGGTTGAATAGTTATTTTGAGAATAATAACATAAACAATTATTTTTGATTGAAAATCATATTTTGTCATTTAGTATTTGCCATTCATTGTTCTTGATATAATATCTATATTCTATTTTTCCCTTTATCTCTGTAATTATTAAAACTACTTGTGTTGAGAATATAATATAGAATTTTGTATAATCGAATCTCGAGTACCTTTCTTTGTGCTCACTGCCAAGCGAGCTCACCCCCCACAATATATTATATAGTAATAAACATTATTTAAAAGAAGTAACCCATAAAAACTAACCGTTACAACTGGTCGGGGCTGCCAGGATTGAGTTTTTACTCAATAATTAATTGTTTGATTTATTGTTAATTGTACTTGTGACTTTTATCATTGGACTTAATTAATATAATTATATAAAAAAAAAAACTTGTTGAATTGTAATTAGATAGATTGTGTTTAAATAGAACAGTTTTTTTTTTTTAACCTATCTGTGTAACAGGGATTTATAGGAATTAATTAGACCTATGTTTAAGATTGTTTTAGGTGGATGAATAGAGATTTGTTTATATATGTTTAGGTAGCATGTGTGTACCAATTAGATGGATAAGATTTCATTCAGTGAATTAAGGTCGTTAAATAAAGAAGGAGTGATAGAGATATATAAAAAATTAGATATTCCAGTTCCACCTGAGGCTGATTTAGAATATCTTAGGTCTTATCTAAGGCTAGTTAAAATTAATTTAGATAAGGGCGAACCCTTTACTCAGAGTGCTCCGAGACAATTAAATAGTCCTTATGAAGAAGTAACTTTATACAAAAACCAAGACATTATCGCACATGAGCTCATTAAAAACTACTCTACTGAGAACATTTATGAGGAAGTAGCTGAACCAGCTACTTATGCGGATATAGGTTTAACAGTACAGCGAGCCTATCAACCGTGTCCGAGAAACGTAGTTATGGCAGAGAAAATACCGTGTTTTACCCCCCAGACATTTGGCGGTAAGCCGACTGAAAATGTAAAAAGCTTTTTGGCGCATTATGAGCGAGTTTCACTAGCTAACGCTTGGAATGATGAACGGAAATTACAATTGTTAAGTTTTTACCTAAGCGACACGGCACAATTGGTTTATGAGAACCTTGAACGTGAACATGGGGAGAATTTAACATGGGCCGTGGCTAAGCAACACCTTTCGAATACTTTTGCGTTAGAAACTAACACAGAACTTTTGGAAATGCAGTTAAATACTCGAGTTCAGATGCTAGGGGAGAGTACTGTTCAGTACATGTCAGATATTATTCGACTGTGCTCTCTTATAGATAATACAATGTCAGAGTCAAGAGTTTGTGGTCACATCTTAAAGGGGTTAAACCCTGCAATTCTTCAACAGATTGCCATGTGGGACAACTCTACTAAGGATAAGTTATTTGCTAACGTGACTAAGTATGAGACCTCTGCCTTACTTTTGCGCCACAGGCTAGGTGTAGAGTTGCCCGCGACACAAACACATAAACCTGTAGATGAACTTAATTCAAAAATAGATTTTCTGACAAAAACAGTTAACCAGTTGAAATTAGATAATAATCGTTCTCGTGGTAGATCACATTCTAGAAGTTCAGACTACAACAGGGAGTTTTCAAGAGATAGGGATAGTGGTAGTCATCAACGAGACTATCCTAGAAGGGACCGCAGCTCATCATACGGACGGAATTATGACAGGACCGACCGTCGACCTCGCTCTAGGGATCGGTATAGAAGTCGGTACGATTCACGTGATGCTACTCCTAACCGAGTTAGATTTCTTGACATGAATCGTGATTCTAAATTTAAAAATTCAAATTTCCGTGACTCAAAAGATGAGAAGAGAAGTTTCTCTCCACATCCTAAAAGATCTAACGGAACAAAACCTTCACAACCTTGCATACATTGCGGAAAAATGCATTGGTCTCAAGATTGCTGGTACAAGTCAAAAAACTAGAAAAGCCAAAGAGTTATAATCTTAACTCTGGTGGCGAAAATTCTCGGAATTTTGAGATTAACACAATGAATTTAAATGTTCCTACGTATTACCCTAGTGAGGAAACTCAAAAGTTTTATCAAAATAGTGTAATAGAGTTTTTCAAAAATGCACATCATAGCATTGAGTCATCAGAACCACAAGTTTCACTTGAAACACATTTGTGCGACGCGGCCAAAGTAATTGAACACCGGACTCGCGTCAGCAAACTTGACAGTTCAAGTGTTAATGACTTACCATTACAGTCACACATGTCATTTCCCTATGAAAGCAGAATTGTAACTAATATGACCACTAAAGATTGCTCACCTTTAAGCACGAAAGGAATCGTAGAATCAAAGGAAATTAACATATTGCTCGATTCAGGTGCTAATGTTTCGTGTGTTAATAGTGAACTTTTAATACATAAGCAATGGGAAAAAACTAATGTGAATCTAACTTCAGCGAGTAGAACTCCTTTAATTGTCCTCGGGAAAACTACTTTAACATTTCACATAGCCTCAATAGAATTCACTCAAGAAGTGTATGTAATTAAAAACCTGAATTGTTCAATGATCTTAGGAAATGATTATCTTAAACATTATGGGGTGGTTATAAATTACCAAGACGGTACCATAACTTTATCACGTGCTGGGGACAAAACCCAAATCCCCATGCAGGTTAACAAAGTAGGTAAAACTCCCATAGCTCAAAATGATCCAATACCAAGTACTAGTGGAAAGACTTTGCCCTCGGATAAATTGAACGTTAGGGCAATGTCTTTAAAAACAAAACCTCCATGTAGTATACAGGACATGTCAAACGGGATTTCCCCCCAAAATTCAGCAGCAGGAATAAACGCTAGTTTAGGGGAGATCTTAGACCTAGCTGGAAACAAAATTGATATCAATCCCAAGTTGCCACCGGCACAGTGGGAAGCGGCAAAGAGTCTTTTGTTTGATTATAGGGATGTTTTTGCAAAAGATGATACTGATTTAGGGACCGCAAAAATGCCTCCTTACAAAATTACACTTAAAACAGATGAACCTATTTCTTTGCCACCATTCAAGTTGGGGCCTCGAGAACGTGATGAGTTAGACAGGCAGATTGACGCACTAGAAGCTGCCGGTGTAGTGGAAAAATGTCAATCACCATTTAGCGCACCAACCTTTCTCGTTAAGAAACCAGGTGGAAAATCTCGTGTTGTTCACTGTTATAAAAAGATAAATGAAAATATAGTAAGCGACAAATTTCCATTACCTAGAATTGACACAATTTTAGATACTTTAGAATCAGCTAAATTCTATAGTCAAATGGACATAACACAAGCATTCTTTCAACAGCCAATAGCTCCAGAATGCCGGGATTATACTGCGTTTATCACACACAAGGGGTTGTATCGATACACACGTTTGCCACAAGGTATGAAAACCAGTCCAAATGCCTTTCAAAGATCAATGAATGCTGTTTTTGCAGGTTTACTATACCATGGTGTTGTTTTGTATCTAGACGATTTAGTAAGCTATGGCGATGATTTTGCCTCACAACTATCAAACCTTGAAGAAACTCTTAAGCGACTCCGTGATGCGGGCCTGAAAATTAAAACGTCAAAGTGTCATTTCTTTTACCAAAACATAAAGTTCCTTGGCTTTGAAGTTCAACCAGATGGTATTCACCCGTCTAAGGACAATGTTGAAGCTTTACTTAATTTTCCCACCCCCAAAACAGTAAAGGATGTGCGTAGTTTCTTGGGTATGGCATCTTACTATAGGAAGTTTGTCCCTAGTTATTCTAATGTTGCCCATCCTCTCACTCAGTTGACAAAAAAGGAACAGGTGGGTACCAAGTTGATATGGGAAAGTCCACAGGAAGAAGCCTTTCAATCCTTGAAACAGGCTTTGGCAAACCCTCCCCTTTTGGCACACTTTAGGGATAATCTTGAGACGGTAGTGATGTCTGATGCTTCCAAAGTAGGTGTTGGTGGAGTTCTCAGTCAGTTCCAAGAAGATGGTACACTGCGGCCAGTTGCATATGTCAGCAGGACACTTAGGAACGTTGAATCTCGTTGGTCAGTTTCCGAACTTGAGCTACTCAGTGTTGTTTACACAGTTAACCATTTCAGACCGATGTTGCTGGGGAGACACTTCACAATCTACAACGATCATGCCTGTTTGCAGTACTACAAGAACATCAAGAACTTAAGCTCAAGGTTAAATCGATTAGCTCTTAAACTGATTGATTACGAGTTCACTATCAAACACAGGCCGGGGACAGCGATGCGTGTTCCTGATGCTCTAAGCAGGTACCCTGTTGGCGATGGAGTGGACGATGACGTGGTAGCAGAGGAGCTGCGTATCAATTTTATCTCCCAAATAAACATTCACAAGTTACAGCTTGAGGATAGGTACCTCAGCGAGATTTGGACCGCATTGTTGGATCCAGATTCTGCATCACAGAGGATGCGGAGATCAGCGAGAAAATACATACTCCAGGAGGACATTTTATACTACAAAGACTATAGCCAGCGTTCAACTAAACTGTTGCTAGCTGTTCCAAATCAGATTGTTAATGATATCCTTACAGCTTACCATGATAGCCTGACAGCAGGAGCACACTCCGGTATAGCTAAGACATTTCAGAAAATTGTCGTGAGGTATCATTGGCCTAACATGGCTAGAGACATTAGGGCTTACGTACGATCATGTAACGCGTGTCAATTACGCAAGAGTGACAATCGAGGTCAGGCCGGAAAACTGCAACCAATTGAACTTACGGGTACTACGCCGTTTTTAAAGTGTCAAATTGACTATGTAGGGCCCCTTCCTAAATCAAATGGTAAGCAATACATCCTAGTTGCCATGGATATGACTACACGTTATGCTGTGGCTAAAGCTACTGCCAATGCTGATGCAAAAACGACAGCGAGGTTTATCACGGAAACTTTGATTCCCCGATTCGGTTGTGTAAAAGAAATTCAGTCAGACCGCGGGACTCATTTCACTTCACAGGTCTTAAAGCAGCTTTATGACGCTTTGGGCATATATCATCACACAAGTACTGCATACCATCCTCAATCTCAAGGCCTAACTGAGAGGTACAATGGTACTTTGTTAAATATGCTCCACTTCTATGCTAATGACAGTCATACAGATTGGAGCAAGTATGTTGAGATGGTAACATTTGTGTACAATGCAAGTGTTCAGGAGTCAACTACTTACTCTCCATTTTTCTTACTACACGGCTACAATCCTGTTTTCCCAGCTGACCTCGCTATTCTGCCTCGTGTACCAGATCACGATGTTTTAGATTCGGTTACAAAAATCCAAGAAATCCGGAAAACTATTCCTCTTTTGCTTAAAAAGGCTCAAGACAAGCAGAAGAGACATTATGATAAGACTCATCACAACCGCGAGTTTAAACCGGGCGATAAGGTTCTGATTTCAGCACCTTTTACAGCTAAGCAAGGAACACGTAAACTGGCCTCATCCTTCAAAGGTCCATTTGAAGTAACGCGAAAGGTTTCTGACCTGTGTTATGAAGTGGCGTTGCTAAAGGGTGGACAATGGACTAAAGACGTAATTAACATTAGTCGGCTGAAACCTTATCATGACAGAGCATAAGCTGCTAATCACAAGACGAGTTAGATTATGTTGTATAGTAAATAGAGTGCTTGTATATAGTATAGCTTAAGTTAAAATGATTGAACAGTATGATAATTTTTCCCCAAATTTCTTTTATATATATATTGTTGCTCAGAAGTCTACATACTGTAATGCTGAAGTGTCGCTCGTTCAATCCTGGTATTCTGAACTAAGTAGGGGTATTCAGAATTGAATGAGAAAGGCTCTCGTATAGCACCTAGGAATGGTAAGCAGAAGGCTTATTCGTCAGGAAACATACCTGAGCAACATACCTTTAATCCCATTACTAGTATTAATTAGATTAGTTTTAGCTGTTGCAAATAAATGAATTGTGTAACTGTAGTGTATAGCTTGTATAAATATATAATTTCCATTTTATGTTTTGGTTATAAAAAAAAGAGAAAACTTCATGATCATCTTTTAATTTAGTCACGTTAATATAAATTGTATAGTATGTGTATATAACAGTTTAAAAACAGATTCTGTTAACTTAATGAACTTATTTTATTGAAGATCTAAACAGAAAGCCAATCTGTGAAATTAAAAAAAAAAAAAAAAAAAAAGAATAATCATTAATCTAAATCATAATCTAATTGAGTATATTTCTTTGTTTTTTTTAAGTTTGTTCTGTGGTGACGGTAGTCTTGTGATATGGTTTTAAACTATTCTGGTTGTCAGTATTACCTTGGATTACTGGAAAAGTGTGATGGGGGCCCAGAGAATTGGACCTTTTACCCAGACCAGGAAGACAGCCCAAGCCAGCTTTGATACTTCTCTACAATCCTCTACAATCCTGTTTTCCCAGCTGACCTCGCTATTCTGCCTCGTGTACCAGATCACGATGTTTTAGATTCGGTTACAAAAATCCAAGAAATCCGGAAAACTATTCCTCTTTTGCTTAAAAAGGCTCAACTCCTAAATGTGACACATTATGTAAGTTATGTTTATATAGTTAGGTATGAATAATACCTAAAATTCATTTGCTTTCATATTGTGTACTTATTTAACTAACACACTTAAATACCCTAATTTTGGTTGACACCTTCCAAACTAATATATAAATATATATAAGAAAAACCTGATTGAAGCAAGAATTGGTTGAATTGTAACTGGTAGATGAACTAAGCAACCCCTCTAACCGGCAATTTAATCTCTTGGAACATGTGGCTTCGAAACATGAAAAGGATTGTTTGATTCCGTTAGGCGGAATCAAACTTGATAGTTATTTACTACATTTTCCAGCGTACCTGCGAAGCCAGTGGCTTCCCCCCCTAAGATTTACTTCTAGCCTAACATATTTTAATATTTTACTTAAAACTAATAAGTTAACTTAGCTTGATTATTGTTCATTCTGTACGAAGTTTGAAGACTCGAAGTTCGTCAAATCACGGCAGCGGGCTGACAGGGGCGAGAGAAGAGACGAGCCGGCTGAGCTTAGAAAAAATTGGTCCAAGAAAAAGAGCGGTTGAACGGCATGCTAGCGCCTTACGCCATGAAGCTGTGGCGCTTGCGTCACAGTTCAAGTTAAATATTGAGTTTAAAATTTGTGTGTATGGTTTTGTTAGTTGTAAGGGCATTGTATAAATATGTATATGATAATTGATAATTTTTTTTTTACAGAATATAAAACATTTTGTTTTTAAACGACGTTAAGAATATTTTTTTATAATACTTTCTTAAGTTTAAAAGGTGGAACTGGGTTGTTACATTTTAGTTGTGGGATACTAATTTTTGGGATAGTCATATTGAAAGTATATGTTAGATTTTAAACTTTATTTTAGATGTCAGATGTCATAATAGATCATTCATTTTTTGTAAAACTTAAAGAGGCAACAGATTATTTTCTTCCTTTTAAACAATACAAAAACGGCCTTACCAATTTTTTTTTTATTACCTGATTTTTTCAAAATAAATTAATTCAGAAATTTGTTATATATATAGTACACTAATTCAGTTGTATTCTCTGTTGCATGCAAATACCACTGTCAGCAGACCACTTGGAGGCCTACCCAGCTGACACACGACCCTACGTGCTGAATCTCTGCAAGGTGTCAGCTTTTTCATTCAACTTCCTCACTACATCAGGTTGTTGACACGACCTTGTGAAGAATCCAGGACAGTGGCACTTAATTCAAGTTAATGGACTTTTTCGGACAATTCATCTTTTGTAAAAAATGGTGACATTTTTATTTATATTTTTTGGATACACTCAGCTATTGGACACATATTTTCATTCCTCACAGATAAAAATGTTATAATTTTGGGTGATTTTTTAAAAACTTTTTCTTTAGAAATTATGTATTTATATATGTAGACATGGGGACCATGTCTCCCGAAGGAGGGGGCATGTGATGGTAGGACGACTTTAATTTTTGGGGAAGAATGAAATTTAACAATAAACTTAAAAATTCATATTGTAAATGATTTTCAATCAATCAAACAATTGTAGAAGTATCAGTTACAGCAGTTGGTTGTGTAAAGTAGATTGCTGAGTGTAAGCAGTTTTGTGCTGCTTCTTGCATTCAGTAGGTTCAATACCCAACAAATTGCTGATTATGGCCTTACCCTCTCTCTTTGCAGCCAAATTGAAAGTACCATCGGTGGTAGACCTTTTACCAATAATTCACTCTTCCTTAGGAACCAGCGCCGGCTGGCCAAGGTAAGGCCGTTATACTCTTTTAATATTTTTGGACTTAGAGCACAGATAGATTTGAAATACTAATAAAGACACTTAATACTTGTCATATTAAATTCATACTTTTAATAACACAGAGTTATTGAAACAATATATATAAATTTACCAATTTCTATTGCCTCTTTGGTTGAATAGTTATTTTGAGAATAATAACATAAACAATTATTTTTGATTGAAAATCATATTTTGTCATTTAGTATTTGCCATTCATTGTTCTTGATATAATATCTATATTCTATTTTTCCCTTTATCTCTGTAATTATTAAAACTACTTGTGTTGAGAATATAATATAGAATTTTGTATAATCGAATCTCGAGTACCTTTCTTTGTGCTCACTGCCAAGCGAGCTCACCCCCCACAATATATTATATAATAATAAACATCATTTAAAAGATCTAACGGAACAAAACCTAAAAACCAACCGTTACAGTAATTAACATCGACTGTTCAAATAAAATACATTACTTTACTGCACGTTTCTAAATACTTTGCCTTTAAATACATAAAAAAACAATACGGAAATGAGTATGGAAAAAGTTTACCCTCAGAATATGACGTTCCTCTTTGTAAATATACTCCAGAAGTATATTAAATCCATAAACGGTGTTTGGTTAAAATATGCTCGAAGTAATCATAGATTTAATATTTCTTTGTATTCATTAAGGACCGTCCTAAATTCAATCATCAAAATATTTACTTATGCCTGACCTATATTGAGTTCAAATGCAGAAAGAAGGTCAACAACAACAAATTTACTGATTATATGAAAAGTAATTTTAAAATTTAGATTGAGATCTAATTATTTAATCATTATGATCGAGACAGGCTTTAGCTGTGTAAAATAAGGCTAATTAAATAGCACTATGGTTGCCTGATACGGCAAACAAATAACCACTACAATATACCTAGTAAAAAACTCTTGACATGTAAAAGAACTTGCCAAGTATGTTTAAAATTTTGTTTAATGCACCGCTATTGTCAGGCTAAAAGAAAATCTTGTTCTTAAGGTGTCTTAAGAATAAGTTAGTGCATACAAACATGACTGTAAAAACGTAAACAAAAACAATTCTAAGACTACCCCATTTTAATTAAGAGTTGCCGTGACAGTTCGGTGTTGTGCCTGGCTTAAAATCCTGCTGAATATTGTAAATAATAGACAGAAACAATAAGTTACATGTGGGTCTGAGTTGCCATGTGGTAATGTCATGTCTTAGCTCTACATGCTAGGATGTGCCTTAGCTTGAAGCATTTTGCTATTTTTTTTTTCTTCTGAAGATCACGTTATCATCACTTATTTGCGCGTTTTACTCTTAATGTTATTTGACATAGGTACTTCATAATTATTTAAATAGCTACAGTTAATTTTAAGTTGGTTAACAAAGAGTATTTATAAAGAGTGTTCGTTTAAGAAGTCGTTTCTGTGTCCACGATCACGTCTTGCAGTTATCTTAAATGAAATCTTTCTCCCTCATTCAGTTAAATAGTTTGTTTCATATATTGATGTCATAAAACCATTGAGAACATCCATATAGCAATACAAGTTGATTGCATAATAGTTAATTTACCTTTACATAGGCTACGTGTGAACACTTTACGTTTTTCTGATAGTGTAAATGTAACTTTCACATTGTGTGATAAAATGGGTTCTCATTTTGAATTTAATGGCCATAAAGGAAAGGTAATAGTTTTTTAAGTTAGTTTGTCACGTACATGTTTCAATAAACCATCATAGATTTGAAAAAATTTTTTTAAGATGTAGATATACTTTTTAGATAGATGTACTGGTTTAATTATGACGTAGATGTTACATGTCATTTGTAAGATAATTGAACTAATAATTCACTCTTTCAATACTATACCAGGATTTTTATACAGTAAATATTTCAAATCACTAGGTAATTGTAAAAATTTGGCAAGGGAAAATAATTGCCAACTGTTTCATAAAAAAAAACTTCTAGAGAGGAAATTGAGTTAAAGTTTGGAAATGTATGTGCATTTGTTGTAGCTGATAAAGAAAACATATTTTATCCATAGTGGTACTTATATAAATAATTTTTGTAACTTACGTTGTACAATATCATTTAAGGAAGGAAGTCGTTTGATACTTTTTATTCACCTTTTTATTCTTTTGGGTCTTGGTATGATTGTCCAATCAAAATCGATTACATTTTATCATCGCTATCACTTAGACAAAAGTGCTTAACAAAAATGAACAGTGATTCAGGATTTATCCTACCTTTTAAAGGTCTATAATTGAAATATTCGCAAAAAATGTTTAAGGATGTATGTTTTTTAACGATATTTTGTTTGTTTGTAATTCAATAAGTGGCTTCTATGTTCATATCCAGACATCTATATATTAAATAACTTCTTGATCAGCATTGTACGTGTTATTAAATTTACGGAAAGTAAATAAAAGAAACGTCTTATAACACTTAAAACATATATTTACGCTTATACTGTTACTCACAAGACGGTAAATATACAAAAACGATGGTAAGTGGTGATCGATTTCGATTGGACACTCCAATCATCATCAGACCCAATAGGCGAATGACCCAGACATAATTAACAATATTAGACCCAATATCAGACCCAACATTCGCCTATTGGGTCTGATGATGATTGGAGTGTCCAATCGAAATCGATCACCACTTACCATCGTTTTTGTATATTTACCGTCTTGTGAGTAACAGTATAAGCGTAAATATATGTTTTAAGTGTTATAAGACGTTTCTTTTATTTACTTTCCGTATCTATATATTTGATTGAAAAAGCCTTTTGTGTGGAAACTCAATTTCTTTGAAGGAAAATCCTTCAACCCTACATTGTATATAAAGGTATTGTTGCCATTATGCAAACATATATAGGGGAGCGAGCTGGCGTAGTGGCTAGGGCGCGGGACTTCGGTCCGTGAGGTCCCGGGTTCGATCCCCGCCAAGTCACCAATGGATTTTATCTAAGTGATAATGCCGCAACCCCTAGGTCTAGCCTGAAGTAATGTGAAAAACAATCCCAGGCTCGTGCCTAGCGTCCTAGGAAAAAAAAAAAAAAAAAAAAAAAAAAAAATTATGCAAACATAAGTACTTGCTTCATTTTAAACATATATTTATTTTACAATGTTTTGGCCGTTCAGAAGATAAAAATGTTTTGATGATCAATTATTTATCATATTTTTTTTCTGTTTAATACACATATATTCTTCTAATAAAAATTTTGATAATACTGTTTTATATGGGGTTCAAAGTAAAAATTTAAATAATAATGCTTTTATTGTAGTCGATAACGTACACTGTATTGTGAATGCCAAATATATAATTTTGTGAAAATACAATTTATGATATTTTTTTACTTTATGTTACAACCCCCCTCCCCATGTCCATATATTGATAAAAATGTATGTTTATAATTATATGTAAATGTTGACGTTTCGTAGTACTACTAGAAAGTAAAAAAATATGTACCAATCTCAAAACGTATTTTTTTATTCAAATCTCTATGAAGTTCAATTAGGCTACTAGTTAAAAATATTAGTATCCATAAGAGCATATGGTTAATTAATATTAATTAGTAAGCATTAACTATTACTCATCGCTGTAGTCATTTTGTTTGTACTGAAAGCAAATAGTTTGAAGGACTAGGAGCATTGAGTAAGAAGAAATTGAAAACCCACCTACTGTAAAGTTAACACTACATTTTTGAAAGAATACTTTTTCACAAATAGAAAAATATCGGTTACTTTGTTTGATAATTAAAAGAAAAAAGTTATTAAAGAGTAACAGACTTCTCTAAATTAACCCGAAATGATTCGCTATTTAAACAGTCCGACCCAAAAGAAACTCGTAGTAGTAAACGACAGTAGTAAAGAGAACATTGGATATCTACGGATATCTCTGCTGACCACGGTATAAAACACACATGTTGCAACCATTAACAGCTTTCTTGGATTCATTTCAAGCTTATTTGTTTCATAAAAATGTAACCCACTTCCGGGTGTGTTTCGTTAATTTATCGGGTCGGGGCGTTACGCGTCCCTGATAGCCTAGCCGAGCTGGGTTATTCCGGGGGTCAATTTTGGTCGGGTTTCCCGCTTTTGTATCCTAAAGTCGTTTTCCTGGCTCAGGCGGGAATATTTTGCCTCTTGGCTTTATTCGTGCCTCATCATTGCCAGGAAACGAGTGAATAAAAGAGGGAGGGCGAGATTTTGTTTCAAAGTTATAGCTCGTGCGCGACTCTGTTCACAACCTCCTCGGTGGAGTTTTATTTATTTAATTTAATACCCTACGTCCATGCGCCACGGACCGAGCAGAATTAGTTTAGATGCGTCTTTATTATTTAAAATAATACAATGCGTTTCGGGCGAGTGGACTAGTTCAAAGCCCCGTGAGAGAGTAGGAATATGGAAAGGTGCAAACGAACATACAGAGTAGGGCGGAGAAGGGTCGTTATAGAAAGAGTAACATACGAGACACACACACACACACACACACAGACAGGTTGAGCACACAAAGACTTATTTCAAATAGATTAAGCATAACTAAAAACTAACTTATTCCCAGATTTTCCGGGATAGCTTAGGTCTAACTTATAAATAACTTATTTCCGGTGTGCCCGAAGTAATTAAAGCTAACTTATAAATAACTTATTTCCGGGTTTTCCGGAATAGATTAAATCTAGCTAATAACTAACTTATTTCCGGGGTTTCCGGAATAGGTTATAGCTAACTTATTACTAACTTATTTCCGGTGTGCCCGAAGTAATAGAGAAAGAAGAAAGAAAAGTTTGTGGCAAGCAACAAACATTCATAGTCATAAAGTGACAGAGTAGGAGACTTATAGCTAAGAGCTTAAGTGCTAATTAAATCTAACTTATTTCCGGTGTGCCCGAAGTAATAGAGAAAGAAGAAAAGCTACTTAGCAAACTACAGCTAACCAAAGCAGTTAGCTGCACACACACAACACATACGATACACAGATCACTCAATTAGCAACAGTCCAGGAATCGAGGAAATGGTGAAGAATGGAAACAGAAGTTGGGGTTTAACTATCTAACATCACGGCGAATTAAAATTCCCAAAGCCAATACGAATCCCCAAAGCCTTAGTTAAGCGTTAATAGTCAAAGGTTAAGCAAAGGTTAAGCGTTATGCTAAGATTTGAAGCAATTTCTAAGGTTAGTGTGTTAGTAGCGGTGTCGTATCATAAGTTAGAATATTTAAATGCATATGGTTCAACACATCAATAATTAGTGAAAGGCTAAATGAATAATTAATAATGAAGTGGTAAATATGGTAAAGAATAGTAAAGCAACTACCTAGAACATTAACAGTTAATAGCGGCTAAGCAACGACATAGAACATAACTACTGTGCACTGGTTCTAGTGTAAAAGATAATGAATAGCTACAATGGTTAGTGTAGTTCTGAAATATGTACAAACAAATTAAAGCGTGTTAGTAAGTAAAGAAGCCAACAAAGTATTAAAATCACTCTAATAAATTCACTATTAATTAACTCTTATTCCCATAGATAAAATATCTCACAGCTGAAGTGCTGCTACAGTAATTACGAACAACATTAACTACAAACTAAACACCACACATTATATTTAGGTAACACCGTGTTCTCACGGACCTACGCGATAAACAAAACGAACAAAAAAAACACACGAATATGAAAAGCCACCTTGCGTGACCGACACCGATCGAACTTGAATAGATTTAAACAATACAAATAAAACAACACAATTAAAACAGAAAGGAATTATAACCAGGCGGATCTCGTTCTGACCGTTACTTCTTTGAACTCACGGTCTATAAATTATGTATCGAACGAAATTAAGATATTCCACAAATCAAAGCTGATCGTTATATATTTACAGAGTTATTTTAACAAAACAGATAACACTCTATGTTATAGTAAAACGATAAAGATATTCACCGGTTTAAATAAATCGATCTCTGTTAATAATTCTATTAAATTTAAGACGAAACTTCCCGCGGACGTTTGACTTAAATAGCGTAATTAATTAACAGGAAATAAACGATAGCGAGTGAGGTCGAGTTATCCTAGGCGCCCTAGGATATTAACAACGGCGAATGGCGAATGTCGTCCACTTACTTGGCGTGAGCGAGAGTGTAGGATCGGGCGTCCGTCTTCTGCCTAATTGCTCAGGCCACTGCTCCTGCTTCCTGCTGACTGTCGACTCTCGCCGACCCCGACTCACTGACTCTCCGAGCGCCGCCCGCCGCGCACATCCAGCGCTGTGGCTGGGGTTCCTGCGCAGGCGCGGGCGACTGATGCGCGGCCCGGTGGTACTGCGGTGAACCACAAGATCAGCTGTTGCTGAACTTGTGTCATATGCTAATTTGTTTTGTTTACATTTTTGAACTTCGGCGAATTGGCGAGGCGATTCTGCATAGTAAGGGTTTAGTTTTATTATAAATATTGACGAATTTTATGAACCCTTACACTCCCTCCCCACTTCGGACAAAGTAAAAAGAAAATGACCAAAAAGAAAAAATACTTGTTCTTAAGCTTAGAGAAGGTTCAGCGGGATAGGTAGGCCTACTTCTATACAACCTACTGCTGGCGTGAAAATAGTGTAACGTGAGGTGCTTTATGTGTCATGAAAAAGCTTCAAATCCTTTACATGGACATGCCCCGCGGGCTTCCCCTTTTCGTCTGTTAACATGAAGACGTTTGCGCCTACTTTGTCTGATATCACGAATGGACCCTCATATTTCGCGGCTAGCTTACCCGCAACAGCGTCTACTGCGGACGAAAGCACGTGATTTCTTTTTAAAACCCTCTGGCCTACTCTGAACGGATTGTCACGGCGGCGGAGGTTGTAGTATCGAGCTTGGTTCTGGTACGCTTTCTCCAGATTCTCATTTACCTTCCCTATTAGCGCGTGCATACGAGCATTTCGCTCCAGTATGACCGCCTCAAGTGGGGGTTCGATTGGATCGTTGCTGCCTTGCAGAGTATCCCGATAAAGTGCCCGCGGCATCTTTATTTCTCTGTTCAGATTCAGCATTGCGGGAGAGTATTTAGTGGAGTCGTGGATCGCCGAATTCATAGCAAAACGGAATTCGGGAAGCTTCTCGTCCCAAGCGCGATGGTCGTCTTTCACGAACTGCGATATCATCGTTTTTAAGACTCGGTTTGCTCGTTCTGTCGGGTTTTCCTGAGGCGAGTACGGTGCTGTGAACTGAAGGCGAATGCTCCATTCTTTTGCTAAATCGCGAAAAAGGTTGGAGGTGAATTGCGTCCCATTGTCACAGATGATCACATCTGGTGCCCCATACCGAAATAATACTAGTTCTCGGAAATGAGTTACTACTTGTTTAGCGGTTGCTGATCTCAGTGGTGCGACTTCTACCCACTTAGAGAAGTTGTCCTGAATAACTAGGGCGAATTTGTTTCCTTTTTTTGAGCGCGGCAACGGACCGATCAAGTCAAGGGTTACCGTGACCCAAGGAGCCTGAGGTCGTCGAAAATACATTTTCCCTGCAGGTTTGCGATGTTCTACCTTGTACTTTTGACAGGACAAACATTTCCGGACGTGTGACTTGACGCTTGATTGCCAACCAGGCCAGTAGTACCTTGCGGCTACCCGTGCCAAGGTTTTCCTAATACCAAGATGGCCTGCTTCAGGGCGATCGTGGTTTTCTTCCAATACCATCGGACGAAGGTTTGGTGGAACACAAAGTTTCCACTCTGTGGTAGGGTCGTAATTATTGTTACGATTTCGCGTCGACATTTTACGGAGGAGTTTGCCATCCTCAGTTAATCTGTAGTTCTCAAAATTATCTGGGTTTTTCTGAACCTTGCCAAGAATGCGGAAGTACCAGTCTTTCTGTTCTTCGTGAGATACGGACGGTTCCTCTGGGTCTTGTGTATTAATTAAACAGGTCGGGGAAATCTGTTTTATCTGAGCGACCTCTTCACTCATTTCAGTAGTGTCGATTGCAGGGAGTGCGTTGCGAGAAAGTGCGTCAGCCACTTTATTTAGGGAACCTTTCCTGTAGCGCACCTCAAAGTCTAGCTGTTGTAGCTCAAGTGCCCAACGTGCCAAACGACCAGTTGGTTCAGGAATTCGCATTAGCCACTTAAGTGCTTGATGGTCAGTTATAACTACAAAATGGTACCCTTCAAGGTATGGGCGGAATTTCCGAGTGGCCCACACTATACCTAAACATTCCTTCTCCACAGCTGAGAATTTCTTTTCACTGTCAGAGAGCAATCTACTAGTGTATGCTATCACCACTTCTACGCCTCCTTGCTTTTGAGTCAACGCGGCTCCTACTCCTTCATTGGATGCGTCTGTACTCAATTGAAATTCTTCCCTAAAATCAGGGCATGCTAAAGTTGGTGCATTGGTGAGATTTTCTTTCATCTCATTAAACGCAGACTCCTGTTTGTCAGTCCAGTCCCATCGAATATTTTTCTTCAGTAGTTTGGTCAGTGGGGCAGTAAGTTTAGCAAAGTTTGGTACGAACCGGCGATACCAGGACGCGAGTCCTAGGAAACTCCGCAAATTCTTTACAGATTTCGGCCTGGGGAACTCTAATACGGCCCGAACTTTTTCGGGGTCTGTGCTGATACCACGATTATTAACCACGTGACCTAGATATCTAAGTTCTGTTTTACAGAACTGACATTTCTCTGGGTTGATCTTGAGGCCCGCACTACGTAGCCGTTTGAAGACCTCTGCGAGAAGATCTAAATGTTCCTCAAACGTTGGAGTTACTAGTACGATGTCGTCCAAGTAGCTAAATGCTCTTGGTTCTAAATCGGGTCCAATGACCGTGTCGAGTAGTCTTTGGAAGGTCGCTGGCGCAGAGTGTAATCCAAACGCCATTCTTTTGAATTGGAAAAGGCCTCTTCCCGGAATGGTGAAGGCCGTTACGGGTCTACTGTCAGGATGAAGTGGTACCTGCCAATATCCATCCTTAAGGTCGATAGTCGATATATACTTAGCTTCCTTGAGCTTTTCTAATGTGGCATTTATTTGTGGGAGGGGATAAGCATCCTTTTCGCTAACAGAATTGACTGATCTGAAGTCAATACAAAACCTATATTTGCCGGAAGATTTCTTTGTTAACACTATGGGACTGCTCCAGGGACTCTTGGACCGTTCAATTATGTCCTGAGCTATCATGGCCTTAAGGTGTTCATCCACCACACCTTGCATGTGGGGGTTTAAAGGACGATGCCTTTGCTTTATTGGGTCGATTGTTTTAGCTTGATTTTATGTTCGGCCAAAGTGGTAACACCTGGGACTTCGTCAAAAAGTGCCAATTCCTCTTTTAGGAATTCATCCAGCTCCTTTCGTTCGTTTGGTTGCAACTCAGCAATCGCGTTAAGTGGTGACTCTGAATAATTAAATCCTGACCCAGATTCAGGATTGATTAGAAATTTCACTAATTGGAGTTTATTAACAATATCTATGCCTAATGCCACATCGACTGTTAAATTGGGTAAGTACAATGCTGATAAATCATATTCGGTAGACAAAACTTCAAATGTAAAATCATATCGTTTTGTGGCAGACGTTTGGACTCCATTTGCCAACTGTAAGAGTTGACTTATTTGTTCGGGTACTATGCCGGCGTTTCGAAGATGATCTTTTACTTTTTCCCCAATTATAGTAATCATAGCTCCTGTATCTATAAGAGCCTTGAAGGTTTCACCCATAATTTTGATATTTACAAAGGGCCTATTGTCTCGCGTGCTTGAATATCCACAGCTCGCCATTGGTTCTATCGTTGGAGTTGGTTTGTCTACTTCGACTGGTAATTGTTGGACGAAGTGGGCCCCAGCGGTCCACTCGTGGCTGGGACCCTCCCGGCGTTTCCCTGCCTACATGGGCAATTAACTGTTCGCATGCCTTCCTTTTGACAATAAAAACATTTTATTATTTTGGGCTTTGGACAATCGTTGAACCGGTGGCCGTTTTCACGGCAGTTCCAACAAGTGGGAACTCTATCATTGTTCCTTGCATTAGGAACCGGCTTTTGCCAATCCTTACGAACTGGGATGTCTGGGTGTTTATTGAACTCTCCCGCGCGTGGGTTTTGGGGTCGAGGATCGTCCTCTACGTTAACTCTACTTTGAAATACGTTTGTGGGAGTTTGTTTCCTCACCGGGGAAAATTTTGGTCTCTCTGGAGTGGCGACTGCGTTCACGTTTCGCGGATTCCTATTTTTAGCGTAATAAGCAGTCTCTGGCACGAGCGCTTGTGCTGGGTTTGGTGGGGGCCGGTAGAGATTTTTATCTCTAATGTAAGATTCGTATATTTCAGCTTCCTTAATAATGTCGGCTAAGCTAGAACATGAGTCTCTTCTTAGTGTCAGCTTATATTCGGGTCGCATGTTGAGGAATAACCGATCAAGGGTTTGATCTAAACTATAGCCACCACATCGTCGGATAAGAGTCGTTAGTGCGACAACAAAGCTGCGAAATGGTTCATTTTCGCCTTGAGTTCGAGAGCGAATCTCGTCTTCAAGATTTCTTTTGTACCCTGGGGGCAAGAATTGTACCTCAAAAGATTCTTTAAAGTCGTCAAAAGTTTGCCAGAAATCCTTATTATTTCTGTACCATAAAAGAGCGTTTCCACGCAACAGCTCAGGAAGAGCTTTCAAAATATCAGCGGGGGCTATCTCGTAGCACTGTCTTAATTCTTCTAAGCGCTCTAGAAAAGATACGGGGTTACGGTCTCCGTCGTAGTGGAGATTCCACTTTCTAGCTATGTTACAAATCGCTGCTGCGGAAAGCGGATTAGCGTAATTGGTTTCCCCTGAATACTGCAGAGGTGCGTTATTTGTCTGGTAATTATGTTGAGGGCGTGTAGTCATTTGCACATTCGTTGCTGGGGACACACTTGTGTAAGTATTTAAGTTCAACGGGTAACGGACCTCATGACGCGTCGTTGGCGGGAGAGCGGCGTCGTTTACCATAGAAATGACTGAGAGCATTCGTTTTACCGTGTCCACGCTCGCGTCAGGCGGCAGGCCAAGCATTTCCCTTACAATGACTGATTCGTCGCTGGTCGCGTTTCTGTCGTCGTTACTATAACTAGTAAAGTAATTATCACCCCCACGTCCGCTTGGAGGTATAAGTTCACTAAATTCCGGCCCGGCTTCTGTCGCTGGCAGAGCGGATTGTCTTAAGAATTCAACAAAGCGGCTCCTGAGAGTATCGCTGTTACCCTCAGTGTCTAGACCGTATTCTCTCATCTTTTCTTTTAATTCGTTTTTCTTAAGATAATAGACCCAACCCACTTTTCGCGAGGTTGTAAGGTCTGACAAGTCGCGCCCTGATTCCATTCTTTGTTTTGGGATCACGCCGGTACTCGTAAACGTTGGTAGGGGTTGTCCTATTGAAGGTACGGAAACAGCGGTAAATGTTTGCGTCGTGTGCGTTAACAAGGTCGTAACTGGACCAATGGTAGTTTCGGGTGTACTCACGGTCTGGTGTGTTACCCCGTCGTTTTTCTCATTTGCGCCTGTCATTTTTCTCTCTATTTCAAACAATATATTATGCGATAAGTCCCTGTTCGGGCGCCATTTTGTAACCCACTTCCGGGTGTGTTTCGTTAATTTATCGGGTCGGGGCGTTACGCGTCCCTGATAGCCTAGCCGAGCTGGGTTATTCCGGGGGTCAATTTTGGTCGGGTTTCCCGCTTTTGTATCCTAAAGTCGTTTTCCTGGCTCAGGCGGGAATATTTTGCCTCTTGGCTTTATTCGTGCCTCATCATTGCCAGGAAACGAGTGAATAAAAGAGGGAGGGCGAGATTTTGTTTCAAAGTTATAGCTCGTGCGCGACTCTGTTCACAACCTCCTCGGTGGAGTTTTATTTATTTAATTTAATACCCTACGTCCATGCGCCACGGACCGAGCAGAATTAGTTTAGATGCGTCTTTATTATTTAAAATAATACAATGCGTTTCGGGCGAGTGGACTAGTTCAAAGCCCCGTGAGAGAGTAGGAATATGGAAAGGTGCAAACGAACATACAGAGTAGGGCGGAGAAGGGTCGTTATAGAAAGAGTAACATACGAGACACACACACACACACACACACAGACAGGTTGAGCACACAAAGACTTATTTCAAATAGATTAAGCATAACTAAAAACTAACTTATTCCCAGATTTTCCGGGATAGCTTAGGTCTAACTTATAAATAACTTATTTCCGGTGTGCCCGAAGTAATTAAAGCTAACTTATAAATAACTTATTTCCGGGTTTTCCGGAATAGATTAAATCTAGCTAATAACTAACTTATTTCCGGGGTTTCCGGAATAGGTTATAGCTAACTTATTACTAACTTATTTCCGGTGTGCCCGAAGTAATAGAGAAAGAAGAAAGAAAAGTTTGTGGCAAGCAACAAACATTCATAGTCATAAAGTGACAGAGTAGGAGACTTATAGCTAAGAGCTTAAGTGCTAATTAAATCTAACTTATTTCCGGTGTGCCCGAAGTAATAGAGAAAGAAGAAAAGCTACTTAGCAAACTACAGCTAACCAAAGCAGTTAGCTGCACACACACAACACATACGATACACAGATCACTCAATTAGCAACAGTCCAGGAATCGAGGAAATGGTGAAGAATGGAAACAGAAGTTGGGGTTTAACTATCTAACATCACGGCGAATTAAAATTCCCAAAGCCAATACGAATCCCCAAAGCCTTAGTTAAGCGTTAATAGTCAAAGGTTAAGCAAAGGTTAAGCGTTATGCTAAGATTTGAAGCAATTTCTAAGGTTAGTGTGTTAGTAGCGGTGTCGTATCATAAGTTAGAATATTTAAATGCATATGGTTCAACACATCAATAATTAGTGGAAGGCTAAATGAATAATTAATAATGAAGTGGTAAATATGGTAAAGAATAGTAAAGCAACTACCTAGAACATTAACAGTTAATAGCGGCTAAGCAACGACATAGAACATAACTACTGTGCACTGGTTCTAGTGTAAAAGATAATGAATAGCTACAATGGTTAGTGTAGTTCTGAAATATGTACAAACAAATTAAAGCGTGTTAGTAAGTAAAGAAGCCAACAAAGTATTAAAATCACTCTAATAAATTCACTATTAATTAACTCTTATTCCCATAGATAAAATATCTCACAGCTGAAGTGCTGCTACAGTAATTACGAACAACATTAACTACAAACTAAACACCACACATTATATTTAGGTAACACCGTGTTCTCACGGACCTACGCGATAAACAAAACGAACAAAAAAAACACACGAATATGAAAAGCCACCTTGCGTGACCGACACCGATCGAACTTGAATAGATTTAAACAATACAAATAAAACAACACAATTAAAACAGAAAGGAATTATAACCAGGCGGATCTCGTTCTGACCGTTACTTCTTTGAACTCACGGTCTATAAATTATGTATCGAACGAAATTAAGATATTCCACAAATCAAAGCTGATCGTTATATATTTACAGAGTTATTTTAACAAAACAGATAACACTCTATGTTATAGTAAAACGATAAAGATATTCACCGGTTTAAATAAATCGATCTCTGTTAATAATTCTATTAAATTTAAGACGAAACTTCCCGCGGACGTTTGACTTAAATAGCGTAATTAATTAACAGGAAATAAACGATAGCGAGTGAGGTCGAGTTATCCTAGGCGCCCTAGGATATTAACAACGGCGAATGGCGAATGTCGTCCACTTACTTGGCGTGAGCGAGAGTGTAGGATCGGGCGTCCGTCTTCTGCCTAATTGCTCAGGCCACTGCTCCTGCTTCCTGCTGACTGTCGACTCTCGCCGACCCCGACTCACTGACTCTCCGAGCGCCGCCCGCCGCGCACATCCAGCGCTGTGGCTGGGGTTCCTGCGCAGGCGCGGGCGACTGATGCGCGGCCCGGTGGTACTGCGGTGAACCACAAGATCAGCTGTTGCTGAACTTGTGTCATATGCTAATTTGTTTTGTTTACATTTTTGAACTTCGGCGAATTGGCGAGGCGATTCTGCATAGTAAGGGTTTAGTTTTATTATAAATATTGACGAATTTTATGAACCCTTACAAAAATCTCAGACATTGTCATTTGCTAAACGAAATTTTATGTTTCTCCCAACTTCTTGAAACGTGTAAAGTTATTAAATCTAATTAAGTATTATATCATAATTTATTTAGTGTGTAGCTACAAGTCATGATAAAGATTACAGGATTTTCATGATATTCAATAGTTAATTTAAATATTATATAATATTTCGGCCGGCACATGTACAGTACCTGTATAAACGTAATAAATTATGTGTTTGTGTTATGTGTTTTTAATGTTTAAATATTTTGACGAATCTGCAAGATGAATTGACAAATGTATCCACGGACCTGAAGATAGAGCTTAAAAGCTCTGAAATGCGCATCGTCCTTTAGTGACTGTATCAGAACTGTTTTGACTGTATAAGGTACGTAACCTAGATAATACTATAATATTTCATAATTATATACTTTTCAATATTGCAAAATTTGGTGAGTATTAATTTACGGCTGATCTCTTGTATTTCATTGTAATCAATAAGGGAAACTATACCTGTTTGGATAGGAAATATTTATTCTGGCTATACCTGTTGTAAAAAGTATAGTTTTTATCAATGTTGTAAAATGTTATATTCTAAGTCAATAAAATGTCTTTTATTATGTGAATTGATAAAATGCAGTAAAAATCCCGTTGTTTATCATAATTATATTATATTATCATAATTATATTTCATGAAATGGAATTTAAATAGTTTTTAGTGCCGGATGAGTAAATTTAAATTGTGTACGTCAGTCTTGAGTTGACTTTGGATACAATAAGCAAATGGAAGTAGTGTGTATCATCTTCAGTGATATAGACAATGTTCGGCTACCGTATAATCTATCCATATTTTTTCACAATACCTATTTCGGATCTTTGGCATTCACAAAATACCTGGAATTTGTTTGGTCCAATGCAGTTTTCACGTTTAACAACCGTACACATGATTAAGTATGAGATTGTAATAAAACAAGAAGGAAGTTTTAACATACTGTGGATAAGGTTCCTGTATTACTTTTGGTTTGTGTACTTTATTTGGTTTGCTGTGTTTTATGTTCCTGGTTGGTGCTGTTATGGGCTGACAAATTTGAAGCCTATACCTGGTCGCTTGTTGTTTAAATTAAAATCTTGAATTTTCATAGAGAAAAAGTTGTAAGTTACCAAAGCTAGTTATTGATAACACTTACAACATACAATAAAGAATAAATATTTATATTTTAAGAGACATTTTCTTTGAAAGAAAATCTCTATAGCAATATAATTTTCGTATGAAACTAAGTATTCGTCCAGGGTCATTCTACTAAAATGTTAGGTTGACTACCTACTACCATAGACAAATGAATTAAATACAGACCGACAGCAGTGCTGCGGTTAGTATATGTTCTGGCGTCCACCGCTAGGAGTGCCGTGTAGTTACGGTGCACACCACTAGAACGTCTGCTGGTAGCATACGGCGAGTGCATACACAATTAATTGTGAAATAGGAATATTTAAGGCAACTCTGAGCATGACTAATATAATAACGAGCTGGCTATTTCAAGTTTTATTTAATAATATATGTAAAGTTTTATTTAATTGTAGGGTGTTTGAACCATTTATTTGTCTCAGACAACAAACGTACATAAACAACTCGATGTATCAGACAGACGACCTCAGTGTTGTATACAAGACATTTGGAATGTCTTACGAGATTTACTGACAGGAGAAACACCAAGAACATACACTATTGTTGATAGACAAGTTTTGTGCAGCTTTTCTTTAGCAATAATCTCACATTAAAAATTATTTGAACAAAATAACCTAGCTTGTATGTTATATATGTTGTGAAAATTACTAACATAATATTTGAATTTTTTTCATTGCAATTTTTCCTGTTATCAGTATAACTCTTAGTTTGGCAAATTATTGAAACAAAGATAACAAGGCTTACGCTTTTGTTTTATTACGAAATTCAAAAAAAAGTTAAAAACTACACACAGTAGTATATATCAATTACTGTCGAATAAGATGACCGAACCAACACCGAGGTCTAGTAATAAGAAAGGGTAAAAAAAGAAACTTTTTTTGTCTGTGTTATAACGGTATTTTTAAGCTCCTCCTTCGTTTTTAATGTTAGTAAAATAAAAATAGAACCATGATTAAGGACACTGCTTACCTTTGTCAATATTCGCAATCAAATATTTTCCATAATTTTTTGCTGTTGTTCAAGAAAATCATTTATCGCGGTTTAAAAACAACACGCACTACTCCGCCAACTGAGTATTGCGTTCAAGTTCGTAAAATTTGTTAAAATGTAAATAAAATTCAATTACAACGTGGCACAAAGATGCACACAACAACATTATTAGAACAACCTAATAGTGTTTTTATTGTTTTATTGTTGTTGTTTTTTTTTTCTTTTACAAAATCAGCGGACGAATTTACAGCAATATAAATCTACAGCTGAAATGTAGATGATTCTCTTCAACCAAAGGAAGAAACACTTTTCCGTTATACTGCAGCAAAGCCGGATGTTTTCTATACATACGTCTCACATCTAAAGTAGTTATTTCACGTAGGTCTAAAAATGGCCAAAAACATCAACTAATTATTATGATGCCTTTAAAATCCATCCGCTAATTGTACTGAAAATACAAGTCCCGATAAAAAAAATGACTGGGTTAAGTTATAAAATTTTCTTTGAATTTTTATTATAGTGTTAGGGCATATATTTCACTGTAATACACACCACTTAGACATTTAGAAAATTGAAAACAAAATATAATTTTAGTAATAAGATTAAAATTTGTTAAATATATGAAACAAAAGGAAAATCATTTTGAGAGCTGACTCATAAAGTTCAATACTCTAGTCTTTAGTTGTGAAATATAATCTTAACCACAACGACTATCAATTAGATTATTATCATACTCTTTTGGCGTTTCGTACAACACAAACGGCACCGTAACAGCACTCTATACATTGTCATCAACGGTTTAATGAAGAAGGCTACGTGGAATGTTGGGATTAAGTGAATTCTTCCCTTAGTGGTTATGGTTCTTTTATATGCAATAAAGGTAGGACTGTTGGAGATTAAACTAGTTTACGCAACTCTTAGTTGCTGTTAGTTGTTGATGTTTTCAATAAGAGTTTTATAAAATATCGACACTCAACACGAAGGAAGATGTACTTGTTTTTTTTTAGGGTATACGATAAATGTAAGAGTATTAAACTACTAGGTATGCAATCTCAGTTCTGCCAACTGGGCAGAGCGAACAAAGAAGGAAACAATTGATCATCTTTCACATTTTTTTCATTTCAGAAGAAATTGATTATAACATAACAACTTAAATAATCTTTTAATTATCAATACAATACTTCATCATGTAGTAGTATCTAATGTTCTGTTCTTGATTATGCTTGTAACTCTTCCCATCGAAAATGGCTCAATTAGCAATCCGTCGATAATTCTTACTCTTGACAACGCTAGATTACGCTCTTGGTCATTCCCAAGCCACATGAAAAATTAGATTTTCCCAGGTCCAACACGTCTTGATCTCAATAATTAAGTTTTGTAAATACGAAATATGTTCTAAAGCATTATTAAACTTGTTCAAAACCATTGAAGTACTGTTTTCATTTTTTTTTTTTTTTTTGTGAAACACCATACTATCGATTGCGATAAGGATCAATATTTAATAGTTTGCTACCGTAAATACTAGGCACACTCATGATTCAAAATAATAAATATCTCTGTTTTATCGTTTCCTTAAATTTGTGATAATTGCGACTCATATCTGAAGTCGATAAGGTACAAATTGATAAGTCCAATTTGAAGAGAGAAGCATAATCATCAAAATAATCCTACAAAAAATATGTAGGAAAACTCAACTTGGCTCAAAAGTTACACTTAAACTTTTAATATCCTGATATTTTACTATTAACAGAAAGTCAATTATTCTGAAGCACACCCAAACTTATTACAACATTTGATGCTTGCCTTGTCCAGTGGCTAGAGCCAAAATAGAGGGTAATAAAGCTTGGTACCTATTTGAGCAGATCAAAAGAGTTCAAACAACCAACGCTTGTGGAGTATCACAAGATTAAAGTTTAATTTTGATGCAATACCACTTGATCAACCAGTATTGCTTTTACTGTTTCGTTACAAAATATTTAATTTAGTATTTATTGCTGCTGTAGTTGATTTTCCGTCAATGTTGTCTTTCTTATCTATATTGTTGGGGTTATTTAACAGTGAAAACAAAACAAGGTTAAATTTATAACTATATGTAAATAGTTAAATAATGGTAAGTCTATGCATTATAGCTATTTACGTATTAAGAGCGCAAAGTACATCATTGCCGCTCTAGAACTATAGATGTCCATTATTTACGAGTGCGGCAATGACTGTTTGTGCTCTTTATACTCACGAGATCTTTCCTACCACCATAATTAACACACGTAAACACCTTTTAATTGCATATAAATAGGTTATGTTATTTGCCTTCCTGTTGTTAACCGGTAAAACTAAAATAACCCAACCAGTGTTTGCTGGGCTCTGCGGCTGTGGTTGGCAAATGTTAATGCATTAAATATACCTCAGAACAATTTTGCCATTCTGATTCGCTAAGGTCACTGCTTTAAAAATCCATATTTGATTTGTTTGGTCTTAAGAGTCGGCAGGAGACAGGAGTCAATAATTTTGCATTGCTATTGACCGCCAGATGCCAGGCGACACAGTGGGATTCCGTCTCTTGAGCACCGAACAGGCTATCTGGCACAATCTAACAGTTTTGACAGCCGAATTGAAATTCACAAAAGCGACGAACTGCGTTAAGGCGTATCAATTGGGAGTATTGTAGACGATCAACACTGGAATGACTTAAATTTTACATACATTTAATTGCAGACATCATACGTCTCAAATTCTAAATTAAAACTTAATGAATATTTTCTAATTGAGCCTACCAACCTAACCTAACCTAACTTAACCTAACCTGACATAACCTAACCTTTACTGCCTCACAGATTAAACTCATTGATACCATTTTAAAATAGAAGGTATTAACCCTCGTCACTCCTGCATCACTGAGCAGACCCTTTGGTTATTTATGGCCTCGGCGCTGGGGGGACTCATTTTCCCTCGGCGCTGGGGGGACTCGGCGCTCGGGAGACGCCATGGATACAGTGGTTGTCTGAGCGCCGATCAGCAAAAACACGCGTTCACGTTGAAGCATATTACTCATGCACTGTAAGCTTAATTTCCGAGCAGAACATTTTATGTGATTCTTATAGGTATTTAACGTGTGAAATGATTTTCCGATTTTTAAAACTTTTGTTGTATAATGAAATGTATAACTAAATTTAAAAGTTCAACAAGGCCAATATACTGTATATTAATTATTTTATTTATATATTTTTTAATTTTTTTTTTTTATTATATATTAATATTTATTTTGTTTTATCGGTTGAAAAAATCAGTGTTTAGACGATAATATTTATATAGTTTGAAAAATAATAACAAATATCCGTGGTTTTAATATCTTTAAAATAAGATATTTGGCAACTTTTTATCTAAATAAGCAATGCCATAATATGCTTCAAATATTAACATTTCCGGTACGGGCGGAAAATGAAAGATGGCCGGCTATCCTGCCGACATTAATTTTTTGTGGTCAAAAATATACCTCTGATGCATTTAAAATACTATAATGCATTTTAATATTAATTTATACTTGTGTAGTAAGTATTTATAGGAGTTTTAATTTTCTAAAGTGTTATAACAGCATCCATATTATTTTCTGACCAATGTAGTATGATAAAGAACGAAATGATTCCTTACTTTATTTGTACTATAGCAACAAAGGTATTTTGTAGAGTTTAAGATTTATTCATCAGTATAAATGTTTTTTACCGCCTTGATAAGTGGTCAAAAATGAGGCTATTTTTTTTAAATAAGTTATTGCTTCTTTGTTAGTTATCAAACAAACTGTCTATACTTATAACATTGCAGTTTTGTCATCCAAAGAAGAGTAAAGTAATAAAGGCATCATGTTAAGGGAGAGAATGTAGTAATGTTAGAGGGATCTGATAATTCTTCACATGTTCACAATATACGTTTTTCTTTTCTTAATTTTTTACTTACCATAAATATTGTCATTTGTCATGCATACATACTATGTTTAATAAAATGTACTAATATTTATATTATTATTCAGGTAAAATATTATTATCCATGGCAGATCATATTAGACTCCTTACCTTAATATCCAAAAAATCAAAAACCTCTTCCGTACTTACTTGTTTATTTAATGAGAGGCTTTGGGCTTATTAAACAAAATATTCTCAGTTATGTGTTTTATTTAAGAAGGGTTTGTTTATTTAGCAACATTTTCAGGAAAATAGACGTATTTAATGTTACTTTCACAGTGTATTTATAGAACAATATCATAACTAAAATGTTGATAGCACTATATTGCTTATAACAAAAGAAACCTGGTAAAAAAGACACAAGACAGACCTTAACACATTATGTACCAACTAAATTCATCCCTCTACAGAGAAGTGTGACAGTCGGTAGGGTACGTGTTAAACGATGTTAGTTCATCTTAGCAATTATGTATATTGTTTGGTCAATCGCCATATATAAAAGTTTCATGGGGAACAAAGTATGAAAGATAAAAGAAAATGAAAAATATTGATAAAAATATAAATGCCGAATAAAGTGTTTTGAGTTTGAATGAATTTATTTTGAAAGAGAACAGAAAAGTTTAAACCTAAGCTGGCAGGAAAACTCTTTTATAAGTTTCTTTCTCATGCAAACAGTAGGAAAACTTCTCTTGATTGCACTGTATGCCAGCTGGAAAACGTTGTAGTCTATTAGGTAGTTCAATATGCACTTTCAATAATACACGTTCTGCATCAATTTAACACAGTTCTACGAAAGTTCGACTAATGTTAAGGTGAAGGGTAAAATAATATTTAGACCTTAGATCTTAATACTAGATAATACCAACGATCACATAGATATAACACTACAACGAATGCTCAACAGAAAGTCCATTTCAATGAATATTTAAGATAAGTTTTATTATTCTCTCTCATGATGTAACTGTATTAGATAGGTACTGGGTATTAAATCAATATCAATCAAAACCATATTTTTATGAAGATCTGATTTTCTCTTATTTTATGGTTATGTATGGAGAAATAACATAATCTACAATAACTTTTGAACCGTACTTTTGATAGGAATGGGAGTTCTACTATTTTGTTTGGAATTCAAAGAGCTACAACATACCATTTTTTGATCAACATTGTTCCGGCCATTTCCTAGAAAATTCTATCCTTCCGATATTTTGTGTTTTTATGGGGAAATCGCCTTTAAAGATCAAGATAAAAAGAAAAATGACTGGAAATACCATGGTTAGTACCTACATAAACAATTTCATAAACATCTGACTACAGGTGTGGTCTGTACACATCCGGAAATACAAACACACATACAATTGGTTATTTCCACATACATCACTTCGAAAACAACTTTTTTGGGTTCAGGGGGACCCAAAACGGATACATATCCACTCAAACTCGAAAATGTTGATGAAAATAATACTTTCTCCACATACTATGTATATAAGGGGAGGAATTAAAAAGGCGAAGAAACAAATAACAACAAAATTAGCAAAATACCTTTGCCGGAGTAATTAAAAAGTGCTTAGCGATATATGTACATCATTTAAAAAATAAATAGTTTCAAACATAAAATTATTAACAACTTTTATTTACATTGGCAAGCAAACGATGTCACAAACCTAATTTCCAAAATACTATTTGAACAGTCAAGGTCATCGGAATTAAATCAAGTAAGTCATTGGAACAATGCATAGTCCTTTGAAAATACAGTTTCTAAGCTAGAAACTTAGATTTTAGTATTTCTATATGGATGGACAGAAGCTTGGTATTATTTTCATAGAGAGTATAAGGAATCATTCCTACAACGGACAACTGTTTAGGAGTATTTTCTTTATTTCTTCATTAAATTATAGACTGAGGACTGCGTGAAAGAGTATATTTTAACAATGAAAAAACATTTAATTATAATAATAAATATAAATTTACAAATTTTCTTTGCAATCGAATCTCAACATTAGTATTTTAAACGTACACATTTTTATACAACCGAAAAATCCTAATAATTATTTATATTTCTGGTTAAGATGAAGTTTTGTCTACACAAAATGTTTTTATTTAATATAGTTAGACTTAGATTTAATTTGAAGTTAAATTTCATTTGCTGCGTTTGGCTGGGTATTCCTGATAAAGAGGATTCAATAAAGCCATTGATGAGTTGCATAAAGCCAGTCAAAACCTTAGTAGAAATCCTTCCATGTATCAGTTGGTTGTATACAATAGCAATAACAGTAAATAGCTTATGCAATCGTGAGATATAAAAATTGCATTACAATATATTTTCCTAAAATAGTATGTATAATATTATTCGATTTTTCAACAATCATCGTACGTATACAATTTTCCATTAAACAGTTATTATGAAAAAAATTAAGAGAATGATCAAAAAAGCTGTATATAGAGAGTTAAAGGGGAGTCGGTTGGCCCTATCTTCCCTATGTAAACTAAACTAATTCAAGGTAAATTTTATCGAAAACCATTAACGATGTTGCAATAATTATTTTAAAAGATGCATTTGCTGGGCACACTCTAACGGAGATATATAAAGATAATTTTTTGTTTTAATTTGTTTTTGTTTTTGAAACACGATAAAAATCTACGTTTTTTATTGAAATAATTTTATTTGTTATTTTGCGGTTATTAAAACCTAAAATATCTCTCCGTGTGTTTATATGCACTTAAAAAAGGAACAATAAAAAAAAATATGACATGATATCTCTTTTGGTTACTGAGAAAATGTACATTGTATGGAAAAAACCCCCGTTTTCGGTAATCGTCGTAAAGACAACAACAGTGTGTAGGGAGCAGCCCTAATTGTCTGCGAAACATACTTGTCATCCGTTAACAAAAAAATATGCAACTCAATTTATACCGAATATATTTAAATGTTTTAGGTCTCAAATTAACCGGAATGAGCAGGGGAACAAATATCAGTAATAAAAAAATGGGGTTTTTCCCAGGGAGGGGGTCAACCGACTCCTCATATACAATTAAAAAGCTTATATGAACTAAGGGTATTTCATATTAAAAACCAAGTTAAGAGTTCGTTCTTTGATCAAGTGCCTAGAATCCGCTTAGGCTACCATTTCTGTAAAGCAAATCTCAAGACACTTGGCGGAATTTCCTGTTTCAACATCGGCTAAAACTGTTACGGAACTGTTAAGAGTCCTTGGAGGATAACAGCCATCTTGGATAATTCCAAACAGCTGCTGAAGAGATATTTACTGTCCAAAAATATTTGTTCGAATTCAAAAGTGATTATAATTTTAATATCTAGTATACTGTGATATTAGAAATGCTCTTTGTTGTTTTGAATTGATCTCCAAGGGAGTCCATGAAAGCTAACGATCATTTTGGATTTGCCAGCCATAAGAGCAATGTAAAATTTGTTAATTTAAAACAACCGCTAAAGAGTTATTTACCATCTCAAAATATGTTTTTAAACACCAGAGTGATTGTAATTTAAATATCTAGTATACTGTGTAATAATTAGATTTAATTCAAAAGATAGGTACATTATTTTACTCGATCCATTCTATTTAAAAAATTGGTAAACATAAACAATCAATTAATGAACACATGTTTAAAACTATAAAACTGTCTAACCTCACCTCTATCTCTACACTTGTAATTTCATCAGTTGATTTATTTTCTACGATTAGTTTAAATGCTTTGGAAATTTGCCTTTTTGCAACTGATCTCAACGTCTTTATATATCCTATTTCCGTCATCCTCGTCGTTATTTATTGTATAATAATTAGATTCAATTCAAAAGATAGGTACATTATTTTACTCAATCCATTCTATTTACAAAATTGGTAACATAAACAATCAATTAATGAACACTTGTTTAAAACTATACATAACTGTGAGATTAAAATTTGTTTTTGTAGTTCTTTCATTGTTTTACGAGTTAGAACGTCTAAGCCCCAAGGACTCTTAAAACTTTATTAAACTTAATAGTTTGAATTAGGTCAATGTAAAATATATATTGTAATAAATATACTTAGAACGAAAAAAACATTATTTTTTGTTTTAGCACTTAGTTATTAAATTATTATTAAATTTATAGTTATTGAATTTGATAAATTATATCATAGACATTAAGCGTTTACTTTCAACATTATACACGATTCTACCAGCTTCTAGTTTTCATAATATAATGATTTTAAATACACACCGATCCCTTGTTTTAATTATTACACCAATAATAATTGAATATACATTCTACTTTTTGGCAATTCAAACATACAAAAACGTTCAGACAATCCATGACCAAATGAGGACAAATTGTAGGCCTATTTAGCGTTCAAAACTCAATGGAAATTATAGTGATAGTGCGACTAAAATTAATTACCGTATTTTCATATTATGAAATTACAGTGTTTGACTAAGGTTTGTATATACTAATTGACTAAATACTGTTTAAGCGTATTTAATTAACACTTACTGATGTAATAAGATGCTAGGTTCTATTAAGTCTATCTCAATAAACAATCAATACAAACCATCAACTATTGGAGAAGTTTGTCAACACATACACTCTAGTTTCATCAACATGTGATTACTGGGGAATAGCTGAGGTGCTAAGGGACACACTGTTTAATGGTTCGTTTGGTTTGTATCTGTTTGAAATACAAATTAAGTAATATTTCATAAAACAAAATGGTTTTATGAATACATACTTAACTAAACTTTTTATTTGTATTGATATTTTTAACTAAAACGCAATTGGAACTTAAAAATTTATTTTTCCGTTATATTATTGTTGTATTGTGTATATTATTGTCCCCAAATTAAAAATTGTAAGATGTTTCTTAGTACAGTATATTCCACTTTGGGTTAAAGTTAGTCTTCGCATTGAACGTTGAGCACATAATAGGATAGGTTAGTAGTTCTCTTTTAGTCTTGAACCTAATGAAATAGTCCTCCATATTCTCATGATAAATACGTAACATAGTTAAATGTTGGATAGGAAAAGTCTACAAAAATAAAAAATGATGTTAAATATTATTGAACACCAACCATGCTGCACGATGCATTGTTAAATGAGAAGATTTCTGTGTATAAATCTCTTAACGAAACATTGTCCAAATAATAGATTTTTTCTCATCTTTTACAGACTACCCAACTGGCTCCTTACTGATTCAGAATAGAATTTTGGGAAATACAAATGTGCTATTCTTTTCAAATTATTTTAAAATCCTCTTCTCAGAACATTTTGCAGACTAAAAAAGATTTACATGGCTCTAAGAAGTGTAACTAATTCATGATGTCGTGTTTCCTAAAAACTACTTAAAAATACAAAATGACAAATGTAATTATGCTTTGAATTTAAATATTTTTAAACACAAAAACACAGCCTACATTGAGTGCGTATTTTGTAGCTGCACTGAAACAGTGTTTATAAACAATAAACATTCTTCTCACCGACATAAAAGTTACTGATTCAAACAAATAAAAAAAAACACATCAGAACGGTGGCTCAGGATGACTAATTTATGCTTCATACCGTAAACAGGTAATGGCATCATATAAAGGACGAAAGTACGATCATGTGAATTTCAGTCGAAACCGTTTATTAAAAATGCATTTTAATTTACACCAGGCTATGTTAATATAATACATTGAGCATTGAACTCATTTAGATCTGAAAATGTAAAGGTAATTTGCTAGGTGTTTTTCAGAGTTTTTTTTATACTTGTCTGAATTCAAAATTCGAATACATGACTGAATGTTTTATCTACAAGAAACCAATGAAAAATAATGCGTTCGCCTTAATTTAATTTTTTTGCTATGAACTCCTTCATAGTACATAAACCTACATGTATTATGTAAATATAATTGTAATATTATGTCCATTGCATACATATCGATAGTGTTTATAGGTCCTATTTTGTAATGTTATAAACTCTTGTTAGTATAAAAACTTTAACGTTAGTAAAATAACACATTTTTCCCAAAGAAAACGTTACAATAGTAGATGTACAGTGCCCGTTGAAAACTATTTCTCTGCATGCCTAACATTAACTATTTTAAAGTTGCCCTTGTACAGACTCATTTATTTCTAAGTGTTTAAATCCTATTTAAAGTTAATACTTTGAATAATCCCACAAACGAAAACATTTCCCTTTATTGTGTGTGGTAAAAGAAGTGGATTCAACTCGTATATTCAATCTTATATGTAGTTATGGAGAAAGCCTTTTTATGAAGAAACTCAATTTATAAGGAAGAGGATACATTTTCAACATAGGGGTATTGTACTGTTGTTGCCGAATTTAAATAAGCCCTTTTGTTGAATATAAGAGATAACAAGTTTAGATTTTACACGTGGTATTCTCTAGCGTTCTGAAATATACCAATGTTAAGCATACTTAAACGTTTTATAATTTACAAAATGTGTATACTTGTAAAACCAATAGTTAAATTGACTGCGAAACCGTGTGTTAGAGAGGATTTAAACAAGAGGATTTAAACTGACATCAAACTACACAATTACAAGAAAAAGGTAGTTGAATAAATACGTCCAAAAATGTTACTATGCACTTTACCCTAAAATTGTTTATCAGTAATGTAGGAAAATTATACTTAAGTTTAGAAAAATTAAAATTTTAGTGAAACACATTAAGGTTTTAGATTTGTTTTGGTACATCACCAGCCTAAACTATCACAGTAAACATAAAAATCAATACATTTTACATTCACACATACAATAAAACAGTTTCAGTATGCTTTTGACTGGGAAACTAAGGTTTCCAAAAGTTCATATGGAATCTATCAGTTTTCTCGCCCAACAGCGATTTTTTAACCTCAATATATTTATAAGTTTGTAACCTTTGAGAAAACACAATTTCTTTTATACCGCCTAGCTTTGTAGAATTTACCATACCTAAGTTGTTTTTTAGATGAAACTGAATGAAAACCCATCGAATAAATTCTGTGGTTGGAAATGTCAACGTTAAATTTAAGTTTCAGTCCTATGCTTTACCTTTTGTTCAACATTGACAAAAAACGAAGACTGTATTAACATATGTATATTTATAAGAAATGACTTGTTATTTATTGCAATTTAAGGTTTAATCAAACGTATTATGATTACATAATGTATAATGCATAATGTATGTATGTGCAAGCTTAGCATAAGTTATTCTATTCATGTAAAACGGAAACCCACCGTCGTTGTGCAAAGAAACGCTTCTTTAAATTGGTTTTAAGAGACACATCTGTGCCAAACCACAACGTGTGATTCCGTTCTACTTTGTGATTGGTTGACTACTGTAGTTTCCTTTAGTCAAACAAATGCGCTCCTAATACGTATCCAATGCGGAAGTTTTATTTTTTCTGTAGAAAAAACCGTCAATAATTTCCTAGTAAGCTTCTTACTAACGTATTACGATCCTGGGTGTTCATAATGTTAAACAAAAATATTTTATGCATATGCATTTTAAATATAGGCAAATATTTCGAATTTCTCGAATATCTAAGGTGGCATATTTTTAAAATAGGTTTCATGTTGTTCCTGAATTTGTTTTCAACATTTAAAACGTATGTTTTTTTAGTTTGTACTGGACACACTTTATGTGGCAATATTTCACCAAGCTACTGTATTTAGAAAGGGGAGGAAACCCCTAAAGCTTAATTGTTGGGGGTTTAAGTTTTACACGCTTCATTTAGAGGGAAGAAGAATTACGCCTTGTCGATCCAGTTACTGTTTTCTTTCGTCACATTGATTCCTAAATTTATTTTTTATTTAGGCCTAAGTAAACATTATTCGCTGATTAATGGTCATATTTGATGGTTAGAAATTTTGTAAGGTTTATTCTACACATGATTACAGATTTAATCTTTCCTAAACAAAATTAAAAAGTGGCATTCTCAATATTTACGTAGTTCGATAACGATTGACAAAATAGCGTTAACTGGACACGTCTCTTATTTCGCATTTAATTATTACATAAAAATAAAAATAAAACATATACCTACTAAGTAAAAGTATCCTCAAAATGTTTTCATAAAATCAGAAATTTTTTGTAAATTAGCACAAAGAAATTATATTAGTTGCCATTTTGAAACCAAAAAGATGCAGTGGATGCAGGTTACTCGTGTCTATATCTATATCTACAGTACATACCAGTAGTAGTCTGTACGTCCTGTCATGTGTCTATATAACTTGTTTCTACAGTCCGTTGGTTGAGTTAATGTCCTGTATGATTTACTAGTTATCAGGGTTTTGCAGCACTCGCCGTTTATAACTTTAGATATAAAAACTACCTTACCTAACCTTAGCCTTGTCAGATATAATAACTACTTACGAAAAGTAAAATTGTCTAGTCTGTAATGGTTACACTCTGTAATGTTCTATGATTATTGATGTAATAAAGCATATGTTCTTTTTCTTAAACATTTTTTTTTTATAATAAGACATTCTGATCTTAGCACTCGTCCGTCCTTTTTTAGGTATCAGCATTGTTTTAGTACCTAGAAACCAATATTTTGCAATAAGTGCTACGGTGACTAATAAATGCAATAAAATGGATAATACCCCCGCCGCAGCAAACCTGCAGACTAAGCGAATTTCCATTTGACTGATTGGATTTACACTGAAGTGTCTACTTAAAAATATAACATTTATTCTTGATTTAAATAGAATTAGCTTAACAAGTACTTAGGTTTGCTGCATCAGGGAGGGTAAAACTGTTTTTTTTTGTTTTTTTTTGTAAAATGTGAATAGTTAGTAAGAAATAAAAACATTTTCCAAATTTGATCAAAATATGTTCACAAACAAGCAAACTACAACAGTTTACTCATTCTCCATAAGAATAACATGGAAATTTTAAATTTACAATTTTTTGGAATTTTCTCCGTAACCATTAGGCGCATAATAACGCTTCAATATATTAAATTATTTGTTGTTTTAAGCTCTACAAAATTGTTTGGAAATAAATTGCTAAATTTTATGTTTTAGCACTCCGCAAAGTCCAATGTGTTTGAAGGCCAATGTGACTAAAATTATGAATGTAACGTAAAATAAATTTTCACGTTGATTAACGCTTACTTTTATCGCTATTTTTCATTAAATCTTCACGATTATAAAGTCAGCGATGTAACTATAGAATAACTTTTGTATTGTCTGATTCAGTGTTTATCTGTGAGATCGTTATAAGCCGGAACTGCAAGCACGACAAACGAACGGGACAATAGACACCATCAGACCTATTGTTAGCTTGAAACATTGAAATATTTTCAGTTTTTATGTGACAAACGTAAATTGTTTAGGAACGAAATATGTTTGAAATGTATTGTTAAGCAAGCGTATAAATAACTATCAGGCGTTACTAATAAAAATGTTTCATTTACATATTATACTCTTTAATAAAGTTTTTGTATCTGCATATGGAAACTAAAAAAAAATATATGTTAGGATATTAATGCATCGACTATACAGAACATATATTAGAAAATTATATCTCTCAACCATTTTTTTAGTTTTTTGCAGCACAGATATTTGGAGACATTATTACATGTTAACACCGAAATTAGATTGCCTACTTGAAGATTAGACGAATAAGATGTATTACCAAAAGAGAATATGTATATAAATAAGAATATGGCATTTTGAGACTGTTCACTGAAATGTAAAAAAAAAAAAAAATGCCAGTCTATCCACTACTTCATTTTTATAACATATGAATCTTAACAATCCATTTTATATAACCAAAACTAGTTAAAAGTTCAATTATGTTAAAGTTTCATCCTTCAATATTTTGGTATTTACATTAAATAAACAAGTTATAACATTTTGAACTAAGAGGTTCAACGTAGGTACAACTAAGACACCTAGAAAGTTACATGTAAATGTTATCCTTTACAGAATCCTCTGATGTTGATTAAATTGTAACAAAGTAAGCCTAATTAATATTACACAGATTGAAAATGTTTAAAATAGTAAATAAATCAAATTATTACTAAACATTTTAGTACAGTAAATACGTCGTTTTTACAGTTTTTCACATAGTTAATAATAGTTTTACATAATTAAATGTAATTTGATTATAAAGATGTATGGACAAGGGATGTTTCTCTCCACGAACAGTAATATTGCTACTATGAAAATAATTGGTGATACGATTAATCGTCGTACCTGTATATCCGATACAATCAGCTAAGGCTTGTACACAATATGGCTCTTAAAACTCGTCCTTATATTATTTTCAAAGTTACTTACAAAACACATATGAGCCTGGAAACTTTTAATTAAAAAGTGTCAAGGAGTTTTAATTCATGCGGGCTGGAAAAATTGAGCTTCGTTTAACATCTGGGTTCTGCATTGGACTTTAGTTACTTGCATGCAAATAGTCTTAACTCATCACAAAGGTTATATTTACTGTATTTAAAGATTGTAAAAATATATATAATAATAATATTTTTAAAGAATCATGCATCGATATTGATAGTCGTGGTGTAAAACACTTTAGCATCATGATATCTTAGGAGTTGTCTTTTATAGTGCTAACTTTATTTTGTGATGTGTTTTAGACATCATTCTTAACATTATTGTAAAACATGTTATGATTTTCGTTCAAATTTCATTATATGTTGTTAAAATGTTATTTGATTTTTAATATGGTGTTTTTGTGTTTTTGCCCCATAAGGACATTGAAATAAGGAATACGTGGTCCTGGGTTGGAAGAACAGTAATAAAACATACGCAATACTCGGTTACTTAGGATTCTTTAAAAAAATTCATGTTTTAATCGCTTTTGTTGAGTTGTATTATAATTTCAAATATCGTTCATTACTTACCATTATGTCCTATAATTATGAATGTAGACCTTTATTATTTAATGTGACGCTAAACATACATCTGTAACGATCACAACCTCTGGTTCAATTGGTCAGTTAATTTCCAAGTGGTTCTTTTTATTTTTTTTTATCCTTGTTTTTGTGGAAATAAATTCATTCTTCATTATTCTTCAATAATGAACATTTTTCTTCAAAGATTTACACACAATCTTAGTGTCATAAATGAAATTATAAATAGCAAGACATAACAACAACGTCAGACGATGAAAGAGGTTTATTGGAATTTAAATTATCTACTTTTCCTGATGTTATGGCGTAACCATATGTTATGTATACTAGATGAATAAAATAAAACACATATTCATTATAATCACTTTAGCAAATGATGTGACCGTATGGCTAAGTATTTATGAATACAATACATTATAGGAAAACAGTGACTTTATTTGTAAAGTTTAAAACGAAATGTAGAATATACATAAACAGCAACAAATACGTACTTGTTTACTTAATGAATGTCAAAATCATCAGTTAAGTAACACATTAGTTAATGAATCTCTAAAAAATGAAGAAGTTTGTGCGTGTTATAATTCCAAAAACCTAATGTGTATCTAGTAAAAAGAACTCGACGCTAAATGCCAAACACAAACAGTCTCAGATATCTTGGTAAGAGGGGCAAAGTCACTCAGTTGCGAAACTTTATATTTAGGGAAGGCATTGTTGCGATAAAACAAATATATCTTGATCGATAAAAATCTTCCTACTGTAATATAGTGAAATATGACTGTATAATAAAGTTAGTAACCAGAAGAATATTAAGTTATTGGATGGCTGCACTGCCTACAACAGCATGGAGCTTCGTGGTTGGCTGCCAATAGGCTGAGGTGTTTTCCGGAAGCTGATCACCCAGTTCTAGTCAAGGTGTGTATAGTGGTAGTCGTAATATTCTACGAATTACGATATTACACTCACTAATATCTTAGATCGTATCTCCTGAGTATAGATAAAATAAAACAAAAACATACAGAGTTCACGAACTCTGAAACAAAAGGCTGGTAATGAGGTGCTTCTGTCCGCATACTATGGCATAGTTTTCCCATATCTATCATATGCTGTATCTGTCTGGGGAAGTGAAAACCAAAGAACTTTGCTATTGTTTCGTCTCCAAAAAAAGGCCCTAAGAGTAATCTTCTCCTTTTCAAAAAAACAATCGTGTAGATAAATCTTTGGGTAGTACAACATTCTAACATTTCCTTCTTTGTACATATTGGAGACACTGTTGTTAGTTAAAAAGAATCTTGACATGTTTGATGTTGCTTCCTGTCACAGTTACTCACTCCGAAATACTCACAACATTCCCATCCCCAAACACTCCACTTCATTCTTCCAACATCATTTCTTAGAAATGATGTTGGAAGAATGAAGTGGAGTGTTTGGGGATGGGAATGTTGTGAGTATTTCGGAGTATACTCCTGTATTCAACGCTACACAGCTGTACAGTGTACAACAGCCTCCCTCTAGCGTTGAAGACCGAGCAGGATCACCAGACTTTTAAGAGGGCGGTGGAGAAATTGTTCTTAAATAACGTATTTTACAGTGACCGGGATTTTTTGGCTGGTAGTCACAACTTGTAAATAGTCTTACGTTAAATACCTAAGAAGTTGTGTATTTTAGTTTTACTCCAGATCATTTTAGTTTATTTTAACATAGCTAACACTAATTGTATTTGGTTGATTTGGCTAAATAAATGACTTATGACTTATGGCTTATGACTTACAAATAAAACAGGGCTGATGTATCTATACATCTTTATCTATTGACTTTTAGCAGTATTTACTTAAGCCAATTATTTCTTTACTCCAAAACAATGTTTGTAATCATAGTATTTCTACCAGGAATTATACTGTTGTTTTTTATATCTTATATTATAATTAAGATAAGTGTATAACAGACTTGAGTTTGTTAAGTTGTTATTTATGTATGTTTATTTACTAGTTGAAGACAAATATTGTCATATTGTTGTGGCAAAAAATTAGGTTTATCATGGCTCACCAAACTTAACTAGTCATAAATGTTCTATATTTCTTCATTTTACGGTGTAAATAAGATCTCGGAAACGTAATCTAATTATTTTAGTTGTGAAATATTAACCACCCTATTTTGGATATCTGGTTTAATCTATTGTATCTTTGATGATGAGAATATTTAAACTCTTTCAGCAAAATATAGCAAAGATAAAAAACCATTCCGCAAGCAATAAACATAAGTTTATATGTGGTTTATCGCACCATAAACTATCCTAAAAATTAGTTTAGATCTTCAAAGAAAAAATATTTTGTTTCTGTTAATAACACAAGCAATATATCCAACAGTGTATGTATTAATACAGATACAATTTTCATTTTATTTTCTCAAAATCGGGGTTCACAGTGGAAAATTGTAATCAAGTGAGCCGGCCTTGAAATCATGAATTGATTTATAATTTTTCGGCGTCAATGGAAGAATAGCAAGCTCGTTAGGGATGTGAAAGCGTTATTTTTTCCTCTTTTCAAACTGAGTTCATTGTTTTGATAAAGTTCGTCCCAGTAAACGGTAAAAACTGTTTGAAAATGTTTTAGTATCAGTATTTAACATGAAATATAAAAAATAAATCTTTAAATTGTTTCTTTTCGATGGTCATGTGTTGTTTTTTTCTATTTCTAAATTTTCTGATTTCTTTTATATCTATTTACTACTGCAAATACATGGTCTTGTGTTTTAGGTGTTACAAAAACCTAAAACTGCAAATTTATACATTATGTTAATTTACTTTTAATAATTACAAGAGAAAATTTTTGATTTTGTCTTGATTTTTCCAACGATTTTTAAAATGCAAATATTTCATTGTTTATTATTTTTCTTGTTAGCGAATTTCCCATATTGAGAATAAGCTGTTATCGCATTTATAATGTATTACAGCGTAAAACAAACTAGCTACATTAAAACAGCCATTTTATTATTTCGAACATGATAAAGTAGCAAAAGGTCAACACCAGCATTCTTGCAGTTAACACTCTTTATAATATTAGATATTGCGTAGGCATAAATGTGCTTCTTAGATAGATGTTTTGTCAAGAGTCTAGATAAGAGTACTTATCTTCTCAAGGAGTGGGCGAAGAGCCTTAGTGAAATTACTGCTTTATAGAGCATCAATCGAGTAGATGTCTCAAGTAATCCCTCGAAGGGTTGTAATGGCAGGGTGAAACACGATTATAAACTTAAACTAGGAATTTTCACCATGACATGATGTTTGGTGGGAATTAAGCCTTGTCCAATTTTTACGCTGATTCCTAAGATGTATTGTGTTCTTATTTATATACGTTTGTAGGTACACAGTATTGAGCTAAAACGTAAGATTTGCTTTATATTTTCAAATCTAATTGTTAAAGAGTTCAACGTATGTATATAAAATTATATAATAATCAATGATCTTTGAAAGAATTCAGTCAATAACAAATATATGTCTCTTTTTAAAAGTTTTACTTTTTTGATTGTTTGAAACTGGACTCAGTTCTCTTTGGGAACAAATTATAAAGCTAAGACCATTCTTAAAATCCCTATATTTTAAGAATGGTCTTGGTTGTTAATATTACTCAATAATATTCAACCTGCATTTCACTCATGTCTGATTTAAAATATTAACCATGTTTTGTCGGCATCGTATCCGCAATTAAATTTAATGTTTTATGAAGTACATTTACTTATATTTACTTACCTTGGGTTTAATATAACATATAATTTGCTAGCAATAGCTTAGAGTAAGAAGGGGTATTTATGTCTAAACTCAACTCAATAATACAATTTTTGTGCACCTCCTAATCTGGATATTCTTAACTTACACATTTAAATGCTACCCAAGGAAAGTTAAATTTCCTACAAAACGTCATGATGAAAAATATTTAGTGATAAAATCTAAAATATCATTATATTATAAAATATTATGCTAATTTGTATGTAACACTATTACATATATTATGGTATACTATTACTCGTAATTAGCAATGTGCTGAAAAAATCACTCTGCAACAACTTAAGTCATAAAATCAACCAATAATCACAAGGAATTGTTACTATAATTATGTCGCAGAATTAGGTAACTACTTTTACAATAATGATTGATGAACTTATTATGAATATGAACAAAAAAAGTATATACCTAAGAAAAAGAAATATAATCCTTTCTCGTACTACCCCACACAAACCGGATCTTATTGCAATTTCTTTGGAACCAATGTAAGCTAAACCATAAACTTTGTTTCCTATTCTGTCTTTATAGGTTTCTCTCTTTCCAACATAGGCAGTGAATAAATAGAATGTAGCTTAACTTCGTAAACGAAACGCTTATTTTTGGATTCAAACTATATATTAATCACAATAATCTATATTTAAAATTAATTTAATTGTTTTTGTCGGGTTACAATGCAACTTAAATGGATTTACTATCTTAGTGTAAACATTAGTACTGCTCTATAGTAATATACTTTGATATAATATATGTTACGAAAATGTTTCTCGTCGTATGAACTGGTTAGTTAAATAGTTTCGCAGCGTAATAGCCCCAGTGTTAAATTGTACAATACGGTATGATAAAAAAGTGTAGAAAACTTAATGATTAGAGAGAATGGTCACATATAAGAACTTACAGAACATTGACGCATTAGCAATGTATTATTAAATTTAATATAAAAATATAATATTATAAAGATACATTAATAAGACATTGGACCTATCGCAATTAACTATTTATCTATTTAACTTTACAAGTATTAAGAATTAGATCATACTAAGTAGCGAAGATACCATAAAAAACAACATCAGGACCCATTTTTGATGATTCAAATCTGGAACCCATTATTTGGGTATGATCTATAGCAATTTTAGCCGTCATTAGGCTCTTTAAATCGCCATAATAGATTAATTTAATTTAACCAGTTAAACTTAGCATGGTAAGTGAAAAGAATGGTATAAAATATCGAACAATCAGGCTGTCCATTCGGACACGGCTTGAAGGTCAAGCACATCCCGGAAACTGATTCCAACTTATTCTACCTCAACTGATTTGCTCACTCTCAAAGATTGTTTAATTATTTTAATCTTTGCTCTGCCTTGGTAAAATAAAATAGCCGGTACAAAGTCTCACTTCCCTAGGAACTAAATAAGGTTAATAAATTTAATCTCTTGCCTAGAGTGTTAAAATTACACATTTATAAAAAATCTTTTATATGATTACCCCTAATATTTCTCCAATGTCAAGGAATAATATTTTCTTATAACTTATAAGAGTATTCGATAAGTAGTTAAGCCAGTAAATAACAATTAATTATCCGTGTTATGTGCAAAACAGTGCAAAACTATCCACTGTAGTTTTTTAGCCATATTATTTCTTAAAACTTATATAGACTTCTCATTTTTACTATGAAACGCATAGAGTTGAGAGTAAAAACATTACTATATTGCAAGATAACAATAGGTATGATGGCGTCTATTGTGTCGTTCGTTTGTCATGCTTACAGTTCCGGCTTATAACGATCTTACAGATAAATAGAACCAAGCCATTCAACTGTTACATGGCGAGTGTATAACAGTAAGGATGTAATTAAAATACCTTTTGATGCATAGAGGTACTAAATGCAAGAAGCTGTTTGCCAAATAAGTAATAGTAGAAGTTAATATAGTGTTAAAAGCTAAGTATTTGTAAATAAAGGCTAAAATAATACTTATATGCACTTATGGAACCAAACTGTATTAAGGTAAAAACTGTTTAAAACTTCGTACACTTTACAGAAGTTTATTATTTTAATAAGCAATTAATTTATTTTTATATGTTTTAAAATTTTTAAGATTTTACAGAGTACAGACACTACTAGCTCAGATATTTCAAAATGTTTAAAATTCATTTATGACGGCAATGTTTGATAAACAATGAGTCCTGCACAACCTCAATAACTGCGAAATCATATGGAACATTACCTTAACCAACTGACTGTGAAACCAGGTGATATACAGACTTATCATGACTGACCAGCTGACTACAGTCTTTAATGTAGCAAATATTTATATAATCAAGACTAAGATATGATAAAAGCTACTGGTCTCTGTGAACAGAATCATTTGTCTATCAAAGCCTCATGTAAAATTGTACAAACAATCATTGGTCTATACTGTAAACCAATTTTAATATCGGAATATTCAATTGATTGGCGTTAAGGTACAACTATACTATTATACAATTAAAGTGGTCTGTCAGTCTGTCTGTGCGGCTGTCACGACTAAAATACTAAACCGATAAACACAAAATTAAGCACTACGATGGTCCACATCTAGGAATGTCTTATTAGGCCTATTCACTTCCCGGAGTTCCTCTCGAGATACGTCCCTTGGATGTCCAAATTTTTGAAGTGAGGTTTTCAAAAGCATGATATTAATTGCTCTCTATGGAAGCATGAGAAAATTCATAATGTGTTAACTTTGCACTGATATTTCAATGTGAACAATCAAAACTGTCAAACGCTTACTTCATAATTTTGGACAGCTGATCCAAACGCATTAAAAATTACATTTTACTTAATGTTGTAGGATTATTTAGGCTATTAAGAAATTGTTGTCATTGTTTATTTATTCTAAAACTATGTCGTTGATTATGGAAATAAAAAAATGTCCTATAACCATTGCTATCAACCCAGAGATAGTATTAACCAGGCTATCAAGATATGTTATGATGTAAAGGCACGGGCACAGCATCTTGTACTTACTAAATATTTAATATTTAAAGACGTCTTGGGGCTGACAGGCAACTTATGGCTTCTCATGGAATAATTGTATGTAATATGGTGACTAAGGAATTGTCATTAATGTAATGTAAATATATATAAAGAAGATGGTAAATGGTGATCGATTTCGATTAGACACTCAATTGGCGACGATATGATGATGATTGGAGTGTCCAATCGAAATCGATCACCACTTTAATTTATATTTTACCTTATTGTGTAAATATATGTTTCAACTGTTATTATACGTATTTTTATATACTGTACTTTCCGTCATATTTAGATACATCTTTAGGCTTACATGCAGCTTTTGTTATCTTACGGCTAAGCTAGTGCTATCAATAGAAGCATCTTAGGGCTTACAAGCAAAAGCAGTCTAATGGGAAAACGATTGATATCTAGAGGGCCTACAAGTACCAACTATTTAGTTGGATTTGGATGATTTTTTATTGAGTCAATACAAACAAAATTTTTTTTTTATTTGTTATTAGCTTTTTGTTTTAAGTGCAGTTTATCTGGTGGCTTACCTATTTTTAATGACAATCAATTGAGTCATTATTTTTCTTACAACGGTTAATATTGTATGTTTAATGTGTATGTATACCAGCTCAGAAAAAATTCCAATCTAGGAGGTGTTTGTTAAAGTGCTATTCACAGGGAAGTTATTTTTAATTGAAGTTTAAGCAATTGGTTTGTAGTACCGTAATATTTTACCAAGCAACTACAATTAGAAGGGGGAGGAAACCACTAAAGCTTAATTGTTGGGAGAATTCTTAGTTTTACACGCTTCATTTAGAAGAGGGGAGGAAATACGCCTTGACAGCCAGCCACTGTTTTCTTGGGTCGATTTCGTGGCATATTGTGTTTAAAAGACTCAATAAATAATAAGGAATTGTGTAATATTAAATACGCCTAGATAAACATGACTTTATTTAATTTATTACTGATTTAGTATTATTTGTAGCTTGCTAAATTTAGATAATGAAGATTATGTAGTTGTTGGCCTAGAAAATGTTTTTAGTAGCACATACAATATACATCCATGATAAATATAATCAAGAAAATGTAATGTGTATAAATTGTGTTTAATTTGGCATTAAAACACGTATGTTAAAAAACAGTAGTTATAAATTAAATGTATACACCATAGTTAAATCTCAACATCAAAATATTTAATTTCGAGTATTATACCTTAACGAATTTCCTGAACAAGGAAAAAGTGTTTTTATGTAAACAAAACAATGATGACCACAGACTACAACTTTTAGTTTGATGTTATTTAGCGGAGCGAAGCGAAGCGAGCGAAGCTCTTTTTCAACACTCCTGCTTTTGTTTTACAAATACTTCTCCTGAAAGGCTGAAGCGATCTGCTCCAAATTTAGCACAATCATATAAACCGACATGGGAAGGTATTTAAATCTAAAATGGTATAAATCGGACCACAGGGCTTTTCTCTTCAAACTATTGGAAATTTAACTTGGGCCTTATGGGTTAATTGGTTGTCATGACATTATTTGCGATATAACAATAAAAAGGTAAACAAGAGTCGCAGCATATGTTAGGCAACGAATCATCTAAATAGCACATTACAAATACCGTACAGAGAAAAATGGAAGAACAATCGGATTAATATCCTTAAGCATAATTTACAACAAATTGAAAAACCAATATTTTGGTGGTTCGAATCTTGAATTTTGATCCCCTTGTGTTTCATCGAGCTTAAAATCCACCCTTGGGCTTTTACTAAATGGCCCTAAAAGAGTCCTGCTGGTCCAAGTCAGTAACAAACTACTTTAAATGTCGGCCTCCATTCTACAGTCATCCTTTACTCAAATTTAAGTCTATACGTACCTATGCTGTAATCCCATCTTGATTAGAAATATTATGTCAATGATATAGCAATAAAGTAAGTCTTCAGCTGCAGAGCAACATATTTATAATCTTCTAAAATATAGATTGAAAAATCATAGTTTATGTAAATGATATTGCTGCCTTTCTTTTTTCTTTTACTTTTCTACAACGACATAATGCGACAGTTACTTACTAAAGATGAAAAGTTCTGTGGTTAGTTAAAAGTCCACATAGTAAGAAGATTATTTTCAAGACTTACACGATGTTTGACATTTAAAGTCAATAACCAGTAAGTTTATTATATTCACAGTATTATTTACATACGATCGTCCAGGGTATTTTGATCTTACAGCCCCTTGACAAACATTAAGGAGGGTTTAGAAGACTAATCGTCCCCTAATATGTCAATTAAATAGGGCCGTGGCTTGAGAAATTATACACACCAGGACAAACAGCTGTTTCTGGTACATAAAGCGTATTGTCTATTGATTATTGGTATTTATAAAACCATGTAACAATTAATAATATAACACTAACAATACGGTAACAGTTGACTAACACTACTAAAAAAATGTATTCCACCTTTGCATACTTTTGCTTACTTTGGTTGCCCTTATCATACAAATTAAAAGTGCAAACAATATATACAATTGCAGTGTACTTAGATTAAAATGTTTCTAAAAATACAAAATAAAATTCGGTTCCATGTATTTTTAATAAACATAATTTAATGACACGTTATGATATAAAGACTGCCGTCTTAATATTGTGCATAACCACTAAAAAAATACGAATCTACAGAGGGTAAAAAAATTTATTTACTGCATAAAAGCTGAAATATATTTTCAAATCGTACACAAAAATAAATAATTGTGTGACATAATTGCTTACTTCAATACATTTTACAGCTACCATAGCTGTTGATTATTCACTAGACATTGTCAAAAAATTTATTTATAAAACTGGTTGTAAAATAAGTTGTTTCTGTGTCCACCACCACGTCTTGCAGTTATCTCAAATCAAATCTTTCTCTCTCATTCAGTTTAACAGGTCCTTTCCTGGCATGGTGTTATGGAAATATTAATTACCTCAAAAAAGCATTGCATCTGCTTTTATTAGCATTTTTAGTTTAGCTGCAACTGTTTTTGTACACGTAAGACGTAAATTATACTACCATTATTGTTTATGCTTTTACATTTTGTGAAGGTAAATCAAAACTACTTATCTTGTTGTGCAATTTTCAGTTCGTAGGTTAAAATATTACTTTTATACGAATAACAATTCACTTTTTTAAATAATAAACTATAAGAGAAGAAATAATAATGTATCCAGATGTAATATTATGCCTAAAATCATTTAAAATGGCGTAAATGGTGTTACATGATTACTATTACTAAACTTATATCTAAACACAATATGCTAAGAGGAAAAATTAAACTTCAAACCCTAATTCACACACCTTGGCCCTTGGCCAAATACACTTATGGCTTAAAACACATTAATTTCACTACTGTAAATTTTAAACCAAGCTTAAGATTATGTATTTATACTTTTATAAAAAAATTAACTAACTAAACACTTTTTTATAATAGGGAGATGGGGGAGAGAGAGTAAAGGTTGTGATTAAGTTTTTTCTATATTTATCAATGTCATCAGAAGAGCAGGAGTGTTAAGGAAAAGCGTGATTTTATGTCTCTATTTAAAATAAGATTATTTTTTTTCAAGGTTACATGGATCAATAAAATTTAATCATACGTCATATTCTACGTACAAGTTTAGATGTCAGCGATTTTCTAGGTGTTGATATCAAAAGACTAATAAAGTTTTAAAAAAGTTTAATAAAACCAACACGCTACACACCACTTAAATATGTGCCAATCATGGAGTCCTTTTGCATCCTTCTTAAATGAAATTCACCACTAACTATACCTAACAATGATTATACTCAGATCAAAAAAAATTTACATAAAATAAATACTTTTTTCGTTTACAGCTGATTTTGTAAACAAAATGGATATAAAACTTGTTTTAGTTGTGTTTTTTTTTGTTAAGAAACTAAACACAACGGAGTTAGAAACGATGACGTTTGTCATCTGTAAGTCTAAGGCAAAGTCTCTAAAACAATTAAGCAGGGGTTTTCTAGTAAAATATGAGGGAGTTAAAAAGCAGACGTTTTAAGCACTTCTAAACTCTTTGTTATACTGGGAAGGGAGATTTATTGCTGCTTATTGGAGAAGCACAACAATTATTTTACATGTTCCGGTAAGTCTAGAAGGTTGAATGAAAATTATTTGGCTTCTAAATTTTAAATGCGTAATGAAATTTGTCTGCTAAAAGTCGTGTGATTATTGTTCCTGTATTTAAAAATGCTAAAAATCAATGTCCCCCAAATTTTGAAATAAAAATGCCAAATTTTGTTTTGTTTACAGAGACAAATTATATACTTGAGGTCACTCGTAGTAATATGTCAGAAGAAACATGTTCTCTAAGCATGAAATACCTTTGGGTCATCCGTGTGTGTGGAAACGTACATTTATATTTGTTATGTTATACCATAGATTAAACATACTCCCTAAGGGAAAAATGTGTTGAAAACTCTTATGCTACAATTTAGCAGGTCAAAAAGATAGATAAAAAGTTTAACCCTTAAATGGTCAAATTACAATATGTATAGGTATTTAACTATCCATTAAAAAAAGTCGGCTAGAGAATAGAACCGATCTAAATATTAATTACTCTCTAAATTGCGTCACAAATGGCTAGCGTTGTTTTAATGCAAATATCCCTTCGCCACTAACATTAGAGTTGTCTAACAGATTATGTTCAGCTTTAAAACTAACCTACTATGAATAAAATACGTGTTTTTATGATTGAGAAAAGAATATTTTTTTAGAGTTTAATTTTGAAAACCAATATAGATACTCAAAAAACTGTAGTTAAAAACTGTGTGTGTTTGTAAAAAGTGCAAATGGCGTAGAAATTACAAAAAAATGAGAGGACAATATATGAAAATTGTTTACTGAAACCAAAACATATACCACTCAATATCAAACAGGCAAACTTAGAATTCTAAGGTGAGCTGCATTACTACTTGGTCACCCAGTCACTTCCATAGTCTTGAAAAGCAATCAAATTATATGTTTGCTACCATAAGTGAACTAAACAGTGAATGAATGTAAAGAAAATAATTATTGGATACGTTTATTTGTATTGAAAAGCAATTTACGCTTCATTGTTATATGTGAATAATGTCTACACGTTGATTAGGGAGCGCCTTATTGTATCTGAACAATAGAACGGATTGCTTAAATGATGTATACGGTATTTCGTTACGACAAAACGATATTACCTGGAATTAAAAATAGCATGCATAACGTACCAATATAATGACTAACTCCCTCAATGCCTATTAAATATGTTGTTTAATAAATTAGTAGGCTAAATGTAGGCTATAGTTAAAAAGTTATACTTTTATATGGCAGGAAAAGTGTCGAAGGCTCTCCTAAGTAACTGTAAGAGTTTCACTATGAATTATCTAACCGAGAAATATTGCTAGTACGATTATATAACTCTGATTATAAAACATTGCAAAGTACATACAATAACAATCTATCGTGACATTAACAATATAGCACCAAAAATTATAGCACTTTATTCGTATTGAATTAATAATTTAAGAAAATTGCATAGAATTACGAATTCAACACTTATATCATATCCGTGTCCATTTTGTTGAAAGGCTTTTATAAAGTGATTTAGTTCCTTTGAAGATAGATTCTTTCAACATGGAGAGGCATTGTAGTAAGTTTATTGTTGCAGTGATGAGTTACACATCTACAAACAGGATTTTTATTTAATCGTAGACGAGAATATTGCTAATATTATAAAGAATAATATTTTATCTTAAGTAAATTTCTACGATTAAGTATAACTGTAAATGTGCTTAAGTCTCTTCGTAAGAGTCAGTTAGTAGTATAATGTCTGGATTATAAAGTAGACAATCACGTAAAACATGTACTGTAAAAGTTGAGGAATTTTTATTCACTACTTGCCCATTAAGATAGTTTCAAACTAATATTCCAATTAGCTGAAGCTGATAAATAAAGCATTGGTCCACAACTTAATAAATATTAAAAAACCTTATTTTAAATAGGTTTTTTACTGAAACCTTTAAATAAAATATTGTAAGCTTGCACTCAATTTTAGAAAGCTTATTAGGCTGGGGCTTCAATCAAATTATTGCAATGCCACAAACCCGTCCTATTCCTAGCGTTTGATAATTTTCTAAAACTTAACATTAAAATAAACCTACAATTATAAATTTAGAAACCATTTATTATTTCTTGATAAATAAGTAAAGACAACAGGGATACCAAAATATAATAAATATAATATATAAGGGTTTATTTCATTAAAATGTGTTTTGCAGTACTTTTATTTTCGGTTGCGCCTAAAAAGAACTCCCCTAATAACCTATATAACCTTATCTGTTGAATTTATTACATAAATAATAATCAAGTTTTTGACAATTGTGATAAAGAAAACTGCTTATTCATAGGAAATTGATATAACTACAAATTAGCCACTACACTTTTGATATGTCAAGGTATGATAAAAATATAACACTTCAATTAATTTAAAGTATTCCTTGAAAATACTTAGTACGAACGTTGATTTGAAAATGTTCCATTTACTTTATTTGGACTTTTGTACTCGTTTTCATTATTTGAAAATACTTTATTGAAAATATTTAAAACCATACTTACTCCGATTTACTATTTTCGATGTTTTTATAGACGTATATACGACATTTTAACACAGAAATCTTGGTGTGTTACTAGATTCCAAAACGATATGATTATGAAATACACCGTGTTGGTAAAATACTGCTAACACTACGTTCCTTAAAAAGTAAACTTTATGTATTTATTCAAGGCAATGTGTACTTAAGATTGAGGTTAAACGATGTTTGTTCATCGCAAATGTTCTGTTTCTAGCTCTTTTGTCATCAGTTTCTTTGATGTATTCGTGGTTCAATTGTACCCGTTTGCAAACAGTATTGGCAACCTAAGAGATGTTTGAAGTTACAATTTTACAGAGTTTAAACATGGATCAATATTTTTTTGCTTTAAAAACATACTATAATTTAAGTCAGAAAGCTAGAGCCTCTATTAGTTTTTTATTGGCCCCTCTTCACATCCTAGAATGTCCTAGATGCTGGAACCGTTCTAGTCCGGAACATTTTTACATATTACTATAGCTTGAAGCTTGAGGGTAGCTTAAGGCTACCCTAGATCTAGAGAATTCTAATTTATATTTAAAATTGTATTGCGATTATTGGGATTTGAACCTGGGATCGACCACCTTTAAATCGACTCGTTCCTTTTCTTAATGATTATTTTATGGCTAAACATTAGTATCCCATATTTGACTAAATTGTTCTATGAAAAACGTGTTTTACCTTAATTCTTCAAATTTAGTCATGCATCTTTACCTGTATTGTATAAATTGTAAAGACAACTGTAAGTAATATTCTATAAAACTTATACTTTCTTTAACTAAAAAGGACAATCTTCCTAGATAACACACACATTTGGTTAGTCTAAATTTACACAATAAAACCCATTGCAAGAAAATAAGCAAACACCTTTTAGCGGCATAGGCTGTTTCATTTAATTAATTCAAATTTTTAAGCTTCGGGAGTATGAAGGCGTATCCCTTTGGTTAGCCTGTGGGGCAGAGCCCTTAGAAAATTCATTCATACCCGTACTTTTTGGCAAAACTTCACACTCTAAGCTTTATTTTGATGTACCATAATGCATATATTTCTATTTTCTAAAAGGCCTTAAAGTTACGATCAAAGATTTTATTTTATCAGGTACTTTCCTGTTAAAGGGAACATCCATTATTATCGATGATTTTTTTCGATATATCGATATTTTTGTTTACCGATCCATTACATATTGACAACTGGTCTTGTTTAGGCTAATGTCTATTATATGGATTAAGAAATGAAACTGTTCTAAGCTAACCTAACATAACCAACCAAACTTGTTGTACTATTTAAAAAATCCTTTTGATAACAGAAAAGGCTAGTTAAACATGGAATGTTACCCAGCAAGTTTGGTTAGTTATGTTAGGTTATTTTTTTAGAACAGTTTCGTTTCATTATTGTTCATTATTGTTGATACTGAACAATATTTATCGTAGTTGTCAGCTGATATGTTTAAATTTGTTAATATCATCGATAATAATGAATGTTCCCTTTAACAGGAAAGTACCTTTTAGCACTTTAATAATATAAGATATAGCATACACTTTTCACATTACACAAAAAAGTATTTACTTCCAACTGATTTACACCCAATAGAATCGCTCTATAAATCACAAATGAAAATACATAAGTAGATCGTTTGTTGAAGACAAAATATGTAAAACATAAAGTTTTCTTAATCGATATCATAAATCTTATAACTTAGTACACACAATATAAATGATGATGTCATTTATTCAACTTTCTGCCTCAAACTTACAATGTTTAGGCCGTTATGAAACATTCTGACAGATCGTCCTCATAAAACGAGAACGTCCACAGATCGTTTATGAAACAAATAAGCTTCAAATGAATGTAAGAAAGTCAGAAATGGTTGTGACATGTGTGTTTTACTGCCTGGTCAGCAGAGATATCGGTAGAATCTCCAATGTTCCTTTACAACTGTCATTTACAGCTATAAGATTCCTTGGGTTGAGCTGTACAAATTAAAAGGCATTACTCGTAAATTTATGCAATTCTTTACGCCGTAATTGTTTTACTTTACTTATTTTACTTACTTGTCATACTAAAAATATTTCTTTGGTTTCTTTTGAACGTTATTTATATAAATGTACTCTAGATTTATGAAATTATAGACATAACACTGTATACATTAAACGTGTATTTTTTGGATGCAAAGTTCAAAATAACAAACAAAACCACATGTTTTAGGGAAATCTTTATAAAATAGTATATTTCGTCACTAGAGCCTTGAGTGACTCTTTTTCACATGAGGTAAAGTTTGACGATCGAGGCGAAGCCGAGGTCAGAAAATGAGCTAGGATTAAAGAAACACTTTTTGCCTGTGTGGTGAACTATATATTTTGTCATATTCCATCATTCATTTACAAAATAAGCTAGAAAACGAAATGATTTTTATTTGAAGATAACCTCTCAAAACGACTTCCAGCTTGTTTTAAATTCTGCTGATGCAAATAAGCAGCTGTTTAGTAAGTGATTCATTCATTTCGTCTATTACGATTGTGTTACAGTACATTATACCATCGTGTCGAGCAATCGACAACAATAGGCTAATGCCTTACCTAATAAATCAATCGATAAATAATTTCGATCGATACGATTGCCACAATCGAAATTTACAACTGTTTACAACAGCTGACTTTTACTCCCTAGCGAATGGAAATTATAGAGAGTAAAAATGCTACTTTAGACCCTCAACGCATGCATTAAAAACAGCTGTTTTTGCTGCAGTAGGACGAAAAAGAAATACCAATCAGTTAATCTCAAAAAGCACTCAAGATAAATAAATTATTGAATGACTTTAGTTTTGACATCATAAGATGTGGAATTGACCCTGAACTGGTTTATAACTAATATAATGGTTTAATTACCTTCAGTCTCCAGTTTAAAGTAAGTCGGTTAATGCGACCTAGGTTTCAGCACGACGTTGTGCTATCATCAGGCTTCCAGTCGAAAATGTTCAGTCCATTGGACGTCGTTTAGTAAAAACTATATACAGTTCACAAGACACAAACAAATACACATTTACCGATCGGTATTTACAAGGGGAGAACGAGTACATTCTGTCAAATCACCGGCCGCGACAAGTGACACCCAAGCCAGATAAGAATACTAGCTAGATAATTCTTGTGGTCTACCTGAATGACTTTGATACATTTTGAGATTGTTTATATACAAGTATATACAATTTTGATTGCAATACAGAATAACTGTTGGACAAATTTACATTTTCTATCCTCCATAAATTAAAACTCTTTCACACTTTTTAATTAAAAGTTCCCAAACACAAGTGGGATGTCTACGTAAATTATAAAATAATAAAATAAAGAATTCTACAAAGCCTCATTGGTCACGTGCATTAGTCTTGACTTCCTATAGCGTGTATAAACGTTCTTGTAAATACAATATCTATACATGAAACAAGTCCAAGCAATAATAAACAGTTCCAGAAACAACTTTAAAACTGTGTACTTCCTAAAACTCTGCATGTTGGTGTCACGTTCGCCAGTAAATCGTGTGTCAGTCTAAGTTCTAACTCTCACAAAGGCTTTGCTAAGTTGTCTTACTTACGGGTTTTTCCTACAAAACTCGTCTATTGAATTAGTATTTTCATGATATTTAACTTAATTTTAACACTTGTCCTACACTCATCCTTCACTTATGTTTGGGTTAAAATACGCACATAGTGGCATCCCATGTTAAATAATTGATAATTGATATTCATTTCTTGAACAATTGATAAGATCACATTTGGTTGGATTCTTGCAAAAAGTTTTATTCAAGCCTATTTTCCACCAGCAGCCACTGAAAGAAAAGGTTCTCCTGTTATTATATATTATATCTGGTAAATTATTAATACAAGGAATTACATTTGATAAATTTTAGTTTCAAAAGTGTTTAAAAATTAGACAAAAGTGTATATTTTTTAACAACTTAATCGTTAATACAGTTGTATGGATGCAGTTACATTACGATTTTAAATGAGCGTTGGTAGGCCTACAAGCTATATAGAAAATAGCCTTTGATTTTCTATACTTCTCTAACATCAAATACCCACTTTCATAACAGTATTATAAAAATTGTCATTTACAAACATTTTATGGTGCAAGTAATAATATTTTACATACATTCATCCTTAATAATTTCAATTCTAACATTACCAAGAAACACTACGGGTCCATTTAATCAACGTAAGAGGATACTGCAAATTACAACAGTCGTAGGTATGTAAATTTACATGTGAATTAACTGTACCTCTTCAAAATGTAATAAACTTATTCAATTTCACTCAAATTATCAAATATATTTGATCAAATTAACTTAACTTAATACGCTCGTGTCAGAGTCAAATTACATAAACGATTGAACGTAATTAAATATTAAACAATTAGATATAAAATTATTTATTTTTATAATATCTAGGTGAACTTGTATAAAATGTAAGCTCAGTAGGTCGCGGAAATTTTTGATTTTTATTTATAATTTTTGAGATTTTTTTTAATAAATCGTAACATTCTAAGGGTTAATACATTTTTACAACCTTTAAATTATCAACCTAAATTCCCTATAACAAAAATATCCGTTTAGTAATAAAACTGAATATGTATAAATCTATGATATGTTAATCTATATCGTTTCAATATCATTTTATGATTCCTTAGTAAAAGGCCAGTGTTTTTATTCTTACCATCATGAATAATTATTTATTATAATATTAGAATTTTGTATATAACCATTAAAAAAGTTTTTTAAATATATTTTTTAATATGAATATTTTTTAAATGCCCACGTTTCACTTTAAAATGTTAAAAATAAAAAATAATTTACTCTTAATCTTATTAACATCAACATTAACATTATTATATACCATAAGCAAACTGACTCAAAGTATTTCAATGTTTCAAGCTAACAATGGGAAGTCTATTGTCCCGTTCGTTTGTCATACCTGCAGTTCCGGCTTATAACGATCTCACAGTTAAACATAGACCCAGCCATACAAAAGCTATTCAACAGCATTCAGTCGACTTTATAACATGAGGATGTAATAATAATTAATTACAAAATAATTTCGTTGTTCGATAAGAATAGCTGATTATCTATAAATTATTGTAGTCATTTTTGCTTAAACCTTTTTGTATTTCTATATATTAAAGATTTTTTCGCATATTATAGTAATAATGCATATTATAAGTCATGCTATCATTTTAGCATGCACAGTTAAAATATCAGTGAATGTTTTTGGATAATTGATTATTTTCTAACTGTGAAGATAATTGCTAGAATATCTGAAAAACAAACAAATTATACGTCTAATAACACTAGTAATAATATATTAACACTTATACTGTTGAATCACAAGACGGTAAATACACATGAAAGATGGTGTTGCCTATTGGGTCTGATGATGATTGGAGTGTCCAATCGAAATCGATCACCACTTACCATTTTTCATATGTATTTACCGTCTTGTGATTTAACAGTATAAGTGTAAATATATTATTACTAGGGTTGTTAGACGTATAATTTGTTTGTTTTTTTCAGGTAATTTAATAACACGTACGATGCTGATCAAGAAGTTATTGCTAGTGTAACTCCTTGTTGTAACTTTGTATTAATAGTAGTAAATAGTAAATAGGTGATAAGTTAATTGACTCGCTTGGCTATTGCGTGAGGGCCGGGACTGAGAATAAAATTAGAGTTACTAAATGAATTTACAATTTAGGGAGTGCTCCCCAAAAAATCGTCTAAAGCTGGAAAAAGTTTTAATACCTTTAAGGGGTCCCAAATAAGAGTCCTGTGAGTTTGCGACGGATTCTGACGTCTGCTTAAGTTTTGGGAGTCGAAAAACCATGAAAATTTTGCACTTTTTTCAGTTTTTCGCTTATAACTCCTAAATAACGAATCCTACGGAAAATGTTGTCCAAAGGTCTCTTTTAGTGCATTAAATTCTGCGTCGATTGATGTTAAATACGTCAAAATCGGCCGAGCCGTTTAGCCGCTGTAGCTTTTTAAAGTTAGGTCATTTTCATCATCATGGCCAAAAAGTTGATTATTTGACCAGTTTTCGGCTTACAACTCCTAATCGACGCTTGCTATACAAAAATGCACCTGTAGTTAGTTTGGAAAAGACAACATTCTGCGTAATATGTTTTTTTTACTAATCAATAATGGCAATTGATTGCTACCTACTTTGTATGGTCGACATTTCATTGAAAAAAATTTTAATATTAAATATTATTTTAGTAAAATTTTCCAGCTTTAACTTTAATATGTTTTTTTCAATGAAATGGCGACCGTACAAATTAGGTAAGCAGACGTCAGAATCCGTCGCAAACTCACAGGACTCTTATTTGGGACCCCCAAAAGGTATTAAAACACTTTCCAGCTTTAGACGATTTTTTGGGGAGCATATGTCTAATTTGCCTGGGCTAAAAGAGGAAAAGAAAAACTCGACTAAACAAAATACAATGATAATATATAAGTCTAATACAGTTTAAACAAGGAGAAATGAACCAGCACAGTGAATAGTCAAATTAATAAGGTAAATTATACTCTATCCTAACAAATAAATTGGTAATTTGAGTTTAATACAATTAAAAATGTAAAACAAAATAATAAAATAATAATTATCGTTTAAATTCAAGAAAGTAATTTGAATAGATTTGAATTAAAATTTGGAAATCTAACTTCTAAAGCCTTAAATTATTTATCCCTGAGTAAGCGAGCAGAACTTACATTTTTTAGTTAAAAGAATTATAAAATTGACATACTTTATGGGTTGGATGCACTAGACACTTCACTAAAAAATGTTTAATCTGCCTTTAAAGGCAACAGGCCATGGTAAAACAACACTTCACTTCGCGAATCACTCGCGACCGAAAACTTCGACTCCCGAACGCGGTGACCGGACCGAAGACTTCTTGGAGACTGTCTTCTGTTGGTAATTGGGGGAATGGACGTCCCCCTGTCCGTCTATAGAGACAGCCAATCAGAGAGTGGGGTCGTTGGTTAATCTTCTATGATTGGTTAAGACAGTCCACGTGGACTTGATGTGCAGATGTCAAAAAGTACATAGCTTGCAGATTGTCTTCTGTCTCTCTCCACGATTGATGCATCGGCAGCTGAACGTTACACCACCGTGGGACAGGAAATGTATAGACGGACGGGAAGACATGGATAGGATTTCTGAGATCCGTGGAAGTAGATGATGTAGTTACACTAGAATATAAAGTTATTGTTTTTTTCTAAGAGAACGGTCCGATCCCTGGTCTTGTTACAGTTTGACGTTTACGTCTTGTTGGTATCTGCACTGGTAACTATCTCACTTGGAATCGATCCAACGAACTCCAAATTTAAAGGTAAGTCATGAATTAAAACAGAATATTTTGGTATCAATAAACATTCCTTATTACCAAGTATAGTTATTACAGTCATTTATTCTCTCTTACGAAAATTATTATTTCTCACAAGGTTAGTGTTTAATAAACAGCTAGTGCAAAACCCTGATAGCTGGTACATCATGCGGGACACTACCTCAACCAACGGACTGTAGAAGCAGTGTTATATATAGACACAGCCATGTATACAAAAAGACAAAAAACTGGTCTATATTGCAGCTATTGTGGATATACACATGTATGCCATAGGTTGTAGGCACCCACTGCAGAAACCTTCAGTAAGAACCGGCTTAACATTTTTTATAGGCGACCATTGGTCTCTAGACACAGTTTACTAAGCAATGACCAGTTGGATTATACTGTAAATAGAGAGGTATGTTATAGCTCACATACAGCTGATACAGGTTATATGTGTTATTTTTATAGGAGTGTAGAAAAATGTATAGTATATTACAGATTTTTTGTTATTACAGTTCTTAGCCTAGTACTCATCATACAAAGGGACATTTTAATAGACAAAGCAGACGAAACCATGTATATTATGTTTAAAAAGTCTATGCTACAACGAATTTCATTTTAGATTAAAGACTTGAAACATTAAGATTATGCTTCTGCTTAGACTGAAAAATATTATGTAATCCAAAGGAGTCGTTTCCCTTGTTTTTTATTATTACCTTTTATGAATTACAACTAGAAGCCTTGTGGTATCGAGATACCTAGTGTCAGAATATATTCACTAAAAGCCATATTTTTTGTTTCCAATTATAACTGTTATGCCTATAGTATATAGTCAATATCTCAGAAAAAAACTATTACATTTTGGTTTGTGTTTCCTAACTGTTACTCCTAATAAGGGAGATAATTCTTATTGTGGAAGTTATTTAAAGCAAGCAATTATTTTAAATACGTTATTTTCCAAGCTACTGTGAACTAGATGAGGAGAGGGACCATTTAAGTCGTAATGGTTGTGGGATTCTAAGTTTTACACGCTTAATTTAAAAGGGAAAAGAGTTATACCGTGTCATCCAGCTTTCTTCGAAGCATTAATGCCTCAATTTATTATTTTGTTTTAAATAAGTTAAGAGTTGTATAAATTTAGTCAGATTAACATTATAACCCTTAATAATGTTTATTTGGCTAGTTACAAGCTTTATATCAAACATTTCACACGTACCATTAGAGATTACTATCATGAATTTCCTAAACGAATTTTGAAGAAGTGAAATTCAATATTTGTGTATTTTAATTATGATAGACAAAATAATAAGCATAGTTTATTTTGCATTGAAACCATACGCATAGGTGTAAATATATTATAAAACACCCTGATTTGTTATAAACATTTCTACGAGATAAGTAGTTATTAAATTTCATTGTAAACATTTAGAGAATAAAAAGGATGAAAGTATTTCCATGTACTGCATATAACAACCAGTGGCTAGAACTTTTAGATTGAAGTTATTAGCATTGGGTATAACTTTTAAGCATAAAGTTAAACTTTAGCAGCCAACTGTTTTATTAATTTATTAGTTTTTTTAGTTAGTTTTTATTCAAATAACAGGCCAGAAGACGAGAAATATTTAGTTTTGTATTGATATTAAATACTTATACAATGTGCAAATTATTCAATACATGTTATTTCAGAAATGGTTATGGACATTTTTAATCATGATTTTAAAACAATAATTTTTACTACGTTTTGGTATTTGGAATCAGATCCAATCCTCAGGTAATAAAATACCGAAAACAATCCACAATTACTATTGTAGTACACAATATAAGCCAAAAATTTAATATCTTTTCTTTATACTTGTACTTAACTTATGTGTAATGTAGGTTAAAAATCACAAAGTTAATTTGTACAAAATAAAATTTATTGTCCTTTACATTAAGAGTTACAATGTGACATACAACTATAATTATCTTATAATTTATTTTTAATATTTATTAAATTATTAATTTTTTTATCGACTATATCCATTGTACAAGCCGAGTTTCTCTTCTCAACGACGTATAGCCTATACTGTATTCTCAAATGAAAAATTCTGTTACTTTGAACACTGATCGAAATGTACAATAATAAATTATGCTTAAATATGGAATTATACCTTTTAAAACACCATTTAAAAGCTAACTCATAAATAAAATATACTGTTATACATATTTATATTTATATACATGTATAAACTTTTTTCCATATCGTATGATAGACTACATAGTAGAATCAACTTTAAAATTAGCTTAATAGTAAAATCAATGCAATATTTTTAAGTGGTCTACTCTTCCAAATTATCCAAAAAAACTTCAAAAATATTTGTATAGCTTAATTGTTAACTATTTATTGTAGCAACCAGAGGTTGGAACCATTATTTACAGACGTCACATGACAGAGGGTGGACGTTATATGACGTAGGATGACGTCATCAGATACACGACAGTGACTTATGACTTATGTATTCACTTGTCAGTTTCAGTAGAATTGTGGTTCTTGGTCCACAGAAATTATATGTTCCCATCATATTCAAAAATGTTATACTCGACAACTTTATGTCATAAAATGTGGGAAAATATGAAATCTTTCTTTAGTAATAATAAAATAAATACTAATATAAATATAATAAATATAAATATAATATAAATAATATAATATAATATAATATAATATAATATAATATAATATAATATAATATAATATAATATAAATATAATATAAATATAATAAATAATAATAAAATAAATAAATGTAGTTGTTTCTAGGCTAGAGATACAATTCTATAAAAATCACCAACAAATTACGAGTACCTGAAAGTGTAAACGTATTTTTTAGTTTTACTAGATTAATATAAGGGTTATTAAAAATTATGTTCCTGTATTTGATTATAAGTATTACCGGGTTAATTTGTTTAAAGACTATTTTAGCTAGTACCATTGGAAAGATAAACTCATTAAGTTTCATTTACATTGGTTTGTGCATATCAGTAGTTTGTCAAGTCAGGTGTTGTAAGTGTTGTTTAATGACTGTATTTGAAAACAGGAAACCGTTTTATGTGTTTTATTAGTGTGCAACGGCATTATAGAACCAGGTTTAATGAAGATCCTTAGGTTTAATGAAGATTCTCCCAGTGATATGAAGAGACCATAATCTCAGAGCATAGGGCTCAAAGATTCCACACGCTTACATTGAGCACGTGCGTGAAAGTTCCTGTGTTTTGTGTTCTGTCACTTACAACAAAGTGTAAGGACCTTTTTTCTTCATTGAAAAAAAAAAAACTGTAAATAGGGTAGTTGTCTTGGACATGGTGACAAACTGGTTTCTTTCGCAATTAGAACAAGATTCTGCAAATTGTATTCTGCAATTGGATGGTACACCTCCACATTACAACTTGGTTGTTAGGACTGAACAATGTGCTGTCAGAGATGGATCGGGCGCGTGCAGGTAGTTGCTTTCCGAGAAACGTGTTATTTTTTATAATTTTTCTTAACTAGAATTTTAACTATCTCTTGAGAACAACAGTGAAATGATCATTGAAGACAATTAAATAATCGCTACCTGGTATCCGGTTGTTTATAATTCATACATTTTATCTCAAAACTAAAGGATTAACTCAAAGTGGAATATACCGTGAACACTATTAGTATTTTTTTATTATAATCTATGCAATTGTATTTTTTTAAGAATATTTTAAGCGATCCAAAAGTAGGTTTTCGTCAGCAGAGATACCAGGGACTAGGCCTTTTCCTTATTTAAACACGTTTAAAGTGCTCTTACTGCCAAGAGATTAAAACCCATTGACTGTAAAGTGAAACATTGATTATAAGTACTCTATTATGTTTTTGGATAAAGTACTTAATTATTATTAAAACAATCGTAAACCACACCAAATCATTTGGACATTACGTCCCTTAGCTCCTGTGTAATTCCAAAGCAATCAAAATACGTTAATAATACTGGAGTGTATGTTCTCACAGACATATCCACTAGTTTATGATTTGCATTGCTTGGAATAGTAATATCTTAGTACTGTACTTAATTATTTAAAAAGTGTGTATTAGAAATGTAAATAAAATAATTGAATTCAAAACATAAATAAACATTGTATTTCCATAACATAATCTTAATAAACTAAGCCAACGACATATTTACATTCTCTACTGCTATTTTGTGAAAAACCTGTTTTATATTGTGTTTTTGTACTCTGTATTTAATTCAAATTGTGTATTGTGTATTGATTGTAAAATGTACATTGGGACAAAAGCAATTAAGAAACCTTTCTTATATTTACATATTTTTTTACATTAACATCTAAAAATTATTTTTTCTGTATTTTACTGTGTCTGAACTCCAACTACTAAGTATAAAATGTCTGTGTACTGTCCGGTTACGCGTTTTACAGATGTTGTGACGGAAAATCCCGACCAAGTTTCGAGATTTGCATCACAACGAAGGCGTTAAGCGGATTCTGGTTTCTTAAAGACACAAGTATTTTCTTGTTTTTACGAAAAATATCCCTGTAAGTTATTTTTTTATACTGGTGTAAAAACCTAAAATTATAAATTATTTATAAATATTTTTATTTTTATAAGTTACACAGTAATAATTCATATGATTCGCACTTGATCATATTAATGCTTTAATCAAGAATATCTAAGAAACAATAGAAATTCCCTGGAAATTACTTAACATTATACATACTATTCTACAATCATATTTGAAAGTCATTATCACATGATTGTGTAAGCTACTTATATTGCTGTCGTGTAAATAACAGGCTGTCACATGGATGGGGTTGTCTGGTCGAGGTGAACTTGTTTTTAATGAATTAAAATCACCCAACGTTTTTCAAGCAAATCTATTTTACAGGTATATATTGCATCGATTGCTTTATTAAACTCTCTTTCATACTGTATACCTAAACAATATACCTAACAAAGGGAATAAAATTTATCTTTAAATTAAATATATATCAATAAAATCACTACTAATACGGTCCTTCACCTGCATCAGAATTAGATTCGTCTGTGGTTCCTGGGCGGATTTAATTAGTCCAACCAACATGTATAGTAAACATTATCTTTTTAATTTTTTTTTTATTAAGAATTTTAACTTTTTGGAAAGCATAACATTTATAGTTCACTGATTGTCTTTGCAAATGGATAACACGCTTATTAAAATAATAAAACTGTGTGGAATTGTATCTATGTATATTTCTGATTTTGTAATCATTTAGTGAAAAAAGCGTTTTAAGAAAAACAACAAAAGAAATCTCAATACAAATAATTGACCAAAGTATTTTTTTTTACTGATCAATTTTAATACGTTGGAACAGTATTACCTTTCAATGAGTTACCATTTACTGTTTGTATTTATATTTTTACAAACGATTGTTACACCTCGCAGAGGTGAACTTAGTCATGACAAAACATTGGAGGATTGAATAGGTACAAAATATCACGCTTTTAGATCCTCAGCTAACTTCATCTTCTTTCATTGTCGTAGGGAAATTAAAAATAAAAGTCTAATTTCAAAAGTGGTCACTTTCAAGTCACTTTTCATATTGTTAGAGGTCTCTAAAGTGGAGCATATAGTAAAAATTAGGCTTATTGCTGAAAATTTATTATTATTAAGGGTATGGTTACATTATTAAAGAACAATTTAGCTGCATTCCAAAATTTATTGGCTATAAGAGCTAGTTTAAAGTTTAAGGCATGTCCATGAAAACTAAAAATTATACACAGGTTTAGATGGGTCAATATAGTTTCTTTATATTAGCGAAATTAAATAAACAATCACATTAAAAAATCTTATAAAACGTACAAAACTACATACAATTAGAATTTCAGCTTGTATTTAAATAAATATTTCAATACGTAGCAATTAATCAATATTTTAATTAAGTAGGGTAATCCCACAGTAAAATTATACAACCTATTTAACCGTATGAATGAGAAAGATTTCATTAGAGATAACTACAATTCCAGGTCGTGGACTCAGAAACAATTTCTAAAAGGTTGAAAATCTTATAAATATACTTTGCCTTCACTGCTTTCAGTGTTTAAAACATCTGCGGAACTTTACTAACAGTAAAATATACCACATTTGTTCAAATGTTAAGTAGGTTGTCTTATATTATTAAAATAGTAAACTATTAAAAATATTTAAATGTTATAGGTTGTAAAATACTTGAATGCCACATAAGCCTTCTAGTAATGATTTCTTATCGTTAACTTTTTCTCCGAAGAGTATTATATTTATTTGTGTACTATTTATTCCCAAGAGTTATTTTATTGGTTATACGTGCAGCTTTGGTGTTGCTAATATAATTCTGTGAAGTTTGTGTACTTTCAAAGTAAATCCGATTACACTTTACATGTTAATACAACTAAAACAGAATCCTCTTAACTCAAACCAACCAAGTCAACGTATTTAACTATCAATAGATCTTTATAATGTAGTGTGTGGTTTTAAACTCCTGTGTTTTTATATTTGCTTATGGAACTATCTTATATAGTTAAAATAAAATTATTATTTATTACTTAAACGGTTATTTTTGTTTCTAGTTTGTTTTTTTACATACAGTATAGTGTTCTGTTCGCTAAATAAAATGTATAAGCAAGAGTAACCTAATGTGTTTAGGGGAAAGCATACAGAAAGAATAGGAATATAAATTGTAAGACGGTACAGAATAAGGGAGCGATAGGTTAAGTGATTTTATGTATCTTTTTCTTTGCATCTTTATGAGCCTTGCTCAAAGAGATTCTTTATAACTTTAAATCATTGTTATAGCCAACCTAACACCAAAGGAAGAAAGTGCAAATGTGTTATAAGTAATATATAAATAAAAGGAGAGGACACACACATGATTTCACTTAACAAATACGGTTCATTTCATTTTCATTTTTATTTTCCACGGCAATGCCATTTACGGTTCTTATTTATATGTATGGAGAAACAAAGAAATGAAATTTTCACGTCAGTAAATCTGAACTTTGCTAGAGAGGGGGGCGAGAGGGATGATCCGAGGAACCCTCACAATTTATTCAATTTTCTCTGTAACCAATAACCACTCAAAACACTCCCATTTCTGTAAAGATTACGGCTCTAAAACTATTGCAATTTTTGTGATTCTCCCCCCCCCCTCCATAAATAGTCAACTTTTTCAATTTTAGTCAATTAGTCAATTTTTTATAGAGGAAAGTAATAATTATTTTAAAATACCAATATCTATTATTTATTTTTGTGATTATTTTTGTATAGTGATAGAAAATGTGTTTATAAATACTGGTACCTTGAGTTTTTTTTCAATTATTCCTATCCAATCATTTGCTTCATACGTGAACTATAGTCTCAGATGTTTAACTTCACAACGTAAATTTTTGTGTTTCTTTGTTTGACTTTGCCTTCCACATAAAACTTGAGCACGGACCGAAAAAAAATCCATTTTATGTACTAAGTAAAAATACTATGCCTTGGTGTTTGAACAAGAAAGAAGCTTATAAAAGAGTTTCCCTTCCAGCTGAGGTTAAAACTTTTAAGTTCTCATTGAAAATACATTTGCCCCAACTCGAACATTGCGATGCACGCTTTTCTCCTTTATCACTGTAATATATACTGTATTCGAAATTAAAATTTTCTGAAACGTTTGGAATTGATTCTCAAAACGTATGTTAACCCTCAAAAATATTTACCAACTTTTATTTTACCTCGCCTTTCTGTAACTTATTCCTTTTTTATTTAATAAGTTTTCATTAAATGTTTACAAATAAAAAAAATCATCAAGAAATTACATTTTATATTTTGTTTGTAGTTTTGTTGTAAGAAAAATATTGTTTAACTTTTTAACTTTAATGAACTTTGGAATGTTTCCCAAATAACATAATATGTAATGGTAATGAATTTAAAAAAATTTATCGTATAGTAACGAGATTTTTAGGTGAACGTAACAATTTATTTTTGTGTATAAGCTAATTAATATTATTAGTGCTCAAGAATGAGGTTAATATTGTTTTAATAAGTACTTTCTTGTTACATTAGCTGCTGTTACTCTCTATCTATATTTATGAGTAATTTTATAGTTTTGTTTTGCAAAGAATATGATATCAGAAGAACATAAGTCAAAATATCCCCGCCACAGCAAACCTGCAGACTAAGCGAATTTCCATTTACCTGGCTGGATTTCCAAAATATTCCCTAGAAATTGTCAGATTTATTTCCTATTTAAAAAAACCCTTAATTTAGTTAGTATTTAGGTTTGCTGCTACAGGGAAGATATTGAGGTGTGTTTGTTTTATTGCAATGTCGATAGCGCAGTATGAAATAAACAGCATTTCCAAATTTGGTTAAAATATCAATAAAAATAACAAGCAAACTACAACAGGTTATTTATTCTCCTTAAGAATAACATGGGAATTTTAAATTTACAATTTTCGTAATTATATCCGTAACCGTTGGGCATACAACAACGCTTTAATATACAAAATTATTTCTTCTTTTAAGCTCTACAAAATGGTTTGAAGAGAAATTATTAATTTTTTTTTTTAGGGTCAAAAATGGGGAAAATCAATTTTTACCACATAAAACACTCCACGAACTTGTTTGTATAAACGTAGGTTTACATGTTTGCAAGTATTTAAACCCCTTCTTAATTTTTATATGTGTAGGTACAAATATAAAAATCCACAAGAGAGGTCTGAGAAACCTGTGTAGGCCTTTACACATTTACTATCTTTCAACGTATTTGTTTCCAAGGAAACAAAGGAACTGAAATTTAAGAAAAATATTTGTAAAGGCATAAGCAAGCAGCCTTCCCTGAGCATAATAAACTAAGACAACATTATGTCCAGGAAGTCGTGTCAGACCGTAAGTACTCTTGAACTTGTTATTTTTCCCAAAGTCTTAAATGTAACTCATTTGGTAAATGGTAAATAATTTTTGTAAACCCTTCGATATTTGTAAACTGTTAAGATTTACTGTAAAGGTAATACTTTTGCGGAGTTAGGAATTTTTTTACCAAACTGAATATTAGGTATACGAGGATCAATATTCCTAACTTAAAATAGTAAAATAGTATAAATTAGGTAACTAATAAAAGTTGTGATATAGGGATATTTTCATGATGATTCCTATATTTGAAAACTGCCTTAAAGCCGGATTTTCCAAGACGCAGAAGAGGAGCGTGGAGAGCGGAAAAACAATTAACATGGCGTTCCGCTCCGCTTCTGGGAAAGCAGTTTAAATTACTTAAGACAAGAGGAGTCCGCTCTCCGCGCCTAGGAAATCAAAGCTTTAGCAAATAGAGAATATATCAGATTATAATTTTAAAGTTAATATTGAACTAGGGCGTTCACGAAGGCGTCGCTAATAGGATTGTAAAAGGGTCGTGCGGGTCCAGCTGGTAATGGCCCTGCAGGTCAGTTTGGGCTGCCTCAAGTTATGGTGGCAAGAAATATAACACTTTAGCTTGTTCGAAATTAACTATAAGTGAATAGCTCAATAACCTTTGTTAAGGTATTGGATATTGCTTTGCTTATTGAATGAAGTCAAGAAATTTACAACTAAAGTTTGCAATCGGCCGATCCTTTTCAGTTATATGCAATTTTATCTTCCTTTTTTATTATTTTAGATCCATAAAAAATTACGTGGACATTAACGGTTTGTTATGAATGATGAAGATAAAAAGGGTTTACATTTAGGGAATTCCTAATTCAATTAATGATTGAATTACTCAAGCGTGTTTTTTCCTGAAACTAAATAAAAATTTGATTTAGCTTCATTGTTTCTTCTAGCTTGTCCCTTCCAGCATCCCGTTGGATCAGATTATGCTAAAGGTGCAAATTAACATTAGATATTGATAATCTAGGCGCTGAGCCTGAATAATGATTATGAAAAATGCTGGTATAAAACACATTAAACAAATTCTTTCATTTTGGAAATTGCTAAAGCTAATCCCTTAGAATTTTTGTTTAAATAAGTTGCCATGGTTTTCATGTCAATGATTTTAAAACCTGAAAAAATTGCGGTCTGGATAGAATCTTAATAGGCCTAACGTTTTCATTTCTTGTAACCAAAAGTAAAAATTAATATCAATAGAAATACAGTACGGTTAGCACACTAAAAAGGATGAGGAGCAATTAGTGGAATAACTGATCTGCGTTGCAAATCACTAAGAATCGACTGATCCCGTAAAAGTCCGAGTAGACGACTGGACGACCATCTTCCTCCGAGCTTCACCACTGACAGGTATCTCTTCATGAGTTTCAGCAGACCGGGTAACATTTAGTTAAATGTTAAACCTCATTAATAGCACTGTGAGATCATATCTAATAAGGTATACTTACAACTTATAAAGAAACCGTTTTCATACCTGTACCTATGGTGATGAAACTCTGGCAATTTTTGTTTCTTCTAGGACGCTAGGCATGAGCCCGGGATTATTTTTAACATTACTTCAGGCTAGACCTAGTGGTTGGTTTGTTTCTTAGATAAAATCCATTGGTGATTTGGTGGGATTTGAACCCGGGACGGGCTAAAGTCCCACGCTCTAGATCAGCTCGCTCCCCGGCTATTTTGAATAAGCGTATGTTACAAGTTACATCCGTTCCACAAATATTAGTATGGAAGTGGATAGAAAGGGTGTCAAAGATCGTAATGTCCGGAATGTGAGGCTAGACGGAGAGCCCACAGAGAAGTAAGGTACAGAGGAAACATGCTTATGGGACAACTGTGCGCTTTGGGCTCTGGTATGTTGAGGAGGAAATATACTTGTGACAAGCAAGGAAGAGCCCAAACGGCAAGCACTGTGAAAATTCCAATCCCACAGGGCATAGGGTCTTCCTCCACCGTGAGCATTGCAGTAAATGAGGGCAATCGAGGCAGTCGGGACATTGCTCTCTAGAGCTAGCCACCACTTAAGTGTATCATGAAGTGTATCGACTGTTTCTTACTTCTCTGTGGAGAGCCTCGCTACAATATCAACCGTGTTACTCTCAATGCTAGGTTTACGTTTTTACGCAGGGTAAAAAACAGGTGAAAAATAACAGATTATATGATAATTGTTGAAATTTCTGTCTCAATAAAACCAAAACGCAATTTATGTATTTATGTATAGTGTTTGTGATTTGTATCGCCTGTAAAAGCTAATGAGATAGAAATAATTTATAACATAAGACTTCTTACTATTAACAAATTTGGTACATATTTGTTTCCAGGGAAACAGGTTTAAAGGATTCTAAAATTAAATGAAAGATGCCTGACAGCTGTAAGTAAACTCTTCTATGGATGTTACCTAAGACAGCGCTGTGATATTTGTCAGATGGTGAGTAACGTCAACAGTGTGTCATCTCATTTTCATCATGTAGTTTTGATAAAATCATATTAGCCCGACTGGCGAGCACTGTGTGGACATTCCTATCACACAGGGTACAGGGTTTTCCTCAACCGTGAGCATTTTAGTACATAAGGGCGAGGAGGCGGTGTGGGACTTTGCCCTAGACAACAGCACTAGAGCTAGCCAAGGGGGTACCATTAAGTTTATCCCATGTTTCTTCTCTTCCGTTGAGAGCCTCGCTACGATATCAACCGCGTTAATCTGCGTGCTAGGGGAAATATTACCATAGTACTATCGGTATAGTATATTACGTTACTAGTCCTGAAAGTAAGTGTTTACCGGACGAGTGTGGTCGTTCCCGTGCGAGACGAAGTCGAGTAATTGACTGATGGAGACTTCAGATCCCTTGCGATGATAGTGTTCTCCCCATAACGAAAGTATTCCCGACTCTAAGAAAAAATCATATCTAAGTACATAGTACAAATTTCCTCTCCATTGCAACAATACTCAACAATCACTCAATCAATGTTTTGAGGTCTTATGCCTCGAAACATTATCTCAACCTGTTGTTAACATAAAGGGATCAAGTTGAAACTTTGGTTAAAACACTGTTGCAGTTGACAAAATAATATTGCAAATTTGTAAATAAAAAAATGCACAAATCAAAAACTAATTTTAATGAATTAATTTTCTATACCTGCTTATTACAACCTCATATTAGTGGCAATTTTAGTTAATTTTATACACATCTTGAGACTTACTGACCATAATATTGATGTTCAGATGTTCCGGATTCCATGAAAAGAAGATGAAGTTTGCTTGGATCAAAAAAGAAGATGAAGTTTGCTTGGATCAAAAAAGAAGATGTATGGTTGTTTGTGTGTGTGAGAGTAAGGGGATGAGTTTGATAGCTAGGGAATTCGTTGAAAACAAAAACGGACCAGAAAGATTTTTATGTTATCGTTTCATAGTTATTGAACAGGTCATTTGTACTTCCGACTACGACAGGGAGGGGAACTTGCTAGGCTAGCCAGGGAGAGGGAATAAAAAAAGTAGGTTAGAGGGGGGTTGTAAAGGGGGGAGGGTTTGAACATTTTACTTAGGGACGTGGGATGTATCATGGTAGGCTAGTCAGGGCCTGGGGTTATGGGTTGAAGTAGGCTAGAGGGGGGCATCGAAAGTCGGAAGTTCTAATGACCTGTGTATATACAAAGGCAAAAGATTTTAAAGAAATATGATTTTATCATGAAAAAGATTATATGGGTTTAAGACATAGGGGAAAAGAAAATTGTTACTAAAATATTTTAATAACAGGTCCTTGGATCATCCATTTCAGACAGGGAGGGGGATAAAGTAGGCTAGACAGGGACGAGGGAACTTAAAAAAGTAGGTTATTGGGGGGGTTTAAGGGGGGAGGGTTCATTTTTGGGTTAGGGAGTGGGAAGTATCTTGGTAGGCTAGTCAGGGTCTGGGGTTATGGGGAAGTAGGCTAGAGGGGGGCATCGTGGGAATGGATGATCTAATGACTTGATTTTTTTTGGAGGAATAATCCTTTATTTCTCTGGGAATAGGGGAATAGCAGGGGGAGGGTGGTTCTAGGTCATCTGGATCTACACTTGAAGAGTCAAGACACTGGTAGAAGAGATGTTAGAAGAGGACGACATTAGAAGATGATCGTCATGACAGTGGTGTGACAAGTCTGAAGTCAAGAAACTGAGAAAAGGATATCTGGAGCATTCCATGAGGTGTGTAAATATTTAAATTATATATATATTTAAAAGGTCAAACATGCATAATCTCAGCACTATTAAGGTAAGTATTATTCAAGAAGTTGGCTTGATTATTTGGCTAAACTGTGTTGGTTCAATGATAAATGTGTGTACTAGTAAGGGAAAGATTGTGATTTAAAACACTTATTAGATATTTATGGATGATAAGGAATTGTGTTTTTTACGTAGAATTTAATGATAATGGACAAAACAAATATTTAAACACTACAAGTGACAAGTTACGTTAAGAGGAAATTAATAAGTGTTTGCATTAGTACATTAACACATAGGTACTGGTGGAGAAATAATTAAAATGTTCACAGTATTTTACACAACATTATTTTGACGGGAATGGATGACATTACTTGACGAACATGAATTTATATTTAGTTTAAGATATAACTACAGTAGTGAGTTGTTTTCATCCCTCAGAACCATCGGGTTCATTAAAAAAATATCAGGAATAAAGAAGTCTTTGCCTTTTTTGTAATGGATACCAAAGCTGGAAGGTAGCAACCTCATTCGAAACATATCAAGATGGGCAGAACGACTGTGATGGGCTTATAATCACCAAGAATTTTGAAGCGGTTAGTGATCAGTAATCAAGTCTAAAAGACCCTAACACAAATTGAGAAAGATATTTGCGAGCCCATGTTTATGACAAAGCCTCCTTTTCTATTTGATCATATCTCCATTCAACTTTACTGAGACTTTGAGAGATGAATCTAACTGGCTGCCAAATTCTGTTGAGCCACTGATCCAATACTCCGCCAATTCCAAGGCCTAATGAATCTACACAAATTCTTATAGGCAGCTCTGGGTCAAATGTGGAAAGCGACACATCATCAGTAGCTAGATTCTTGATGTTCTCTAATTACATCTGATGTTGATCAGTCCAAATCTATTCGTAATTTGTATTAAGTAGAATTATAAGTGGAACTACATGATTCAACAAATGAGAAATGAATTTCATGAGGTAGTTCACCATACCAAGAAAAGACCGCAGCTCCTTCACATTCCTTGGAGGTTGCACAGCTTTAATCACAGAAACCTTATGTAGATCAGGTTTTATTTGACCATTCTCAAACCTATGACCTAATAAATTCAATGACTTCACTTTAAACACATAATTATTTGTTCTTGTTCCAAGTAATGCCTTTGTCTTGCATATTCTTAGCAGCATATCAAGTCTTTCATAAGGTAATTGACAACACCTTTCAGCCCCTCGATGGCCTCAATCATCTTTCTTTGGACATGCTACGGAGCTGGGGTAAGTCCAAATGGTAGTCTTCTAAAGTAAAAGTGACTGACTGGTGTGATGAAATTTGTGAGTTTCGGAGATTTTTCATCGATGACGACCTTCTAGGAACCGTTTTGAGCATCGAGCTTAGACATAACAGAGGCTGATCCTGTATTTGCCTATATTTGCTGTTAATCTGCAGGCAAATTAAGCATTTCTCTGGACAAACTAATTTAATTCCGTGTAATCAACGCAAAGTCGAATAGCACCATCCTTTTTTGTTGCTACTACTATCGGGGTAAACCAGTCAATTGCTTCTATGACAGGAACAATAATACCGGTCTTAATCATATTGTCCAGTTTAGCCTTTTAAGAGTAGAGCCACCCGACGAGGGCTAGACACTGCAAACTGTTTGGCATAATCAGATAATTAAATGGTGTATTGGTTACCTATTACAACTCCCAAACCGTTAAAAACATTAGGATATTAAGTCACTCGACATCTGAGTCAACTTGATCTACAGACTATACAACAAACCAAAGGCTGACACTTCTAGTAATGGCTCTTTTTGGCCCTCCACTCCCTCCCTTTTGGATAAAACCCAAACGCAACTGTTTATGTATAGGGTTTTCGGCGTAGGGGTTTGCGATCCCATCGCCCAATGGCTAGCCATTGCAATCAGCCTCGCTGACTCCCTATTCATCAACTGAGCAGGGTCAGTACTTTTACTCCATTTTTTTTCTTCTTCTTCACAAACATGGACCAACTGTCTTATCTTTCATGTCTTGGTTCTCTTCTTCTCCCAACTTCCACCCCTTCCTTTTCCTTCTTCTGTTACAGGCCAACCCAAGGTGTTAAGTGGACCGTGCTGTGGGGTGGATGGCACCAGGCCTCTTTTGTATGGTGTCTGAACGGTACTTCGTAAGGTGGGGCTGAGCAGGGCAGGAACCCGCTGGTATCTACACTTCTTAGTACAGGGCTTGGAACCTGATGAAGCCGGGAAGAAAGTGGATCAAAGGAAGGCATCATCAGCGCAGGACAAACGGGTGCCTAGAAAAGGAAAAAAGGGAGATTCAAGATATTACCCCACCCCTGAGTAAGAACTTTAACAGGTTTTGTAACTGAACATTGTAGGCACAGAGGTTATCTAAAAAAAATAACATCGTTCAGGAATGTGACTGTAGACCTTGCCAATCAGGGCAAGAAACACCCAGACATCTATTGGCTGAATATGATGCAGTTGAGAGAAAGAGAATAGCTTGCGAATGCAAGAAGTAGCAGTTGGAGATTTTCCTCAGAACCCCACCTGATGCTAAACTTCATTAAGGAGTTAGGATTGGAATAGGTTCTCTAGGTAAATACCGTAGACTAGTTTTGGGGACACAATAGATCTTAAAGGTCGCAGTATAATCTTCCCCCAGGCATCATCAAGTATCAGTCTCAGTATGTATATACGCTTCGTGAATTGTATCACCTGCAAAAGCAGATTTGAAAGAGATTATTTACAACATAAGACTTCGTACTATTTACTAATTTAGTGCATATTTGTTTCCAGAGAAACCCAAGTTGAAAGGATTCTGAAATTAAAAATGAAAGGTTCATGAGACACGTAAGCGTAATATTTATTCCCTTATTTAAATAACATTAGATTTAACGAGTGCTTAGGTTTGCTGCTACGGGGAAGGTAAGAAGTGTTTTTGACCATACGTCAATAGTATAGGTTAAAATAAATAAATTTGCTAAATTTTATCAATATATATATATACATAAACAAGTAAACTACAACAATTTTCATTTTCTCCATAAGAATAACATGGAAATTTAAAATTACACTATTTTTTAATTTTCGCCGTGACCGTTAGGCATAAAACAGCGCTTCAATATACTAAATTATTTCTTTTTTTAAGCTCTACAAAACGGTTTCGAAAGAAATTGCAAAATTTTTGTTTTTAGGGTCAAAAATGGGAAAAACCCATTTTTACCCCATAAAACCCCGTTCCCATGGTCCGATTATGCTGGATCGCGAACTCGTTAGAATAAACGTAGGTTTACACGTGCGTACCAAATTTAATCTAAATTGGATCATTTTTGCTCGAGTTATCGCGCTAACGAACACACACACACACACACACACACACACACACACACACACATATATATATATATATATATATATATATATATATATATATATTATATAAATTTGAACGGATGGTGTTTTTGGCCTCTAGGGACCTCAAAACGGAAAAAAAATATATAAATAAAGATTAAACATCAATAAACTTAGTACCCAAGTAAAATTATTTATTAATATATATATATGAATTTGAACGGATGGTGTTTTTGAGCTCTAGGGACTTTAAAATGAAAAATTAAATCGGTCTTGGGTCCAGGTCTTACCATGAGTACTACGGTAATAGCTTATTCCCTATATGGGAAATTCGCTAAAACAGAGAACACTATGTAGATAGGTCTGTAATTTCTTTATAGAGTATCACCACACATTATTGACATTTTTAACTCTTCGTAGATATTGTACTATGTAACATTAATTCAGATATATAAAGCACATTCTACCTTAATATTATTGAGTTTACTTGACACAACTGAATTAGTTATTTTAGTTAAATCTTTGGATTAAGAATTTGAGGCCTAAACCAAAACAATCTTGACTACTGTGTAATATTTGTAACTGGATTTCGATCAATTTTTATTGATAAATTAATGTACTTTTTGCATCTTAAAACCTGTAGGTATCTAAAAAGTGCAAATTTATACATGTTTAGATGACCAAGCTGAAAATAGCCAATAACATGTTGATGAGTTAAAACAACTTCCTGTTCGTAACCAAAAACCTCCTTGCAGTTACATCTTTATTTCATGGAGAACGTTTGTGTTTAAGCTTCAAAGTATTTAACATCTGTTATAGATTATATGTAATTAGTAATATGCATTTAGAAAAACAATGTATAAACTATTGTATTTCGGTTACTTTAATAATTTATTTGTAACCAAATCTATAAGAGGAAAATATAGTTAGAACTATAATTTTCTTTTATAAAGGTAATCTTAAAATAATTCAGAGAATATTGACACAAGACACATTTTAAAAGGTTGATGTAGTCATCAGCTGCTTTGATACATTAGTGGTTCGGTTTTATTTGCACTGCTACATTAAGAAATATTACAATAGTAACAAATGGTTTATGATTGCTATTCAAGGCACACGTAACAGAATACATAGCGTTCAATTTAATGTTTTACCAGTACCACATATAAAACGTCTATCGAAAAAATATTTGAGTTATTGCCTGATCGCGAGTGTCCCAAAAGTGACATAAGTAAGATAGTCAAAGAATAGTGACTGATCAAATTGTTTATTATATGAATAGGTAAGATATTAGACGAAGACCGTGTTTTGCTGGAAAATAAAAAATAAAAATAAAGGAAATTCAATTTTCAGTTTAAGTGAATTATCTGCAAAATCTTGTGCACTTACGTTTGTATTTGATCCTAGAACACCATATTTCGTTTATATTGTTTTTTTTGTGTTTCATAACAAAATATATCATCAGTGTTAACTATTTTATTTTACTGCTAAATTAAATTAAAATCTGTGAAATCATGAAATATAATATATGTTTTTATTATAGTGTTAAAAGTCAAATAACTTATGCTGGCTGATTTCCAAGATGGCGATTGTCCAAATCAATAGTTCATTGAGCGTTGTCATGGCTTTAATTTTGTACAATCAATTTGACGACAGTCATTCGTTGTTGGGATGTGAAATTATTGTTGTTGTATAACTTATCTTTGTCAGAATTATAATGTTAATGATCATGTTTTGTATTTAATTTATAGAATTGTCATTCGCAGAATTGCCCATCCATAATTAGGTACCTTTGTTTTTTTTTTATGTGAATGTATATTTAGTTTTTGTTTTGTGTTGATTATCGTGGAGAAAGACGCCCTATATAAAAACAGTGCTCCTCATATCTTGAGCGGAACATTTTTACTTTAACTTTACTTTATTAACTTAAGACGGGCAATGAACCAATTATTTGTGTGTTGTCACATAACTTTATATTGCTAGTGATTGAAGCTTACGTTATAAAACCAATTATGGCGCCACTGGTGATTACTGTCTATAAACATTTTATTATTTCCTCATTGGTTTTTTTTTTTTTTTTTTTGTAGGTTACTGTAGAAAAATCCACACTGTAGATACATATTGTAATTATAAGGAAAAAGCTCATAGTAAAATGAACGCAAAAACTCCAAGTAACTTCTCTTGTAATGAAACGATAAAACCAATTCGGGCCAATTATCCACGTGTGGTTGTTTGGCAAAACACCGCTCTTTTGATCTTTTAAAATACATAGCAGGCTATATTAACCTCTATTTTTGGTTTAACCAATAGCCAACAAAAAACTGCTTACAAAATATCACGTACCAGATGGGCTTCTTTTCATTAGCTAAATTAATGTCATGAGGCAAATATGTATTGTTTGATCAAGTTTTTTTCCTTTGAAGCAGTATACAGGGTGTTTTTTTTTAAACTTGCATCTTTATTTATGTAAAAACCGCAATAGATAGAAATATGCAGTTTGCGGGAATCATCTATTGACGTAGGGGCCCAATTTTTTTGAATTCAACGTTACATTCACATTCCCCCCCTTTCCCCCCTGCCCCCAACTTATTTTTTTTTTAAATAGCAAGGTACCGCTTGTGACATATCAAATGAAAGAGCATAAAAAAAGAAAATGTTTGATGAAAAAAAATTAAAAATCGGTTCATAAATTTGCGAGATATTTCCCCCCCCCCTTCCCGGAACTTGATTTTTTTTTAATAGCAAAGTACCCCTTGTGACATATCAAATGAAAGAGCATGAAAAAAGAAAATTTTTGGTGAAATTTATTTTTCATTTGATATGTCACAAGGGCGGGTACCTTGCTATTAAAAAACAAGTTATGGGTAGGGGAAAAAGGGGGGGATTATCTCACAAATTCATGAGCTGATTTTAAATTTTTTTCCACCAAAAAACACCCTGTATATTATATTATCTTGATATATAAAAAAGTATTTAAACTATTTCACAATAATATGGCGGTTTTCTTAGTTACTAAAAAATGGTATTGTTTTAAACTGTAATAATACGTTGGGGAGCGAGCTGGTCTAGCGGTTAGGGCGCGGGACTTCGGTCCAAGAGCTCCCGGGTTCAAATCCTGCCAAATCACCAATGAATTTGATCTAAGTGATTATGCCGCAACCCCCAGGTCCAGACTACCTGAAGTAAAGTGAAAAACAATCCCAGGCTCGTGCCTAGCTTCCTAGGACAAAAAATTAAATAAAAATAATAACACGTGAAAAGTATGATTTTGAAATAACGGTTTTGCATAACTAAGCCATGTATCAGATTCAATTCAATCATATCAGCTTTCGAACACGTAATATTATGTGGGAGTATTTTGAATGGTATTCAAGCAAAACATGTGGACTTATACAATCGTTCTAAATTACCGATGTTTATAAGAAGCTAGACCAAGCTTTTCAACAGTGAAGTAAAGTAAGTTCTTTTTATACTAACCTCCGTTTTCATATTCAGGGTTTTACATCAGTCAATGCAGAATATATGACAACATCACTCAAATTCAATAATTGATAATTTGTCTTTACATCAAAATGGAAATTTTAGTTTTAATTTTTCTAGCCTAGACCTTTGATCCCTAACCCTTTGTTCTTAGAGTTTTCATCCAGCAATAACCGAGAGGGTGTTAGAATATTTGTTTTAATAATTACAATAATTATTTTAATTTGATATCACCCTTTCTCAAACTCTTTTAAAGTTAAAATATAAACAGGTTGTAAAAACAATTATGATTGAAGAACTGTTTGAATATGTATTTCATCTTTAGTTTTATTTTTAAGTAACTATTCCTTATACTTTAATTGTGCATAAACATAACCATAACCACAGGGGAAGAACTCACTTCTATTTAACCTAACATTCCATGTAGCTTTCTTAATTAACCCGCTAGCAGGGAATGTTAACAGTGGATTGTGATAGCGTCTGAGTAGTTACTATTAAGAAGATGTTCAATATAAATAAATGAAAAAGTGATTTATTTACAGATAAACTGTGTCATATACATTATTTTAAATGCTTTATATAAAATTACTAAAAATAATACTGAAAGTAAATAAAAATGCGTCTAATAAATTTAAAATGGAAATACATTAATTATATGTATATAAATTTAAACTTATACTGTTTTAACAAGATGGTAAATAAAACATTCTAAAGGTGGTCGATTTCGATTGGAAATTTAAATCATCATCAAAAACAATAAATAAATTACGAGAATCAGAATATCAGTATTATGCTGACTAAGAGGTTTTTTTTTTTAATTAATTCAAATTGAAATTAGTTAAAACCAATAAAATTATTTATTTTATTTAGTCTCTATTTATTTATATGATCTACTTTGATAATAAAGTTATGTCACCACTTTATATGTGCTAAAAAGTATGATCTTTATAATATTATTAATATTATAAAAAGTATAAAAAAAAGTATAAAAAGTAATAAAAAGTAGATACACGGGTATGAAACTTAAATTTTCATAATTTAAAATATGTGACTTTTATAGTCAATTTGTAAATTGTATTTTATTAACTATAGCTATGTTCTTGGTGTTCTCCTGTCAGTAAATCTCGTAAGACATTCCAAATGTCTTGTATACAACACTGAGGTCGTCTGTCTGAGACATCGAGTTGTTTATGTACAATAGTTGTATATCAACAATAGTGTATGATGGTGTTTCTCCTGTCAGTAAATCTCGTAAGACATTCCAAATGTCTTGTATACAACACTGAGGTCGTCTGTCTGAGACATCGAGTTGTTTATGTACAATAGTTGTCTATCAACAATAGTGTATGATGGTGTTTCTCCTGTCAGTAAATCTCGTAAGACATTCCAAATGTCTTGTATACAACACTGTGGTCGTCTGTCTGAGACATCGAGTTGTTTATGTACAATAGTTGTATATCAACAATAGTGTATGATGGTGTTTCTCCTGTCAGTAAATCTCGTAAGACATTCCAAATGTCTTGTATACAACACTGAGGTCGTCTGTCTGAGACATCGAGTTGTTTATGTACAATAGTTGTATATCAACAATAGTGTATGATGGTGTTTCTCCTGTCAGTAAATCTCGTAAGACATTCCAAATGTCTTGTATACAACACTGAGGTCGTCTGTCTGAGACATCGAGTTGTTTATGTACAATAGTTGTATATCAACAATAGTGTATGATGGTGTTTCTCCTGTCAGTAAATCTCGTAAGACATTCCAAATGTCTTGTATACAACACTGAGGTCGTCTGTCTGAGACATCGAGTTGTTTATGTACAATAGTTGTATATCAACAATAGTGTATGATGGTGTTTCTCCTGTCAGTAAATCTCGTAAGACATTCCAAATGTCTTGTATACAACACTGAGGTCGTCTGTCTGAGACATCGAGTTGTTTATGTACAATAGTTGTATATCAACAATAGTGTATGATGGTGTTTCTCCTGTCAGTAAATCTCGTAAGACATTCCAAATGTCTTGTATACAACACTGAGGTCGTCTGTCTGAGACATCGAGTTGTTTATGTACAATAGTTGTATATCAACAATAGTGTATGATGGTGTTTCTCCTGTCAGTAAATCTCGTAAGACATTCCAAATGTCTTGTATACAACACTGAGGTTGTCTGTCTGAGACATCGAGTTGTTTATGTACAATAGTTGTATATCAACAATAGTGTATGTTGGTGTTTCTCCTGTCAGTAAATCTCGTAAGACATTCCAAATGTCTTGTATACAACACTGAGGTCGTCTGTCTGAGACATCGAGTTGTTTATGTACAATAGTTGTATATCAACAATAGTGTATGATGGTGTTTCTCCTGTCAGTAAATCTCGTAAGACATTCCAAATGTCTTGTATACAACACTGAGGTTGTCTGTCTGCGACATCGAGTTGCTTATGTACAATAGTTGTATATCAACAATATTGTATGTTGGTGTTTCTCCAGTCAGTAAATCTCGTAAGACATTCCAAATGTCTTGTATACAACACTGAGGTTGTCTGTCTGAGACATCGAGTTGTTTATGTACAATAGTTGTAAATCAACAATAGTGTATGTTGGTGTTTCTCCTGTCAGTAAATCTCGTAAGACATTCCAAATGTCATGTATACAACACTGAGGTCGTCTGTCTGAGACATCGAGTTCTTTATGTACAATAGTTGTCTATCAACAATAGTGTATATTGGTGTTTCTCCTGTCAGTAAATCTCGTAAGACATTCCAAATGTCTTGTATACAACACTGAGGTCGTCTGTCTGAGACATCGAGTTGTTTATGTACAATAGTTGTATATCAACAATAGTGTATGTTGGTGTTTCTCCTGTCAGTAAATCTCGTAAGACATTCCAAATGTCTTGTATACAACACTGAGGTCGTCTGTCTGAGACATCGAGTTGTTTATGTACAATAGTTGTATATCAACAATAGTGTATGTTGGTGTTTCTCCTGTCAGTAAATCTCGTAAGACATTCCAAATGTCTAGTATACAGCACTGAGGTCGTCTGTCTGAGACATCGAGTTGTTTATGTACAATAGTTGTCTATCAACAATAGTGTATGTTGGTGTTTCTCCTGTCAGTAAATCTCGTAAGACATTCCAAATGTCTTGTATACAACACTGAGGTTGTCTGTCTGAGACATCGAGTTGTTTATGTACAATAGTTGTATATCAACAATAGTGTATGTTGGTGTTTCTCCTGTCAGTAAATCTCGTAAGACATTCCAAATGTCTTGTATACAACACTGAGGTCGTCTGTCTGAGACATCGAGTTGTTTATGTACAATAGTTGTATATCAACAATAGTGTATGTTGGTGTTTCTCCTGTCAGTAAATCTCGTAAGACATTCCAAATGTCTTGTAAACAACACTGAGGTCGTCTGTCTGAGACATCGAGTTGTTTATGTACAATAGTTGTATATCAACAATAGTGTATGTTGGTGTTTCTCCTGTCAGTAAATCTCGTAAGACATTCCAAATGTCTAGTATACAGCACTGAGGTCGTCTGTCTGAGACATCGAGTTGTTTATGTACAATAGTTGTCTATCAACAATAGTGTATGTTGGTGTTTCTCCTGTCAGTAAATCTCGTAAGACATTCCAAATGTCTTGTATACAACACTGAGGTTGTCTGTCTGAGACATCGAGTTGTTTATGTACAATAGTTGTATATCAACAATAGTGTATGTTCTTGGTGTTTCTCCTGTCAGTAAATCTCGTAAGACATTCCAAATGTCTTGTATACAACACTGAGGTCGTCTGTCTGAGACATCGAGTTGTTTATGTACAATAGTCGTCTATCAACAATAGTGTATGTTGGTGTTTCTCCTGTCAGTAAATCTCGTAAGACATTCCAAATGTCTTGTATACAGCACTGAGGTTGTCTGTCTGAGACATCGAGTTGTTTATGTACAATAGTCGTCTATCAACAATAGTGTATGTTGGTGTTTCTCCTGTCAGTAAATCTCGTAAGACATTCCAAATGTCTTGTATACAACACTGAGGTTGTCTGTCTGAGACATCGAGTTGTTTATGTACAATAGTTGTATATCAACAATAGTGTATGTTGGTGTTTCTCCTGTCAGTAAATCTCGTAAGACATTCCAAATGTCTAGTATACAGCACTGAGGTCGTCTGTCTGAGACATCGAGTTGTTTATGTACAATAGTTGTCTATCAACAATAGTGTATGTTGGTGTTTCTCCTGTCAGTAAATCTCGTAAGACATTCCAAATGTCTTGTATACAACACTGAGGTTGTCTGTCTGAGACATCGAGTTGTTTATGTACAATAGTTGTATATCAACAATAGTGTATGTTGGTGTTTCTCCTGTCAGTAAATCTCGTAAGACATTCCAAATGTCTTGTATACAACACTGAGGTCGTCTGTCTGAGACATCGAGTTGTTTATGTACAATAGTTGTATATCAACAATAGTGTATGTTGGTGTTTCTCCTGTCAGTAAATCTCGTAAGACATTCCAAATGTCTTGTAAACAACACTGAGGTCGTCTGTCTGAGACATCGAGTTGTTTATGTACAATAGTTGTATATCAACAATAGTGTATGTTGGTGTTTCTCCTGTCAGTAAATCTCGTAAGACATTCCAAATGTCTAGTATACAGCACTGAGGTCGTCTGTCTGAGACATCGAGTTGTTTATGTACAATAGTTGTCTATCAACAATAGTGTATGTTGGTGTTTCTCCTGTCAGTAAATCTCGTAAGACATTCCAAATGTCTTGTATACAACACTGAGGTTGTCTGTCTGAGACATCGAGTTGTTTATGTACAATAGTTGTATATCAACAATAGTGTATGTTCTTGGTGTTTCTCCTGTCAGTAAATCTCGTAAGACATTCCAAATGTCTTGTATACAACACTGAGGTCGTCTGTCTGAGACATCGAGTTGTTTATGTACAATAGTCGTCTATCAACAATAGTGTATGTTGGTGTTTCTCCTGTCAGTAAATCTCGTAAGACATTCCAAATGTCTTGTATACAGCACTGAGGTTGTCTGTCTGAGACATCGAGTTGTTTATGTACAATAGTCGTCTATCAACAATAGTGTATGTTGGTGTTTCTCCTGTCAGTAAATCTCGTAAGACATTCCAAATGTCTTGTATACAACACTGAGGTTGTCTGTCTGAGACATCGAGTTGTTTATGTACAATAGTCGTCTATCAACAATAGTGTATGTTGGTGTTTCTCCTGTCAGTAAATCTCGTAAGACATTCCAAATGTCTTGTATACAGCACTGAGGTTGTCTGTCTGAGACATCGAGTTGTTTATGTACAATAGTTGTCTATCAACAATAGTGTATGTTGGTGTTTCTCCTGTCAGTAAATCTCGTAAGACATTCCAAATGTCTTGTATACAACACTGAGGTTGTCTGTCTGAGACATCGAGTTGTTTATGTACGTTTGTTGTCTGAGACAAATAAATGGTTTGATTTCACAAACAAAACATTTAGGGGCATTTTTGGGGGTTAGCCAAAATTAAATATAGCTTCATACACCCGATTAGGTTGAAATTAATATAATAATTTTATATCATTAAAATGATGATTGAAGTTCTTTTTCATAGTTTGATCCAACGAAGATTTTTACGCCTAAATTAATTTTAAACACAAGAAGAATGACTATCCTTCTATAAGTATATGTTAGTAAACCTATCATAGAACAACGTAGTATTGTTGTGTTTTGTGTATAACAGTTTGTTAAATGTAAAAAAATTATATTACAAATGATAAATATTTACATAATTTTCATTCTTCGATATTTATTGTATATGCTATAACCTTTAACTTGTTCCAATCATTTATAATGTTTCTCCTAGGAAACTACAAGCAGTTAATTTAAAAACCATGATACCAGGTACAAGCTAAAAATGTTCCACCCCATAACACCACCAACTACCAGCATTAAACACAGTTCATGAATCATGACTAACCAAAAGTAATAATAGGAACCTCCACCACAGTTGGAACTTTCTTCTTGTTTTATTACTCTTTTATACTTAATCAAATGTAAGGCCAGTAACCGTGAAAACCTCATGGAACCATGAAAATTAATGGATCCAGTGGCTTTATGTATGGTACCCAAATTGTGCACTCCAAAACTCAAAAATATGTACCGTAAAACCCGTGTTTACTAGATATGTAATATTGAACAATGAAACAATTAAAAGTAAACTTCATCATGACTTACTTAGATGGATCAACATTCTTCTTTTTAGCAGATTGTGTGTACCCATTGTGAAAATAAGTAACGTTCCCCTATTGGGTCTGATGATGATTAAAGTGTCCAATCGAAATCAACCACCACTTACCATCTTTTATATGTATTTACCGTCTTGTGAGTCAACATTTTAAGTGTACATTATATTATAACAAGTGTTATTAGACTTTTTATGTATATTAAGGTCAAAATAAATGTGACTTGTTATTGTAAAGTGGATTTACTGTTAAATAGTTTAGTCTTATTTTCACTACCTATTAAAACAACGATAAAAGCAACGATTTGTGATTAGCAGCAATATATTAATTATTCAATAAAGACCTTTAATTTTTAGGGCAATGAATTTCACGACAGTAATAATATATGACTAATAATAATAGAGTCTATCGAGCAAGAATATAACAATAAAATGGTTAGACTATAAAATAATCCCTGCAAATAATTATTATTCACACTATACATAAAAATCATTAAAAATATATGATTTTCAAATACACAATTTGCTTAAAACTAAATATATAAGATCATGAAAGCTATTATTTCCGTGAATCGTATATTCTCCCAGAAAAGGGTATGATAAACATTTATTAAACTTCCTGTCCCGAATAATATTATAGTTTTAAAAACATCCTGGCAAATCTACTTTACAAAATGAAAATGTTGACAGGTCGTTTATGAAGCAAATAAGGTTACAATGAATTAAAGAAAGCCAAAAATTGTTGTGGCATGTGTGTTTTATAGATTGGCTAGCAGACATATTAACTGTAAATTCTCCAATGTTCTCCTTACAGCCTTCATTTACTACTATGAGTTTCCTTGAATAGGACTGTATAAAATAAAATGCATTACCGATCCAATAATATAGGACTGTTGCCTTTAAACTTTTGTACCTAATACTATCATGACATACTTGACGATATTCCATTGGATGTTTATTCCGTTAGCTCCAATTAGATTAATGTTTTAATGTAATGTATTGTTCCTTACTCTGTTATTTATACAACTCTTCTATTACAACAGTTAAAGAGTGTCAACACACAATACTGTTTCAATGTGTTGTACCAATATTCTATTAGTTGGCTGGATTTCTCCTTAAATGCTTTAATGCCTGAACAGTTTCAAGTATGTACTGGTTTCGTAGCCAAAAAAGGAGCAGAAATTATTGAATAATATCTCCAAATCGCTGCTATTTCATGTTTTGTCAAAACATGTATAATCAATATTATACGGTTTTATTAAAGACTGTTCCACGCCGCTTGCATGAAGTAGTGTCAGGATATATATTTGAAACACTTAATGGATAATTAATCATCAAAACCTATTTAATTTCCTGAACAGCATAGTGCAAAATGTATAAAATAAAGTGTTACTCCAACATCAATTAAGTAATAAATAATACATAAATATCCGTAACAATATCTTAATTCTCATTGCCACCCAATTAAAAGCATCTTATTAAGAAAATTATTAATTCTTGTTTATAATGTTATGATTTCAAATCTTTTTTTATAAAAATAGTACTTGGTATACAAGCTGGACCATGACAATGTTCCACTGAGTAAAGTCACGTCTCATAATCATGTGTTATAGTGTTTTAATATGATTTCGGATCATAAGTCGTGTCCTCTCAAAATAAAACAGGTCAATATTTTGTAAAATAAAGATGAGATAAGAAAATAAGATTAGATAACTGAATTAAAATAACATAAGCTTAAAAACAAACACACACTGAAATACTTTTAATTTTTTTTTACTGTTTTCCCGTATTGTGTCTAACATTTTTTAGAATATAAAATCTGAAAATACAAAAGTGGAAGCGGTCGGTGACCTGAGTGTAAAATCGAATTAAAATATTGAATGTCAGTATCCAGCGACAAACCCTACTTGATTTTCATATTGTATTTGAAACGTAAACTCATAACGTGGCTTGCCACCAACTACTAAATATTGGTTTGATACTTATAAAATAATCCATATATATTTTTAAATTTCGATGTTTTAAAGGACCCATAATTCCATTTGGAGGCTTTCGTAATCGGAAACACTCATACATCCTGTAATATTGTCTTAGTGAGGGTTTAATATGAAGTTGTTCCCATTGAGTTTCAGTGATATTGGTTTTAGGAGTAGGGTTGTTTTTTTATAATTGTGTATGTATTTTAGTATATGTTTTTAAATGTAAAATGGTTTTATCGATCACTAGTAAATTGTTCAGTAACGATCTGAAAAAAATGACATTGTCTAATTATAATATACTTAACCTTTTCTGACCAATGCACAAAAGTAAAAACTTAACTTAATTGGCCTGTATTGAGGTATCAGTAACTTGAGTGTTTTAATGTTAAATTTTGTAGTTAAACGTATTTGTGATAAATAAATTTATTTTACTTTAGTTGAGAAAAATTTACATAATTTTACTTACCCTAACAAACTGTTTCGAAATAACATATTTATTTCACATATGCACTATTTTACTATCCGTACCAATTATTTTTATGTTTGGGTATTTAAAAAAAAATTAATAGAAAGTGCATACGAAATCTTAAGTATTCTGAATTAAAAACTGTTCACTTGGGATAAAAACGCATACCCACTTTTACACGGTGACCTTAAGCAGAATTGCGAAAGAATGAATGAATGAATGAATGAATTATGAATTTATTCCACTACATATATAAAATTACACAACCAAATGTACAAAAGAATAAAGGGCTTTATGCAAAACTAAACTAATTAACTATAACTAATTAACTATATACATGTGTAAAAGGTTGTTCCTATCTAATTAGTCCTGGAATTAGCAGACATAGGCTGTGCCTGTGCGTCTGCTAAGTTGCTATAAAGATTATGAAGTTAAAGTGGTGCAATTTAGTTTTATTATTTTGTATGAGTGAAAAGTATAATTAAATTAATTTCAGCAGTTAAGAAATAGTAATGTAATAAGTGACAGTACTCTACACGAAAAGAACATGCAATAATAATAAGAACATGCAATAAATATCAATAGAATGGAGAGAGAGCGGCTAGGGTGTGCTGTCAATGTTGAGGTCAAAGTCAAGTCAAGGGTCGCGGGCCGATCCCGTCGCGCCGGTAAGATGAAGTAATAATAAGATCAGCTTTGTCCGTATTTAAATTAAGTAGCCATTCTTTAACAAGACGTTTAAAAGAGACAATAGATGTGGCGTCAAATAAATTTAATTCAGAATAGTATTTACAAAAATTTCGAAAAACTATATAGATATATAAAAATAATTTGTTGTTGAAAAAGTGTTGTATACCTGAAGTGTAGTAATGTGGACTTGAGATGAGTATCTTGTGTTATGAGAATGTGAGGTTTCATTAAATATTCTAGTGCAATTCTTGAAAATGTTAACTAGTAAACATTTGATATATAGTTTGCGAACTGTAAGATTTGATGTTTCCTTAAATAGGTTGTCGGACGGAAATCGTTTAGATTTACCAAAACCAATCTTTAAAAGTGACCTATGAGCAATATTTAGAGGTTCGAGCAAACTTTTAAAACATCCTCCCCAGGCTATAATCCCAAATGAGAGCAAAGATTGGACGTAAGCAAAGTAGGCAATTTTAATTTCTTTTAAGGTTAGAATTCCATTCATTTGTCTAAAGGCAAACATGTTTTCCTGACCTTACTCCTTACACTTTGAATATGTTCAGCCCACTTCAGCCGACGGTCGAAAATTACACCCAAGTATTTATATGAAGCTACCTCTTCAATAGCTTCGCAATTACAAGACAAATTAAGGAAATCACTACAAGAATGAATTGAATTGAATGAATTGAGAATGATGGAGGATATACCATCCCTGATACAGTTGTTTTATGAGTCTTCGACGTGATTGCACCAATCAACACACTGCACAACATAAATAGTTCATTCATTTCCAAATAGAGTTCAATAGTATGTTTACAGGGTGGCCCAAAATAGCCCGTTTAAATATATAGTATTACAAAAAGGCTAAACGACAGATTAAACAATGAAATAACTGTACAACAGTAATGTGAGAAAATTGGAAACCAAGAGACGAAACAGTGGAATCGGTTCAAATAAAAAAAAAGAAAATAATAGTGATTCCATTTTTACTACAAACTTTATTTAATGTAAGTGGAGGGTAAAATGGGAAAGGTACAGTTAACTTAGAATGTTTACATTAATAAGTACTAATCTTATAAGGATTGGAACTATCTTAGAGTAACTAATTTAACATCCTACTGTACTAAATTATTTAAAAATCAATCATACATATACAAGTTTTTTTATTGGCCATTTATTTATACCTAAAAATATTCTATTCGCAAGTGACAAATTCATTTCTGGTTTATAAAAAGGTAGACTTGAAGCTTAAAGCCGGCTCGAACTTTCTGGTTATGGCATTCCTATTCATTTAAAGCCGTTGGTTTCAAGGTTTACATTGCATATAAGTAATGAAATGAAATGAAATGCTTTATTGTCGTTAAAACTAAGTACAAAGTGCATGACAATCGTCAAAAGAAAAAGAAAAACAAAAGAATCCAGATTCAAGATGGCTCTGGCAACTAAAATAACTAAAACTCTAAACCAAAGTAATCTTCATGTTTATACAGGCAAGCCTGGGTTAGAGTAATTTTTTAAACTTGTTTAAATTTTAAAACACACAGGTTTTTGATGAATTCAGGCAAGAAATTGTACATTTTAACACCTTGGTCCACAATGCAATCTAACGATTATAGCAGCCGGGCCTTATACGATAGAAATATGTGTTAAAAAAGCTTAGCAAGCCAGCGAGTTCAGAAGCATTTTAAATAACAATTTAAACATTGATTTGAAAGTAACCACGTTAATGTTATGCCACGGTGACATGCTAATGGTGTTTACATTTTCACCGTCAAAAGAACAACTTTCATCAAGACTTTTGATTAACGAGCTCAAGTTGTTTAGAATACCTCAAAAGAAAAGTGCAATTAGGAAATAATGTTTACAACCTCCTCCTAACTCATTGCAGTTACTATTGGAGATTGTTTTTAACAAATTATCTTCACGTTTATATTTTTTTTACATACTTAAATACTTATTTACACGAGTGTCACCATACAAATACTGTATAAAGGTATATTTTGTAGGAATCTTATACGTTTGTTTGTCAATTCACCAAGTAATTAACTCCTCTTCACAGCTTTTTATGGAAGACTTGTTATCTTAACATGATAGATGATTTTTGGTTCACACCAATATGTTTACTTTTCATTAGTTTTCTTCGAAATTCACCGGTTTTCATTATTGTAACATATTTTTAAACTGTAATTTTGGCAATATAGGTGATCAGAAATTGACTTATGTTTTAATAATCGTTCTTAAAAATTTTACATTTTATTGAGAAATCCACGATTGTTATTCTGAACAATGTCAAGAAAGTTTAATTTCGTAGTTAGTGATAAAATATTAAAAAGAGTATTTTAAAAATGAATTTTAAAATCTAAAATACACTCCGACCATTTTCTTACTTTTATACACTTTCCACAGATGCAGAGTACATAACACTGTATCGGAAATGCTGGTTTTGTCAAGAAAGCTTATCTATAAATGGAATCACCTCCACAAACCTTTCTCCTGAATATATCACAGACCTCTGCGTCTTAAACACAAATTTTTGCATTGGAATTATTTTGACACCAGAAGATGGCTAAAATGAGGACTCATAAAAAACGAGAGTTATTTAATTAACTAAAATGAAAAATATTTGATAACTGTAATGTGTTTCTGTTGTTCTTGTCTGTAAAGGAGACAAAAAAAACCTAAACCTTTGTTCGTATAATTGGTACAATGTATTTTATTTAGCTTTTTTTTCCTAGGACGCTAGGCACGAGCCCGGAATTGTTTTTCAGATTACTTCAGGCTAGACCTAGGGGTTGTGGCATTATCACTTAGATCAAATCCATTGGTTGGAGAGATTTATTTAGCAGTAACAATTATACAAACCTACCGATTATTTGTATTGAGTTGCTTTTATGACAAATTTATAGAGCACGGTGTTCAATGAGCAGCTTTTTACGGATGTACTTAAGGAAGAAACTCTTTATAACAGGTTACGTACCTTGACGTCCACAATTCCTTAGTCGGTATTCGTTGACTATAGTTTCGACTACTGCGTAGTCATTATCAAATCGGAACGTTAAATATTACATTCGTTGAATGTCGTCAAATCTTAATACATCGAACACATAAAACAAACATAACACGAACACGGTAGACATTTAACATAATTGGCCGGCCGGCACACGTCACTGAACTGGTCGACGACGACTGACCATTTACCCCACTCCATTTCGTTTATCAGCTGTGCCTCCAGGACTCGTGTTGCCAACATAATTGTTACCAAAGTGATCTAAGACTGTGTTGAATAGTTTGTTTGAACCATAATTAAGTTTTTCATTGAGCGTTCATTGAGCCTACGTGTATGTTAAATGTCTACCGTGTTCGTGTTATGTTTGTTTTATGTGTTCGATGTATTAAGATTTGACGACATTCAACGAATGTAATATTTAACGTTCCGTTTTGATAATGACTACGCAGTAGTCGAAACTATAGTCAACGAATACCGACTAAGGAATTGTGGACGTCAAGGTACGTAACCTGTTATAATTGATTACCAATTCCGGAAGGCTTCAACATGAATAAAAAGAAACTCTTTGCTTTGTCATTTTAGAGAATTGAATTTAAAACAGTGAATTGAGACGCTATTTGAAAAATTACTCACTTTTGGTTTCCGGAGTTAATTTTTATACGGTATCCTTGAAAGCTAAAGATATAACGTTCTTGGATGGATATTGCTCGTATTTTGGCTACGTAATCAGAATGAAGGGCTTCACACTCTACTTCCCCTAAAAACATTTCAGATGTATTTTTGTCGGACAAATTAACCGAGAAAAAATCAACCGAAACTAATTTGTTTTACCCTTTACAAAATGTTTACTCATCAGATATCTAAGGTATAATTAGAATACTGTAGATTTCCTGGCGCAAAACGTCAATATGTCATGACAATAAAGGTGCTTCCTAGATCCTAATATCCAATTCAGTACTAAAGGCCCTAACAGTTTACGCTTTTTTAAATTATTTCTGAACTAAAATATGTAAATGTTGTAATTTAGGAACCAGCCATGTTGTCTCCTATCGAACAAATAAATTATATATGCTAATTTATATTGGTAATTTAAATTACAATATTATATCTATTTGAGATGGATTGTACAAGTATCCATTGGCTCTAAAATAGAGTAATCATTGTTCAGATAAGCATAATCAAAAATGAAAATTATTATAACAGCTGAAAAGTTTTAAGCTATGTTAAACTTATAATTCTTGCAATGATTATTTAGTTTACAGACAATCAAAAGGGTGTATACATGACAAATATATTAGTAGCTGGATTTAGTATTTGTATCTTCCTTTATATGAGAGTCAGATTGCACAAAGGGAACATTTGCAGATTACTGAAGATCCTGGATGTCACACGTGTTAGTGAAGAAGAAAACCCAGAGAATTATCTCACGAAAATATCCCTCCATTGTTTACTCGTCGCTTGTAAAGCTTTTTTAAATAATTTTTTTAGAAAAATAGATTTAGTAATTGATCAAGAACAATATTACAAAATCAGCTCTGCAAAGATATTTTGAATTGAAAATACTATGCGAAAGTTATTGATACGAAAATACACTGTTTCAAAAGTTTATTTAAACAAATAACATCAAAGTGTGATTTTTTTCTGTTTTCAGTTTTGCATTTAGACAATCACAGTGGCATTTAATTACAGTGGTATTGATTGTGGATTATAAAAACTCATCATTGGTAATATTTTGACAAATCCTTGCTTTACAGAATAGAGGTGGGTTAGGTGACTTAGTAATTGCATCTTATGAGAAACAACTTTTCAACAGTCATAATTAGGGAGGTTTTTTTCAGAAAATATCTTTGTACCTGGTCCTCCTATGATTGAGTATATCAGTTAATTAATTGTACTTAAAAAGTATAAAATTGGATTTTGTTAATACAGTAAAGGCAAATAACGTTTGTTATTCGTAGGGAATATCGATACTGTGCATTACACGCATTATTACCCAACTAAACTGAAGTATAAGTTATAACCACGCAAGACGAATACAGGTTTTTCTACAAATATATTTTAACGAATTAAGATTAATACATGAGTCTCTGTATATTAGACATGCTACTGTAGTGGTAAAGTTTAAATCGGCTTATTAATTTAACTTTTTGATAACTAATATTAACTGAATATTCAACGAGGTGTGTATCTATATCCATTTTTCTTTCCAGAATATTCTTCATAAAAACTGAAAGGAAAGTCTTTGTATACTGTATAATCTATACTTCTCAATAACATTTGGGAGTATGAAAAAATATAGAAAAATTAAATTATAAGAGTAGTATCATACTAAGGGTCTCATTTATATCTAGGCTATGTATGTTTAAAAAAATTACAAAAAGAGGATATATTTACTAAAACTTATTTATAGACGAATTAATTAAAAGAAAAATGGGATTACATTATTTAATTATACGCCAATATACAATTATACACGAAAGTCCATAATTCTGTGGTTTTGATACCCCTACCGATGATATACCTCATGATTCACAATACTGTACAGTATTCTTTTTTTAGATCTAATAATTAGCTAGTAGGTCTTTACTGATGATCCGGAACGAGTATGTACTTTTAATCGAAAATATGATGGATAGATTTACCTAAATATGTAAACTATAAGGTTAAATGTAGTTTTTTTTTATTTAGAACTTAGTTTACAACAACATTATTTTATTCCCTAGGAACTAAAACTTATTTTTATCATAAAGATACTTTAGACCCACAAAGCATGTATTAAAACAGCTGTTTTTGTTGCAGAAAGACGAAAAAAATATTAATTACATTTCTTATTAAATAAGTGAGAATGAGAAAAATGCAGCACAATGTGAAGCTGTAGACCTAAGTATGTTAAGTGTTTACATATTTCAGCGTCCACATTTGACATATCGTCTGGATGGGTGGAATTTTCGCCTCAAGTACACGTTGCACTATGTTAGGTATTCGTATATTTCTCCTTCAGCTAAGTGTTTGGCATTGTTGCCCTTGTAGTGACGGCCATAAGGGATGTTTGCGGTGAATTTGGTTAAAAACTGCATATGAAATGTTAGTTAAAATTATTCTTGTTAAATAAAGGAAGGAGCAAATAGTTTTGTTTCAATAAAGTTATAAATATTGTTTCACAAATTGATGCCAGACTACACTTTGTTGAAGAATTGCTTAATAAAATGTATTGGTGTCATAAGAAACATAAATATAGGTACAGAATTTAGCCACCGTAATGGTTTATAAATCCATGAAATTCATGAATTAAATCACTTACTTACAAATATGGTTTTGAATTTCACTAAAGTTTATTTGGAGTACCATACCAACGACTAGTTTGTCAAAGTAGGAAAAGTTAAGGAGCATAAGTCATTAGAAGGGTAAAAAACATATTAATAAGAGAAATTTTGTTTGGATTTTTGAACTTCAATAGGTGGTTTGAGGGGCATCAAAACTTTGCTTTTAATGCTTGGACCTAATAAACGCATACCATTACTATCCATAGATTACGCTGTACTTGATAATTAATTATGCAGCCTATTGAAATACTGACTTATCCAAAACTGTGTAGTAGGTTTTTTAGTTGCAGGGTCAGTGATGTGCTTACCTCAATGGCATTTTGGAAACACAGCAACGAAATATTTCTGAATGAAAGATGTAGCACTTTTTGTCCAATGAGGTACCAACAATTCCGTATTGCCAAACGAGTATCTTCATCACAAATATAGGTTCACCAATTAACTATTAACTCTAAGCATCCATTTATAGGTGAGATGGTAAAAGATTTAAATTTTAATTAATATACGACTACTTTTATCAGTAGGTTTACAGTGTTTATAAGCTAACAATAAAATGATACAAAAATGTTTTAGTTTAAATCTTATTGTCAGAATTAAATATTTTTCACACAATGGAAGCTTGAAGTGGAATGCATATTCGAAAAAAAATATCACAGTTCGTGGGTTATCACCATGTTTAAGTCACAACTTCGTGTCGTGTCAGCCGTTCCATTATTTACCTTTTTGTGTCGAGTAAATACACATTTTTATTTTGAAGAGTAAGACTTTTCGGTAGCTAGTTTTGAATGCTAAAAACTGGGTGTGGCTATTACGATATATATTTTATGAAGAATTATAATATAATTTAAATTGTTTGTTTTTCAAACATTTGTTAAAATTGAAAATTGGTCTAGTATATTTTAGGTTTTGAGATTCCTATTTCTTACTCTGAACATGGTTGTTCGTCTTTCATGTTTAATATTAGTTTTTACCAAAATCGACACTTTCAAAGACTTAAAAAGTCTTACCATCAGAGATATTCAAAATACTCTGTGCTCCAGGAAGTTACATGCAACTTAGTGTCACTATATCTATTATCTATATATCAATATATATATATAATACGTAATTTATTAAAATATACGTATTTTGATGGTATGGGTTTTCCATTAATCTACATAAGCTGAACTGCAGCTTGTATCTCTTGCGGTGCGCCGAGACTTGGCCGACTTCATGCTCCTACTGAAAATAATCAGAGGTCTTCTATTTTGTCCGGATCTCCTGTCAAAAATTGACTTCAAAGTACCGTCTGGCACTAGGACTAGGGAACTCTTCGTCCGAAGACACTACAACACGTCTTTCGACTTCCACAGCCCACTAGCTCGTCTTGCCAGGCTTGGAAACCGTGTTGCTCCGGGCTGTGACCTGTTCTGTGACACAATTTCTCATCTCAGAAGATGTGCTACGGAAATCTTCACTCCTTGAACCTGTACGAGCGTAAACCAGGCCTACTTCCAGACACAGATTTTCACCAGCATTTGTTCATCTTGTGATGTAGGCCCCTATGTAAAATTTGTAAAAATGATTATTATGTTTGTTCCTGCATTTTTGTCAATGTAAAATTATTTATTGTAAAACAATTATTGTAACGAATTTGTCAATTTGTATTTATTGTAAAATAACTTAAACTCTTCTTGATCTCACTCATGCACTACTTGTTGCCATCCAACTTTCTATTTAAAAATTGTAAATATTTGTATTGTTAATATTTTTTTTACTATTGATATTGTTACTACTATTGTTATTGTTCACTATTTGTACAACTTTTACTATTTTGTTTCCTGTAATTTCAAGTTGTGAATGTTTTTCATTGTTAAGTGGCTATGCCGTTGGGAAATGAAATAAAAATAAATAAATAAATAAAAATAAGCTCTTAACTTGTTGATTATTGATTGAGATCTATAAACTCTTGAACAACTAATAATTTATCTTGAATAAATTGTAATAACCTACGTTTAATGTTCACACAAAATGACTCATTACCTGAAATGTTTGAAATTCTTAGTATTAAACTCTGACTACACACACACAAACACGTTCCCATCAAATACACAGCTATACAGATTGCATTATGTAAAATATTACTACAACCTCCATTGATCAACCCACATGTCTTTAGTAAAAAACACCGTATAATTTTATTATTTAGTAAAAAAATTTGTTTATTTTGATTTGTAGGAACCACCAGAAATATTTAAGGCTAATTAATCCTTATACGAAATCAAATTGTTATTAATGAAGTTTTCATGATAATTACTGAGCTATTTATAACCTTTTAAAATATTCCCGTTAATACAAGCGTTTAAGATGACTGTTTTATTTACATAGATTACCCTGTGGAACTTATAAGAGCACAATTTACAAAGAAGACGGAAATATAAAACCACATGTTCACGAGGCCATTCGTTTCCTTTTCAAAAGAAACGTTACCCATACGGAGTCTTGAGCAAGATTTATAAATTACGTTTAGAGTTTAGAAGGAATATTGCATTTCCTTTAAAAATATTTTGTTAACAATAAGAATGTGTTTACATTTTTTCTAAGTTTGTCCTTATAAATAGTGTATAGAAAACATTGTTTAACGTAAATGTTTACAAGAAATTAAAGTAAAAGTCAATTGTTTTTGCGTGTTGAAAAATGGCTTTCAACGAGGTGTGATTATATTTTTCCATAGACAATTGATCATCTTTGGTCTGAGAATGAGAAAAAAATAGTTTACTGTTTTATATAAACTCTGAATCGTTATTGGTGTTTGGATATACGTCTAATAACACTTAACACAAATATTTACACTTAGTATGAACTAAAAAGATATAAAATATGTATAAAAGATGGTAAGTGGTGATCGATTTCGATTGGACAAGGATACTCCAATCATCATCGGACCCAATAGGTGAATGTTCGCCTATTGGGTCTGATGATGATTGGAGTGTCCAATGGAAATCGATCACCATTTACCATCTTTTATATATATTTTACCCTCTTGTAAGTTAATACTATATGTAAATATATGTTTTAAATGTTGTTAGACGCATTTTATATACTTTTCTTAAATTTAATAACACGTAAAATGCTGATCAAGAAATTATTAAGTTATTAAGGCATTTTAAATTATTAGAAAGCTCTTGTTATACGACACAAGTAATATTTATTTCAAAAGTAGTAACAACTAATACACAGTTTTCAACGGTTATAGAAGAAATCCCTTTGGTTAAACAATGTTGGTTTTCTGATGTTTGCCGTTGAAAAACATTTACATTTACATTTATTCATATCAACAGAGATTTTTTGTGTAATAATAAAATTGTACAATAGATATATGTACAGGATTTTGTCATCTGATGCCATTTATGACTGGAGAGTCAGTTTATTGTCCCATACTAAATGTATCAACCAACTGGATCTACCATTAAGTGATTTTACTATCGAAGAAGAATTTTTACGGCTAATAACACACACAATCACACCAGTATATGCTAACGCTTATCATAAAAAACGTTTATGAGTTGCACCACTAAAACACCTTACTCCGATGTTAAATTGTAAAAAAAAATAGAAAAGTAATTTTTAGTAATAATAATAATTATTATTATTATCCATCAAAAAGAATTCCTAAATCTTTGTAACAAACATTTCAGTGTAAAACAATAAACGTTTCAATGTATTTATATAAATAAATACATACTGGGGTGTTGTGTATCCCCCTGCGAGTGCAAGGGTTAACTAGGTCAGTAGTAGTGAACTTCCCAAATAAGAGCTATGTTTTAAAAGCATAACCGCATAAACATATAAATGCAATTGAAGGTCGTATTGTTTTAGAGTAAATTTCTAATGTTAAAGTAGAAATACGAATGCCTGTTTCTTTTAAGCTTAGATCATTCTTGTAAGTGTTGTGATTTTTTTAACAAGCTATTGCACTAGTAAATTATGTTGAGTAAATGCTAAATCACAAAGCTCATTTAAACTCTTGATTTCATGAGCTACTCAGAATTATTAGCAAATTAGTTTCGTTAGCCCATACATATTGTTTTTACCATATTCGTAGAAGACCATTGGATCTTTAATCTAAATGGATTCAAAACCAAAATGTAAGGGTTACTAAATCCCCAAAAATCTACACATACCATTAACTAATAGATAAGTATATCAGTATAAGTATTATTAAAGTTTTATTCAATTCGACACACCAGTGCAAAACAACATTACAAGACACTCGACCCATGAAATGTTATGCATAAATAATAAGCGATCATAACCGGTGCAATAAATTTGAATGGAGGAAGTTAAGTTAATTGATTTAACACGTAAGTGTATCTGACTTAAAGTAAGAAGGAAATTACGGGGTAACTGCCTAAAACTTCAAACTCGTAATTCAGGAAGTTATAACTTTGGAAAATGTATGTGCTACTATCTTAGAAAACAGTTATATACATATTTATAAATTCATATTCTCCAGGTCTTATGTTAATGTTAATAAGATACAAGTGGTCCGAGTCGTGTTTTATAAACACCTACGGATTGTGTTAATTGTGTATCTATAATGTTTGTGCTTTTGTTCAAATTGAATTCATGTCATGATGATTACAATAAATTTGAATGCCATTGATCTCTATTCACAATTCAGGTATGTTGAAGAATCAAAAAAACATATAAAAAGATTTCTAAAAATGATAGATCTTACTGTTTAATATTACTGTTTAATGATTAATATTTGTACGAATTAAGGGATTCAAATAGCAAAAGAATAAGTTACCAGCTAATCTCGTAATAACGTTTTAAGCTAAAATTATTATACAACGTACATCTCAAAAATGAATATACAGTAACTTTAATTATTTATACTTTTGAGTGAATATTTTTTTTATTTCAATCTGTGCACTGACAAAATCTGAAGAAAACCCTATAACTAATTATGAATTTGATGCAATTTTGAATATTCTGTTTCTATCAGCACCTATATTTACTATCGTCATATTATAATTTTTAACAGTCATCAATACCGTAACACTCAATAAAATATCACTAATGTAAACAATTTTAAAAACATTTTGAATACAATGGTGTTAAGGCATTGAGAGAATGAATTCCTAGCTTACTATTTTATGTATTGTATGACGAAATTTGCAAGTAAATATTAATCAAATTATATATAAAATTAACGTATAATTAAAGGTATCTCTGGGCTATATACAAATAAACAATTAAGTGCAATCTGGTTTATTTTTAAAGATCAACAAGATATATCAATGTTCACAACGTAGTGCAAAATAAATAACGAGTCAAGGGTCCATATTTTAAAAGAAAAAGTCTTTTTTAAAGTTATAAAAAGTTGGCTGGAAAAAGATTGTTTTGTGCACCTCTAACAAAGCCATACTTTTATAACTGTCCCAAAAGGTTTTAAGTGACCGAATTAATGCGGTCAGATTTTGTACATCGGTAGTCATTTTAGAAACGGTTGTATAACCTAGGACGATTTCTCATTTTATTTAATATTTATGATAACAAAATAATAAAATTGGAGCTGTAAGAAAAAAGTTAAACGGCAACAATAAAATAAGGTGGATATTGTATTATTTCTACCATCGAAATGTGTGTTTATTGATGGTGAATACTATTTTAAATATTTTTAATTTGAGACGACATTTGTCACAATACGCACAACAATATCAAACACTATTCTTTAGCAAACAAAAAAAATAACAATGACTCATATTAAGTATAAGTCCCTTTAACGTTTATGTTTTGACGTAATATTTTGACTCTTTTAGAGTTGAGTTGTTCAAAACACTTTTACAATGGATTGGAAGTAAAGCTGTTGTAACTGCCATAAAGATATTATAAACATTTCAACTCGCCTATGGGAATGGTGGTTGCTCAAACTATCTAATGTTTAAATGCAATCTGTTGTAGTTACTTTCAAGTAGAACTTTTATGGAATAAGCCTAGCTATATAGAACTATAAGCCAAACACATTTTTAAATATGTCACTTCGATAATGTCGATAACACATCGTCATTAATTCCAAACCATCATTATATTTAATAAAATAAATTTATAATATTTTTTATGTCAGGTAAGTTGTTTTAAAATTTAAGCTACTAGGAGAGTTTACATATATAAATTACTTTACGAATTGTTAGAGTTTGCTTCTCAAATTAAAAAGTACTATGGCAGATTCAATTACTTATTTATAATTAAAATGAAAAACTATCCATGAACTGTGACAAGATTTACGCTTTCATACGCCATTATAGATAGAGCTCAGGAAACAATACAAGTTTGTTACATCTTCACCAGTAACAATATTCGCGTTGTATCATTGCTATAGATAACGTTCGTTGTAATAGGTGATACAGTGAGTCAATAACAGATTCCTACAGTTATCTATTAATAGACAGATAACTGTGACGGTCTTTGGCATCCAATCAATTGATTGTAAATTAATATTGATACGACAATCTTATAAGCTACATGTCAACATGATTCATCTTTCAGATTAATGAATTTGCTCTTATAATTAATTGTCCCTTCATATTTGTTGGATTAATATAGGAAAAGTAGTAATGCAATTCGTAACCTTAAATATATTTTGTGTGTCATTGTGGTATAGTTTTTAGTTGACCTTCAAAAGTTTACTGAAGACGTATATGTTTTGATATAAGTGTGTTTAACTCAATCACAAAGATTATGATATTATTGTTGAAGTTTTACTTTTTCTTAAAGAATTTTAAGAACACACCTGTAAGGTCAATTATTCTGACTTACAACTAAAAGAGTTCTGAAGCCAGAGTGGGTAGGGATAGTACTATTTTTCATTAAACTCGGATAAATGATGTAATTGTACTTTCAGGAGAATGTTTTTTAGCACGAAATCCCAATGGGATGCCAGAACTGTGTACATGCATCTTGACCAACCAAGAATGATGTTCAACCAAGAATATTTAACTGTACCTCAAAGCGTTTAGGTCCAACATCTATTTTCAAGACCAATAACAGAATCTTTTTACTTCTATATTGTTTACTTCTAATACGGAAATATTAGCTCGGGAAGCGAGCTGTTCTAGTGGTTAGAGCTCGGTACTTCGGTTCCAGAGGTCCAGGGTTCAAATACCGCCAAATCACAAATGGATTTTGTCCATTTGATAATGCCGCAACCCCTAGGTCTAGCCTGAAGTAATGTGAAAAACAATTCCGGGTCCATTCTAGCGTCCTAGGACAAAAAAACGAAAATATTCAAACAATCACAACTAATATAAACTCGATTTAAATATTCTGAATGCATTCATCATTCCAAACCTTGGTAATTTATAAAATCTTTTGTTTTATAGCAACCTAAGCTCTAAAGCAGGTTCTTATTAAACTAGTTATAAAGCAATCTCTGTTAGTTTTGGTTTTTACGTTTGTAAAGTAAAGTGTAACGGAAATCGAGCTGGTCTAGTGGGGACAATACAAGTCACCAAATCACTAAGATACTAGTTGTTCCAAACTCATTTTCATCAAAAGCTAAGACCAAAGTGAGTTTCAGCTCAGTCTGTAGATAAATTAACTTAAAATACTTCTGTAGAAATTATTTTGTACGGTTTTCAATATTTTCCAATGTCAATACTATTAAGGTGTTACAGTATATCTATGTGTTATTGATCTATCAATATCTAACAATATTTCTTTGGCTTGTGTACCTCACAAAGAAACCTTCTCGAAGAAGCTACCACTAAAACCAATAATAATATTTTAGTGCAACGGTTTTCATGTAATTCTATTTGATTTAGGTAAAATGTTTGATATAATCATGTGTGAAATTCCATAGTTTTCACAAATGAAGTACCCAATGAAAGATATAAATTTTATCCTCTTTAATGAACAAAATTAAATCGTAACCAATAATTATCAGTAGTAACATAAACGTATTTTAAAATACACATTTTAGCTAGAAGGAAAAGATTCAGTTTCTTTAAGAAAGCAACCAAATCCGCTTACTTAGTAATGCAAATCTCAAAACACTTGGCGGGGATTTCCCTTCTCAACACCTGTTAAAACCGTTAGGTTGTTACATAGGCTGTATTAGCCCTGATAGTTAAAATCTTTCTAAATATTAAGTAAAACAACTACTATATAAGGATTTCCTTTAAATATTGGGTCAATATATTGCTAACCATTGATTAAGTGAACATTTTTACAAAGGAAACTATACACAGTTCATTGTTTTAAGTCACTCCCATTAATACCCTTTGCACACTCGTCAAATCGCCATTATTTGTAATTACTTTTTGTTAATGGTGTGTAAATGAAGTGTCTCCGATCCACAGAGTTGGGGGATGTATATAATACTGTAAATATGTTCTTGGTAACTGCTGTGATTTGAACCAGGGTATTACAAATCCAAGCCTCTTTCTTTAAAAAACAATTCAAACTAAATCAACTTACTCAAATGAATAATGTGTTTTAGAGGTATAAAACCGTATATAATGTCCTGCAAACTGACATAAGTTTTATTGATTCGTAAAATAAAGCCTCATAATTGAATGGTCTATCCAGTTGCTTGGTTTATGTTTCATACTGTAATATGTTGGAATGTATAGACATTTTTATAACGGTTCTGTGGAGTTCTATGTATTTTCGATACAAACATATGGTAGGGACTGCAGTTTTACTTGTCTTTTAAATTAACCCGGTATCTAGACAAGCTTAGGTTTATTTAAACTATTACCTTTTTTTGGGGAAATAATATAAGTCAGTATTGTACGCATTTCAACTCACAGGATAAAAGCTGGTGAAAATTCAAGACTTAATAACATTGGATATTACACGTTCATTTCAAACAAATAATCAAAAACTACATTTTAAGTCAAGAAACAAAAAAATTCCTTTGGACGAAATATATTGAATACAGGTGAATTTCTGCGTGATTTTGATTTGTTTTGTTAATTATGATATTCTATATTTCCTATACAGAGAGAGCAGTTTGGTTGTATACATTATCGTACAAAAGTCTTAGGAAACGCAAAGACTTTATTACAGATAAAATTGCAAAAATAGAATACTATTTTATAATACACATTTTTTCCATAAGTTCAAAAAACAAAATACAAAAATAATCTATTACATTTTAACACTGTAACATCATAAAACTCTTTTCGGTAAAAGTTATTTAAAATTCATTATTATTAAATCATAAGGCTTAATTGATATAACTTTGTACTCTTTCATATTGTTATATTTTTATGTTGTATTTTATAAACTGACTACATTTGAGTCAGCAACAACTAAAAACATGTCAAAACGAGTATATTAAAACACTTTTTATTTTTATAATGTATAAAACAAAAAGTAGTTACAATGGCACCACAAAAATGAAAGTTTTCCGTTTCATTTTCAATCAGATATAGGATTATAAAAAGGAATAATGAAACTAAAGTCCATATTATCGAGAAGACAAATGTTACTTTAAAAGTTTCATAAAAGTTTGAAAATAATGGCCCAGCGAGCTTCCACAAGATTTATAAAACCAACTTTCAAAACCGACCTCAAATATACGTTTGCACTTAAATTATTATAGACCTTGTACATAAATATGTTCATACATTATAACCTATTGTTAAATTATAATTTATCAGCAATATATAAGCTTTCCCCTTAAAATTTTTTACTTAAAGTGCATGTAGCTTAATGTATTTAAAAAGAAGAGAAAGAAAGCCAACAGAAAAAAGAGCATTATATGGTTCAATATATGTTTATAATTGGACGTAGAAGTTTTTGAAGCTGAAAAATAAAAAAGTCTATTGCGGAAATAAAAAGAATTAATTTAAACTAATAATTCCCTGCCCACGAAAGCTCTCACTACTATTCATAATTGCCTACGAACACTTAATTACTTTACACACTATATTCCGAAAATGACCTAAAAATATAAAAACCAGGCAAAACCATAAGTAATATATAAAAGTAATATATAATATATAAACTTAGGCACTGAACGTATTCATAATATTTTGAGGGGTAAAGCCATCGTTAAGAATTATCATACTTGTTTTTCGATGTGTTCAGTTTATAAAGTAAAAAAAATTCTGTTAGATAGGACAATGAAATGTTTGACTATTTCTTTGACTATATAAACCATTTGTTTAGTCTTTCAGTTTTTTTATGTGTGATTGATTTTAAATGGCACTTCTTTAACCTGAAACGTAATTTTGAGTACGTGGTATTTTAAAAACTACAGTGTGAATGCTGTATTATTAACCAATAAAAATCATCTAATAATTAATTATCATCTAAATATTGTGGTTAACTTGCATACTTTAAACCACCAAAATATTTGACATCAGTGTAATAGAAAATAAATATTTTTTAATAAAAAAAAGTTCTACAAAACTGCATATTCTCTGATTCAGAAACATGTGGGTAGATTTATCACAGCAATTTTGTACAAGAATTTGTTTTCTATTTCCTAATATAATAAATATTTAAAATTGGTTATTCGATTATAAATAATATATTATTTTGATTCGACGTAGTTGTTCTTTCAATCCTGGAAGTATCCATTACTGTTTTGATGTTTCAAAAATAAACCCAGCTGTTCTTAAACAATGGTCTTTATTATTTTTGGCCCTAGATAAAAACAGCATATTCTCGTCATTTACAATAACATTATCTTATCCAATCTACAATAATCTCTGGCTTCAAACACACTTATAAGTGTGTATAAGCCTAACATAATACAACAACCGCTGAACTAAAGCCAAAACCTAAAATAATACATACGTGTTATAAGTTTCAACAATTTCGGTTTCATGATAACATCATCATATTTTAGGATATAATTTTATTGTAATCTAAAATTGCACATTCCGAATCCAAACGCTCATATGTGGTTATATAGTTGATGGCTGAGAATGACAAGTCATAAGTCATTAGTCATGGGCTACTTTTCTGTGTCATATCTAGTCGTGTAAAGCTATATAGCGTTGACCATTTGTCATATGAAAATGGTGGGAAGTTGTTATGATTTTATAGTATTTTGTTTTTTTTTATCTGAGTAAGCCTAGTATTGAAATAGTGTTAATCCAATTGTGTGGATTTATCATTTGTTATTTATATACAAATTAATTACTGTAAACCACTTATTAGAACTTTCTCATAACTGATTAGTATTGTTAATCAGAAATAAATATGTTTATTAAGGCACAAATTTATCATACACATTTATTTTTTGTGGTTTTGATCTAAAATTAGATTAACTCTAAATTCATAACCAATTTATAAACTGAATATGTATTGTGTCTTTTTAGCATATTTAACAATAATTTCACAAATGTGAGATTCCAAAAGCCGAAAGAAATTTATTTGTAGAAAATTTGATTATTTCCCCAATTTATGATTATTTTCTATGTTCTATTATTTTTATACATAATATTGATCAATAAATACTAAATCCAATCAAGGACTTAAATACTGTTTAATTAGGCATGCTATTAACACATATTTCCAGTAAACACTTTTGATAATAAGATTACGTACAATGCTAAATTAATGAAGATGCAAACTCAAGTGGTGTTTTGTATATGAATGTTTTGTAAGTTTTCGAATTATTAGTTTCAAGACAAGACACATGCTGCTTGCATTCTCTGTGAGCAGTAATACAATTTTAAATACCTAACGTAAAATAATAAAATCTAAATCAGAATCATTAACTGGGATAAACATTTTAATAAGCAAACTGAGAAACAATGCTTGATCCCAAATAAAAACAAGAGGTAGTGTTCGACATCGTTTGATCAAAACACCAATATAAATATGATCAAATAGATGATCTTGACAATGAATAGACAATAAGATTGATGTATCAGACACAGCTGTTTGAGCTGGTCTGTATCATTTCTCAAGCCACGGTCCGATATAATTGACATGTAAGGGAACGATTTATCTTAACCCACAAACATGAGTAATTTGGCAAAGTAAAATATTAAGCTATACAACGTTATTAAAATTAAAAGCATTATGATTCCATTTAAATCTTTCACGTCGGTAATATTCTTAATTATTGATAACTACAAATAGTCAACAATATAAACAATATTTGTTTATAAACAATATAAACAATATTTATTTAATTTTAAAGGGTTTGTGCTAAACTTTATAAGAATGAGAGTAAATTTAAGTTTACGTTGTGGTTTGATATTGTCACTGCCTTAGATTTTTGAGTTTAAATTCGGGGTCTTGCACAACTTAGAAAATTGCTTAAGTGCATTTAAAATGTGTGGTTGTTTTCAATTGATTTTAGAATATTTCTATACCAAACTTATACGTATGAATAAACCAGTTTATCATAAAATCAATTTTTGTACAAGTACAAAAACCATATGAGATGTACCACATAATTGTACACATGTTTTAATTTGGACTTAAATTATTTAAAAAAGGTTATATAGGTTTTAATTTTTATATAATATTAAATGCACTAACTATGTTTAACATTAATTAAGCAAGTTCATAACATTTCAACCAATTTAATATGTTGAACTAAAGTGTTAGAAACTAATAGCAACTAAATCATACCATCATATGTGAATGAGTAAACAATAATGTAATAAACGCACAATTGATTTGATCTTTTCGTTTTATTTTTCCTGATTTTAATTTTGTTACATATATAGGCCTGCACTTTTTTCACTATCAGCACATTTACAATGAATTAGAACGTTGAATAAAACTATACGCTGGATCAAGTCCTGAATATTCAATTTCGGAATACCAAATGTACTTTAATTAAATAAGATAAGTAATATTGGTTAACCAACGTCACTCTGTGAAAAACGATCCAGTAAATTGGTTTTAGGAGAAACATCTGAGACGGGATACTACAAGAGATTCAGTTCTTTCAATTAGTCGTTTAGTGCTTTTTTACTGTTAGCTTTTCTATTGCCTATGAGAAGAGACATTTTCTTACAAATATTACTTTTTTTGCATAATCAATATTGTATGCCCAGTATATTTTGTTTTTCTTCATTATGTCTATAGAGTTTTTCCTAAATTATTATGTCGTTGGTTCTGAAATTTTAGTATTATTATTTTGAAATTTCCAATGAAAAATATTAATTTAGAATAGTAATGTCACTTGAAAATGGGAGGAGTTGATTGAAGAAACTATGAAAAAGTCCAAATAATAATAGTAACATAATTATATAACGTATGTGGTTAAGTTTCAATGCCATATTACGGAAAGTAAATAAAAGAAACGTCTTATAACACTTTAAACATATATTAAAAGATATACTTTCTTTTATTTACTTTCCGTAAATTTAATAACACGTACAATGCTGATCAAGAAGTTATTTATTGCCATATTCCAAAGTAATATGAAGAATAAATGTTTGAGAAATTTTCAATGAAAACACTTAATTAATGGCAACAATACCATAACAAATTATAGTAATGAATGTTATCTCTATACTTGTATCACTAACCAAACATAGCAAAAATACTGTAAAACTAGTAAAGAAATGTTAACATAAGATAATTCATGTTGTATTTCTAATTCATAAATAATGTTTTTGAGTTTGGGAACCATAAAAATACATACAAATCTAACAAAAATAAGCACAAATATAATCGGCAACCAAGACTATGTTTATTATTTCACCTACGACGGTTTTTAAGGTAGCCGTTTCAGTTCAGTTCATAGAATTGAAATGATTCACTTAACAGCATTGTTTACTTACTTAACAGGATTGTTGTTTTACTCAACAACGCGGGTAACGGACCAATGAGGTTCAAGGATTGAGAGAGAAGAAGAAATATTGTAATGCTTCGAAGGTCAACAACAGCTGTACTTTAGACCAATTTAATTTGAATGAGTGGTGTAGTTAGTGTTTGGTACAATGATTCGTTGCATCACGTCAGTGGCAAAACATAACCTCTCTTAGAAGTTATGAGAAGGGATTGTTAGTAATACAAACTTAGGTAAAATAGTGTACACAACTCGCGTAAATAGTCTTGACGGCACTATCTTTACGCAATCGTTGCGTAAACTACTATTTCATTTCTTTTAATAAAACTGTAACAGTTCCGCTGACCAAAGCTATCAAACACATCTGGTGATAATTCCTGAATCCGGTAGCTCATTTTATGGGAACATGTTTCATGAACGAACTGTGAACGACCTCATTTTGCGTCGTTTGATTCGCAAGAGGGATACATAAAACTACCCTGTGATTTTTATGTATCCGTCATCCATATTATCAATGTTGTTTTTGCAAATAAATTTTAAAATGGTATTTAGTAAAATGTTTCAATTTTGTTTTCTTAAGGATACCTTGTATCCAACAAGGTTCATATCTTATCTTTATATCTTATATTCCTATCTAAGATTGGAAATGGGCTGATATGTTTTTTTATCTTCTACATTTCTTCTAGAGCTCGACAACTACTGATTTTCACCACGTGAGTATGCTTAATCTATGCTTTCACAAAGCATCAACACTCCATCTTCTATGGATATTACAGCACTTGTTACATCGTTATTTACCCAACCATTACTTAGCACGGTTAATGCACCACGAAACAGTTCACGGTTGGAATTCTTATTATTCTCTCCTCAAGCTTTCGTACGAGGGCCCTGTCCTAGGTTGCTGAAGCGAATAATAATTTCTTTATCAGAGTCCACCTACAAAGTCCAAGTGATATAAAGTAAATGTTGGTATTGTTTTGGCCAAGTATTTATTGAGTAATTGTTAATATTGATTTCAGGTAATCCTACTCTTCGCAATTCCTACTCTACTTTTCGTTGTTTGTGTAAGATAATATAATACGTAACGTAATACGGATTTTACAGCATCTCCCATTGTAAAATCTATTGTAATTTGCCTACGTCCCTCACTTGAAATATATATGTTCTATTAGTGTTAAGGCTGTCTGCATTTTTTGCTGTACTTAAGTTGTGTTAGAAGTTCTCTCTGAATACTATGTTCTGCAAGCCTTTTGTGCACAAATCATATGTTTTTATTATATTGTTAATACTGTATTTACTTCATTTGTTTACATTTTATCAGTTCTTTGAAAATCATGTTCATTAAACCATCTCTTGAATTTTATCTTTTTTATTGCATCAATATTACTATTTATCCTTAACAAGTTGCAATAACCCATTTTCTATTTTCTAAGTTTAAAGCTGTATACAATTTAATATAAAAATGTGCTTGACATTTGGTAAATATATAAAACCCATTCTAAAAAAATTACACTCTTTTAAGTGTAAATCTTCCATTGAATTTTTTAAATACTAGAAGACTATAAAAGATTTAAAGTGGAAAGTTTCGAGTAAGTCCGTATGTAGTAAGTTAAAATTATCATTACCAGGATTGCATTTTCTTATGCCAAGAGGTTAAACAGTTGACATCAAACCAAGCCTTCCAGCAGTGCTTAAACTGCTTAGAGCTCTGTGTCGTTGGCAGCGACTTAAGCGCTCTCTCGGTGGCGTTCTAAATGTAAACGGTTCCAAATCTCAATTCAATTTTATCTAACTTCAAAAAGTAGTTAACAAACGACATAAATATAACCTATTTATTAGAACAAATACCCCCGCCGCAGCAAACCTGCAGACTAAGCGAATTTCCATTAACCTGATTGGATTTACACTAAAATGCCTTCATAAAAATAGCACATTTATTTCCTATTTAAATAGAATTAGTTTAACGAGTACTTAGGTTTGCTGCAACAGGGAGGGTAAAAAAGATTTTGTTTATAAATAGTTTAGTAAGAAATAAAAGTATTTTCCAAAATCAATCAAAATATGTTCATAAACAAGCAAACTACAACAGCTGACTTATTCTCCATAAGAATAATATGGGAATTTTAAAATTACAATTTTTTTTAATTTTCTCCGTAACAATTAGGCGCATAATAACGCTTCAATATACTAAATTATTTGTTTTTTTAAGCTCTACAAAATGGTTTAAAAAGAAATTGTGAAATTTCGTGTTTTTACGGTCAAAAATGGGAAAAACCTATTTTTACCCCATAAAACCCCCCATAAACCCCCGTTCCCATAGTCCGATCATGCTGGTTCGCGAACTCGTTCAAGTTTATCCTGCCTTACACCTTCAAACCAAATTTTATCAAAATCGGACAAAAATTACTCAAGTTATCGTGCGGATGGACACACACATATATATATAGATATATAAAATTTTGAACGAATGGTGTTTTTGGCCTCTGGGGACATCAAAATGAAAAAGTAAATCGGTCCCGGGCTTAGGTCTTACCATGAGACCTACGGTAATAGCTACTTCCCTATAGGGAAATTCGCTAAAAAATCATTATGCAATGCCTAACCATGAACTTATTTAATTGAATACGTTACCGACAAAGTATATTATCAGACGTGTTATAGAATGACTAGACATTCTATTCTAAATCTAAAATGCATAAGGCAAGGTATGAAATAAAACCCAGTATTCACGTTGCCTAGTCAATCCATAGAATGCCCGTCTTATATAATTTGCCGACCGCATGTTTTAATTTACATATTGTTTTGATTGTCAAAGTTAATATCAAATGGCTACTCACAATGGTGACCATTACGTATAATGGCATAACTTATTTATAGTACCTAAAACTACGCAAGGTTTTTCGATGGAGATGTAAAAAGTCTTTTGGACTTTGAATGTGTAAATATTTATTTTTAAATGGAAGTTATACAAATTTGATGTTACTATTTACTAATCAACAGCATTTCTACCACTATTTCTTCGTACATTGTTTTCACCCAAACAACTAATGATCACTTTATTTTCATGCCGTAACTTTTGTGACGCTCAGCTTCAGGCAATAACTCACGTTTACGATCGTCGTTTCATGTGTGGCGGGACATGAATTGAACGCTATATTTGACGTTGTGTGTGCTTTGAATTTCTATAACTCCTTTATGGCTTTTGTTATTCGTCCAAATAATTTACAGTTTATAACGTTGAGGGAGTTCAGATCGTAGCTCAATATGTTCAGTAGCCTAAAGACTGAAATGTCAATAAAATAATGTGTTAATGGTTGCTTATTTAGTTTTCCAACAATGTAACCCAATTATAGTTTTCATTATTACCTTCAAGAGCTGATATCAACGTTCTTTTAAACTGAATTAGGCTTTTAAAACCACACGGGCATATATTAAACTTGGATACCGTAAGTTTTGCTCTATGATTTAAAACATTTTTTTCCTACAATAAAAACCGTTATAATAGAGTTGTTGGTTACAAACAGTAGCTATAAAATGTCTACAGAAGGATAAGAATGTCGCATATATGTGTGGTAGCCATCTATATGAAGGAATGACAGAACGATCTGCATGAATAGCATTCCCTGTCTAAGGGTCTTGGTCCTATTTACATTCTCTCCCTTTCCTAATGAAAATGCCTTGATAGTTTTATCTTAGACGTAAGGTTAGAGTTCATGATTTTTTATTTTGTTATACATACAGTTGTTTATCAGGAAAAAGTATATTTTAAACATTACATAAAACGAAGTATATTGAAAACAAATGAGCTGGTGTACAAATTAGTGCGTACAACGCAATTGTTTCATTTCACAAAATGTTTTCTAGACAAGAGGGTAAAAATTTGATCTCAAATCAAATAAAAACTTTTTTGAGTTGGTTTCAAGCTGTCCTTGTATTTTAGTCTTCTTGGAGTCTATAGTTTTTATAATAGCTGTTTAGAACTCTAATCCAGACATATATGATTAATAATGTATTAAATCTATTTACGTATAAATTGAAGTATTGATAAAAATAAGAGTATATCCATCGTCACTAAGGTGCTTGGTAGAAAAAAACCATAATTTTAAGAGAAAAGGTATCTCTTTGAGGAAGGTCCATAAAGAAACGAGATGGTAGGGCCACACTGTAGTAAAAGTAACATATTCTAAAATGTTAATAAATGGGGAACTTATAAGGTTAATTATTATCCATAAAATAATAATAGTTATTATTTACCTATCTATCGATTTTATTTCGCTCTTGCGCTACCTTTACAAAACGGGAAAAAATCGTTAATACATTTGAAATGGACGATCTCGTTTATATATAACGGAATCAAATTTTGTTTGACCTAAAAATGTATACTGTAAGCACTAACATAAAGAGTTAATTTAGCTGTATAAATGTATTGCGAATCTTGTGCAACTCAGCTGACTAAAGTACCAATGTAGCCAAAGTAGGATTATCCTATAGTGACATTCATATCTGAACATTTGAACATTTGCTGAGATGTTTTCTAATGTTTAACAATATCGTTCATACAAGCCATTTTGATTCGGATTACGATTTTATAGCATATTGCGTATTGTTGAATAAAATAAGTAAAATGGTATTATTTAGTGCATATAGTGATTAAAATAGTGTTCACTATGGATTAATTCGAGATTATGCGATGAGGCGTTCCATTTTCTTAATAATAAATTACTTCGATAAACTCAATATTTCTGGCATATTATTTCTTTTTGATGGTGATAAGGTAGTTATTTTTAAAGGTCAAAGTTGGAACAAATTTTAACACAGCATCCTAAAGAAATCCTTTATCTTCACAGCAGACTAAGAATTGGACTCTTATTTCCCATAATAGAATCAAGATCTACGCAGCCAGTAGGAACTCTTGTTATGCATAGTTGCAGCTTATGTGATGTTTTTTTTTTCGATTTTATATCGTAATGCTGCTTTATTAATTGAAACTAGATTTGTTTAATTTGATTTTTTGTTGTTTGAAATTATATTTGTGTGAAAATATTGGAAAATATATTTATCTTTGAATCGACCCTTGTGTAAGATTGTTTTGAGTGTGTTGCTAGCCAAGTAAAGACAGCGTCCCTTTGGCACGAAGGGGACGGGGTCGATCCCCGACATAACAACATACATTTGTGTCTAAACATCTCCCCTTCTAATTCAGAACCAACTGGTGTACGATTTCAAACATTTAAATTGTAAACTATTAAATAATCAGTACGATAAAAACGATAGCTGATCCATAAGCATGATGAATCTATAAGGGAATGTTTTCAACAAATGCTTAAACACGACTGCTTGAACTAATAGTTTGAGCCAGAATTCATTGCTTAAGGGGAAATATTTTTTTGCCAAGAGGATTGCATCATCACTGAAGTTTTAAATGATATTTACGAAATAAACAACTAATATTAGTTGAACCACATAAATAAAGGTTTGTTTTCAGTAGGTGTGTATTATAGTTGACCAAACTACCTTGTTAACCTTGTTTAGGTTTACCAATTAATGTTTACAGTGTCACGTTGACTAGGGGATAGCCTGATACTACCTGATAAATGCATTATATTCCCAAACGTTGTCGAAATGGTCCAATGTTTGGCAACATTTACACTCTTATAAATGATTCAAGAAGCAAACTTACCGTTTTCGAATACTTTACAAAAATGTATATATTCTTAACACCATTTCTTTTAAAACACAAAGTACGATTTATGTATATTATTTATCACAGTGCGTACTATGTAATATACCAATAAGCTACTGTACCTGGTTTTTCTTTCGGTTTTAAAAAGGAAAAGTTTTTTTTAGTTAAATCAACATCAAAAACATATTTGCAAAGATCCAACCACTCATGCTATAAACAAAAAGGTCAAAAATCCAATTTCACATAACAGATTATTGGTTTTATATGGTTTGAAAGACACAGAGTATTTGAAATAAAGGAACAAAAACGCAACAGACATCGTAAGTCAATGTCAAAACAAGGAAACACAACTTGGCTATAGAGTCAGTGAGGTGTTCAATTGTGTTTGTCCAACGTTGAAGAATATTTTTGTTTTTATTCTTTAATATTTTTAATTTTGATATTTTAATAAGATCGCAGGATAGGTAGTTCGTTTGTTGGTGAGTCATATTTGAAAATGATTATTGAATTTACTAACTAAACTGAAGTGTGATATTTTAGGTTTACCAGTATCAAAAAACATAAAAATTAGCAGCATCTAATATCATGTATTATATTAAATAATCACAATTGCCGAAATATCTGAAAATTTACATTTCAGTTGAAAGTAATTAAATATTTTTCCCAGTACGAAACCTCTAAGGCTTAAATGAGCTTAAATTTAAAAAAATTTTAATTTTGTTGTGTGCAAGGATTTTTAATGGCCAATATCCCTTTAATATTTTCCTATTTTTCTGTCTTGGAGTGTTTAATATTACGAGGTTGAGCCTTGAAGATGAAAATGTTTGTCATATAAATAAATGTTATGCTTAAATGAAATTTCATTATTTGCTAAAGTTTAATCAGTATCCACATTTATCAGCTGATAAATAAAAAGTTTATTATACAAGTACTGGGGCTATTATGTAAAGTGCAGCTAATGTAAAACATTTAAAAATCTTTAGGGATAGAAGAGTAAAAAATTACAAGCTACATGTTGTCCTTTACTGCTCTACATATTTAATTTGAGAAAGTTTTAAAAGAAACAGCAGTTTTAGCCCTATAGCTTAAAAAAAGAATCTTTTTATTGTACGTTTCGTTTCAAAAGGATGAATGGGTTTTATCCTGTCTAAAAATACTAGTGTAAACTACTCTTTAAACATATGTATTAAGAGTAAATAACATGCATCAATAAAAGTTAAATTATATTTACCTTTTTTTTCTCAAATATTCATTCAGCCAAGAATTACAAACAGAAACATTATGTATTTAGTAGTTTTCAAGTATTATATTATCAAATTGTTTGTAAAATGCCAGCGATAAGTTGCAACAGCTATCTGGTGAGATGTCAAAAACAGAGCTAACGGCTGAACGCAGTTTTAGGTTTATTTACAGTGAATAAGCAAATATATTATAAACAACTCTGTATTAAATCATGTTTACATTCTCTACTTATGCATATATGAACTCGATTGTTCTATTTATTAATAGCTTTTCATAATGAGTCAATAATGGAATAGCTAATGAAAATACTTTTCTTTAGCATTTCAAAATAACAAACGGTTTAAAAAGCTTCTTTGAAAATAAATTGTCATTTATATCATCAAGTTTAAATACCCATTACTGCTAAATGGGGTTTGAAATGTAAATGTTAAATATCCCATCAGAAACTATGTACGATTACAAGCAAATTTTATACAATTTTACTACATTAAGGTAATAATAAGAACAAAGTTAAATCGTCTTAATTTAAAAAAATATATACTAAATGATTTGCATTTTTTATTTTTTAAATATTAAATGATCGTGGCTTTGAAATAAATTACAGTAAAACATTGATATTTTAATCCAATTTATATAAATGATCATTGTATTTAACTTTTCCATTTCATAATATCCAAACATTTATTCCTCATAAAATTTGGACTCATTATAGAGTTATAGTACACAGAATAATGTAGTATCAATTTACAGATAACTTAAAAAATATTCTCTACCTTCGTAACCCCATTTGTAATGCTTCTCCTGATATTTTCGTTTGTCATAAAACAGCAATAACAGTTTGTTTAGGCTAAGCCTTGGGCCATGTTTAGGTAATGCATGGAATCGTACAGTTCTAAAGGGTTTCAGCTAAATTATGTTTTTACAAAAATTATTTTATATACCTTTTGAATACAAAAGTTCCATTTATGATTACGTTTTGCTTAGTATATATTAAAACTATAATAAAGTGGTGAAGGAAGTAGTAAAGGCGAGCAGTCCAGAGTGCGGGAACTGTTTATAAATATTAAATTAAGGTATCTGCAATCTTAAAATGCTATGGGAAGGGAAGGAAACAGGCCCACGACGTAGGAACACGTCAAAGGAGGGACGTAAAGGGGAGCAGTGTGGGGTTTGGGAATGGATTAATGTATCTGCAATACTAAGACTGCTTTCATAGTGAACTAATGTTTTTACCCGAGCAAAGCTCGGTCCCCAGGTACTTATTATAATAGGATAATATCAGAAAGGTTAATATCAAATATTTAAGCGTAGTAAAATCACCCGTTTTTCATGAAATGAATAACTTATTGTAAAATGTTGTAGAATAGTTCAATTTGTAAAAAAAATACAGCCATGTTTTAATTTTAACAGAAAAATTCACAATCCAATTAATAAGACTGTTAAAATCAAATGGATAAAATTTGTACTTACTTGTTTGTTTGGTAATGTTTTATTATGTAAAATCCAAAAAATAAAGTAATATTAATCCTTTCCGTTTTAACGGTTTCGCACACTACAAGTATGAGTTTATTCCGAGCCATTAACCCTTGGAGCTACTACCCATGCAATCGGCTTAGAAAGTCCTTACGTTGCTACGGTTGTTATATACTTGAGCTTCAATTCCACTTTATAGCAAAACCCACCCTGTTACGTTACATTATGGGTGTTTATGTATAAAGGAGTAGGATTAAATAATCCGACGAGAAACTAATATCAATGAAGTATCTATTTTTATAAATAGTTTCGGTACAGTATATATAGTCCAGGGGTTTATGTTTAGGTTATGTTATGGTAAATGCTCTGACTCCATATACAAGAGCTAATACACTTATTGTGGAAAGAGTTCAAATTTTCCTCAAGTGGTAGCAACTGTTGGTTGTAATAACAGATTACGAAAACCTACTGGAGCCAAAACATGGCCTTTTATCTAATAATTTCTATAATTGACAAAATACTGCTCGTTATGTCCTAAGTAGGTAAAGCGCATAAAACTGATAAAAATTTATATTAACATATCTTATTTGCACAACAGTTCAATTAAAAGATAGCAAATTAAACGAAACTCACTTTTAAAAGTCTCAAAAAGCACACAGTATTTCATGGGTAATGTCCTAGAATGGTAACGTCTTACTTTTCGTTTGACGGCTAATATGGTGTTAGGGTATTCTAAATTCTACAAGAAATTCAAAAATTAGGGACTGTATCAAATATCGCTGATGGATCATGATTCACTACTTATCGTGTCATAGGTCAACCTAAAAAGTTATTAAAGACTAGACTCTTAGATAATATAGCAAAAAATATGATAAAATTATACTATATTTTTTTTTTTATTTGGTGTGGTGGGGGATAAAACTACATCAATTAAATGTTTTCTGAAAGATTAACAATTAAAAACTTCACATGCGAATTAGGGGGTCCGGCTTGGGTTTTATAAGAGAAAACGCAAAGTAAAACTGAGAACAATACACTTTTAGTTATCATCCTTACATGGCCAAAAGCTTACCGGATACAAACGGTTATTGCAGCTTTATGACAAAGCGAAGGGTTTAAAAGCCGCGGTCCTACAACTGTGTCCTTTGTACCAGAACTCTCTTTCTTTCTCTTTATGGTTTAGCAGTTTCGTTGTTACTTTTACTTCTAAGGCGGATGTTGCTACTTCGTCGTATAAATATGGAACTAGGTACAAAGTTATAAGAGTTGTAGGAACTTAGAATGCCATATTTATTTATTTTTATTTTCAGCATGTTGTGTCTCTAGATATATCAATAGGTAAAATCATAAGAATATTGGATCAGTTTTAAGAGTTTTCCAGCCACGTATACTTTGTCCACTTCAATATGCACTGAGAATAGCAAAAAGCGTCTCTGGATATCACCATTCAACTCCGAAATTTTACCCCCAGGATGTATAAAACGCCATCGGATACGTGACTTTGTCTGATCATATTTTTATCAATATTTAAATGACTTAAAAAACAATTTGTTGAATACCACTTTGTGATAAAACGTAATCACTTGCAGTTTTTTTTCACGTAGAATTAGAGATGTTTCTAAATTTCAAACACTTTAGGGGTTATATGTGTGGTTTTATCTCATTTGAGCGAGACGTAATCTAATTATAATTTATTCTCGTTATTAAAATTATACGATTCTCATGATTTAAATTAAAACGACTAAGGGAAGATTAGGAAAATAAATAAATATAGGAGCTATAGCAAATTATAATTTGAATTAGTACCAAACGAAAATACAAAAATCAGCATGGAACTTGCTCAATAGACATAAGATGTGGTTATTGAACATATTTTACATCCAATACAGTATCGAAAACTAATTTTAACTACGACTATTTTTTTAAAGCCGTTTCAGTTGAGCTCTTAGAATTGAAAAGTTTCACATAACAGCATTGTTTACAATGAATACAATGAATTTATTTGGCCAATCAACAACAACATTGTTACAGGCTATGTCAATGTACAAGCATAATGTACAAGCATAAAATAAAATAAATATCATGAGTTAAAAACCAAACCAACCAAAAATTGATCAAAACCAACCATGTGAAAAAAAATATGTTCAAGACCATGCACAAAAAGATACAAAGCAAAACAAATGCAGTTCATCAAAATGCATGCACTATGCAAAAACAGCAAACAGGTTGTTTAGAGGAAAACTTAGGCTACTCAACTAAATACAGTTTCAAAAAACTCTTTAAATTTAAAAAAAAGGATTTTCAATTACTTTCATCACAGTATAGTTATACCAATGAAATCAAACGCTTTAAGAAGCGAAGTGCTTATGAAGAATAGTCAGACTGGAATTTTGCCGCCGAAATGAGCTTCATGCGACCGCCGCTACGATCGCTTGCGCGGCGGCCGTGCTACTCCATATCTCTCTCTCTATAAGCAAATTCTTTGTCTCAGTCTCTCTCACTCAGTTACGCTGTCGTGGCCGTGCACTCGCAATGGTCTACTTAGCGGCCGCCATGGGAAATATCGCAAATTCAAATATTTCCAGACTGAATTTTTTACAAAGGCATTGCGCTTCAGGGTTTGTATTCATTGGTTTTACTCATAACAACACGGGTAACGGACCAATGAGGTTCAAGGATTGAGAAAGAAGAAGTAAAATTGTAATGATTCGAACTTTAACTAATCAGCTGTTCAGGCCAATTCAATTGTTGAGCGAGTAGTGCAATTAGGGTTTGGTACAATGTTTCGTTGCACGACAGTTAGTGGCAATGAGAGGTTATAAACAAAAACATAACCTCCCTTAGGAGTTATGAGTAGTGATTTTTAGTAATTACAACACTGTCGTGAGTAAAGTAGTGTGCGCAACTCGCATAAATATTGGTACACAAGTAGAACATTTAAGGTACGAGCCTTCTATTATTTCCTTAATGCTCTATTCAATCTTTTGAACAGATCAAAACGTAAAATAAATAATTAATGTAACAATATTGTTTTATTTGTAGGAGCAAATTTGTTTTGAAGTGGTATGTTTACCTTCTACAAGTTATTACAGTAAGCCGATTAAACATTACTCAGAAATATAACCATAACCAAAATCCTCTTAATTAAAACACGCGCGGCATCAACGTTCCTAATAATGAAAACGTCTTGACATTATTTGGTATGAAACGGTTATATTTTGATGAACTTACTACACTAAGTGCTTTGCAATGAGGTATTAGAAAGCCAGGATCAGTTAGTATTTTGAAACTATTTAAATAAAAACCGTTATTATATCTCCACTGATTACAGAATACAGCCTGTATTTACCTGTTAATTATATTGTACTTATTATATCAATTGAGTTTGAGCCGCTGCCAAGGTGCATATTTCAACCCAAATATGTGGCTAAAGTTGAGTGTACAGTGGAGTGTTATGATCTATGTAGTTATGGAACCGACTAAAATCAGCTGTTTTGTCAGTCAGGATCATATTTTTTTCAAGGCCAATCAGGGACAAATGGGTCCAGTTTCGAACATTCCAAATACTATTTACATGTCTCAGGATCGAAGATGGATTACTCGCCACCTTTTGATTGTCAGGCAACCCCTTTAAACACTCGGATATAACCACTTAGGTCTAGAAAACATAATTCCTTGGCTTAAAACGACTGTTTTAAAGTTTTAAACTGGTAGCATTTGAGAAGATATCATATGTAAATGTATTAATTCTTTTTCAATTAATATTTACATCTCCAAGCATTACTCAAAACTGTGAAAGTCTTGGAACACAAACTTAGGCCGAAATTGAAACGGGAATAGGTGTGTAGCAATACCGGATAAAACGATATTTTTTTATTTACAACTATTGACAAATTTAAAACATATAATTATAAATAACCATTTATTAATATTTTTCCCTACAACTGCATGGAAATTATCACATTTCCGCTCCTGTAAACAGTACGCAAAATAGCACATTGCCGCTCTAAAGCGGGAATGGATCATTACCGCTCTATAGATCAGCAGATTTCAAAGTTTTCGTTTTTACACCTACTACAGCAACGGATCTGGTACGTTAGTCAACAACCGGTAAATAAATAACACAACCTTAAAAAAGTAAAAATAACCTAAACTACAGTTCATACACATCTAAAAAGTTAATCTGTGTGTATTATAAGTTATAATTATGGTGGTAGGAAAAATATTACGAGCACAATCATTGCCGCTCTCGAAATGTATGGTCACACTCAACTCTTGCACTCTTAATACACAGGCAGTATAAAAAAAGTCTTTATACTGTATGAACAGAACAACCAGTACCTTATGCTTGAATCACTTTAAGCAATTAGGTATATCTGTTGTACTTATTGACCAGTGAGTAATTTCATAATTAAAAGATGTCCTACAAATGTTTCTTGCAATATTGTTAAATATTGTAATTTTTATTTGAGTGTAAAAGTAAGAAACTTACTTTACATGGGGAGGTAGATGACCCTAATTCTTATTTATTGAACTGCTAACATTATCACTTTATTCAGTCTTAGATTAAACTCAGTTTTATATTACTATGTTTCTCTCACCCCGTTTCTTTATGGACTTTCTCAAAGAGATCCTTTATCGCTTTAAATTATGGTTATTGCCCGCCAAAACACCAGAGGGACAAAGGAGATACTTGTATTTTATTGACGCTTTGGTATTTACAAAAATAACTGTATAAAGCAATACTAAACATTTAAAGTTATTTTTAATTACTTTGAATTTGTCTAATCCTATACACAATTTAAAAGGGTTACATTAAAAATTGGAATTTTTAATTTTGAATTTGCAGTCTTATGCAGCTAATAGTACCCATATTATATTATATTGTATGTTATATTATATCATACCCTTAAATATATAAGATTTTCAGTCAAGATTCAATAACAAGAAATATTTTTCTGTGTTGCATAAGCAGCAAACTTAAAAATGAGTTTGCGTTCTAGCCGCGGCAAAACTTTTCCGTTCTCATTCAAAATACATTTCCCAAACTCGAGCAGTTGCAATGCACGCATTAATTTCTATATTCACTTCTTCGTTATTTATTTCGTTATGATTTTAACTAGATTTTGGAAATGCGGCCTCAAGACCTGTAACTGGTTTAAAGTAAATTACAGGGTATTGAAAAAAATCATTAAGTGACACAGAGTATTTTAAACGTGCAATTTTAAGCGAATTAAACAAGAATAAGTTTGAAAATATGTCTGTAGGATAGTAAAACACTGATAGTAAACAAACACAGTCGACTAATTGAAAGAACTGAATCTCTTGTAGTTTCCCGGCTCAGATGTTTCTCCTAAAACCAATTTACTGGATCATTTTTCACAGAGTGACGTCGGTTAACCAATATTACTTTTAAGGAATAATTACCAATTAGCCCATTCACTACACCAGAATTGAATATTCATAGCTTTAATGTTTTTGAATAACAAACTTATTTCGGTAATGACATCAATTTAAGAAATCAATTACGGTAAAATTATTTTTTTCTTTGGTAGTATTTTTTCACTGAACATTAAAAGAGATATTTGGGTCTTGTCATTTCTACAATATGTCAGACAATGTTACTTAATTAAAACGAAATGGCTCTTTGCTTTTCTTTTTGCAGGTATTTATGTTTGTTTAATTCAGGTAGTTGTTACGTCTATGAATTTATTTCATTTCTTTACTTATGCCGTAACAATATTACTTTCTGTGGTGATGTGTTTTTTTTATTAAAGATTTAGATAATCAAAGACATAATTACAAATTACCAGTAGATTTTAGTCGCTTCTTTACTATAACTTTACTAAACCTACATAATCCTAATTGAAAGAATGAAAGAAATTTAATTGGCAATCTGAGATTCACACTTACCTGTAAGAAAATTTAATTTAACTTTATCAAGATAAGTCGAGGTAGGCCTATAATTTTTTTTACATTCGTACTCTTGTACATAGCGTAGAATAAACAAGACTTTACTGCAATAATGTTGTTTTCTGGGAAGTTTCACATATTCGTGTCCTTATTAGCGTTACATACAAATTTATAAATAGACCCTACATCTAATAATTGGATATGTATTTTCAATTACTAAATATAATATTATGAACATATCGTTGCTCCTTGAGTAGCATGCTGTAATAACCAACGACACACTGATATAAGTCAAAGATTTGCAAACATACAACAAATAATTATCTCTTAGAGGTGTCTAGAATATAATCCTATTTTATCTTCATCAATCGGAATGTATTAAGAATGGTGCAAAGTTGAAATTTGTATTCTTGTAGGCTTCGCATAAGCATGTATAAAAAAAGAGATACACTTACTAGGCATTTGCCTAGTCTTCAGGATTTCCAAAGCGTAACTTTATAAATGATCATTTTTTATTAAATACATTTTATGACTTTGAAACATGACTGAGTTCCCAGACCCCAAAATGGTACGTGGAACTTTTACCAAGATTCTGTGCTCATGAGAGATCTGCAGGTGTTCAAAAAATACAACTGAAAAGTGATTAACATCTTTTATTACCAACTCAATTAAAAATATTAACAAATATGCGCCCTTAAACAACAGCGAAATAATATATACAAATTGGTACAAGGCTTAGAATGTAAATCAATACCAGTGTTAGGCCTAAATCATTTACCAAAACATTTAAAACATTTATGTATATATAAACTTTACCAAAAGTTGAAGTTCAAGTTTAAGTTTAAGGACCAAGCTGGTAACTAGAAGAAAATCCTTACTTTAAGTTAGGTTAGGCCTACTCGGAAAAGGTTTAGGACAATGATAAATTTAAAAATATGAATCTTAAAAGGCAAGAAATTGAAAATATTACATAAAACAGACGTTGAATTGAAATGACCTTACAATGAAATCATTTAAAAATAGTATTTGACCAAAATATCAATAACAAGTTGCGTTTAAAGAAAAACGTTCGAACAACCTTACAGTTCAAAATTACACTCAACATTGACATGAAAATATTTAAATAGCAACATAAGACAATTATACACAAATATACACTAACATCAGAATAGAATTTTAATTTAAACAGTAAGAAATAGAATTTTTAAAATGGCAAAAATTGTGGGGAAGAATTTAGTACTGGCGTGAACCGAAATGAAATTTAGAACAATTGGGCCGAAAGTTTCCCCGTTAGAACAGAAATTTTTAGCCTATTACTAACATAACATGGTACATACACAAAATAATGAAATAACAAGGAAATGTGACACCCTACTAAATACATGAATCCTTGTAGCTTTTTAAAAAAAAAGTCGTAGACCCGTGATATAAATAATGTATTCTTGTTGACTTTTGTTAGTTCCAGTTCCACAACTCAACTCGCAGCGATAGCGAAATAAAAACATTTAATTTGAAACAGTAAAACACAAGGGGATTATTAGTCTGTAGTTTAGTCCAGAAATAAGAAGTAGGCCTAGTTAGGGAAACACTAAGCTCAATTTGCTAGGCTACAGAGTTTAAGAAATTGAAACGGTAAAACTTTAAATTGGGGAAAAACTTGATATAAATGAACTGTTCTTGAAGGTAGGCTGAATGCAAACGTTGGAATAATAATGATAACATGGAGTAGATAGCACCTGGTTTGTAGAGGTGAAGAAGGCCAAAGTTCTCGTAGAATGTTTCTGGGTGAAGTCCTTCCGCTGCGAGTTGGTTGTGGTTAGGCCTGGTTTAGTCCGGGGGCGAAGCCCTCGTCTTGCTCCGAACTAGGTCAGGATCAGGAGGCATGATGTGTCCGCTGCTGTCGGTCCAGTACAGGAGCCCTTTAAAATTACACAGGCCTACTTAAAAGTTGAAAATAATCAGTATTTCAGAATATTATCAAACCTAACCCTTTCAAGGAATATAGACTTGGTCTCTCGGGAGTTTACGGCAGAGCTAAATTTACATAACACTTTAAGTAAAAATTTAAATCTCTGTTAGTCATGGTTAAACAAATAATCTCTATTGCTTTTCTTGGTTTAACAAAACAATACATATTTTCATTCAGTTTTCTGTTACTAATACTAATACAATTTCCAGCCTAGGCCTAGCCTGTGGATTTTGTTTAGGAAAAAAGACTAACTCTTTCACTTTACTTTAGTTTAGAAAACCTGTAAACACAAACAATTAACGACTCAGAACAACACAAATAATTAAAAACAACAAATTTACCAAGGTCGAACACGTGTGTCCTGAACACCAACATGAAATTTTCCTGTCTGTGACCAGACAAAAACTAACTTTAAGCACAAAATTTTATTGACAACTACAATTTTAAACATTTGACAAAACAAGTTAAACAATTTAAACAACTTTAAAAGACATTATAAACATCATTTTACACAAATATAGAGAAAAAGGACAAATCTCTTGTGAACGCTTTCAAGAACAGACAAAATGTTTGAGGGAAAAAATGGCTAAGTTTAAAAATGAAAAAACGGACAATTAATCTAATACAATGATTTGACATACCTGGCTTGGTGTCAAAAACAAATTTAAAATTGCATTTTATGAAGGTCGAACAAAATGAACTTGGAAAATCTTCTTTCTTGAGTCTCCATAGTGCCGGTAAAATTTGGAACGTCAATCTTGGTGGACGATTTCAAAGAGAGAGAACGTCTCCAAGCAAATCGGAGAAGAAGGGGAGTAAAGACAAAGTGGACTCGCCCACGGCCTTTGGCGAGCGTCGGCGTACAGTGCTTCTGCCGCAATATGTACTATAAGAAATACTCTCCTTTCTCAAACTGAGCCGACTGACACGGCTCAACCTCCCACCCCAAAGGAGACATCAGGCTCAAAATTTTCAAACAGGTAACAAGTGATAACTGAGGTTTCATAATGTTTTCCAGAATAGGTGAACTGGGGTTATCAGCGCTGATAGATGTTTGTATAGAATAGAGAGAGATGTAGAAAACTTCAGAGAGAACGTAGTCTTGAGGGTGATCAGTCCTAAGACACACTATTCTTATTTACTTTCACTTCCTGAAACAAACATTGCATCCCCGGTGTAGGGCTTTAAATGTGAAATATGAGCCTTCCTAAACTTCTCTTCGGTAGTGGGGTCAACCAGCATAGCAGTAACAGGTGACAAAAATTTAGAAATTCTTAGAGGTCCAGTCCACCTATAGCACAGTTTTCCAGCACGTTTCTCCACTGCTGAACTAAGGGGATGGGCTAAGCAAAAAACAAGTTGTCCAATCTTGAAAGGGTTCTCTTTTCTTCCTTGATTATATCGATCCCGCTGTCTCTCGTGGGCTCGCTTTAAATTCCGTCTAGCGGCTGACCACAGGTTTTTGACATCCGGGGTTGGTATGGAGGGTAACAAATCAGTGATTTTCCAAACATTTGACAAAGGGTTATTTGGTTTGAATCCAAACATGAGTTCAAAAGGTACCGCCTTATGGCCTTCATGGAGAGCAGTGTTGAAAGCTAGTTGTAGCCATCGTAGGTTCTGATCCCAGGTGTCTTGCTGTTCTGCGTGATACGCAATGAGCGCTGACTTCAAATTTCTGTTAAATCTTTCTGCATGAGAGGGCTGGGGGTAATATGGAGAAGTGGTAAAATGGTGTATTCCCTGACCGAAACACATCCTCTTGAATAAATGGGACCTGAACTGAGGTCCGTTGTCGGAAACCAGTTTCATAGGATTACCAAAATGTTGAAACAAACGAGTTTGTAGAATTTCTATGGTGAGTCGGGCTGTAGCTTTCCTCATGGGGAATAACCACACAAATTTCGTAAATGCATCGACTGCTACAAGAAGAGTAGTATTTCCAGTCTTGCTACGAGGAAAAGGTCCAACATAGTCGATAAATATCTTTTCCATGGGTCTTTCAGCAACTTCCGAAGCTAGTAGGCCTAGTCTGGTATTCTGCGCAGGCTTACTAAGAGAGCAAAGATTGCAGTTCCTAACCCTGTTAGCGATATCTCGGTCCATACCCTTCCATATATATTCCTGGCGAATCTTGGAAATGGTTTTTAATATTCCAAGATGTCCTCCCACTGGTGATTGGTGGAAATATGAGAAAACCATGGGGATGAGATGGCCTGGCAAAACAACTTTAGGACTTCGATTTCCCCTCTGAGGGCGGCAACAAACAACTCCCTTGGACAATAAATACGGTGGATAAACTTCTCCATTTTCAAGCCTATTTAGGATTTCCACAATTTCTGGATCTTCTTGTTGATGTTTTTGAAGTGCAGTGAAAGCTAAAGGGAAATCAGAGAGTAACATATTGCAGGTAATAGTTGTATTTTGAGAATCACCTTTCTCCTGAATAAACATGCGAGACAAGGCATCAGCCACTACATTTTGCGTTCCTCTAATGTGCTGTACTTTGAATTTGAGTGCGGACAGTTTTACGACCCATCTGCCTATCTTTCCTAATTGACGGGGATGAGCAAGTAACCAAGAAAGTGCTTGATTGTCCGTTTCGAGAAGAAATTCTGAGTGTTCCAAATACCTACGAAATTTATCAACGGCAAAAACAACAGCCAAACATTCCAATTCATATATCGAAAACGCCTTCTTCTCTTGAGGGCTTAGTGTCCTAGAAGCGAAAGCAATTGGTTGTCTAGTGCCATCCACTTCTTGTTGGAGTACGGCACCGAGTGCCTGAGATGAAGCATCAGTTTGAAGGATGAAAGGTTGTGAAAAATCCGGTACCTTTAACACTGGTGGAGACATGATAGCTTCCTTAAGTGCACAAAATGACGATTCCTGCTCCTTGCCCCAAATAAATTTAGCTCCTTTTTTCCTTAAAGAATTCAGAGGTACTGATAAATCTGCAACATTTGGAATAAATTTTCTGTAGAATCCCACCATTCCAAGAAATCTTGCGATGCCCTTAGCGTCTCGTGGTTTAGGGAAATCTCTAATTCCTTGAGTCCGAGCGGGGTCAATGCTCACACCTTTGGCAGAAACCAAATGACCTAAGAAGGATATCTCTTCACGGGCGAATTGCACCTTTTCCGGATTAACAGTTAGTCCGGCCTTACGCAACCTCTTCAAAACTTCTTCAATATGTAGTACATGTTCTTCCCAGGTTTCACTATAAACTAACAAGTCATCTAAATAGTTGAAAAGGAATTTAAATTTAAGGTCATGAAAAATGATGTCCAGTAGACGTGTAAGTGCTTGAGCGCCTACAGCCAAACCCATGGGTACTCGAGTGTACTGATATAAGTTCCAAGGTACACAGAAACTGGTGATGTGTCGAGACTGTTTAGCCAGGGGAATTTGATGATAGGCCGAGTTCAGATCAAAAATGGTGAAATATCGAGCTTTACTGAACCAGTCGAAAGCACTGTGTAGGTCAGGTAACGGAACGGAATCAATTTCGATACAGGCATTCACCTTTCTAAAGTCGATCACCATGCGTGATTTTCCCCCAGGTTTAGGAACAAGGAACGCTGGACTAGCGTATCCAGACGAGGATGGCTCAATAACACCTTGTCGTAACATTTCATCGACCTTCTGTCGCAATAACTCCATCTTGGGTGGGGCAAAACGGTAAGGATGTGACCGCACAATTTTATCAGAAGTCAATCGTATAGTGTACTCCAAAACGTTGGTTAAACCCAATTTACCAGTAAGAACATCTGGGTACTGATCGCACAACAAAGAAAGTGTCTGTCTTCTATCATCGCTCAGATGTGACAATGGTTCTTTAGTTCTCTCCTCCTTAATTTCACAATCCACTTCGAAAACCTGAGTAGCCTCCACCGCATTTGCAGCCAACTTAACAAACCGTTCCTTGTCAAAATTGAAATACCCCTTACTCCGACTAAGGTCAACAACCAATTGAGTATGTGAAATAAAATCCGCTCCCAGGATGCAATCCACTCCCAATTTTTCAGAGACCAGAAAAGTCCATAGCCATGAAAATCCTTCTATTTTGACATTACAAAGAATCTGAGTTTTAATAGGTAATATTTCCTTTGAAGCCGTTAAACATTGTAGATTGATGGTCTCAGTTGATTTTATTTTATTTTGATTTAATAACTGATTATAAAGTTCCAGTGATAATAGACTTCGAGCGGATCCAGAGTCCAGAAGTGCTCCACAACGGTATTCACCAAAATTAACCAGAACATAAGGACAGTGACCAGGTGACACTCTAATACCTTGCTTAGCAAGTTGAGTAACGAAACAACTGCTTTTACTTTCTCCGAGGCTTTTGCGGAGGGGCGGTTTTATTTCTCCTTCTCCCCCCCGCTCTGTTCGTTTTTTGAAACTTCACGGGGTTCCTGTCGAGGCTGCATAAACCTGCTGTTTTGAGTGGCTCTACAATATCTTCGGGTGTGACCCTTCCTGCCACATCCGTAACAAGTAAAAACAGTACGTGGCCTATCTGTATTGTGTGAAGGATTTGCTTCCATACTCATAAGTGGTAAACCTTTCAAATTTTCTCGGACCCGCATATCTGAACCTCCTGGGGCACAAGAACTTCTCAACCCGTCAGTGTAGGCAACGTTTCGTGAGGTGATGCTCAACTCATCCAGTTCAATGAAGGATGACGGTCGCCTCGAAAAAACCAAACGAGAACGTTCTTCGGCTGTTAAACCTCCCAGAATGACTTCAACTATTCCTGTCTCTCCCAATTTAACACGAAGCAGTCGAGCAACATGTTTAAGATCAGCAGCAAAACTAGCCAGACTCTCCCTTGGACGTTGTAATCGGTAAAATTTCTCCTGTATCAATTGTTGAAGTAGCCTACCCGGCACAAAATAATCCAAAACTTCTTGGTGGAAATCATCAAACGATCGGGTAGCTTCGATACATGATAGTACTCTCTCAGTCAAAGGGCTGCGACAATAGGGGTACACCAGTTTTAGCAGTGTGGAGTCATCCACACCAGGGAATTCTCTCAGACGGAGTAGGGAACTAAGGAAATTCAACAGTTGCGGTACTTCGAGTCCATCGGTAACGGGGAGCTTCTCCATAACCTGGCTGACTGGGTTCGGAAGCCTAGAATATTGTGGCGCTATCATGGTTCCAGGGAGTTTGGAAGTAGCCTGCACAGTTTGTGATGATGGCTGTGAATTTCCAGATACAGCACTGTGAATTTTATTACAAGGGTTGGAAGTATTAGTTACATTCCCAACAGGAGTTTGCGACTCATCCTTCTCGTTAATCACTATTTCATCTGGAGTCTGGATCTCCTGACTACCGCCACTAGCAACTTTAACAGTAGGTTGTTCCAACTCCTTGTTCTCGGTGGCAGTTCTGGGCTTGGGATTTAATAAAAAGCACAAGTGCTCACGGACCTGTTGAAGCACAAGAGTTACAGTAACTTCGCTATCCTCCCCAACAGCCTGAACAGGATCTATGGCATTTAGCCGTCTTTCAAGATGTTCAAGACGAACTCTCAAGCGCTGAACAGCATTGGAACCCAGATCAGGATAATCGCCCAAGTCCTTCACACCTAAAGTTAATTCCTCAGCAAGCTCCTTACAAAATTCCCATTCTTCACCGGGATCATTCTTCACAGCAGAGGTAGGGGGCTTGTTGGCTTTTATGAGTCCCCTGAGTTGACGTCTCAAATCAGCTACCTTCAAAGCTGGGGTCTCACCTCGCAAGGCAACTTCAAACTGGAGTTCCTTTTTCAGCAGAAAATCGGGGTTTAAATTACTCATCTCGACAAAATCTGAATACAAACAACAAACACGACAGCAAATTTTTTTTTTTTTTTTTACAATTAACAATCCACCAAAAAACACCATTGCCAGGGCTCCTAACCAAAACGCGAACAAAACGGGACAATCAATGACGGGCCTACGTGAAAACAACTCGAAACATTTTTTTTTTCTACACAAGGAAATACAAAACACAATGAAATGACAAAACAACAAATGAGACAAATTCCAACAAGTTTTTCATGTTGATACCCAGGAACACACAGTTCAGAAAATTTCAAAATCCAACGGCCATGACCTGAAAACAATTTGAATCACCTTCAGACCCCCAAGAACACAGAAATATTAAAATGCTAACAAACACTCTAAATTACTGAGCCATTTGAAAAAAAAACCACGCTCTGCTACCAAATGAAACATGACTGAGTTCCCAGACCCCAAAATGGTACGTGGAACTTTTACCAAGATTCTGTGCTCATGAGAGATCTGCAGGTGTTCAAAAAATACAACTGAAAAGTGATTAACATCTTTTATTACCAACTCAATTAAAAATATTAACAAATATGCGCCCTTAAACAACAGCGAAATAATATATACAAATTGGTACAAGGCTTAGAATGTAAATCAATACCAGTGTTAGGCCTAAATCATTTACCAAAACATTTAAAACATTTATGTATATATAAACTTTACCAAAAGTTGAAGTTCAAGTTTAAGTTTAAGGACCAAGCTGGTAACTAGAAGAAAATCCTTACTTTAAGTTAGGTTAGGCCTACTCGGAAAAGGTTTAGGACAATGATAAATTTAAAAATATGAATCTTAAAAGGCAAGAAATTGAAAATATTACATAAAACAGACGTTGAATTGAAATGACCTTACAATGAAATCATTTAAAAATAGTATTTGACCAAAATATCAATAACAAGTTGCGTTTAAAGAAAAACGTTCGAACAACCTTACAGTTCAAAATTACACTCAACATTGACATGAAAATATTTAAATAGCAACATAAGACAATTATACACAAATATACACTAACATCAGAATAGAATTTTAATTTAAACAGTAAGAAATAGAATTTTTAAAATGGCAAAAATTGTGGGGAAGAATTTAGTACTGGCGTGAACCGAAATGAAATTTAGAACAATTGGGCCGAAAGTTTCCCCGTTAGAACAGAAATTTTTAGCCTATTACTAACATAACATGGTACATACACAAAATAATGAAATAACAAGGAAATGTGACACCCTACTAAATACATGAATCCTTGTAGCTTTTTAAAAAAAAAGTCGTAGACCCGTGATATAAATAATGTATTCTTGTTGACTTTTGTTAGTTCCAGTTCCACAACTCAACTCGCAGCGATAGCGAAATAAAAACATTTAATTTGAAACAGTAAAACACAAGGGGATTATTAGTCTGTAGTTTAGTCCAGAAATAAGAAGTAGGCCTAGTTAGGGAAACACTAAGCTCAATTTGCTAGGCTACAGAGTTTAAGAAATTGAAACGGTAAAACTTTAAATTGGGGAAAAACTTGATATAAATGAACTGTTCTTGAAGGTAGGCTGAATGCAAACGTTGGAATAATAATGATAACATGGAGTAGATAGCACCTGGTTTGTAGAGGTGAAGAAGGCCAAAGTTCTCGTAGAATGTTTCTGGGTGAAGTCCTTCCGCTGCGAGTTGGTTGTGGTTAGGCCTGGTTTAGTCCGGGGGCGAAGCCCTCGTCTTGCTCCGAACTAGGTCAGGATCAGGAGGCATGATGTGTCCGCTGCTGTCGGTCCAGTACAGGAGCCCTTTAAAATTACACAGGCCTACTTAAAAGTTGAAAATAATCAGTATTTCAGAATATTATCAAACCTAACCCTTTCAAGGAATATAGACTTGGTCTCTCGGGAGTTTACGGCAGAGCTAAATTTACATAACACTTTAAGTAAAAATTTAAATCTCTGTTAGTCATGGTTAAACAAATAATCTCTATTGCTTTTCTTGGTTTAACAAAACAATACATATTTTCATTCAGTTTTCTGTTACTAATACTAATACAATTTCCAGCCTAGGCCTAGCCTGTGGATTTTGTTTAGGAAAAAAGACTAACTCTTTCACTTTACTTTAGTTTAGAAAACCTGTAAACACAAACAATTAACGACTCAGAACAACACAAATAATTAAAAACAACAAATTTACCAAGGTCGAACACGTGTGTCCTGAACACCAACATGAAATTTTCCTGTCTGTGACCAGACAAAAACTAACTTTAAGCACAAAATTTTATTGACAACTACAATTTTAAACATTTGACAAAACAAGTTAAACAATTTAAACAACTTTAAAAGACATTATAAACATCATTTTACACAAATATAGAGAAAAAGGACAAATCTCTTGTGAACGCTTTCAAGAACAGACAAAATGTTTGAGGGAAAAAATGGCTAAGTTTAAAAATGAAAAAACGGACAATTAATCTAATACAATGATTTGACATACCTGGCTTGGTGTCAAAAACAAATTTAAAATTGCATTTTATGAAGGTCGAACAAAATGAACTTGGAAAATCTTCTTTCTTGAGTCTCCATAGTGCCGGTAAAATTTGGAACGTCAATCTTGGTGGACGATTTCAAAGAGAGAGAACGTCTCCAAGCAAATCGGAGAAGAAGGGGAGTAAAGACAAAGTGGACTCGCCCACGGCCTTTGGCGAGCGTCGGCGTACAGTGCTTCTGCCGCAATATGTACTATAAGAAATACTCTCCTTTCTCAAACTGAGCCGACTGACACGGCTCAACTTCACTTATAAATTTATGTCGTTAAATTCATTTCTTGATTTTCTTAGAATGGATATTTGCGTTGAAATCCATAGGTTAAGATTTCTCTTATTTTCAAGTGTGTCAAACGCAAGTAAAAATGTATAGAATTTAAATTTAAAACGATTGTGTAAATTTCAAGAATAACTACGATATTATGTTTGAGGACAGTTGCAAAAGAGTTGGTTTTATAAATCTGGTAGAGGCGCGCTGAGCCATTATTTCCGAACTTTTGTAAAACTTTTAAAGTGACGTTTGTCTTTTCAAAATTATGGACTTTCATTATTTGTTTCTATAACCATGTTTGTTCTATGTTAGAAATAAACTGACCGATTCTTTTCTAGATTCAAATAACGTAATAATTGTTACAGCTTTTGATTTAACATAATAAAAATCTTAAGTTTACGCATACAAAGTGTACAATCAATTCTTTAAGCTTTAGGTATGGGTAAAATTTGTACAATAAGAATGTTTACGCTTACATTTTTTTGTAAGCCAACACTTTTCTTTTGTTTAAAATTTAGGGGAAATTGTAATTCGGAGAATCAAATTTTAGAGTTGTGTTCCTGTTGGTTTAAATTTATTTGTTTATTATTCAAAGCATGTGAACTTAGAAAATTGTAGAAGTGCAACAATACCCAATGCTATTTAAATATTTTATATACATACTTAAATTTTTACTGCACACTACAGTACATCAGGGAAGACTATTGTGTTAGTAACTGTAACATTAAAACTACGAATAATGGATTTGCAAGTTACTATTTTTAAAGAACAATTTTGAGAAATTCTGGAGAAATTATGTATTATGTGAGAAGAATTATGATTTGAGCAAATTACAAATATTTCATTCTACATTCCACCAAACAAAGTTGTATGAAAAACGTCTTTAGTACAACGGAATAAAATTATTTAACAAACTACCAACCTAAAATATAAAATATAGAATATAAAATATAGGTATTCCAAACCTAAAATTAAAAGAATACAAAAAAAATTAAAGCAAATCCTTACTGAAAATCCAATCTACTCTATTAAAGACTTCGATGAAAAATGCATCAAAATTTGAAGAGTTTTATTTAATACTAAACCTAATTGTACTGTCGATCCAATTTATATTTTTAAGACAATAAAGTATTTATTTATTTAAGTTATGAAGTTGTATGCACCAAAAGAGTGTTAAACATTAATCGACCAGCTGGAGCGATCGTTCCTAGGTTTTCTTTTATGAATCACTAACATTTATGTCAGCGGGCAGAACATATTACAGAAGTTTACGCTTATAAACACTTTATATACATAGGGTTCGGTTTTTCTGAGTGGTTATAAACCAGTAGCCTCTGACCAGAAAGCCTCGATTCAATCTCCGCCAATGTGATGATTAATGTTGTGGTAATTATACTCATAGCTCCATCCATGTTGGGAAAAATTAATTAACCTCAAGTTAGGAAAATGCCTATAAATGTAGAAAATTCCCTCACTTGCTATACAAAATATTGTCTTATGTATTGCTATAACATTCTTATTTTATGGGAGCTAACTTAATTAATGCACGTTGTTTTGTGGGTAAAGAACTGCGGTATTTATTCCTCATTTGATATATGAGTGACTTTTCAAAGAAAAAACCATTTATAAAGTTTTTTTTTTCGATAAGTATCTCCAATAACTGTTATGTAGTTACTTAATTCGTTCAGGAAGAGACCTCTCTAAAAAATTTAATCATGCTGTCATTTAAGTTTTTTTATAGATTTTTCATCGAAAATACATTTAGGTAAATTGTGACAGTCATGATGTTTTTATTCTAATAATATGTATTGTAGCTCAATATTGCATCAAACGATCAACCAAAACATTCTATTGTTCATATACAATGCGCCGTTAGCCAATCAACCTGTAGACATTATTCACAGATGACAATAGACCGTAAATGATTGTTGCTTCATTAACGAAGCTGTGGAATTGTTACGTAATACATTGTAATAAATTGCTCACACAAATAAGTTATCCAAAAGTTGAGATTTTTTCAAATATTTGAATATTATGTTTACTGTCGTATAATGTTTGTAGGTAAGATTTGTCGTATGACAGTCTTAAGAAGAGGATGACTAACAAAATATGAGTTTTTCTGAGGTATAGTGTCTAGGGTTCAGAGGGACCCCAAACGGGTATAACCACATAAAACTCAAAATCGAAAATTTTTACGAATACGATACTTTATTCATATGCAATGTATAGGGGAAGAAAGTAATAATACCAAATAACAAGCTCCATACCAATACCAATAATGCAAATCTACACACTATAAGCTTCATTTTGATGTGCCATATAGTTTTTTACGTTCTTAAACGATGACCATTCATTTGACATTATCACTGCAATAATATACTAGATAATATGCATATGAAGTGGATATGTCATTTGTAAGTTATTTTTTTGCATAGCCATTATTTTAGACAATAATTACATTTAAAAACTATTTGATTATTAGTCTGTTCATAGTTATAGCAACAACGATCTTAGTGCAATGTCTTATTATTGATCCAAATAAATTATCAAATAAAGTGTATTAGTAAACTTCTCCTTTAATAAATGCAATTTAGTCTCACGTCTAATAGACTTCTAATGTTTATGATAAAAGTACATTCATGCCATTTAGATTCAATAAGCTACATCACCCACGGGCAGTAGTATCTACGGAAATGCCGTGGGTGACATTTTTGCATTTATTGATAATGTTTAAAGAATATGGCTCTACTGGATAGTACCCTAACCTTGACCATATATGTTACCGTGATATATTTTATGCTAAAATTGTGTAAAATAAAATATTACACACTTTTATATAAATATCATAACGAACAGAAGATGATCTTTGAGTTCCTAAGTAGTCTCGACATGCTTGGAGTCTAACCAAAATAAAATACGTGAATAATTTGCTATCTACGGGTTGAATTTTTTTAAAGTTCAATTCCTGGGACTTTACAGACTAAACTTTCACCAATATAACTTACTTACAAAATACTGTATCCACGTCAAACAAACTAAACAACAATAAGAGCTGAATTCGTAATAACGCCTCATACACTTAAAAACTCATTTCCACCTCCTGGAACCCCTACCTAACTCTAAGAACAGCCGAGGGTCGAAATACCTCTCATTTCCTCTTGACATCGAGAGGCTGAAAGCTCTCACACGTAGGGATTACTTTCATGCACCAAGAGCTTAAGCGCTCTCAACACAGGGACTGAACAAGAGAGAGTACTCGACTCTCAAACACCTTGTGAGAGGGATAATCATTGTTTAAATTTACTCTTTTTCTCACCGAACAATTTATATCTACGATTGATTTCTGAACTATCATTAAAATAGCTTGCTGAGCATTTCTATGGGATTTTATCAAAGAATAAACTGTGGAGGCATTGTTGAAACCTATTATTTACCTAATTAAATTTTGTTTGGCCCATTTTTTCTAAAGAGGCTTTTAGCCCTCTGGAACATGGAAAGTATCCAGCAAAGAGAGTTGTCAGATGGTCTAGTATACAAGACAAAAGTGATATGTACAATATAGAAGCCAAATTTGCACGCCGGCAAAAAGCTAGGATTGTCTATAATGTAGGAAAGAAGAACTTATTTAGGTGACGGAAAGGAAGACAGTCATTTAATTATGTGGTAGTTTGAATTTGATCAGGGAATTTAAAAAAAATAAACTACCCAAAAAAATACCAACTATGTACAGTTATGTTTTAATATAATTGAAAAGAAATATAGAAAAAATGTTTATTTTTTATTAATAAATATTTTAAATTGCATCATGATAGAGATAAATTAGATCTCCAGATTAAAGAATTTCCAAGATATTACTTTAGAAAGAGGCATATATTAGAAGAAATTTATCTTCCAAAAAATGCCATTGAAACATTAAACTAAACACAGTATTTACATTTACTTAGTAATTATTACTTTTACCGAACCATAATAATCTTTTAAAGTATATAAGCAATCGATTTGTTTTTTTAAATCATTTATAGGCCTATCATAGAAAGGATATTCAAAGATAAATTCAAAAGTAAGTATTGAACAGTACACTTATGCTGAACAGTAAAATTAAAAACATTTTCTACCTTAGCAACCCCAGTTGTAATGTCTCTCCTAAGCTCTCCTTTGTCATAAAACAGCAATAACAGTTTGTTTAGGCTAAGCCTTAGGCCGTGTTAAGGTAAATGCATGAAATCATACAGCTCTAATGTTTCATTTATATTCTGTTTTCACAAACGTTAACAACAATGGTACTTTTATAGATGGTTTAGAATAATTATTCTTGTACTACAGTTCGTTAATTTTAGAGTTAAGTTAGTAAATTAGAGAGTAAAATTGCTGCTTTTCGATACAGTTTTCTGAACATGTATAAAACGCATTTATGTATTTTTTCAGTTTGGTTAACTGTTGATTCTAAGGCGACTACTGATTATTTACATGCTTGTAGGGATTACATTTATTTTGTTTGTATGTTTGGCTGTTAGAAAATCTTTACTCCTGAAACAAGAGTTCTTATAATATGATTTAGGCCCGGTTTCCCCAACTCATTTAAACTTAGTTTTAAGTTAAACGGCGATTTAAACTTAGTTTAACTTTGATTTGTGTTTCCCCAAATTTAAACTAGGTATTAATCTAAGTTCAAACTAAACCACCTCTCGACTTGGTTTAACTACCGGGGATAAAATAAACTGAGTTCAAATTAGTAAATTACAACAGTAACATAACCTCAAATCAAAACAAAACGTAGGGGTTAAAACAATAAAAATTAAAGCAACTACAAATTCATTTGGACGAAAATATGCTTGGTTTAGGGCTAGCTTATAAGTTAAGTTTTATTTATATTGTAATTTATTGTTTTTATTAAGTTCTTTTTTTACATTTGATTTTATTTCAAGTTAGGCTACTTTGATTGCAGTACTTGCCCCTTAACTCAAGCGGAAGAGTTAATATACATTTTAGAAGAAGTAGAAGATAAAGATTATGACACTTTAGTACCTAGAACAAGAGAGCCTACTTAAATAAGGGATAGAATTTACTATTTCAATAAATGGAATGAATCTGAATTTGGCAACAACTTATAATAACTTGATAACATAACCCTAAACAGTGACGTTATTCTAGCTGCATTCGCATTTTGCTGTCTGCTCTACTGAGTTGTAGCGTAGCGTTGTGGTGGTTGTAGGAAACACTAGCCCAAAGCCCACCGAAGATTCCTTACAAACACACATTCAGGATTGCCAACCGCTTGAATTGCCGTTTATCTAAAACGAAGCCAGTAAAATGTTGGAGAAACCGAACACACATTTTAAACGGAGTTTAAAAATAAACTAGTTTATTATAAACGTAGTTTACACCATTTTGGGGAAACCGGGCCTTATACGAATTAAATAAAATTCATACAATATTCAGAATCTATACATGTAAGGGATACATTTTAACCCACCATTTAAAACAAAGATACATTTCTTTAAACATACATTTAAAAGAAAATATAACCTCATATTTTAAAATTGTTTTAGTGAACTTTTTGACATAAATAACATGAAAAACACAATGTAGGTACAGTAGAACTCAACTACAGTAGTTAATCAAATTCGGGTTAACCGAAACCCGAGTTAACCAAAATAGTTCTATAAAATAATATAGGGCTGTAAAATGCTTTAATAACTTCAGTTGTCTGGTTTAAAGTATTTTCTATCCCGTTGCAACATTTTTGTAGCTGAAATAAAACACTGAGTTATATAGACATTCACTTAAATTCATTTTTCCTACACACTGTGGTGATACATTGGCTATTTTTTGCATATGATGGGTTAACCGAAAAATTGGTTATCTGAAACGGTTCTCCCCCTTTATTTCGGATAACTGGGGTTCTAATAAGTAAACTTGTAAGTTTATAGCAATTTTTAGAATAAATTTAGTGCCCCACAATCATGCTAATAATTATTTTAAAACTAAATTTAAAAAATAAAATTTTATTAAGTCCAAAATATAAAGTAATATTAATCCTTTCCGTTTTAACGGTTTCGCACACTACAAGTACGAGTTTATTCCGAGCCATTAACTCTTGGAGCTACTACCCATGCAATCGGCTTAGAAAGTCCTTACGTTGCTACGGTTGTTATATACTTGAGCTTCAATTCCACTTTATAGCAAAACCCACTTTATTATGCAACATTTTCAGCGTTCAGAAGTAAGTCTTCTCGGGAATGCAGATCATTAGAGTGTATTCATAGATAATTTTGCACAATATATGTTGTATATATAAGAGTTACTTGGATAGTGAAAAACGCTCAAAGGGTATGTTACAGAGGTAATAATCATATTAATTAATTAATTTCTCTTAGATTTTGTTAGCTATGTCATTTATGTTTAAGTCTTGACATCTGCATATTACTAACAACGTTTAAACATATAAAAATACCACTCGTTTTGATACGAGGCTTAGTATTAAACAGTTGTATAAGCATTCTAATAATTTATGTTAGACTATATTGCAGATTTACATTTAATTACCTAAGACTGCAGTTGTTTCGTATACATGTGATGTATATTTCAATTTAAAGAATGAGAATTACAACTTTTCAGACGCTGTTCAGATAATCTTAGTCTACATCATCTAGACCATCTAGTCCGTCGTTACATTTTGTTCCAATATAAAGTTAAAAATGAGTTGTACATTTTCCATTGGTGATTGGTGTAAAATACGTTATATATACTTAATTATCATTGTAATTCACATTTTCAATAATGGATTTTAGTCTAGCTAAGCGTGTGAATCAGATGAAATGCTACTCAAAACTAACATGAATATTATAAGGATTTAGTCTTAAAAGCAACATGATGTTTGACTCTTAGATGAGGAATGTGCTATCAAATATGATGATATGGTTATTCAAATACCTTCATAATTAATAACCATAAAATAGTTTTCTAGGGGGAGTATCAAAACAAAACCACATCGAACTTGTGTTTTTTACAATTAATGTAGAGTTATTATAAGAAATGAAAGAAAACCTTATACTTGGTAAACTTCCGCGTGAGGTTTGTAGCAAAATTAAACTGAGAATAATACACTTTTAGTTATCATCCTTACATGGCCAAAAGCTTACCGGATACAAACGGTTATTGCAGCTTTATGACAAAGCGAAGGGCTTAAAAGCCGCGGTCCTACAACTGTGTCCTTTGTACCAGAACTCTCTTTCTTTCTCTTTATGGTTTAGCAGTTTAGTTGTTACAGTATTTTTTACTGTAGGTGGATTTTGTTTCTTTGTCGAATGGTTTGGAAGTATTCCTGAGTGAATATTTATGTAAGTTGTACAAGCTTGGTTGCTTTTTAATAGTTTTACAACAATGATTGTTAGTTTAGATTTCGATGATACTACATACCAATATGTATATTTAATTTTGTGTAACTAATTAGGCATCTTAAATTGTCTATGTGTATTTTTTTTAAGAGAAAACAATTATGTAACAAAATAAACGGTATCACCAATCTGACAAATGCTTTCCACCATTAGCTTGCCAACAGCACTTGTCATGGGCAAAAGATGTACGATATTATATGGGGAAATCAAGTCGCAGTTACTTTTGAATTATTATTTGCACAGACCTAAGGGTTGTACAATTTGTTTACTTAAAGGGCCATAAAATACTAAACTTAAATAAACATTGTTCGGACCGTGTTTTTGAAAATCCGATATTTCCTATAAATTTATGGGTTTTGTTGGAAAATTACCTTTAAAAATCCAAATTTCTAAAAAACTAAAACATATACTTTGATATACCATGATTTAGTACCAACGAACCAAATTTGATCAAAATCAGACCACATGTGCATCTCTCTACACATACACACACATATACTTAGACATCCCTTCGAAAAACAATTTTTTTGGGGCGCAGAGGACCAAAACTCTTAAAAATGACTACAAACTCTAAGAGTAATTAAAATATTATTCCAATCTGTTTGCATTTGAAGTCTTGAAATATAAATCATGTATAATATGTGATACTTTGATTGCGATAACACATTTTTTACTAAATGAAAATTATAGCTTATAGTCAGGTTAAGATTATTGAATAAGTTTATGTTTATCACGTCAACTCCTATTTTTGTTGTTTTTTAACAGTAAAAAATAATTTGCCTCAGGGACGAGTTGTCAAAATCCACTTTTTGTTTGTAGACATTATCATATGAAGATTAAAAACTACTTTAAACTTTAATTATTGACTTGATATGTTCAACCTTTTAAACATACTAAGAGGATAAATAATAAGTAGTTTACTAATTGATTTTCTCGTATTAAGTAAATACCTAATGAAGAGGTTTGTTTACATTCGTCTTGTTATTAAAGTAAGCCGATTAAATGTTACTCAGAAATATAACCATAACCAAAATCCTCTTAATTAAAACACGTGCTGCGTCATGGTTTCTAATGATCAAAACAACATGACATTATTTGGTATAAACAGTAATATATTTTATGTTATGTAAGTCACTTTATATTTACTCTACAACGAAACGATGAATGAAAAATTAAAGTATTTTGTTGGTCTTTAGAAATTACCTTAACAATCCCTGGTTAAGAGAACCTTTATACATCTTTTAAGAGTATGTCTAAAGCTCAAACCCCTATTTCGCTTTCCAAGATGTAATTTCATTACTAGAGTACGTTATTTTAAAGTGTAAAACATATATATATAGTTTTACAAGCGTTAAGAAAGGGGAACATGTATTATTTATTTTCTATCAATATTTACTCAGTTCACTAAGTTTCCTTAGTCCTCAGAGGTTAGCGGCCATCTCGGATAGTTTCAAACAGCTGCCGAAGAGTTATTTATTATCCAAAGATATTTATCCAAACACCAAAGTGATTATAAATTATCTTGTAAACTGTGAGATTTCAAATGTTCTTTGTAGTTTTGAATTGTTCTCCAATGGAGTCCATCGAAGCTTACGGCAATCTTGGATTTGTCCCCCATAAGAGCAATGTTAATTTTGTTATATACCGGTATATACTATATATATTTGTATTTTATTTTTTGAAATTTTTTTATATATTGTGGAAATAAAACTGATTTGATTTGATTTGATTTGATTTTGTAAATTTCAAACAGATGCTGAAGAGCTATTTACCATCTCCAAATATGTTTTCAAACGCCAGAGTGATTGTAATTTAAATATCTAGTTAATTGTGGGATTAGAAATTTTCTTTATAGTTTTTTATTTGTTTTATGAGTTCGAACGTCTAGGCTCCAAGGACTCTTAACCTCAGAACTTTGACTAACATCGAAACCAAACCTGGAATCCTGGGTATACAAATTATCTTTGCACAGTATTACAGGTAACAATACAGTATCGAATGTTTTTGTAGTTGAATACAGATAGGCTGTTTCAGTATTTGACGGTGGGAATTTCTATTTACTTTAACAGAGATTGTTTTTTATTTGCATAAATATTCAAATTCCCGCAAAATATTTTATTTTGATAGGGTAAGCATTTGTTTTAATATAGGATTATTTAGTAGATCACATTGTTACTTAATAGTAAATTAAAGATATTCCTGCAATTCTAACTTAACAATAATCTGTTATGATGTGAAATACAAACACTTTGTCTCTACAAATTACTTTCTTTGTTGTACATATTATATTAATATTGAGAATGCTTTAAAAATTAAAATTCTTTAAAAACAGTAATCGTAATACAAGCAAAATATTCTTCAACGTTGGCCGAACACAATTTAACACTTCACTGATTCTGTAGCTAAGTTGTGTTTCCTTGTTTTGACATTGACTTACGATGTTTGTTGTGCTTTTCTTTCTTAAAAATATGTTTTACATTACCACAACATAAAATAAATACAGCCTAATGTACAGTTATATTTAAATTTATGATTTTTAAATACATGTATGTAGTATTACTTCGTAGCCATAGTAGATATGAAACATATAAAAGTGTTATTAAAAATATAAAGTGTGCCGTATAAACAATAGTGTTAGGTAATATTGTAAGATATTCACCGCCTTCTAGAATTTCGAGTTTGAATCATTTATAAGACTGTAAATGCTGCCAAATATCCACCGTTTTGGATAACTTCATCTTTGGCAATACAGTACAATATATTTTTATCAGACGTAGTAATTTTATTTTCTATTATAGTCAAGACAACTTCTTACACGACCTTTAGTATTGCTTAAAATAAAGCTATACCGTACTGTATATGGTAGGTTCTTTGACCATAGTATTTATATACTTACTAGTCTACAAAGTAGAGGGTTTGAGAGCTAAAAGTGGTGTTTTTTTGTAAAGTTTAAGACTTTTTCGAGTTTATTAATTCTTTTTATGAATTTTTTTTAGGTTTTTAGCGAATTTACCTATAGGGAAGTAGCTATTACCGTAGGTGGCACGGTAAGACCTAGACCCGGGACCGATTTACTTTTTCATTTTGATGTCTTTAGAGGAAAAAAAAACACCATTTGTTCAAATTTTTATATATGTATATATATATATATATGAAAATATATATCTCTGGAAAATATATATATCTGGAAATATATATTCAAAAAAATATGTATTTCTGAAAATATATATTTCTGAAAAAAATTATTTCCAAAAATAAATACATATCTGAAAATATATATTTCTGAAAATATATATATCTGAAAATATATATATCTAAAAAAAATATGAAAAGATATATTTCTGAAATATATATATATATTTCTGGAAAATATATATCTGGAAATATATATATTTCAAAAAATATATATTTGGTAATATATATTTTCGAAAATATATATTTGGTGACGGATTCCAAAACCACAGGATGTAAGTTTGAATCCTGCTGCCGCAACTAGTGTCTATTGGTATTGCCATAGCACTCCACCAACCTGACTAATCTCTTTTTCACTTGATGTTTTTCATACGTGACTTTTGGGCATAAATCTAAGGTTTCAGATTTAAAATTCCTGGAAATATATATTTCTTAAAATATATATCTGGGAATACATATGCCCGAAAATATAGATTTCTAAATATATATTCGAAATATATTTTTCTGAAAATATATTCGAAATATATTTTTCTGAAAATATATTCCTGAAAATATATATATATATCTGAAAATATATATTCTTGAAAATATATATTTCAAAAAAATATCTGGAAATATATATATATATATATATATCTGAAAATATATATTTCTGGAAAATATATATCTGGAAATATATATTTTTCAAAAATATATATTTGGTAATATATATATTTCCGCAAATATATAATTCTGAAAATATATATTTCTGAAAATATATATATCTGAAAATATATATTTCTAAAAAAATAAATACCTATGAAAAGATATATTTCTGAAATATATATATATCTGAGAAATATATATCTGGAAATATATATATTTCAAAAATATATATTTGGTAATATATATTTTCGAAATATATATTTGGTAATATATATTTTCGAAAATATATATTTCTGAAAATATATAAAAATTTCTGGAATATATATTTCTTAAAATATATACCTGGAAATACATATGCCCGAAAATATGTATTTCTAAATATATATTCGAAATATATTTTTCTGAAAATATATTCGAAATATATTTTTCTGAAAATATATTCGAAATTTGTTTTTCTGAAAATATATTCGAAATATATTTTTCTGAAAATATATTCCTGAAAATATATATGCCTGAAAATATATATTTCTAAAAAAATATCTGGAAATATATATATCTGAAAGTATATATCTCTGGAAAATATATATATATCTGGAAATATATACTTTTGTGCCCACCCGGTTTGGCAGTCAGTGCGCTGGTAATTTACTCGGTGTGGCAGTCACCCGCCCGAAAGCCAGTCAGCTCTCCCATAAGCCAGTCAGGTATGGCTTCCCGTGCACTTTATACGTATGAAAACAGCAAACTGGTGCTGCTGCCTGTGTCGATAAGCGTAACTGCAATACCAATGCGGAGACTGTCTCATCGTGTGTTCTATCGTGGAGTAGTAGCCAAGTACGGCACCCTACCCTACTTTGTAGCGGTAACACCCAGCTGTCTGTAACCTTCGTTTACTCCTTGTTACTATTTGAGTTGGGATAGTGATTAACTACGTGTTAATGTTTAAACATTTTCATACTCCAAATAAATATGATGCACCTCTAATAAGGATCGTCGAATATTAATTAATTATAATTGGTTGAATCTTGATCCTACCCGTTCATCATCTCATATTTTAAGTTATTTTAATTTGTTTTTACCTTCAGTTTAAATTTTCGTCAACTTCTCCTTTATACAATATTTTATATCCTAGTACAATATTTACAGTGTTTCCACGGACCGGGAACTATACGGATTTTCTTTATCTCGAGAATTATACGTGAATCTTGTCCGAGATACGGGAACTGTTTTTTACGCAATTGCGTAACGCGAAGGAGTAACTATTACATATGACAACGATATTATTCTATCTGATAAGAAGAACCATGAAACTACACTCGAAAGATAAAAGATTTTTATAATAATTTTAATTTTACAAACAAACCATTACAGGAATTCTATTTTGGGACGGATGAATGATAAGGAAGCAACAAAAAGTGGTCACGAGTGCAAATGCCGGGGGGGGAGGGGGGTACAATATAACAAACGCCAGAAACGATTATTTGTTTACTTTTCAGATTCCTTATCAAATCTCTCTCTCTCTCTCTCTCTCTCTCTCTCTCTGTCTCTCTCTCTCTCTCTCTCTCTCTCTCTCCCTCTCTCTCTCTCTCTCCCTCTCTCTCTCTCTCGCTCTCGCTCTCTAACGATGTACAGATTGTGGACTTAACGATTTAAGTTTTCCTGCAATTATTTCAGTTCAATCCCATACCTATCCTTATGGTTTCCTATCATTTTTCAACATAAATAGTAAAGCTGGTTAAACTATTTTTTATTTTATTTTCTTGAAACCAAACACTCTTTACCATCAGGTATTCTGCAGAGTCAAATGTTTAACACTGTGTTTATAAAAATTGAATGGCCACACAATTTCGTGTTTTATTTTTTTTATGTAGTAACTAGGATATTTATATATACCAATAAGTGCTGCAAGCTGTAATAAATGCTTCTGATTAATATCAAAATAATTTATAATTTATTTTGTTTAATACATCGGTCATTGAATACAAACCATAATGGGTTTTCTATTTGTAACTTTAACTTGCAAATACAGTAGAACCTCGCTTAACTGGGGTCGCATCATCATGATGCATATATATTATATAACCTCACAAATACCCAAAAAAATGTTTTATGAACTGTGTTTTTCAGTATAATATTTCGATATGAACGATATATTTAACTATTTACGGTAATTTTTATGTGCAGTAGGTTCCCAATTATTGAAATATTACAGTTCATTTGACAAAAATAAGATGGAAGCAAAACGGAGAAATATCGATCAGTAGCGTCAAGGTCAAGCTATACGCTCGCACCTACAGACTGACAATCTTGCACTGACACTGACATACTAAAAATCGTCTGCTCCTGTCTGCTGTCACAACACTACAATATTTTGTGGTTGGGTCGTTGGGTGATTAGTAACCATGACAACTTGTGGATGTAGAGAAACCAAAGAAAGAATAGAACAAAGAGAAATAATAAGAGGTGTTTTACATCATTGTTATCTTTATCTTATTTTTATCATTGTTATTATTACCAGAAAGACTTAAGTACTGTACTATGGTTTTATGGTGTTTTATGAGTTATTTAATATTTTTATCCCCATACTTCTGTTCTGAAACATCATGTAGTAGTAAGCTAGGATGACTACGGTATCAGTAGTCTTCTAGTCTATATTTTCTTTTGTTTTGTTCTTTACGTGATTTATTGCTGTACAGTAAGCAAGTTTTGTTTTGTTTGGGTAAGCATACGGTGTAGTTTTTATTACTGAACCAAGGTTAATGACTTAACATATCACGGTTGCGCAATACCTATTGTATTTTGACTATTTAAAATGCAAATTTACAATCACGTTAACGACCATTTATACAGAGTGTCCCGGAACAGCATTAATCCTGAGTAAGAAACATCTAAAAATCATATTTAAATTTTCCAGAAGTCCTTAGTTACTCACACAGCTAAAAGTTTTTTTAGGCCTAAATCATTTGAAACCTGCACATTACAAATTTTCCACTGGACGACCACTAGTTAAAATTAAATTGTATTACAACAATCTTTATAGTAAGCAATATAAGCTAGAATATGACTTATCTGCCATCAGCTAATCCGTCATATGATAGTACGTTAGAGATGCTGAAGTTTTACTTATACTTGAAGAATGACTTAATTTAGTACCAAGAAATAAATCACACCCCTTACATACACTGTGCTGTTTTAATCCTGTGTAGTTGATTGCTACTGTATTAACCTGTGATCGCATATTAATTCCTTCATTAGGAACGTATTTGAAAAAATACTACTTTTATTTTTTTTAATTTCTATGATTTATTTACAATAACAGAAATGTGTAAGATTAAAATAAATTAATGTGTTGCATTGTCCATTTAAAGTTACATCATAGTAAATTAAAATTCCACTGAATCTTAAACAATAAAAGCCGAAATTAGTTATAAAGAAAACACGAGTTTCCTTTATATATCTTTTAAAATCGAAATAAACATACTAAGCCACGGCTCGGTCCCCCGGTACTTTTCATTTTAAACATTCAAATGAAGTCGATTATTTTAAATGTTTTATGAAACGTGACATGGCAAATTTCCACGGAACTTTTTTTGTCGGCTACTACTTTATTTTATTTTTTGGTCAGGTAAGTTTAAAAACAGTGGATTCTGTATACAAAAAGTAAAATGTTCTAAATCATATTTTTTTAATTTTTGGCTTATGTACGTAATTTAAATTGTACGAGAGGGGCTTCCCACCGTGCCGGGTTGCGCCGTGCGGGCATATTTTGATCCAGTGGCGGGTGTTTGGTGTTTTGAATAAGAATACTGAATTGCTCGTTTTAAGATCGTATCATTACAAATCCTATCATTTTAATACAAATTCCTATCATTTTTTACATCTGACATCAGTCAGAATCAGACGACATTATTGACAACGACACGACTCGATAACTGACGAAAAGAGTGATTTAGTGATAATAATTATTATAAAAAGCGTTAAAAATAAAAAATAAAATGTATCGCTCGTTTATATTGGCAAACGTATTAAATAAACAGTAATACTGCTGAGGATAATGTAAAAATAGTCTTTTAATTGATTAGAAACTCATTACTCTGGAAAGTTTTATAATGTAATACAAATTCTTATACATCAAACTATTTAATGAAGTGGAGCAAAGTCGAGTCGTCCTCTTTCTCTCTGTCTCTAGTTGATAAAATTGTATGTCAGAAGCTAATACACATCAGAAGTACAACAGTTACCTAGAAAAGTGCTTCAAGAGCTTTCTGCGCATGAGCAAGCTGAGGTGCCCGTGGGTACAGAACGCCGAGTTATGTTTAAAAATGTAAACAAATGACAATAATGGCGGAATGTTTTCTCATAAGGCCCATGTTAAATTTTCAAAGGTTTGTACTCATATTATGGCGAAAATAGAATTTTCCTGGCTATACCACTGGTCTAGAACTTATTTTTGACCCAGAACTTAGTAATTCCGTAAAAATAAACGTTTTTGTTACTGCGGACTTGCATTTGCTATTTTATATTCAGGTCGGATTTATTTAAAACTAAACATAACAAACTCATTCGTGGTCCAAAAATCCCCCTCTTCCAAGTAAGGCTATAACGGCACATTGCAAAACGAAAAAGTTGAAATTCTCAGAAGTCATCTGAATGTTCCTCTACCTCTGCGCGCATCCCTTGCAGTGATTCAATGGTGTCAGATTCAGACCAGCTTGTCGAGCAACTCTGTCGAGTGCTTGAAACTGTGCAAATGTAGTCTTCTTCTATAGAAATAAAATTACAGTTTTGTCTGTCCATTGCGTAGAATCATGCAGTTTTTGGTTATTTTTACATTTCTAGGCTATGAAGGCTCAAACGAGTCTCATCTCAATTTCTGTCTGTCTGTCTTTCTGTCATTCTGTCTGTACCAACAAAATGTAAATTTACGCTGCCTACTCCGAGAAAACTATATTACCGATTATGATTCAAATCTTTTTCCTGCATTCACTGGATTGGTTATAGTGAGTTTGGCTATTAAAATATGGCCCCGCTACTTTGGAAATAAAATAACGAACCATCAAATTCTGCAGGTTTGCTCCGGCGGTGGTATTTCACTGTTAGTAGGGTAGTGATTAATATTAAAAAAGTATCACATTTTAAAACTTATCTTGCCTGCTATAGTTGGTAGATAATCAAAAATAGGATTTTTCAAGATATGTTTGGCCTACAGGATGTTTTAGCGAATTGTATCACTCAGTTTATACGTAAACTAAATTTACTCCCATGTGCCTATGGGAGTTTTGGTTTTTCTTTTCCGAGTTCGTTTGGCTCGTCCACCCGACCGATTTTCATGATTGAAGCCTCAAATTGAAGGTATGCACGCAGAGATTTTACATCAAGCATCGGCATATTGATATTTATTTATTTAATAATGGTATTTATTTCAATACTGCGGGGCAGCATAGGTCTTCTAGTCTTATATATATGTATTTTAAAAAATTGGTTTTTATTTTCCGAGTTCGTTTGGCTCTTCTACGCGACCGATTTCCATGATTGAGGTCTTATGTTTATGGAATGCTCGCACAGATTTCACATAAAGTATCGGCAATATTTATCTAATGTATTACTCCACCAAAAATATATATTTGATTTTTTTAAATTTCTACTTCGATTTAAGATGCATTTCACCAGTTGTTACAATTTTATCTAATCCTATATATTTTGGTCTAAGAACCTTCAGTGAAATACCGGCTTTAATTTAAGCTATTAGTTATTGAAATTGAACAAGTTTCAAGCAAACACAAGATGAATAACCAAAATAAAACTTATTTTTCATAAGGTTTTTCTATGGTTAAAAACCAATAGTTCCACTATTATTTATGTTTTAGATTTAAAATAATCCGTGAATTATATTAATTTGAGCTATTAATCTTTGGCTTTAATTTTAACTATTAATCTTTTGAAACAATTAAGACCAAGATACTGTATTACTCGATAAAAAATCTTAAATTTGACATAAATCGAAGGCATATCTTTTAGTGAAGACCTAGGTTTCTACGTCAAAACGTTATCGTCGGTCCTGTTGTATCATAAATTTGATTATTTCTAGGATATGCTATGTTATTTTAAAGCTGCTTAGCAGCACGAGTCCACTAGTTTTGTTTAAATTTCAAATCACACTTAATTTTATATAGTTAATCCTCTATCTAGTATTTGTCCAAAAAGGACACGAAAAGTTGACGTGTGGATAGCAATGTCATGTTTTTACATTTCGGACATTGGACAAAACAATTAAATATTGTAACCAGCAAACGGCCTCAAACCGTAAAAAAAATTCAACGCTGGAGGACACGTATTGAGAACATTTGGTTTTTCTTTAATTTACGGTATAATATAGTATAAAACATCTACCATACAAATAATAATGTTCTACCACTGCACCTAAACAGCAGAAAAAAACAAATCATCAAAGATTCGCACAATATGACAAATTATTTATAAATCAAAAACAGTATATTTTCTGTGCCAGTAGTTAATGCGTGATTGAACTTCAAACAAACAAACAAACACACAAACTTTCACATTTATAATATTAGTAAGATAAGATGTATTAATTAAATATTAATTACTAGCTGTGTGCCCGTTCTACGCAAGGGGATCCTCTAGTGGTCAGTTGAAACCTTCCTAAATAAAGAAAAACTATTGGTTTGCATATTTTCAGATATGCTGGCCAAACTATACAAACAAATACAGTATCTGACAGTTTCAAGTAAAAAAAATGCGTAATAGATCTATGAGGGGTACACTTCCATATCTGTTAGCACAAACAACTAAATGAGTAATATTCATTATTCGATTGTTTAATTCGATATATCGTTTGGTTAGTTAGGTTAGGTTAACCTTACCTAACTAACCAAACGATATATAGTTAAAATACTATACCTCAACCTCGCCATTAAACATTCAGGTTGGAAATTTCACTATCAAAGGTGCTCTTGTCCTGTCCGTACGGAACACTGAGTAATATGCGCTACCAACTTATGAATAATTGTTTAAGCCTACGAACCCAAGAGATGGATAATTGGTCTGTTGGACGTATGGTCCAGCGAGCAGCACATAGCGTCGAGAAGACACATTAGAAATACGATTTGAGCATAATCCGTAAACCTCTATTACAATCACCCACTGCAGTTGTCTCTAAAAACACTTTACACAACCACCATTGAAGTGCCGTCAACGAGTTGAAACCTTATATGTAAGCTATTGGTAACGCTTATGTAAAAAATTTAAGTTTCCCAGGCATATAGAACACTGAGTCAATGTCTTTTCCCCGGTTATCAACCCAAAACTCAATAGAAATTGTATACACAAAGAAGCTCTATTCTCATTTACGGTTACCCTACACATTATTGCACTTGTGATTAATTAAATCAGTTATGTAAGGAAAAACTGTTTTAATCCAACTTGGTTTGGATTTGCTTTTGAAACTTTATCTGAAATGATTGCGGTATTTGTAAACAATATTCAATGTAAACATATCAGTGACAGCTAGAGAAAAATAATCTTGATCCGAACAGCTGTTCGCTATTTCATATGATGATTATGTGATAAACATTGTGAGAAAACTTGACAAAAATCGCACAAAATTGGGATTTAAACGTCCGTAAGTTTTTTTACAAAGTAGTGAGGCCATATTTTAATAGCTAAAGAAACTTTCGCCAATCCAGTGAATACATTAAAATGATTCGAGGATCTTGATAGGTACTCTCGTTTTTCAGGAGAAGGCCGCGTAAAATGGCCTTTGGACCGTGACAGACGGAAGATAGACAACAACGGAATTGAGATAATAACGGAATTGAGATGAAACTTTTTTCGGATTCTTGAATGTTTAAAACGTAAAAATCATCTAAAAATTGATGATTCTGAGCAATGTACAGACAAACTCTAATTTTATTTATATAGATTAGTACCTGTGGTGATTTTTATTAGAAATTTATTGAAGTAAATAAACAGCAAAGTTAAAGACCATCCGACCAGTGTTTTTATTTAAAAAGTACGTAGGCCTATTTGATTGGCTTTGTTTTCTGAACTAAAATATCTATTTCCTGATCTATTTTTAGTTCCTGGTTTCGAAACATAATTTGGCAAAACAATTATTTATTCATTAAACAACTTGATCGAAAAATAATTTCTAAACATTGAAGGACAATTAAAAAACTTTTGAATTCTAATAAACCTAGCTGCCGTACCTGTGTTTTACATCGGAGAGGATTTTGAAGAGAAAAAGTTTGATACACGTCACATATTTCAAATCCCACTCCAAACACGTCATGTTAATACGTTTACTTCCTTAAATTAAGAAAGTCACAATCTCCAATTAACAGGCCCGTAGCAAAAGTTAAAAGTTTCACAAATCGAATCGTTTCTACCTTTTGGACCGCAAAATCAAAGCACTGCATTGACAGCATTTACAGTTGACTTCGTCAAACATTCTGTTATCTACATTCTTCAAAAATGTAAACATTGTGAAACTTTGGAATCCCATGGGGCGTAACTCAAAGAAAACACGTTAAATGTAATCGGTATATTTGTTAACCAGGTACAGGGCTACCTCTTGAATTGATATAGATAATAAATCGAAAAATAAAGAAATATAAGTTGATTGATTATTGGCTCTTACAAAAGGGTAAACAATCAAGGAACATGATTTAATTATGTAACCGCACATCACTGAGTCTATATCTTCATTCTTTCTTGTAAAAATCGCTTTGATTGTGGCTATATAAAATAGGGAAGTAAGATTTCACTGTACAACGAGCTCAAAAAGCTCGAGAACCAGCAATAAGATGGAAATAACCGGCAGAACCTTTAACTTTCCACTGGCTCGCTAGTCGCTACCCCAGGTCAGTCGGTAGCCGGGTAGCCCATCAATGGAACCCGTTAGGCCCGCCCCGACCTCTCGCTGCAAGAGAGACAAGAATTTTGCCTTGTTCCACGCGCCTTTGATTGTTTGAGGCGGGAAAACTATTTGTGTGCTACGGCCCGCGCAACACAGGATATTGTTTTCGTATTAGTTGGCCTTTTTCCAAGATGACCGTGACCGTTAACTTATTTTATGGACTCCCTTGGAGAATAATTCAAAACTACAAAGAACATTTCTAATCCCACAGTATACTAGCTATTTAAATTATAAACACTCTGGTGTTTGAAAAATATTTTTGGACGATAAATTTTGCAGCTATTTGAAATCATCCAAGATGGCCGCTTGCCTCCAAGGACTCAACAATAGGCCTAATTGTGCGACTATAAAACAATAACTTCCCACCTTGCGTTTGCGAATTAGTTCGGTACATATTTGTATCCACAGTTGCCAGGACGACTATTAAGACGACCAAAGATTACAATGACATTTAGGTATTTAATCTGTAGAATAGTAATTGTTAAATAATCTGGAAGACAACTAATTAAAATGAAGTGCGAAAGATGGGTTATGAGAGTGCTCAATGCCTGAAGCATAATCCGTTTGTTTGAGGTGCGAATTTTCAAGCTTGTAGAGCAAATAAATATCACAAAGTAGAAGGGCAGGGGTGAAAGTGACTGAAGTGACAGGATACCCGGTGGATTTTCAGTGACTGGATTCCAGTGGTATGCGGTAAAATATATAGTGACTGGCTTAGCAGCACAAATTTTACGTGACTGGCTTTCCCATGCAAATGCGGTGGTGACTGCATTAGCATAGCATTTTTTACGTAATTATATTTTATTATTTTTAAGAAAAAAAGAGATATATACGTTCAGATATGTCTAGGCTTAAGATATTTACCAATATATATTATATATATATCATAGTCTTGAAATATATTGGGGGGTGCAACTGACTGACTTCCAGTGTATATTTTATGTGACTGGCTTCCCGGGCGCGGCCGTGTATATATATTCTTCAAAAATATATATTTGGTAATATATATATATTTCCGCAAATATATAATTCTGAAAATATATATTTCTGAAAATATACATATATATTTATATATAAATATCTGAAAATATATATCTCTGGAAAATATATATCTTGAAATAAATATATTTCAAAAATATATATTTGATAATATATATTTATCGAAAATATATATTTCTGAAAATATATAAAAATTTCTGGAAATACATATTTCTGAAAATATATATCTGGAAATACATATGCTTGAAAATATATATTACTAAAAATATATATTTCTGAAAATTATTTTACAAAAATAAATACATATCTGAAAATATATATATTTCTAAAATATATATGAAAATATATATCCCTGAAAATATATATTTCTGGAAATATATATGTCTGAAAATATATATTTCTGAAAAATATTTATCTGGAAATATATATGCATAAAAATATATATTTCTTTAAAATATATATTTCTGAAAATATATATATGAAAATATATATACCTGAAAATGTATATCCGTGAATATATAGTCCGTGAAAGCGATAACTTGAGTATTTTTGTCTGATTTTCATGAAATTTGGTTTAATGGTCTAAAGCGGGATAAACTTGAATGAGTTCGCGAACCAGCACGATCGGACCATTGTAACGGGGCTTAACGGGGGTTTTATGGGGAAAAATTTGTTTTTCTCACTTTTGACCCTTAAACACAAAATTTCCCAAATTCTCTTTGGAGCTTTTTAAAGAGCTTAAAAAACAAATAATTTTGTATAGAAAGTATTTTTGTTCGATAACTAGTAACGGAGAAAATTAAAAAAATTGTAAATTTAAAAGTTATTCTTATGGAGAATATTGTCAAATGTTGTAGTTTGCTTGTTTATAGATATATTTTGATCAAACTTGGCAAATTTATTTATTTTGTACTAAGCTATCAATATTTTAATCAAAAAAACCCAATTATTAGTTTCCTTGTAGCAGCAAACCTAGATATTCGTAAAACCTAATGTTATTAAAATATATTTAACTGAAAATCAATTCAGACAAATGGAAATTCGCTTAGTCGGCAGGTTTGCTGTGGCAGGGGTATTTTCCTTATATGATTATTTTCTTTAAGATTTTATGTCATTTGAGTACCCAAGTTAGGGGGGGGGGTCCTTTGGAGCATGTTATTTAAGAGATTATTTAAGAAATCATGCATCATTATTAAGAAAAAGATTTCTCGACGTTTTGGGGTTCAACCTAAATCCCGTTCTCAGGTTAAAAGTTAAATGTAACATATTGCAATGTATATATCTATGGAACTTATAACTCTGTGAGTATAACTGTTGCAATATCATACAAGGAAAGAAGTTCATCTCCCGCCGAGCAAAAGCTTGTAATTTGTGGGAGTAACCCACATCACCGCCAATAATTATATATATTGAGGTAAGAGTCAACCCCATCGGCTGATCCAAAGGCAGGCAGACAGCTCTAGTCGGACCGAGACTAGCGCTCCAACCGGAAAAGACCAACCGCCGGCAAGCAGGTTTGTCTTGGATCCGTCGCCGAAGAAGAAGGAGGTCCTGATCCTTGGTCAACAGTTGGTAAAGTACCGATAATGTCTAATTAGTTGTAATCTTTTGGGGGATAAAGGGAGTAAGGGGAATCATATCTTTTTCTAAATTAGACCAAGATCAACCAACAATAAATTAATTCAAGTAACTAAATTAAACTTTACAGTTATCGATATCATGTTTAGGGCAAGTTGCTGCAGGCGTTTCACAATGGCGAGGAGTAGTTAGAGTTGAATAAAATGTAGTTAATCTATTTATTAGAGACCTATCAAAGCTGGCTTATGCTGAGCAGGGTTTTCGTGAGTGCTATTGGGTAGTGGAATCAGCACGATATTCATTAAATGTGGATCTAGCTGGGTTAATTCCAGTCAAGACCCCACAAATTTTTCTACATTCCAAATCAGAGGCCCATTCTCGTATACCTAGGTTAGTAGTGGCGCAGTCCCGGTGCATCCCAGTGAAAGACTGTAATTAAGAATGCAGTTTCGGAAAAAAACTAGGATACCCATGGTATTTACATTAAATAAATTGTATTACATCATTAATTCTTAACTTTACACTCAATGGCAATAATCAAATCAAGTTGCTCATACTGTGATTTATTTACTAGCTTAGCAAATAAATGTTATACTTAGAAAATAATTCGACATAATACTGTGGGTTGCAATACTATTCTTTTTAATTTTGGACAAAGTGTATAACTAAAAAAACTGGTACGTACGTGAAAAATTAAATAAAGCACAATACTTATAAAATAATAATAAGTAATAATAAATAAGGGAATTACTAACTTATATTATTCAATGTAGTTAGAGTGAACTGAGTTTGATATTGTTATCTTTCTCCCTTTCTTTATGGACCTTTCTCAAAGAGATCCTTTATCGCTTAAAAATACGGTTATTGCCCTACAAGCACTGTAGAGACGATACTAGACTTCAATAAATACGAAAAATGAGTAAAATACAATGAACTAAATTAAACTTTCTATGTTCAAGCCTGAGATTTGTATTTTATAATTATGATATACTGTACCTTCAAAAATGAACATAAACATTTTTTAAATTTATATTTACAGCCTTAGAACACATGCCCATAGAATTTATACAGGGTGTTCAAAAAAAGGTGGGGACACATTTTACCAAGTGATTCCTTAAATAAAAAAAAAAGAGAAAATCAAGTAGAGGCTAACATTTCTTCCTAAATCGCTTCGTTAATCAGACATCCGCCATTTTGTATTTTTTACATAAACCTTTTTATCTTTGGACTTTTTCAACCGATCTTCCTAAAACTTGGTCTTTTATGGTCAAAAACGGCTGATTTTATGAGAAAACGTCTAGTACACTTTCATTTAGCATTTTTAATTCCCTATGTGCATACGCCATGTCACGCAGCGTATATTATGCCGATATTTTGTCTCAAAAGAAATACAGCTTTTCCTCCCAAAGTACAACCAAAAGAAATATTTTTCTGTTGCATAAGAGGCAAACTTAAAAACAAGTTTGCGATTCAGCCGAGGGCAAAACTTTCCAGTTCTCGTTAAAAATACATTCCCCAAACTCTAACACTTGCGATGCACGCATTAATTTGTATATTCATTTCCTTCTTGGTTAACTTTACATTTTGGGCATACGAAACAACTTATACTATTGCCATCATTTGTATTTGATTTCACTAAAAATAATCTCTTATGTTTTTCCATGTAAAATTATACTGTCCAAACTTACTTTTCTCATATTTCAGTGATTGGATATGATATTATATATTCATGGATTATAAGAATTTTTTCATTTAAGTGTCGAATACTTTTGAAATATCAATGCTATGCGAGGAATGTTCGAATTACATATCTGAGGTGGTTTGTTTAACCATCTACAAGTTATTACAGTAAGCTGATTTTTTTTTTAAGGAGGGTAAATGCTTTTACGCACACAGGTAGCCAGCCTGTAGTGTGAGACTGCTGAGATCACAGACTACTCACTAAAAACCCCCCTCTACTCTGTTGGACACAGACCTGGAATTGTTTGTCACATTACTTCAAGTCACGCCAACATGTGACCTAAGCCCACAGGGCTCGCACCGTTTCTGGCATTATTTATTTTTTTGACATACACCGCATCCCGGTCGAGGTCAAGCTTCTTGGTGCGGATAACACCCTGGATGTAAAGTGACACACAGGTCCAATTGTCCTCACCCTCCATCATCATCGGTATGACCGTGTCCACCGACAGCAGTCCTACGAACTGTTGAACCTCTAGGCGGGGCCTTTCCCAATGCTGGCAGTGGAAAAAAGTGTGTTCCACGTCATCGAAATGCCTGGGCAGTATATGCTATAGTAAGCAGTAAGCTGAATAAACATTACTCAGAATTTAAATATAACCATAACCATAATCCTCTTCATTAAAACACGCACTGCAGACATTATTTGGTATGAAACTGTTATATATATATTTAAAATATAAATATATATATTATATATATATATTATATATATTTTATATATTATATATTAAACATATCATATATTATACATATTATATAATTATATAATATATATATTATACATAAGTGAAATAATAAAAACCCGAGCACCCTAAAATTAATTTTTATTTAAACTGATACTTATTTTGGCGATAAGGCCATTCAGTTGGCGTTTCTTATTAACCACAATGTTTTACCTTTGGTAGTACATTATTTTATTCGTATAAAGACATATGAGTATAAACCAATTTGAAAATAAAAAAATTTAGCAGTTTTCATGAGATAGCAAGGAACCCAGTATTATTGGTTATTTTTGGGTTATTGATTCTTGGTAACATTTTTCAAAATTTAGTATTGGCATTGATTTTGGATTCTTCATTAATCCTCCTATTTAAATTAACCCCTTGTTGCCACGTTTTGTTTACCAAAAGAACATAGATAAACCATGCACTACGATAATAAACTAACTTTTCTGCTGAAGCATTATTTTAAATATAAAATGCGCTTACATTTTTTGTTTGGATAAAAGAGGAATGTAGGACACAATTTCTGAGAAAGAGAATGCTAGTTATTCAGAGGATTCTGTCATTCCTTCATATGGATGTTTACCGCTCAAATATTCTACATTCTTAACCTAATGTCGAAATTTTATGGTTTCATGTAAACCATTACCGCTATCACGATGTTTTGTAAAGTCCTGCTTCCTTTCTTCTGGTAAAGAGTATTTTTAATAACCAATAATTTATTATATGTTATTAGGTGGTTAGGGAATAAAACTGTATGGGCAGTTTCGTTCATTAACTAATTAGCAAGAGAACTTAACTTAACATTCCTATTGTTTTCTTCCGATACAAAACAATTCACTGATAGCGACTGAGCCTACGCACAGGCTTCCAGCCCATGTAGGCTTATTTCATAATGTTTTATATTGAACATTGCTTTCTGTGAACCATTTCTAGTTTACAAGTATATTTTAACTTTTGTGCATTAGTAAGTAAGTTTCATTGTATTTTTGTTCACTGGAAGTCGATGTTCTATTGTATTGTAATTTCTATTGACCTACAATTTGTTGGAAATAAACTTTATTTTGATTTGGTTTGACCTTGTTCCCCACCTCTGAAAGGTACAGATAGCCTCAATTGAAAAGTAGTTAGAAATTACAACAAATAGTTGACAAATAAAAAAAAGATTAATGGGTGTTTTCTGATTTGCAAGTATTGATAGGGTTGGTATACTCATAAAATAGTAGTACAGTTATTTTAACCATTAGAAGGAAAAGCAAGTAGTTTTAATAGAATTGCACCAGGAAAAGAGGAGAGTACCAATCATGTGTTATAACAATGTCTCAGTAATGGACAGGAAGAATATGTGTGAAACATATATATACATTTCTATTCCTGGTATTTTAGGGTTTCCCCTATAACACATTCTTTACGAAGTGATAAGGCGTTATGAAATTTTCACCTATTAATAATATGTAACGAAAGAAAATTTGTGGACTACGGAGATTAATTTCAATAATAACCTTGTCATCTTAAGCAAAGTATTTTACTTTCAAATATCAAAAGCTGTAAAGGAGTTATAGAAATTCAAACCTCACACAACGACAAATATAGCGTTCAATTCATGTCCCGCCACACATGAAACGACGATCGTAAACGTGAGTTATTGCCTGAAGCTGAGCGTCACAAAAGTTACGGCATGAAAATAAAGTGATCATTATATCGGGTGAACAACCGTGAGGAGACTACAGCAGTTATTTTGTAAATAGTTTGGTCTGAAATGGATGTGGCAAGAAGAACATCAAGGCCAAAAACGAAATTACTACCATATGTTCCGGAGAGCATGACATATGTATTTAAAACGGATACACATTCGTAAGTGTTTAAACGATGAGGACATTTATTTGATATTGGGTAAGTTATGTTAATGAAGGAGAAAATGTTACCTTTAAAGACTTAAACATTAAATGAGCACTTTATCAAGTCGAAGTCATAATTCAAACAGAATTATAATTTAAATTAATAATTATAACGCTAATTTCTGCGTTAGTAGTGGTGACCTGGTGGAAACGCGCGTAACAGCTGTCGGGCAGATGTTAGCAGATGTTACAAAGTTAATTAGTTGAAAGGGTATTCGGAGGAAATTACGTAAGAGCAGGTGGTTTTGATCGTACGTCACTTGTGACGTATGTGGGTACTGTTTTAATTGTTTAATGAGTAAAACACAGTTTATACAATTAAATGATGGATTTAGTTAAATTCATAGTCAACAGTACTGTGTAGTATTCTAGTAAGGTCAGCGGGGCGCGGCGCGGTGTGGCATGGGTGACTCACTGGTCGCCGCGGAATTGGGTTAGTTGGACGGAGGAAAGTTTGGTCAGGGTCGCGGCCACGCCCGACCTTGTTACTCAACCTTCGCGGAGCTGTACCCAGATTTGGATAGTATCCACACAGTTCGCGTTTGGACGTAGTGGCGGAGTGTTGCTCTCTGTACGGTGCTGTGTCTACCGTTAGCTGTATCGTTAGCTGTATCGTGTGCTCGTGTGTGTTTTGGAACTATGTGATATAGCAGCTTCATCTTGTACCCACAAATGAGGTAGGCCTAATGTAAAACCAAATATAATTCTTATCTTATGTTAGAGGTCCTAAAAATAACGTAAAATTAAATATTGTTTATATATCTTTAGAAAAATTAGTAGTAGTAGTATATTACGGGTTTTGGAGACCATGTTTATATTTTGTTAAATAGTTTGACAGATTAACCTTTGTGGTCAAAATATCTTTATATAATGGAGTCTTTAGAAAGACTGATACCTTTTGTACGTAAATTATACCCAATTCCATGTGTCCTGACTTGTGTGAATCAAATAAATTAGCTTTCCATCTTCAACGTCAGGAGGATTTGATACGTTTAATTGTGTCGGAAAGCAAACCTCTAAAAACTTGTTGTCATAAAAGAAAATAAATGTTTTACCATTTTCATTTTGTCTTTGTTCTACTAATTGATAATGTTTGTTTTGTAACAGATATTTAAATGTTACTTTTTCTGTTTCTATTGGACTTACTAGTTGAGGAAGCTTCATTTCTTGACATATGGCTTCGGGTGATAATTGATTAGAATAATTTGATCCTGATGCATTCCAATGTAGTGGTAATTTAATTTGCTTCTGAAACTTTAGACGTAGTGAAATTGACTTGCGAAAATTGCTAGTTTTAGAAGTAGTAGATTTCTTTAAATCTTCTTTTATTCTCTTTAGTTTATCTTGTGTGATTGTACTTGGCTTATCCATAGTTAACATCAGAACAGAGCTAGCATATGTGAACAGTCTTCGTTGAAGGTTCGACACTGAATGATGTGATGTTGGAGGTTTGGAGACTTCCTTACTTAGTAGGTAGAATTACCCGACAGTAGGGAAATTTACCCGCGAAGCAGGGTAAACCTCCCAACCGGCCCCCCTCCCAACTGGCTTGCGGATAAAAGTAGTGGCAGCGAACGGACTGTAGTCAGTCAGGGGCGTCGTCTTGGGGGGGGTAGGGGGGGGAGCCTCCCCCCCCCTAGAATCCTGGAAAGAGAAAAGTTGGGAATTTCCTTGCCACGAGTTGGGACAGTTGGGAAATCAGATACAAGAAAAAAATATTTTTAAACTAAATAAAATTTAAAAATATTTGCGAAAATCCATCAAAGATCAAAATTTCTTTGACTTGGACGAATAAACTTGATGTTTCTTTGATTTAATTTAACTTTGATTAAACTAGGCTAAACCATGGCTAAACACGCCTTATTTTAAGAAATCGTTAACCAATTAGCGGTATAGTTTGTTGGAATTTCGTTTACGAGAAATTTTGTTCCTTATTGGACGTATGTTGGCTACCTTGATCCTGTCCTGTGTTGATGATTTTCTGAATGGTTCGTCTGCGAGACTGCGAGTTTGAATTTTGAAAGTGCAAGCGGCGTAGCTCTTCAGTTCAATTATGTTGTTTGTTAGTGTTTACAAGAAGTTCAAAAATATTTTTCATGTCAGTCAAATAAACTATATTTTATACCTTTTTTTGTAGTATTTGGAGCAGGCTTACTGACAGGAGTACTTGCTAATAGGTAGATTAAAATAACATTAAAGATAGGTTTTGTATATCGGTATTGCCTTTAAAACTCTAATTTTTAATAACCTAAATGAAATATTTATTCTCTGAATATTATCTAAAAAATCTACAAAAGTGATTTATCATTCCTAATTAAGAATTTACAAAATGAATCAACTAATCACTCTGAAACAGATCTACATAGACAATAGACAAAACATAACCTAAAATTTGATGTTTGACTTTCACGTTTGAGTTTGATTTTTGTCCAAGTTCTAGTTTGATGAAGATGAAGGTTAACATTTTTATTGTATGTATAAGTTTATTATCAACCAAGTTGAACGTTTTTATTTTATACAAGTCTTATTTTAGGTTTATTCTTTTCTAGACTAGAATAATATTATTCACAACACTGATAATAATATTTCATCATTACAAACTTGTTTAGGCCTAGTTATAAGTTTTATGAAAGTTAAAGTGTTGATCTTAATATCAACTTCTAAAAGTATTGTAATTTCATTATTTTGTAATAAAATATTGTTTTTCTATACTAATTTGTACTAGGCTTATTTTATATCCCTAAAATTTTACACTGCTACCACAATGGTTTGTAAAGTTTTTTGGATTTGAAACAATACTTATTCAAGTTTTAGAAGTCATAAAACTTCATTATGAATTGGTAGAAGTTTTAGACGTTTTTTGAATTGAGTAATTTTGTATACATGTAAAACTAGCTATGTTTTGTTAATGCAAGTTAATAAATACTGAATTGAGTGTGACTGCAGTGTAGTATAATAATTTGTAGTTTTTTAAAAATAGTACAGAAATTGATTTTTTTTATAAAAAATAGTTGGGAAATCTATGTTAAGCAGTTGGGAAATTTGAGGCTTCTCCCCCCCCTAGAAATTAACCAAGCAACGCCACTGTAGTCAGTCTCACCCAACTGGCACAGCTGACTGGTTGAGTGTAGACTGACTGACTTTTGATTAAAACCTTTTGTTAGATTTGGCCAATCTAACTTAATGTTTTAGTCAATAGCATGTGCTGCATGTTGTTTTTTGGCTTGGATCTTAGATGGTTTTACTTTATGGAGTGCATCGTGTCTTTGGTACTTGAATTGCGCAGAGTGTTGTATTTTTCTAATCATGTGATATTTCAGCTAACAAAGGAAAAAGAAGTCCCCCCCCCCCCATTACAATGAACACTCTTTTGTGACTGTAAATATTCTATATTTAAAATTTAAGTTGACCATTTTGTAATTAGTTGAGAGGTCCAACGGCCTGCATACTATTCTGCATTTGGTTAAATTAAATTTTAAACTTCTGTTGTCATTGGTAGTTTACTTATGTCAGCTAGCAATGAACACTTTCTTGTAACTGTAAATATTCTATATTTAAAATTTAAGTTGACCATTTTGTAATTAGTTGAGAGGTCCAACGGCCTGCATACTATTCTGCATTTGGTTAAATTAAGTTTTAAACTTTTGTTGTCATTGGTAGTTTACTTATGTCAGCTAACAATGAACACTTCTTTGTGACTGTAAATATTCTATATTTAAAATTTAAGTTGACCATTTTGTAATTAGTTGAGAGGTCCAACGGCCTGTATACTATTCTGCATTTGGTTAAATTAAATTTTAAACTTCTGTTGTCATTGGTAGTTTACTTATGTCAGCTAACAATGAACACTTTCTTGTGACTGTAAATATTCTATATTTAAAATTTAAGTTGACCATTTTGTAATTAGTTGAGAGGTCCAACGGCCTGTATACTATTCTGCATTTGGTTAAATTAAATTTTAAACTTTTCGTTGTCATTGGTAGTTTACTTATGTCAGCTAACAATGATCACTTTCTTGTGACTGTTTTATTCTATATTTTAAAATTTAAGTTGACCATTTTGTAATTAGTTGAGAGGTCCAACGGCCTGCATACTATTCTGCATTTGGTTAAATTAAATTTTAAACCTTTGTTGTCATTGGTAGTTTACTTATGTCAGCTAACAATGAACACTTTCTTGTGACTGTAAATATTCTATATTTTAAAATTTAAGTTGACCATTTTGTAATTAGTTGAGAGGTCCAACGGCCTGCATACTATTCTGCATTTGGTTAAATTAAATTTTCAACCTTTGTTGTCATTGGTAGTTTACTTATGTCAGCTAACAATGAACACTTTCTTGTGACTGTAAATATTCTATATTTAAAATTTAAGTTGACCATTTTGTAATTAGTTGAGAGGTCCAACGGCCTGCATACTATTCTGCATTTGGTTAAATTAAATTTTAAACTTTTCGTTGTCATTGGTAGTTTACTTATGTCAGCTAACAATGATCACTTTCTTGTGACTGTTTTATTCTATATTTTAAAATTTAAGTTGACCATTTTGTAATTAGTTGAGAGGTCCAACGGCCTGCATACTATTCTGCATTTGGTTAAATTAAATTTTAAACCTTTGTTGTCATTGGTAGTTTACTTATGTCAGCTAACAATGAACACTTTCTTGTGACTGTAAATATTCTATATTTTAAAATTTAAGTTCACCATTTTGTAATTAGTTGAGAGGTCCAACGGCCTGCATACTATTCTGCATTTGGTTAAATTAAATTTTCAACCTTTGTTGTCATTGGTAGTTTACTTATGTCAGCTAACAATGAACACTTTCTTGTGACTGTAAATATTCTATATTTTAAAATTTAAGTTGACCATTTTGTAATTAGTTGAGAGGTCCAACGGCCTGCATACTATTCTGCATTTGGTTAAATTAAATTTTAAACTTTTCGTTGTTATTGGTAGTTTACTTATGTCAGCTAACAATGAACACTTTCTTGTGACTGTAAATATTCTATATTTAAAATTTAAGTTGACCATTTTGTAATTAGTTGAGAGGTTTGGTTAAATTAAATTTTAAACTTTTCGTTGTCATTGGTAGTTTACTTATGTCAGCTAACAATGAACACTTTCTTGTGACTGTAAATATTCTATATTTTAAAATTTAAGTTGACCATTTTGTAATTAGTTGAGAGGTCCAACGGCCTGCATACAATTCTGCATTTGGTTAAATTAAATTTTAAACCTTTGTTGTCATTGGTAGTTTACTTATGTCAGCTAACAATGAACACTTTCTTGTGACTGTAAATATTCTATATTTTAAAATTTAAGTTGACCATTTTGTAATTAGTTGAGAGGTCCAACGGCCTGCATACTATTCTGCATTTGGTTAAATTAAATTTTAAACCTTTGTTGTCATTGGTAGTTTACTTATGTCAGCTAACAATGAACACTTTCTTGTGACTGTAAATATTCTATATTTTAAAATTTAAGTTGACCATTTTGTAATTAGTTGAGAGGTCCAACGGCCTGCATACTATTCTGCATTTGGTTAAATTAAATTTTAAACTTTTCGTTGTCATTGGTAGTTTACTTATGTCAGCTAACAATGAAAACTTTCTTGTGACAGTAAATATTCTATATTTAAAATTTAAGTTGACCACTTTGTAATTAGTTGAGAGGTCCAACGGCCTGCATACTATTCTGCATTTGGTTAAATTAAATTTTAAACTTTTCGTTGTCATTGGTAGTTTACTTATGTCAGCTAACAATGAACACTTTTAAGCTTTTGTTGTTATACCTAAACACAGACTCTTTCCTCACTACAACAGAAGGAGAGATAGAGCATGTTTGCTCCATCTCTTCTTTTGGTATTATTTTAAATGACCTTGACCTACTTACAGGACTTTGAAAATATTTTGGAAAAAATATAAAAACGGTAGTAATGGATCTTGTATATGTTTGAATCCGACCGGGCATATATTCTAGCTAGGGACCTACTATCGCTAGTTAATTTACATAAGCAGGTGCAGCGTTGTTCTACCCCCACCACTCAACCCGAGCGTATAAAAGGGCTGCGAGCAGACGGATGATTGTCAGTCTTGCACAACCGGTGAAGCTGACCGGATGGGCAAACTGGCTAAAGATGAGACCCTTAGTTTAGAGTTGGTACCACTCTAACCTAAGGTTCTTGTCACTTAGTAGTTATATTAGAAGCATGTTGATTGTAGTATTTGTTGGCTTGTAGTTAGAGGGTGTTTTGCGTATTTGTATCTTTGGTAAGGGTGTTGTATTTCTTAATTATGTGATGTTCTATTTCAGGTATCAAAATAATAAAGTCCCTATTAGTAATTTTATTTTCAATTTGAGTTGATCATTGTATGTTACAAAGTTCTAAGTGACATTAGTAAGTTGAAAACGTTCACACAAAACAAAAACATGAAACCAATAGTAAATTCATGACATAGAGTTCTCTTTGACATACACACATTTTTATGGGGACAGTTCGTTGACTGCGCTGCTCCGGCTATTGCTAATGAGTCTTTGATCAATACCATGAGGACAGTCCTTTGGCTGCGCTGCCTCTGATCAAAAAGACTGATACATTGGTCTTTAGCCAATTCAGACTTACACACAAACATGAAAATAAAACAAACACTAAGTTCCCCCACTACAACAAAATGAGATAGATGACATTCACACATTTTTATGGGGACAGTTCGTTGACTGCGCTGCTCCGGCTATTGCTAATGAGTCTTTGATCAATAACATGAGGACAGTCCTTTGGCTGCGCTGCCTCTGATCAAAAAGACTGATACATTGGTCTTTAGCCAATTCAGACTTACACACAAACACGAAAATAAAACAAACACTAAGTTCCCCCACTACAACAAAAGGAGAGATGGAGCTTATTTTTGCTCCATCTCTCCTTTTGGCATTATTTTGAAATGACCTTGACCTACTTACAGGACTTAGAAAGCTTCCCTTAAAATACATAACAAACACTAAGTTCCCCTATTACAACAAAAGGAGAGATGGAGCCAATTTTTGCTCCATCTCTCCTTTTGGCAATATTTTTAAATGACCTTGACCTACTTACAGGACTTAGAAAGCTTCCTTATAGTACATTATTGGGAACCGAGAACAGTTCTTTTAAGTTAACACCAAAGGACACAACATTTCCCCTCCAACCACAAGCTTCTCCCCTCCACCCACAAGCTTTCCCCTCCACTTGAGTTTTGCTATAAAAGGAGGTTTGCTTCGCAGGCAATCATCATTCAATGGTCTGAAGTAGTCCTAGCTAGCTGAGTCAGCACCAGTTACTATTCACTGTTTCATTTGCTATCATGGCTTACCTTAGAATTCCCACTAGACCCTCGAAAGTAGTTTCTTCATCTTCAAAGTCTCTTCCTCGATCTATTTTAATTTCATCACATGCGTCAGATCCAAAATCGGTTCTTCGAGAAATACTGCAGTCAGAAGGTGCAAGTCCTGGAGCAGAAGAACAATACACCTTCCGAGCCATTGGTGATCAATCTCCTCCACTGATTGAAATATTGTCTTCATCTTCATCTTCACAATCAAGTTCGTCTTGTTCATCTTCTTCGGAGTTAACCTCATCTGATTCATCTACAAGCTCTTCCTCGTCCTCTGACTGCACTGTTGCTGATATTCTATCAACACCTACTGCTACTAGAACTGCATCTCCACCTCCAACTTCTACACCATGTATTTCTCCCTCGACAACTCCACCTTTACAATTCACTATTCCACCACCCATCATATCTCCTCTAAAAGACTCCCTACCAGCCACTTCCAAATCCTTTGACCACCTTCACACTTCTCCTTCAGATAAGTGTAAACAATTAATTGCTGACAGGAGAAGAAAATTTGCACACACCCTCTCTAAGTGTCGATATGTTTTTAAAAAGGGTGCTAGTAAGGGGGAACACTGTGAAAAGGTTTGTGTTTTGAATAGTGATATGTGCTCCATTCATTCAAAACACAATAAAACCACAGAGTCTTCCAATAAAATTAAAGAACTTCCCAAAGCAATCCGGGTAAGAAGGATGAAAAGGTGTACGAAATATTTCTTTGTCAGATGTGTATGGTTTAATAACATCATTATAAAACGTAACGATACAGGAGAGCATTTTTCAATTAAATTACCAAGAGATGTTGTAAACCCTGAACATCCGAAAAGAACTGACTACCTTATCCGGGATGCTAAAGGAAGATTGTCTTGGAAATCTTCAATTTCCAAGATCAAAAAGACACGGTAATTTTTTTCCTTTTAACATTTTACATTACCAAAGATAACACAGTAAATTCAATTTTTCCAAATTCTTAAAAAAAATGTGTGAGCAATTTGTTTAATTCTGATACATCATGTGTAAAAACATGATGCAGAATTAAATGAATTGTTCACACATTTTTTTTATTATCTTACAATGACCTTGACCTACTTCTTAAACTTAGAAATTTCTGCAAAATTTTAAAATAATGATAATATCAATTTCCCCCACTACTAAAAGTAAGGTGGTTGGTTTAAACCCAACCCTCACCCCCACCAGTACATAAATGTATAAAAGACGTGAAAGTTGAAGAATAGCCTGTATTTACGTTAGATTATAAAAAAATTGGGGATTGCGGTGATTTTATTAATTTAATAGTAGTAGTAGAGGGGAGAGAGGGGAAAGAGGGGAGGGAATGGTATAAATAGGGGTGGATGTTCACATCTTTCATCAGTATGCTGCTGCTTCTTGAATAGAGAACATCTACAACATGCTACGCTGCGCCATTTGTCAAGCCACATTCGAGGATGAAATAGATCTTCTACTTCATGAAATAGTCGATCATCCTACAAATGAAGAGGAATTAGAAGGATATCAAGACTTGATTGAAGAATTGAATAAAATAGGACAAGGAGAAGAAGAAGAACCGAAACCATCTACTTCAAGAGATCGAGGAGAAGAAGAACCAAAACCATCTACTTCCATGCTACGCTGTGCCATTTGTCAAGCCACGTTTGAGGATGAAATAGATCTTCTACTTCATGAAATAGTCGATCATCCTACAAATTATGAGGAATTGGAAGGATATCAAGACTTAATTGAAGAATTGTATAAAATAGGACAAGGAGAAGAAGAAGAACCCAAACCATCTACTTCAAGAAATCCAGGAGAAGAAGAACCGAAACCATCAACTTCAAGACCAAGTGTTATTCATTATGCACCCAAACGCCCAACTTCACCTTCAACTGATGCATCTCCAACAAACGTGGAACTACACGCTCATGCTCTACCGGGTAAAGTGGTAACACATTTTAAAATTGACAATGCTACATTAAAACTGGAAGAATTTATGTTTAGTGCAAAAGGACTAGTAATTGAAACGCTACAAAATGAATTACAAAGATTAAATTTTATAAAGTTTGGACTATTGCTGGACACTATGTTTACCAACATGCAAAATGAAACATCGCCTAGAGGGTTTTTAACAAAAAACAGAACTATCATGTTTGGCTCAGATATTGAATTAATTGTAGATGAATGTTTTGAAGAACTTTTGACAAAATTGCAAGAACATGAAGGCAGGGGATCAGGATGGACTGTATTGAGCATATCAGGTTTGGATATAAGAGTGCATAAACATGGATATGGAATGAGAGGAAGTAGCTATATTCCTCTACCCAAGAAAATTGCTAATACTCTATCTTGCATAAATGTACAAAATGATGATACAGAATGTTTTAAATATTCAATGTTAGTAAAACATATCAAAAACAATCACCCGGAAAAGGTAGGAAGAGAATATAAAGAAGTGCAGCACAATTATAATTTTCAAGGAATGAGCTACCCTGTAAAAATCAAAGACATCACCAAGTTTGAAAAACAGAACCCAACTGCTTCTGTAAATATATATGGTTTAGATTCATCAAACAATGTATATCCTCTACGTATAAGTGCACACGAACTAAATAATCACACTGACTTGTTATTAATTACGAAAGGTGAAATATCGCACTATGTATATATTAAGAACTTTAACAAACTCGTTACTTCCCAGATTTCAAAGCATGGGGGATGTAAAACAATTTGTAAAAGATGTTTCTGTCATGTGAACAAATCTATGAGAAATGGAGGGTCTGAATGGTTGTTAGAACATAAAAGGTTATGCAATGGAAATGAAGAAGTTAAGATTAACCTACCACCAGCTGATAGAGCATTTGTACAGTTTAATAATGTAGTTCATCAATATAGAACTCCTATTGTCGTGTATGCTGATTTTGAATCTACTCTACTACCATTAGAACATCAAGAGGAGGACACATCAAGAAGAAACAAGTACCAACTACATTCACCCAACAGTTTTTGTCTACTCATCAAGTCAACACTTTCCAAAGAATATTTACAAGATTATGGACTGACAGCTGAACCAAAAGTGTATCGTGGTGAAGATGCAGCTAAACACTTTGTCGACGAGCTGTACAATATAGCTGAAAAAGTAGAGGCAATTTATACACAGGTAAAACCTATGACACCTATGTCACCCGATGAAGTTCAAGAATACGATTTATCAACATCATGTTATTTGTGCAAGAAAACATTTACAGAAGATAATCATAAAGTGCATGACCACGACCATCTGACTGGAAGCTACAGAGGTGCTGCGTGTAACGCTTGCAACTTAAACTATAAAATTCCTAACTATATTCCAATTGTAATGCACAACTTAAGCGGCTATGATGGACATTTTATAATACCTGAATTAGGAAGGGACAATGGTAAAATTGATGTATTAGCCGTAACGATGGAAAGGTTTATTAGTTTTTCAAAAAAGGTTGGTAAAATGAAACTCAGATTTCTTGACTCCTACAGATTTATGCCTTCTAGTCTTATGAAACTATCAGAAAATTTGACAAGAGAAAATTTAATAGAAACAAGTAAAATAGTAGACAACAACAAATTGGATTTAGTTCTTCGAAAAGGAGTTTTCCCCTATGATTACATCGATGGATTGCACAGATTTGACGAGACATCACTTCCTCCACCAGAAGCCTTTACCAACAAGCTGAACAATTCAGAAATATCACCAGAAGATTACCAACATGCATGCAGAGTTTGGAACGAACTTGATATGGAAACATTAGGGGATTATTCAGATTTTTATGTTAAACTCGATGTAACTCTGCTTTGTGATGTGATGGAGGAATTCAGAAACACCTGTTTGGGAGCATACGGATTAGACCCTCTTCATTCTTACACATCTCCAGGATTAGCTTGGCAGGCGATGTTAAAAGAAACCAATTGCAAACTTCAACTTTTAACAGATATTGATATGGTGCTGATGGTTGAGTCCGGTGTCAGAGGAGGATTGACTCAAAGCGTTGTAAGACATGTAAAAGCCAACAATAAAGATCTGCCAAACTACAACCAGCAAGAGCCATCAGTTTATCTTGGGTATTTTGATGCAAACAATTTGTATGGATGGGCAATGTCCAACCCCCTTCCATATGATAACTTTAAATGGATCGACCCAGAGTCAATTGGAGATATTGTTCAAATTCCAAAACATGGTGACACAGGATATATATTAGACTGCGATTTCGAATACCCAGAACATCTACACGACCTTCACTACGATCTTCCTCTTTTACCAAAAACAGAAATTTCACCAACTGGAAAACATCCTAAATTAATGATGAATTTAAATAACAAGCAAAGATATGTAGCGCACTTTTGGACTGTACAACAAACACTTGAATTAGGACTTCGTCTAACCAAAGTACACAGAGTTTTGGAATTTTCTCAATCTTGCTGGCTGAAACCCTACATCGATTCCAACACTACAAGAAGAGCAGCAGCAACGTCAGCCTTTCAGAAGGACTTTTTTAAATTAATGAATAATGCCATATTCGGTAAAACTCTGGAAAATAAAAGGAAACATAAAAATGTAAAACTTGTAACAGATGCTAGGAAATTGGAGAAACTTGTACAGAAGCCCAACTTTGGATCATCAGTAATCATAAATGAAAACCTTGTTGCCGTATCTATGAAGAAAACTAGTATAAAAATGGATCGACCTTTGTATATAGGAATGTCAATACTAGATATATCAAAAACGCACATGTACGATTTTCACTACAACAAGATGGTTGCACATTATGGAAGAGAGAACATAGTTATAACTTACATGGATACAGATGCTTTTATTTACAAGATAATTACTCAAGATATGTATAGAGATCTTCGCACATTTGTATATAAAGATGAATTTGATTTTTCTGACTATCCTAAAGATCATCCGAACTACGATCAGGACAGAAACAAGAAAGTATTAGGGAAATTTAAAGATGAGGCTAACGGAGTGTTACTTGAAGAAATCGTAGCACTTATATCAAAATTGTATGCTGTGAAACTACATGATGACAACATTATAAAAAAGGCAAAAGGTGTAAAGAATTTGTATTTGAAGAAAAATGTACTTTTTGAAGACTACAAGCAAGTGTTGTATGAAGATAAAGTTATAACTGCACACTTCAACACAATCAGGAGTTATAATCATCAACTGTACAGTGTGACAGAAGTTAAGAAGGCGCTCTCCTGCAACGATGACAAACGACACATCCTACCAGACCGGATCCACACACTTCCATTTGGTCACTATTCCCTTAACCCTATCGACTAATTACCTTTTCATCGTCCTACACCACTTATCCTTTCTCCTTTCCGTAAAATTGGGGGAACACAGCATTGTCCGCTGTGTTCCCCCTTTTTTACACAAGGTTTGAATGACCTTGACCTATATAAGGAGATGCAAGAAAAAATGAAAATCATTACTTTGCCAACATTGACAGTGAAAACAACATAATGGCTTTTAAAGAAAACATTGTAAATGAGCTACACAAACCTGCAAGAGTAAACTTTCCAAGAAGAAATACAACTGTAAAAGGAATAAATGATTTGTATCAAGCAGATTTGATTGAAATGCGGCCATATAGTAAAATAAATAAAGGACATCATTATATACTTACAGTGATTAACTGTTTTACCAAAGTTGCAGATGCATTACCATTAAAGGATAAAACTGGTAAAAGCGTAACACAAGCCATGGAAATCGCTATAAAGAGAGATAAAAACAAAATGAAACATTTACAAACTGATGATGGCAAAGAATACTTTAATAAAAGTTTTTCAGAGTTAATGGAAAAATACAACATAAACCACTACTCAACCAAATCTGAAAAAAAAGCGGCTATAATTGAAAGATTTAATAGAACGTTAAAAGGAGCGATGTATAAAATGTTTTCAAACAGAGGAACCTACTTATGGATTGATATTTTACCAATGTTAATAAGTGATTACAACAACAGGTTTCACAGAACTATTGGGATGACGCCAAATGAAGTAAACAAGAAAAATGCTAAACTTGTATTAAAAAGAATAAAGCACAATACAAAACCTAAAGTTGAAATAAAGAAGCCTAGAAAATTCAATGTAAATGATAAAGTTCGAATAAGTAAGTATAAAACGATATTTACTAAAAAATATCTACCTAATTGGACAAATGAAGTATTTACCATATACAAAGTGCAACCAACTATACCAGAAACATACATATTAAAGGATAATAAAGGCAATTTGTTACAAGGTGCGTTCTACGGACATGAATTATTGAAATCTACAGTAGGTGATGTATATCTTGTTGAAAAAGTGTTACTAAGGAAAAAAGACCAAGTTAAAGTACGATGGCTAGGTTTTAACAAAACAGAAGATTCTTGGATACCTATAAAAGACCTAATTTAACGGGAACAGCTCATTGTACCATTGGATTTCAAATAAGATGGAGATTGTTCATCATAAAGATCAATTCAACATTAGTAATATTGATGATTACACTGTTGATAACGACACAATCAATACTGGCAAACATGGTAGTTTACTTCCAAACACAGTCAGATGTATTATAAGTGGTCCTTCAAACTGTGGAAAAACTAATGTCGTATTTAATTTGATTACAAATCCTAAAGGATTGAGGTTTAATAACTTATACATATTTTCAAAGTCACTACATCAGCCAAAGTATCAATTGTTGAAGAAAATCATATCAAAGGTGTCAGGTGTTAACTTTTATAAATTTAACGCCAGTGATAAAGTTTTGCAACCAAACCAAGCTAAACCATATTCAGTATTTCTATTTGATGACGTTTCATGTGAAAATCATGATACTATTAGGAACTATTTCGCCATGGGAAGACATAATAATATCGACAGCATATATATAGGACAAACATACAGTAAAATTCCAAAGCAGCTTATCAGAGATAATGCAAATGTTATAATTTTGTTCAAACAAGATGAAACCAACCTGAAACACGTATATAACGATCATGTAAATGCTGATATGTCATTTGATAAGTTTAAACAAATTTGTGGAAAAGCATGGGCAGAAAAGTATGGATTTTTGGTCATTATGAAAGAACAAGCCATAAAAGACGGACGATATAGAATAGGGTTTGATAAATACGTTCTGCTTCACTAAATATCACTATTTCAAATCAACACTTCGTACTGTAAACATGGCAAGTCAAGAAAAGCTCTTAAAAGAAATAAAATCACTTAGTGATTCTATTAGACATAAAAACAGAGCTCTGAAGTTAGGTATAAGCGAAAGAGAAAAGTTTATAGAATCAACGTTTAAACCCGTTACTGATCCTTTAAACAGATTAGTTAAGAATATTGAAAAACCTTTCGAAGGAGATGCTATTCTACCGATTTCTAAGTATGAAAAAGAATCAAGAGATTATGAACAATACAAACAATTTCAATCAACTGAAGAAAGTGGTGAAAGCGAAGAAAGTGAAGAAACAGAAGAAACAGGAGAAACAGAAGAAACTGAAGATTCAAGAGAAAAGGAAGGATTTTCCGCAGGTCAAGAAGAAGGATCTACTAATCCTACAAATTTAAGTACATTAAGCACAAACATAGCATTCAAAGGGAATTTGGGCAGAAAATATTTATTAAACATGTTACATTCAACACAGGCTAATCGAAGATATCACATTTATGGAGCTAGACTAGAAGACAATGGTATTATGATTGGAGACAGTAATTTGGATATTGATGAAAACGATAACATCCTTATTGGTAACCAAAAATATAAAGGTACAACAGGACTGTTTGAGCTTATTTTTAAAAACAAACCTGGTAAATATACCAAAAAAGACCTATCAGTGTTTAAAAATATACTAAATGATACAAATGCACATAAAAAGCAGTATTCCAAAGATTTGCCCATTTATCGAAATCGATCAATAAAATACACAAGTGTCATAGCTGATCTTTTTCCAACACAAGTGAAAAAATCTCAACTTAAAAGAAGAGCTATATCTACAGCTGAATTAAATGTGTTACACAAAAGACCAAGAACCAACGAACCTACATCTTCAGAAAAAGGATTATTAAAAAGTCTATACAATACCAACATAATATATTATAATGATGTCAATAAGCTGGTTGATCGAATGAGATTATTACATGAAGCCATGGAAGCCGGTCATACCGGATTGGACAATGAATGGGTAGCTTTAATCGATGAACTACGAAATCGAAGGATTATTGCTTAATCATCGCATATAAAAGGAGGACAAGAATCGAGGGAACTCAGTTGAATCATGAGCGTGGACAAGTTTGGAAGGTATTCCAATTTTGGAGAAAAACCAAAATCCAATGGTAAAAGATATAGTTTACCATTAACAGCTGAAGGAGATTATAACATAAGCAGCAAACGATTGAAGTTTGTAAAAGATCCAGAAGATGATAATGATGCAATAAATTTGAAAACTTTAAAAAGTGAAAAATTGTTGAACCTACAACTTCAAAACGACTCTTATAATGCTAAGTCTCATAGAATAACAAATGTTGGTGAACCAATAGAAAACTCCGATTCCGTCACCAAAGATTATTTACTTTCAAAACTGTCAAATACTTTACAAGTTAATAATGAAGTTTACGATGTTAAAAACAGAAGAGTTACAAACTTAGCTGATCCTGTCGATAGTCAAGATTCAGTCAATAAAGGATATTTACATTCTATAATCCCTGAAAGAAAAGAAGATAGATTCTCTTTTTATAACTTTGTTATAAATGATATAGGATACCCTAAAGAAGATTCGGATGCAGTTAACCTCAAATATGTTAAAGATAATTGTATTATTCACGATAATGAACAAATTGATTGCAAAGGTAAAATATTACATAAGGTTAAAGAAGGATTAAAACCAACAGATGCTGCCACTGTAAGTCAAATCATGTTACAAAAGAATGGAAATTGGCATGCTGAGAACAAAAAGATAACTAATGTAAAAGGTGGAGTAAATCCTGAAGATGTGGTAGTTTTTAAACAAGTTCCTGTAATAACCGATGAATATAAACATAATAATATAAAGACTACCACTTTTGATTGTAAAAACTTACCATTAGCAAATGTTCATAATGCAGTTTTACCTCACGAAGCGGTAACTTTGGATCAGATGAAAGATCATATAAAAAGCCAGTGTATAATAAAAGATGAACAAAATGAAGAAATATACACATGTAATAATAAAAGAATTACAAATCTTGAAGATCCACAACAAATGGATAATGCTGTCAATGTAAACTATCTTGCTAGACTTTTGGGTACTGTAATGTTTGATTTTCACAATATGATACCAGCATATCCAGGACATAACAAAGTGCATCCAGATAATAGAGATCAATGGATTGATAGGGTCATTATGAAGCAATATTTTATGTCTAGCAAAACAAAGATGCTTAGAACTAAACCTGTAGAAAGATTTCACCATTAGAAAAATGTTTACAATGCAGTTTTACCTCACGAAGCGGTGACTTTGGATTAGATGAAAGATAATATAAAAAAGCAAGTGTTAATAAAAGATGAACAAAATGAAGAAGTACACACATGTAATGATACAACATATTCAAAATATAACAAAGAAGATGAAAATACAAAAAATATAATATGGATTGATAAAGGTACATAATAAGAAATCAATTCGTAAATGAAACATTCATTGTCAAACACTTGAGGAGTGAAGCCGATGTGGGTACATTCCCCTATAAATAGAGATGTCAAAGGTTAAGCACATCAGTCGTGATATAGAGAGCTTGAAGAGAGGAAGAGGATTGACATCATCAGCAGTTTCTCTATTATCTAAACCAATTGGAGCAATTGTTAACAAAACAATAGATTTACTACCAGTAGAACTGCATTTGCCTGGAGGATATCAATACTGTGGACCTGGAACAAAATTGAAAAAACGTCTGGAAAGAGGAGATTCTGGAATAAATAAACTAGATCAAGCTTGCAAACAGCACGATATAGCATATTCAAAGTTTGCAGATACAAAAAATAGATCCATAGCGGATAGAGCGCTTGCTGAAAAGGCTTGGCAAAGAGTAAAATCTAGTGACGCAAGTTTTGGTGAAAAAGCAGCAGCTTTGGCAGTAACAGCAGCAATGAAGACAAAAACTACGTTTGGAGGAGGAAAGAGGAGGAAAGGCCGAAAACGAACGGTTAAAAAGCAAGGAGGTAGTATTAAAAAGAAAAGAAGGAATAATCAAAATAAAAAAAACAAGAAACCAACAATATGGTCAATGATAAAAAAAGGAGGAGGATTATACTTAAGACCATACCGTGTGTATTAAACAAGAAAAAACAAATACTAATTCCAAACAAAGAGTTGACAAATAAAGAATTAATTATATACGCTTCTTGTATGAGAATACCATTTTTTAGAGGAGTGTTTATGAAAGATGCATTGCCCGGTAAAATATGGAAAAATGAGACTGGAATAGTTAATTTAGAAAACAGTGAAGGTCCTGGCACTCATTGGATATGTTATAAAAAACTTGATCAAATTATTTATTATTTCGATAGTTACGGTAATATGCCACCACCTAAAGAGCTTCAACGTTACTTTCGCACAGCAAAAGAAGTATTTTACAACTATAACAGAGAACAACCTGACGATACAACAATTTGCGGACACTTATGTTTAGATTTTTTAGCTAGAAGCGTTAGTCAACTTTAAGATGTCTTCCTATACGGTCTCATTGACCGGCACTTCATCAACTCTGCGCAGTATTCTATTTCCAGCTCTACGATTGCAAAAAGGAAGATTATGGGAAGCTGCATTATTGGATTTAACAACATACAATTCTATTCCAAATATTTCTGAAGGAGTCAATAACAAATTACACTATTACAAAAGCAAAAATAATTTAGGAGAATTAACACCAATGAAAGAAATTAGTTTACCGACAGGATCTTACGAAATAGACCATATTAACGAATTTATACAAAAACAAATGAAAAACGAAGAACTTAACGAACTTGTTCAAAAGGAATCAGAAAAAGAATATATAACAATAAGAGGAAATAACAATACCATGAAAGCTGAAATAACTTCTTCATATTATATTGATTTTACTCAAAAACATTCAATTGGAGGATTATTGGGATTTTCTGAAACAACTCCAATACTAGAACCTAAAAAGACCTATTCTGGTGATAAAACTGTAACAATACTGAAAGTTAATACGATAGACATTACATGTAACATTATACAAGGATCATACAGAGATGGAGAGAATAGTCATATATTGCACACATTCTATCCGACAGTCGCCCCAGGTTTTAAGATTGTAGAAAAGCCACAAAACTTGGTGTACCTTCCCTTAAACACCAGTGTTGTTTCAGACATCGTGTTGAACATACTAGATCAAGACGGAAACCTCATAGACTTCAGAGAAGAACGTATTACGATCAGGATTCACATAAAAGCATCAACCTAAACCATGGGATTGTCATTCAAGAAGAGAGAGTTGTCGGGTAAACACCTAACTAGCTCATCATCTGCAAAAGGATTAACTACTGAAAACATTCAGTTTTTACAGGATATTGGATTAAAACTCATTGAAAATGGAAATACTGGATATAGCACAAGGACCGACATTCGACGAGACTTTATGGGAAAAGGAGTATCACACGCACAACCCCTACGCTTCGTCAAAATTGAATAATAATGATGAAATTAGAATTCCTATACAACAACAGGATATTTACACTCTTCCGTGTGAAAGTTATCTATATATTGAAGGAAGAGTAACAAAAAAAGATGGAACAGTTGGAACCACCGTTCCTTTTATCAATAATCCAATGGCATTTTTATTTGATGAAATTAGATATGAAATATCGGGAGTAACTGTGGATTCTACAAAGAAAGTAGGTTTAACAAGCACATTAAAAGGATTAGCATCTTTGACACAAAACGAGAAGAATTTGTTAAGAATTGGAGGATGGGTTGCACCCGATGAAGACACAATCACCCCTGATTCTGCAGGGAACTTTGATTTCTACATACCATTGAAATTATTTCTAGGCTTTGCTGAAGATTACAGAAGAGTAATAATAAATGTGAAACAGGAATTAGTATTATTAAGATCATCAAATGATAAGGATACTATTTGTGCAGCAGCTGGAACCACTGATGCAAATTTAGACTGGAATTTAACTTTGGACAAAATCGTTTGGAGAGTACCACATGTGCGATTAAATGATGAACATAGAATAACACTGTTGAGACAACTGAAATCAGATAGAGATATTGTAATACCATTCAGAAGTTGGGAATTTCATGAATATCCAGTTTTACCTAAAACACAAAGACACACATGGACTGTAAAAACATCTACTCATTTGGAAAAAGCAAGATATGTAATATTTGCACTACAAACAAAAAAAAGGAATAATATACTAGCTAATGCCAGTCATTTCGATCATTGCAAACTAACAAATTGTAAAGTGTTTCTTAATTCACAATTTTTCCCTTACGACAACTTTAATATTTCTTTCACTAAGAAGAGGTACACCGTTTTGTATGATATGTACGCTAGATTCCAAAGTTCATACTACGGGAAAACAAACACCCCGATACTGTCTCCCGAACAGTACAAATCAAAAGCTCCAATAATTGTAATAGATTGTTCAAAACAAAACGAATCTGTAAAGTCATCAAGTGTGGATATAAAAATAGAAATGGAGTTTGAAGAGAACGTTCCTGATGCAACATCTGCATATTGTTTAATTTTGCATGATAAAATTGTAACGTACACACCATTGACGGGATTAGTCAAAACAGTGTTGTAAATGAGTTTCACCACAACCACCAGTCGGCTATAAAAGGAGGAGCTTCGCACACCATCAATCAGTCTTTGCTCGTTCGTTGAATGGGTAACATCCTACACTACATCATGAGTAAAATGAGTTCTCCATCAGTCGTACAAAAGGATGCAGAGGAAGCAGCATTATTGGAAGAAGAAAACCATGAAGAAATCGTAAATGAAATAGAAGAATTTTTAAAGTTTCGAAAACAAGAAGACAAAGAAGACAAGTAAGAAAAAGAAGAAAAAACTAAAAAAAATGGCACTAAGAGGAAGCGGAAAGATGAAGATACAATACCAATTAATATTTTGAAAGAAGTTTTCCTACGCATTTACTATCCTATCTCACTATGTTTGGGTAAAAGTGTAACAGCTGGACTAATGAAATCATCGGAATATACACCTACAGTAATCTTGCAGCATGGTACAAAAATGGTTATATTTTCTGAAACGGCATGGGAATCTTTTCTAAAACATTTAAATCTAATTGAATGTTACTTAAATACTAATGTTTGCGGAAGGAAAACTAATATTCGACTTTTGGATTCTGACAATGAAATTGACATAGTAAAGAATCGTGGAACACTACAAGTACGATTTAGAGATTTAACTCAACATGAAAGTAAAATTTTACTCTCACGTGAAGAATTCTACATTTTAATGCATGCAACGTCTCCTATCTCTAGATATATGAAACAACTTGTATTCTCAAGTTCAATCATCAAGGAGTATTTAATTGATACACTAGAAAAACAACCGGAAAGCACCATATTATACGGACACGTGGATACATCTATTTTTAATAGATTGCCTCATGAAGTTGGTATGTGGAGACAGTTAAGGAACTTCGAATCAATTGATGAAGAAGCGATAGAAGCTGTTGAAGAATATGAAACTATAAACCAAGAAGAACCAGCAACCCAAGAAGTGTAATTAAAGAAAAAACAGTATAAAAGAGTGACCAAGGCGCGGTGTGAATTCAGTTGAACACTATACGTGGTGGTGTGTAGATAGGGTTAAACATTATGGATATAAAACCCTGTGTAATAGAATTTCAAGCATTTCGTGATAACAAAGATGAATTTGTGATAAAAGAATTAGTGATTTTAGATTTGATTACACATGTCGTATACCCGTTTATATTTGAAGCTCCATTTTCAGTAAACCAATTGAATGACAAAGCAAGAAGAACAAACAAATGGATAACTAAACATTTTCACCATATTCAGTGGAACGAAGGATTGATAAGCTATAAGCACTTGAACAATATCATGTATCATTTTTCTAACAAGTTTTCCCATATTTATACAAGAGGATCAGAAAAAAGACAATGGATACAACAATACACATATCACGATGTTTTCGACATAAGAATGGACAAGGATCATCAAATTAATTATGGACCTATTTGTACTTTAACAGATCACTCTTATCGCACAGTAACACAATGTGCACTACAAAACGCATACCGATTAGCTAATTTTCTAGTTCTTCACTATTGGGACAAAAATAAATTCAAACAGCAACAGTGGAAGTATTACGAAGGAAATAGCAGTGGAGGGGGGAACGTGTGCTATAAATACAGTGGACAGTCTCAGGATCCTCATCAGTATTACTCCAGACATCGCAGAGGCAACATCTCACAGGGTAGTCCTAATCAAGAAAATGGCTTCACAACAGTTTCTCCAGTCTTTGGTGGATCAGTTCAACACCCAGTCCAAATCCAGCATTCTAAGTACTAAGAAATGTCACGAATTGAAGGAACACAAACACTACATCGTTCACGAGCTGAAGAAGACAGAAACTTCACATGGAGACGCAATTTTAGCATCACTGAGCGAGGCACCGTTTTCACCAGGTGATGAACCGAAATTTCAAGTTTATCTTCCAAGACGATTTGTGCAGCAACTACAAAACGAAGACCTGCGAGGTATTCAACCAGGATCCCTCTATTTGGTATCACACGGAGTTTGCGGAAACAATTCCACTGAACTATCTCTACACATCACCCATCAATGTTAGTTTTAAGTTTTTTTCTGTAAATAACCATCTATGTACATATGTTTGTAAAATGTTTATGTCATTAAAAAAAAATAAATTAAAAACAATTAAAAGAGGAAACAACATATCAGCATATAATTAATTCTATATGCTGATATGTTGTTTCTTTTTTTAAAATTCAAACAAATGACCTTGAACTTTGTACTATAAATAACAGGTCTTACACGCAGTTGCTCTCAGTCTTGTTTCAACAATTCACCGAGCATCATGTCACAGCGTAAATACAATTTACCTTTTGTTTACAAATCCAAATACGATTTGGATAACTATTGTTGTAATTTAAAATGTTTTAGAAAGCCTGAAAGTAAAGTTGACGGAAAAGCTTGTAAAAAATGTGAGTCTGTTGGCTATTGCAAATGTAGGTGTAAAACATATCAAGACAAGCATCAAAATTACATACACGATCTAACACAAATGGTTAACCTACTATGGAAAAATGTAGACTGACTTGTGAGAGCTGCTGACTCTTGCACTATAAATAGAAGCTCACAACACATTGCTTCTCATTCTTGTTTTAGAATTCAGTCGAGCAACATGTCACAGTGTAATTCCAATTCATCTTTTGATCAAAAATCGGAATACGATTTAAAATACTATTGTTGTAATCTTAAGTGTTTCAAAACACCTGAATGTCAAGTAGATGGAATGGCTTGTAAAAAATGTGAATCTTTCTCCTATTGTCAATGTAATTGTAAAACGTATCAAGAAAAACTGAAACATCACTCACAAGACAAGGGACGTAGAATCAAAATACTTTTAAAACGGATGGAATGATGCCCTCATGTTGCTCTCCCTCACCTCTACTACTTTCCCCCACCCCTACTGCTTTAGCTCCGCCCACTTCGTCAGGGACCTGCACTTCTTTACTCGCAACAGTCACTTCGCATCCAGCTCTTCACCAGTCAACTCAACCTCTCTCGTTTACTTTGCACAAGATGGCCAACCAACAACAACAACAACAACAACAGTGGACAAGCGATATTGAAGACTCTGACCTACACCAAGCATGCATCGAGGCAGAAGAGCAGGAGCGAAAACGAAAGGAAAAAAAACTACTTCAACTGCTAGAGGAGGAGAAAGAGATTCGACACAAATTTGATCGTGTTTGGTGCGCTCAGCCTCGAGACGACATCGAATGGGCCGAGCACAATGCAGACATGGCAAGATGGAAAGAGCTCCATAATACAATAGAGGAGTTGAAGAAGTAAACATCCAAATACACAAGCGTCGCCGAGCTACACAAAACGGCCTTTATAAAGGCCACCAATAAACTCATTCGTTTTACACTTTAGCAGACGCTCACTCTAGATACGTACGTTCGCACACGTTTTCCTTATTAATTGTAATAGTATGTAAGTTATTGTCATTCCTCATGTTTTATACAAATAAACAATAAACAAAACAAGGAAGCTATCCTACACTACAACTGTAGGCTAGCTTCCTTTTTTTAAAACACAAACGAATGACCTTGAACATCATATGATCATCCATCGTGACGTCAGCTCAAATCCAACGCCATTTCCGGATGTTTACGTCATTTCCGCATTATGCCCTTTAAACTAATTAACTTTGTAACATCTGCTAACATCTGCCCGACAGCTGTTACGCGCGTTTCCACCAGGTCACCACTACTTGCGTTACACTAGAACATCCTGTACAAGAATTAGAAGCAATTTTCAATGTCTAAAAATGTGTGTAAACATTAACAAAAACTTCGACCTCTAATCAAGTTTAAGCAATTAAAACTTTCTTTCTATAAGGGTTCAAGAACTATATACATTCGACTTTATCGTGTTAATTCAACTGTAGGCCTATTGAAAGTTAAAATAATATTTAACTGTGTGTCCCGGGAACAATTTTACCTCGAATGTCACCTGGAGAGCACTGAAGTCACTAACGACATCACTGGAGTTGTAAGTGTTGCTGGAAGGCTTAGCTTGATGTAAGCTGTTATCTTCAAGCTTAACCTAACAATAAAGAGTTCAAATATTAAAATAATAACTATGAAAAACCAAAAATCCCACTGAGAAAATAATAATTAATTATAATAATCTAAATCATACCCTATCATTACCACCGATTCGTATAAATTAAATTACTTACTACCTTACTGCCCTGTCCACTTGTACCCAAGCTGGTATTTGGCCTCTCCAACACGTTGTCGCCAGTTCTCTCGGTCCTTCGAATCTTCCTCTACTACTCATTCTTTCATATCTTTCCGGAATCGGTCCCACCACCTGGCCTTTGTTCTTCTTACTGGTCTCCTTCCCCTCAGATTTCCCTTTAGAACCTTCATCAACAGGCCTTCCTCATTTCTCCTCAAAATATGGTATAACTTAAATAACTTTAATGGATTTATTAATTAATTCACATGAACAAATACGTCTTTATTCAGCATTACAATACTTATATTACGTTACCTATATCGTCTGCATTGCGTTACCTATATTTAGCTCCAACTAATATTAAAATACCTTTTTTAACTGATTTACTGTAACTTTGTTGAGTCAATTTTTTCATTCCAATTAACTTACAGTCATAGCAGTGAAGTTTAATGCCTCAAGCTATAAATTTCATTTCACCCAGTCTAGAAGAGTCTTTAAAAGTTTCAAACTAATATTTATTGTAAAAGTTAACTTCTTTGTCACATAGGTTTCTGGCCACCTGGAATCTTAAAAAAACTAAATTTAAATTGTTATTTACCAATTTGTTATTTTATATTTTTTATTGATTAAATGTTAAATTATATCTTTTGTACAAATTATTTATAACAACCATTTTCTGTAAATGGAGAAGTAGATATTCCAATTAGAGTTTCGATCAGTATTTTTTACAATATTTTTACTATCGTAACTAGCAATTTTACTTGACAAGGTTAATGTTTTATAAATAGTTAGTGCTGCAAAACCCTGATAACTAGAAATCATACGAGACATTACCTCAACCAACGGACTGTAGAAACAAGTTATCTATTGAAATATGTCAAGCCTACGGACTACTGTGGTCTAAAATAAACAAATTATAAAGACTATGCAATCCAAACTATAGCTTAATTTTGATTATGCTTTAATATTTTCAATTGTGATCTTCCTATTTTAGCATATGGCATTTAAATCAAATTATTTTTATAAACATAATTATAGAACAACTAACTAATTTGAGAACCCCACATTTTTTTAATACAGGGTGGAACGAAGATAGTGTTAAAAATGCATGTGTAAACTACGAAATATTAGTGACAAAATGGCACCAATCTAGGTTTCCATACCCTCAGAGTAATCGAATAAGAGACATCATAAGATTTTCTTTCTAAAAAAAAATAAATTTTCTTATATAAAATGTCCATAAGTGCCTAAACATTGTTATTTAGAATTGATTGTCATTTTCAGAATCCTCTTTAGATTTCCAATAAGAATAGTACAGAGTAATTGAGGTAAAACATGTGCATGAGCTCTTGTTCTGCTATAATAGTTTGAATTGGTGATTTTTTATAAAAATCCAATAGCTTTTACTACGGTACACTGGACTGTAAAGATTTTTAACTATTATTGAAAGCTTCTTTAACTAATAACCTTAAGAATGGTGCATACAAATCCAATACAATCCCTTTTTTATAAAATTTCAATTACTTTTACTTCCCCCGCCCTATACATATTATACAGATTAGGTACTTGTTTCGCTAAAATATTCAAGTTTGAGTGGAAATATACTGATGTAGCCCCTGAACTGTTTAATTAGACAAATATAAGGTACATACCTTTACGTCGACAGTTCAAATGTTGTTGTGAATAAACTCACAACATGGTTCGCCTATTCAGCGCCTATGTTTGTGTATTTGTTTGAATGTTTTTTTGACGACTCTATCATAGATGAAGATCAAACATTCTTGGTAGGAAATCACCTGACGATGCCTGAATAGGCGAAACATGTTGTGAGTTTATCAACAACAACATTTGAACTTTTGACGTAAAGGTACCTTATAATTGTGGAAATAAACGTTTTGGATCCCTTAGATGCAAAACAATAGTTTTCGAAGTAATGCCTTCATGCATGTGTGTGAAGGTGTAAAGAGCTACAAAATAGACCTCTGGTCCGATTTTGATGAAATTTGGTACGTGGGTACTAATGCATGGCATTTCCAGGTGTTTTTTCTTTCTTTTTCTTGCAAATATAGATTAAAATAGGGGTTTCCCATTTAAAAAATGAAAAATATCGGATTTGTTATTATTATTTACAGCTTCGTTCACTACAATGCTGTAAAAATACCAGTTGAAACGTTAATTCAGATTTAGTGATTTTCTTAATTAAATATCATTGTTACTTCCACCACGTGCACAAGTTAAGAGTTGTTGACTAGCAAATAGAAGAATGTGTGAGCAATATACTTTTGATACGGTTCATTTCACTTTGTAATTAATAAGGCCTAGTGACAGATTAACGTCATTAAATATTTATTATTTAAAAAACCTTCAGTGTAAGCTTTATTCCTACTTTAATAGCGCATGAGATACGTTTTCAGTTTTATGAAGTACAGAAACGCCAACCAGTAAGTTCCGCTGACCAAGCATATAAAACACATCTGGTGATGATTCCCGATTTCGTTCGTCCATTTTATGAAAATGTCTTTCATAAACGATCTGTGGACATTTACAATGGATCCATGAAGGTTATATAAAACCGTCCAACGATGTCAACATGTGGTACATTTTATATGCTCCCAATTTTCCTTGTTCAATTTTCATTAGGCTAATACGAATAAATTGTGCAACTTAGCAGACAATACAATGACTGAAATTCAGTATACTACACAAATATGTTTATGGTAATAATAATTTATAACTTATATTTAATAAAGTTAACAACGCTCAATAGAATATGATACTCTTGGGCAATTTAGGAGAAAATAAGTCAACTACTGGAATAAATGTAAGAAAATATTAAATAGTAAATCTAAAAATAAGTTTATTTAATCAAATCTGTGAATTATATTATACTTTAAGTAAACTTATTTATTCCTAAACATATTTATCACAGTATTTTTTTTATTAATGAGAATATCAACTACTTATTCTGGATTATATTTTCGCTATTTAAAGTTTCCTGTATTCTTAGTCAATTCCTAACATACAGCTTCATTCCTCAGTACATCTCTTACGCATGTTAAATTATATGGAGACTTTTGACAGCTGTAAACTCCTATATCTCCAAAAGCCATTTGTTGCACAGGGAAGTTATAAAATATAATCCTTTAAGAATTATATACAATTAGGAGAGAACCCCGTGTTTGTAGAGTAAGTCAAAGCTAGCAGTATACAAGCGCAGACGACTAATTAAAAGAACTGAATCTCTTGTAGTTTCCCGGCTCAGATGTTTCTCCTAAAACCAATTTACTGGATCGTTTTTCACAGAGCGACGTTGGTTAACCAATATTACTTATCTTATTTAATTAAAGTACATTTGGTATTCCAGAATTGAATCTTCATGACTGGGTATTTGGATTTGAAAGGATTTTGGCATAATTTAACAAGTTTGACCATTAAGGTTGATAAAGTTAAAAATATAATCCACAATATTAGTGGTGGTATTTTATTTATTAAACAAATTAAAATCTTGGTACGTATTTGTTATAAGAATGGTTTACTTCTCATATCATAAGCTAGCAAAACTGTGTTGCTTCCTAAATATGTGATATAAGATCTAAAAATTTCCTTTTGAGTACATTTACCAACAAGATAATTTAACTAAATGTCGATATGAACTGAGTTCGTCAAGCACAAGATTGGGAGTGTTTACACTGGAAAAAAAAATATTATAATGGTAAATAATTACGTAAAAATTGATTGGACATTCCTTTAGCAAACCTTTTGTTGGGACATGGAGAAATGAGTATTTTTACGATTAATTTATTTCAAGGCAACCACTATTTTGTACAGTAGGACCTGCCACTGTATTACCATTGTGGAGATGATTCTTCGAGCAGGTAATGAATAAAGGGCAGCTGCCTTCCATGATCATCTAGTTCTTAGCACTTAGCAATACATAAAACACCTGGATGGTCCCTAAGCTTCTCAAAGCAAGTCTCGTGACCGGTTAGGACGCAATACATGAAATTCAATCATATAAAGCAATTCGATAATAGAACCGGCATCGATCCCCGTGTCTCGGAACTGTATAATTTTCAGCATGGAACACACTGTTTTCATCTACGTGCCGGTTTCCCGTATTCAAATCCTTGTGTTAACAATGCTGTCAAATTAAAAAAATATTTGCTTACTATTTACATTTATTTTATTTCGAAACAAAAATATTTAGACCCTATATATATATATATATATATATATATATATATCCTAAAGGTTATGAGGGTTTAGAAGATAACTCGTCCCCTCGCATTTAAATTATACCGGAACTTGGCTTGAGAAATAATACAGTCCAAGGAAAACAGCTGTGACTGGTAGGCTACATGATTTTATTTACTACTCGGCTCAATTTTATTGTACTAAGTTCCAATAATAATCTCTCTAAATTGGCCATACAGGTATTTTCCTGGTTCTATTCTAGTGTTTCTTCTACTTGAAAACAAACTGGGTTTCATATGTATTCGCTAATTTAATTGTGTATAGTTATTAAACTTAATAATATGACTTTCTGTGATGGCATGATGCCAATAATGAATTAACTCACTTTATAAATAATTAAGTATTCATTTTCGAAATACCACTCAAGTTAGTAACTAGATTACTTTAGCTCGATACAAAATCATATAATTAACTATCTTAATTGGAATTTAAGTTTCATACTTGACCAACTTAAACAATAATCAAGTTTTTGTTCGAAATGAATGCATAGAAGACATTAAGTAAGGAAAAAATGTTATGTAAAGATTTATTAGGAAACTTGCAAAACTCACAGTGAGAAATGTATTTTGCATACTGGAAAAGTATTCTTGACAGCGTACTGCAGATACTATAAGATGTTACTACATACCTTTTTGTATAAATTTGGATTAAGGCTTGTCATAGTATTATTCCAATAGAAATTGAAGGGGTTCTAACAAGCATGAGAAATCAATTACATAGTAGTACATAAAAACTTTTCTTAGTATTGGTAATCACTGAAAATCCTTTTGAAACGAAGGGTCTCGAGCACAAATTACGCATTAAAAACTTTATTAAAATTTGTAATAGAGCTAAAAACTAGTTTTCAAGGTATAATGAATAATATGCTATACAATTACCTTAAAGAGATTAAATTGCAATATTATTTATAGGAAAGTAATAATATTTAAACAAAAGATCTATACAGTTGAAATTTTCTATTACGTTTTCTCTCCTTAATAGAGCATTTCAAAATCAAGTTCCTGGACTATAACAATATGAAAAATAAAACCTAAAAATACAAAATGATAAGACTCACATCATGTATCATTATTTATGTAAATTGACATTTATGCAAAATGTCTACAATAATACTGTATAAGTATTACATTATATTTTAAGGTAGTTTTACGAAAAGTTGGTTTTATAAATCTTGTAGAATCACGCTGGGCCATTATTTCCGAACTTTTGTAAAACTTTTAAAGTAAAGTCTGTCTTCTAGGAATATGTATTATCTTTATTTGATCTCCAAATCTAGTATTTTTATGTACAACATTATACTGATTGTTTTATTTTTGTGATTAGAACAACGTGAAAAATAGTTACTGCTTTCATTAAATATAATTTGTAGTACAATTTGTATAAGTTTGTATTATGCTGACAATAGATTTTCATTTGTTAAAATGAAGTTAAAAAGCCTTAAAAGATATTACATACTTAACATGTTTAAAAAACATGTTAATACAACATTTCACTAAGGAAGTCGTGCAGATATCTTTAATTGAACAATCTGATTTTAGTCTGTTATTTTGAAGCTTTTTTAATTGTTTAGTCGAAAAAGTCATGTTTGTGTTAAAATATTTTAAATTTTGTTTCACAATTTTTAAGCTTAACGTTTGAGAAAAGTGTATGTACAAAAATAATAATGTTGGCTACTTTTGTTGAATAATACCAGCTTTTTATTATAATCTGGATAAATAAAGTAAGGGCCTATTTAACATAAAAGTATAAAAAATTTACTCTCCCCGCCTAATGCTTGCCAATAAGTAGTGTGTATTATGCATTTGACATCCTGTTGGTTGAAAACAAGACATTTCTCTCAACAATAGGTGTACTTTACAAAAAAGCTTAAAAATACCTGAACTTGAGGAGATACTAGATAAATGGATAGAACTTTGTATAATACACGTCTACAGAGAAACCCATGGATTAGTAACAAAGATCTGCAAACACGTGCATCTGTGTGCGTTAATATTAACAGTATGGAGCATAAATCGGCCAGCTGGAGCGATCGTTTCCGGTTTTTATTTTATGAATCGGTAACATTTATGTCAGCGGGCAGAACATATTTCAGTACTTTATGTCATTAAACACTCAATCTTTATACATGGAGGCATGGTTTGTCTAGACGAGTATAGCCTGATACATACGTCATGGAAACCTCGGTTCAAAACCCGCTAATCACGAATGGGTGTGAGATAGTTCCACGACACAGGGTTTGAATGGTTCACTCGTGCAGAAAATTAAGAAACATAACTCAGTTCAGAGGGGGTTTCCCTGCATATATAAAGATCTCCCATTCTTAAAATCCATAAATCAATACCAAATCTGCCTTATCAAATCCATTGTTTTAAAATTTTAAATAAGGGCTCTTTGAGTTTCTAGGTTAAGGTTACTAATGATGATTGTATAGCTAGTCCACAGCAGCATTATATGTCTGGGGCTAACAAAAAATGATCCCTTAAGTATAGAGTAAAAATCTAGATCCTTACTTTTTAATGTGTTGCTTTTAATATCGATGCGTTATTCAGTTTAAGTTATTCAGCTCATTATTTTTAAAATAATTCCAAAATATTATCAGGAATACCTTTTTGAAAGATGCCCAACAATATTATTTTTCAGTATAAGTACATTGATGTCAATGTAGCTAGTCATTATTATTTTCTGATGTATTCTTGTATCGTTTTCCTATCAATATCACAGTATCGTAGTTCAGTATTGTATCCAACGATCAGTCAAAACATTCCATTGTTCAGATACAATGCGCCGTTAGCCGATCAACCTGTAGACATTATCCACAGATGACAATAGACCGTAAATGATTGTTGCTTCATTAACGAAGCTGTTGAATTGTTATGAAACAACACCCCATCGTAAATCTTTCCTAATGTTTTTAAACTTTTATAGCATGTAAATATTTTGTATTAGCTTTTATTAAAACACTGACCATAGAATTATATAAATTTTAAGGCAAAGAATGTAAGAATCCTAATCTTTCAACTAATTAACTACTTAATCTTAGGTGTATGCATCCACTGCTATTTATTTTTGCGAGTGAAATACAAAAATATAATCATTAAAATTTGTAAATAATAATGGATAATCATAAATTAATAGATAATAATTTAAATAATGGAGATTGTTGCACATAATGGCTAGTTTTTTTATGCCAAATTAAATTCCCTTGTTTAATGTTTACTAAAAACGGGAACAATTCTTTGTCTAATTTTGTCTGGACATTCCTGTGATGGGTTTGATGGGTTTTAAGATAGGAAATCTCCACACAAAACTTTTTGAAGTTTGCATCACAATGAAAACGTAATCGGATTTGGTCATTTTCTTAAAGAATCCAAAACTATTCCCGTATATACGGCCAAAATCTAAGCAGGTTTGGGTAGTTTTGATAAAATGAAATCATTAAATAATACGTGTTCCGTTTATAAAAGTCAGAAAGAAGTGTTCATACGTTATTAGGTACTTCCTAATAGTTGTATAATAATTTTGCGTGTTTAAAATACAAATTCACAAATTTATATTAAATAATGGTGTTAGAACTAGATTCTAAAGAAAATATTGTTTAAATTAGTAGCAGTACTTTTTGTTTTGTGTGTAAACGGCCTAGAACCATTTATAAGATAAGATTAATCAACTACTTGTATATACTACTAAGTTTTATAATTTTTATCGTTTTTGTTTTATATTATTTAAAACAGTAGCCAAATAACAAGGTTGCCACGAAAATATTCTGAGTTTATTGAGTTCAATGACAGACTGACGAGACGCTCACTTAGGCCGAGTCTCAGCTTTGAATGATAATGAGTCTCAAACAACTTGTTTCAATCTCAGTTTGAATGAGTATTTTGATTTGTTCCTCGTCTCAAATTATGATAGCGTGCAGAGTAATAATTTGAACTTATTTTATCTATTGTACTTTATTTAACATTATAAAACGATGGTAGGGTTTTATAGTTGAGATGCGTTATTGAACCATCCATGCAAAACGAACCGATGATAATGTATCAAACTAAGAACGATTTATACATTAAGATCATACGATTCATCGAGCGAATGAAATAGTAAATATGCTAAAATATAGTATGGAAGATTAATTCAGATGGGATTGTGGTCTTAAAGCTGTAAAGTTGAGTGTTAAATTAGATTAATCACGTTTCGTATTCTAAATCAAAAAGGTATTTAGGTATCTGAAGTGAAATGTACTTCTGTACAAACCAGTTGTTGTATTTCATGTAGTATTAGTACCAATATTATTGTGACTACGAAAATATAACAGCGAGCAAAAAAGTACAGTAAAATATTCTTAGCCAAACAATCGCAAATGATAAAGAACACTACCCGACAAGGATTTTCTATTGGAATTTCGCGCTTCTCGTGAAATATTTGATAACTAATGAAAACAACGCATTTATGTTAATGAGAAACAATACTACAAACTATAATATTATGTCTCTTGGTCCGAGAATTTCTTATAAATCGCTGTTTACAGCTGACAAGCTGCAATAACCGTTTTAGCTAAACTAAATGTATATTTTATACCTATTGAATTCAATGTTATTTTGACTCCACTCAATGTATCACATTAATTATACAAAAATAGTACTAAGGAACATTTTTAGTTTTAAATCCTAAAATCAGTTTAAAAGATGTTTAATTTGCACAGAAAATATTTAATTTAGAACTCTAGCCATGTATTTTTTATTAATATGAATACAATTATTTTAAAATTTGTTTGTAGGGACCTTAAGTTTTCTTGCCCATTTCTTACAATTGATTTCTGGCATAACTGGCGAGAGTAATAATTATTTTGCAACTATAATGAATATGTTTAAAATACGAGCATAATGTAACATATGCATTGCATCGCATTCGTATTTAAGGTTGTAAGTGGAAATTTTATGAACAAAGTAGACTGATGACTAAGACTTCAGTTTTATTGCCATTTCACCTACAATAATAATGGTATATTAAACAGAGGTTAACACAATGTATGTGTTGCTCACTCAAATACGAAAGATTTTTTACTATCTTATGTATAAAGACATGATTGTTTTGAGTATATATTAGAGTGAGACTAAGAGTAGAGTGATTTTGCTCTGAGTTATTATTTGCGCATTTCACAAAGCCACTGACTGATTCGCTACTTTCAATCTTCCATTAAATCCAGTAGAATTGAGAACGTCCTTCGTCATTTTGATCACTTTATTTTGTCTCGCGTGATTTGTAGCATTAAATGTAAAAGTTCAATAATCTTACTGCAAAATTCGCTGATTACATTCAGAAGTTTTTCATTATTTGTAAATATATTTAAAAAAAATTGTATATATATATTATTAATAGCAATAACTCCCATAGTTGAGTTACTTTGGCATTTATTAGGCAATTCCACGAACATTACTTCCGTATCTTAAGGTTGACTAAGTTACTGTATTGAGTTAATTAACTAACTTCCTTCATGTGTAAGCTTTGGTAGGATATCATTTACGTTACAGGTAATGTGTAATAGGTAATATGAAATGCATGGTCTAGAATGTATTCATAAACATAAATATTTTTTTATTTGGAGATATAAAATCTGGATTGATATTAAAAATTGTTAAAATTTAAGGCTTACCTTACGATCCAATTTTGCATTCATAAAAATTCTATCAAATTAACAACATCTCAACTAAGAGATGAAAAGAAAAAGTTTAGCTTAGAGTAGGACTGACGTAAAAACATAGATCTCCACAATATACTAATTGGATCATAAGGTAAGCCTTAGATTATAACATAAATACAATTCCTTCCTCCTTTAATTATTTACCAAAAGAATTCACTAAAATGTAGATTGTGTTTAACAAAATTAAACATTTTTCAGTTGGCTAGAATTACCAGCTTTTGTTGATTGGAAACTGAGTACGAATACATCCAAGTTTAAAATTAGCTTTGCCAAAACCCTCAATGAAAACTGGTTATTTATAAAATTCATCATTTTCACAATTAAAAGAAAACTTATGACCAACTCCGTTTAGAATAATTTGCAGCATGTGTTTGAATGCGAGATCAAACACTTACATTGGCATCGTAAACTCAGGAAACATGTTATGTTTTATTAAGTTTTTAAATTAGATTAAACATTTTACATATCCTTCCAACTGTTAAAAAGCTATTTAGAAGGGAAATGGAATATTCATTCTTAAGTCTGAACGTCATAAATAAATCTTACTGCAGTCCTTCTAAGGATAACGTTTCTTTTGAAAAGGAAATGAATGGTCTTGAGAGCATGTGGTTTTATATTTCTGTCTGCCTTATAAATTGTGCTGTTGTAAGAATTACAGAGTAATTTATTATAATATTCTAGTAAAAATATATGGTTTCTACACTGCACGTTCTAAATTTTAATATACAAATACACGTTTTAATCTTATTATTGTCTTGCTTTTAGCCTCTATTATTTTGGATTATTTAAATTCAAACACGTATCCACATTTTAATTCATTCATTCGGTAAATTCCTTTATTTATTCTCCTTTAAATTATAGTTACTGTATTTAATCGTGCATTTAACAAGTCAACACCTGTATGCTGTCAAATAACCTCCAAATTATTAGTGGTAAAATAAGTTGGAGATTACTTTTTAACTTTTTACAATTAAATCTACAGTTCTGTTGGATCGATTTTTTTAAATGATGTGTCTTTGGAAGGAGTAAACTAAGGAAGATATGTGTTTTTGTTCTTCCTTCCACATTGTTCGGATTTATTTAGCAGCTTAGGGTTAGTTAGATTTACTTACAGAAAAGAGTTGTATGGGTGATAAGCTACATGTGGTGGCAGTTCACTGCGACAATATACAGGGTGATTCTAAATGATGAACCCAGTTTTAACGCTTTATAAATTTTAAACTATTAAACTTACTACTATAAAATACACATCAAACGAAAAAGCAACTCAAAAAGTTTACTCCTTCCAAAGACACATCGTTTAAAAAAATCGATCCAACAGAACTGTAGATATAATTGTAAAAAGTTAAAAAGTAATCTCCAACTTATTTTACCACTAATAATTTGGAGGTTATTTGACTTTTTTGCAAATAACTTTTAAATGGTGATGAAATCGACCAAAGTGGAAGGTCATATACCGAAAGAGAATAAAATTTCCTACAATCTACTATTAAGCATTTTTTGAAAATACTCAAAAAAGGTACCAAAAATTGCCTCAAAATGAAAAAAAAATTAAAATCCCCGTCTTCAATGTAGACAATAAACATAGCAAACATTAAATTTCACACTTTTTATTTTAAGCCAAATTTAGGCTTCATTTATTGAGTATTTTCAAGATATGCATAATAGTAGATTGTAGGAAATTTTATTCTCTTTCGGAATATTACCTTCCACTTTGGTCGATTTCCTCACCATTAAAAAGTTATTTGCAAAAACGTCAAGTAACCTCCAAATTTCTAGTGGTAAAAAAAGTTTGAGATTACTTTTTAACTTTGTACAATTAAATCTACAGTTCTGCTGAATCAATTTTGTTAAATGATGTGTCTTTGGAAGGCATAAACTCTTTGAGTTGCTTTTTCGTTTGATGTGTTTTTTATAGCGGTAAGTTTAATAGTATAAAAATTATAAAGCATTAAAAATGGGTCCATCATTTAGAATAACCCTGTACAATAGAAGATTTAAACTATTTCAAACTCTGTTGGGTGCTGGTTACTTTTATGCTTGTGAACTGACATTATGATATACAAATTTAAACGTACAGTACTTCCTCAGGTGCTGGGATACTATATTATTCCCGGTATTCAATTTTAGGCTCAGTCTATATTCAGCCTATGAATTTTTTGGTTTTTTACAAGCGTATTAGTATCTTAAACTGATCTTCTAGCAGCACATGTCTTCTATAAGGGTTTCAAATGTCACTTTCGAAAGGTAGAACTAATTTCCAATGTGCTAGAACTAACGTTTCTTTTAATTGCTGATCAGCGTGATGTCCATTTAGGTCCAAGCACAGTTGTGCTGCTCTGAAGAACTTTTCCATTGACTTAGGATATTTTGTGAGAGATCACTGATAAAGATGATATTTATTATTTTAATAAATTGATTCGAAATATAAGAGTTTGCACCGACTGAAATTGCTTTGTTCAACTTAAAACTCTATATTTCCAAGAACAGATTTACAGTAGAATAAAATCATTAAATACTAAGAACGAACTAACAGATGTTTTGAATACAATAAAAAGAAAATGTAAAGCTATACTGTTATATTTTCCAAAAAGTCCTTTCTCAACAGTTTGTATTATTTACTCGACACAACAAGGTAAATAACAAAACAGCTGACACGACACGAAGTTGTGACTTATAAACTCTGTGATAACCCACGAACTGTGTTACTGTTGGTCGAATATTTGCATTCTTCTTTGCTGGCAAAGAAAGATTTGTTTCGTGTACACATCACTTGCGCAGTTAAATATTTCCATTCTTCATTGAGATCGGGAAGACCGGTCGAAATTTATTATTTATATTTACCATTTGTAACAATCAAAATATTTCATAAATTTAAAAGTTTGTAAAGGCGTTTACAATTTTGGCATATTCGCAGTTGCGAGCATATTTTAGTCAAATGATCACACTAAAGACGTTCAGGCACAGATTAAACACTCATTAAGATAAAGGTATCTTTAAGTCAAAAGATAAAACCGCCACTACAATAAATGCCACCAATAACTTAAAAGCTTGCCTAAACCAACTCATACTTAAAATCCAACTCTGTATTGACATGAAAACACGTATTAATTATCACTTTATTGGTACTAATAATTTTCACTCTTACTTCCAGGAAATGAAAAGTATCCTTTTTAAAAAGTTTGATGTACAGTTTCTAAACTGACGTCACAGTAAACATCCTTCATGGCCGAAGCTAAAATGGCAACAATGCCAAACACTTAGCTGAAGGAGAAATATACGAATACCTAACATAGTGCAACGTGTACTTGAGGTGAAGAATTCCACGCATCCAGACGATTATGTCAAATGTTGGCGCTAAAATGTGGTATAACACGAGAAAACTGTTTAACATACTTACGTCTACTCTTTTATAATATATGGATTTTTACTCTCTTGAGGTGTTACAGTAGTGTAAGAGTGATGTATGTAAGTAATGTATGTTCGTATCGACATGATAGAACCTTGATTTTTAGGTTTGAACCAAGTCCCTATTAACACATTACCAAATATAACGTTATCGTTAAGAAATTGGTTCCCTAACACGAAATACATTTTTCAAAGTATTAGCAAGGACTATCCCCCCCCCCTAAGATGCTAGGCACGAGCCCGGGATTGTTTTGCACATTACTTCAGGCTAGACCTAGGGCTTGCGGCACTTACACTTAGATAACATAACATCCATTAGTGATTTGGCAGGATTTGAACCCGGGACCTCAGGGACCGAAGTCCCGCGCTCTAACCACTAGCCAAACTCACTCCCCCGCGTGGACTATAAACATGACAAACCTTGATTATGCACAAGAGTTTGAGACGTAAGCTTGAAAATTGCAACTTAATAGATTTGAAATTCCTTAGATAATTTATTTTAACATTTTGTTAAACTTTAAAATTCCAGCCCACTTTTATAATAAGGGTACGTTAAAAAGAAAACTAATGTATTTAAATTGTAATTAACACAGTTCAAACCATTGTGATTTTGACAAAACAAACGTTACGAGAAAAGTCCCTGACTAAGGGTGAAGTAAATGTATTTCCGATATGTGACCGAACGTTGTGGATTTTCGGACGTATTGAAAATCATGAGGAGAGATTTCTCATCGGTAGATACATCAATATTATAGAGATTCGGACTTCATTCCTGCCTAATGTGTCAACAGTCGAAAATAATAAAATACTTGTTGACTTTTGATGCTGCAGTACACAATAAACATCCCGCCTACATAAGCCAACTGTATCCCTTATTTTTTATTTAAAGATCTTATACATTAATGTTCCCCAACTGCTATCCTCACCTTCATAGGCTACTTTTTGACATTTTAGGTTTACTTTTGATTATCCATTCCATTTTTGTGTCTAAACTTTTCAAATGGTGGAAGTTTGAGATCAGCCTTATTAAGGGTGTAAAGTATTTAAATCAAAACTTTATTTAAAGCAGCTATATTGCCGCTATGTATTTTATTCCACGTGTGTATATTTAATTACTTCATCACAGATTTAAATTTCCACTTCACTGTAGTATATGTATGAACTTGACCCGTAATAATTTCAAAGTGTATGTTATCTCTTTAATAAAATTGTTTTGTATTATATCGTTTATAATGGTGTTTGTAATTTAAACTGTTATCAAAATTTCACTAATTGTGGGCATTAAATAATTTTCAGTTCTTAAAAGTAATTATACATAAGAGATTTTACTAAAATGGATTATTACATCTATTCATAATTCATTTGTATTGTTTTTAACAAAGTAATATAATATTTCAGATATTTAAAATAACAAAATATTTGTGGAAAGTAAATAAAAGAAACGTCTTATAACACTTAAAACATATATTTACGCTTATACTGTTACTCACAAGACGGTAAATATACAAAAACGATGGTAAGTGGTGATCGATTTCGATTGGACACTCCAATCATCATCAGAATATTTGTCAAAATATTTGTCTAAAACATGTCCTAAGCTTAAAAAAACGTTATTCATACTAAATTTAAATTACTATACGTAATTAACTGATTTCGTCTAACCTAGTAGCAAAAGGTCACTAACAAAGAAGGTTACTTAGAAAACTCATTAATCAAAACTGTTGAACAGTTCTTATTTCTGTGAAGGAAAACAGGGAAACTCTTTCACAAATATTTCAAAAGAGCATTTGCTAATGAACCTCTATTCAAAAATTGTAGTTGTTTTGACACCTTTCCAAACAGTTTGAATAAAAATAAGATACAGTGCAAACACTATGATTATTAATATATATTTTTCTAAAGAACAAAATCATGTTTTATGATCAAACCGAGTTTACACAATCGATATTGGTAATTTTTTAAATAATTGAAAAATAACAAAAATGTAATTAAATAAAATATTAGACATTTATTACTTATGCAATTTCTTCTAAATCGATTCTTGGAAATATTTTAAGAGTTTTGTTTGATTATTGCTTTTTATAAGTTCAAAACTAAAAGTTAACAAGTTAAGTTACAATTATTAGTTGTAATAATCAAGTAAAGGGATATTTTCGTGACAGAATTCTCAGAGTTTTCTTCTTTACTAACACGTGTGACATCCAGGATCTCTTCGGTAATCTGCAAATGGTTCCTTTGTGCAATCTGGCTCTCAGTGTTCTGCCCTTATTTTTGTGATATATATTACATTTCCAATACTAAAGATAATACCAATGCTCTGTTGTACTGTTTGTATTGAGTTAAAACAGATTTTTTTCTCCAAAAAGTTTTTCGTCGTTTCGTCAAAGTGAGTATTGTGCGTTCCTGTATCTTTTGTTACTTTCGAGCAGTTTTCTGAACTTTTATACGGTTTCTAAATCATTTATGTTCACGGTTTTTATCTGTTTCAGAGCAAAACATTTATTTTGGTTTTCGTAACTATATATCAGGAAATCATCATTACAAGACCAGCTGGCACTTCTCAAATATGTAAGGGCAGATCTAATAGTGAATGTAGCCCAGAAATACATGGGAACGTTTGATAGTTAACAAGAAAAAAATATTCATCTTTTAACAGTTATTTACATCAAACTAAAAATCATACAAAAGGTAAAAAGTCAATTAAATGTTAACCAGGCACATAGAAAAACCTGGATACATGTATTAAGTCCAGTTGACAAATATTACTTCTCTAACATATTAAATTTGTAAGCCTTGATAAATACTTGGATTTTAAAGTACTTAAATATATTATATACAACATGTTTTATTACAGTAAATTGGAATTTTTGGTGAAGTGTGTGGCAGTATAACGGGTGTTCTATTATTTCACTATTAACACTAACATTAAAATCCCCTTCCTCTTTCTGATGCACTAAATTAATATAATATTAGCAATAAATGCTATATATTGATTGTTAAGTAGCTTAAACGTGTTTAACTGTAATAATTAGAATGCTACTTCAAATTGAAGTTTTAACGTTATATGTTTTACAAAAATATCCTATGCATTTTACTTCGAATTTTCTAAGCATCTATATTCTGTAAGGATGTGAGAGATTGATTTGTTTATTCGATTCTTAACTTGATTAATGCTTGAAAAAATAATGTTACCTTTGTTTAACACTTAAAAAAAATGTAATGAATACTTTCTTGGTTTTTTTTACCTTTGGCTGAAATGAATTCAGTTATTTGACATATAATAGTATATGTATTATATTTTAAGTATAATATTTTTATACCGAAGGTAACATCGACGTAATACCTGATATTTTTTGTTTCTAGATTGTTTTTGGCCATCTTAAAAAATATGCCTGGCCATCGACTTTAGCGTAAAATGTTTGAGGAACTAGATTTTTAAATGCTGGCACGTAATAAGGATTGCTAAGGTAAGAGTTTACTATTTATTTCAAAAGATTTAATTGTGGGTTTTCAAACATACAGTAGTTATTGAACTATATATAACGTAATCCTTTCTTTACGCCAATTTATTTCCGATTTTTAGTGTTTGGATGTGCTTAAGACGTTTAATCGTTTAAAACGTTTTAAAGGTAAAACGTTCTTGTAAAAGACAATTTTGTTTTAATTCACGTAAAATGACTCCTTTGTCTAACAGTTAATTGGACAAAATTAAAAGCAGATTCTAGTAGTATTTTCAATTGCAAAGCCTCTTAGCTGATAATTATATAACAATTTTGTTTATAATATACACATTACCAAAAATAATATATATTTGAATGTCGTAACAATATAGGTTATATAAGTTGGTTTGCAGGACACGATTCAAGTCTGCGTTTCAGACACAATAGGAATACCAAGTAGCGTCTGTCGCTGGATACTGACATTCAATTCTTGAATTCGATTTCAAACTCAGGTCCCATACTGCTTCCGTTCTGTCTCGTCAGATTTTATAATTTGAGGGTTTTCATAATTATTTTCTATGACAGATTAACTCTTGAGAGCACAAAATATACTAGTTAGTAGTTATACAGGTGATATACACTTGTAGATATAGATATATATGTATGTATAGATATATATATATATATGTGTGTGTGTAGATATAGATATATTATTTTGATAGATAGTTGTGCATTTTAAGTTAATAATGACTGAAAAACGGATTCGTCTATGAAAATAAATACATATATTGTTCATATTTTTGAGTACATTTTCTGTTACGATATTGTAAACCCAAGACTTCCCCTTACAGTAGAATAGAACCTACATCCCTATTACCCTGGTAAAATCATGTAAATCAACCTGGGGTTGGCAATGTGATAATAATTTTACTTTCCCATTATTTTTTTATCACTTTTAACAAAAAATAAAACCATGGAGTTAGAATGAGTTAGTACCCACACCTCCTCCTAATTGTTCGGGGACCCAAAACTCAAAAAACTCAAAATTGTTTACGAAAATGACTTTCTCCACTATATAGGGAACCATTAAGTACAAATGTTAAGGTTTCTCAGGTAAGGGAAAATGTTCTCTTTTTTAAATAGCGCCTCCCAATTTTGTCTTATACAGTACCAACATTTGGCTTCAGGACTCTGCTGTACTATTAGGTTATTTTGCATGGTTAAAATTTAGTAACATACTGGCTTGTACAAAAAACCTATGTGATATTCAGCATATTGAACTATTATTTATATGTATACCTATAAAAATTACTGATCATACAATATTCAGCCCTATTAATTATTTCCAACATATCTTAGAAATATACGTTTCTCGTTTTAAATCCTAGAAAATATGTACATTGAATATATGGTGAAATCACAAATATATATTGATATAATATACTTTACAAAACATCAAAATTTTGTAACGGAAAAATTGAAAACCTGTTATAATCTTAAATTAAAAGTTGCATGTAGCATCAGTTTAAAATCTACGCAACATGTTAAATAAGTGTTTGAATATTGATCAGAAATGTGCATTAAAATATGCACCAAAGTAGTATCAGACAACATCACGTATTCGATAGTGTCTTTTCCAACCTAAAGGTAAAATTGAATCTTAGAGTTGAATGGCGGTATCCAGCTACCGCTCATACTTGGTATTCTCTTTCCATGCTGCAGTGGACAAAGTGTACGTGTCTGGGAAACTTTTAAATTCTTGTCCAATCTTTTGTAAGATTTTTCTATTGAGCTATTGCTGTATCTGGAAGAGACTATTGGTAAAAACCGAGCAATTTACAAAAGTATTTTCGTTGGTATATGTTGTCTGAAAGGTATTAGTTGTCATTTACACGTTATGATTTTATAAAAATATTTTCATATGTATGTGTTATATGAAAGGTATTAGTTGTCATTTACACGTTATGATTTTATAAAAATATTTTCATATGTATGTGTTATATGAAAGGTATTACTTTTCATTTACACGTTATGATTTTATAAAAATATTTTCATATGTATGTGTTATCTGAAAGGTATAAGTTGTCATTTACTCATTATGATTTTATACAAATTACTCCCCTTAAAATTGTTTTATTTAATACAACACAGTTAATTAGCTTATATTAAGTTTTAATTTTGTATATATACTATAGAATTACTTTTGTGTTATCTTTTAAAATAGTAAACGTTAGTCAGTGCTCTAGAAGGTTCTATCAACCTTGAAACCACAGGGATTGATTTTTTAATCAATCTAGACACCAACTGTGTCTATATTTAAACAAAATGTTGCTCCATCAACTAAATAATGTTTTTGTTAATTATTTTTTCCATGCATGAAGACAATTTTAGATGCTCCCCTAACTACACAGAATTGCCCACGAATATTATCTAATACATGTTTTCTCCCCAAACAATAACTCTTTAGGTCACAAATCTATCTAAGACAATTCAAGCTCACTCTTGACTAAATGTCCCCTTGTACAATTTCGTCCACTACAAAAGACAGAAGCAAAGCCTCAAAAGGTAGCAACGAAACTGCTAAACCATAAAGAGAAAGAAAGAGAGTTCTGGTATAAAGGACACAGTTGTAGGACCGCGGCTTTTAAGCCCTTCACTTTGTCATAAAGCTGCAATAACCGTTTGTATCCGGTAAGCTTTTGGCCATGTAAGGATGATAACTAAAAGTGTATTGTTCTCAGTTTAACTTTACATTTTCTGCTGTAAGCCGCAAGCAAGGTCCAACACTTTGTGTAAGAGAAATTTTGGTTACTTATTCCACAATAAATGTTTATAAATTGTTACATAAAATGCATAGGCTTATGTTTTATAGTATATATTTATATATAAAAGCTAGTATATACAATTAACTATATTACTTTTTGCTTGTAATTCAAAAAACTTTCACAGGTTTAGGGTACATTAAAAAAACTCTTATAAAATGTTCTTCTATTCAGAAAGAAACTTTTATTACTTGACGTTTAAAATTGAGACTCCAAACTTACAGACCACAATATTGTCGCATACACGTTTTATTTTAGTGATTTGTGGAGTGAAATTACATATCATCAGAACTAAATGACTCATAAGTCTTAAAGGGAAGAGTTATATTAGAATTCGTAGGGTATCAAAACATTTAAATATTACTTTCAAAATTACACATAAAACATGATTTCTTATTCTTCTAAAATATGTTGGTTAATATTTTTGTGCCCCGCTCAATTATCTGTATAACCTGCACTATATCCTATACTCTCTTGTATGTATGCTTTGGGGTTTTTTCAGAAGAGATCCACCACTTTTTTTAAATGTGGAATAACTACAGTTTAGGTTATATTTTATAGCTTTACTCACACGTTTTATGTTATTTACTAATCAGAAATAATAACAAAAACTCAAAAATCGTCTAACTTGTTTTCAAAGTTTAAATAAAACTCCGGCCCTCTTCCGAAAAATGCCCCTATTTCATTTGGTTGGCCCCTAGCGACAAATTTTGCTACGAAGGATACTACCAAAAATATATCGCAGATATGAAGTTGGAAGTTGTCCGGTGAGAAAAAGTGTAAATTTCAACAATGACTATCCCTCTTATAAGGTGTTTGAGAGACGAGTACTTTCTCTTGTTCAGTCCCTGTGTTGAGAGCGCTTAAGCTCTTGGTGCATGAAAGTAATCCCTACGTGTGAGAGCTTTCAGCCTCTCGATGTCAAGAGGAAATGAGAGGTATTTCGACCCTCGGCTGTTCTTAGAGTTAGGTAGGAGTTTCAGGAAGTAGAAATGAATCCAGATTCTATACTGTAATAGGAGCTATGTATGTTTTTCGGTAATATATATCTCGGAATCCAGCTGAATGATTTTGACTAAAATTTGGAATTATGGCCTTATAGCTCTAAAACCGTGATTGGCGTCAGCCATTACCTCAGGAAAATTCGTATTTCGCTAAACAATTTATTTGAAAATCTTATAACCTCCAAAAAAAAAAAATCTTGGCCTGATGTGTTACCAAGTAACTTTGTTGATTAAAGCAAATGACAAGGAAACATTAAGCAAAAGACCAAACCCCCTAACACCAACTAAATGATGTAAACTGAGTATAGAAAGTGATTCAATAATTTCGTCTATTACGATTGAATAAGTGTACACTCTACTATTGATATTTAGAACTATTGACAAGAATGCATTTAATCCTTCGAATTTCGATTTTACAAGCCACCATTATTTCAAAAGGTTGTAGATCATAGTATTAGTCAGTAACAAGACCACAAGATCCTACACCCTACACTCATTTCCATTCATATTTGGCTTAAAATACCTACCTTCGCATGGTTTTCAGTGAAAAGTATTAATTCATACAAAAAAGTATTGTTATAATAAAAACAATAACTGGTATTGACTAGAACGTGATTATACATCAATACGGTTAAAGATTTATAAAGTTTGTAACAGCTGACTTTTACTTATGTAGGAGTAAAAAGCCTTTTTATTAAATGAGCTACCTAAGACCCGCAACGCGTGCATTAAAAACGGCTGTTTTTTACTGCAGTATGACGAAAATGTCTTTATTTTTCTTAGTAACAAATCTTTACAGATCATTTCACTCCATTCTACTCATCCTGCATTCGTGTTCAGCATAGATTTGATCATATTTATTGTTACCTAACAATCACTCACCGTTGCTTTGCAATATGTTTCTGACAAAAGTATTTGGGGCACAAAAGGCCACTGAAATTCTATAAAACCCACAAAAATTGTATTTCAACAAACGAATTATTTTATTGTCTGTCATATAAAGTTTGATTTTATCATTTATTCGGGTTTTATACAATTGTCATTTTGTTAATATATGAAGATTTTGTTCATGTTTAGTTTCATTTAAGTTTTTTTTCTTTTTTTTTCTTTTGTCCCGTTTCACTGTTCATTTTATGAATCTTTCTTGTGGTGATGATATTTTTTGCAATTTTGTTTACTATGCCCACTACCTATTTAAATTTTCTCATTATTTTTTCGTACCCGTTATCTGTAGAGACTATAAGCTCACCAAATTTACATTAGGTTGTTTTGTCGGATTAAACTTATTATTCTAAAATTTAAAATGTCGTCTAGTATCTTAACTTGTTTTTACGACAACTGTTACTGAATTACCCCAGTACAGTGTTGTTTACAATCGCACAGCTCAGACTGAACTGGAGTAACGGGGGGAGTTAAAAGAGGAGGATCTACAGGGGTGGCCTCCCCGAGTCTGCGCGTTACAAAACCACCCCTGAAGTAACATCCATTTGTCGACGCTTAACGCCCAGTTAAAGGAAATTCAAAAATAATAATAATGTGTAAAATATGGTACTAATGGTTTGTAAAATCAAATTCTAATCCAAAATAGAAAACATAGTACAGAGTGAACCAAAACAGTTCTTAACTATAATCTTGGAACTTCCATAGACGACAGAAAAGATTTTTTTTCCATATTTAAGTCAAATCAACCATGGATTGGGTTCTGCGATAATTAACAGCCTGCTTATGTACAAATTAAATAGAAAACATAACAAAGTACAGTACTTTACAGGGTTTCTTGATCTAATCTAAATTAGAAGTGGGTAAAACAGTTAACTTAAATGTTTCCAAATACAGTACCATGCAATGCCTACTGTGCGTTCTCTTATCAATGGGTCACCAGAAGCTGTTTCTCTCCTATGTACTTCATTTATGTCTATTTTGGCTTATTCGCAAACATTTGCTTTCATTCGTCATTTACATTTTAGTTTTTATTTCGTAACCATAATTGCGGCCCACAAGCCGTATGTTAATTTTTTTATCAGCGTTGATTTAACAAGAATCAGCCATAGCTCACGTAAAGTTTTGTTCAGAAATGATAATATATACCTACTAAATATAAAAGAAATTCGAGTTACGTAATTTGTCACCAAATTTTATAATCTCTTCGAGTAGACCTGCTGCTTCGGTTGGATCTCTTCTAGTCCCCATTATTCTATCAATGATCTCCTGTTCTTTGCCATCTTTAATTAGTTGTATAAGTGTTTCCCTAGGTAAGTTAATAAATGTGTCATCTCCCGACCAAAATAATGTTAAATCTTGCCTCGGTATTATAGAATTGTCATAGTCCCAGTAATCAGTATTTATGCGTTTGTTTGTTCTTCCCCGTCACTCTCTTTCTACTTCAGGCTCGTAAATATCAAAACGATCAAAATTATTGTAAAAATTATCCTGCATCCGACCATTTTCAAAGCTGTAAAATTTCTTTCTATTGTCATCTTTATTGGAACTATGGATATCACTATAATCTAAAGCATCTCGATTCATATAATTTCTGAATCGATCAACCAATTTCATCAGAGTGCTACCATTATCGTCATCATAATTTTGACTGAGGGTACTATCTATTTCACTAATATCAATACCTCTAGAGTAGTAATAATAGTCTTTGTTAGTGGAAACCCATTTGGGATTTTTATTCTTGGGGTGTGTGTATATTCTATTAAGGTTTTCATAGATTTCTTCACTGTCGATTGGAATACTAGACCTCTTTTCTATTTCTTCACTATCAACTGGATGACTAGAGCTATCGTCTATTACTTTACTGTCCACTGGATTACTAGAGTGACTGTCTATTTCTTCACTGCCATCATCTACAAAATCTACATAACCAGAGTTCACATAACTCTTATAAACAGGATTACGATGTTTCTTATGCAATAATTCACACTTATCAAGAAGATCACTAAAGCTCCCATGATTTTCTTCGCTCTCATACACTGGATTACCATCAATCTTATACAATTGCAGGCACTTTTTAACAAGATCACCAAAGTGTTCATTACTTTCCTTACTGTTTAAGATTGAATCCTTTTCCACATATTCTAAATAGTTTTGATCATCATAAACATAGCCAATGTTCTTTCTATGATATTTTTTTATGAAAGATTGATCTAGGTCGTGTCCGTTATAATCCTCATTGCTTCTTCTATCATTATTGCCACTTGACTCTTTCAATATTCTTCTAAGCTTCTGAAACATAAGATATTCTTGATTTGTGTTTTCATCTACATCATAGCGTTCTTTTGCGTCATCAGTTTCTCCACTATATTTAATTCCATCGTAGCTATTATCCGAACTAATATGATTAGTTACATGATCGGTCTTGTGGTTTTTCAATAGGTGGTCAGGTTCATCTCTATAACCAAATCTCCTATAATGTAGTTTGTCATTTGTGTATTGAGTTTCTAAATCTAATTTTGATTCGTCTACTAAATATGGTGTACCGTGGTTTTCCTCTTTACCAATAATACTACTAAGACTTCTAGGTTTTATTTCTTCGCTTAAACTTTCAATTGCACCAACTTCTTTCAATTCATCTCCTGGAGAAGATGTTTTTATGTTGTTCACTCTACCTATTCCACTACCAAGACTTCTAGGTTTTAGTTCTTCTCTTGAACTGTCAATTGCCTCATCTTCTTTCAATTCATCTACTGAAGAAAATGTTTTTACGTTGTTCACTCTACCCATTCCACTTGCAAGACTTCTTGGTTGTAGTTCCTCGCTTGAGCCTTTAATTCCGTCATCTGACTTCAATCCTTCAATTAACGTAGAAGAGTTCAGATTTTCTTCAGTATTTGTACTGCTGTTGAGGCTTCTAGACTGGAGTTCATCACTTAGATTTTTAATTGTATTGTCCGATTTTAACCTTTCGGTAAAAGCTGATGAATTGCGATTTGTTTCACCATTAGTGATGCTACTGGGAGTTATGGATTCATCCATATTTCTACTTGGAGTTGTTTCAACATCCATTATGCTACTTGAAGTTGTTTCACCATTAATGGTGCTACTTGGAGTTATCGACTCAACCATATTCCTACTTGAAGTTGTTTCACCATCCATTATGCTACTTGAAGTTGTTTCACTATTAATGGCGCTACTTGGAGTTATCGATTCATCCATATTTCTACTTTGAGTTGTTTCACCATCTAGTTGTACCATATTTGTACTGCTGTTGAGGCTTCTAGAATGGAGTTCGTCACTTAGATTTTCAAGTGTATTTTCCGATTCTAACCGTTCGTTAAAAGCTGATGAACTCTGATTTGTTTCACCATTAATGATGCTACTTGGAGTTATCGATTCAACCATATTTCTACTTGGAGTTTTTTCTCCATATATGACGCTACTTGAAGTTGTTTCGCTATTAATGATGCTACTTGGAGTTACCGATTCATCCATATTTCTACTTGGAGTTGTTTCAACATCCATGACGCTACTTGAAGTTGTTTCACAATTAATGATATTACTTGGTGCTATTATTTCATATTTGTTGTTGCTTTGAGTTGTTACTTCCCTCATTATGTTTCTTGCAGTAATTGCTTCATCTGTGTTACTAATCACCTCATCATTTGTAGTTCTGTTCTCAACATTCATTCCATCTTCAATCCCAATAATCGGGTTTTCTGTTCTGATTTCTCTATTCTCTCCCACTATTGTGCTTACATTAGAAACTGTTACGTCTACCTTACCATTTGAAGTTGTCTTTTGGACCATCCCAGTTTCTGGAGTTTTATTCCAATCCATCTCCACTTCTGCTTTAGCAAGGAAGGTGAACTCAGGCAAAGTAGGTTCTGGCGATTCACTAGCTAATGAGAAATAACTGTTTGAGATATAAAATCCAACCATAATCACTCTAAATAGCTTCATAATTACAGTTCACGGACTCGAATACAGAATGTTCCCCCATGATTGTTATTTTTCCAACTGCGTCTTATCTAATGGAACAGGTTTATTGTTTTAGATAACGATAATTGCGTGTTATTTTATGGATTATTATAATGACTTGTTGTTCATAACAGTTAATTTTCTTGCATACGATTGGGTACTTTAAATAAAGTAGTAATAATGGTCATTGGTTTTATACATAAAGTTAATTAGTAAGACTACGAATTTGTTCTTAAATAAATGTATATGCATATAATATGTTCAAGTTAGCTGTGTTGATTATGATCAAAAGTCAAATAATCAAAATCTTCCTTATAGAATAGTATTCATCTTGTATCTTATTTTTGGGAATTGTGATAACTTAGATCGGAAAGTACTTCATCTTCCTAGGTACATCAGTCTATATTACATTTTCACATGAAACCATACCTATAAACAATTTTCGTTAACTGTTCTCACTTCTTTCCCTATAACATTTTTTACTCTAAAAACATAAATTTGGGTAACCAAACTATCATAAAGTGTGATAAATTATTGTAACATTTTTCCATCAATAGTTTTTTTTTCGGTGGTCTTAAATTAGTAAATACGTACTTTGGGAACGGTATATTTTATTTTCAGTAACTCTGAAGGCAAGAGTTATATGATATAGGTTTTTACCAGAACCAAAATTAGATTACCACCACAAAGGAGCAATCATCAACGTAACTGGATATCAAACTCAGTTACGAGTTTGGGACTCTAGTTCCACCCTGATTTTATGTTTCACTGAGTTCTTTCCTGGTTCTAAATAAATGTATGTGAAACATTACATGTACGTATGAATTTCTCTTGATTTGGACTGCAAGATCCAGTTAAATGAATAGTAATTTATGTATTTAGATTTTTTTTCTGAATAAATAAACAGGACCGGTTTTAAATTTGGAGTGTATACTATACTACAGTATAGTAGGGGGGGGGGTTGATCAACGTACAGTATAGATTGTTGTCGGTGTATATTTTTATAGAAACAAATGCTGAGGCTATGGCAAAATGTAATATTTCACTTTTCAATTTGGTTTGTTATGGACGCTTCAAACAAACATCATTTTCACTAATACAATGCAAGTTAAACAACCAAGAGAATATCATGAACATTATACGAATTATAGTACAAATTGGGTAAAAAAAACTGTATTTTATTTACTTCAAAATTTGACCCAATCCGTATTTATAACTGGCTAGTTCATGCAGGTACACTAACTCTTTTACTAAGTCTTTAATCGAGTTTCGCAGTGTTAAATAGTGTTATAACGTTACAATATGCATAAAGTCTAAAGTGAACTAGTCCAACAAGAAATCAAGTCATATGCAAAGGCAATTCTGTAGAGTCAATTTCCTCATTTTCCAATGGCTGAACATTCAGCAATATTAACAGCTGTTGCAGCAAGCTCACGATGGTTCTCTCGAGCAGTTTCATTTTATGAACTGCATATTAGCTTATTTCTCTAAGAAAATTGACATTTAAGTTTATCTTATATGTAAAATAAATAGGTTGTGATACCTTTTGTCGCAGTGTATCCTTATCGTTTTTCCGATGACTATAGTGTTAAAAGTTGTTTTATCGTCAAATCTCCCATCTACTCTTCTAAAAACTTCTCGATGTCATAAATAAGTTCACAAGTAACTACAGTACATACACACGGAATATTTCAAATATTTGCAAATAATATGAGGTTTAAATTTTGTTATCGTCCGAATAAACGTGTTTTAAATATTTCATGTTCGTAAATGTCCCGTTTGTATTAACTATATGTTTGCATCTTGCATGTTTTCTTTATTTTAACGATAACGAATGAACAACAGATACAACGGAGGATTTAACAATGAGACTTAAGTCTTGGAACAATATTGTACCCGGTAAATACTATGAGGATTGATTGTAGAATAAGAGGTAAAATAACCTATTTGAGACGATATGAATAATGTTCGTCGATCGTTTTAGTCTGATACTTTTCAGTAGTTGGACCTACCTGTATTACGAAAGGATTTTTTATGTTATGTTTTTACTTGGTGATTTATCATGTTTACCATTTCTCGGTGGTGATATCGGTTTAGAACCTATTTTGAAAATATAAAAAGGTTCTATATTAATAGTGAAAATATATATTTTTTAAATAACCATCTTAACCTGGTTAAATCAAATTTCCTCTTCAACTATAGAAACTGATAAGTTTATGAATAGTTTCAAGTATTTTAAATTAGCATGATTTTACGCGTTCTCACAATGATTTTCAGTCCTGTGTGTTTTACAAGTATGGTATAGGAAAAAACATGTTAACTCTCTTTAATGACATATTCATGAGATTTCAACACATATTTTCTTGTTTATATTTTCATTTTGTGGCTTGAATAAATACCGATTTCGTTTGAAATTAGTAATTCGTTTTGAAAAAAATAATATTTGTTATTGATTGACAGACGTTTTTTCTGGACTTGTGTTACAGATCTGCAACTTTTCGTTATGCTTAAAGGTGGAGTGGTTATGGAGTCTTGAAGTTGTAAATGTTTCAGTTTTATTTCATATTTTCTAATTATTCATTCCTTTACTGTGATATACATATACTCTCATCTACTGCGCTTAATCATGTGTCCGGGTTATACTGTATATCTTATTATTTGTAATTTATGGACTATCCAAATTTTCTGGAGTTTTATTCCAATCCATCCCAATTTCTTCTATAGATTGGGCATCAACAATTTCAGATTCAAATTTTAAGCAACATAGTGATGATTCGCTCTCTGAAAGAATTGTAGCCTACGAGACGAAAATTCCCACTATAATTAATTAAGCCATCCCATACATTTTTGCAAAAACTCTAACTTACGATTGTTCGTCGATAGTTAGTATTTTCTAATCCAATAGTATAACCTGGGCAAGGTATTTGTGGTGCTATTTTACATCAAATTAATTATTTTTCAAAATAATAATTTGATCATTACTTATAGTAAGTTTACAATTGTTCTAATGATTTGAACTACAAAATAAACATTCACAACCAATATATCTCTACAAAAGTTCAAACCCCAACAAATTGTCGTCTTAATACTTCCCCTTATTTTATAACTTAATTCGAAAGTTTCAAGCTTGTGCAGCTCAGTAGAATTTACATTTAACTAAACGTCAGTTACATCCAGGCCCGCCATTTCTGAGTTCCCGCGATTTCACAAACAGTTTAATTTTATGGCGGGAGCATATTGGACAGCTGTTGACTGCTGAAACTGTTTTATTGACAATCAACAAAATGCTGTCGACTTTAACTGCCTCGGCTAATTCAAGTTATTACGTCTCCTTTATAGTTTACTTAAAACATTAAAGCAATGACGAATATTCAATAAGAGGCTATTTTTCGATGCTTTTTCAATGGGAACCAATCAATACACTATTAATTAACGTTTGTAAAACAGCTAAAAACCCTATAGTGTTGTGAAACAGTATTTAATCTACATTCAGTAAAGAATAATAACCATTCAAGTCGTTATTTTTTATTTTAATCACCAAAAGCTTTAAGTTTTACTTTTGAAATGTGTTGTATTCAATTTCTTTAATTTAATACATCGTTAAGCCATAAAGTTGTTATTGGTATATTATTCGGAATAATCAATTAGCACTCAACCTTTTCCCAAGTGTTTATATCTGAAGTAGACACTATCTTCTTATAGCCAGACAGAATTAGAGTTGAAGCTATCTATTTGTAAACAATAAGTGGGTTACAATAATCATCTGCTGATAAAACACTACCGTACACAGACTGTGTTCAGTTGATGGTTTCAACGCATCGAAACATTCACCAGTTTATTAACCTCTTTCTAGATGTTTCAACGTTTGAATTGTTATTACTGTAGGTGATTTGTTATGTTAAATGAACGCCACCTTTAGTTTTGTGCGCTACGCTAAAATGTGAGATTTAGGTAAATTTGGTGTTATGCAGAACTAAAGTTGGCACTCCTGAGTCATTGTTGAATCAGCTGATAAAGTTAGTTTGGTTATTACTGAAATAGGTCAATTTTTCTACAACAACTATGGAATCAACATCTGTTTTGGGATTGTGTATTGTTTTAATTGTGTTGTGGAAATACCGGTTGGTTGGTAAGTTGGAAATGTATTTATGTTGTATACAGTACTTGTGCTTTTTTAGATTATATTATACAATTATATTCCCATTAAAGCATTTATTATTGTATATCATTTAGGATTATTTTAAGAGGATGTAGTTATAGTATGCAGTACAAACAGTAGCCTATAATTACTTGGTTCACGTATGCTTATTGTTACTCAAATAAATAATCATCATGGATTATTTGAACAATTTTACAACTTTTCTCTATTTAAAAATCTATTGTTCAAGTAAATATATTTTAAAATTTCTACTTCATGATTGATTTTTGTACATAAGTACATTATAGTCTTGATAACATTTAGTTAGGTTATTCGCAATTAAGAAAATAATAATTGGAGAGATTCATTTTGTTATGAAAAATGGCAAAGTTCTAATAGATCGTTTTGTTACCATATATGAGCTAGATGGACAACCACTTGCATTTTATGAAAAAAAAAGTTTACAAGCTTTTGCCAAAGTAGAAATAATTGTAGTAAGAATACAACTTAATACACATTTACCACTCTTTACCCGCCCGAATACTTAAAATTAAAATATCAGCTATTTTGTATACGTTGTTAATGCAATAACATAATACAGCTACAATCGTTTATTCTACAATACAAGTATATAGTTCATTTATTCTCAAGAAAATGTCTAATAATTTTACAATTTTTGTTTTCAACTGGATTTTAGAGGAATAAAAAACCCAAACATTTTAATTTTGATTAATTGATTTTCCATTTAGTTTTATTTTGGTCTGTACTACAAAAATAAAACAGCATCGGTTTATGTAGGCCTACTGTTGTTATTAATGGGTTTTTTTTACTAGGTGTGACTTATTACATCAAATGGCTTTTGGTGTTCTTTGTTCTGTTATGGAGAAGGATCAGATTTGTGGATACACCAGAAGTTGTCATCTTTCCAACAAAAAAGGAAGAGTTTTTAGAAAGACCTAGGACGTGGACCAAAGAAAACGTATGTACAACAGGTTTTGGTATGAAATTTTGAACCCCTAATAAAATTAGATAAAATCAGATCAGTGCTTAATTTTACAAGATAGTTTACTACTTACAAATTGTATCTATAAGCACAAAAAGACAATAATATTCTGGTCTTCCCGGTTGGCAAAGTCCACTTCCTGTACATCATTACAACACTGCACTCACAAAACAGATAAGAAACATAATGAATCAAATTCATTTGAAAACAAATATAGAAACTGATTTAAGTTTTATTTTTTCTACTTCAGAGAATTTCCTAAGCTATTGCCTAAGCTCTGGCAACAATTAAAAGAAAAAATAGATATACATATGTAGGCCTAGATTCTACCATACAATTTAACTAAACCAAGAATGTGTTTATAGTAAAAAGTAGTCCTAAATTATTATTCTTTGAAAAAAAAACAATACAATGATCCTATTATAGTTTTAAACTAACTTTTTATTTGTATTATTTTTTTTATTAAATTTTCTAAAATCTTTGAACATAGGGCACCTTGCCACAGAGTGAAAAACAGTTTCATTTTCATGCAGGTCACACAAAGAACAAAAATAATTTGTATCGACCACCCAGGGTTTATAATTTAAATCTAACAACTCCCCTCTACATTTCATAATCTATGAGATTGTGACGACATCCTTATTATCAGACAGAAAAGTTCAACATTGCAGTCCAAATATATAAACTGAGAGTGAGATGTCGATATGCACCCTCCTGCCTATACATTCCGCCCTCCAGGGTTGGCATCACTGGTGCGGTTGTTGTAACCTTGTCGTTAGCTCCCGATTATTTGGTGGGAATTCAACTTGAAACCCTCTTATGTAGAAAAAGTGGAGAGGAGGAGGAGACAGCCTTCCACTGATATTTATGTGCCCAGCCCTACAAGGTCTCAAGGGAAGATCCCTTGGCCTACCTATTGGAGATCAAAGGGAAGAACAGGTTACCATAGTCTAAAGGATCTCATGGTTCACCAAGAACCTGGGATTTGACGGAGAATGAGGACCTGTGAATAAGGGTGCACAATAAGCTGCTCAGCTGCGATGCAATTCCATGATATACTTATAAGCCTGGCCCTCTGTTGAGTGATAATTCAGGTTGGGAAGTGAGCTGGTAGTTTATATATCAGAGTAGTTGTGGTTTTGGTTTCAACAGAATTCAGAAATTTACATCAGCTCTCTGCTAGTGGCTCCATTCAACTAAGTAAATTTTCATGATGACACTGATTTGGGAATGGGAATGTCTAGTCTATTCATATTCAAATAGTAAAAGATTAAATACTTGAGTGTTTTTTGGTTATCTTCCCTCACAGTACAAGTTTCATATTCTGATATTTTGCTCCTAGACATTCCGACGAGACAGCATGTTGGTATTTGCTGCGTCGCAAGACGTGTGGCTGCTGATGGAAGTCGCCCGGGGAAGGTACAACTCTGCTGCTGCTAGGGTCAGGCTACACTTCCGTTCTAGTAACCTTACCTACCATAGCGCAGGTTGGTGATGCCTTTTCGATAACTTATGCGGCACGCATAACTACAGGCACTGTCATGTGCTGCAAGTTTAGAATAAAATCAAACTATATTGGCACAAAAAGTATGTACATTGCTATAACAGGTGACATTGTCAGCAAAGAACCATAATACAGCTTATAATTAACATAAGAACCATAATTAAAAGCTTTGGTTATGCTTTTGGTTGACCAGAGCTGTTAGTTTGTTATACTGCTAGGTCTGGTCAATGGTTATGGTTGAGTGGTCTTTGTCTCTCTGGATATAAGACTAAGGATGGTCAATGTGTTCAAGATAAAAATAAACGGTGGCCAACTGAATCGAAGTTGCATGATGAGTGAATCATTTGTGAGTTGCGCCCTAAAACAAGTCTATTTGCGTCGCTTGTTTACCTTTACTGCATGTTTCCACAGAAAACAAGTTTGAATGATTTAGAATTTTATTTTGTGAAAAGACTTCATGAAATTATGCATGGTAAAACACTGCATTATCCATGGACTTCAAAAGCTTAAAGTGCATCCAATCCAACAACCAGTATAGGTTGCAGGTTTAGCCCTGAAAAATAACATTTCAGAACATGAACATGACAATTCCTATAAAACTCCAAAAATGTTGAGAAACATTCTATAGACACATGAATGTCCTTTTATGGGTTTATAAAAACTTGCAATAAAAAGTTATTTGAAGTTTGCTATACCAGCAATGGACAGATAAAGTTTAGTCATTCACTTTAAGTTAATAAAGTGCTATAGACAATTAGGTCAGAGGCGGACAGTTATATTTTGTCACTAACCTTATAATGATAAAACTTATTACAGTCCAACTAATCCATTTAAACCAGGGTTTAGATAAGGTTTAGTACTGCCATTCTAGTACATTATCTCTTAATATTGATTAGATTCTGAAGAAATTTACAAAAGTATTCCCATAAGTATTAAATGGTGGTACCGTGTATCAGAATCAACATTTGTATTTAATTCCAACTTAAATTTTTTTAGATAGGCTAATAATACAAATACAACCCTGACCAACACCTTAAACCAACAATTTGTAATGTCAGTTAATATCCCATAAAATAGAGAATAATAATAATGTTGTCATTACTACAGGAATTTTAGGGGAGCGAACTGGTCTAGTGGTAGAGCTCAAGAATTAAGGTCCTTATGGTCCCGGGTTAAAATCTTGCCAAATCACCAATGGATTTAATCTAAGTGATGATGCTGCAGCCCTTAGGATTATCCTGAAGTAATGTGAAAAATGATCCTAGACAAGTAGTGACCTAGGACAAAAAAAAACTATAGTAATTTTATAAACTACCATATTTACCATAACTTTTTTTCATTGCAATATAGAAATGTATTAATTGCGTTCAAGCCATGTTGAATTGCATAAAAGCACATACAAAGTTATCCTTTTCTCAGACTCAAACTTTCTTCTGATTTTTCTTTAATTTTTTTATCATCATCAGCATTTTCTAGTGCTTTTTTACATTTTACAAGAGAATTATATAAACCAAGATCTATCACTAACTAATGTCAACCTGTTGTTTGAAAGCTCAAATGACAAATATGGCATATATCTGGGTCCAGTATCAATCCTGCTTGGTTAGAACCAGCAACCTTCAGTTGGTGATTACTCACTGAGTTACCCAGAACATTTTGCTCCTTCAAACTAATATTTCTGCTGTTTATTTCGTCTCCTGATCTTTTCAGAACCCTGTTCTCTGATTTACCCTTCCACTACTTAATCCTTCCATATGCTACTTCTAACGTCTTCTGTTGATCAACGATCAGAATTATGTTTAATGTTATCTTTTTGAACAGATCAAGATGGTCGTCCTGGAGCCTGTGAAGATTGGGTAACTGACACACTAGCATTTCAATGCTTGGAACCAATGAGACGATGGAGAATCGTTTTTACCGGAAAGCTTCAGTGCAAGTAAGGCATTAGTTTTTAAGATTGACGACAATAAGTAAATTTTTCAGTAACGCTCTTCATTTGCATTTGTCTTGTTTCATTTGCTTAATATAGAGGCATATCTGGTGAAGTGGTTGTTGGATATTCTCTCCTGGGGACTGTGGTTAAAATCTTACAAATCCTCAATGGTGTTTGATTTAATTTTTATTTTTTTTAATTAACGTAGATTAACGTTGTATAAAAATGGTGAAAAAACCAAGTTCCTATATGGTAATCCTTGGTCGCTGTGGTGGCAACTAGTTTTGGCTTATCTGATGATAGTTCCACCACAGAGAAGCAAAATACAGAAGAAACGTGCTTATGGAACAACCGTGTACTTTTAGCTCTGATATGTTGGGGTGGAAATGTAGGCCTACTAGTAGCGAGCTATGAAAAGCCTTAAGGGCGATGGCTACATAGCTACATAGCATATTTGTACAGCAGTTGTACTGCACAGGGTCTTCATACCGTGTGAGTGCTGTAGCCGCTAAGGGAGTATGTTTTATCTATGGCTGTAGTATGTGATTGGGAGGGTGAAAGGAGTTCGGAAGGGGAAGACGAATGGAATCTGCTCTAGACACCAGCAACTGGTGCTAGACATCTTAAGTGTAACATGAATGTATCATCTGTATCTTACTTCTATGTGGTCCCACTTAGAAACTGAAACTAGTTTCCAACGCAGAAACCAAGGATTACGGACGGCACCTTACAAAATATATATTACACATTTTACAAATCACCCCCAATGCTGTGACATTTTTTTCTAAGCCATTTTGTAAAGCTAAAAAACACAAATAATTTATTATAGTTTTGAAGTGTTGTTGTACACCTAATCATAATGGAGAACATTCTACATATTTTATAGCACAAACAAAATTATGATTATGAGCTAAAAAATGCCCCAAAATGGCACAAGTTTAGTTTTTAATTTGAAAGGTAAATCCTTAATTTGAAGATAAATTGAAGAAAACCTGTTACACTTTCTCTCCAAATTATTAAATAAAAATGTTTGAATACTGTAGCATATTATACTTTGTTACAAACGTAATGTCTTTAGTTTAATCCTAGTATAGGCATTTGTATAACAGCTACTTTACTTTAGGTTGACTTCAAAAGCCATTGAAAAATCCCATCCTTCGTGTTGTACTCCCAATGTATTGTTTCAGGATGAACAATATAGACCAAGGAAGCAGATTTGTAAAAATAAATTTGATGTAAGTAATCCACATTATTAATTTTCTAATATTTTTATTTAATAGTATATATTCATTTCATCACTAGGGTTTAAAGTAAATCTTTTCTACTCATTTAGTCTACTGAGTACTGTGATTGTGTTAGTGCACATTATACAATCGATATGTCAAACTATTGACAAGAATAAAACCATAAGCTATAACCGCAGTTAAATCAATAATAATTCATAATAATTAAGATACATGCGTTAGCTTACAATACTATAGTTTACAACTGACTTTTACTCTTACAACTGACCATGGAGAAAAAAGCCTTTTTAGTCCCAAGGGAGTCAAAGATATACTTCAGACTTGTGCAAGGCATATAACAAAACTGCTTTTTTTGATGACCTATTTTATTTCTTTCAACAAAAGGCAATAAGGGTGTTAGATTGGGAACTGGTAAATTTTTTCTTGTCATAGCTGCACGTCAATATGTGTGACTAATGTGTTTATATATTTTTATTTATATAGTTGGGCAGCTCTGAATGGGCCGTACTACTATGACAGGTCTGGCAATATATCAGCTTTGGCTAGAATCTTAGCTGAGCAACCTTTATCACAGCTACAGGGTAACTTGTAAGTATTAGATATTGTGAGAAGGAATAGATAAAAAAACTTTACACCATAAGTGAAAATTCTACGCAGTTGATAGCACCTTTGACTGGGGATTCAAGGAGACATTCATGGATCCATTCCCATGTCCTCCATGAATCCATTCATGGATCCATTGGTTCCTCCATTCTCATGTCAAAATTATAACCAATTTTTCAATCAAAATAAAAGTATTTTAATTGAGCCATTGATAGAGGATGCTGATGTAAACTGCTAGTTTCTGTTGAATACACAAACTTTTCAACCAATCAAAACTTGGAGTACAACACTATAGCATATTTTGAAGTCATATCAACACTTGTCATAGTATCAACAAATAAGGGATGAATCAGAATATGACAGAATATGAGTGTGACAGTAGCACACTTTATGTGTAATTTCCTCTCTAGTTTTGAAATGTTATCTGACAAAATAAAATTTGATTTTGACTTAGAAAAACCTGTTTCAAGATGGATCTTAACCTGGACCCTGAAGAATATTTCTTTGAAAATCGTCAGACATTTATTATTTTATAGTTGATTAGCCACATATCAATGAAAATAATGTTTGACATTTGAAACTTTTACCAGGGAGTCACTAGGCAAGGGGTATGAGCAGTGGGGAGTGGTACAAGGCACTGTCAGTGTTGAAGACATTGATACCAACCTTCACACTCCATCTTTGAGAAGACACTGCTGGAAGTGGCCCCATGTCAGATCGAACCTTAGTGTTGTCGGGTTGGCAGATAACGGAGCCCTCTTCAGTATCAACTATAACTTTGCCAGGTGTAGGTTGGTATTCTGATGTTAAGCCGAGTATTTCTTTGGAGGGTACTAAAGTCTAGGACCAAATTTTAAACAGTTTTTTTCAGTGATTAAGTTAATGAAAATTGTTGATGAAGTAGAAGAAAAAATTACTGCGGTGTATGTTTATGTAATTGAGTTGGTAGCTGAGTGGTAATGGTGCTTGCCTTCAATTGTGGGATTGCTGGTTCACACCCAAGCAGGAACCAAGTGCTATATTTCATTGGGCAATAATTAATCCATATTTATTTAACGTAACTGAATCTAGTTGACTAAATCTTGATTGTTACTGTACTATATTTACAGTAAATCTTAAAATATAGATGTATTTAACATGATGAACCAGCATTAGAATGTCTAAGGAATATTTTAATGTACCGGTATGCTGTTTTATTATAAAATAAGTATTATTGATAAATCGGTACCAAAGTCATAGTTGGATGGACAGTGTTTGCTTACTAGTTTTGCTGCTGCTGTTTTGCCTACTCATGTTGAATACGTTGGTTTTTTCTGCAGGACTCAGCTCGGCCACATTCGCTATGCAGATGGCAGAGTAGAGACCATTGTTGGAGATTCATCCATCAAAAACCCTGCGATTCCAGACAAGTTTGTGAGAACATTTAAAAGTAAGTTGAATACTGTTGAAAGTATTAGAGTGAAAATTTAAAAACGTACGTTTTCATGTCCCTGGCCTTTTACTTCGTAGATACTGGATTTGTAGTTTATTATTGTGTGTTTTAATATTTTTTGGGACGGGGGCAACATGTTACACACATTTATTTGGTTTTAAATAGGTTCTAGGTATTTTTTTCGTATTTTTAAAGTCTCAAAATTCACGACCATGACGTGTCCCTAGGGTACATTTTCCAACTTTCACGCTGTTTTTAGACTAATTATTCATGCCGAAATATATAAAGCCATATTTTTATGTCATCAATGGTTATTAAACTTACAAAAAAGGAGCATATTATAATTTTATTGTCATTGCAAACTGACTACCATGACAAAATAAGTCTGTCCCTCGATTTGGCGTCACGACCATTTGGGAAAAATTTTCAACTTTGGAGCCCGACAGTGGCAAGCCTGGCGTCGATGGAGTCAGTTGGTTTGAGAGACTAGTTCGGGGTGTACGTCAGGATTGTAGTGCCGGTCGTTTCGAGTTGAAAGGAGGAATTACAAGATTAATAAAGGAAAGATTGTGTTTTTTGTAATTTTGGTGTGTCCATGACCGTACGTAGTCATTCGATGAAGTAGACATGGTGTTAATTTTTGTTTATAAGATATTTCAATTGCTAGATTAACCTAGAAGTCCACTTTGTATCCTCGAACATGAGGTGCAGGGCTACCGCCAGAACAGAGCCAAATAACACGTAATTTCACGACCAAAGTTTCACGACCATCGCGGGTTTTTTCACGACCAATCCAGCCTTATGGATTATAGTGTGTTTGGTCGTGACAATATAATTGTAAATTGAACAGTTTAGTTCAATTGAAAAACATATTTTTATTATAACTAACAGTATAATTGAAGGATTGCCTAGAAAGATTTAAATTATTCCAGACAATTCACGACCGTACCGCTTGTCCCTGACCATCACGTTTATGATTTCTATCATAACAATTTCAAAAATTAAAATATCGTCATATTTCAATGTTTTATACACAAAAGAAGCACACCTCTATACAAACATAACAATTTTTCGGGTCTCAGGTAAGTTTTTTCGTAGTTATACAAACTTAAAAAGATTTTATTGGCTTTTTTTCAATTTTTTAAGTTTTTTTATTTTTTTCTGGAAAGACCAAATATACTAAAAGCTTAGTGACCTTTTTATTGTATAATGATCATAAAAGTAAATTAGTTTATAGCAAAACATAGTTATAAAAATAATATTAACCATTTTTAATATTCATTTAAACGTCCGTTATGGTCGTGACAGGATTTTGTGTTTTTCCACTAAAAATGCTCTTTTAAAAAATAACTACCAAAGATATTGCGTTGCCATGGACATTTTATGAAACTTCAAATGTTAATGGAATAAAAAAAATAATAAAAGTTTTGAAAAAAGGGGAAAAAAATTTGCAAAGTGCTTTTCCTGAAAACGTACGTTTTTAAATTTTCACTCACTAACAATAGCGATGTTTACAAAACATGGATCAAGCAATTTAAATATAGTCTCAAATAAACTCAATGTACCATTACTTCATTAACTAACTTGAATTTTTTTGGCATGTAAATGTTTCAAAGTTTTAATGGTTGTATGAAAAATACAACATTGGACAAATTATTTATATATACTCAGTGAAACACTCGGATCACACTTTTAGAGGGTAGAGAGGAAAGTGGTAATAAGGTAGGTCAAATCTCCTTTCCTAAAGTTTTACCTAAAATGGATTAAACCATTGAATTGTTTGTGCTAAAAGTTCTATAGCCTACATCGTCAAAGACTTATTGAGGATCCTCCCGTTATAGTTACCCACAGAGAAGTAAGATATAGAGGAAACATGCATATGGAACAACCGTATGCTTTTAGCTCTGGTTTTTTACAGCGTGAGCGCTGTTTGCTGTATTGTATTGTATTGTTAGAGGGGTGGACTCGTGGTTCAAGCACGTCAACCGAAGCTTATTGTGCATCCCTTTTGCCACTAACTGGGTAAGCCTATGCCTGTGACCTTGACTAGGTGAAGGAGCTTTTGCCCAATGTTAGCGTTTGGTTCATCACCGACTGCTTTAGATCAAACAGAACCCTTCTCCTAGGCCCAAGTCCACCGCATTCCAGAATAATGTGTTTTGCAGTCTCATCAGACTGGTTGCAAAGTCAACACTCCTTTTTGCCATTGACAATTCGTAGAGCGCTGTAGTATGTGATAGTGATGGGAGAGAGGGGAGCGGAAGGGGATGACCAATAGAATTTGAACTAGACACAAGGGACTGGTGCTAGACATGGCTTAAGTGTAACACTGAATGTATCATCTGTATCTTACTTCTATCTGAGTTATCTTAACACTTTGATTTTATCAGTAAGTTATATTTGTATCATAGGTATTTAACAAAGCATATGAACATGAACATAAAGTAGACAGATTTATTTTGTACACATTAAACTGTCCAAATTCTTAACTCTGTTTAGAGAAATTCCAAATTAAGTTTTATCACCCTGCAGTGGTCTGTTTATGCACTTTTTGACAAAACAGAGTGTACTTTGGTTTTGAGGTGTCCTGCAGGAACCATAGGCAATTTCATTCACATTTTCAGATAAACCTATTACATGGACAATTTATTTTTGAAGTACCAATTTGAGTGATTTGACAGGCAGCTGTTTTGAACATCAAGCGTACATAGTTCGTAGACGGTTCCAGTCATGGGGAGCGCTGCAAGTTGCAGAGGCAAGATGTACTTTTGACTATCACCAAGCTACTTGTCTGATTTTGTCTTGGGCAAGGTTAGTTACAAAACGAATACAAATACTTTATTGTCATAGGACCAAGTACAGGCAAAGTCATGGTAACATGACAATGAGTAATTATTGTTGTGGTTTGCCCCTGAAATGGTAAGACAAATATATATAGTAGTTTATTTACCTTTTATTTTTGTCCCATTTCAAAAATAGTTGTATCAACAACCATGGTGTGGATAAAACTAGTTTTGAGCTGGGAGGAAAATAAAAGGTAAATAAAGAACTAATTAGTCATGATAGTAGGATACACATAAAATGCAAAGGTCAGAATAACGTTGCAGAATTTAATATACAGAACTGTATAGAACACACATAGTCTAGACAGGGTTGCCACCTTTGGTTAGAGAAAAATCAGGAATGGTTTCCCCTTCACCCAGCATAAACACTGCCATATACACGGGCAATTTAAGGGTCCAAAGTCAGGACTGTCCCGACAGAATCGGGACGAGAGGCGACCTAGGGTCAGGTTCATGTGTAGGACTTCCCGCATGAAGGCTTGGTTTAAAATCCCGCAAATTACTAATGACTTTTCACTATGAGACAGAGTTGACTGTGATCCAGTGTTCCAAAGACCATATGCATTAAATGTAGGGAAATCTCTATCTTGAAAAATAGTTATCTTAGGCAGTAACTTACACTGTATCGGAGTAACTCTGATTTAAAAAGCCATATTCTTTTGTAGTGCCTGTGTAAATCTATGTCTTGTACCGCCTGAAACTTGATCCTAAACCATAATGTATGTTACCTTAAACAAACAAAACCTGTGAACTGGTTGAAGTAAAATCAGTTTTATTTAGATCATAAACTGCCAAAGGAAGAGGGGACTTTGCGGGAGAGAACCCCATGCAGATGCATAAAATGAAATTAAATGAAAGTTAGCCTTCCTTATTGAAGCAAACTTAGGGACTTGAATCTCTGCATTATTCATTCAAACTAAAATTATGATTGGATTTTTAAATTGTAACTATTATTGATTATTTTATATGGTATTATTGGTCCCTAACCTCTACTTTGCCAATTTCAACCATCTTTTGACCGTAAAATCCATCCAGCTCATAGACTTAAGCTATATCTTACTTTGTCTACTTAATCTAATCTTATATTCTCAATTAATATAGTTACCCATTTTGTACACATAATCTACTTTTCTACAGTTCATCCCTTTAAACTATACCCTCCACTTTACCATTATAATTACTCTCTCCAATTCATGTAGATACTAAGTTTAGTTCATCGATATTATACACTAGATTTATTTATTACGGTTCATCTTTCGTATTTACTTTATCTAAACTACCTACTTTTTGAGTCAACTACGACTACTTTGTCCACCTCATTTACTATGTCCAATTCATCCACTTAACACATAAAGTGCGGTAAAAATATCAGTGGGTGCTTCCTCAGGTTCTGACATTTTTCACATAAAATCTTACTTTTTGTTCTTAGAAGTGAGGATCTAAATATCCGGTCACTGGTGACTGTCCAGTCCGGTCAACGACTTTTGTGGGCACTGTGACGAAAATACTCCGTTTTTGTTCTCACAAACACAATTTTTCACACTATAAAAATGTTAAATAGCACTATAGCTAATATTTACAATTATATAAAGCCCCTTCCTCCCTTCCAACCACTGTTTATTTCAATCACAAAAGGCACATAAACTAAAATAATTAACAATAAAATACATTGTTGTGTCATGTGTCATATAAAAAGCAAAAACCCAAGAGAAATACTTCAATAAATGTCCAAAGTCAATATATATTGTACAAGTGTGAATTTACTTAGTCTTCACAAAATAGGTTATGTAACGCTAGCAACACACATTCAATAACATCCTTTAGATAAGGTTGCGCCACACTGGCTGATTCATTTCAGTGGGACCTGGCTGGGCACAGGTGACCGAGCCGGCCTGCGGACGGTCCACGATGACCATCCTGCACTCAAAGTGTTAGGCTAATCTACTTTGTTCAGATGCTTTACTTGCCCATTCATTTCAACTAGTTTGTCTACTTCATTACTACACCCAGTTCACCTACTTTAGCTACTTTTCATACTTAATATTCTATGTCCTGTCCATCTACTTGAGCTACTTTGTCCACTCCCAATTCATCTACTATGACCTCTAATTTTGATTCATACACTTCAGTCACTTCATTAACTATGTCCAATTCATACTCTTATCTATTTTGCCATACATTCTCTCCAACGTTACCAATTTGTTCATAAAACTATTTGATACTTTCTTCCTCTGCTTGGACAATTCTATAACTGCTTGACTGAGATTTAAACCGTTTTGACCCAGGACAACGAGAGAGGATCTACCAGAGTTGCCGTTCCTCAGGTTCTCAGCTGTGGAGAGCAGTGAGTTGTTGTTGACTTTAGACCACCCAGCGTGTGCCAACCCTTCTCTAGTGGGAGGCAAGGCTGCGTCCTTGGGCCTGCTGACAGACATGGCCCAAAGTGTCCTCAGAAACAAGGTGGGTAAACTAAAGAGAATAGAATTTATTTATAAAAATAAACGCATCTGTTTTAAAAAATAAGGTTGCCAATGACACTGATAAAACATACACTTAAAATATTAAATGATTATAACAGCTAAAACCTCTTAATGTTTCATGTAAAATAATTTTAAAAAAGGATCCGTCCATATCATATTTTTTCCAAAAGTTCGCCAAAAATGTTGATTATGAATTTATTATTTTGATTATTATCTGAGAAACCATAATATTTGGGTTGGATCGATAGGAATGATTCCTTAATAAGTAACTCCTAAAGGCCAATATATCAGTATTCTTGAGTAAAAGCCATTGTCTAATTCTCATAATAATGTTGGGAGAATGAAAGTCAATGTAATTTAGCCACTAGTACAGAGCCCTTTATGTCAAAATTACTTGGCAAATGTGTAAATTGTTAACCAAGTCAACTTGAAAGTAGGACTACAACTTTAAGTAAATCTATAGCACATTTTATGTTGGATCGACTATCATAGTAACAATTTAAAGGTGGGTTTTCCTTGTTGATTTAAAGCTGTGGAATTTTGAATGTCATTCCAATAATTTTTTTAGGAACTGATTTTTTCTTGCCAAATTTGTCAGCTAGGAAAACTCACCTTAAGATAGACAGTGAAAGTTTATACTGTATCAGCACACCTTGAATGTTTGAATGGGGATTTGGCTTCAGCCGGTCCATCTAGAGGGGAAATCTACTTTTAGTATCCAAAAGTGGTGAATTAGTGTAATGGTGTAACTGTAATGGTGGATGGTGAACTTATTATGACCTTATTGTGACCTTTAACTAATATTCAAGCAAACATAACAAATTGGCTGAAAACGTCTGACTGCTACAATCTAAGTAAGAGACTTCTATTGAACTACTGCCCAGTGCCCTTAGAGCGTTCGGTTGACTAGTATTATTATTGTTGTGTACCATGACGATGGTTAAGTTGTTCGAATGTGATGGATGTCCAATTGTCCAAGTCAATGAAGACAGCACTGTAGACTGGGGTTTTGAATACTGTCTCGTGTACCTCTCATAAAGATGAGCTAATCAGTCTGTTTCGGAGCTGTTAGGAGAGGCACTTCTGTAGTCTTGTGAATATCACAGATTACTTTTTACAACGTGTTGCCATAGACCAAGCAGCACAAGGTATATGTAGGTGACTTTAACAATATTTTGTGTTCATACAGATGATGGTTCCGGCAGGATTCTGTCTGACTGTCAACGCAATGCAGCTTCAAGTCGAATCCTCCCTCCCTTTAAGTTCAGCTGTGAAATTCCTCAACTTGGTCAGCAATGTACAAGAACAGGGAAATCTACAAGAGCAGTGCCAACAGTAAGTTGTATTTGAATTTATGAAGAAGAGTTGAATTTGTCTACACCCAAACTTCTTTAGCAGCCAGTTTTCATTGTTTTGTTTTCAATCATACCAAATCATACCAATCACCAATGGGTTTGATCTAAGTCTCAAACACACACCTCCTCTGTCCAAAGTAATGTGAAAGTGGTTCTGGCCTAGAGCCAAGCATCTAGGATACGGAGATAGCAAATAACAATGAAAAATCACTAATTATCTGTCCACAGTGTGGTAGCCGCTTGGTTGTCCCTGGCCATGTGTCCTGTAGTGGTGGCGGCCCTGAGCGCCCAGGTAGTGCCAACCCGCAGTTACGCTGTCAGGTCGTCTGCTACAGGAGAGGATTGTGAAGACAGTTCGGCCGCTGGACAGAACGCTACAGTGTTGGGTTGCGTGGGTGTGGATGCTGTAATAGCTGCTGTACACAAGTGCTGGGCATCTCTGTACACCTATCAGTCAGTGCAGTATCGCAGGTAAGTCCTAAATGACTGAAAATTAACTTTTCACCAACATTTATATGACAACACCCTTAATTAAACATTACCTGGAGTAATCTATGGATCAGTTGATAGTTTTGATGTATTCAGTAACACCTTTGACCAAAAAAATTGCTTGGCTTTAAAAGGACATGTGTAATGAATGTATGCAAATACAATACACTCTCAATTAACTGAGCCCCGGTTATCCGAGTCCTCGGGTTATCCAAGGTTGTTTTAGCCCTAAATACATGTTTTTTTTTTTTAATTTCCAGTCAGAAAACAATAATTATATTTTAGGAATATCTCTGTTGCAAGCTGAGAAAAAATAGCAAGTAATTTGTGATTTCTTAAAATTGATGGTTTAAATCACTATTATAGATTATAGCTACTAGCTTGTACCCGCGGCTTCGTCTGCGATTGTATAACGATAAATATTATACAGCATATAAGATATAAACAGATTATTACAATCATTATCCGTAGTGGCTTCGCCAACGATCACAAAAATAAGATAACCATAACTGATGCAATGCACGCACAGTTTATTTCAAAATTTGTTTAGAATTAGAAGAGTTAAAAGTAAAACAAAACATAAGCGGAGATCACAAGAGCGCTTAAGTTATAAACTACGTCTTTCTTTTTATCTAAGTCTTAACAAACCTTTTCCACTTGTTTTGGTATTCAAGTCATATAAATGTAAATGCTGGTATATTTTTTTACTGCAGCTCTAAAATATGGTTTACATTTAAACAGTCTGATGTAAGGTAAATGCACCAGTAGCTGACAGTGCTCCAGAAGCTGACAGTTTGAGTTTCTTAACATTATAATGTGGTCTCTTAAAAATATTTACACATGATTGCATTGTTAGAAGAACATATGTTTATTCTTGATTAGTTTACAAAAAAAAATCAGTTAAATTTAGCCCATACTTGCGGAATGGTGGTGGTTTGAAAGCGACCCTGTCCGTACACATCACATTTAGTCGATTCCCTTAATGAAATTGTTAAGAAAGTTAGTTTAGTTTTTTGTCATTTCGCTAAATTTCTTAAATAGTATTAATGATTAGGCTCATTATTTTTATCAATTATACCTTTGTTGACAATTTCATGAAAAAATTGGGGCGTTAGGGGTTTTGGATTTAAAATTATATCAATGTCAGGCTTTGGTACACAAAAGCCATACAAGTTCCACTAGCTGACAGGGGATATTTGCTACTTGCACAATATTAAATTGGTTTCACCCATCGAAATTTGCATGCTATTTATAATTTATGTGATCTCACATTTCTATAAAATGATTTTAATTTTTTAATTTATAAGCCAAATTATCTTAAAAAATGTATATTTTTTTTAAAATATATATAAAATATATACAGGGTGACAAACAAGTCTGGAAACGGTTTAATATCTTTTTAAATAAATCCGTTAGAAAATTCAAACCTTTCACATCAACTTACATGTATGAAAACTACTTTTTCCAAGCATTATCATTTTTTTACCTCTACCAGGGGACGGCCCACGAGGAGTAGGTACATAATCTTTAATGTAAGCATATGTTGATATGCACATCATTTTAAAGGTCTGGTCAAGTGGAGTTCATTGCCAGAAACTGCGTCAAAAAAGGTTCATCCGTTACAAAATGGCGGCTGTCCAAAGTTCTTGTGGAATATACCCGCACAGGCCTTAGTATTGGTAAATACTCGTATTAAACATTAGCTTGAGAGCTGAAACTGTATTTTTAAGTCAACTAGCTCATAGATTAATATTATAAAATCTTCAAAACAAATTTTACCGAGTTTCAGATTTCCCGGCTAATGTTGAATAATATGAGTATTTACCAATACTAAGGCCTCTGTAGGTATATTCCGCAAGAACTTTGGACAGCCGCCATTTTGTAACGGATGAACCTTTTTTGACGTGGTTTCCGGCAATGAACTCCACTGGACCAGACCTTTAAAATGATGTGCATATCAACCTATGCTTACATCAAAGATTATGTACCTACTCCTCATGGGTCGTCCCCTGGTAGAGGTCAAAAAATGGTAATGCTTGCAAAAAGTAGTTATCATACATATAAGTTGATGTGAAAAGTTTGAATTTTCAAACGAATTTAGTTAAAAAGATATCAAGCCGTTTCCAGACTTTTTTGTCACCCTGTATTTTTAATGTAAATATTATTTATTTTAAAATATGTAAAATAAATTTTCTTAATAACGTTTTATGTGATTTTATAATTTAATTATTAAGTTAGATTTTATTCGTCTTATAAATTATAAAACCTTTAGGTTTAGCAGCTAATACATTTAAGTTCCAGTGTCAGCTACTGGGACAACTGACTGTCAGCTACTGGTACAAGCACTTTTTTCACTGTCAGCCACTGGAACACGTACAAAGGTTGAATTAAGTTTAAAAATGTTATAAAATATATTTAAAAAACCCTTTTTGTATGACAAATTTGAAAATTACACTAAATTTAGAATCACATAAAATCCGTAATATCTCTTTAGTTCCTATTTATTCGAAACCACGGATTATTAAGTGCGTATAGTTTCTTATACTGTCAGCTACTGGTGCGTTTACCTTAAATGTCACCTGGGATAGATCTGACAGCTATCTATCTATACTATTATAAAAAAGAGGTGGTTGCTGTATGTGTGTATGTGTGTATGGGAAAAGTAAACTCGAAAAATACTGGTCGGATTGGGCTGAAATTTGGCATGATGATAGCTCACATTCCCGATTAACATATAGGCATATTCTTATTTCAAAAATCCTTTCGGGCTCCGCCCCAGTGGCTCTGGAGTTTCCCATGTTAACCTTATGAGAAATGGAATTATTGAATCTTAACAGCTGTTTGGTTCTGTTCTATGATGTTCAATAGCATTAAAGTTACAAGGATTACCAACAGGGTGCAGCACTATTATTTCTTTTACATTTATGACAACAGCTAATTTGCAACCAAAAGGTGAGTGAGCGTAGCGAACGAACTTCAACCTGGAGGCGAGTTAGCGTAGCGAACGAGCTAACCTGAAGGCAAGTGAGCGCAGCGACCAAGCTCCAACCTAAAGGTGAGTGAGCGTAGCGAACGAGCTCCAACCTAAAGGTGAGTGAGCGTAGCGAACGAGCTCCAACCTAAAGGTGAGTGAGCGTAGCGAACAAACTTCAACTAGGACGTGATTGAGATATGCGAACGAGATAATCTTGAAAATTAAGAAGTTAAACGGGGCAAAGCCCGCGGGTTACAGCTAGTAGATAATAAAAACCAGCACATATCACATCCAGCAGATTTAATTTTTTATTTAAAAAGTAACTATACAAAATGTGTACCATCACAACAAATAAATAAAATTAATTCATTATGTGAAATTAATGAACTTGATGCTAATTTTCACACTGGTTATAAGTTACTCACACCAATTGACTTTTTGATATTTTGAAGTTGACATATTATCTGTATAAACCAGCTTTAAACATTTGATGTCCATTTTTCAATAAAAAAGAACGTAGTTCAAAAATAAAAATAAAAACAATGGATTCAACATTCGCATCCTCTCAAAATTAATTATCTTTCCTTCGACATAAGAATCATGAAAATCCTTCGTGGTTGTTTCAGAATCGTCTGGTAAAACATACCTTTACGTTTTAATATTATAGAATTGTGATTGTGAATAGCAAAAGGCAATTATCCATAAGATATTTGTGTTTTTATTTGTAATAATTTTAAAACATAATAGAAAATAATCAAAACTTTTTCTTGGAACATACAAGCAGATTAAGAAACCAAAGTGACCGTTTGTCATTGTGTTTAAATGTTGAACAATGATAAATAAAACGCACAATATTTACTATCTTTTGGAAACTTTGTCAAGTGTATAGAAAGAAAGTTATGTAAGGGAGGTACATACAATTCCTTGTTCCATTGCATATACCTGTACTTCTTCGAAGGTAAGTTTTACTATTCCTTCGCTTTACAAATGAGAATCCTGGCCTTGTTTTACAAAACAAAGACTAGTAAAGTCACCTTTAATTAACAAAATAATATGGAGAAGGAACGCCAGATAGTAATTTTATTAAAGATAGCCCCAATGTAATAATATTTTTTTCAACTTTGTATTTGATTAGCTTACTAGATGTGGATAGTTTATAATTTCAATTTAGTAAAGGGTTCTTGATCTCATACAATAAAACCAATAAAGGTCTAAAATCTTACAATCTAAATAAAGCATTTGTTTAAAATGTTAAATTGAACATTTTGGTAAATAGTTCAGACTGTTTCAAAGCACTTTTTTTATTAGCGTGGCATATAGTTTTTATTAAATCACATTATGCTTGTTTCGGATTGCTAATAAGTATTAAACTTTTATTGTACCCTATAAAAGTTATACATACATAAAGGCAAATGTGGATTAGATTGAACAATATAAATTACAAAAACTATTACAATGAGTGAATAATTACGTCCTTGTCAAATTTAAAGGATAATATGAACAAAACTAATATCTCAGCTCACTCTAGACAAGACTTACTATGAGTAATCATTGCAAATACCTCTGCCTGGTTCAGAATAGGTCGGTTCTTCTGATTCTGGACGTTTGCTGAATCTGATACTGAAATTCCCGTTGGATTTTTTTATCAGCATTAAGAGATACAGTTGAACCAAAGTGAAAATTATGAGACAGGCAAAAACACACACAATGATCACGTTGTAAACTGGATGTTTCCCTGCTTCCCGATCCTCAGGCGTTAGTTCTATATTATCCACAGTTAGTGGAGTTAGTTCCGTAAATTCCACAGCGAGATCTGTTTTAGTTTCATTCACATCCTCTTCAGACCAAGATTCTTGCTCAGGAAAATCCAAGCAAGTTTTGCCATCACTGGACAGAATTGTCAGTGATTCAGGGCATGAACAGCGTACAAGCTGTGGAGAGATCAGGATACAGCTGTGGGAACAGTTTTTCTCTCGACAAAGATATCGTTTACTAGGCAAATGTGCATCGGGTGTGTATATCTTCATGGCGGTGATGTTGTTTATGCCCGTACTGAAATATATAACTTCTATGTCCTTAAGTTCATACTCTGAAGACACCGAACCTTTGTAAAGAATGACGTTTTTGATTCTATTATCAGCAGACCCCCAGATTACTGTTCCATTAACTACGTCCAATGCAAACGAGTTGGTTAGTTCAGGACCTCCGTAAAGCACCTTGAATACTGTGAAGTTGTAGTTGAAGCTAACCAGATATTTTTTCGTACTCGCACTGAAAGACCCGATAGCGTAAACAGTTTCTCGTTGAATATCGATTGCAAACTGAAGTACTTCTTTGAACATGTATTCCTTTAAAGTGTCATATGATTCGTGAGAATGGTTGGAAACACAGAGTAAAGTTCCACTATTGTAAAATATGCGTTGTGCA